>NC_141691.1:1918674705-1919924705 GCF_964263255.1 Lissotriton vulgaris
AGATATATACACTAAATACATCAGATGATTACCTTGGATGTGCACTCAAACTCACTCACACATCACAAAGTCAATACTCAAAGAAAACACCTCAGATGATCATAGCTACTGGAAACTGAAGGTGCACGCAGAGAGCCACACATCACAATGGCAACAATCAGAAACAAATCACCTCACCAGTTGCAAACACTGCATCTTAAGCCCACTCTAGACTGGGGGATTCACAGCCGGGGTTAAGAGCCTCAGCAAACCGGGATTCTGCTTTACCGAAGTAGATGCGTCCATCCCCATATTGACTCCAAAACAATCCCGGTCTCTAATTCAACAACCCTCAGCTTTGTAGTCTCAAAACACACTAGAAGGTTCTGAGAGGCCTTCTCTTTGTGCCAAGGAACCTTACTGGAATTTGCCACTTTCCATGCAAGCATTCCAAAGGCAAAAGGAGTTCCTACGTTCCTGCTGCATTCTCACATGTTTCAGCATTTGTCTTAACAAAGCTTACGAAAGTCTCTGGTGGGCTATTCAACAATCTCCTCTCCAAAACAAAGCAACCTTGAACATGATTAACCCAAACAACTTGAGTACTCTGGGGTCCTGCCTGTGCGCTCAAAAAGCTTGAGTAAGACAGACTCAGAGTGCAAGATGCCATGAGGGCATGTCAAAGCCAATAGTAAGAACTTCCCTACTTCCCTACTTCATTTGAATAATACATATTCAAATAAGGATCCTAACCACATTTAATGGATGATGTCATCAGTGATGTCATTTGAGATGTCATCAGTGATGTCCCTGACCATGTCATGAATGATGTAATATGTGACATCATTACCAGTGGATTGCGGGCACAAGAGTTACAGTTAGTACATCTAACTATAACGGCGGAATTTCAATGGTTTTGTATGAGTGAAATGTCCCGCTAACTATAACACCACTGAAACCTATGGTTTTTTCAAAGAATTTTTAAGGTTTTTTAAATGATAATTCCTAACTATAACCTGCTTCAAACCTATGTTTTTTCAGAGAATTTCAAAGGTTTTTTAAATGATAATTCCTAACTATAACCTGCCTGAAACCTATGTTTTTTTCAGTGAATTTCAAAGGTTTTTTAAATGACAACTCCTAATTATAATGTTGACCACTTCCCCATATCTTCAACAAGAAACCAAATTTGCAATGCTACCTAAAAAAACAGGCAATTGCAATGCTACCTAAAAAAACAGGCAATAGTTCCACTTACCACTAACAAACTAACATCAACCTTTAACTAGTGTAAGGATGTCGACTATGTATTGCGTGAATTACACCATACTCACACCCATATTTAAAGAGCAATATGTGATTGAAGTACTAATTTTACACTTCCGACAACCAACAAAATCACAATACCCAGCGCCACTACCACTACAACCACCCCTCCTGACCCCTCCCCCTCTACTACCTGAGAGGCAGTGCAAAACAGGACAGCGGACCTTCCCAAAATAATATATCCCCTCAACTGCACACTAGCTCAATGTTCAGAGATGTGGCAACCCTTTATGTATAAGGGAAGGAATTCGCACATCAACAATAATGTTCACAATGCTAACAATACCAGTGATATTCTATACACAACTCACTATACAAACCAAACACTTTTCCGTGTATAGATATACCATTGATACGTGTAGTGTACTGCACAGTGGACACAACCATATTATCTCAGACTCTGGGTAATATCTCGGTCATGTCGCTGTGTTGTCCCCCCCTTCAAGCAGAACTGAAGTAGGCTGATCCAAAGTACGCGACGTCAGCGTAAGAGTATAAATATTTAGCCTGCGCCTTAGGCGTGGTTCATTTCTGAAAAGAGAAAAGACTCTGCCACAGCAAAGGTCCCCACCCTGCCACGTGGCTGCCGCCATGACCACGTGCCTCCTTGATACAGGCCGATTGCAAACTCAGCGCCACACCACTGCAGACTTATGTCTGTATCAACTACTATCTTCCATCTACACTGCGGACAGCAGGGTTCACAACTTGAATTCAGCTTTGGATCTACACTACGCATAGCATTGAAGTTATCCCTCATTTATGTAAGGCAGGGACAAATTTCTTAAAGTATGAACAGTAGGAAATTCAGCCTTCATTTATTTAATGCAGAGACAATTCTACCATATGTCTTCAGATTTTGTTTACCTAAGTGACAAAAAGCATTCGTCCATGTCTGTCTCAACAACTGACTTATATGTACACTGCGTACAACAGGGTTCACAACTTGAACTCAGCTTTCCATCTACACTACGGACAGCATTCAAGTTATCCTTGATTTATGTAAGGCAAAGACTATTTTGTTAAAGGATGCCACAAAAAACATTCCTTAATGACTGTACTGAGTTCTGTTTTCAAATGTACACTGCGATCAAAAGAGTTTACCACTTGATACCAGGGGCGCATAAGCACTACAGACAACATAAAATTCAGTCTTGATTTATTTAAGGAAGAAAAATAGTACTGTGTCGTCAGATTTTGTTAAAGTATGTGACAAAAAAAAATCCTCGATGTCTGTGTCAACTACAGCCTTCAATTTACTCTGCGGACAGCAAGGTTCACAACTCAAAGTCACCTTTGCATGTATACTACGGACAGTAATGAATTCAACCTTGATGAATTTAATGCAGAGACAATTGTACTGTATGTGTTCAGAATTTTTCAGATAGAATGACGATTGTACATGACGCATTCCAATAGACAAGAGACATTATACACTGCGACCCCCCCGAACCACGAATCATCACACTTGAATGCACCTTTGCATCCACACTATAGACAGTAGGAAATTCAACCTTGATTTATTTAATGCAGAGAGAATTATATTGTATGTATTCAGATTTTGTTAAAATAAGTGAAAAAAGCATTGTTTTATAACTGTACTGACTACTAGCTTCCATGTACACTGTGCACAGTAGGGTTGACAACTTGAGTTTACCTTTTCATCTACACTAAAGACAGCATTAAATTCAGCCTCAATTAATTTAAAGCAGAGAAAAAAATAGTACTGTTGCACTGCTAGTATGTGCAAGCACCTTCAATCATTGCATTCTGTGAACATTGATAACAAAGAATGTAGAAAATTGCAGCAAAATGTACCTCCACCACCAGCAATACCAAGTACCTCTGGGACATCACCATCAACATCGCCACCAGATATACATCCCCATTTTGAGAAAGTTAGAATGCACTACGTGAAATGCAATCGTTTAATGTGTTATGGGGGGCAGTCAGTTAGACCTAGTTTACAGAGCAATTGATAACCATCAATGCTAGTTTTTTCCCGCCCCTCAAAGTTCATATAGTCCAGTATGCAACAGTGAATGGTTTGAGTGTAGCCCGCTCAGACCACGCATCATCACAGGGTGAGCACACGATAAACACCACACGTACCACTAACTCAGTACACCATAAATAATCACCACATGCCCTTGTTAGGGCAAAATTCAATAGTCAAAACACATTTTTACCAGTGTGGTCTGCCTGAACCACGCATCATCGCAGGCTCCACACAAACTGCACCCACTTCAGTGCGCCACAACTCATGAACCCTTACGATAGAATGTTCTTTATATTATTTCACATACAATGTTTCTAACTTTGTACAACAGAAGTCATACACCGTTATGATTAAATATCTGTATATGATATCATGATTACTATTCTACTTGTTACCAACAACAACATGATAAAATGAAGTCGAGCACACGTACCCGTACCCACTTCAACCATCTATCTGTGTCTGTGTAATTAGTGTGTTTGTAAAATGCTGCTCCTCCGCCCTACCACATTATATTGTGCTATAAATAGCGTATGCAACCAACTTACCTGTGACAGTCAGTGTGGGCTATTTCTCTTTTAAAAAAAAAGTATATTTATATAGCGCATAATCCACCCAAAACTATACCAGCTATTTACATGAGCACCATATTTACAATACATTTTCAGGCACGCCTACATTACGGCATTACTCTACAATAACAGAATGTGCACGCAACTGCGAGACTCGAACACTGATTTCCAGCATCAAGTTGTACAGTGTACCTGAATGACCACATACGTATATATATTAGCTGCCCTTCATGTGCCAAAAACTACAACTTAAACCTTTCCTATCCCTGTATTACTACAGCTACAACACTCCACTGAATGTACAATAAACATTCATAATCACAGAAATACGTCATGTCTACCATATTTTATGTATGCAACTATGAACGAATATAGAGTCAGTGATACCCCGTACCTTCCATTTTGGCCAAGTTGTGGAACTTTACAGATATAATGACACATTTGCTTTTAAGACCAGGGTGACGTCAGCACTACAAACGGACATTCGAATAACTTAATTTCTCATATAGCTCACAATGGGACCACGCCCATAGCTCCGGAATCATGCCTCAGAGCCTCGCGCAGCACTAGCATACGTCAGGCCAGCCCACTCCACTTACGCTACCAGGAAAACACAAAAACGAAACATGGCCCAGATTTCCATTGTAGTGATTTCTTAGTTCCAGGTCTAGTGTGATAACTCTATATACTATCTTTCAGATCACTAAACTGGAGGGTGCACTATGAAGCAGCACGTCCTTGGACACACAACGGAGGCAAAAGGTGAGCTACGAGTATTTTCTCCAGTATTAACTGCTCCATCTATAACTTTCTCTCTCACATTTTTTATGTCGTTTTTTCTCTCTTTCTCTTACTCACTCTCTCTCACATTGTTTCTCTTTCTCTTTTAAAGTTATGGACGCTGCTGTCCACTCTGACGTGTAGAACCAAAGCTGAGTTCAAGTTGTGAACTCTGTTGGTCACAGTGTTTACACAAGGTAAGTAGAGCGGCCTAGATATACAATCCCTCCAATTAAATGCATTATAATTAAAATACCTTATTTTCAAGCCCCTTGCCCCTCTTTTGCGTCACTTTCAACATGAGGAAAGTAACACAAAAGTGGCGCAAGAGTCTTGTAAATAAGCCCTAAAGAATATTGTCCTGCATAATGACTTGATCTCTCACCTAATTCTGTCTCATCTCTGAATCATTTGAAAGACCTGTTGATCTGTAATGTAAATCTGACATAGTAGGCACTTCCATACGGACACCGCTTGAACGCGGGCCTATAAGACAAGTGAAATGTATCAGGCACACTGAACACGTAAAAATAATGAAATATAATCAAGTGTTACCTTGATTTGTAATGTTTGACCTCATTTAGTCACATCGATCTAATTTTAAACACCAATTTTCTTTTTTGTTCTGCAGATTACCTACCGTACTTCTATTGGAGTCCATATCACATTTTGTTTATTATATTGTTTTGTTAAAGTTATGTTTTTAGTTATTTATTGTATTAATATCTTTAAGTTACGTTTCCAGTTATTTATTGTTGTTTTAATAAAAGTTAATTTAAAAAAGTATATACGTCTTTTTTTTGGGGGGAGTGGCGGTCCCCAATAGAAATGATATTTTTAATTTGAAGTATAATTCTGAGGCTAACTCTTTACCAGATCTTTACCAGAGTCTATAGCTATGACTAACGGTTCCTATGGAAACCTTTTAAAACTCCAGCACAGTAACTTTTTCCATTAGCAACATAGTGTGGTGAACTTCTAACCTCTGTGCTCACGTAAGTGTTCCATGAACTGTTACTATGGTAACAGGCAGAAAGCTGTTTGGGGGTTGGGTTGAAAGGTACTGGCTGTACAAAAACCGTTATATTTACCCTGGATCCTCTACGTGACAGAAAGGAAAGCAAAGCAAAACAAAACACTGTGTACCAGATTTACAACCCCCATGCACCACTTTCGCGTCCAAGGCCCCCCCAACAAAATTAGAAGTGTGTGGACCTCAACGACCCCCCTCAAACCACCACCCGCATATTGTGGGAGGCAGACTGCGTGGCCCTCCACCTGGTGCCCTCGAGGGCCCTTGGGGACCGCCACACCCAGGGCCAGTTCCTACAGTGTCCCAGGGTACCTACCACCGAGACACTGCTGTTTGCTATGAGATGGCAAGAGTCTCGCGCCTTCCGCCCTCCCATAGCAAACTTAGTTTGCATTTTGAAAGACCGAGCAGTGAAATCTGTTCTCACTTTCAAAATCCAAAGTAGATTGCATTTCCACATGCAAGTTAGCATCTCCCCTTGCGGAAAAGCAATGCCGGCTCCCGAAGAAGGCGAGAAGCCGGAGGGACCATGGGGCCATTGTCGCTCCCCTCAAGGTCCCCAACATTTTTTATAAGACCCGAGGGATACGATCCCTGGGAATATTAGAAAGTACTGATAGGGTCTATTTGTTAATGGAAAAAGTTAAAGTTGCGCACCCAGTGTGGCCCCCTGGTGTGCATACGCTGGATGCACGACTCATAATCTGTGGGCTGCGCGACTGTAGCGCCTTTGCTGCACAACTTCTACGCGTTAGGGAGCCGGCATTACTTTTCCACATCAGGAGCTACTAACATGCAGCTCCCCCATGTGGAAAAGCAATCTGATTTAGATTTTGAAAGAGAGAACAGATTTCCTTGCTATGGGAGGGCTGGATGGGCACCCCGGGACACTGCAAAACCCGGCCCTCCCACAACACATAAAGCCTTGGGGAGTGGTGGTCCCCAGGGCTTTGGAGACCTTACAGCCCCCTTCCCAGCCATGATTTATTTTGTAGCCCGGGGGGTAACGGGCCCACAAGCGCTCCACGAGGGGAGCCACGTAGTCCCCCTCCCACAATACATAAAGCCCCGAGGGGTTATGGTCCCCGTGGCTTTGAGGACCTTTGACCCCTCCCCCCACCATTTTTTTCTTTTTAGCCCGTGGGGGGGTGGGAGGGTGACGATCCCCAAGGCTGGGGGGCCCCTCTGGGCCCCAAATAAAATGTAATAATGTTGCCCCTGGTATTTAGCCCCCAGAGACGAATTATTAAAAAAAACTCTGTTTTATTTTATTTATGTTATGGCACAGTCCAACCACCCTACACGCACCTGCCGGGTTAAAAAAAAATGTGGGCCCTGGGGGTCCTTCTGGGACCCCCTAAGCAGGTCTAGAGGGTAACATTATTTCTAGCCTGCCCCCTTTCTCCGTTTTGCACACATATTCCACTGCCTTCCTCAGACTCGCTTCTACCGATGCACAAAATGGCTGCCAACAGTTCCTGGTTTCGAATGTTTACAACCACTTGACAGCCAATAAGCATTCAGCGTGAGATCAGGACGGTGCGCTAATGGTACGATGACGATCCTCGCACACTCCGCGGATCCACCACGCCCATAGATATATAAATGACTTTAACTGTAATTTTCTCAGGAACTACTGAACAGATTAACACCATATAAGCAAAGGGCACAAGTCGGAACTGAGGACTACCTCTTTGCCAAATTTGGCGCAATTCCATTCAGCCGTTCGGGCTGTAGCTGTGGTTAAAGGTCCTATGGGAAATAGCATGGGGATAACACTTTTTGGGACCCCCCTTTTTTCTCGGCCCCCACTTGATCAATCACCCCGAAACTTTCCAAAATTTTGGAAAATTTCGCAAAGATTCATCAATCGGTGCCAAAGTTATTGGGAATAGAATATTGCGGATTTCCTATGGATAATAGGTCCTAACTATAACTAACTACTGGCGACCGCCAGTAGGTAATACCCGTTTAAAACCCTATTTTCAGGCCAGGTCACCCCCCCACCGCGCTAGCACACCCTGCTAGTGCTGTGTCCTTGTGCCCCTGTGCCTCGCTGCTGCTGCCGCTGGTTCGATCCCTGGTGGTCCAGTGATCGTAAGCTTTGCCTCCTTCTATCTCTTTACTGTATCTACTGCTGATTGTACTGATTTATTGTATTTCCTTTTGCGTTCTGTGCCCTGTTGCGTCTGTTGTATTTATTGTATTTCCCTTTCGCGTCCTGCGCCCGTCCCACTGTACTTTTCCCCCGCCGTTGCTCCTTTGTTCCTGCCTCTGCATCCCCTGCGGCCCCGCCCCCTGACCCCCAATTGGTCCCCCCTCCCCCTCCCAGCTGATCCTCCCTCCGTCAACCCCTACATAATGCAGGCCGCTGCGCACTAAGGGAGCAACCCTTGACCCTGTTTTCAGGCCAGGTCGCCCCCACCGCGCTAGCACACCCTGCTAGTGCTGTGTCCTTGTGCCCATGTGGCTCGCTGCCGCTGCTGCCGGTTCGATCCCTGGTGGTCCAGTGATCGTAAGCGTTGCCGCCTTCTATCTCTTTACTGCATCTACTGCTGATTGTACTGATTTATTGTATTTCCTTTTGTGTTCTGTGCCCTGCTGCGTCTGTTGTATTTATTGTATTTCTCTTTCGCGTCCTGTGCCCGTCCCACCGTAGTTTTCCCCCGCCGTTCCTCCTTCGTTCCTGCCGCTGTGTCCCCTGCAGCCCTGCCTCCTGACCCCCGATTGGTCCACGCTCCCCCTCCCAGCTGCTCCTCCCTCTCTCGACCCCTACATAATGCAGACCGCTGGTGGCCGTGCTGCGGGCTCGCGAAAGGCGCACCTAAGACAAGCCCGTCTGCGCCCGTCCGTGCCTGGGCCTCGCCCAGGGCCAGAATGCCTGGCCCCCGCCGAAACCAAGGAACGCGACTGAAATACGACACCGCCGCCCTCAACGCACTCAACACCGGACGACCACCGGCCTGCTACCGAGCCACCCCGAAGCGCACACACGGACCCTTCACCTGCCTCGCCTGCAGATTCACCTGCCTCCGAATCCGCACACCGCCCGCCGGACCTAACATCAGCAACAAAAACCTCAAGTGCATCCTCCCCAACACATGCTCCCTCCACAAGCACACCGTCGAACTCTGGGACCTCCTCGACTCAACGGCACCAGACGTTACCTTTCTCACAGAGACCTGGTAGAATGCATCCTCAGCCCCAGATATCACCATAGCCATCCCGGATGGTTACAAGAGCACCCGAAAGGACCACACCAACCAAACCGGAGAAGGAATCGCCATCATCTACAAAAACACCATCAACATCACGACCAACACCAAAGACACACTCTCCGCCACCGAACACCTACATTTCCAAATTCACACCGACCCCAAGACCACCCTAAGAGGAACATTCATCTACAGACCCCCAGGCCTGCGCACTCAATTCAGCGAAACCATCGCCGACTTCATCAGTCCGCACGCCTTAGCCTCACCAGAATACATCCTCTTAGGGGACCTGAACTTCCACCTGGAGAAAAACAATGACAACAACACCACCACCCTGCTCGACAACCTTGCCAACCTCTGACTCAGGCAACTGGTGGACAAACCCACCCACCTCACCGGCCACACGCTCGACCCCATCTTTTCCGCCAGCAACCACGTCACCTTCAGCCACTCCACAGAACTACACTGGACCGACCACAGATGCATCCACTTTACCTTCAAAAAGAATACACCCCACCGCCGCACACAACAAATCCCCCGCAGATGCTGGAGCAAAATCACCACAGACCAGCTCCTCTCATCACTGAGCCAGAACCCGCCAGCCGACACCTCTGACCCCAACGACGCAGCCAACAACCTCGCTCAATGGATCACTAACTGCGCCGACGACCACGCTCCACTGAAGACCCCCTCAGGCAAGACCGACAACAGAAAAACCTCATGGTTCACAGACGCCCTCAAAGAATCAAAGAAATCCTGCCGGACCCTCGAAAAAACCTGGCGCCACGATCGGTCCAGAGGAAACATGACAGCCCTCAAAAGCGCCACCCGCAAATACCACCAGCTGATCCACACCACCAAAAGGACATATTTCAAAGAGCGAATAGACAACAACACCCACAACAGCAAGGAACTCTTGAGCATCGTCAAAGAGCTCTCCAACCCCAGCGCCAGCAACAACAACATCACACCGTCACAAGACCTCTGCAACTCCCTCGCCACATTCTTCCATTGTTAGATTGCAGATATACACGACAGCTTCGGACCCCATTCTCCGCCTCCAGCCACCGAACCATTGACCCCCACTACCACCATCAGCGCTTGGACCCCCATCAGTACTGAAGACACCACGCAGGTCATGAACACCATCCACTCCGGATGCCCCTCAGACCCATGCCCCCATCACATCTTCAACAAAGCCGACATCATCGCACCCCACCTCCAGAACGTCATAAACAACTCCTTCACGTCAGCCACCTTCCCTGAAAGCTGGAAGCACGCCGAAATCAACGCCCTTCTGAAAAAACCCACAGCGGACCCCAAAGACCTCACGAATTTCCGCCCCATCTCTCTTCTTCCCTTCCCGGCTAAAGTCATCGAGAAAACCGTCAATAAACAGCTGACTGCTTTCCTCGAGACAAACAACTCACTCAATCCATCACAGTCCGGATTTCGAGCCAACCACAGCACCGAGACCGCTCTCATCGCAGCCACCGACGACATCAGGACCCTGATGGACAATGGAGAAACAACCGCCCTCATTCTCCTAGACCTCTCAGGAGCTTTTGACACCGTCTGTCACCGCACCCTGGTAACCTGCCTCTTTCACACCGGGATCCAAGGAAAGGCCCTGGAATGGATCACCTCCATCCTCTCCTACAGAACCCAGAGAGTCCGCCTCCCTCCCTTCTGCTCAACGGCCACCAAGATCTTCTGCGGCGTACCCCAAGGCTCCTCGCTCAGCCCAACACTCTTCAATATCTACATGAGCCCCTTCGCCGCCATTGCACGCAAACACAACACAACATCATCTCCTACGCCGACGACACCCAACTGATACTCTCCCTCACCAAGGACCCAGCCACCGCCAAAACCAACCTCCAGGAAGGAATGAAAGATGTCGCAGAATGGATGAAGCTCAGTCGCCTGAAGTTGAACTCAGACAAGACGGAGATCCTCATCCTCGTACATTCCCCCTTCGCCTGGGATGACTCCTGGTGGTCCACAGCACTGGGCTCCGCACCTACTCCCACTGACCACGCACTTAACCTGGGATTCATCCTGGACTCCTCCCTCTCGATGACCAAGCAAGTCAACACCGTCTCATCATCCTGCTTCAACACCCTACGCATGCTCCAAAAAATCTTCCGATGGATCCCCACCGAAACCAGAAAAACCGTCACCCAGGCCCTCGTCACCAGCCAACTGGGCTACGGAAACGCCCTCTACGCAGGAACCACTGCCAAACCACAGAAACGACTCCAGTGCATACAGAACTCTTCCGCCTGACTCATCCTCGACATCCCCCGCCACAGCCACATATCCGCTCACCTGAGAAGCCTGCACTGGCTCCCCGTCAGCAAGAGGATCACATTCAGGCTCCTCACCCACGCTCACAAAGCGCTTCACGACAAAGGACCCGAATACCTCAACAACCGCCTCTCATTCTACACTCCCATTCGCCAGCTCCGATCCGCCGGCCTCGCCCTCGCCGCCGTCGCACGGATCCACAGAACCACCGCCGGAGGAAGATCGTTCTCCTACCTGGCCCTGGCCGCCAAGACATGGAACTCACTCCCCACACACCAACGAATGACCCGGGACCACCTCACCTTGAGGAAACACCTCAAGACCTGGCTATTCGAGCAGTGACAGCACCCCTCCCCTTATGCCTTGAGACCCTCACGGGTGAGTAGCGCGCTCTATAAATGTTTTGATTGATTGATTGATTGATATATAAATATATATATTCTTAAAACAAAGCATCCTCGATATGAAAGCACACTCCAACACCAGAATTGTTTTCCAGGCAAACTGCATTTATTCATATACAAGGTTGGTTTCTTTCGCCTTACGCGTTTCGGGGCTCCAGTCCCCTTGGTCACAGGCATTTGGACATGCAAAGGGCGGAATTTCATTTGAACAAGCATTTTGCAGCACGTGGCCTTTAAGTGATTTTCCATTGGCCACCTTTAAACACAGTACAATGCTGCACGCTGGTATTCAGAGTCCGTGCTGCTTTAGTTATAATTACGTCTTGTTAAGTGTTACCTTCAGTAGGCTCTGCTCCTTTTGCAAATTTGGATCCATTTCCAGGTTATGGACCACCAGCTGGCTATAAAAAAAGACTGCTGTTCGTGTCAAGGACCCACTGAAGGGTTGTGAAATGGATCCAAATTTGCAAAAGGAGCAGAGGAACCACAGCAATAGTATGATTTTCTACCCTATCTGACAGTGAGAGCAGCATCTTTACCCATCTTGGTACTTGTCCCTACAGTTTCTCTATTGCTCTACCATAGTTTTCCCTAATCACTGTATCTGGGTACCTGTGTATCCATACCCTCAGTTATTTCACCGGCTCTGTGGACCATTCCAGGGGGTATTCCATGTTATGCAGTGTTATGGAGTCTGTCAATAGGATTTTCACTGATTTTTACCAATTTATACTAAGTCCTGAGTAGCGTTCATAAAGGACTTATTCACGGAGCATAGATGTGAGGTATTTGTCCTAGTCCCATATATATACAGGACAATATCATCTGCATAAAGCAAGATGCTTATTGGCCTCGGCTGAAACTGCAGCGCCAATTCCCTATGTCTCTGCCTGACTATGTCGGTCAGGGGCTCTAGTGCCAGAGTGAATAAGATCGGGGATAGGGGGAATCCCTGCCTCGTTCCTCCATGTCTAGAGAAGAGTGTTCCCATTTAAATGTATTGTAGCCCTTGGGTCTGTGTATAGCAGGCTTATCCACTTCAGAAAGTGTGCAGGAAATCCCACCCTGTTCATTATACTAAACATGTACCCCCACTCTATTGAATCAAATGCTTTGGCAGCATCAAGCTGGACTGCTGCCTCCTTCAGGTCCAGGTTTAGTTGGTGGAATAGCACAAATATTGTGTGTAAATTATTCATAGTGGATCTAGTCAGTATAAATCCCAACTGATCTGGCAGTATCATGCCTGGCAGCAGTGGCTGCAGCCTTGTGGCTATTATCCTCGCTGGTATCTTAGCATCCCTGTTGATAGGGGACAGGGGGCAGTAGGACCCACAGTATTGCAGTTGTTTATTTGGTTTCAGTAGTGCAATAATAAGGGCTTCGCACAGCGTGGGTGGTAGTGTACCTTTGGTGTATGCATCTGCCTACATCTCCAGAAGATGTGGCGTCAATATGTTTATTTATTCTTTATAAAAGTCCCTGTCAGTCCATCCTGCCCCAGTGCCTTGCCGTTAGGCAAGGCTTGTATAGCCTCCCTTATCTCTGCCTCCTCTATGGTCTGTGTTAGATATTCCTTGTGCCCCTCCGATAACCATAGGAGGGCTATATCAGAAAGATATGTATCTATCTCCTGTTCCGTTGCTAAGTCTGAGGTTTCATATAGGTCAGTATAAAAATGTTAAAAGTACTTCAGTATCTCTAAGGGATCGTAGTGATCCGCCCAGTCATCCTCCGTGATCTTCAACACATGTGTGCTCTCTACAGGGGGCCAACTTGGTGCACAGTGCATGTCCCTGTCACCCTCCCTTCCCATACACCATGGCAGTGTGCCTGCGTGACATGTAGTGCATTTCCCTCTGTGCCATATTGTTGTATTCCATGACTAGTGCCCTTATAGTGCTAGTATGGCGTGCACCCTCATGGTAGCCAGACAATAGTCTAACCTAGACTAGATTGTATGTACTGGTATGTATATGTGCCTTCATATTTTTTTGGGTTTCTCATTCTCCATATGTCTATCATACCAAACTCCTCCATCCCCTCCCATATGCAATGGCTCCCTGTGTGCGTCAGCCTGTCTTTAAAGAGATATAGATGTGTATTCAAATCTCCGCCCCAGATTAGCTCAAAGGGCAGTAAGGTGCGTAGTAAATTCCAGACGTGTGTGTAAAATTCTGGGTCATCTATATTTGGCCCATAGGTGTTCACGATAGTGACTGAGGTGTCACACAGCGTACCATGTCGGCTAACATCTCTTCCTTGTTCATCTGAGTATGATGAGTAGGAGGAAGTTAATTGTACCCCTGCCCATCGTCTTCCCACATTATCTTCTGTTCGCTTTATTGAGTGTGTCTCTTGAAGTAGCGCGATCTGAACATGTCTGTCCAAGTAGGCCATAACCTGTCGTGTTTTACGGGGATTGTTAAATCCTCTAATATTCCATGTCAAAGAGAGAGTTTGTTTGCGCTCTGGAGTTCCATTCTACTTGTTGTGGTGGGGCATGGAAACACTGCCTGTCTAGATGTTACTGTAATGTGCGTTATGTGCATTCCCAAGGTACACGGTGCAGCTAAAACTACATAAAAACAAGACCCCCACCCACTTTAGCATCCCAAACATGCCAAAGAAATAGTATCCCTTTAACTTCCTGAATCCATAGCAGTCCAGAACATTCAACATTAGCCACATCTGCAGTACACGTATCGCCCTTTAGTGGGGTATGTCTTTTTGTGTGCCACCAGATGCCCGGTGGCCCTCCATTGTTACGAAGGTGGTCGGGGTCGACAGTATAGTCCCTTTGCAACCGATGATTATATCTGTATGTAAATCCAACCAGCTCTGGCTCTCAATCTTCCTACATATTGATTGCTTCTGTGTATGGGATTCTTTATTGGGTCTGAGTAGAGTTCCTTCACATTAGTTCTTGTCTTCGCCGTTCGCTGTCTGGGAAGCTCTTCTCTCTTTTATATGTTATTTCAGATAGTCCTTAGCTGCTTTCGGAGTTGTGCAGATCTTTCGCTGCCCTTCGTGGTCAATGCGTAGTCTCGCTGGGTTGAGCATGGCATAGGCTTTGCCAGCCTTTTGAAGTTGGCGCTTTAAAGGTAGGAACTCCCTTCTACCTGCTTGCGCTGCTGCAGTGAAGTCTGGGAAGAAGGATTCCTGGTATTCCTGATAGTTCAGCTCTTTCGTCTCACGTGCCAATCTTAACACCATGTCACTGTCCCAATAGTTGGGTAATTTAGCAATTATAGGGCACGGTGCCACTCCCGGAGGGGGGCTTGCGTTCAGAGATTGGTGCGCCCTTTTCACCACCAGCAGGTTAGACAGGTTCTCTGGACCAAAGAGAGTAGTCAGCATGTGTTCCACATGGAGCTCCATACCCCCTGTGTTTGCCGATTCTGGAACACCAGTGATGCTCAGGTTATTTATTGCGCCTCGAGCACGCCTCCAAGTCTTAATTTTTTGCCTGTATCTCCATTAAGACTATTACAATACCAGATCATTTCTCGTTATTGGTGTGCAGCGTCTTCAGTTATAGAAATTCTTTGCTCAGCCTCTGTTATTCTCAACGTTTGTTTATCTAATTTAGCAGCCATATAGTCCATTTTCAGGTTCAGAGAGTCGATCTTACTATCAATAGATTACAGTCTTTGCTGTATCGCTAACAGCATGGCCTCTAACGACGTTGTTCTGCTCAGTTCTGCATCTTGGTCAAGGTCTTTCTGCGATTATTGTAGCACTGAGGTGTTTTTTGGCCTCGAATGTACGGCGTGGCTGACTCTTCTCTGCCTTCCCCATTTTGTCTCAGTATCCTTTTCACTTCATTTTCCTTGTTGTCCCTGTAGTTCATCTCTGCAGGTCTCTTGCCTCTCTGTGGGTTTATTAAGACATCCATTTGTTGGCCCCCACACTACTGTAATGCTGTGCAGTGTATCCACACTCTTCTCGCCTCTGTATGTTGTTCCTTATTCCTTCTTGTGAAAGACACTCAATAGATTGACGGAATGCAGAACAAATCAAAACATTCACACCCAAGCAAGAGATCTGGGTTAAATCTATCCTTCTTTTGCTCACCATGCCACTCCAGTTTAGACCTGGCCACATGCAAATCAGTCTTGCCCCTGTGCCTCATGGGAACTGTCCAGCCCGAACTGTCAAAGTAGGTACTCCCTGGACCGAAAACAAGCATTATAGGACCGGTTTCGGGGTTTCACCCCTCATCAGCCACAGTAGCTTGAATCCAGTGGCACAGGGAGCCCGGGACCCACGTCTGGGCATGCCCGGGTCACTTAGGGCGTGAAAGCAAAAGATACACTATTGATGGATGTAATGCAGAACAAATCACAACATTCATCCCCAGTCAAGAGACCTGGGTTAAATCCATCATTCCTTTGCTCACCATGCCACTTCAGGTTAGACCTGGCCATATGCAAATCAGTCTTGACCCTGTGCCTCATGGGAACTGTTCAGCCCAAACTGCCAAACCAGGTCCTCCCTGGACCGGAAACAAGCATTCTAGGACCGGTTTCGGGGTTTCACCCCTCATCAGCCAGGATAGCTCGAATCCAGTGGCACAGTGAGCCCGGATCCCACGTCTGAGCATACCCGGCGCACTTAGGTCGAGAAAGCAAAAGACACACAATTGAAGGACGGAATGCAGAACAAATCAAAACATTCACTCCCAGTCAAGAGATCTGGGTTAAATCCATCATTCTTTTGCTCACTATGCCACTCCAGTTTAGACCTGGCCATATGCAAATCAGTCTTGATCCTGTGCCTCATGGGAACAGTCCTGACCAAAATGCCATCCAGGTCCTCCCTGGGCCAGAAATAAGCATCCTAGGACCAGTTTCGGGGTTTCACCCCATATCAGCCAGGATAGGTTGAATCCAGTGGCACAGTGAGTCTAGGATCCATGCCTGGGCATACCTGGCGCATTTAGGGCAAGAAAGCAAAAGACACACAATTGATGAATGGTATGCATAACTAATCAAAACATTCACCCCCAGTCAAGAGATCTGGGTAAAAGCCATCATTCATTTGGTCACCATGCCACTCCAGTTTAGACCTGGCCATATGCAAATCAGTCTTGACCCTGTGCCTAATGGTAACTGTCAAGCCCGAACTGCCAAAACCAGGTCCTCCCTAAACCGGACACAAGCATCGTAGGACCGGTTTCTGGGTTTCACCCCTCATCAGGCTGGATAGCTTGAATCCAGTGGCACAGCGAGCCCGGGACCCACGTCTGGCCATATCCGACACACTTAGGGCGAGAAAGCAAAAGACACAAAATTGATGGACGGAATGCAGAACGAATCAAAACATTCACCCCCAGTTAAGAGATCTGGGTTAAATCCATCATTCTTTTGCTCACTATGCCACTCCAGTTTAGACCTGGCCATATGCAAATCAATCTTGACCCTGTGCCTCATGGGAACAGTCCTGCCCAAAATGCCAAACCAGGTCCTCCCTGGACCAGAAATAAGCATCCTAGGACCAGTTTCGGGGTTTCACCCCATATCAGCCAAGATAGGTTGAATCCAGTGGCACAGTGAGCCTGGGTTCCATGTCTGGGCATACCTAGCGCACTTAGGACAAGAAAGCAAAAGACACACAATTAATGGATGGTAGGCATAACTAATCAAAACATTCACCCCCAGTCAAGAGATCTGGGTAAAAGCCATCATTCATTTGGTCACATGCCACTCTAGTAAAGACCTGGCCATATGCAAATCAGTCCTGACCATGTGCCTAATGGTAACAGTCAAGCCCAAACTGCCCAAACCAGGTCCTCCCTGAACCGGACACAAGCATTCTAGGAACGGTTTCTGGGTTTCACCCCTCATCAGCCAGGATAGCTTGAATCCAGTGGCACAGTGAGCCCGGGACCCACGTCTGGGCATATCCGACGCACTAAGGGCGAGAAAGCAAAAGACACACAGTTAATAGACGGAATGCAGAACAAATCAAAACATCCACCCCCAGTCTACAGATCTGGGTTAAATTCATAATTTTCTTGCTCACCATGCCTCCCCAATCTAAACCTGGCCATATGCAAATCAGTCTTGACCCTGTGCCTCATCGGAACATTCCAGCCAGAACTGCCAAACCAGGTCCTCCCTGGACCAGAAACAAGCATCCTAGTACAGGTTTCGGGGTTTCACCCCTCATCAGCCACGATAACTTGAATCCAGTGGCACAGTGAGCCTGGGACCCACTTCTGGGCAACCCCGGCGCACTTAGGGCGAGAAAGCAAAAGACACACAATTGATGGATGGAATACAGATCAAATCAAAACATTCACCACCATTCAAGAGATCTGGGTTAAATCGATCATTCATTTTCTCACCATGCCACTTCAGTTTAGACCTGCCATATACAAATCAGTCTTGACCATGTGCCTCATGGTAACAGTCCAGCCTGAACTGCCAAACCAGGTCCTCCCTGGAGCGGAAACAAGCCTCCTAGGACCGGTTTCGGGGTTTCATCCCTCATCAGCCAATTAAGCTTGAATTCAGTGGCACAGTGATCCCGGGACATACGCCCACAACCTTGTCCTTGTTGTGGGCTTATTTCTCTGTTGCCAATTCACTGTTTTTATACCAACTGCCTTTGCAGTTGAATCGACTAGTCCTGCTCCTCCCACACAATTGTGGCACAGTGATGGGTATTGCCTTGCACTGTTACCGGTATCTATAGTGGCTTCACCGCGTATGCAATAGATATTTTACTATTCAGACCCACTTTTCTTGCTTGATGTCGGGCCTGCTCCCCTGAATTACGGTTATTGGGTAAGCAGTTTGCTCTCTTCCTGCCGCCTTCCACTTAGGTTTGCTATGTTTGTACGAGCTAGTCAGGGCTCATTCCTATGACCATCTGCAGCCTCCTGCCTTGTATGTTGCAGCGCCGTTTCTTGATGCTTTCCCCTCTCTGCTGGCCAATCTAATTCCTGGCGACCACACCCACAGCAGCTCCTTGCAGGATTTTCTGCTGTGTCGTGTCGGGCTGCACATGAGGCCTGCATGCTCTTCCTCGCCCTTCCGATCAATTTGGTCCAGGAGATCCTGCTTCTATCTACTCTCCACTTTCCCTTCAAGCTTTGTCGCAGTTTTTTGCATGCCTGGTTCTGCGGTTGTTTGCCGTTTTTCAGCTCTCTTCTCGCAACACTGCTCCCCAGTTTTAACCTGCTTTCACAAGCTGGCTCAGTCTGCAGCCACCCCGTCACAGCAGCTGGCTGGAATCAATGTGTGCTACCGAGGTCCGACGTCCACAACACACCAACAGCATCCCTCCTCTGCTGCAGGCTGTGTGCCCAGTCTCCCATGCCATAGGTGGCACCAGAGCCAGTCGCCCACCCTCAGCTTTGTGTACGCCCACAAGGCCTGCGCAGATAAGCTGCCCTGTCCGGATTCAGGCTTTGTAAGTGGGTCTCGCTTTCACAGTTCACCATTTTGGCTTCTCTACCACCTCTCTCAGTATGCTATTTCCACAACCTAGTCGACGTCTCAACCTAGGCAGTTCACTTATTGAGCATGGGTAGTTTTATTGGTGGTTTTGCAGTCCTCTGTGGAAAATACGGGTGCCTGTGACCGTACGTATGTCCACCAAGACTCTGTCACCTTTGTAGTGGCTTAATATCGAATTACTGTGCCTGACTGGCAGAGCCTCACACAAGTGCAGCCATCTTGTAGTGGGGTCTCTAGCACACCCACTCTATTTTTAATATATGCCAATCACCCCTAAGGCAGGCCTCTTAAACTCAGGCGGCAGGGTGCATTATATTAACCTCTTTTGTGCGTCGGACGGCCCCCCTGCCGCCTGACGTCACGGTGGGCATGTGCGGAGGATGGCCGGGGGCCGTCCGAACTGCACACGCGTCAAATTCCTCAGCACTGTGGGGAATCCCGGCCACAGCGAAGCGGTTAAAGGTGTGGACAAATAAGTGCAAACTTATGCCTTCAAACTTCATAGTATGAAACATTTTATTCTTCCAACCCTGGACTGTTGGGATCTTAACAGTCCTCCAATTCTGGAGGATGAATGAGCATGCAATCGTCAAAGCTATGTATACAAAGTATTGTTTGCCTTTCACTAGTTGTAGCCTTCTTTTTGAGACACTAAAAGGTACACAGGTGGCATCTGGAGCTACTATTATCTCTATAGCCTGACCAATTGCCTCACACAGCTCCTGCCAGAAATTAAAAAGATGTGGGCATGAATAAAATGTGTGGTCATTCTCCTTCGCCTTGTTGTTGACAGCAAAAGCAATTATTTAATACAGTTGTATACATTTTATGAAGAGTTTCCGGGGTATTGCATGCCATCCATCTGGACAAGAATGATATCCCTTTTAAATTTGCCACCCAAAGAGATTTATTTCCTATCTCTGCAATAAATTGCCAATCTCGCTCAGATAGATGACATGGTGTTTTTTCTTCTACCCTGGAAAGAAAACTAATGAGATCAAACTACAAGGAGAGATCCTTTAGCAATCTGTACCAATGTACAGTTCCTAGCAATCTGCTCTTAACCAAAGTACTACTAATAGGATTGGGCTCATGAGTTTCGCTTTTTATTGTAGCCTGCAGAAAAAGCTTTATCTGGCTGAAAATTAATGAATGTTGCATACATTGTGGACCACCCCTAGCTATTAGTTCTACCCAGGAGATAGATTTATCTTGTGTAATAAAATCTCCATAGGTAATAAAAGCTATGGAGTTTCAGAATCTCACCTCAGCATCTGCTAAACAGAGCCCCAGGTACCTACCCTCCTGTAGCAACAAAAATAAACCATCAAAAGGTGTCTCAAAAAGTTTGCCAAGAGCACTCATCTGCCCAAATGTATCTCAAAGAAACTTATATCTGTTTTATTTTGGTAGATTAGCAGTTGTAATAAAAACTGGTAGATTGATTTCTGATTCCTGAATCACCTCATTGATAAGAAAAAGTATCTAATGCTCTGCGCCCATTTAAATAGCTAGAGAGACTATCTATCAAGGCAGCGTGATAATAGCTTTGCATATTGGGCAACGCCATTCCTCCTTTCGATTTCTGGAATTGAAGAACCCCCCTCTTCACCCTAGATTATTTTTTTATTCCAGATAAAGCTTCTGAATAGCATGTCTAGTTCCTGAAAAAAAAATCTGTTTGAGATTTTTTTGGGGAATATTGATAAAAAGAAATATCATCAGCGGTGGTACCAACATTTTAATCATGGAAATACTCGCTATTATTGTCAAGGGGAGCAGTGACCACCTATCAAGCAGTCCCTTTATCTTTCATAGAATTTGTTCATAGTTCATATGCAACGGGACTAGAGAAATTGCTTGTCACTGATATTCCCAGGTATCTTATTGGGAACTGCATCCTTGATTGAGGCGGTAATGAGATTGAAAGGTCGGCAGTTGCTACATTAAAAAGCAATAGTTGCTGTGGTTTATCTTATAGCCTCTTATTTTTGTCAAATCTGCGATCGTCTGCATAACTCGGCTGATGTTAACCTAGTCAGGCTGAAGATATAAGATAATATCATCTGAGAATAGTTTAAGCCTAGCAATCCCTTCTATGGGTGCCCTTATAATGCCTTTGTGTAGTTGTTCTGCCAGGGGTTAAATAAAAAATGTAAATAAGGTGAGAGAAAGGGGACATCCTTTCCGTGTACCCCTTTTAATCATTACTGAGCCACCTGTCTAGATTTGAAAGCATTTGGATTCAAATGCCTTTTCGGCATCGATCATCATGATTAGGGCTTTAGTATCATTTGCAGAGAAGTAATCTACTTCCTGAACTAAAAACTGGGTATTAGCTGTCATTAACCGGCCCGCCACAAAACCACTTTGATATTCATGGATTAACTGTTGTGCTGCTGGTGTAATATGGTCTCTCAGATTTTCATCAATAATTTATAGCCTGTATTAGGTAGACTGATTGGTCTTCATGAATGGACCGATTTCAGGTTCTTTTCCTTCTTTAAAATTGTGACTATTGGTGATTCTTGGAAGGTTGTAGGGATATTCCCCTTTCTTTAATATAGTTAAAAGGATCCATTAGAAATGGCACAAGTTCCTTGGAGAAGATCTTAAAAGATTCTGTGGGTAAACCATCAGTTCCACATGCTTTGGCATTTGGCCTTCTTTTATGTTATAGGCTTCAATGATGACTGAAAATGAGAGTTAGATAGACTCGGAAGTATAATAGTGTCATAGGACTGTTCAATACTAGCCATTAACACAATATATTGTGTCTGATAATTGTCACAATAATGTTGTAAAAACTTTAGCGACCTCATCCTGGTCTGCTACCAGTTGCCCCATAGTAGGGTTCTCTAAACATGTTATCTTACCCTTTTCACTTTTAGTGGACCAGGCCAAAAACGTAATAATATGTTGGTTTTCTTCATATATATTTTTTGTTGATAGGTGTTGGATTCTATAATCTCTTCCAAAATAAAATAATCTCTAAGATTTTGTTTTGCTGTTGCAAATAAACCTGCCACTGGCTCTATTCCAGAATTCTGCTCCTTTACATCAGACGCACTATGTAGTGCTGCCTGCGACCCGCTACCTG
Organism: Lissotriton vulgaris; assembly: GCF_964263255.1. Taxonomy (NCBI): domain Eukaryota; kingdom Metazoa; phylum Chordata; class Amphibia; order Caudata; family Salamandridae; genus Lissotriton; species Lissotriton vulgaris. The sequence goes on from NC_141691.1 coordinate 1,918,696,893, forward strand.
CTGGCAGCGTTCCTTATTCTGGTTTGCTTTAAAGGCATTATTCCTTCCTCTTAATGTTTCCTTAAAAGCCTCCTAGTTGGAGAAAAGAGAGGCCGCTGCCCTATTGATGGCAAAAAACTCTGGAATTAACTGCCTTGTTTCCAAAGATCTATCTAACTGCCATCTGGGTCTGTCCCTTTTATTTAAACCTAGATCAACTACTACAGAGACAAATCAATGGCCCGAAAAAGCATTGGCCCAAATATCTGATTGCCCTCTGTTCAATGATTTTGAAGATAAAAAGAAATCTATACGTGAGGCTGTTTTAAATCTCTGTGAGAAACATGTGTATTACTTGACATTTGGGTGGTCTTCTCTTCAAGAATCCAGCAACTGATAACTGGCTTTCAAAGCTTCAATTATTCTTTTCGTCTTCGGTTTGAACTGTTTTTTATTCCTATTTTTTGTGTCTTTGACCAAATCTTGAATAAAATGTAAATCCCCTCCAAAAATCAAAGGACCTACTGCCCCCAGGGCCATTTCTTAAAGCTGGGTATCATCAATTATAGGGCCATAATAATTTATTATATATAATCTCCATCCATTGATTGCTCCTGTGACCCAAATCCACCTGCCTTGTGAATCCCTGGTCATCTCCCCAACTTCCAAATCAATACTATTATCTAGTAATATTGCCACACCCCTCACCACCCCCCTGCTCTTTAATATTTATTTACAACCGCTGGTGGAGGAGCTTATGCGTAGGAATTGCGAAATCTTCAATTACGCAGACGATACCCAGCTATTGGTTCAGCTGGAAGACATCAAAGAGGCCCAGGAATCAGTGAGGAACCTGCTCAGTTTCACGGTCAACTGGATGACTAACAATCTGTTGAAAGTGAATGCTGATAAAACGGAGGTGCTGGTGATCAGCAACCGAGGGAAGCCCTGGGGTGACCTGTATTGGCCCCCAGAGTTAGGAACTACTCCCTCTCCTGGGATGGTGGTAAAAAGCCTGGGTCTGAGGATCGACGCAGACCTCTCGATGGCCCCTCAAGTTTCAGCTGTGGTTGGCTCTTGCACAGGTGTGTTGAGGCAATTACGAAAGCTAGTCCCCATCTTATCAGCCTCCACCCTGCAATCGATCGTATCTGCCACAGTTATCTCAAGACTCGACTATGACAATGCCTTATATCTTGGCTTGCCACAGAAGCTGTTGAGGAAGCTGCAGGTAGTACAGAACGATGCAGCAAGGCTGATCTACTCCCTGCCCAGAAATTTGCACGCAACCCCCCTGCTCCAGAAGCTGCACTGGCTACCGGTGAAATTCAGAGTTCAGTTTAAGTGTCTCTGTGTGGCCCATAAGGCACTCTTTGGGAAAGCCCCAGAGTACATTAGGCAACGTCTGAAGAGATATGTTCCTGGTAGATCTCTGCGCTCAGGAAAAACTTTCAATTTGATTCAACCCAGGTTTAAGCTAAGAACCAGAGGAGGTAGGGCCCTGTCTGTGCTTCTCCCACAATTGTGGAATGAGCTTCCGGCCACTCTGAAGGAAGAATCACAGCTACTACCCTTCAGAAAAAACTGAAAACCCATCTATTCAGAAAGGCAATGACTCCAGCTTAATTGGGGAGACAGCAGACGGTATGGGGTAACAGTGTGTTATGTTCTTCTGTTAAGCGCTTAGAGACCGGCGGTGATAGGCACTATATAAACAATTTATAACATAGCATAACATAACATAACCACGGCCTGTGCTGATGCACGGAAAGCATTGGAGTACCCGAAAGGAACTGACAGCTTTGGGGTATTACTTTTTAGATGGTTTTCTTATAAAAAGATGACCTCTGGTGAAAAAGGAGATAGCTACCTCAACAAACTGCTGTATTTACCTTTGTTAGTTAGCCCATTAACATTACATGAAAGGATCTGAGCCTTGCGTTTCACAGGAAATTACATAATTACATCATGAGTTACTTGACTTAATGGCCGCTTTAATGATTGATTCCTTGATTCAAAAGTACCCAAAGTTTACGAGAAATGCACATGGATATTTTGCGTTAGTCTGTTGATGGAATGGGACTCTATGGGCCCTCATGATCAAATGCCAGTCTGTACTGGGCCCCTCCCCCGGAAAGAAATTATTTCTGAATAAGGTCAGAGATAAATTGAGTCAGGTCTTGACCCGCTTCCTGCCCTTGCGGGATACCCACGACATGTAAATGTGACTGCCTGGATTTATTTTCAAACCCATCAAGCTTGATCCGGGTGTCTTCCAGCTCCTGGCTATACTTTGTTTGAAATAACTTGTGATTTTTCTGAGCTTCTTCGAGATCGAAGATGAACTGCTCTGCAAGAGTTAGCCTTTGATTTAATTGTAAGATGTTGTCATTGATCGCTTCAAGCTGACATTTTACTTCCCTATGGGCCTTTTCTTTGGTGCATTTAGCTCTCTAATTTCCCCCAGAATTATGTGTAGCATATCTCCCCTTATGTGTGATTCTGGCTCAGTTCGAATGACTGCTTACATTGAAGGTTGCAATCACTTAGGACAACTTGGGATGTTATCAACCCATTAAAGATGTTCATCACTACTGGTTCAGAGGCTGGGTTAATATCGTCCAAAGAAGCTGGAATTTCTGGTGTTGATTGCTCCTCATATCTCAAATCTGATCTCCTCTCTGATGGACACTGGGTATTTTACCCTGTTGTCTTTGCTCCTTTGAGCCCAAACAGTGGGTATGTGTGTTTTGCCCGGGACCGTTATCTTTTGGTGCTCCTGGCACAGCATCTTGTAGTTTGTTTAGCATGCAATCTTGTTGCAATTCCGGTTCAATAGAGGAGAGCTCACCCTGATCTGCTGGATTTTGTTTCTTCTTCTGTGGGAGCAGCACTTTTACTTCGTTTGGGAGTTTTAGTTGCCTCTCCGGAAAAACTGCTTTTCTCCTAATCTGGTGAACCTTCTTGGGGCCCACTTAGATTTATGCTTGAGCTGCTTCCTTCAATATCTTCCTCTTGAATTCCTGGGCCACTCTGCCCAGCCTGATTTTAACAAACGAAGGCCATGTTTGCAGCTCTGGAGGCCTTCGCCGGAGTACAGGATTTTACTGCCCCATCTCTTGCCGTGAGGTGCTTCATCTGGCTTAAAAAATCTTTTTTAAGGAAGCGTGCTTTCTCCTATATGCTTTCAATTTGAGGACTTTCTCTGTTTTTAACGTGCCTTGTGGTGTGGAGGGAGGGGGCGGCAGGACGAACAGGCCAGGCAACAGCAAGCCGCACCAAATACCTGGGAAGGCCGCTACTGCTACTGCCTGAGCACTGCACCTCTCTCAAGGGTTGCCCAATGCTTTCCTTCCAATTTACTCCCTCACTCCTGCGGCGTCCCTCCCACCATGTCTCTACCGGTGTCTCCTCGCCGTCGCAACCGCAGATGTCTCCGCCCTAATGTTCGTCGTGCCTCGAAGCTTGGAGCTAAAAAGTCCCAGCCCCAGCGGAGAGATGGCACCTCCCTGTGCCTTCCCTGGCTGAAAACATATCGGCGAATGCTGCGGACAAAGCCCCCGCTCCCGTGCTATAAACAGGAGCGGGACTCCAAGACACGTCTCTCCATTGCACCGCATGGTGACCTCAACCGGGACCGGATGTGACCTCCTTGTCGAGGAGCATGGTGGGACCTCCCTCAACCATCAGAACAAGGTGCCCTTACCCATAGGGTGACCAGAATTTTAAAGCCCAAAACTGGGACATTTCATGAAAATAAAAGAAGGACTACAGTTTTTTTTAACGAGAACGCACAGAATGACTGATAGGCTGCCCCGGGACACCAAAGGTGGCCACCTACGAGGGCGGCCACCCGTAGTGCCATAGGATGGCACAGACCCTGAGCGGTCTAGTGGTTGGGGGGACCAGTGGTCCCCCTGTGATGTCACCTCCGGTTGTGGGGGGAGGGGTTGTAGGGCTATATAGCCCTGGGGGCGAGGATCAAGCGCCCTCTTTGTCCCTGGCCGCTGCTCGCGTGACCCTCGCCCTCCCCTTCCCTGACCCCGAGCGGGTGCTGCCCGTTGCTGTTTTTTAAGGGTAAGGAGGCTGGTTGTTGTTGTGTTGTGAGTCAGGGGGTTCGCTTTTGCGGTGGGCAGCCTGGATGGGTGTGCAGGGGAGGGTCCGTTCTGCGGGATGTGGAGTTTCAGGGTTGGGGGCCCCCTTTTATTTCCCTCGGACAGCGTGCTTGCAGCGCGTTCTCATGCTGCTGGGAGAGTGTGTGTTTGCCGCGGGGCTGGCAGGTTGTGCGGTCCCTGGGTCGGAGCCTCCCCTCAATATCTGAGTTTTCGTGAGGGTTAGAGCGCTTTTCAAGTCATCTTCCTCCGCGGGTCCTCCACGGCTCCTACCTCTCTGCTGGCTCGGCTCGCCCCGGGCCTCTGTCCCTTCCTCGGGGGTGGGGGGGTTAGAGGGTTGGCGGGATGCGGGGATGGCATGGGCCTGGGGCATCCTGATCCCTCCTCAGCTCTCGGGCTGGCTGGGAGGGCTTTCTCCCTCCTACCTGGTCTGCTTCGGCGCCCGGTGGCCACATATGGTTTCGCCGCTTTCGTATTTAGGGGCCCATGCTGGACTTCTGTTGGGGGGGTTGCTATGGACGGTAGTCCGGCCGTGTGCTCGTTCATGCACATTTCTATTGTTTCTTTTGGTCATTCCTGCCTTATTGCAACTAATTGCTACGGTGTTAGGACTATCCCGCCAGGATGGCTTTTGCTGGTACTTTGGTTATGTGATTATGTTTTGGGCCGATTTATGTGGGGACTCAGATGGACTTTCTCCTCGCGCATGCGCAGTCGCACGCACGCTTCGTTCGTAATTGCCGCCCCTCACCCCCTCGCAGCTAACCTCAACTGCGGGGATTGCACAAAGAATAAGGCGTTTGTTTTCTTTTAGGCCTTTTTGTTTACCGCTGAGCCACCCGAGGGCTTCTTGCCCGTGTAGGAGCACTTGGGTTAGTTACACATGGATAATTTACTATAAGCACACGTTAATTCAATTGAAGCACTTTAGAGGGGGACAGAGAAGTTTATGCATTCATGGGACTTGAGATGCATCAGTGCAACGATGATGCGGGGGGCGGGGTGTGGGGGTTTTGACGTTTTTGTTTTGTCTTTCTGCAGGACAGCTGGATTAGAAGAGCGGCACACGCTATGATAGACTCAAATTATTGGTTGGAGGCATTGATGATGCATACGTGGGGTCAAGAATATTCTGGTGTTAGGAGTGGGGGGGGACTTGGGAATTTCATTTGTTTGATTTGTCTTTCTACAGGGCAACTGCAACAGAGGAGGTCGACGCATGATATATAGCCCACACACGATGTGGCTCAGGAATTGCGATGTATTAATTAAAACAAGCTAGCGTGTTATTTAATTTTAACTTTACCTGGAATGCAGTTGACAACCATTTTGTGCAAGATTTAAGGAATTGATCTTGGGCCATAATTAGCTGGGCAGAGTTGATTTGTGGTGGGGGGATGCTGGCATCAATTAGCGGCAGACCTTGGGAGACTGTGTCATGGGTGTGTGGTTAAGCCTTGCAGGACAGAAGGTATTGATCACTTTCATTTTATCACTGCAGGACTTCAGCGAGATGAATTTGTAGGATCCCAAATCGTGGCTGAATCGCATGGGTAATTTGGTTTGTCCCACTGTTTCAGTGGGCCGGCTATATTGGACACAGTTGAAGCTTGATTGTTTGCCAGGAAGTGCGTTTGCCACTTGACATTTTGTCATATTTATTCTTACTTTTGCTTGTACAGTTTGTGCTTGCTGCGCTTGAGATTGTGTGCCTTCTGCCTGTGTTGCTTCAACTCTAGGGCCTGCTATTTTGTTGGTTTATTCCTATAACAGTTCTCTCATAAACGTAACTGTTTATATTGTTCATTGCCCTGACACTTTTGGGTCTAGCCATGATGATGAATGTACTCTTAACATTAAACAACATATAAGTTATATACTAGTAATAGTATTGATAAAACTGTAGTAGTAGACATATTTAAGGGCAATTTTATGGACAGCTATTGTGGTACAACCATTGTATGTATAGGTCAGGTAGCTCAGGTGTGCTATCCAGGGACTAGTTAGTAGACGGGTGAGTTTAACATACATTATTCCTCATTCAGCAAAGTGGTCCGGCAGGGGTCAGGTAGTCGTATTAGGTCAGGATTAATTTAGTTAACCATATATGCTCCTGTGGAGTCGACACCATACATACCATAGTTACGCATGCAAGCTATTTCTACAGTGGCCAGTGCGGCCTACTACACTCAGCAACTTGAATCTCCCTTTTGCTTCCCCAGACTTTCTTTGTATTTTCACCCATACCAAGGTCAACACATACCCAGGGAGCTCCTAATCTAGCGGCTGGTACGTGAGCAAGTGTACTTTTAGCTGCAGTTATCAGCCCAATTGATCAGGTTGACATGGGACCTCCCCCTCCTCATCCGCATGTAATTTTATCCGCAATAGAAATATGGCTGTACTCTGCATAGAGATACCACTTTGTGGACTGACCATGTACAATTTCTAAGCATTCGTTATTGGTGACATGAGAGGGCAATAGTACTCTTTCTACATGCGTCTGCCACTACACCGGTAAGACGGCAGGAGCCTCTAACTGAAGTGGGATTTCATTACATAGCGTTTATTGCCACTAGGGAGAGCTCTTTACACCGGGCAACATACTGCTGCTGTACCCAATGTTAATATTATTCCAGTGGTCATTGTTGCTCATTGGGATTAGTATTGCTTTTGAGGAGTACATGGAATGCTTCACCGTGTTTTTAGTGGTTATGATATGAATAGGCATTAGGCATGCCTTAGGTTTCTAAGCAGATGGGAAGGTGTCTTGTCAATTATACGATTACATGCCGAAGGTAACTCAACACCATGGGGGTTCTCGAGCCCGTCCAGCGGGCTTGGTTGTCTTTTGTTTATATCCATGCAGGTATCGGTCAGAGGAGGACGTCGTGGATCACGTCATGGAAGCCATCGAAGCGACCTGTGTTGTGGTTTGGCATGTGTACAAAGTAGTAAATTGATGGTGGTGCATGCCTTGTTGCAATTTACTTAACTGCAATGTTCTTCAGGGCGTGTAAGGTCCACACAAACACTGTCTAGGTGGTGGGTATATAGCATATCCAATGACTTACTTCGTTAATAACTGATGTCTGTTAGCATCATTTATTATTATGAGCGTATTATTGGGGTTTCGGAATAGTGTTGTCATCCATCATTTCTGGCATGTTATGCTGGTGCGAGGGTAACCATGCTATCAATGAATCAAAAGTTTAACAAGAACATTGCGGGCCTACCAGGGGGTATTGTGCCTTGCATGAGTATATTATTGAATGAACTCTTAACAACTTGAAGCCGGACTCTTGGGGAGCGAGAATAGATTTAATCATCGAGTTAAACGTGGATGTCTGACCCAAGCTTCATTCTAGAGGCCCGCCGCCGAATAGACAGTGTAGTGATAGGAAGCTTGTTGCAGGTCTCTACAGTTCTATACCCCTGGCGTTGGAGCACGGACTTTGCCCGATGGGGTTCAGAACGCTTCTCAAGGGGGACAGAACCAATACTCCCATAGGTGTTCTCAGTACATAGATATGCCTAGTTACAAGAAGCAAGTTTCGGCAAGAGCTGATAGTAGAAGTTGTTTGCACTAGGCATTACAGGAGGAGAAGGGGTCTTGGGTGCCAATTGCATTAGCGTATATAGTACAAGTGAGGTGCATTAAACGCGGTCAGTCTAACGTAATAATCCAACGTTATTTATGCAGTGGGGCAACTTGGGGAAACCCCGGACCTAAACAGACTGGTAGAGGTAGCAGCTGTGTGTTACCAGAGGTTGGTGACAGGCGCATGCGACAACAGAGGATCTACTCAGAGAGATAATACTGCAAGAATGGGCAGTCTATCTAGGCATCAGGACACTTGGGTGGACACCTTCAGAGCCAAGGAGAGGAATGTTTAGTATATGAATGGACTTCCTTCAATTGATAAGGGAGGTCATCTTTAATTGTGAAGGGTACAGGTAATGCTGACTAGTGCTCGGAACCCCAACTGGCCTGGTTAGCCTGTGGGGCATTGAGGGCCATGTCTCATTGCAGAGAATGCAGATCGTGGATCGGGGGGGGGGGGGCGAGACATTTTAATGAATGTTCTCTGTTGCAGAAACCGCGCACGAGAACCTCCCCACCCCATGGGGGGCCACCTGAATTATCAACAGATATAAAGATCATAGCACACTGGGGGCAGTGTGTTAGGGTATGGGATTTCCTTGTTCTCCCCACTGGTCATTACTATCCGGGGTGGGGGACACGTGCTGGTTTCACTCATGGAAGTAATACATGGATAGTGACTGGGAGCTGAGACTCATTAGGCAGCTCTGTGCAGAATTGGATGTTCTCTTTTACTTATATCTGGTCAATGTGTTTACGGTGCAATAATTGGGGTGTTCGCGCTGGACGCAGTGGCAGAACTAGGGCTAATCATGCTTTTCTTGCAATAGATAATGGGTAATGTGTTTTCTACTCACCAACCGGTTGATTTGGGCATATCATGCATCTCATGTGCATTAATGGATTGCAGTCACTCGTTTGGAACAGGATGATCAGTTCAGAATGGTGGAATTTTGTTTCCTCCACTACACCCACAGTTATGGCTTAACAACATTAGGCAATGACCAAACAGCAACTGTTGGACAGGCCTCGGGGAAGGCCCGCTCCCTCCCCGCATGACGGGGGCTGGACCCCTGCTCTCCCTGTATCCCCGACAAGAACCATCCCGGCAACCCGCTGGGGCAACCCACGACCCGTCCACAACGGAACTCCAGCCCCCGAACACCCCAGCAACGGCTGGCCCGGGCCCCCGTCAGCACCACTGCCCCGGCCCAGCCGCCATCTTTAGACACTACATAACAAGGCCGCGTGGCCTCAGCTCGACCCCAACCCTGGGCCTGGCCAGGCCCCGACATCGAGGCACCACCATCGACCTAGGGGGTGAAGAGACCACTTGGCAGGTCAATGGGAGAAGGAGTGTCAATGGCTCCCCTCCGCCAGGTGTCGATCGCCCCCGGCCTCCCCGGGCGCTGGCTCCACCCCCCTGCTGGGTGTCTGGACTCCCTCATCCCGGACCTCCCGAATTCCAAGTGCGAGGGTCCGGACATCAAAGGAGACCAGACCTATAACTGGGGCAGCTCCAGACCAGGAAGGCAGTTGTATCTTGGAGTCGAGAGACACCGTGAAGAACTCATCCTTGGAGGCCTGCTGGCGCTGCCGCGGCCCTTTCTTGTGAACCATCTCCGAAGCCTGCTGGCGCTGCCGCGGCCCTTTCTTGTGAACCATCTCCGAAGCCTGCTGGCGCTGCAGCGGCCCTTTCTTGTGAAACCATCTCCGAAGCCTGCTGGCGCTGCCGCGGCCCTTCCTTGTGAACCATCTCCGAAGCCTGCTGGCGCTGCCGCGGCCCGTTCTTGTGAACCATCTCCGAAGCCTGCTGGCGCTGCCGCGGCCCTCTTCAACGTGAACCATCATCTTGGCCTGCTGGCGCTGCCGCGGCCTTTCTTGTCGTGCACCATCGTCGTAGCCTGCTGGCGCTGCCGCGGCCCTCCTCGTTGTGAACAATCGTCCTAGCCTGCTGGCGCTGCCGCGCCCATCTTTGCGGACTCCCAAGCTTGAGGATTGTGAGCTTCCCTCTTGCCGCACCTGTACCGGACCGGCACTAAGACTGTCCTGCTACCCTTCCCCCTACAGAGACTAGAATTGGGGGGATCCTCGTGTCCTAACCCCACTGTATCGTTTATCACCTTGCCTCAAGATTCTTATATAAAGTGTGTCGAACTCATCCTTGTGTGGTGTCCATCTGTGGGGGGGAAGTTACTTGTCTGTACGATCGCCGGAGACGGCCCTCACTGGAGGCCTCTCCCCCTGTACTCGGCCGACCCTCCGGGTCCCCGTCTAACATTGGTGGCCAGTGGCGCGATCCGAGCCAAAGCATAATCGTACAGAGAGTAACTCACCCCACGACACACAACCACCATGACAACAAAAGAGAGCGGAACAACGGAAAAATTCCAGATGGAAAAACTAGAAGAATACAGCCACAGAGAACTAAAACAATTCTGCATAGAACTGGGCATTGCTACCACAGGGCTGAGCACGAAAGAGGACTTCAAACACGCCCTGGAATCTTGGGCAGAGACGGGTACGGCCGTACCCCAAAACCAAAGCCTCGAGACAACCGAAACAAGCACCGCGCCGACAGAAGAAAGAAGACCGGGTCTCTCACCAGAGGAGGCCCGAGAACGAGAGAAGAGCAGGCTCAACGAATTGGAACTGGCTCGACTTAGCTTAGATGGAGAACTCAAATTGGCGGAACAAAAAATAACTTTGGAACACTTACGGCTCCGAGAGGAGCGAGAAGAGAAACAAAGGCAGAGAGAGTTAGAAGAGAAAAAGCTAGCCTACGAGCATGAGCGCAACTTAAAGGAACTAGAGATTCGGAGGCAGAACAAAGATCTCGGGGTCCCCGGGCATCCGAGCCCCCCTGTCACTACGGACCCCAAGGTCCACATCCCCAAGGATGTCGTCAGAGAATATTACCGGAACGATTATATCCAGCAATGGTTCAAAGCCTACGAAGTAGCCATGACCTCCCACCGGATTCCCCGGAGCGACTGGGGAGCCGGGTTATGGGGGAGGTTTGTCAACGAAGGGCGAGACGCCCTGCTGCAACTCCCGGACCATCAGATGACATCCTACGACCACATGAAAGCCGCCCTCCTCACTCGATACGGACTCACGCCCGAGATGTACCGCCAGAGGTTCCGCGACTGCAAACGGATCCCGGGTACGACTTGGGTGGAGTACGTGAACTTCTTTAGCCGAGCCTTCGAGGGGTGGATCAAGGGCAGCAAGGTGACCACTTACGAGCAACTCTTTGACCTTATTGTATGGGAGCACCTTTCTAACAACTGCTTCGTCGAGCTCAGGCAGCACCTCCTTGACAGTAAACTGACTGAACCTCGGCAACTCGCCGTCGAGGCTGACCGATGGGAAAGCACCCGAGTTCCCCGAAACGGGCCCAGCGAACAGAACAGAGCCGCCCAAGGGCTCCATCGCCCCCGAGGGGGAGGAGGAGGCCAGGGTCGGGGCAGAGACACCGTCCCGGTGGCTCCCGCCAGCAACACCCCACCCCCGGCTGGCAGGGGGAGCCTCCCGATGCGACCAGGTTTCCGCGCCAACGTTACCTGCCACCGATGCCAGCGACCCGGCCACTACGCCAATGATCCCAACTGCCCGAAGAACCAGAGCCCTATGCCCCACCAGGTCGCTGCCGCCGCCCTGGGAGAAGAGCAAACCCAAGAAGACACTGAAGAGTACGAGCCAGACCAGCCCGAGTGGGAACCGGCCGCCATGTCCCTGGTCTGCCTAGGGGAAAGAGACCTGATCCCGCGGGCACCCCTTCCCGCCAACACGCAGAAGTACAGCCAGTGGGTCAACATTAATGGGCACCGGGCTGAAGCCCTCCGCGACACCGGGGCCAGTGTGACCGCAGTCCGCTGCCATCTGGTGACCCCGGACCAGATCTTGCCAAATATCCTTTGCCCCGTACGGTCGGCCGACAACTCAGAAAGCCTATGTCGGATGGCCTGCGTCCCCTTCGAGTGGGGAAGAGTATCCGGAATGCTGAAAGTGACTGTCCGCGATGATGCCCCCGTGGACTGCCTCCTGGGGAACGACCTCGAAAGTTCTCCCTGGTCAGCCGTCGAGAGAAGAGAGCACCTGGGGATGCTGGGCCTCCCTGAATGGGTCTGCGTGACGACCCGGTCCATGGCCGCCCGCGCCATCCCCAGTCCCGAAGAACCCGAATGGCCAGAGCCTCCTCCCCCGATCGTCCAAGAGGGAGCCACCCTAGAAGCCAGTTCTCCGGAACACAGCGAAGAAGGACTCGATCGGCTCCGGGACCTTCCCGAACTGGCCCAGTGGCGTCAAGAGGGTGGCCCCACCCAGGAACAATTCCGACAGGAGCAGAGAACCTGTCCTTCCCTCGAGGGACTCCGGCAGCCAGCCCTCGCCCAGAGCGCAGGAGACACCTCGGGGCCCACTGGATTTATTGGGACAATGACCTGCTCTACAGTGAGCAAAGGATTGCTGAGCTGGGGGCCAGCCGGGTGCTGGTGGTCCCCCTCCGCTTCAGAGACTTCCTCTTGAACCTAGCACACGATGTGCCCCTTGCCGGACACCTGGGGCAAGACAAAACGTACAGCCGCCTGGTAACCCACTTCTACTGGCCCAAAATGCGGAATGATGTCTCCAACCACTGCCGGGCCTGCCCATCCTGCCAGGCCAGCGGGAAGAGCGGCCGAAAGATCAAAGCACCCTTGCAGCCTTTCCCCGTCGTCACCACCCCATTTGAACGGGTGGGAGTAGACATTGTGGGGCCCCTGGACCCCCGAACAGCACAAGGGCACCGGTTCATCCTGGTCCTGGTGGACCACGCCACCCGCTATCCCGAGGCCATCCCTCTTCGGACCGTGACGGCGCCCGTGGTAGGCCGAGCCCTGATGGGGATCTTCTCTCGGGTGGGCTTCCCCCAGGAAGTCGTCAGCTACAGGGGCACAAACTTTATCTTGAAATACATGAAGTCTCTCTGGCAACAGTGCGGGGTCACCTACAAATTCACGACCCCCTATCACCCGCAAGGAAATGGATTGGTCGAGCGGTTTAACCGCACCCTCAAGGGGATGATCATGGGCCTAGAAGAACCCCTACGTCGCCAATGGGATGTGCTGCTCCCGTGCCTCCTGTTCGCCTACCGAGAAGTCCCCCAGAAATCCCTGGGCTTCAGCCCATTCGAACTCCTGTATGGACACCCCGTCCGGGGTCCCCTCAGCCTGGTCAAAGAAGGGTGGGAGGTGGCCCCCCAGAAGACTCCTCCGGATGTATACAAGTATCTCCTGACCCTCCGCAACCAGACCCGGCGATTCAGGGAACTCACCAAGGCCAACCTTGAAGCCAGTCAGGAGGACATGAAGAGATGGTATGATCAGCATGCCTCCTCCATCGAGTTCGAGCCGGGACAACAAGTCTGGGTGATGTCCCCGGTTGAACCCTGTGCCCTACAGGACAAATGGACAGGGCCCTTCAAGGTGATAGAGCGCAAGGGTCCCGTCACCTACCTGATCGACATGGAGTCCTCCCGGAACCCCCTACGGGTCCTCCACGCCAACAGACTCAAACCCCACTTCGTACGCTCAGAACTCAGCCTCCTGATGGCTACCGATAGTGGGACGGAAGAAGACTCCGAGCCCCTTCCTGACCTGCTGAGGACACTCGAGCAGGACGGCTCAGTGGAAGGGGTCAGACTCTCCGATGCCTTATCCCCGGAGCAACGCCAAGACTGTCGAGATCTCCTGCTACAATTCGCAGACCTGTTTTCCCTCATCCCCGGTGCCTTCACGACGTGGACACCGGGGATAGCCCCCCTATTCGACACAGGGCGTACCGAGTACCGGATCGAGTGCGCGCCTGCATCCAGAACGAAGTCTCCAAAATGCTGGCTCTAGGAGTGATCGAGCCGTCTGACAGCCCCCGGGCCAGCCCAGTCGTACTGGTCCCCAAGGCTGCCGCCCCGGGCGTTGCCCCCGAGCTCCGGTTCTGTGTGGACTATCGGGGCCTGAACGCCGTTACCAGAACCGATGCTCACCCCATCCCCCGGGCGGATGAGCTGATTGACCGCATGGGGGCCGCCCGCTACCTGAGCATCTTCGATCTAACAGCGGGCTACTGGCAGATCGGCCTCACCCCCGGGGCCCAAGAGCGATCTGCCTTCTCTACCCCGGATGGCCACTACCACTTCAAGGTGATGCCCTTCGGCAAGAAAAACGCCCCAGCTACCTTCCAAAGACTCGTGAACTAGGTACTGGCGGGCCTCGAAGAATTCAGCGCCGCCTATCTGGACGACATTGCTGTATACAGTCGCCACTGAGCAGACCACCTCCACCACCTCCAGGAGGTCCTGCACGCCCTCCGGCAGGCCGGGCTCACCATCAAAGCCAGCAAGTGCCAGATTGGCCAAGGGTCCATGACCTACCTGGGACACCAAGTGGGGAGCGGTCTGGTGGCCCCCCTCCAGCTCAAGATCGCTGCTATCCAGGCCTGGCAACCACCTATCACCCAAACCGAGGTCCGAGCCTTCCTGGGGCTCACCGGGTACTACCGGCGGTTTGTAAAGGACTATGGCAGCATTGTGGGGCCCCTCACAGAACTCACATCCAAGAAAAACCCCAAAACAGTCAACTGGACTCCGGACTGTCAAGCGGCCTTTGAGAAATTGAAGGCCGCCATGTGCACCGCCCCCGTGCTCCAGGCCCCCGACTACAGCCGGGAGTTCATAGTGTAGACGGACGCCTCAGATCATGGCATTGGGGCCGTCCTCTCTCAACTCAACACCGAGGGAGTCGATCAGCCAGTGGCCTTCATCAGCCGACGCCTGCTGGCCCGAGAACAGCGCTGGAGCACCATCGAGCGCGAGGCCTTCGCCGTGGTATGGGCCCTCAAGAAGCTCCGGCCCTATCTCTTCGGTACCCACTTCCGGGTGCAAACAGATCACCGACCCCTGCAATGGCTGATGCAGATGCGGGGAGAAAACCCGAAACTGTTGCGATGGTCCATCTCTCTGCAGGGGATAGATTTCACTGTGGAGCATCGTCCAGGCCAGGACCACGCCAACGCAGACGGCCTGTCACGCTTCTTCCGCCTCGGCGAGGAGAGTACCCAAGAGGATGGGTGACTCTCGCTGCCTTCAGCTGGGGGGGACGCATGTTGGACAGGCCTCGGGGAAGGCCCGCTCCCTCCCCCCATGACGGGGACCGGACCCCTGCTCTTCCTGTATCCCCGACAAGAACCACCCCGGCAACCCGCTGGGCAACCCACTACCCGTCCACAACGGAACTCCAGCCCCCGAACACCCCAGCAACGGCTGGCCAGGGCCCCCGTCAGCACCACTGCCCCGGCCCAGCCGCCATCTTTAGACACTACATAACAAGGCCGCGTGGCCTCAGCTCGACCCCAACCCTGGGCCTGGCCAGGCTCCGACATCGAGGCACCACCATCCACCTAGGGGGTGAAGAGACCACTTGGCAGGTCAATGGGAGAAGGAGTGTCAATGGCTCCCCTCCGCCAGGTGTCGATCGCCCCCGGCCTCCCCGGGCGCTGGCTCCACCCCCCTGCTGGGTGGGTGTCTGGACTCCCTCATCCTGGACCTCCCGACCTCCAAGTGCGAGGGTCCGGACATCAAAGGAGACCAGACCTATAACTGGGGCACCTCCAGAGCAGGAAGGCAGTTGTATCTTGGAGTCGAGAGACACCGTGAGGAACTCATCCTTGGAGGCCTGCTGGCACTGCCGCGGCCCTTTCTTGTGTACCATCTCCAAAGCCTGCTGGCGCTGCCGCGGCCCTTTCTTGTGAAACCATCTCCGAAGCCTGCTGGCGCTGCCGCGGCCCTTCCTTGTGAACCATCTCCGAAGCCTGCTGGCGCTGCCGCGGCCCGTTCTTGTGAACCATCTCCGAAGCCTGCTGGCGCTGCCGCGGCCCTCTTCAACGTGAACCATCGTCTTGGCCTGCTGGCGCTGCCGCGGCCTTTCTTGTCGTGCACCATCGTCGTAGCCTGCTGGCGCTGCCGCGGCCCTCCTCGTTGTGAACAATCGTCCTAGCCTGCTGGCGCTGCCGCGGCCCATCTTTGCGGACCCCCAATCTCGAGGATTGTGAGCTTCCCTCTTGCCGCACCTGTACCGGACCGGTACTAAGACTGTCCCGCTACCCTTTCCCCAACAGAGACTAGAATTGGGAGGATCCTCGTGTCCTAACCCCACTGTATCGTTTATCACCTTGCCTCAAGATTCTTATATAAAGTGTGTCGAACTCATCCTTGTGTGGTGTCCATCTGTGGGGGGGAAGTTACTTGTCTGTACGATCGCCGGAGACGGCCCTCACCGGAGGCCTCTCCCCCTGTACTCGGCCGACCCTCCGGGTCCCCGTCTAACAGCAACAAAGTCTCTTTTTCCCGCCGGGCCACAACTCCTAGGTGACTGGACAAGTAACTTCTTGGGTAGAATGGTAGAAGAATGGGCGAGTCCGCATTGTAGGGTACATGAAGGACTTCTCCTAAAATCTCTGGTCTTACGGGGCCAGGCAGTTCTGACTGACTGTGTAATTGGGTGATACTCTGTTCCATCTGAGCTACGCAGTCAAGATCAGGCACTTTTACTTATGTTTCGTGCATAGGTCACTGCATCAGACATGCACACTCCAAACTATGTAAGGTCTGACAAATGCAGCCTTATATCCCTGGTCTGCCTTGAATGCTTGGGGGTCAGATGGGCGTAATTCTGACTTTGGCTTTCCCTCTTCTTCAATGTTGTCTGCTAGCAAGATAGTCTCTTTCTTAGTCTTTCAATGTCACTCTTCGTGCACTGAAATAATGGATATGTCACACATAGCAGTTGTACGCGTATAGCTCTGAAGGGGGGTGGCTAGTTTGTAGTTGGTACGCAAGAAAGCTTTAACTGTTGCTTCTTTATCTTGGACAACCAAGCAGCATTGACTGTTATAAGTGTAGTGCTCCTTTTGTAATACTACAGGGAGGCAAATGGCATAGCGGCTATAGGCCAGGCAATATTCAGCACATCACCTGAACTAGCTGAATAGCCCTGCAGATTAGTTGGGCCTGCATAAGCCACACATTAACTGCTGCATCATGGCCCACGCTGAGACTATCTCATAGTCGTACCACAGCATTGTTAGTTTCCTTTACTTTGGCTCTTTGGCACTATGGGGATGCATTATCAGGTTGCACAGAATTTTGGGCCTGCATTAGACACACACATACCTCCTCCAGTCTGATCCCACTAAGACCTCTCAGCTCGTCCTCCACTTTGGATCAGGCTGATACTGGAGGGCCCTTGGCTAGGTGCTCGTGTAAGCTTTCACCTAGACAGTATTTATTTAGTTGTTTTCAGGTACTGAAGTAGGGATTCCTTTGGCAGTGTTCGCATGCCAGTAAGTAAGAGCGAGGAAGGATTAGTTCTTCTAGTTGCACAACTTGTATATACAGTTGTACAGGCTGTTTGTTACAAGCTTCATAGGGTCCATCGAAGCCCAGGCACAGGGGGAAGACTTGTACAAGTGTCTCATGAGGAGTTGGCAGGCATAGTTGAGAGGTTGTGGACTTACAATTAGGTCCCCATGGGTTGGAAGTTACGTGTCGCCCCAGTGAGGGTAAGCATTGCGAGGAGTTTGTTAGCCTACAGTAGGGTCGGCTTTATGGGAGTGAGCCGTCTGGCGGGACCTTGATGGTGAGTATGTCCCCAGCATGTCTAAGTAAGGGTGGGAGGCCATATGCTAGACAGGGGACACCATGCCAGTGGCAGTGGTGTTGTTTACCTGATAGGGGCTTGTTGGTTGCTGGTAAGCCAGCTGTACAGAATAGGAATAGACTAGGGGATGCTAGATGGACACCTGCAAAACACAGTTGGCTGTTACTTGTGAAGTTCAGGGACATCACTGTCACAGTTCCCTGTCCGGAGGGCGGCAGAAGTGAGAAGGAAGTTTGGTTGCGTGCCAGTTTGGCGGTGCTGAGGAAGAGAGCAGACTGGTCCTTGCCTGAGCCAAGGGATAACGGTGATTGCAATTGTAGTGCAATAGGTCCTTGGCGCCAATGAGAGGTGGATAGTGTCGCCCAACAACTTGGAACTGGCCTGAAGCATAGGAGAACTTGTTTCATCAGGCTTGGGTTGCTACTTGCCAAAGGCACGGTGTGCCTTGATGTTCATTTAATGGAAGTTGATATGACTATCTTTGGTTGATATAGCGGAAAGCACTAGGAGCAGCAGGTTGTACTAATAGGAAGCTAGTAGGTGGGGGGGCTCTTGGGCGGCGGCGGCCACACCCAGAGCCATGGCGGAGTTACAGGGCGATCCAATGCAGGAAGGTACAGAGGGGTACCCTCTACAGGAGAACCGGAAGGGTGCGAGAGCAGAATTATCCCCAGGGAGATCCACGCTGTGATGGATCCTGGAGGACTGATGGCGCCCCGTTAGTCCTTCGGGTGGTTGTAGACCTGAGCAACCAGGGGTTGCCACAACGCTCCGCCCCCCGAGGGGGAGGGGCGTGAGCAAGGGGCGGAATAGAGGTCCGCCGAGGGGAGGGGTTAGACCTTCCCTCAAAACTGACAACGCCCCCGCGGTTAACACCCCGGGGGGTTATGGCTCATCAGGTGGGCGGGTCGCGAGAGGCGGCCTGCTCTTGGATCGCCCGTAAGATAACCCAACATGTTGGCATAATGTATGTGCTAATAAAGCTGCAACAACTTTCTCCATCAACTTGTGTTGTGTCGGTTATTGGTGGAGGGGTGTGTTGTATGAAGAAAGGTCTGGGTCTGGGCCGATATTGGCACTAAGCACTCCTCAGCAGAGAATTACAGAACAGGCAGCTAGAACATAAATAAAATGCATTTTTTAAACCCAGAAGCTTGCCTGTTAATTAGATTGCTTTATTGATACAACCGCTAACTATCCCTGCTCTGTAAAACATAAAAAGTACCTCCCACAGTTTTCAGTCAACCATCTCTAAAAACCGGGACAAGAGCTATCTTTGCCCGGACAGCAGTTGAAAAACAGGGACCGTCCGGGCAAATCCGGGACGCCTGGTCACCCTACCTTACCATGCTTAACTAGCATGTGACTTCACACCTGGTCACGGGGTGTCTGGACATTGTTTCCAGGCAATGAGCCTCTGCCACAGGCAACTCTACCTCCACCGGTTTGCATTGTGGAGCAAAGTCATGTCACTGAACAACAGGGCGCTGCCCCATCAACTCTCTCATCAGAGTCTGATGGGCCTGTGCCCCCTGGGAACCCAGGGACACTTCCAGTTCCTGTGCCAGAGGCACAATAGCCCTGTCCTCAGGTGACTGACACCCCACGTGGAGGTTTGCAAGAGAGTCATTTCTGTGTCCTGGTACCTCTGGAAATGAACTAGTGATTGTTGTTGACAAAACTGTAATATTTACTTATGTGGAGTACTCCACCTCTGTTTATAATGAGGAGAAGTGGAAGGCTGAGTGGCAGAAGTGTTTCTGTGCGAGAGCGGACATTCCACAGTCTTAATTATTGCATTTTATTTGTGAAAAATATCCATTTACAAGTGGAAATGCATGTTTTGCACATACCAAACATGTTTAGATCAGAAACGAAGATGTTTACTGACCAACGGTTAACTTAGATGTGCAAATCACTGTGAACAATCTCAAATATATTGAAGCTGACATGGAAACTGTTATAGCACATTTGACATACAAATACTAAAATATTAGTTCGAATACTAAATTCTGAAGGTCTGAAAGACCTCAGTTTGCATCTGTCATATTTACAATAAGGCTGAAGTATAGGGAGTTTACCAAAGACATCTTTAATACTTCCTCGCATTTAGCTCACAGTGGAGCTGGGGAACATTTGAAAAATGTAATGGTACAATGTCAAATAAAATATTTGGTAACTGTCTACTCGCATTTGAGAAACTGATAATCAGCAAAGTGCTCTCAAGCTGGAATCTCATTAGAATGATAACAATGGCAGAATCCTTGCCGCCTCAAGCAGTGGAATTCATCAATCTGTCTTTACTCAACATTTTTTTGCCAAGAAGAATGGAAACAACTGTCTGGAGACTGGATCAAAAAAGCACAGGCACAAAGAAGGGTAATTAAAACTGTGACTGGCTAAAGGAAGATAACTATCTAAACTCATTATCGACGTGATGATCATTTCCAAGATTGGATGGTTTGACTGTCTGCAATGAATACATATTGATTTTTACTTACTTTAGTTAGATTTTCATTACTTTAAAGTTTTGCTTCTTCTTTCTGGATAGAAACTTTAAGGGGTTCATTATGAGTCTTTTGCAAACTGAATATTTACTGTAACCAGATTACTGCACACAACTATCTTTTGCTTAGATGTGAACATTAACGGTAAAACCTCTGTGACGTGACATTACTGCATCGCTGATATGACAGAACCACATCACATAAATAATGTTCGTTCTTAGGGGCCGAATAAGATTGCGGTGATTCCGCATCCTCCAGGCCGGCGGAAGCCACCGCCGGCCCAGAGGATGCGGAATCACCGCTGCGGCCCTTCAAAACACCCACCGCCAGATTAGGATGGCGGTGGGATCAGCGGCGGACGGCAGGTCCGTCCGCCGCTGATCCGCGGGGTGTTGGCCGCAATTTGGTGGCGGTGTCTGAAAGCACCGCCAGCCAAATTACAATGTGTGTAAAAACATGTTTTTTCCGCGGCGGATTTACCGCCGTGGAAAAGCATGTGGAAAGTAGCTTCTGGGGGTCCCTTGCGGGCCCCCAGGGTGTCGGGGGTGGGGGGTGCACATGGGGGTACCTATGGTACCCCCCAGCATTTGCATGTACAAGGCAGCAGGTATCGCTCAGTGCCTGCCGTTTTGTGCATGCAAATGGAAAGCATGCATATTTAACCTTGCGGCGGGTGCTGCTTCAAGCAGCACCTGCCGCAATGTTAGATATACAGGATGTGACCGCCAGGGTGGCGGTCACATCCTAATTCGCACGGAGGGACCGCCACTGCCCCTGCAGACGGTCCCTCCACCTCGGGGGTGGCGGAAGGAAGCCATGAAAATATTCGCAAAACATCTTAAAACCAGGCAAAGCCAGATAGCAATTGTAATTCTTCTAGCAGTTTTTATTTCCTTTTTTCATGCAATCACAAAAATAAGCTAGAAAATCTAATGTTAACTGATCTCACAGGAGATGTTTCACCTACTGGAGCTAGGATATGCGATTCTACATTTGTGAATAGTAGCAGTTCCGAAATACAGAATAGCAAAATAAGATGCACTTACCTAACAAATCTTTATTTTGAGATTTCTGAGCATTTGTGGCCAGGTGTACAAAGGGTGTTAGCATTCACAAACCCTCCAATTCAGTGAATCAGAGGGTTTGCGAAAGTTAAACCCTTTTTCATTTGTCGCCAAAATCTGGTCGCAAACCATTATTATTTTATACCCATCTCAAAGGAGGTGCTACCATTCGCAAACAGGAAGGGTTCCCCAAGGCACCCTATACCCTTTGTGAATGTTAAGAAAAACATTTTTTTAGAAGTAGCCACTGATCCATGGGGCCATTGCTTACGCCTAATAAAAGTGTTTGAGACTTTTCATTTTTTTCTTAAATGCATTCGATATCGTTTTAGTCAATCGAACTGCATTAAAAAACACGATTGCTTTACTTAACAAATTGATCACCGACATGGTGGTGTGCTGACCCCAGCACGCCACCAACCCAGCAATTGTGGCCAATCATAGTGGGTTGCAATTTGCAACATACTTCATGAATATTGCTGAGGTAGGTAGAGATCCAACCCACTATGAATCTATAGGGGCCCCCTGCAAAGTGCTTGGACGGGGTCCCCCTTGCTCCAGCCCCAGTCAGGAGCTCTTAGGCCCACCTGTGCACAGTGCCAGAGGGCCCCTTGGAACAAGGGGGACCCTCTGCACCCTGGGGGCTGCAGGGGCTATTGTTACGCCACTGGATGATTCTGTATTTTGTGAACCAAACTATTAGTAGATAGGTCGGTGGGCAAAATAAAAAACGATTCATTAAATGTCAATGTGCACTTTGCAACCAGTTTTAGCAAATTGATTAATTGTACCTGAGGCCCCAGGTGCCTTGTTTGTGAATGTAGTGCAAGAGTATTTGATGCAAAAATGTACCATTTGATACATGCAACCTAATGATTGGTTGATCACTTATTTTTTGGGCATTTAGTGGTTTGATTGTTTGCGCTATATTTTATAAAGTAGTCTATTTTTTCATGTCATACTGAAACTATAGAGTTCATAGGTGAGATGCGGTCACTTCTGAAGTGATATCAAGAGTACAGGATTTTAAAATCGTTTACTAATTTCTTGATTATTGTTAAAGAATATTTCAATTATATTTGAAATGTTGATTAATGGTTTCAGTAGTTATATTGTTTAAGACAACTGTCTCAATAAACATGGTTTAATATCTATCTGAACATAAGTCTTATATGGCTTAATAATCTAACGAACATCTGGAGGGAACAGCTGCACTGATTGGTCCATGTGTCACGCCGAGAGTTGGGTTCAGTGCAGAAATGGACTCAGAGGTCACCTTTAGACTGGCCACCAGGAGCTCGGGGAGAATATGAGATTGTCTTGGGGGTAAAAGCATCTCGCTTTCTGTGCATTGGTGCCAGTATTAGGGAGTCCCTTCAGCCTTCATGCTACTGTAATGAAATTGTGCAGGTGGTGGAGTGGGCGTGCTCCTCCTTTCCTGCTAGCCTGCAAAGCCGAGGGAGAGGAGAAGAATATAAAAAAGAACAAAAGACTGTCACAGTTCTGCTCTGGGGTCTGTCTGGTTCTGTGATACTCATTCCTTGTCCCCTTTTGTTGCTGCCATCCAATCCTCGTCCAAAACCCATAAGAATCTCAGTGAAGATATTCTCAACATTAGGTGCCAAAGGTAACACTGTCAGACAAATTAAATTGATCCAAAGTGTCGCCAGTGTTACACGTTTTAGATACATAAGGACTTCTTAATCTATTAGGCTGTATGTTAGAGTCTTAAAGAAGCATTGTAGCGTTAGCTGAAAGGGGCTTACAATACTTAGATCTGGCGACCATGTCATCCTTTCAGTTAGTATTATTAATATAATAGGAGGTATCTCAGTGAGAAAGAATCGGTTTATATGCTTGGCAATTATGATTACTGCTCAGGAAAGAATGAATTAATCTCATAAAATAAAGACTGCTGGCTTTGCAGAGACCATTGAACTGACCATTCCACAACAATGAGCTCTGAGGATTTTTCACCCCTTTCCTCATGTCAGTCAGTAATCGCCTCCCCAGAAGTTCGACCGAACTGACAATAGATTTCCAAGTTATGTGAATTATAGGACCTTATCATGCATGTAATTTAAAACTGAGGTTGTATCTTAGTCATGAAAAGTGCTAGTAACTACTGTCTGTTGTGTATTATTTACTACAGTAATTGCCACACCATACTCGCTTGTGAATAAAAACCTTTTCATTTTAGAAGCATAGTTGCGCCTCTACATTGATGTTATTGAGGGGGTTAATTGTGTCAAACCTTTTCTGATTTCCAAACGTGCTACTTTCATTTGGAGAAAGGCTTGACCGCTTGGTGTAACAATAGATCCAGGTGCACTAAAGGAATAGCTTGGCTATCCTTGGATGCCAGTGACAAACATGATTACCCAGCATGGATTCTGCCCAGTAACTGCTGACTGCTCGAAAGATGAGAAAAGGAGCTGACATCCATCGCTCTCACTGTCGGAGACCTGATCTCTCTGCCCAGTCCCTGAATATTCAGTCCTCAGGGCAGCCCTCCCTGCAGTGAGTTCTCGGCCTCTATATTGTACTGCTGATTGTGTGACCATGGAGCACCCAGTACAAGTCATTTAAAAGAGTGCCAAATGAGTGCATTAAACACAGGGGTCAAAGTTCATTGGTCAGAATTTCTCAAAGATATTAAAGGGCGGATTTTGTCAGGTAAGTACCCAAAATTGAAGTCTTTTGCCACCAAAGTAGGTTAGTTTGAAAAGGAAGGACCAATGAGGAATTTACTTCAAGAGTAAAGAACTCTTGGTAGGGATGGGATTGTGAGTTGATCTTGGAGTTAGTGCAGAGTGAATTTATATGGATTATGAACCAGGAAAAGTAGTATGAATTTGAAATGATCCAAGACAGCAAAGTATTATTTAATATTTCAGATTAGTCAGGTAGCTGAATTGTACAGAATTCGTTTTTCAGCAGCGTGCTTTTGACGCTTTTTTATGTGGTTTACTTCAGTAATCCAGCTAAAGGGGAAATAATTTCTGAGCAACAGCTGATAAATCAGCCTCTTGTTGAAGATTACACATTCTCCTGATGAAATTCAGAATTTCTTTCTACAAGGAATGTTGTGTAGAACATATAAGGGTCCTAGGTGTGCTTTTCTTGCTCTGCTTTGTCTGCAAAACATTACCACATGACATGTTTTCATTTGTGCTGATCTAACGGGGTTGTGCGGGCAAGAGACTACATCTCCCAGGAGTCCTTAGGAAGACCTGCACCTACTTAAAGCGTTTGAGAAACCCATCACGAGGGAAGTGTACTCTACTACAGAGGGGTCTGCAGGTGCAAGAGTCTACATCTCCCAGGAGTCCTTTGGAAAACCTGCACCTACTTAATGTGCTTGGGAAGCCTTCAACTTGGGGCGCACTCTGATCCAATGGGGGGTTGCGGGCCAAGAGGTTACATCTCCCAGGTGTGGAGTCCTTGAGGAAATCTGCACCTACTTGAAGCGGTTGTGAAGCCCGCAGCACGGGATGCACACTCTGCTCTAACAGAGGCTGCGGGGGCAAGAGACTGCATCTCCCAGGTGTCCTTGGGGAGACCTGCACTTACTTAAAGCATGCCCAGGCCAAGAGTGGGCCCATATGTGCCAGTCCATGGCCGGACAAGGCTGGTCTGGGCCACCCCTTTTTATTGTTTGATCGACCGAAGTTGTCTCTCGTGATTTTGTCTACTTTTGGTCTAGCGAGGACTATGTCAAAGAGGAAATCATCCGCCACTACCAGCAAGAATCGGGCGATTTTGAACACCAAAATTAGCTTCTTGACAAATGCTAAGGGAGTGATGGAGCAAGAAATTGACTCTGTTGTAGAGTCTTTCTCTACTTTGGCCAAACCAGGTCTTGATAAACCTCTGGGTAAACCTAAAGCCAAATCAGGTGTCTCACAAGTTTTCTCCCCGCAATCTGCTCTGGATGTTTCTACAAAGACTAATGAGGGTGGACAATTAGCCTGTTTTCCTGACCCCTCGCAAATTCCTGTGAGCACGGCTGGTTCTACCATAGGTAAGGGGGGTACCTGTGATTAGGTTTGCTCCTACCCTCTGTAAAAAAAGGAAGAAGAACATCAAACAAAATCAGTGGGAGAAAGGGAAAACTTTTCCCCGAGTAGCCGATATAGTCACACAGTCTAAGACAAGTAAAAATAATTTGCTGGACTACTGAATTGCAATTAGCTAAATTACAGCCACCCCAGGTACTTGTTAATCTGCCTAATAAGCATGATGTCTCTACAGCAACTCCTAGGGTCTGGTTGGACTAGCGTGTTACTGCTCTTGCTCCTCTCGAGCAGAACGCTGACTTGACTCAGGGGGCGAACATGTCTTCTACTGGTTAATAATGTTACAACAACTTCCGCAGTCGCTCCAGCCACAAACCCTCTGACAAAAAAACCTAACCTCTTGTTAAATCTACCACCAACTGCCACGCCCTACACTATTTTTTTGAAAGGGATGTCCAAACTCAGACCATCTCCAACTGAGAACTATGAACAGCTGGTAAATAAGGCTGCCCAGTGCCTCTCGGGGAGACCTGGGGTAAGATACTCGTTACATGATAACATTTTCATGATGAGGAGGGTGAGTGAGTTGGCAGGTCTACCAAGTTGGATATCAATGACTGTGCGGTGATTAGCTTTAGAAATAAATCCGTAGCTCAGGATTTATTAAAGAGGTTACGTTTTATTCCAGTAAATGTAACTAGTATCTCTGCCCACCCTTTAGGATATTTTTAGCGTCCACTGTAGTTCCAGACGAGATCTATTATGAATATCAATATTCATGATGACGGTGCTGTGGTCTCTCATTTTGCTGTACCAGTCCATAACAGGTTTAAAGCGTTGGCCGGTTGTGATCTTATGGATTGACAATTAAGTAGAGTTTTTTCTTCTCCTATATACATGTGTCCGGTTTTCGTGAGTTTTCACACAGACTGCTACCCTCCCCAGGGCTGACCATATATCCGATCTACCTTTTTGACCTTAAATGTAACGATTCGCCCAAGGCTCAGGCGTGAATACAGTTTTCAAATTTGTTTCTTGGATTGTTTCAGGTCTTGGCTCCAAGGTGGATAACCCTGATTTGACACATTTGATTAAGGTCTTTGATATCATATACTATCAGGAGACATGGGCCTCATATAAAAATTTGCCATCAAACAAGTTCTTAGTCTTGTGGCCTAGCTGACTGCTCTGGTGAGGCATTAACCCATTAAGGTCACTCACCCTAGCACGGCATACTCAATCACCTTCTTGTCAACTACAGTTTGTATTGTGCCCTCGACTCACTACATACTGACCCGTCTTTAAAGCCAACATATATTGGTAGGGAAGGTGGTAGTTTAATACATTATATTTTGTTATTTTTTGGAGATCATTCACCTTTTTTCTAACTATTTAGTTACAGAAACTGCGTTCAATGATCATTGTGTCTTGTCAATCTGTCAGTCACTTGCCATAGGAGGAGGGCTGAAGTCAAGACTGTTTCTTCAGGTTTAACACCCACACATGTCAAGAATAAGGGTGTTGTGCAAAGATGGGCAATCATTGATAAAGATCACTTGCTTTCCCCTTTAGTCACCCAGAATATGTGCAATGTTTTGACTTTCGAAGATGAGGAAGCACATGTAGCTGATATTATTGGTAGTTACCATGGAATATATGTTGCCATCAAAGAATTGTTGACAAGTCCCTGTAAACCCCATAAGGGTAAGACTGTATGCTGGTTCGATGCCAAATGCTCTAGGGCTCATAAAATCTTGCTGTTAGCCCTAAAATTAACTCCCAGAAACTAGAGGGATATACGGTTGTGTCGATCAGCTTATAAAACTGTAGTCAGTACTTGGAATAAACAGATCAGAGAGGAAGCCTAGGAAACTCTTTTAAATTCTAGTGAAACAAAGGATAGTTAAAGCTTCTGGCAAGTTGTTAACCATTCATTTTGTAATGGCTCAACTAGTTCGTAGGTTGGATGTTGTTATTTCTGCTGAGGATTGGTATTCCCACTTTTCGGGGTCTATAATGGTGGTAAATCTTGGTGATGGGGCTCCAAAGATAGTTGAGCCCAACACTAATGGATTATTGATCAAACATGAAGATGTTATTAGAGCTATTCTTGAAAGCTCCATGGGGAAGGCCCCGGGCCCTGATGAGGTGCCGAATGACCTTTTCAGGGCTAACATTGATATGCAGGTATCCATCCTCACAAATGTATTGCGTGCAGTTGCTTCTATGGGCCCCCCTAGATCTCCGTCTCACTCCATAATTGTGCCGATTTTTTTAAAAAGGTGATAAAGGTAATCTGATGTGCTATTGCCCTATTTCTCTGATAGATTCTATAGCTAAATTAATGGGCGGGATTTCATTATATCAAATGGAATCTTGGGCCAAGGAAAACAATGTCATTTCGCACCTACAATATGGTTTCAGACCGGGTTTGGGGACATTAGAGCAGTGTCTTAACTTTTATATTCTAACCAATAAAAATGCTCAAATGTAAAGTGTAGTTCTGTATATGCCACATTTATGGATCTTATTTTCACTTTTGATCAAGGGAATCGGAGCAAATCATGGGATATTATGATTAATTTGGGAGTTGAGTCTGACATTGCCTATTTTCTGGGGCAACTGTATAGTAACGCGATTGTCAGATATGCCATCAATGGCAAGAAAACTAAACCTTTGCAGATTGTTAGAAAAGCCAGACAGGGTTGTGTTTTGGCTCCCTTACTGTTTTTCTGAAACAATAATGATCTGGACAAATATCTCCTGAAACATCTTGTTGACATTCAATATGTTGGTCTTTGTCCAATTCCTGCACTTCTAATGCAGACAATGTCGTCCTCATGGCTCGGACCCCACTTGATCTTACTGTAAACCAGAGCAAGACAACATAATGGTTTTCGGAGCTATAATTGCAAGTCATTTACTGTTACTCACACCAAGATTTGCCCCGATTCCACCTTTTCTTATTTGAGTGTCCTTTTTCATGACTCTGGTGGCTGGTCTATGTTAGGCCACTACACAGCAGCCATGTTAGGGTGAAGTGTATAAGCCCTTTTGAAATTTGCTCTCATATGGTGCTGGGCTTTGGGGATTGTGGGAGTATGATATGATACAGCAAATGCAGACTGCTCTACTGTGGTTGTCAATCTGGTCTAATCCTTCAAATAATTTAATGCGCCAAGTAATGAAAGATGGTCTACCCTTGGATTTGGTGAGAAGAATCCCTTGGTTGATGTGCTTCAGGGAATTAAGTTTGGAGCCTAGGTATCCCTGATTTTTGTAATAACCACATTGGTTTGCCCGCATCTTTAGTACATATGTGTATACATCTCTAGTCTATACCATCAATACATTTCATTAAAAAATGTAATGCTTCACATACATTAATGAAATTAAGGCACACTGTGAATATAATGTTGCATGCATATATGTATTTGCATTTCTGTGACGTGTAAGGGTGGAGTCTAAATTGCGCTGCTCGATTAGTATTTAAAGGTGGTACATCAAGAATTATTTGTTGGAAGGTAGGTACTTACAGTGATTATTTACGATAAGCTCTCTTTCAGTGTGAAGGCCTGTAGCTATCCTATGAAACAAATATATAGAGCAGATTAAAATCATAAGCCTGTTAACTTTGAATTGGGAGAAGTTAAACCAGTATTTTTAATATTTACAAAAAATCAAATTTATTGGTGAGGTTGAATTTTTAGTAAATATTTAGGAAACGTGATCTTCTAAAAGCTATACTTTGGCAGGAAACCAGAGCACACTATATTTATTCAAAATATCTTATTCATTTGAGTACTTTATTGGTTCCGGATAGATCACACCCAAAGTAGATTTTTCAAAAAAGTTTTATTTGTGAACAGTGTTAACTTCTCAGGATTCACTATATCAATCACTTTAGCCTACACGTGTTTCATCACAGCATGTGGCTGTGACTCATCAGGGCTAAATGAAAATTAAAAAAAGGGGAAAATTAAAACATAAACTGTTGTCATAACACGTTGAAACGTGCGACTAGAGGGACACCAGTGAGTGGAAAGCAACACAGAAGGGTGGGAAAAGAAAAATGAAGTAAAAGTGACTTATGCATGTATGATTAAAGCGACAATTTGAGACCGGTTAGAGATCTTAACACTGATGTGCGATAGAGTCAAGTGTCGTGACATCCGGCGCTAAGGCTATTGTCTCTGATAAATAGTTGTGCTGTGAGGTGAGGTTATATCATATCATTTGTATATATGGATAAAATCTTACATAGGCATTACTCCTAGTATATATAAATCAATCCTCCAAGTTAATGACAACATACTGCTCATTGGTTTCTCATAAAGCCTTCATTTTTAGAAAACAAACCCTGTTGTTGCTGAAGTTATAACATTAAAGGTCCGTGTACCTCACCTGTCATTGCTAAAGTATAATTATTCATCATGTTTCTATATCTAGTTAGCGGTACTACAACTCTTTACATGCTTAACGTTTCATTTGTTAGCACCATTAATGTTCATATACACCCTTTTCCTCGAGCCATTTTTTAAAACTCATATTTATAAATTCCTAGCAGGTTATAGTCATGTATCATATTGATTTCCTCTAATATCTATAAGAATTGTGTTGAACTTGAATATTTGTTAGAATTCTTTTAAAAAACAAATGATTTACGAAGTCTTAACCTTAACTCTTCACTAGTTCAAAACCATTTCATTCCAGAGTCGCCACATATAAGTACCGCTAAAAATTCATTCTGTGCTCCTTACAATTAACGCCGTGTCATTTTGTTCTTAAGCAGTCGGGTTCTAACCTGTCATTCCAATTTGGTCAATGCAAGAGTGAGGGAAATTATTAAAAGCAACTGTGAACAAGTTCGTACTATTCACGTGATTACCTGATCAAATGATCGTGACTCGTGGTCTGTGAGGGAAATATAAAAAGGGAGGGGTAGTTGGTATGCTTTTTTAAGAATAATACAAAGGAAAAGTGAAATGAGCATGTAACGGTGGAATTGCAACTATTTATCAGAGACAATAGCCTTAGCGCCGGATGTCACGACACTTGACTCTATCGCACATCAGTGTTAAGATCTCTAACCGGTCTCAAATTGTCGCTTTAATCATACATGCATAAGTCACTTTTACTTCATTTTTCTTTTCCCACCCTTCTGTGTTGGTTTCCACTCACTGGTGTCCCTCTAGTCGCACGTTTCAACGTGTTATGACAACAGTTTATGTTTTAATTTTCCCCTTTTTTTAATTTTCATTTAGCCCTGATGAGTCACAGCCACATGCTGTGATGAAACACGTGTAGGCTAAAGTGATTGATATAGTGAATCCTGAGAAGTTAACACTGTTCACAAATAAAACTTTTTTGAAAAATCTACTTTGGGTGTGATCTATCCGGAACCAATAAAGTACTCAAATGAATAAGATATTTTGAATAAATATAGTGTGCTCTGGTTTCCTGCCAAATCAACATAAGAGGGGTTGGTTTCACCACTTCTCTTTACAGAGGTTAAGGTTTTCCTCTGACCAAGAAGCACCTACCTTGATACCACAAGAACTCAAATCTATACCGTTAGAAGTCGAGCGCCTAATCTTTCTGAACACTTAAAAAACCGACCCACAGATATAACTAAAAGCTATACTTTACCTGCCTGAACCTACAGTAGCCTAAATAGCATTAGCAAGTTGGCAGATGGCCCTGCCTGTGCTTTTCATTAATGAGGTGTGAATACCTCTCCCAGACCAGGAACACTAGATTAGGACTTTTCATGGGAAGACCTGGATGTGAGGAATGTGCCAGATATTAGTTCACGAAGGACATCTGGGGTGGGTCCAGGAACTTCATTAATTTGAAAGGGACCAGGTGGAGGTCTGCCCAATCCATTCCTAGTTAAGAATAAAGGGAGACCTGGGGAAGAGAAGCCTTTTATCTCATAGATCATCAGTAGCCAGTTTGGTACCAGCGGTAAGGGGAGTTGGTCCCAAAACCAGTTTGGTGTTGCGGAGGAGGAGGGAACTGCTTATTACGCTAACCATACCCTTAGCTCGTGCAAAGACTACCTTCAGGGGCAGAATGATCCTGCTATGTTGGTTCATAATAGTGTACTGTGGGATAGTTGGTGGTAAGGCAAACAAGATGTGCTGCAAAAAAGGGTTGCTGCTGGGATCTTTTTTCTCATTGGTAAGGGAGTGTAAATGAGTCACCCCCTCCCACTGGCCAATGAACCCTATATAGCTGGCACCTCACTCATAGCTTATCAGAACATATTCTGGAGCTGTGGAAGGACAAAAGAGGGCTTGCCCTGCTGTTTGAGACCTGTGTGGATACCTGAAGGACTGGACCTGCTCCCACTGGACCCAGGATTAAGAAGTGGAACCCAAGAGTCAGTTAAGGGTGATTGATCTTCTGTATGGCTACAGGGCCACAATAAGTTGCAATAGATCTTTGTCCTGAAGTTCTCAGCTGGCCAGTAGTAACTAGACATGAACTGAGACCTGCTGGTGGACTCTGTTGGAGTGAATCCTGAACCCTACATGCTATCCTTGAGGTCCTGAGAGGGTTAGAAGTGACCAACATGAGTTGCTCTAGAAACTCTGAAAAGTTGGGATTTTATTTTTACTTCCAAGTCCTCTGGAGCTTCAGCGGAACCTCACGACAACAGGGGCCAATATTGAGATCAGCTCAAGAGATACAGCTCCAGGTTTGTCCTGCTGGAGCATTTGAACCCATAAAAAGAGCAAGGGCCTGATTTAGAGTTTGGTGGATGTGTATGGATTGTCAAAAACCATCCGTTTACCCATCTGCCACCATGGAGGCCTGTTGGTTGTACTATGGTGGTTGACAGACAAAAGTCCATCAACTGTCCGCCACCACCACCACATTTTCCTTTCTCTGTCAACAGAGTTATACTCCAAAAGACTGTAACACAGCGCTTCATCGTCCACATCTGTCTTGAAGGAAAAAGAGCATAAATAGGCCAACCCTGCCTACAACAAGCACAACACCTTCTCAAACAACAAGCCCCTGCTACTCAAAGACCTGAGTCACTACCTGGCAGTGCTGGATGAATTACAACACAATCCACCACAAAATGGAAGGTAAGTACAGCTTTTAAAACAACATCCTTTTAAAAAGCATAAAGTTAAGTAGCAATGCAAATAAATGTAACTTTATAAACTCCAAACCAATTATAACTTCTAGTTAGCCAGTCCCCCTGTCTGGCCACATGTCTCATACTACACACCAAAAGAAAACGCTCACCTAATACAATCACCTGAAGTCAGTATTTCAATGCACATTTCTTACAAATGTACATGCTCACACTTATGTATAATTTTAACACTGTACAACTAAGCTGATTAAAATAAATATGCTAATACACATGTAAAATATTTATCACAAAATGCAAAACGTTACCCATTTACCATACTCTCTTCAATCATATCAATCAATCATGTACTTCAAGTAATATGCTATATGTAAGAATCAGACCCATTGTAGCAATAGCTGGATACACACGCATATGCCAGATATTACACTCATATGTTTAACCTAGTTGCAGGTATACATAGACTATTGTGTGGACTATACATGAGAAAGTGACGTTCCCTTGAGCTAAACTTTAAATAGAAAGACATGAACAATCCATTCTTGAATTAAAAAAAATATTATAAATCCACAAACTAATAGGAAAAAAGGATCACAATTTATTATGTATACATACAATAAAATGAAGTGGGTACTACACAAAACTGTGCTAGGACCTTGATAAAAACATTTCATAACAAATCATAACATTCAATTATGACCCGCATAATTGGTACACAAAGACAGAAACAGTAGAACATAAAAATTGTACTATACTGATCTATATTCTGACTCCTGATTTCTAACATCGATGTTATGTACTCTGATAATCAATGTGTCAACAACGATGACAGAGTCTTGAATTATACAGGAAAAGAAAGCGTCGACGCGTTTCAGTGTATTTCCAAGATAATGACCACCTTTATCAAGACTTTGTACAATGTCTGTCGTGACCAGGGGGTCGTTAAAATTACCCTAGAATAGATATACAATAGATTAGAAAGAGTCTCTAAATCTCTTACACATACCACATTTGTTAACAACCATTTGCATTTAATTAAAACATACTATATGTGACCTTTCTTACATAAAGATAAAATAACACAAAAGTAACACATTCCTCAGATGTATTTAAATAAAAACAATTCTTAATAATTATGATTCAGGGAGAAACCCAATAGGGACCTAATTAGCCTAATTAGCCTATATACATAGTGTCTACACTAGCTTGGAACAGCATTAAAATAAGGCCTACTAGGTTATACAAGTCTGTCTAAGACCAATCAGGCTAACACTAGTTTCAAGAATACATGCTAAAGTATTAGAATCAAGCCTCTGTTAATAAGGAAAAAATGTTCATGGATGTATTGTTTTAGTTCATTCGTCTAATGCTGAGGGAATATATCTTACCCTTGTGTAAACAGTTATGGGGATTGAATAAGCTCCCAAATGCATCCTTCTATCTGTGGGAATACAGCGAAATTTTCGAAATCAGAGTATCTGACCTAAGATGGAGGACATAAGGGAACAACAGAACATGATATATAACATATATCGCTATCCAACTATATCTGTTGTTCTTGAATGAATACCTTGATGTGGTTGAGGATGTTGCATATAGATTGTTGATTTAAAATAACATCACCATACACAGACCGATTTAAAGCGTCTCACGTTATTTACCATAAGCCAGGGAATGACCTGTAGATAAATATATGATGAGGGAAGTCAGTCTAAAACTATTTCTGTGGCCGTGCAAATGCACCATGTATCTTTTCTGACACTATTCAAAAAGGAGACTGGCATACCTGTATCGACGGCTGTTCGGAGGTGACTTTGCTGACAAGTCGAGCCGTAAGTTAAGCTCCTATTTCGGCAATTCAGGGCACAGCCCTATTGCTTCCCTGTCGCTCGGTGCAAAGATCAACCGCTATAAAAATAAAAGCGGTATATTTTGAAAAAACAACATATTTACAAAGTCCATGCACGCTAGCTCTAATCTAACGTTATAATAGTTTACGCTCTCCTAATTCGGCTTACCTTTTTCAATGGATATTAGGGCCCGGCTTCTAAGTTGTCCGTGGCGTGTACCGATGATGAGTCAAACACGACCGGTTTAAATATCTGTGTCTAAGATTCGGATTGGTCCAGAAAAGAACCTATCAGAGTTGGTTTTACCAAAGCTGATTATTAGCATACAGGGAATCGTCTGTCTCTCCTCTAATTGGTCCGCCGACTAGCGACGGAAATATTTCACTTGCTTGCTTAACAGTGTTCCCTCTCTCGTCCGCAATGTTGCGCTCCTCTCCAGCCACGTCGGAACGGAATAAAACGTGGCGATGCAGCGCAACACACCACACCATAAACCCATTTTAAAGGGCGATGGTGGTAGTATATGGAAGGGTACAACATCCGACTAACTAGTCAATCTGTCAACCAAACAGAGTAAGATTAATTCTAAGAAAAAATCAATATAGATTCGATAATCGTTATAGATTGAAAGACACGCACTGGATGATGTATTAGGAGAAACTGCAGTTTCCCCGTACGATTTTCACACGGCCTACAATACAAAATCTCTCGATTGGTATTTAAACCTTTCTATAAAATATAAAAGAGAAAGGTCTCTTATCTCTAGGAATCTAAACAATAGGCTCGGTGTCTAAAGGGAAAAGGATGATACTGGGGTAACCATAACCCAACTGAATGGATACACAATAAGTAGTCACAACTGGGGGGAGAGATTGTTCTGGACTACACATGAAACATAATATGGACTATATATGAAACACAATATATCAACATTTTCCTACATTTAAGTTATGAAATATCGTGTTTAAAAGTAGCCAAACACACTAGTGGTCTGAATGTGACTTACAGGAGGTCCTTACTGCATTATCAACCATTTCTTTAACACATTTGGGGAAGATACTGAACTATATCTCCCACTATGTAACATATGGTAAATAGTACACCACAGAAATGGAAGTAAATGGTTAACATATCCAAAATATTAGAATATGAAATCACATACCATACATTTTTAAACAACTTTAAAACACAGTATATCTTCAGTAAAATAACAGACACGATGTATAAAATGTAAGATATTTATAAAGTAACAACATAAAGGGGACAAACAAAATCGTGCTCTGGGTATGTTCAAACATAGCTCAAAAAATGATAAAACATCAATGTCTGTTGTGGAGGGGAGTTAGAAACAAATACTGTCCTATTACAGACAATTACATGCCAGATTTCTCCAGGCATATCCCTTCCCTTCCTATGTGTAGCTATATCCTCCTCAGGGGATTCGCCATCCTCCTGGAGCTGATGTCATTTTGGGCACATATGCACAGAGGAGTGGGTTTTTTAGGATTTTCTTAACGAGTGTGGAAGAGCCAAGTGGTTCTGGAGAGGGAAGGCAACGGGAATGGGGAGGCTTAGGGCATGGGAGAGTTTGTGGGCGTTGGAAATGACCATCTTTTGCATCATATTCCCCAGATTTGTTGCCTTTTTTTGCTGAATCCATTTTGTTGACCATAGAACTTAGCACACTTTATTCCTACTAGCCGGTGGTAAAGTGCTTGTGTTCTCCCTATTAAACCTGTTAAATTCGGCATGTAACTAACTGGGACATTTAGTTTACCTATATGTTCCTAGTATGTGTGTATATGGTACAACATATACCCAGAGCCAGTAAATTAGTTGACTGCACCTCTCATTGTGCCATCCACTAAAGTGGCCAAGACCATTGTGTAAACATAAGATATTGACACATTGAACTCATATGTTTCAGACATGTCTACCCACTAGCCCAGGGAAGAAGGAGACATCTCAACCAATGCAGTGAAAGAGTCTATAAGCCACGTCCTGATCTGAATCCCATGGAAGAAAGGCACATCATTAAGAAGTACAGGCTGAACCCTAACACCATACAAGCTTTTGTAGTACCATTGCAACCAGAACGGTTGCTGGATATAAAAATTCAGACTGCCATTTAAATATTGTGAAGATAATGGCAGTGTTAAATTTATGTGTGATTGGCTCCTTTCAGTACATGATTAACAACTCTAATGGGATGTCACAAGCAACGTTTTCTGCTGTCTTCAGCTAAGTCCTGGAAGTTATGTTCAGACGTGTGAACGACTACATCCAATTTCCAAAAGCTAGTGCTACACTCAACATCTCCAAGTCTAGAACTAGTTTGTGATTAGGTCATCTGTAGCATATCTGTCGAAATTGAGTGTTTTTAGATGACCAGGTCTGAGAATAATATCTCTATAAAACATGGGTACAGTCCCAAGGTGCAGCTGAAAACTCCAATTTGTGTTGATAATTTATTTGGAACAGCAGTTGATAATAAAATGTAACACTGACATTTATATCTCCACGATAGGGGGATTTCTTATATATTTTCCTTTGTCCAAGACATTTTTTTCCATTATGTCTGATAATCATTTATTTTTTTGCTACTTCCTAATGCTGTGTCTTCTCTGCATGGTTGCCATTTTGACAAGTATTTGTAGACTTATACTTCTCATTTTCTTTTTTATTTTGTGTTACAAAATATTGTATTACACAAATAATTGAATACATTACTATAGCTGAACTTCTAAATGATGAGATGCTAGTCATTTAACTTTTGAGTTGTAATGAAATGTCTATCATATGTAGCCAATAAAAGTTTGTTTAAATTGTTTACTTTATTACATTGTGGGAAACAGTTGATTATTAATTGAAGTGGATGGTAGTCCTTCTTAAGTAATAAGGGCACTGTTTCTTACTAGGTCCAGTAAGATCTCAATAATTTAAACCTGTACTCAACCCTTGGTAGCTATAGCACAGAGCAGATAGGCTTAACCGGGGGGAAATGTGTCTCACATTTATCAGTACCATTACAGTAAAAACGTAGAAAACACTATTAAAATCCCAGTACAATTTATAAGATTGAGTAAATTTTACTCTTCAAATTGACACCAAAATGACAATATTCTGATATAGGAACCACAGATCAAAAAGAACCAACTTTTAGATGTTTCTAGTGCCAAAAAGCACGACACACCAACTGCGGGTAGCTAATCATGCTAGACTGGGTCGAAGTCAAAAGTTAAGGTCGACGGCGAGTTAAGGTCGACGGCGATGGAGCCTGGGTCGTTTCAAGGGGCCCGGTTCGTCCTACTAGAAAGTTTACCTTTTTGACTCATTTGTTTTCTGGAGAACAATCTTGTTGAAAAGGTCTTCACTGGGTCAGGTTGCAGACTGAATCCGAAGAAGAGCTCATCATCATCGGCCAGCTGAAGTGCAGGAGCTCGGTGAGAGCCTTGGCTTTGGCTAGAACTTTGAACATAGTCCCTGGAAGTAGGGGTATAATGTTGGAGTTCAGAAGGTTAATGAGCAATTAAGATACCTTTAAATATTGTTTATCCTGCCTCATTTGTTGCACATTCAAAGACAAAGGCCAAATAACAGGCTGTCTTCTGACAAGTTGCTGTTTATTTTAAACTGGAACGTACTTATATTTCTCTGCCTGCAAAGTGAGAGGATTGTGGAAAAGTCCCCTTCTTGACAGTCCTGGTGGGGCACAGGAAAGGATGTAGCATGTCAGTTTTTCTAAAACACAGCAACATTTAAATATTGAGAAATGAATTATACACATATTTCAAAATATAACATCAATTAGGAAAGGACAAATGAAACACTTTTTGCAGTTCTGAAGTGTGTTGGACGCAAAGATTTTAAGAAGATCACAACAATTCAAGACACTTTACGTGGTGATGCGCAAATGATAAATATTCACTTAAATTCGATTTCTACGCATTATTTGTTTTTGTGCTATATAATAGTAAAAAAGGCATGTCTATATACATTTAGTGCCCTTTGCAATAGAAAATATGTTGTAAATGACATTGTGTTACCACACCAGTTCTCCAAAATGCACTACCAACTACATACCACACCCCTACCACTCTCCTGTTGAAAGGACATGGCACATTTGCAACACTTGTTTTTATGTATGATGCTTGGTTTTTCACAGGCCCTATGACTTCAGGGATATAACATTAATGACAGCACCCCCACTCTAAAAATTGTTCCAGCACCACTGAGCTTGCAACATAAATGGAGGGAAAGTCTGAAGTCTGTGACCAGGCAGGTTTTGTCAGTGATTGGCTGCTCCTCGATGTCAGCCTCGCTGGACTACCGCTACGTTTGGACTTTGAAACCATTCTGGAAGTCAAACGACTTACAGCGGAGTGAATCAGCAAGCTGAGTCCTGTGAAAGCATCTGGTTTGTTCTGAGAAAAGTTTGGAAAACATTTCCAAGTCTCTGGTTTATATTTCATTGTAGGAGAAGAGTACATTCTAACACCAGTCAGGAGTTGAGGACCTTGTGGGCACCCTTTGGTGGTATAGGACTCAATCTCCCAGAAGCCACCAGCAGGGTCCAGGCAAAAACGACAGGAAGCCATTTGTCATGATGGGCACTTTTAGGTCAAAAAAATTCCATCTAGATAAGGGAGTTCCACAGGGCTCCCGTTTGAGCCCTACCCTTTTTAATGTGTATATGGCCCTGTTGGCCAAGATCGCTCGACACTATGGGTTTGAGGTCGTTTCATAAGCGGACGATACTCAATTGGTCTTCCCCATCGGAGCAAATCTTGAGGAGGAGAGAGTGCACTTTTCGGCAGGAATGTTGGCTATTTCAAACTGAATGGCAGAATCCTGCCTCCAACTTAACCCAGAAAAAACAGAGCTGATGTTTCTCGGGAAAGTGCAGGATCTGAATCTGGCCGATTGGTGGCCTGTCCAGTTAGGGATGGCTCCTACCCCCTCAATATCAGAAAAGAGCCTGGGAATACAATTGGATGACAAACTGTCTATGAAGGACAATGTCAGAAACATCATGGGCTCCTGCTATTATAGTCTCCGACTACTTCGTAGAATTATTCCATACTTACCAGTAAAACATCGCAGAATTGTGGTCCAGTCGATCGTGGTGAGCCGACTGGACTATGGAAATGCCCTACTGGCCGAAGTTGGTGAGCCCCTGATGACAAATCTTCAAGTCATCCAAAACACGGCAGCAAGGATGGTTTTAAACCATCCCCCTGGCTCGCCATCATTCCCCCTGTTAAAATAGCTCCACTGGCTTCCAGTTAAGAAGGTCTTTCTTTAAGATCTGTTGTTTCACCTTCAAAGCCATCAACGAAACAGGCCCGGAATACCTGCAAAACAAACTTTCCAAGCAGTCATCCTGCCGTAATCTGAGATCTAATGAAAAGGCCCTGCTGATGACTCCGCGTATTTGGGGGACGCGTTCAGGGGGCAAAGCCTTTTCATACATCGTCCCCAAGTACTGGAATTCCCTACCAGAAGCTCTATGAAAATCCACCCCTATCTTGTATTTAGGAAATTACTGAAGGCTTTCCTTGTTTAATATATTCGCTTCAACGCTGGTACCGTTTTTCTCCTCCTCAGTTTATTGCCCAAGTAAGCTCTGAGATGCCCCTGGCTGAGTCATGCGTGTTATAAGAGATAATTAACATAACATAACATAACAAATAGAGTTGGAACGTGCCAGCTGGGCTTTTGGAGTTGCAGGCTTTTTGCAGCTATTGTGCTCCTAGAGCTCAAGAGGATGCTAGCACAGTAGACCTTGAAGTCCACTCCTCTGTCCTGGGTTCAGATGGGAGTACCTTCAGTCACTGGTGTTTTTCTCCACTGGTTACAGTAGGTGCATCCCCTTTTCTGAATTCAAAAGAAACAATTGCTGGGCGGAATGCTGAACAATGCAAACCTTAACCCCCAGTCACAAGGATCTGGGTTTAATCCATCTTTCTTTTGCTCACCACGCCACCCCAGTTTGGAACTAGCAATATGCAAATTAGCAATACAATATGTGAAGGATG
Source organism: Lissotriton vulgaris (assembly GCF_964263255.1). Classification (NCBI taxonomy): domain Eukaryota; kingdom Metazoa; phylum Chordata; class Amphibia; order Caudata; family Salamandridae; genus Lissotriton; species Lissotriton vulgaris. Next base: position 1,918,736,872 of record NC_141691.1, read on the forward strand.
GCTGAGCGATAGTTGCGCTGGGATGTTATAAAATCCAAAATCACAATCTATTTAAGCTCCAAGGATAAGGTGATGGCCATCCACCAACAACCAAATGTGGGTAATGTAACTACAAACCCTCATATGTTACAAAATGCAAAGTATATGCTGAGCTAAAACCAAGAGTCAATAAAGTTCTTCAAATAAGTCTTGAGAAAGAAGTGATCTTCATATCTTCCTTTATTAAGTTGTTGTTATTCTTAAAACAATCTAGCCGCCAACACGTGTTTCGTCTTAGTGATATAGACCATAGACTTCTTCAGGGCTAGAACATCATAATACACATAATCAGAACAAAAACATGACACAAATGAAATACATCTACACTGCTCACATACATGTAGCAGTCCTAATAAGTCAAGGACGCAAACCTATCAGAAAGTGGCTAAACCCAGACAAGTCAGATAGTGTGAACCTAAGATCCAACGTACAAATCAGACTGTGAAGTGAAACTATACATAACACCACGTGCAGTATAGTGTCCTAGTATAAGACACAAACGTGAATAAAGGTAGGAGAAGGCATTTTTGACAAACAGAGAGTCGCCTACACCTATCACCAATCACCAAGCAAATATATGATATCCAGAAAAGAGAAAAGAGAAGGAGAGCCAGAAATACAGAAATAACCACTCCATATCAAGAAAAAAATATTATAATTAGTATTAGGCGGAATCCGAGAATCCAATTGAACTAAGAAGAGGAAAAAAGAGAAAAAGTGAGAAGAAATATAATAAGAAAAAAGCAGAAAGGAAGAACAAAGGAAGGAAAGGGCGAACGTCAGAAAATAAGTTGAAGTGTGCGATCACAATCGACCAAACAACTCACCTATTGCTAGAGCCAATAAGTATTAATCAGTATATGGTATCAGCAAGTTAAAACGAATGATAATGGTCTATAAAAAGAATAAAAAGAAGAAGAAGAAACCAAAATCAGGGATAACAGATTAGCCAACAATGATCGATGATCAATGATCTTTTTTCCTCTTCTTAGTTCAATTGGATTCTCTGATTCTGCCTAATACTAATTATAATAATTTTTCATGATATGGAGTGGTTATTTCTGTATTTCTGGCACTCCTTCTCTTTTCTGGATATCATATATTTGCTTGGTGATTGGTGATAGGTGTAGGCGACTCTCTATTTGTCAAAAATGCCTTATCCTACCTTTATTCACGTTTGTGTCCTATACTAGGACACTATACTGCGCGTGGTGTTATGTATAGTTTCACTTCACAGTCTGATTTGGACGTTGGATGATCTTTGGTTCACACTATCTGACTTGTCTGGGTTTAGCCACTTTCTAATAGGTTTGTCTCCTAGACTTATTAGGACTTCTACATGTTTGTGAGCAGTCTAGATGTATTTCATTTGTGTCATGTTTTTGGTTCTGATTACATGTATTATGATGTTCTAGCCCTGAAGAAGTCTATGGTCTATATCACCAAGACGAAACACGTGTTGGCGGCTAGATTGTTTTAAGAAGAACAACAACTTAATAAAGGAAGATATGAAGACCACTTCTTTCTCAAGACTTATTTGAAGAAATTTATTGACTCTTGGTTTTAGCTCAGGATATACTTTGCTTTTTGTATATGCAAATTAGTCTTGACCCTGTTCCTTGTGGGAACAGTCCAACCCGAACAGCCAAGCCAGGTCCTCCTTGGACCGGAAACAAGCATCCTGCGACCAGTTTTGGGGCATCATTCCTCATAAGCCAAGGTTGCTTCAATCCACTGGCACAGTGAGCACGGGATCCACGTCTGGGCATACCGGGCAGGACTGTTCTCATGAGGCACAGGATCAAGCCTGATTTGCATATGGCTGGGTCTAAACTGGAATGGCATGGTGAGCAAAAAGCTATGGATTTAACCCAGATATCTTGACTTGGGGTGAATGTATGATTTATTCAGCATTCTGTCCATCATTTGTTTGTGTAGCACTTTACCCCCTAAGTGGGATGGGTATGCCCAGAAGTCAGTCCCTTGCCCACTGTGCCACTGAATTCAAGCTAGCCTAGCTGGTTCCAGAATGCTTTTTTCCAGTCCAGGGAGGACCTGGCTTGGCAGTTCGGTCTGGACTGTTTCCATGAGGCACAGGGTCATGGCTGATTTGTATATGGCTGCGTCTAAACTAGGGTGGCATGATGAGCAAAAGAACAATGAATTTAACCCAGATCTCTTGACTGGGTGTGAAGTTATGATTTATTCAGCATTCCGTCTATCACTTGTTTGTGTAGCACTTTTCACCCTAAGTGGGATGGGTATGCCCAGACGTGGGTCCCTTGCTCACTGTGCCACTAGATTCATGCTAGGCTGGCTGATGAAGGGTAATACCCAGAAACCGGTCCCAGGATGCTTTTTTCTGGTCCAGGGAAGACCTGTCTTGGCAGTTCGGTCTGGACTGTTCCCATGAGTTACAGGGTCAAGACTGATATGCATATGACTGGGTCTGAACTGGGGTGGCATGGTGGGCAAAACAACAATATATTTAACCCAGATCTCTAGACTGGGGGTGAATGTTTGATTTATTCAGCATCCTGTCGATCATTTGTTTGTGTAGCACTTTTCACCCGAAGTGGGATGGGTATGCCAAGACGTGGGTCCCTTGCTCACCCTGCCACTGGATTCAAGCTAGCCTGGCTGATGAAGGGTAATACCCAGAAACGGGTCCCAGGATGCTTTTTTCCGGTCCAGGGAGGACCTGGCTTGGCAGTTCGGTCTGGACTGTTTCGATGAGGTACAGGGTCAAGACTGATTTGCACATGCCTGAGTTAAACTGGGGTGGCATGGTGAGCAAAAGAACGATGGATTTAACCTAGATGTCTTGATTAGAGGTGATTGTATGATTTATTCTGCATTCCGTCCATCATTTGTTTGTTTAGAGCCTTTTAAAAGTGACATTTTCAAACTAGTCACTTGAAATCTGACTTTACTATTAGACTGGATTTTCAATACTATTAATTTGAGTCCCTAGACTATGATTTGGGCTATTCCCAGACTGTTGCTATGCATTATAAGGTGTTATAATGTAACCCACTGCTTTTCTACAGAAGAACTGGCCATGGTGAAAAAATGCCGTTGGAGTTTTTTCACTGTCAGCACATGTGAAACAGAGTACACATTTAGGCCTACTTTAGGGATGAATCATAGCTATTAAAAAGAAAGATTTAGGTTTGTTAAAAAGGTGATTTTTAATGGTCGAAATGGCAGTTTTAAAACTATCAGGTTAGGCAGGCCTAGAGTCCTGTTTCATTTGTCACTTTAGTGGTAGCACATATAATGTTTTAGTCCACTAGTTCTTTTACCTTAAAGGCCCTGGGTACAAAGAGCACTATATACTGGGAGCCTATAAGTGAGATAGACAGGCCAATAGAGGAATAGCCAATTCTATGTGTGTTTGTGGGTCAGAGCACAACACTGTGCACTGGAAAGCAGTGCCCTAGCAATTAAATCTAGCAAAAAATTACATACACACACATAAACACACCTACCTACATACACACAGACACTCACTCACACATACAAATACACTGTGACTAGAACTTTCATGAATATGTTTGATGTGATTTTATGTAAAAACATTTTCCATTTAATGGTATCCAATAGAGACCTTGCAAACATGTAGAGTGAAGTTTGACCATGACCTTTTTAAAAAAAAGCCAATATGTAATGCTTTGAGTAGTGGAAGAAATATATTAAAGAACAAAAAGATGAAATATCAGATGAGACACTAGGTTAAGGAACAATGATCAAGAAAGAAACAACGGGAATCTCAATCACATGGGACAATATTGTTTCCACAACAGACTATATGGCGGGCTGTAGCTTGAGTTTGAGTATATCTAAGTTATTAATAGAACTAAAAAAGTACAAATATGGCCATGTATGATAATGGGTCAAATACTTTTGGAAAAAGCTAAGATAAAGACTAGGGACTAAGAGCCTGATTTAGAAATCAGCAGACGGATTACTCCATCGCAAAAGTGACGGGTATCCCATCTGCAGTTACAAGTCCATGATATCTAATGTCACTTGTAATGGGGCAGACGGGATATCTGTCACGTATGTGATGGAGTAACCCATCTGTCGAACTCTACATCAGGCCCTAATTTTGAACTAAAACTCAAAACTGTAACTATAAATTGAGAACGAAAACACAATGTGGATTGTTTTATACAGGTGGTGCTCTACTTTCGTTGGAATGAGGAAGCTGGAGATGTATATACTCATCTCAAATTCTGCTGGGGGGCATGTGGAGGAGTGGTGCTCTTCTACACTTTTGGTGTTCTGATTCTGAGACGACTCCATTTTGGAAAGTAGTCCTTCATCTACTTGTGGACACTCTCATTGTCTTACTTGGTGTATCTGTCAGATAGGTTTACGCATTAATTAATAAATATATCAATGGCGGGGTACTTTTATTCGTAGGAAGAAAGGCCAGCTTGTAAAAATGCCTGAAACACATTAGAGCTAGTTGTGTACCAAGTGAATTCACTAAAACAGGACCAAGATCTACTTAAAAGCAACGGGAGCAATCCAAATATGTCTAAATCTGATAGAGGGCTTGGTAGACGACTCCTCCGCCTCCCAGGTCGGTCGAGGCTCAGCCTGTGCTCCACTGGCGGAGGACTCTAAGTCATATTTACAGATCCTTGTCTGCCTGGCAGAGATCTCAAAGCCTGGTGCAGCAGTTGCCCTGCATGTGAAAGAGTTTATTGAGTAGGCATCTTGTTCGTTGTGCCAGCTTGGCAAATATTTAGTTTTACAAGAATAAACTCTGAAAGTGGGAGTTTGTTCTTGAAAAGCAAAAATAAAAATGGCCCTTATCCTGCTTTTAAACAATAATCATCCCTAAGTACACCTTGTTGCCCACAAGGTGAGTGAAAAAATACTTTAGACATTTAAGTCTGTTAAAGTGCATATCAACTTGTTTCAGTAAAAGTTATTACAATTCACTTGTGATAAAAATACATAAAACACGTGAAGTAAAAACATATAAAACGATAAAGAGGCAGGTAAAATTCAGCACATCCATGCTTAAATACAAACAAACGTCTATGGAAAAGAACCAACTAGGCTGCTCTTAACGTACCAGTTAAAGACGCTTGGGAGGGCCTCATGGACACAACCTGGAGTTTAACTCTAAGTTTGTTATTTCAGAGTGAGAGTTAAAGTAACATTTTTACTTTTTAAAAACCCTGTAGGACAACGCCTAAGCAACATGAACTAAAAACATGCCTGTGAAACAAACATTGCTTAGTAGCTGTTTCTAAAACCTCGCTTAAAAGAGGTTTTTAGAAATACAAGAAAAGGAGGCTACATTGCTCATAAATATAGTTTTACTGCCACCGGTTTTAATCGTTTAGTGAATTTACTATTTAGAGTGGGGTGTGTAGCCTTGACACAGGCAATAAAGCCCAGCCTGCATGTACATATGCCACGTTGGTCCTAAAGAGTTCTTCGGTAAGGTAAGGTTCGTGACATTTAAAAGTAGAACATGTGTGAAATTAAAGTTGCCATGTTCCTCCAATGACTAACCCCAAAAGCTATTTTCAATGGAACAGCTGTAGCTGAATCTTGGGGTCCTAGGTGCTGCAGTTAACATCTGGCATTTAACTTGCAGGCCTTGGGTGCATTTTCTATACCACATACTTAGGACTTGCATGCAAGCTAAATATGTCAACTACGGAGAAGCCAATATTACTATCTTTAAAGGGGAAGCACAAGCACTTTCCTCCTATTTAGCAGAGGTAAAAGTGTACTGTTGAAAGTCCAGAAAACATAGGGCCCAAAAAAGGTGAAACACCTCTAGTGCCCATGAAGAAAAGGATGATTTACTAAAGTTGCTAATTGTGAAGTATAATGTACCTTAGATACGTTGCATGACTTGAGAAAACTTGTAATTTGGCGAGTGATGAAGTGGGGAGAAGTCAGACAGGCAAGTCAGCAAGTTGTCACATCTTTAAAACAAATATTAAAGACAGGTGTTTTTATTCAAATATGCTTTGAGTTGTCCATCTGCTATGAACAAAAGAAGGCAAAGCCATGTATCCAATTGCTGAATCAATAGGATGCGGTATTTTGATTCATAGATATTTGTCTGAGGGTGAATCAAGAACTGTCACTGATCAAAATGTTTTTAGTGGGAATATTTCTCAAAGGTTCTTTCAGATCTGCATTGGTGATCTCAATATATGTCGAATGCAACAGGGGATGGAACCTGGTTGACCATATTGGTTCTTTGGTTTTATAAGACTTAACTACTGTCCCTGACATCAAATCAATCAAGTCATTCTCTGAATTCAGACGCTCCCCAACCCTCCACACGTTCAGGAAGGACCTCAAGACCTGGCTCTTTGACTGACACGGAGCTGTCGCCCGCCCCCTCTCCTCCAGCGCCTTGAGACCCTCACGGGTGAGTAGGGTGCTATATAAACCACTGATTGATTGATTGATTGAATATGTGAAAGTATGTATGTTTGTCCCTTTGGAAGCAGGAGCACAAATTCAATGGATCTGCATTCACTTTAGGCAAGAAATCAGCTAGAAATGAATCTGCCAGAGTTGGATCAAGTGTTTTGCGTCATGAAGGCACAACACTGTAGTGCATCCCTTGGTGAATCAGGATTGGCTTTATATTCTTGTCTGTAACTCACTAGCTGTGTACAACTGTTGAAAAAGCACCAACAAGTTTAATTTGTGAATTCACATCATGTGGACTTTGAGGAAATTATAACTTTAACTTACACAAATTGATATATGCTCTAATGTCTCTTTATCATTTAGACCTTGAGTGTCTCTTGACTTTACATTATTTTATGTATTTATATTAGACAGGCATTTCCTCCTCTGGAGTTCTAAAGGAAAGGGGAGCAACATTGTTTTATTTAGTTCCATATCAACAAGCACAATTATTACGCAACTGAAAGCCTGATGAAAAAAGAAAAAAAACAGGAAAAACAAAGTAGATATTCAAAAGATATAAAGGTATAGGTGGCGAGAAAATGATTCTCATCCATCTTAGTTATCAGTAAATATCAAATATACATGGGACTAGTTTACAGTGAGGATTTGTGTTGATAATCCAGAAGTGTCGGTGGGTTTTCTGTATAATATTCTTGATTCTGATTTTCTCTGTAAATTCGTACATGAGAAATAGAGAAAGTGTCTGTAGTTAACAAAGGTCGAGTTGGGGTTAGCACTCTAAATTGTTTGCAGATTAGGCATTCATCATTAGTAAAATGTAAACTCTGGGGAGTGAGGGATTACTAGAGCTGGAATTAATGATGCTGGTTGATATCTCTCAAGAGTTAATAGAGAATGTGAGTTAAATTTCCCGGAAGGGAGAAAAACTTTTCGGACCCACAATTACAGGGTCCTTTACCAAAGTTTTTCCCTGATTCTGGGAAGTTTAATTCAGATATTCACACCTGCTCTGAGTAGGTGATACATATCATCAGGGGTTCTGGTGATGATCAGGTATTGGTGAGGGCATTTTGAGGGTGGGGTGGATATGAACTATCTGAAAGGCTTGTCTACTTGCCTCTTAGTGCTGGAGGATGGGCGGGGCAGTCCTGTGTCCCTGGCAGTACCCTGTCTGTCTTCAGGCCACTGCTTTGCTGGGAGCAGAGCAACAGCTGAGAAAACCAAGTTGGTGGAGCCCAATCCAGAATTTCAGGTCGAGAAATACCAGACAACTCGTAGTGGTTCAGAGTGTTAGTGGTGGCCATAGTCTAGCATACTTGTATCCTTGATTATCACATTATAAAACATGCCCTAGAAGTCTTCTAATGAAAACCTCGACTGGAGCAGCTAGTCACGCACGTAGCTTTGAAACTTTGTAGCTATGCACTAACCCCAGAGCACAGACTTCTAAGACACAGAGCATTGTTCTATATTAGGGTTTCCTGCCTACAAGAAATCGGGTTATTGCTTGAGGGGTGTGCAAGCCCCTCTCAGGCAACAAACACAATCATCCTTGTCAGGGGGAACCACAAACGTCACTAAATTAAACTATGCTTAACCGTCTGGTAGCTTGGCACAAAGTAGTCAGGCTTAACTTGGAGGAAAAGTGTATTTATGCAGCACACAAACAGCAATAAAGTGAAAATATATCACAAGAGAAATCTCAAACCTATTTAGAAAAATAAAGTAAATTAGAAGAAATATAATGATACCAGGATAGCATAAAGTCAATTAGTAGAACCAGAGATGTTCAATTTTAAAGTTTGAGGTAGAGATAGTGCATAAAAGCACATAGCATCACCCACAGTCATTTGGTCATGCTAGACCGGGGGAAAGTCACAAGTTCAGGCTGACCGCAATGGAACGCAGTGAGATACACAGTTCATGTTAGTCCCACTGAAAAAGTTACTTTCTCAAAGTCTGGTGTGGTGGAGGCAGCCGTGAGACGCAGAGAGGGCCATCACTGTAGTACACAGAGCAGGCGTGGCATCATGGATGGTCATAGCTGTAGAGTGAAAATCCAGTTGGGCCTCTCAGACGGTCCCTACTGGGGCTTCATGTTGGCAGTCAGAACAGGCTGTCTTTGCTGTAGATCTCACATTGCCGGTCATTGCTGGTGGTTGCTGTAGCGCGGAAAGATGGGTTCACTGTAGCTGTGTGCTGGAAAACCTTGCAGGTGGCAGGCTGTGAGAAGTTGGCCTGGTATATGATGTCCACCAATTACAGTGGACACCTTGCACCAGTCCAAACAACCCTTATGGGGATTTAAGAGGTCAAAGATAACCTTAGAAAGCTATCCAAGTGGAAGCTGTGGAGAGCAGCCTTCAGGCTTAGTCTTGAGGGAATGTTCATTAGCTTGTTTTACCAGAATGCAACCTTAATGTATTGGTTAAATGAAAGGAGAACCACACAGTAGTTATAAAAATATGTATTTATTAATATACCACACCTTAAATAACTCATAGTATCTGATACACACAGAAAAACACAAAAAAGACAAAAGTCTGCACCACAGAATGTAAATGTAAATGTAAATGTGCAGGAATTTATATAGCGCAAATCACCAAGCGGTTTCTAAGCGCTTGCTTAGGGAACCCGTCCTGATATTCCCCTGTGAGATAACCCCGGCAGGGTATCCGCAAGGTGAAAGCCAGGCATCCCGCCGCGAGGGGCCGTTGTGGAGATTAAGCAAGCTATTGCCCAGAGTCGCAGAGTGTGAACCCGTGAATCGAGTAGGCACCGGAGCGAGAATTGTCGAGTCCATGGACATTTTAGGACTCAAGACCCCGCCGAGCCGGGAATTGAACCCTGGTCCCGGGCTGACCTCTGCTTCCAGGTCTGCCTCCTCTAACCAGTGAGCCACACTTCTCCACAAATATAAGTAGCACTAATACACAGCGGCCTTCTGGGGGAGACCAAACTATATACTAAAATAGTGGTATAAGAGCCACGACTCGAGTCAAGACAATGTCTAGAGATTGTAGAATCGCTAGGACCCCAAGGAACCACCCAAGGTGAGTAAGTAGGGACCCCACGGAGGACAGGTGCTGCATGAGAACACAACCGCATGCTACGTGCAATTCAATGGGAGAGTAGCGGTTGCAGTTATAGTGTTTAAGGACCCTTCCCAGTGGAATATTAAGAAACCCTTTAGAATGTAGAAGGTTGGAAAGACACCCCGCCGGTGGATACTGAAGTACAGAGTTAACTATCCCAGGGAATCCGGGTGCATAGGGTCGAAGTGGCATCTGAAACCGCCGAATTTATGACAAAATATCGACTACAAAAATATCTACCTACCAAAATATCGCAACAAAAATATCGATTACATTAATATCGAGATCCTATCTCTAACAAGGTAAGTACAAAAATATCGAAAAAATAATATCGATGTCAAAAATATCGTTTTTTAAACAATATAACATTTTTTTAATTAAAAAACATGGAATATTAACAAAATAATACTTATAAATGTAATAAACATACTTAAAAATATATTATAATATTTAAACTTAATAAATAATGTAATAAAAACTAATAATAATAAAGATATAATACATAGTATATACTTCATTAATAATACCTCTAATAAATTGTTTTAATAACTTATAAATAAAATCAATTACAAATAAATGTATATACATCAAATAATAATATAAATAACAATTAATAAAAATGTAAAACAACTAAAAAAAAATACATTTTGGATAGCGTACGGGTAAAAATTACTATTCCCACTCCAGAGAGTGCAACAGTAGAGAAAGTGTTGGATACCATAGGGGTAACAAATACTATTCGAACTCCAGAGAGTGCAACAGTAGGGAAAGTGTTGGATAGCGTAGGGGTAAAAATTGCTATTTCCACTCCAGAGAGTGCAACAGTAGTGAAAGTGTTGGATAGCGTAGGGGTAACAATTACTATTCCCACTCCAGAGAGTGCAACAGTAGGGAAAGTGTTGGATAGCATAGTGGTAAAAATTACTATTCCAACTCCAGAGAGTGCAACAGTATGGAAAGTGTTGGATAGCGTAGGGGTAACAATTACTATTCCCACTCCAGAGAGTGCAACAGTAGGGAAAAAGTTGGATAGCGTAGGGATAACAATTACTATTCCAACTCCAGAGAGTGCAACAGTAGAGAAAGTGTTGGATAGCGTAGGGGTAAAAATTACAATTTCCACTCCAGAGAGTGCAAAAGTAGGGAAAGTGTTGGATAGCGTAGGGGTAACAATTACTATTCCCACTCCATTGAGTGCAACAGTAGGGAAAGTGTTGGATAGCATAGTGGTAAAAATTACTATTCCGACTCCAGAGAGTGCAACAGTAGGGAAAGTGTTGGATAGCGTAGGGGTAAAAATTACTATTTCCACTCCAGAGAGTGCAACAGTAGTGAAAGTGTTGGATAGCGTAGGGGTAACAATTACTATTCCCACTCCAGAGAGTGCAACAGTAGGGAAAGTGTTGGATAGCGTAGTGGTAAAAATTACTATTCCAACTCCAGAGAGTGCAACAGTATGGAAAGTGTTGGATAGCGTAGGAGTAACAATTACTATTCCCACTCCAGAGAGTGCAACAGTAGGGAAAAAGTTGGATAGCGTAGGGGTAACAATTACTATTCCAACTCCATAGAGTGCAACAGTAGGGAAAGTGTTGGATAGCGTAGGGGTAAAAATTACTATTTCCACTCCTGACAGTGCAACAGTAGGAACAGTGTTGGATAGCGTAGGGGTAACAATTACTATTCCCACTCCAGAGAGTGCAATAGTAGGGAAAGTGTTGGATAGCGTAGTGGTAAAAATTACTATTCCAACTCCATTGAGTGCAACAGTAGAGAAAGTGTTGGATAGCATAGGGGTAACAATTACTATTCCCACTCCAGAGAGTGCAACAGTAGGGAAAGTGTTGGATAGCGTAGGGGTAACAATTACTATTCCAACTCCAGAGAGTGCAACAGTAGGGAAAGTGTTGGATAGCGTAGGGGTAACAATAACTATTTCCACTCCAGAGAGTGCAACAGTAGGGACAGTGTTGGATAGCGTAAGGGTAACAATTACTATTCCCACTCCAGAGAGTGTAACAGTAGGGAAAGTGTTGAATAGCGTAGGGGTAACAATTACTATTCACACTCCAGAGAGTGCAACAGTAGGGAAAGTGTTGAATAGCGTAGGGGTAAAAATTACTATTCCAACTCCAAAGAGTGCAACAGTAGGGAAAGTGTTGGATAGCGTAGGGGTAACAATTACTATTCCCACTCCAGAGAGTGCAACAGTAGGGAAAGTGTTGGATAGCGTAGGGGTAACAATTACTATTCCAGCTCCAGAGAGTGCAACAGTAGGGAAAGTGTTGGATAGCGTAGGGGTAACAATTACTATTCCAACTCCAGATAGTGCAACAGTAGGGAAAGTGTTGGATAGCGTAGGGGTAAAAATTACTATTCCAACTCCAGAGAGTGCAACAGTAGGGAAAGTGTTGGATAGCGTAGGGGTAAAAATAACATACTTATAAATAAATGTATTGTTTTTTAAGTAATAAAAAACGTAACTATTAAATAAATATAAACCATCTACAAATACCAATACATAATTATTAAAAACATGATTAGCAAAATATATTTAACTAAAAAAATTAATAAAAAATACCATTTAATAATATTTAATTACCAATTAATAATTAATTAACAATTATATAATTAAAAAAACAATTAATTAAAAAGCATTTTTACTTAATTACATTTAAATTACTTCCCACACTATTCCCCTATAAACCCACAACCCGCTACTAAACATAATTATCAATTAATCAATCAATTAAAATAAATTACCAAATAATTAAAAATAATAATCAATTAATTAAAATTAATTTATAATTCCTACCAATTAATAATTAATTTAACATTCTTAAATTACTTCCCACCCTATTCCCCTATAAACCCTAAACCCGCTACAGAACACAATTATCAATTAATCCATTAATTAAAATTAATTACCAATTAATTAAAAATAATTACCAATTAATTAAAATTAATTTATAATTCCTACTAATTAATAATTAATTTAACATAATTAAATTACTTCCCACTCTATTCCCCTATGAACCCACAACCCGCTACAGTACTAAAATACAAAATTACATAAAAATAAATTAAAAACATAATAAATACATAATAATATACACAAAAATAATTTAAAAATCGATATTAGTAACTTCGAAATTATTAACATCGATATTACTAACATCGATATTTAACACTCCGATATTACTAATATCGATATTAAATCTATCGATATTACTTACCTTCTATATTATGTCTCTTTGATATTTAAACTTCGATATTATTGTATATCGATATTTAACCCTTTTGCTGCGGTGGCTATTCCGCCGCAGCGCTAAGTGGGCGGGGCGGCCGCTCGGCGGCCGCATGCTGGTGACAGAATCGCTCCGTCACCAGCTGCGGTTGAGCTGTGCTGGTGACGGAGCGGTTCCGTCATGACCCGCCCCGCTCATTAAAACTGCTGCGCAGGCGCGAAATCAGCGCCGCGGCGGCCGGGCCATGACGGAACCGCTCCGTCATCAGCACAGCCCAACCGTAGCTGATGACGGAGCGGTTCCGTCATCAGCAGGGGAGGGGTTAAATATCGATATTTTGTCTGCATACCGAAACCGCCATCGTTCTCAATGGGAGTCTTCAAAGAAATGCCTCTGCTGGAATGAAAAAAAGTGTCTGGTAGAGCCCACAGGTGGATTCTTGAAGGATGGAACCTGAAAGCAGAAGGGGCAGGGTCTGGGTCACTCAGGAGTGACCAGAGGCTCGGTAGACAAATGCCCACCGATGTCCGGTGCTTCAGTTGTGAAGATAGAAACTCTGACTCTGCAGCCACGGGGATCAGGAGACGTTGAGGATGATCAGGTGCTGGATATGAGCTGTTTGAAAAAATATGTCGAGTGCTGAGGGGTCGGATTCCGGCGGCAGCACCAACAAGCCTTGGCAACGGCAACCAGGAAAGACGGTCGGGGAAGGTCACAATTTGGCCTAGCAAGGACCAGGAGACTCACCACAGCAAGGGGAGTCAGAGCAGGCCTGGAGCAAACAGGGGAGCCCAAGAAAATCAGTGTTGTCCCTCAATGGACCCACGGGCCAAAGGCACAGGTTTGCGAGGGGGCCTCAAGCAGTTTCACAAAGTCACAGCTTGCGGGGCACAGAGTGTGAGAAGGGCAAAGTCCTTTGTACAAAATGTGTGCAGAGGTTGGGGTATCAATAGCCCAATATACTTAGTTGGGGAATGCCAACAAGTATTTGCAATTGCAAAAGTACAAGGTGCACAGGGGTTCAGGTTATGCGGTCCCCACGAGGGATACTGGCCTCAAACTCAGTGAGAGGGCAGCTCAACCTCAAGGAATGTAGGAACCCACCTCCTGTGTTGCTGGAGCCTTCGGTGTCCCCAGGCGCTCAGGATCAGCAGACTGCTCAGTTGCGTTACGGTGCTTGCAAATGCAGCGGAGTGACTCCTTCACCCCAAGGGAGATACTTCAGATGGCCTTGATGCTCCACAGGTCCTGCACAGAGCCTGTGTGGTGCACGGTCACAGACAATGCTTTGGACAGCGATGGAGACAAGGTTGGGCCCAGTCGAAGTCCAGCAAAGTCCAGAGTGTCCAGACGATTGAAGTTCAGTTGTTTCTTGATCAGAATCTTGTCCGCATTAAATCTTGGGTCCCACAGCCGGGTAAGCCCTTTTTTTACCCACGGGAGAGGGTTGGACAGATTTAGGGGACCCTCCCAGGGGAGGGTCAGGCCAGTGGGGAGGATACTCCCATGTCCTTTGTCCAGTTTTGCGCCAGAGCCGGAGCCAACGGCTCTCAGTACTGGTTTGAACTGGACTATGCACAGGGACACCAAGTGTGCCCCAGAAGCAGACTTTCAGGCACTTTTGAAGTGCACCCACCCAACCCTAATACATTAAATCCTGTCTAGGAGGTGATCACACCTCCCTGTAACAGGATGCCTATTGTCCTGCCTTCCCCTGCTCAAGCTTGGCTCAGCAGCAGGAGGTCAGAAATGTGTCTCTGGTCCGCAGCAACCATTTGATGCTGCCCGGTTCGAGAAGGCTGTTACCAGAAAGACCAGTGACCCCTTGAAGCTTGCTTCAGAAGGGTGGAATCTTATCTCCCACACCGGTTACCTGTTTGGAGGTATGATTCAAAGGTGTTTGATACCAAACACACCATGTTTTGTTGCAGCCATTTTCGAGATAGCATTTTATGTGAAAATATAATGCACCTCTACCTATATGTCTGGCTGCATCACCGACAACCCGGGAGAATGGTCTCCAAAGGTTGCAGAGGGGCTATGCTCATGCAGGGGCACCCTCTCATGAACAACACAGCATCCTGCCTTCAGGAATGTCAAGGCCATCTCTAGGGTTGACTTATAGGTTTTCAGTGTAGTGACCTATAGATATAGTAAAACTATATCTAACGTAAGTGGTGCAAGCACCAGCTTACACAGGCTGCAATGGCAGGCCTGTGGTCCATTTTGCATGGCCTCTCATGGGTGGCATAATACATGCTTCAGCCAATGGAGGCCTCTGGGGTACCTATGCCCTGGGTACATGTGTAGCATATACTAGGGACTGACAAGGGTACCACAGTATCCAATCTGGAGTGTACTTAAGTACTTGCATAACATTTTAAGGAGAAAGCAGATAGACTGGGGTCCTGATTGGCAGGATCCCAGTCAGACTAGTCAAAAACAGTGTGACATCTAGCAAATAGTGGGGGAAACCATAAGAAGCAGATCCTACTTTCCTACACAGAATTTCAGCTGGAATGGTCCACGTTTGCATTAACGAAGAGCCCACAACTTCAGGATTTCACCTTTCTTCACAGGAGGAGCTCAACTTAATCCAGCCATGGGTCTTGGACCTGAGGAGGCACCTTAGGGATCAAGAACACTTTTCAAATTATCTTTATTCGGTACTTAAAAAGATACCATTAAAGAACATGAAAAATACATACATACAATATTTAAAAGCATTTAAAAGTAATAGTGTTAAAAAATTTACAGATAAAAATTCATATATAAAGACGATAAATCATTCATTAGGGGTCTCATACTAGAATTGGTTCAGTCTATACAGTCTATACAGTTGTTTCCCTAGTGTTCCTCAGTCTTATGGCAACCTTAATAAAGCTTATGACACATAACAGGGTATATGGGTCTGGGGCTTTTTGCAAAAAAAGGAGGGCTGCTTTGGCATGTTTCAGTCTTTGGTTTTTCAGAATCCTTACTAAAAACTTCCTTCTTGGCTCTGAATAGAAGGGACATAATAAAACAAAGTGAAGGGTATCCTGCGGAGACCTAGTGTCGCAGCCGCAGGTACCCTTCAACTCTACCGTGCGTGTGAATCCTTCAGGAACTGCCAATAGGTGGTGAAGTAGATTCAAACGGAACCTGGTCATATAAAATCTTTCCTGCGCATTGTATTACCGCTAGGTATGGTTCCATTTTAAATGTTGTAGATATTACTAAACCATGGGCCACCACAGAGGTTTTTCTGTTTTCAACGTGGGCCCTCCTGGCTGATGCCCATGCACTAAATAAGTTTGTGGCCAGTGTTTTGTTCTGTGCGGTCATCAGCTCTGGGTCAGAGAACAGATTTTTGCAGCCGATACATTCCAGGGTATCCTTTACGTATTTAAGCCATGGAATCTGCCCCCCTTTATCCCGGCTCAGGCAATCCATGATAATCTGTCTGCTGAGGCAAGCCTCCGGATTTGTCCATATCTTGATCCAGGCCAAGATGGGTCGGATCTTAATTTTATCCTCAATATAGGGCTCGCTCAATTCCAAGTGTGTTATGTGTGAGGGGGTGCACTGAGGAACCTTTAGTAGTTTTTTGAAGAATTTATTTTCCTCAGCTTGTATCTGATGTACTTGGATAGTTTTGCAGCCCCACACTTCTGCTCCATATAACACCTTGGCGCAGGAGACCGCTCTGTATAAATTCAATATCTGTTCCGGGGACCACCTACCTAGCCTCCTTCCATATGCCATTATAGCACCCATTGAGGCCACCAATTTGGATGCGTGTTTTTCTGCCAAATTCTTGAATTCCAATTTCTCATCAAAGAGAACGCCTAGGTAGGAGAAAGACTTAACTCTTCCTAGCCTATGTGAGCCTATGCTATACAAGAAAGTATTTTTTGGATTCAAGCCTGTGGACATAACAAAAGACTTATCCAAATTTGCTGAGAGGTCCAACGAGTTCATAAAGTTTACAAAACCATCAATTAACATTTGTAGCCCCAGTGGGGTGCGGGCTAACAGCACCGCGTCGTCCGCATACAAGAGGACGGGTACCGGACGCTGGCCAATCTTAGGGGAGTCCACTCCCAGTTTCATAAGTTCTTTATCCAAGTTGTTAATATACAAAGAGAATAGGAAGGGGGCTAAGATGCAGCCCTGCCGCACACCACTTGTACAGGGAAATGGTTCAGGCTTCATTCCTTCCTTATTGTAACGAACTGCAGCTGTGGTCTCCCAGTGTAATGCCTTCAGGGTGTCTACTAGCCCATGATCCACCCCTAGAGAGGTCAAAGGCCGCTGAGAGATCCATAAACCCCATATGGATGGTCCCCTTGGCTGCAATAGTGTATTTGGCAGTGAGGAGATACAGGTTCAAACATTGATCTGTTGTGGATCTCCCTTCTCTGAACCCATACTGTACATCTGTTAAAATATGATTGTCCTCTGCCCAGATTTGTAGACGGTTTAAAATCACACGTCCTAGAACTTTAGCCTAGAACTTTAGCCGTAACATCTATCAAAGAGATAGGACGGTAGCATTGAGGGTCGTCCCGGCTGCCCTTTTTATGAATTGGGACAAAAGTTGCTGAGGACCAGGAGCGGGGCAGTCCTGCCACTACTGCCTCGTTCAAGACCCTGGTAAGAACAGGTGCCCATAAGTCAGTATTGCTCAGATAGAGGTCAGGAGGGATACCATCGGGGCCTGGCGCTTTATTTTTTGAGAGCCCTTGGATAGCTGATTTTATTTCTCCCAACGAGAATTCTAAACCTACGGGTGCTGCTGGTTTTGCCCCTTCTCCTTGCAGTGCAGTCCCAGTGTGGTTGTAAAGACCACAATAGTGATTGCGCCATTGCTCAGGGAGAATGGTATTCACTATGTCCGGCCCCCTTGGGTCTTTAAAACATGGGTCATTAATGACTTTCCAGAAAGCCGACATATCGCCCCTCTCTGCTGCTTCCCTTAGATCCTTCCATGCTCGAGTTTGTAGGGATTTTTTGCGCGTTTTCAGGGCTTTTTTGTAATTGGATCTGCACCCTGCTATTTTAGCTTTATCCTTCGGTTGGTCAGTGAGGCTTTTTTTGAGATCTTTCAGTGCCTTGGTGCAGTCGTGATCAAACCAACGTGGGGTCGGGGGCTGTTTGGATCCTGTTCGGGGAGAGGATTTCAGTAAGGTGTCTACAAGTTGGGCAATTTCCTCAAAAGCCCTAACCATGGTTAGACCGCCCATGTTTTCGTCCAGGCATATTTGTAATTGCTTTTGACCCTTCGTGATAAGATTAAGATAAAACGTTTCTCCATTTATCTTGGCCCATTTCAGCCTTCTCCCTTGTGCTGTCACCTGTTCTATGGCCACAGGTACATCCTCTGCTGTTCTGAGGTTCATACATTTAAGATCCAGTGTCAGCGGGTTGTGATCACTGAAGGGGCTAAATATAATGTCAAAGTTTGTAATCCATTTTCTGAGTGTTGGAGACACCATGATAAAATCTATGTAAGAGTGGCAACCCCTTCCTTTATACGTGGGATTAGGTTCCCTCGTGTTATCTATCTTTATTAGATCCATTACAGACAATAGGTTGTGCCTCTTTGTAAGATTCTCCATCTCCTTGCCTTCGATGGTATGGGCACCGTGCACCGTGACCAGTCCTTATCTATTGGTCTTAGTTTTTCACAAAGATGGCAGTTAAAGTCCCCAGCTAAAATGGTGTATGATGATCCCTTGGCATGATTAATTGAGGGCATATTTTTAAAATAGTCGACCAGTTCTTTCACAGTGTTGTTTCTACCGCGTGTACCCACTGAGTTGTACCAGTTTATCAGTATAATTTTTAGACCCTTATGAGAGAAGCCAATTGCTTGCATGTTTATAGAGTCTGGGCTTGGGTTTGACCAGTGCCCCTGGATGCGAAGGTCTACATATGTGATTAGTCCACCAATAGCTCTTCCGGATGGCGCCCTTACTGCGGGGAAGGTATCAGTCAACTGCCTTATGGCTGCTGGCGCAAACAAGGTGGAGTCTGAGTCTGAGTCCATTTTATCTAGTAAAGATCCTCCCCTTGACGCGATTTCCTGCCCAGGCCTTGGGATGTCATTCGTGTCCACTGCTAGAGGTTCATGGGTGGGTACCTTCGAGGCACTGCCTGACTCTACTGGGGCAGTAGATGGCAAGTATCCTGTTTGTTGCGTTCTTTTCATTGAGCTGCCCTCAGATGGATGAAGTTTGCACTCCCTATTCTGTTGGAGTCAGTCGACATTGTCCAAGGCGCAAAACCTGTTCCAATGTGCGTGCATTGCAACTACTGGGTCATAGAGGGGGAATGACTACCAGGGGGTCTGCCAATTGTCTGCTCTGTGGAACTGCAGGGGATGTGGGGCCCTATTCGCTCGGACCCTGTTTAATTGTGTTAGTCCATGTTTCGGAGGCAGGGGGTAGAAATAGGATAGGGGTAAGGGATATATATTTGTTTGTGGACCCAACGAGGGAGAATTGCATATGTGGGTTACTACAGAGGTGTCCCTGAAATTAATTGCGATGACATCCCCCGCAACAGTTTTAGCGCCGTTTCCTATCCATTGCCCACTTCTAACAGACAATATTTCCCCAGACATGTGTAAGGGTAATGGCTTGTTGGATCTTAGCCATTGTACGCATTTATTCCTCAGCTCCCCTTCATGTTCTCTTTTGCCTTCCTTTAGGGGTGGTACTCCTGTTAGCACAACTACATAGGGTAGTGCTTCCGGTGGTAGGTTAATGAAGTGGAACCGCACTCCTGTTTTCACTCTTGCTGCGGCTGTTGGGGAGGTAGTTTTTGCTTGGTGGGGTTCCCTATTTTGGCGTTGCTTTCACTGTCCTTGTCTAATGGTGGGGAGCTTTTTTCTTGATTGTTATTTGCCTGTGGGGCTGTGCCCTTTATGCTAGATGGTGGGTGGGTATAGGTTTTTGCCGGCGTTTTATTTTGTGGGGCTGCGCTATTTTTTAGTTTGCCGGGGTTTGTATCAGGTGCTGTCTTTCCCTTATTTATGGACTTTTCAACCCCTGATCCAGCATTATTTTGATTGCCTGAAGCTAGTGATGATGCTTGTGACGCCTGTCTGGTTGGTCCTATCACTCTGTTGTTTATTACAGATGTTAATCTGTCCAATTTGGCCATTAGGGGCTTAAGCTGTGCACTGATGGTCTCTTCCAGTTCTGCCTTAAGGTCTGACACCATGTTGGCTACCCAGCAGGGTATGCCAGACGCGGTGTTAGCCATTGGGGTTGTCAGATTGTGATTGGGCTTTAAATTTTCTTTCCCCCTCTTTTTGCTATTCTGCTTGCCAGCACTGTTCTTCCTAGACTTTTGGGCAGGTTTGCCTGGATTTCTAGTTCGTAGAGTAGCCCGGGGTGTCTGCTCTAGGTTTACAGGATCTGTGTCTCTAGCTGTGTTTTTGGGCGTGTTTGTAGTTGGCTGTGCACAAGGGAGCTCTACGTAAGAGGATGTTAACGAAAAGCTTATGTCCGGGTCATCTATTAAAGTTATCACCGGGCCCTCCTCTGTGTCATGAATAGCTACTGTGGGTACTATCAAGAGTCGCCTTTCGGTGTTTTCAATGGCTGTTGCCACAACCCCAATGGTCTGTTGCAGCATTTGATCTATCGCTGTTAAAGTTGGTAAGTGCTGCGACAGTGATGAATCGACTTTCTGTCTAGTATTGGATCTTAACGTGGGCATTCTGTTTGTTTTGGACCCCCTCCTCATGATTTAGAGGTCAATCAATCGCCAGAAAGCACGGGGCACCCCCCTTTACAATATAAGCCTGGTAATGACTGATAGGTTTGTAGCAATAGTAGTGGAATGCTGTGGACAAAACCAGTTCCGTCTCAGACTGCACTTTGTATTGGCCCAGACAGTACCTTAGATGTGACAGATCGAAGCAGGCCGACGGATGTTAATAATATGGCCCAGCCCAGCCTTGTCTGGCCTTGGAGGGCCGTAGAGGGCCCGCCCTTTGCCCGGGCTTCGCCCGGCGTCCCGCGAGACGGTGGTAGCGTCGTTTATATGCGCCTTCTGGCGCTCAGAGATGACGATGACGACGTGGACCCCAGTAGGGCTGCTGGGATTTGTGGTCCTGCCCCTCGCCGGTCTCCTCTCGGCGGCTCCCGCTCCAGTTGGAAAAAGAGCGTAGGAGTAGCGGGAGACTGGGATGTGCTGTTGCTCTGGGAAAGTTTATCGCTACGGCTGGTTACAGGTTCGTGACCCTCGGCATACACACGGGCATAGAAGGAGTTCCCACTCCCAATGGTGGTAGCATCGTTTATATGCGCCTCCTGGCGCTCAGAGATGACGATGACGACGCGGACCCCAGTAGGGCTGCTAGGATTTGTGGTCCTGCCCCTCGCCGGTCTCCTCTCGGCGGCTCCCGCTCCAGTTGGAAAAAGAGCGGAGGAGCAGCGGGAGACTGGCGGGCGGGTCCGCGGGATGTGCTGTTGCTCTAGGAAAGTTTATCGCTACGGCTGGTTACAGGTTCGTGACCCTCGGCATACGCACGGGCATAGAAGGAGTTCCCACTCCCAATGGTGGTAGCGTCGTTTATATGCGCCTCCTGGCGCTCAGAGATGACGATGACGACGCGGACCCCAGTAGGGCTGCTGGGATTTGTGGTACTGCCCCTCGCCGGTCTCCTCTCGGCGGCTCCCGCTCCAGTTGGAAAAAGAGCGTAGGAGTAGCGGGAGACTGGCGGGCGGGTCCGCGGGATGTGCTGTTGCTCTGGGAAAGATTATCGCTACGGCTGGTTACAGGTTCGTGACCCTCGGCATACACACGGGCATAGAAGGAGTTCCCACTCCCAATGGTGGTAGCGTCGTTTATATGCGCCTCCTGGCGCTCAGAGATGACAATGACGACGCGGACCCCAGTAGGGCTGCTGGGATTTGTGGTCCTGCCCCTCGCCGGTCTCCTCTCGGCGGCTCCCGCTCCAGTTGGAAAAAGAGCGGAGGAGCAGGGGGAGACTGGCGGGCGAGTCCGCTGGATGTGCTGTTGCTCTGGGAAAGTTTATCTCTACGGCTGGTTACAGGTTCGTGACCCTCGGCATACACACAGGCATAGAAGGAGTTCCCACTCCCAATGGTGGTAGCGTCGTTTATATGCGCCTCCTGGCGCTCAGAGATGACGATGACGACGCGGACCCCAGTAGGGCTGCTAGGATTTGTGGTCCTGCCCCTCGCCGGTCTCCTCTCGGCGGCTTCCGCTCCAGTTGGAAAAAGAGCGGAGAAGCAGCGGGAGACTGGTGGGCGGGTCCGCGGGATGTGCTGTTGCTCTGGGAAAGTTTATCGCTACGGCTGGTTACAGGTTCGTGACCCTCGGCATACACACGGGCATAGAAGGAGTTCTAGCAGGGCCAGCAGGGCTCTGGCAGGTCCAGTTGAAGGTCCAGGCCAATCCAGTGCAGCAGATCAGCTGTGCAGTTGCAGCGGGGCCTCTGGATTTTGTTGTGCCCCTGTCTCTATAGCTCAATCAGGAGATCAGTCAACTAACCCTCGGAGTCACTCAGGTAGCCTGGGATGAAGGAAGCAGGTCCAGTCTTCCTTCTCAGACAGCAGGGCAGGCCTCAGGCAGCAGGGCAGCCCTTTGGAAGCATCAGGGCAGTCCTGTGGGGACCAAGGCAGCCCTCAGGCAGCCTCATGGGGAACAGGTATTCCATCTTCTGTATTGGCCACAGGTACAGGAGAGTACTGATGAGTGGCTCTAGAGGTCCAATATTTGTACTTGGTGTCAAACTTTAAAGTAGGGATAATTCCATATTCTAGTCCCACATCTGGTTCTGGAAAGGTCTTTGTATCCCCTGTCAAGGCTTCAATAAGTTAGACATGACAAAAAATAAGAAAATACAGACTTTCCAAAAGTGACATTTTCAGAATTGTGGCTTTAAATACGACTTTACAGTTAAAGATGCTTTTACATTAGAATTCATATGTGTGTAAACCCCATATCTCTATCTGCTTTCAATCAAAACTTTTCACCTAATAAATATTATAAGGTATTGGAAGTAGATGGAAGAGAGAGGCTGTATAACATGACTTTAGGAGTTTTTCACTGTCAGGACATGAAACACTTAAGTAAACATGTCCTACATTTTAAATACAATGCACACTACCCTGAGAGCCTTTAGAGGCTACATTAGCTTGACTTATATGTATTTAATTTACACGCCCTGGGTACATATAGGACCTTTTACTAGGGACTTACAAGTACATTAAAGGTGCCAATTGGGTGTAAGACAATTTTACCATGTTTGAAGGCAAGAGTACAAGCACTTTACCACTGATTATCAGGGAAAAAGTACCAATGCCTACAAAAACAAGTTTGACAACAGAAGACAAGGTTATAGGGAAGGCACTGCAAAAAGGGCCAGGTCCAACACATAATAATTCAACTCTGCTCACATCAATGCGCTGGAAGTAAAAGCTATAGTTTGCACCTTTACTTTAAACACTTTCATTAAGACTGCTCCCAACCCCTTCAAACTTTCATCTGTGATAATCATGCATTCCCTTTAAGGCACAAATGCTTGTAAATTTGGTACCATCTTCCTCCTTGACCCGTTGAAACTCCTTGGGAAACAACCATTACAATGCAGTCATTACAACGCACTACATTTACAACGCAGTCATTACAACACAACTGCCTTTACAACATGCCATTACAACGCATATCCCTACAACGCATGCCATTACAACGCATACCATTACAACACATGCCATTACAACACATTATAAGGTAAGTAATGGGTATTTTTTGGTTTTAGGGTGGGTATGGGTTTTGGGGTACAAGGGGATAGTATTTTTACCCCTACACTATCCAACACTTACCCCACTGTTACCCCAAAAGTATTATGCACTGTAGTGGTATGCGTTCTAATGGTATGCGTTGTAAAATCATGCCTTGTAATGGAGTTGCAATGTAAAAACCGTATTGTAAAGCCATGCGTTGTAATTGTTTGCATTATAACGTCATATATTCAAACTCCTCCTACAATTTCTCCATGACCAATTGAAATTCCTCCTCACAAATGTTGTCTCAAATAATTTACACTTTCTTCCTCAATACATTTCCCAGAGCACTTTTTTTGTCTGCCAATCTTTTCACAAACCAGCTATAAAATTCTACCATTCGCAAGAAAGTCATTATTTCCTCTTTACTTTGTGGAGGTTCAATTTTCATACTGGTCTTTACTAACTCTGTCTATTGTTTTACACCAGTAATATTCATGCATTGTCCCAGGTAGTTGATTTCTTTCTCTCCAAAAGAACATGTCTCCTCTCTCAATATTAATCTGTATTGTTCAAACAACCAAAGCACTTCCTTCACCCTGTCATTGAGTTCATTCCAGGACTTTCCAAGTATTCGAACATTACCCTAAAATAATCTCACTCCTTTAATGTCTGCTGATATTGCAGCCACTGCTCTCTGAGATACTCAATCAATCAGTCAATCTGCAGAGTTGTATAGCGCTGCTTGTCACCGCGAGGGTATACTGAGGCCACCAATATCAGTCTCAAAATGTTTCTGACAATGTTAAGGTACCCAAAGATGTAGTGAAAGCTGTCAGGTACTATGACGTAAAATGAAGCCAATTCTTGCGGTAAGTCAAGGCCAAATTAAGGAAGGTTTAGCACTGACAAAAGGTTTATTTTGCCAGGTCGAAATTACAGTTCAAAACAGCACTTCAAGCTACATTGATAGGCCTGAGACATGTTTCCAAAGGGCACTTTAGTGGGTGGCACAATGGGTGCTGCAAGCCCAATGGTAACATTTTGTTTACAGACCCTTGGTAAATGTGGTACCATATACTAGGGACATACAACTAAATTAAAAGTGCCAATTTGGTGTAAGCCGATTTCGCCATGTTTGAAGGAGTAAAGTCAAACATTTTAGCACTGGTTAGCAGTGATGAAGTGCCCTGAGCCCTAAAACAAACAAAAAGAAGTTTAGCAAAACAGGAGGATTGCCAGCAAAGGGTTTAGGGGAATGCCATGCCAAGGATGCCAGTTCTAACACTGCCACATCAATCAGAGCACTTCTCACAGCCCATTTAATTAAGTCTTGGGGATAGTCTGTGCTTTTGGCCCCTACCTCTAGGCATGGACTCAAAAGTGCATAGATGCGATGGTTTCAAGGTCCATGTGTGTCTAGCCTAGTCTAGGTTTTCTCTTTCAATTCTGGGACATGTAGTCCTGGTTTGATAATGGGATATACAAGAATATAAGCCCCAGAATCTCCTAAAATGCAAAAAAAAACATGGACTGCACCAGCTAACCATACATAGTCCTGAGAAACCTGGCTGGGAGGAACTAATTGCATTTTGAAATGTATCATTTATCCCCCACGTATGCCTTACCCCATAAACATTATATAATACATAAAATCCTAATCATGGCAATCTCGCCCACAAGGTGTAAAATATTCATAGCACTTGGAATCAAGAGAAGCAACTCAAGCATCCAAGCAGCACATTCAGAGAAGTTACCCCATCCTTAAATCCAAATTCACAGAAGATGATGCATGAACATTCTGCAAATCCCATCCTGATTGATCAACAATTTCCACTAATAGGCCGGCCTGGGGTGGGTGAGAGTCAGCACATGGTAGGTGAGAATTTAAACCTTTCAACTTAGCGTGAACAGACCTTGCTCTGAATGCCAAAGGTGCTTCCATCACAAAGCAGAGGTAGGCAAAACCAGGTAAAGAAGTGATTAATGCACGTGTTAATCAAGTCTGATGAATTTTTATCTTGTATAAGCATAATGATCATTCAACATGTGCTCAATGTACTGGTAGCACTGCCAGAGCTATAGGCCATATAGATTGTTTCAGTTCTAACGTCTAGTGATAAGTGTCTGTGGGCTCCATCAGTGTTTAAGGCCAGTTTCAATTTAGATTTCTGAGATCTAGGTAGTTAAAATTTGCATCTTGATTTTCAATCTATAATGCCATCCAGAAGAAGCTTGCAATCTCTATCAAAAATTATATTCAAATCGTGTGGGTTGAGGTCCATTTTCTTATCCTCAAACTATCCCCTGTAAGGTGTAGATGTTGATCACAAAACAGTTATCTTAGCCATTTCCCCCCTACATCTGGCTCTGTCAAAATCACAGCGTAAACGTGTTTATTTTAGTGATTAATGGTGTAACCCCATTTTATGTGCATTAGGGCGCTGGGGCGTTGACCCACAAGCCGCACCCACCGACTCCAGAGGCAGTCATTTAGCCGACAGGCTCAGCTCCCTCAGTGGCTCTGTCTGAAGGGGGACGGCGGGGCAGCCTGCAGTTTGACTCCTGGAGTCATGCTGACTGACATGTCATTGTCAGACTCAGCAGGCCAGGGGGTGGCACGGAGCGCACAGCAGGCAGCAGTGCGCATGTTGGGTTTGGGCCAGAGAATTTTTCGGACCAGCCCAGTCATGCGCACTAGTGTTTGCTGTGGCTGGCGGCTGTGCATTAGAAGAGCGAGGGTTGATCAATGCCGCAGCCCTCGGTCTCCTAATGGGCGGTGAGTATCCCTGCTGGAGCAGCATCTGTATTGGCTGAGAGGGGTTGCCACAATCACGCCAGCGGCCTCTCGCAGTCCACCAACAAGGGATTGGGCTCTGGGCTGCCATTGGCTGAGGGAGGCTTGTGGCTGGGAGAAGAGGCCTGGCTCGGCTGGAACTGATTGAGCTCAGCGCAGTGAAGAAAGGAAAGGTGCGTGGGCTGTGCTGCTGCTGGAGCCGCTGGTGCACGTGCGATGCTCCGCTTCTCCCGGGCTCCGGAGCCGTCGTGGGGCTGCACTGGATCACCTCTGAGGGGATAGGGAAATGCAGGGGGATGCATGGAGTCCAGGGAAAGTTTATGTGCAGAGGTGGAACAGAGCTGGTGTGGGCAGGTGAAAGTGGTGCACATGTGTGTCGGGATGTCGGGGCCTAGGGTTGGTAAAGAAGTCAGGGGGCCAAGCCTAAGTTGGACAGAAAGGGCAGATTTCAGGGGCATGGAGTGCATAGAGTTCATTGTGCACTGTGGGGCTGGGGCAGTAGCATGCAGTGCTCTGGGCAGGGTGTCCGTGTGTACTCAGATCAGGCTAGAATAACCCCATACTATTGTGGGCTCCGCGCTGTGGGGTAGGGTGTCTAGAAGTAGGTTTCAAGACCTTGCGGTTTATCAACGTACGAGAAGAAGGCTGCGGCGCACTAAAGGCCAATGTGCTACCTTTTGGGGTCAAGATGGGTGTCTAGGGGTACCTAGAGATACAGTGCTAGATCCGAACGTACAGAGAGCGGCTCAGAGTGATAGACAACGGTGCACTAAGAGGCAGGTGGTAGATCCATGGGTACCGAGAGGGCTAAGGTACGAGAGCCTGTGGTACTCTTGGAGACGTGTTTTAGGACACAGTGTACCCTTGGGGAGGAGCACCAGTGCAAAGGCCAAAGGTGCGCTTGGGGCGGAATGCTCTAAAGATGCGCACCCAGGATGGGGGTCCAAGCCCAGGACACACCAAGGTGCAGCCTGTTAGAACCTGGCGAGAAAAAGTGAAAAGGGTGTTAGATTTCTGATGTGCAAGGATAGAGTGCTCATCCTTTGGTATACTGAGTGCTAGAACCGCGATTTGCACAAGGGCGCATGGTGATAAAGCGCAAGAGCCGGGATTGCCCTCGGACTGGAACTGAAGCCAGAGAGTGCTAGGGCCTGGGTTTTGAAGATGTAGAATCCGTTGACGCATTAGTGTGCCCTCTGGCGGTGGTGTGCTTCAGGCTGGGTACCCCTGCCCTGTGGGTGCCCTGGAGGCCGAGGCTGGGAGAGAGAGAGAGGCGGACTGTGAGCCGGACCAGGAGAGCTCGAGAGAAGAGTGGGATTCTGACCAGGACAGGACTCAGCAGAGGACCATGCTGGCGGGACCGGCCGCAGGAGAGTTACCTGCGATGGAGTTCACGGAGCTGAGACAGAGGGATGCGCACTGCTGCAGGCGGTGAGGAAGCAGCTTGGGAGATGAGGCTTGGCTTTTGTAACACCTTACAAAGGCTATAGTGTCACAGCACTCTGGTAAGTGACGGGCTCCTACATCCCATTCGTAGTGTCATTGGTGGGCGGGCTGTCTGTTAGCGTCACAGGATCAGGGACATGCTCTACCCTTTCCGGGGCTCTAACCAGGGGCGGATTGGCACTGCGGGCATTCGGGAATCGGCCGAAGGGCCGCTGTTTCAGTGTCCTCTGTGGGCCGTTTTTTTCTCCCCTTTCCCAGTCCACAGAGAGTGCTCTCTGCTGTCTGCTCTCTGTCGACTGGGAAATGGGAGAAAAAAACGTCCCACAGCACGGAGACAGAGACAGAAATGAAAGCGCTTCACTGTGCAGGCCATACAGCGATTATCAGCTGTGGCCTCTACTGCACCCCCTGCCCTGCAAAGCAATCACGCTGAGGGTGGCTGGGGAGGGGGTGATTGTTTACAAGAATCGGCCTCCCTGGGGGCCAGGTGTTTCTCAGGCCTTTTGAGCCAATTTCATCATGGCCCCCCCTGGGGCCCACGCCGGGGGAAACAGTGATAGTCTTAACACCTCGCCCACAGCCCCTCACATTCAGGGCACAGTGGGCGAGGAAGAATGGGTCTGGCTGTGGGGGCCAGGTGATGTTTTGAAAGCGCACAATCTTCACCTTAGCCCCCCCCCCCCCCCACCCGCAAGAAGTTTAAAAAAAAAGCTTATAGTTCTTTCTCGGGGTCATCATTTTAGAACTGATGCATTTTCAATATTACATTCAAGGAAGTCATGGTTGCAGCTTTTCTATTTTATGCAACTAACAACCATTGACAAAACCTATAGTTCTGGCTTGTTGTAGGTGTAACATTACTTGCTGTATTATATATCTGAACTCAATGACAGACGCAGCAAAATACCAGTCGGGCGGCACACTATGCTAAGCACAGATTTGTAGCTTATGTTTTTCAAGCTACGCCCATAATTACATTGAACACCCCCTTTGGAGAGACCCCTCAGTTTTGTCATCCCACTTAAAGCCCTGGAAACAACACCATGTCACAGACACCTCAGGGCCTGGCACTGTGCATCATGCATGACTCATGACTTCCAAGGTTTCAGATTGACTATGTGCAGGGGCATCTTGAACGCCTCCCTTTGCTTTAGGAACTACAGCGAGGGGTGAGTTCCTGATGAGTCTCTTCTGTCTGCAACTCTGCGTACAAAGGCTCATCTCACAATTATTGTGAAAAGGTGGGTGAGAGAGTAAGTGAAGGGATGGCTGGATGGATCTGTGAAAGGGTGAATGGATGAATGAAAGGGTAAATGGATGGATGATGAGAGAGAATGGGTGGATGGATGAGTGAAATGATGGATGGATTGATTTATTGATAAGTGAAAGTGTGAATGGATGAACAGATGTGTGAAAGGGTGGCCGTAAGGATGGATGAGTGAGTGAAACGGAGGGTACATGGGCAAAAGATTGGATAGATGAGTGAAGGAGTGAAAGGATGGATGAGAGAAAAGATGGATGGATGATTGAAAGGATGGATGAGTGATAAGGTCAATGGATGGATGCATGAGTGGATGAGTAGATGGATAGTTGGGTGGATGGAAGGAAGGATGGATGGCTAAGTGCAAGGGTCGATGGAGAGAGAAAGGGAGAATGGATGGCTGAAAGGGTGAATAGGTGGAAGGATGAGTGACTGGGTGGATGGATAAGAAAGTGAAAGGATGGCTGGATGGGTGAGAGGGCAAAGGGCTAGATGGATGAGTGAAGAGATGGATTGGGTGAAAGGGTGGATGGAGAGAAAAAGTGAGGATGGATGTGTGGATGACTGAAAGGGTGAATGTGTCTAAGGGTGAGTGACTGGGTGGATGGATGAGTAAGTGAAAGGGTGGCTCGATGGGTGAAAGGGTAAATGGATGGATGAGTGAATGGATGGATGGGTGGAAGAGTGGATGAATGGGTGGATAATGGGTGGATGAGTAAAAGGGTGGATGGAGGGATGGATGAGTGAAATGATGGATGGAAGAATACATGATGGATAGGTTTGCAAATGGTTGAATATGTTTGGATCTGGATTAGCGGCATCTTATGTTTGCCACTTTACATCTCACAATGACTATCCAAGCAGATCTTCCCAACCATTTCTCTCACCAAACATGCCTGCTCAGAACCATGAATTGTAAACAAAATATCAGACTGGACAACCCAGTGCTGTAACCATATATATAGATTATTATCATATGAAATATCACAAAAAGACCTGCACAGTTGATCAAAGCTGCGTGCATACTGAAAAACCGTGAAGTACACGAATGGTTCAACCTGATATAAACTTATTTTGACTAGTGCTTAAATGTTTGTCTATTTACTTACTTACATAATAATGTGCAACCTCCTCTGATGGGTCTGTAAAATGTACCTTTTGTCCAGAAGGTTTGTTCTGAATTTTAACCCTTTGTCCTGAATTTTTACACTCCCCATCCTGAATTTGCACCCATCCCAGTTGGTCACCCTAGTCCTGACACTCCCATACAGAACTACAGAGTGTTCACCCTGCCTTTTCTATTTGGTTACTCTTGTAACCAGATGCACCACACTGCCAAGCTCTAACTCAAGAGGGGCCATCTAATCCCCTTGGCATCCCACTCTCCACAGGGCTGACCAAAGTAGGCTGAGTAAAGCAGTACTCAAAGCTACATCGAGTGTGCCTCAATTGTCATCCCACCGAAGTCCGAAAATACTGCACTAGACTCAGTGAAGTAGGTCTTCTTCAAAGGTTTACTTGACTTGCCACATCCAGCACCCAGAAATGCAATGTGTTGCTATCCGATCCCTTCCTCTGAAGCAAGAAGGAACCGGTAGGAACCATTTTGTTTACCATTTCTTTGCACAATTTACTGATTCATTTGTGTGCCAGTTAATAATGTAACTTTATTTTAAAGGCCTCATCCAAAAATGCAGACAAGGGGCATATTTCTCTATATGCCAAAAATATTAATTAGTAAGTTTTGGTTAGTTTTTGTTTGTAGTGTGTAGGTCTGACTGCACTCTATTTTAGGTCCTAGGCCAGAATGTGGCAACATGTTTGTGTGTTGATTTCAGGACATGTCTAAGACTTTGTGTAATGTGATTTCTCAAAAGAGAGCTGTTTAGCCTCATTCTATGCTAGGCCTTGTTCGAGGCCTAAGCAAAATTTGCTAACTTGGCACTTCTTTCTCTGTGCAGAAGAATTAACTTTTCTAGCATATTCAGGTTAGAATTCCTTTTTGCAGATGTTATATCATTTTCATGGTTAATTGAGTAATCCTCAGTCTCCTCATGGTCCAGAATTGAAGGCAGCAACAGATGTGAATAAAACTGTGTTTTTTGTATATAGAAATCACTTGCTGGCTGTGAAATAAATGTATGACTAGATTGTACAGATACATTTTTTCAGCATTATTTACACCCCAGACTGCCTTTTCCTCATTTGTGAATTCTTACTTTTGTTATTACATGTTCTGTTCCCAGAGATCCCAGTCTTACCCTTTCTCCTTGACTTTGTACTAGATTTCTGATTTATGTGATGATTAGCTGGTTGGGAAAGAGTATCTAACGACCTTGTGCAGGGTGTTAAGACTGCATGTAAGTATTCAGTTATCAGACCTGCAGTGCTCCTAATCTTTACCAATGTTACTTGCTCTGTAAGCTTTAAAAGGCCTAATTTACTAAATATTTCTCTACGACTTAGACCTCAAAGAGTAACCAAATAGTGTTTCATGAAAGGGCACGCCCCTTGAATGTGGGTCACGCCCCTTAACTGTAGGCCATGCCCCTTAAATGTATGCCACGCCCCTTGAACGTGGGCCACTTTTTTCGTCAGTGCCTGGGCCAAATTGTGATCCCAATCCGATCCTGGCTCTAACTACCCTGATGTCACTCACTTTAGTGCTCTAACAATTCCTGAACAATCCCCATGTGTGGCAGCGAGCTGGAGTAAACAGAGCTCTTACTCGGACATACTGGGCCGCAGTATGGCTATTGTTTTATGCCTCACCACTTTCGAATGTCACCAGCCGCCACTGCTCATCTATCCAAGATGTCCTCATGGAAATAGATTATCCCAAGTCTATTTTAGTTTCCTGAAGAAAGATCAGGTCACCCTTAGGTTTTTTACAGTGGTCTAAACTCTTTTTTCGTTTGGCAGGATGGTTCAGCGCCTTCGCATTAAGAGATAAGACCTTTATTTTATCCATATGTATGTGGTCGATGTCATGTAATGTGCTTAAGGTACGTTGCATAGCCATTATTCAAAAGGCGACAGTAATGGTTTGACAATTACAGGAATTGTGGTCCAAGCACAGCAGTTTACAGGAGGAGAACTATCTGTTCTTTTCAATTGGAATGCCTTTGCTGCTCTCGAAACAAGCGGAATAGTAGTAACCTGGCTACACAAATTAAGTGGAATTATAAAACAAGGCTATAGAGCAAGAGAGTACAATCGAGCATAACTCCAAATCCTACCCGTATTCATTTCTAACCCAATTCCTGGCTCATACAAAATACATGTTGGCTGTGTCCTTGTCCCTGTGTTTGTAGGGCAAGAAAAGAAAATTAGACGAATTTTCAGAAAAAATCATATGCCTTGTGATGTCTAGTTCCTTTGCTTGAATACTGATGTAACTCTGCCTTTTGACTCTTTGGAGGGATACGTTCCCACGTGAGAAAGTTTCACTTTTGACTTGTATATATATATGTGTGCATCTCTCCTTCTTTTATACTTTGTTAATATTAGGGTGTCTTGGACGATTGTCCTTATGAGTGATCACCTATTGTCTGTGGGAACTATACAGAGCGCAGTAATATTACATCGCAATCATTTTAGTATTATTTATATGGGTGTCTACAATGTTCAGAGTTATAGCCATATGTGTTGCGCGACGTACTCCAAGATTTGACTGGAATAGATTTGAATCCGTTTGGGCTGCAGTGCTACATAACGTTTATAAATTGCAACTGACATCGTTTGGTATGTGTGTTTTTGTATTTGCATGTTCCTGCCTCTTCCCCTCCATATTTTGACTTTTGCTGCTTCCACTTTTCAACCCACTGCCCCTGGCCACTCACTGATTTACACTAAACTGTAGGACTGTGTTATCCTGCCAAGTACCACGCATCAGGCCTCAGACTAACGTATTTCAGTGTGGTGCTCCGCATCACCACACTAAAATTCATTGTCACGCATATGCATAGTGCCTCAGATGTCTCTGAAGCGCTGCCTGAAACTGTTTATTGGAGTGTGTGGCAGCGCCGCCCCTGGTGTGCTCACGTTGCTCTTGCGCCATGGGCCTCTCAGTGATTCAGTGGATTTTGTTTACAATATTGTATATGTGCTTCTCCTACGTACATTTCACTGTTTTATCACTGGAGCTTCATTTTCAAAATACATTTACATGTTGCCTTCACCTCTTTCTAAAAATCAATGTGTCTGTCTATAATTCTACTGGTGCCCATGTCCTTCTGTCTGCAAGGCGGCAAATTTCATTTCCTTAACATTATATTAAGGAAAAAAGAGTGGATAATCGTAACAGCTACAAATACAGCAACTAAACCAGACTGATTTACTGTGGGCAGAGTTCTATGCACTTTCGGCGGAGAACTCCACACATAAGACACAGGCTAGCCATTGGTGTAGATCTGTGCTCTTACCTATATGAATTGCATCTTTGACTACATGAATTAGTACTACAGCAGTACTGCTAAACATTAATTAATTAATTGTGGGTTTCTAACGCGCTAGAATCAACTCACGAAGGAGTATCTCTGCGCAGTAGACCGCTGGGGAACCCGTCCCGGCTGTCCCTGTGAGATGGTCCCTACTGGGTATCTCTAAGGTGAAACCAGGCATCCCCAGCGTATGTGGAGGGCCGTTGTGGAGATGAGGCAAGCTAATGCCCAGAGTTGCCGAGTGTGATCCCTGGTTAGAGTAGGCACCAAGGTGAGAATTATCAAGTCCGCTGACCCTGGTCCATGACCCTGCCGCGTCGGGAATTGAACCCTGGTCCCGGGCAGTCCTCTGCTCCCGGGTCTGCCGCCTCTAACCAGTGAGCCACACCACTCCGCATTCAAATACATGCCTGTGTGAACTGCCTGTATTAATAATAATAAATAAATCATATTTGTAAAGTGCGAACATATCATCCTCTTAAGGGTTTCAAGGCACTGGGGACCGTTGGGGAGATCAAGTGGGCTATTGCCCAGAGTCACATGATTCTGAGCTGCAGCCGGCTCTCGAACCGTGAGCCCCGTGCCGTGGCCACTGCGCCACACCACTCCGCCATCTTAAAATGTAGCATTCTATTAAGATGTAGCTGACGTAGTGGAACCTAAAAAACGCAAAGAAACAAAAGACACTCGTACGCATGGGTTCTACAGAATCATAAAATGCTTCCTGTACATACTGTGCCAACATTTTCTTTTTCATGTGTACATTTTTTTACGTAATGCTATTTTTTGTGGGGAGTAGGAGTTTGAAGAAAGAGCACGAAATATGAGGCTGACTCATTATCTAAATTCTTCCCTTGTAATTATCATTTAGTGGCGCAGTTATTTAAAGCAGATATGTTTTGTGTTAAAATAAGGATGAATTGTAACGCTTTTCCTACAGTTGAAAATATACCAAAATAAAACATTTTTTGAGCTGTAAGCAATCTCCGTCAGTGTTATCAACAGTAACTTCAAGCTTGATTGGCATGTTAATGCAGAGAGTTTTTCAATAGTTTTGAAAGTGCATCAGCTTTTTGTCTTTCCTCTAGGCGTAGAAAGCTGTAATGGAACAGTTGCCCTTTTTCAGACGCACTTCAGATGTCCCACTTTTTGGACTTATCCCAAAATATTATGATTCTCTTGGATAATAGGCTCAGTAAAATGAATGTGCTGGACTAATTAATAAATAAGTAAATGCACAAATAAATGTGCTATACCAAAACTAATGAAGTGAAAAGGTGGACATTTCATATATGTATATAGATGAACGAATGACCACTCCATTCACCCCTTCGATGCGGCTGCGATTCCCCTGGTGTGCTGTAAAAAGCACGAACAGGGGCGGGCCGTGACGAACCCCAGCCGTCATCAGCACACGAGCACCGTAGTGCATGACGGCTGGGGTTCGTAACAGCATGGAAGGGGTTAATGTTTTTGCCACTCACCAACAGAGAATATGGAAATAATTGTTGTTAGAAACAGGGTTATTAACGAAGGGGTGACTACCAACCTTGAGTAATAATTACAATTCTAATTAGTGTGAACCATGACAATCCCCTAACTTAGCCTGAGCTCAACCCCCTGGTAGCTATGGCATAGAGCAGACATGGTTTATTTAGGGCATCGTGTAAAGCATTTATGAAGTAACATAACAGTAGTAAACTCAAAACAAAGCACAATATAAAGCCCAAATCCAATAAGGAGTACCGGAGATTTGAATTTTAAACAGTTTTAATAAAAATAGTGCCAAAAAGGCAAAGCACCAACTGCAGTCAACTAGTCACGGTAGACCAGGACCCATGCGCAGTTTGAGGCTGATTGTGATGGAGCACGGTGGGAAACAGAAATTCGGTTCTACTCAGGCGTAGGTACCTTGGGACTTAGGGCCATATGTAAATAGGTGTTTTGCGATCGCAAACCCTGTGATTCGCAGAATCCAGGGTGTTTGCGATCGCAAAAGTGTGTGATGCGATGTAGGTAAGTATTGTGCCACGCAAAATTGGTATTCGCAAAAATAGCGGTTAGCAATTTTGCGTGTCATGGATTCTGCTAATAAAATTGCGAATTCGCAAGCTGCGTCCCATTAATTGCGAAATTCGCAAAAAGCGTCCCGCAAATCAATTTGCTAGGTAGGTAAAAATCGCAAATTGCGATTTTACGAGATTCGCAAATTTGCACTTCTCAAATGCCACCAACTCAGAACAGGTGGTAACCAGGTGCAACCTATTTAAACAGGCCCACAATGCCACAGTGGCTTCTCACAATGGCTGGCCTGTATGTAATAGCCAGGAGGCTATGTATCCGAGAGGCTGAAGAGAGAAGGAGACGCCAGGAGAGGATCTACAGAACAAGCATCACCCTCCTCCAGCGCACTGAGGAGGACATCCATGTGCACTACAGGCTGCACCCAGAAAGTATCCTGGAGCTGATAGAGATGCTGACACCCATGCTGGAGCACCCCACATACAGGGCACACACCATTCCCACACACATACAGGTGTTGTGCTCACTGCAGCTCCTAGCGTCAGGGAGTTTTCAGGGGGTAATAGCCGCAGCAGGAGGGGTCTCCCAGAGTGCACTTTCACGCTTTTTTTCACACTTTCCTTAATGCTATGATGCAGAGGATGCATCACCACATCAAATTCCCAAACACACAACACACACTTTTCCAAACCAAACAAGATTTTTACCAAATAGCACAATTCCCCCACGTGATTGGCTGCGTAGACGGAACCCATGTCGCACTGTCCCCCCCATCACACAATGAGTATGTGTTCAGAAGCCGAAAATCATACCATTCTTTGAACATCCAGGTAGTCTGCAATGCTAAACATGTAATCACAGATATAGTAGCAAAATTCCCAGGAAGCACTCATGATTCCTTCATTTTCCGACACTGTGGTTTAGATCGCAGACTCACAAATGGCGGGTTTGGAGAGGGATACCTAATAGGTGATGTATGGAACACACAAACACTAGTATGAAATGTCTGAACTGGCAGTATATCACTAAACATCAGCATACTTTATCCCTGCAGGAGACAGTGCATATGCTGTGCAGGACTACATCCTCACACCCTACCTCAATCCAGCAACAGCTGCTGAGCGCAGGTACAACACTGCCCACAGAGCCACAAGAGCCACCATTGAGAGGACCTTCAGAATTTTCAAAAGCTGTTTCCGGTGCCTCTATAAGAGTGGAGGTACCCTACAGTACAGCCCGGAGACGTGTTGCAAAATTGTGGTGGCAAGCGCAATGCTACACAATATCGCTACCAAGAAGGGCACCCCAGTGGATCTGACAGATGCAGACACATCAGATGAGGAGGATCCAGCTCCCCAACGCAGACGTGGAGATGGAGCCGGGGCAGCTGCCGGGCGCCTGAGACATGATGACATCACACAGAACTACTTCTAGGTGAGAAATAGGAACACAATGCCAAATTATGATGCAAAGAAAATAGGTTGATTCCCTTAACAGCAGGATGTCTAATGTCACACAGTGTGACTGTAAGTATGTTGGTAGCACATGTTATTGTCCTCACAGTGCCATCATAGTTGTAAGTCAGTTAGTCCTTATGGCATGTGTTGCCTCACAAGATGCCATATATGCATGCCGCCATTTCACCTCCAGTGTGCACGCCCTGTTGCCCCTCCTTCTGGCTGCGCACTTGCCTCACTGTTGTCTTCCCCTGCTCTGGCCTGACACCCACTCCAGCACCTTTCAGCAGTGATTGGCGGAGTAGGGGTGCTCCTGCTGGACTGGCCATCAGTGTCCAAGCTCCCTGGTGTTCCAGTGCCACCGGTGACTACAGCACGCAGTTGATGTTGCGCATGTGTGACCTGCACCAGGCCCCTAGCCACATCCTGGCAGCAGTGTGCCATCTCATGTTGCATGCTAATGCATCTCTGAGCTAGCATGGAGATTGCAGTAGATTGGCGGATCACAGCCTTAGTGAAGTGGTCCAGGCGGGTGTGTAGGCGATGTTGTTCCCTGCGCCTGGCCAGCCTATCTCTTCTGTTCTCCCTCAAATTAGCCTCTGAAGCTTGTGCGATGGTAGTCACCCCAAGCCTCAGCTCTGACATGTGACGGTTATGTTGTGCTAGTTGGCGCTGAATTTACATTATCCCTTTGCCTCGCAGGTGCTGTGCACTCAACATGTTGCCCTCCAGGCCTGCAAAGACCGAGTCTGTTCTCGAGGAGGCATTGCTAGTGGTGGCCCGTGCCTTGTGTCTTGCACCACTGCCGGTTGCGGTTGGTGCGCTGGATTGTGGTGTGCTCTGCCTTGGGATTTGGGTTGGAGCAGCCTGTGAGTCCTCATCAGCATCCGTTGACTCTGACGTCATTGGTTGTAGTGCTGGGATGAGTCTGCGCTGTTTGGGTGGCGCTGATCGTGTATCCCTTGTTGCACCCTGCCACTCCTGCCCTGTCCGGTCCTTATCTGTTGCTGTCTCCACCACTTCAGACTCTGTGTCCTCTGTTGTTGGTACCGCTGTAAAATTAATAGCACACATGAGTTGTGTGTCATCTTTTTTTATAACATTAAAGTTCTTGATACTACTAATGACATGACTACTTGTCTATTTTGCACATTGCTAGTATGACTGTCCCCAATGTACCCTCTGTATGTGTCACAGTACCAAGTTTCAGTGCATGGGACTACATTTCCCATAATGCAATTCTGGGTGACGATGAACACATGGACTGTATTTCTACTCATGCATGGGTGTTTGGGGCTGTGAGTGGGATGGGTATGTTTTGTGGATATTGGCATGCATCTTACCTTGTCTGGTGTCTCTATTTTCTGAGCTGTCAAGATCAGCCACGCCTGTCACTGACTCAGGCTTGAATGTGCCCTCCACCAACTCCTCCAGGGGCGCCGGCTCTGGTGCAGTTGAGGTCCCACCTCCAGTCGCCTTTGCCTCTGCCAATCTGGTGGCCACCTTCTCCTTTGATCTCTGCCTCATGTAGTACCACCTCTTCCTTAAGTCCTCAGTGGTGCAGTGGGTTACGCCAATGGCATTGACTTTTTCTTGGATGTCACTCCAAATTCTCCTCTTCCTTGCCTCAGGAACACGGAGTGAGCTTTTCCCAAACAGGAGGCCATGTTGCCTCACAACCTCCTCTGTCAACACCTCAAGCTCCCTCTCAGATAACCTTTGCTTTCTCTTCCTGCTGTTTTCCTCTGCCTGCTTGTCCCCAACCTGGGAATCCATTTCAGCTTGTATGAGATGCAGAGACAAAACCACACTCCCTCCTCACAGTCTCTCAGGCAGCAAATGAGTCAGGAACAGGTGCAAGCAATCAGGTGCAGCATGGGCATTCAAACTTCCTGGTTGTGATGTCATCATTCTGCACCTGAATTGCTTTTTTCCGTTTTTGCGATTCCTTAATAGCGAATTCGCTTAGAAGGAATCGCTATTTGAATAAACGCTCTTTACTTCTGCGATTTATTGGTAATCGCTATTTTTTAGCGATTTTTTTATCTACATCGTGTTTTGCGATTCTGAAAGTGCGATTCGCAGAAAATCGCATTTTCAGAATCGCAAATTTGAAATTACCTACATATGCCCCTCAGTCTCAAAAATGGAAGTCCACAATCTGTAGCAGGGCAAGGCAGTAGGCTGTAGCAGAAGAGAGCTC
Organism: Lissotriton vulgaris; assembly: GCF_964263255.1. Lineage (NCBI taxonomy): Eukaryota > Metazoa > Chordata > Amphibia > Caudata > Salamandridae > Lissotriton > Lissotriton vulgaris. The sequence goes on from NC_141691.1 coordinate 1,918,776,059, forward strand.
TGCAAGGTCGGCTAGCCATAGTATGTGGTCCAGGTGAAGCTCTGAGTGAGAGAAATTCGAATTTTTAACCCAGGGAAGTCCTCTTGCTGACTTGATAGTTTTGGCTCATTTACCTGGTCAAGATTACACTGCCAAAAGTGTGATGGAACATCTAGGAGCTATAAGACAGAACGAACTCTCTTACTTTGTAGTAATGCATTTTGTTGAAAGACACAACAGAAATGCTGACTTGCTTTCATTCTTTTGTCATTGACAGAGTACCACTGCGGAGGCAATGAGAAGATAGAGAGAAACATTTGAGGAAAGTGGAATTCATATACTAAATTGATCTTAGTACTAAGTATCTAGGGGCAGATTTACAAGCCCCCTGCGCCACCACTACATCACTTTTCGTGACGTACTGGTGGCGTAGGGGGTTCCTCCATATTTACAAGGAGAGGAAAAGCCACCCTGCGTGACTTTTCCTCCCCTCGTAAATATGACCCCGTCACACGCAGCCCTGTGCGTGGAAGGGGCGTTCCATGGGTGTTGCTGTGGGTGTTCCCATGCAACACCCATGAAACAAGACACATCTCTAGATTTAAGAGAAATCGTAAATCTGGAGGTGCGGGTGAATGCTACACCACCCTAGAGGTGGCGTAGTGAGGCGCAACCTGGAGAAATGTTTTCATTTCTCCTAGTTTTTTCCTCTTTCAATGCGTGCTTCATTCTACAGCACGCATTGAAAGAGGAAAAAGCCTCTTGTGATTGTTTTTGTGCAGGAAGGTGTCCCTTCCTGCACAAAAACAATCTCCCCACGACGTAGGCATCCTTGCACCATGGTGCAAAGATGCCTGCACCGGCGCTTGGCAGCAGTTTGTGCGCCAGCGCAGGGGGAAGCACAGAGATGCATCATATTCTTGTAAATATGTTGCATCTCGGTGCTTTCCAAAGTAACGCAGCACGGCACAGCAAATTACTTGCTGCACTGTGTTACGTTACTTTGTTGTAAATCTGCCCCCTAGGGTTTTAAAAAAGAATGAAGAGCTGTCCAGACAGATTAATATTTTGAATCATCAATTAGAATCATCAAAACTTCTCATGTGGAAAGTTCCTATAGACTCATGTGATGGTGGTGCTATCTGGCGTTCCCGGTGATCCATCTGTAATTGTCTACTGTCCTCCCATCTCCCCATGCCCCACTACCTGACGACAGCAGCAGCCAACAAAAACAGACACTGCCCCTTCAGCCTGGGAACAGCAACATTGTTCCTGTTTGCATTTCACATTTTACTTGAATTTCCTACGAGTATTTGTCAGAATATCATTTGGGCTGATATTGGTGGCTTCAGTATTCTAGAGTCTAATGGTCACAATATTAGCAGACATTCAAGGAGTTAAATTCTGTTATGTTCTGATATCTGGAAAGTCCTGGAACCGACTCAACAGGGTGAAGAAAGTGCTAAGGTTGTTCGAACAATACAGATTAATATTGAGTGAGGAGAAATATTATTTTGGAAACAAAGAAATCAACTACCTGGCACAATACATGATCATTACAGGTGTAAAACTGTGGACAGAGTTAGTGCCCACCATTTAGAAAATGGAATCTCCTCAGCATAAAGAAGAAGTAATGGCTGTCTTGGGAATGCTAGAATTGTATTGCTTTTTTGTGGAAAGATTGACAGAGAAACTATGGGGCATATTATCAAGCCCCTTATAGCTGCGTCATCTGCACTTTTCCGCTGATAACGCAGCGATATTTGCATCGCACTATTACCAATGCAGGGTTAAGTCAATTAACATGGCTTAAAGCCACGTTAATTGACATAACACTACCTTGGTAATAGGGCCCCTTTCACGATAAACTCATTCACTTCGACGCTGCCACCTATTATCAAGAGAGGCGATAATAGGTGGCAGCGCCGAATTTAAGAACAGGAAAGACCTGTTCTTAAGGTGGCGAAACGAGCAGAAATGCATCATTTCTCCTCGTTTTTGCTTTTTCCATGTGCGCTGCCTTGTGCAGCACACATGGAAAAAGCAAAATGCCAAGGTTTGTTTATGTACAGGAAGGTGATCCTTCCTGTACATAAACAAACCTCTTTTTAAAAATGCCAAATTGTAACTTACATGTGTGATGCATGAAGCAGCACACATGTAAGTTACAAAATGGCATTTAAGATTTGTTTATGTGCAGGAAGGAACATCTTCCTGTACATAAACAAACCTTAGCCTGCGCTGGTGTTCAGTTGTAAAACGTATCGCCATCGCAGGGGGAATCGCTAGGCTGCACCATATCCTTGGTAATATGGTGCAGCCTAGCGTTTCTGAAGTGGCGAAGTGGAACTTACTGAGAAATAATGTGCAGTTAATCTGGGACAACAAGTATGAGGAGGGATTTCAATTGGTCAAGGATAGATTGGAGGAGGAGTTTCAACTGGTCAAGAAGAGACCAGAGAAGGTACCAGATTTACAAGCATTTGTGCCTCAAAGGGAATGTGTGATATTTACAGATGAAAGATTGAGGGGTTTGAGAGCTGTCTTGATACAGGTGTCTGAAAGAAAGGTGCAAACTATAGCTTTTGTTACTAGGGCACCTTCAACAATTGGATCACCAACTGCAGCTACAGTGTTGCTCCCATTCGCAACAACACCCACAGAAGGGCCACCAAGCAGTGTCGCTGGTACACTGAAGACCTCAGAACCGCGAAATGACACTGTAATCAACTGGAAAGGAGATGGGCCCCTGCAGGATACGACGTCAATGCTGCGTTCAAATCAGCCCCTGACCTCTACCACAGAAAGTTGCGAGAATCAAGCTTGAATAACAGCAAATAACTCTTTAACATCATCAAAGAATTCTTCAGCCCCTCAGCTGCTACAAACAACATTACCCCTTCACAGGAACTCTGTGACAACCATGCAAACTTCTTCCACAACAAACTCTCCAACATTAACGGAAATCTCAAACCCCGGTCCAAGGTCATAGACTTCTTCAAGCAACACAACGATGCTTCTACCACCAAAGACATTGGACTCACGGAATGGAGCCAGCTCGCACCACAGGACACCGCCTCCATCATGAACTTGGCCCACTCAGGGGCGCCAACCGACCCCTGCCCTCATCACATCTTCAACCTAGGCAAAGCCAGAATCAGCCACATACTCACCACCTTGTTTAACACCTCAATTGCCATGGTCACCTTCCCCGAGGAATGAAACCACATAGAAGTCAAAGCTGTAGTAAAGAAACCATAGACATACACCAGCAAACTCAACAACTACCGACCGATCACCCTGTTCCCGTTACCGGCCAAAGTATTAGAAATGGCCATCAACCAACAACTCTCCTCACATCTGGAACAGAACCTTCTACTTGACTCCTACTAATACAGATACCAGTACTGAGACAGCCCTCATCGGGGCTAACCATGACATCCAAGACAGAGGGGAAACTGCGGCTCTGATCCTCCTCGACCTCTCGGCATCCATCAATATGGTCTCTGTTAGACCTGGCATCATTGGCGTGAGTCTCCCTTCCATTTTAACTGAATGCCTCCTCTGTTTTTGATATGTTTTGCTGGTTATATGCTTTGGGCACAGTGCCACAGTGCAAGTGTTCCCTATGTTAAATTGATGTACTAATTAGTGATTCCATGATTTGGTCATTTGATTTACTTGTCAGACCCTAGTACAGTGCACCATGTGTGCCCAGGGCTTATCAATCTAATGCTGCTGGTGGGCTTGCAGCAGTGGTTGTGCCACCCACAGAAGCAGGTGTAGCTTGTAAAGTGTGTCTCAGGCTTGCCATTGCAAGGCCTGTGTGCAGTCTGTGACAGCCATGTCGACTTGGCAAGTGCACCCACTTGCCCATCCCTAAATCTTCCCTTTTCTTCATAACAGACACCCCTATGGTAGGCCCACAGGCAGGACGCATTGCAAGGATAAGGTAGGACCTGCCCTGGTGTGTGTGGCATGTCCTAATACTGAATTACAGCCATTTTCGTTTTTCACTATTGCAAGGATACCTCTTCTCCAATGGGCAGAAGGGGCAGTTAGATGATCACATTTTTTAATCCTAACTGACTCAGGGAACATGGTAGAAATTTGAATTTAGTATGCCTGAAATCAGAATGATCAATCAATCAATCAATCAGGGTACTTGTAAAGCGCGCTACATACCCGTGAGGGTCTCAAGATGCTGGGGTGGAGGGGTGCCGCTACTGCTCAAAGAGCCAGGTCTTGAAGAGTCTAGCATAGGTGGGTTGGGAGGGTGTTCCAGGTTTTGGCGGCGAGGTAAGAGAAGGATCTGACACCGGCGGTCGTACGTTGGATGCGGGGGACATCTGCGAGGGTGAGGCTGGTGGAGCAGAGCTGGCAGGGGGGGGGGTGTAGAAGCTGAGTCTGCTGTTCAGGTAGGCTGGTCCGGTGTTGTGGAGTGCTTTGTGTGTGTGGGTGAGGAGCTTGAAGGTGATCCTCTTGTCGATGGGGAGTCAGTGCAGGTCTCTCAGGAGGGGGGTGATGTGGCTGTGGCGGGGGGCATTGACGATCAGTCGGGCGGAGGAGTTTTGGATGCTTTGTAGTCGCCGTTGGTGTTTGGCTGGGATTCCTGCGTAGAGTGCGTTGCCGTAGTCCAGTCTGCTGCTGACGAGGGCCTGTGTCACTGTTCTTCTTGTTTCGGTCGGGATCCATTTGTAGATCCGGCGGAGCAAGCGTAGGGTGTTGTAGCAGAAGGAGGAGAGGGCGTTGACTTGTTTGGTCATGGAGAGGGAAGAGTCGAGGATGAATCCTAGGTTGCGTGCGTGGTCGGTTGGTGTCGGTGCTGTCTCTAGAGAGGTCGGCCACCAGGAGTCGTCCCAGGCTGAGGGGGTGGGTCCGAGGATGAGGACCTCCGTTTTGTCCGAGTTCAGTTTCAGATGGCTGCTCCTCATCCAGTCGGATAATAAAATACATCTTTTAGTAAAGTTATTTTTAACATTCTGTGTTTGAAAATACCACTTTTAAAAAGCAGGTAATTTCTTGTCTAACTATCCAAGCCTGCCTCTGCTACGTTGTGTATTCCTTTTCTGGAGTTTGAGTGACAGGGCGGGGGGATTCCAGGAGACAGAAAGAGTCAGCCCAGTGATGAATAGAGAGGTCTGCATCTAGATGGGAGGGAGGAGTTGCACCTGGGACCTGAATAGGGCTGGGCCTTCCCTCCACAATGCTGGCTCCACCTCCTGAGGTGCGGCTGATGTCTCTGCCCTGCACTGTGAAAGAAGAGAAGGAATCACGTCAACAAAGTGCTCCAGGGCTGTGCTTTCCCTCCACAATGCTGGCTCCCACTCCTGTGGGGCATCTGATGTTTCTGCCCTGCACTGTAAAAGGAAAGAAGGAGTCATGTAAACAGAGTGCTTCAATACTGGTTTGGAGTAGGCAGAGGCCTCTCTGCCTCCATAGAACAAAGAGAAAAGTAGTATAAATATTGGGACTCAGACCCAAAACCTTTAGATCACTTCTGGGAACAAGACAAACCTTTTGCGAAGGAGAAGAACCAAGGAAGCTGCAGGAGTTTGGACTGCCCCTCTGCCAGTGTGCTGTTTGCTGGGTTGGCCTGCAGTGGTTTCTTTATTGCCAAGAAAAAGGAGAAGGAACTTCCATCATCCTATAGACTATTTCTCCAAGGGCTTGAACTTGTGCTTGCCTCCTGCTAAAGTCTCAGGGACAAAAGACTTCACCACCAGCACCCCTCTGAATTTCCTTGCTGGGAATTCTATTTGCAGAAGCCTGTGTGTCGAAGGGAGCTGGAGAAGTGGGATTCCATTGAGAGGGTCGCCGTCGCATCACCGGAGAAGCGTGTCGCTGGGCCTGTCACAGCTCCAAAATATGGATTGTCGCAAGGCTGCCAGGGCGTGTACTTCATCTCATGAAGGGCGCCATCTTATAGCATCACACCAGGATTGTCGCATCGCATAGAGGCGCCCCATCTTGCGCATCGCAATAGGGCCGCAGGCCGAGAAACCACGCATCACCCCAGCACCGGTAAGGATTACGACTCATCCCCTACTCTGCGCAAGCATTGAGGCGCGACGCATCATCTCCCCGGAGCACGGAACCGACGCATCTCCCACTCTGTGAGCGTTTTGTTTGTTTTGCGTTACGCATCTAGGTACTTTTGTGAGAACTGTGTCGCATTTATCACCCACTTGTACTAAGTAACTTCTACTATCTTTAAGTCAATCTTAAATTCAGTATTGTGGATTTTTGTCATTTGTGGTCTTGAGTTAATTCTATATAAAGAATACTTACTTTTTTAAAACCTGTGTGGTGTCCATCTGTGGTGTTTTCACTGTATTACTGTGTATATTCCCAAATGCTTAACACACTGCCTTTGGGATAAGCCTGTCTGCTCGTGCCAAGCTACCAAGGGGGTGAGCAGGGGTTATCTAGGAGTGTAATCCCCGTAGCCTGACTTAGAAGCAAAGGTCCCTATTTGGACAAAGGTGTATACCATTGCCAACTAGAGACCCCCAGATCTAACAGTCTCCCACCACACACTCGACACAAGGCTGCAGAACATAGACATCCAAGGAGCCGGTCTCAGATGGATTGTCTCTTTCCACACCCAGGAGCGCAAAAAAGTCCACCTTGCCTCCTTCACCTCCAAACCCAAGGAAATCATCTGTGCAGTACTACAAGGATTCCAGCTCTGCCCAACCCTTTTCAACACTTATGTGGCACCTCTGGCCAGCATCGCCAAAATCCAGGGACTCAACATCATATCCTACGCCGATGACACACAACTCATTATCTCCCTCTCTGAAGACACCACCAAGACCAGCTTCCACAACTGCATAACAGGGGTCTCTACTGCATGAAAGACAACTGCCTGAAGCTCAACTCGGACAAGGCAGAGGCAGAGGAAACAAAATCTCCCCATGGGATGCATCCTGGTAGCCCTCAGAACTTGGACCTACTCCTACCCCCACTGACCATGAAAGGAATCTAGGCATCATTCAGGAAACAAGCTAACCATGGTGGCAAAGGTCAATTCTGTCTCCTCCTTCTTCTTCATCGTCTCTGTGCTTCGTAATATATTCAAATTGCTATCCCAAAGCAAGATCACCCAGGCCCTCATTTTTAGCTGAGTGGACTACAACAAAGGTGTCTACATAGGGATCGCAACTCATCTCCTCTGATGATTACAAACCAATCATAACACCGCAGTCAGACTTGGCCTGAGTTTCCTTAGACAAGCTCACATCACCCACTACCTCAGGAAACTCCACAGGCTCCCTGTACAGAAAAGATGCCAATTCAAGCTCCCAAGCGATGCATACAAGGTCCTATACAACTGTGGACCTGCCTACTTGAACCAACGACTGAACCTCTATCAGCCCACCAGACACTTATGCTCTGCGCCCCTTTATCTAATCCAGACCCCTCAATCCGAAATAGCAGATGTGAAAGTCGCTCCTTCTCCTACCTAGCAGCAAATACATGGAACAAGCTACACTTTTATCTGCGGACCTCCCCATCTCTTTTAGAGTTCCTGAAGACCTGGCTATTCGTCTATTCAACTGAACTCTGCCAGTGTCTGGCTACCGCCATGAGTAACAAGAAGCGCTCCACAAATCTACTGATTTATTGATAGGGCATTGATGTGAGCAGAGTTGCATAATTCTGTAATTAAAAAGGAGCCACTGCTAATATAATGGGCCCTTAACAAGTAAACAGTTTCTCTGAGGGTGTGTGCTCACAGTGAGAAATTATCACAAGCTTTTGCACAAGAGAGGAGGTGCATAGTTAGTTTGCAGGAATATAGTTTTAACATGGAACACATTCCTGGTGGGAGGAACTTTGTGACATATTTTTGTCAATGTTTGTAATGATAGAACCAGAGCATAGGATGACTAGGTTGTGATGACATGTAGTTAGAGGAATGTGTTTGCGCCATATCTGGGGGCATGATTTTGGAGGAAGAGCGGAGCGTGGTGGTGGAAGGGTGAGGTGTCAAATGAGATATGTAACTACTTGAATAGAGGATGGCCAGCTAATGCTGATAACGCATGAGCAATTAAAATATAGTGAATAATAAGGGAGAAAGTGGTGGAAAATTATGATTTTCTCGTGGAAAGGAAGGACATTTATACTTCTTGATACTTAAAGAAAGAGCCTGCTAGACATTCACGAGGTTCATTTGGGTATAGTTATTTTGGAGGAGAGAATTAGGTTGGATTTGCAGTGACCACCTAAAATGCATCCTGCTCAACACCCGCTCGATCCACAGACACGCCATCGACCTTTGGAATCTACTAGACACCATTTCTCCGGACGTCGCCTTCCTAACAGAAACATGGATGAACGCCTCATCAGCTCCAGACATCACCATAGCCATCCCGGACGGCTACAAGATCATCCGAAAAGACCGTGCCATCCAAACAGGAGGAGGCATCGCCATCGTCCATAAGAACTCCATCCGCGTCTCGACCAGCTCCGACGTCAACTTCACTATCGCCGAACATCTTCACTTCCAGATCCACACCGACCCCAAGACCACACTCAGAGGCACCCTCCTCTACAGGCCACCAGGACCCCGCACACAATTCAGTGAAGACATCACTGACTTCATCGCCTCACACGCCCTCCCCTCCGAGGACTATATTCTACTGGGAGACCTCAATTTTCACCTGGAAAAGAGCAACGACAGCAACACCTCCACCCTTCTGGACAACCTAGCCAACCTCGGACTCAAACAACTAGTAAACACCCCCACCAACTACGCAGGACACACACTCGACCCTATCTTCACCTCCAGCAAGCACATCTCCTTCAATCACACCACAGCTCTCCATTGGACGGACCACCGCTGCGTTCACTTCAACTACAAAAAGACCACAACCCACAACCACCCTCAACCTACTCTGCGAAGAAACTGGAACAAAATTACCACCGACCAGATCTCCACATCGCTTCTCCAAAACCCCCCTGCCTATTCGTCGAACCCTAACCAAGCAGCCATTAACCTCACACAATGGCTAACCCACAGCGCCGACAACCTAGCACCCCTGAAAAGACATCATATCAAGCTAGGCAGCAAAAACGCCCCCTGGTTCAACGATGACCTCAAGAGTTCCAAGAAACTCTGTCGCTCCCTTGAGAAAGCCTGGAAAAAAGACCCAAATTCTATCACCAGAAACGCCTTCAAAAACGCCACCCGCAAACACCATCAACTGATCCGGACAGCCAAGAAATCCACACTTAAAGACCGACTAGACAACAACGCCCACAACAGCAAGGAACTATTCAACATCGTCAAAGAGTTTACCAACCCCACTGCCAACTCCAACGACATCACTCCCTCTCAAATCCTTTGCGACTCCCTAGCTTCATTCTTCCACGACAAAATCGCCGACATCCATAACAGCTTCAACAACCAACCCGGAGACCAACCCACCCAACCTACCTCCGAACCTAAACCCCCCTCGAACATCCTTTATGACTGGAACCCAATCTCCACTGAGGACACCATTCACCTGATGAACTCCATCCACTCAGGATCCCCCACAGATCCATGTTCCCACCACATCTTCAACAAAGCAGACTCCATCATCGCACCCCACCTCCGAGACGTCATCAACTGCTCCCTCAACTCCGCCACCTTCCAGGAAAGCTGGAAACACGCCGAACTCAGCGCCCTTCTGAAAAAACCCACAGCAGACCCCACCGAACTCAAAAACTACCGCCCCATCTCGCTCCTACCATTCCCGGCCAAAGTCATCGAGAAAGCCGTCAACAACCAGCTCGCCGCCTTCCTCGAATCCAACAAATCCCTCGACCCCTCACAGTCCGGCTTCCGAGCCAAACACAGCACCGAAACCGCTCTAATCGCAGCAACAGACGACATTCGAACACTACTGGGCAACGGAGACACAGTCGCCCTCATCCTCCTTGACCTCTCCGCAGCCTTCGACACAGTCGGTCACAGCACCCTCATACAACGCCGCAACAACATCGGAATTCAAGGAAAAGCACTGGACTGGATCACCTCGTTCCTCGCCGGAAGAACTCAGAGAGTCCGCCTCCCACCGTTTAAGTCAAAAGCCACCGAAGTCATCTGCGGTGTGCCACAAGGATCTTCACTCAGCCCCACCCTCTTCAACGTATACATGAGTCCCCTCGCGACCATCGCACGCCAACACAACCTCAACATCATCTCCTACGCTGATGACACTCAACTGATCCTCTCACTCACCAGGGACCCTAACACCGCCAAAACCAACCTACATGAAGGGATGAAAGAAGTAGCCGAGTGGATGAAGCACAGCCGTCTTAAACTGAACTCAGACAAAACAGAAGTCCTCATCTTAGGCACTTCCCCTTCCGCCTGGGACGACTCTTGGTGGCCAGCGACCCTAGGAAAAGCACCCATCCCAACGGACCACGCACGGAACCTGGGCGTCATCCTGGACTCCTCACTCTCGAAGACCAGACAAGTCAACGCCGTTTCATCTTCTTGCTTCAACATTCTTCACATGCCCAAAAAAACATTTCGCTGGATCCCCACCGAAACTAGAAAAACGGTCACCCACGCACTGGTTACTAGCCGCCTGGACTACGGAAACACCCTGTACGCCGGTACCACCGCAAAACTTCAGAAAAAACTCCAACGCATCCAAAACGCTTCAGCCAGACTCATACTAGACATCCCGCGTAAAGACCACATTTCCGGTCACCTGAAAGACCTCCACTGGCTCCCTGTCAATAAGAGGATAACGTTCCGCCTCCTCACCCACCCACACAAAGCACTCTACGAACTTGGACCCGACTGCCTCAACACGCGACTATCCTTCTACACCCCCTCCCGCCAGTTACGTTCTTCCAACCAAGCCCTCGCTGCTGTTCCACGCATCAACAAAACCACCATGGGAGGAAGATCCTTCTCCTACTTAGCGGCTAAAACCTGGAACTCCCTTCCCATTCACCTCCGCCTTACTCAAAACCACCTAGCCTTCAGAAAGCAGCTTAAAACATGGATATTCGACAAGTAATTCCCCACCCTTCCTCAAGCGCCTTGAGACCCTCTGGGTATGTAGTGCGCTATACAAATGAATTGACTTGACTTGACTTGAAAGAGTGATCATATAGAGTGGGTAAGGCCCTAGAGCAAAAAGGTAAACAAGACATCTGCGTCCCTAGTGCAAAGTAGAATGTTACATTAGAATCTGTGGAAAGATGTACCTCTGGACCTATTTGGTCATTTCAAAGGAATTGCAACACCCTATGTATTGGTGTTGGTAAATCTGTTCTCAATGTGGCGTCAAATTAAAAGAGTTGGTGACATCAGTTCAAAGGGAGTCAAAATGGCAGATTTTTTGGGACGGTGTGTGGTAGTGCCTAAGAAGAGTGATTTGTATCATCCAAAGATGATTGGATGGTGGAGAGGTTAAATAGAACATTGAAGGAAGAAATGCCTCTTTCTGGATGGTCACCCTCACTTTTTCCAACTGATACTGCTCTTTTTTGACTCTGAGAGTGCATTGAGACATGCTAATCAGACAGCAGTGCTAGTGCCTTGACTCTAAAGTGTATGTTGAATTGGCTGTACCCAATTGGAAATGGCTAACTTACCTGTAAATCCCTAGTATATAGTACCCTGGTACCCAGGGCATGTAAGTTAGGAGGGTACCCCAGGGCTTTCCGCACTAGATGTGCCACCTTGCAGGTCCTCCACGTAAAACAAGTCCTCTAGTCTGCCACCACAGACTGGTTGAACAGTTGTGCACTGCTAGCCTGACTTTGCCATTGAAAGCAATGGCAAAGCCACAAATACCCCTGGACATCTATGTAAGTCACTCCTCTGGCAGGTCTACCGAGTCCTAAGCCAAGGTGCAACATATGACATGGGCAGGACATGTGTTTTACATGTCCTGACAGTACACACACAAAACTACCCTTTTACTGTGGAAAGACTTGATTGCCTAATTGCCGAACACAGAATTACATGCTGAGCCCACAGCTGTGCTAACTCCTGAACTGTGAGACCAAAGTGGGCACTTTGAGGTATCTAACAACTTGTTACCTTAAGCCCGACTTTTATCTCAAGTCAAAGTTAATTGAACTTGTTGCGGCGTGCAGCTTTTGCAAAGCTGCCACTTTGTTGCTTTCCCGGGCACACATGGAGCCTATTTCACACGAAAGCTTCCTTCCCCCCTGAGGAGACATTCCATCGAGTCTCAGGAAGCAGAACAATGAACGATTGCAGGCCAGTGAGGTGTTCCCTCCGTCCTTGAAGAAGCCACTTAGCTGTTAGCCCCAAAAGACAGGCTTCAAAGGAGAAGCTGCCTTTGAAGAGCAGATGTGTAACACTAGGGATGAGAGTTATCCCATTGTTTAGGCAGAGATGCTGGCAAGGGTAGCAGAGAGGGGAAACCAGTTGCCAAACCGGGTCGACAGGAGCATGTAGCCCTGAGGCAGCCACACACCAGGGGTGGGCTAGTAAAATCTGAACAGAGAGAGAGGGGTCTCTCCATCTTGGGAGTGGGCAGAATAGTGCATCTTGGGATAGCCAGATGCCATACTCCACAGAATGTGGTCACCAGGTGGTAGGGAACCTGGTAGCCCATTTTCAGAGCATAAATGGGACACCCTGGACACCCAGACGGTAGATTACTACTGACTGGAAAAAGGACTGAAGGAAGACTGCCTTGCTGCACCAAGGGAACAGCAAAGAGAATGTTAGACCTGTCATCCTTAGGGTGGTTCCCGCAACCATTTTGCCTACTTACCTCCTCTTTGTGCTGTATTTTTTTGTTGGCCTTAGGACTCTGAGCACTTTACCACTGCTGACCAGTGCTAAAAAGCATGTGCTACTCCCCTAAACATGGTACACAATTGGCATACTTAATTTACATGTAAGTTCCCTGTAAAGTGGTATACCATATACTCAGTGCCTGTAACCTAAATGCTACTAGTAGGCCGGCAGCAGAGAGTGTGCCACCCAACGCAAGTAGCCTTTCAAACCTGTCTCGGGCCTGCCATTGCAGGCCCTGTGTGTAAAGATTACTGCCACTTTGACTTTGCATTTAAAACTACTTGCCAAGCCATGAACTTCCCTTTTATTACACATACGTCACCCCTATGGTAGGCCCTAGGAAGCCCATAGGGCAGGGTGCTGTGCAAGTAAAAAGTAGGACATGTACTGATAGGTTTTGCATGTTATAGTAGTGACAAACACCCACATTCGTTTTTCAATAATGTGATGTATACTCCTCTCACAGGGTAGCATTGGGAATTCCTTAATACACTTTTAAGCTGTAAATCCTGATAAGAAAGGAGTAGTTGCACATGTTTTATATCTTTGGAATGGTAATGATAAATCCTCTCTACTGGTAAAATTAGATTTAACATTACAGTTTTAGAAATGCCACTTTGGGAAAGTGGACATTTCGCTACTTTTACCACTCTCTGTGCCTGCAGCCTGTCTCCACTAAACATCTGGGTTGTGTTACAGATACACTTTGTGTATTCCCTCTAGACAGTCACAAACACAGGAAGGTCAGGTGTGACAGATAACTCATCTGCATTCATGTGCAGTCTGATAGCTCTTCCTGGACATGAAAAGGTGGGGTATCTGGCACTTGTATCTTAATTGCTGTGTCCTGTTTCCAACACAAAGGGCTGATTTCCCCTATGAAAGCCTGGAGCCAGGTCTAGGAAGAAAGGGCCTGTGTCCACTTCAAGGACCCTTCTTTGAATTCACCCCACTTCGAAGGCACAACTGGGTATAATTACTGGGGCTCTGACCTTACCAAGACAGTACACTGCTGGGCCCCTGAAGAACTCTGCCAGGAGTAAGGACATGTGTGCTACAAGGATTGCCACTCTGCTCGGCTGCTCTGGAAGAACTGCTTTTCTGATCTGCTGTACTGCCCTGCTGCCTGATGATCTCTGCCCTGCTGTAGACAAGGACTGGACCCAATTCATTTGAACACAGAGTGACTCCAAGGGCTTGCTGACTTGCCCCTTGTTCTGAAGTCTCAGGGCCATTAAAGATTTCCTTCAATCCTGCAACAGCACCTGGACTCTGCTGTCTGTGAGTCCTGCCCTGCTATGTGGTGCCAATCCAGTCCTAGGTTCTTGAAAGGTAATTTCTGCTGTGGTAATCGATTAAAATTGACTCACCAATGACTTTGCGCCGATCTGAACTGATGTTCTGTTTGACGGCATTGCTTTGACTGGCTGCATGGCTCCACGACTATGGACTGCTCGGCTCAACAACACCACATTGCCTGCATCGTAAAGGGTTACATTGATGAAGCCTTCATCAACTGTGCAGATTGGAACCGACGCATCGCCTGCATCCACGGGATCGACGACGACGATGACCCTCCTCTGCTCATAGAATTGAGTCTTCGAAGTCGAAGCTTTCTCTATCTAAGGCACGTTTTCAGCCGGACCTGCATGAGTCCTGTGGCCGACCTGTCCTCCATTGTGGTTGGCCTGAACTTTGGGTTTACCTTGGTCTAGCGTGACCAGGTGGCCCCGGTTAGTGCTTCATGGCTCTAAGCACTGTAATTTGATTTAATCTTTAAAAAATATTAACTCCAGTTCTACTTATTGTATTTTTGTTGTTTTGGTCTTGTTTTACTTATAAAATCATAATCTATTTTACTAACCCTAGGTGGAGTATTTTTGTGGTGTTTTTATTGTTCTACTGTGTGTGTGTGTTGCACAAATACTTGTCACATTGCCTCTTTAGATACGCCTGACTGCTCTATGCCAAGCTTACACAGGGTGAGCACAGGTTATCTTTTAGTGCGCATCTAGCTTACCCTAACTAGAGTGGTGGTTCCTGCTTGGGCAGGGTGCATACCTCTGCCAACCAGAGCCCCAGTTCTAACAGAGAGGCTGCGCTGACGAGGACTGCACCTGCACACCTAGTGGCTAGCAAAGAAATGGACTGTGCCTGCTGTGTCCTGCTCAAAGAGAAGTCATCTCCAGAGCTCGGCAAAGTAAACAGACAACAAGGGTCACCTTATTGGCCTCCTGTTAGCAGCACAGGGACACAACAGCAGAAGAAACCCGCTGAGGCAAGTTGATAGACCAACATCCTTAAGTCACTACCACCGCCAGCGTGCAGCATCAGGGATCAAACCTGATGCACAGAGTTGCATCTGAGTACACTGAGCCTGGGAATGCTGTTGGAGATCTGCTGGTACTCTCACAAGGTGAGTTATTGACCCTGCGAGGATTAGTCTGTCACTGCGACACCTGGCGAGTAGTAGTCCAGTGGCAACTGGCACAAATATCAAAGGCAAGTGCGAGGGGCCAAGGCTGCCTATTACCATACGCGGATACAAGAGGCAGAGCACTCCGCGAAGGAGTTATTTAAAATTTTTAAAGAAATATCCCAGGTACCGAGCCTAAACACCCCGTCTACCGATTCGGTGGCAGAGTGTAACCGGGTGGCTGAATTCTTTGCTGGGAAAGTCAAGAATATTTATGCTTCCTTTTCTGAACAACCTGCTAGTGGCCTTGAGTTTATAGAACCACTGGGGCGGGGAGGGCTGACGGTGAGATTGGAGCACTTCGGTATCCCCCCCGTCGGAAGACCTTCGCAGTATCTGCCGCAGTGTAAAATCAGGCTCCCCGCGTGACCCTGCGCCCCCCAGGGTGCTGGCTGAGGGTTTGGAGGTACTTGAACCCCTGCTTAGGCAGGTGCTTCACGTTTCCTTCACCTCCCAACAGCTCCCGGCAGACTGGAAGAAGCCTATTGTCCTGCCAATCAGGAAAAAGCCGAATGTGGGTATGGAGGTTCTTGAAAATCTGAGACCTATATCGCTGCTTCCCGATTCGGCCAAAGTGGCAGAGAAGGGCGTAAATTGTCAACTGGTGGATCACCTGGAGAGGGCTGAGATTCTTCACTCCTCTCAGTCGGGCTTCCGGGCAGGCTTCTCAACGGAGACGGCCCTTCTGAGAGCCACTGAAACATTGAGACAGGGAGCGGATGCTGGGCACACCATGGCACTGGTGATGCTTGATCTCAGTGCCGCTTTTGACACTGTAGCACACTCCATCTTGCTGCAGTGTCTTAGCGATGGCGGTGTAACCGGGGCTGCCTTGGGACGGCTAAAGTCATTCCTCACGGGCCGTTTCTTCCAAGTCCAACTGGGGTCTGCCCGCTCTTCTGAAATGGCACTGGACCAGGGGGTGCCTCAGGGCTCTGCCCTGAGCCCCACCTTATTTAACCTATATATGGCCCCCCTGGCCGGGATCGTTCAGGCGTATGGAGTGGAATTAGTATCATACGCCGACGACACCCAACTGCTGTTATCTCTGTCCCAAGCCCCCGCAATGACAGCATCCAACTTTAAGGCCTGTATGCAGGCTCTGGCTAATTGGATGGACTCCCACTGCTTAAAATTGAATGGCTCTAAATCGGAGGTGTTGATAGTGGGTGGAGATAGTCTTAGTTGGTCATCAGAGTGGTGGCCACCATGTCTGGGTCCCACCCCGGTACCATGTGAGGAAGCAAAAAACCTAGGGGTGTGGGTTAATCCCACCCTGTCTTATGAGGCACATATCCGACGACTAGTCGGTAAATGCTTTGGTGTTCTGAAAACACTGAATAAAACGCTGTACCTACTCCCCCTGCCAGCCAGACGGACCTTGATTCAGGCGCTGGTTACTTCCCGGATGGATTATGGGAATGTGCTATTCCTGGGGGCCACCGAGAAAAGTTTGGGGCGATTACAAGTCCTACAAAATTCGGCCGCACGTCTGGTTCTGAGACGACCTAGGAGAGCGGCCTCCAGTCTGGCTCTGGACACCGTGCACTGGCTGCCGGTTAAGAAAAGAGTCCAATATAAATGCCTCCTGATGTGCCATCGTATTGTATGGAAGAGGGCCCCTTCTTATTTGGATAACCTAGTGTGCAGATATGAACCCTCGAGGGCTCTTCGCTCGGGAGGCTCGGGTCAGTTAGTGGTCCCGCGGGCTAATAAATCAAGAATGGGAGGGCGCTCCTTTAGTGTAATGGCTGCCCGCAGCTGGAATAAGCTCCCTCTGGAGATTAGACTAGAGAGCGCGGAAGTCAAGTTTAGAGCATTACTGGAAACTCATCTGTATAGGCTATAGGGGCAGTCTATGCTAAAGTGTCTAGCTCTTCCTTACTAGTGCGAGGACACACCGGGAAGGTGTTACCAGGCGCTTTATAAACTGTCTATTATTATTTTTGTCCAGACCAGGGAGGACATTTTGGGACATTGATCCTGCAACCAGGACACCCAACATCTTTGTGGACAGAGAAAACTCTGCAGGAAGACCCTCATCAACCATGTTGCATCCACAGTATTCTTCGAGCCTCTTCAGTAGCCTACATCCCTTGCATCAGGACAACTTCCATTGGAAAAACCTGCATCAAATAAAAGCGCCTGGAACTAACTGAAGATTGCTTCATCTTTTTGGTAACTGTTCTTGAGGACCTGGTTGGTCCCCATTACTATCTCTCGACTGGAGTTGATCTCCTAGAGTAACTTGTATTAACTGCCTCACACTTAGCCCAGCTTTTTACTCGCAATGTTTCTAAAGGGGCCGATTACATTCTCGGTTGGAAAGCCTCCAACCTTAGGTCACTTCTAACCACCCAATTACAATTTAGGTAGTCAGAAATGAAACCGTCGGGTCATTCTGGGTGGATTCTTGAGCCCGTAATCCATATGGATGGCATTTTACGGCGTTTGGATTATGATGATTGGTTTCCGGCAGAATTTCTATGCCGGGCTTTCTGACATGGAAGCTTGGGGGCCCCCTAGCAGGACCCCCTGCTGTTTGCAGCCTTCAATTGGGGGTGGAGGGTGATCCCTGCTTGTGTGGCTGGCACCGCAGGGATGACCTCCTATTTACCTATGGGAGCTGGTGCTCCGGTCGGTTTACGGCCGTAGCACAACCTCCCAGAGGGAAATATGAGTATGCGACCGCACCATATGCAGGCACATCATAATTAGGTGGTCGGCACCGCTGACTGGCTGCTGACCGGAGGTCAGTTGGACTCGTATCCACAGCTGTGCGTCCGCCTCACATTGTAATAAGCCTCTTAGTGTCAAATTCATTGAATTTCCAAATGCTTGTTCGTGGTTAAGTGAACGATCTTTATTTTTTAATTCCTTTAAAACCCACATCTCTGGAACCCTC
Source organism: Lissotriton vulgaris (assembly GCF_964263255.1). Classification (NCBI taxonomy): domain Eukaryota; kingdom Metazoa; phylum Chordata; class Amphibia; order Caudata; family Salamandridae; genus Lissotriton; species Lissotriton vulgaris. The sequence continues at coordinate 1,918,794,215 of NC_141691.1, forward strand.
CAGTGAATCTTTTTCATTTTTGGTGTAAACATTTATTTAAAAATACAGTCTATTTCTTTTAATTGTTGTTGGATTTCTTGATTGTCATGTTGATTTCTTCCTCAGTTGTTTGGGTGCTGTTTAATGCTACTTCTTCTGTGTAAGCCTTGCGGCTCAGTGCCATAGCTACCCCATAATGAGGTGAGGGTTTGACAGACGAAACCTACTGGCCCTAAAGGAGTTGGTAAGTGCATTACACTGTGAGGTCGCACAACCACACTATATAATATACCCCATTTCCTCACACTGCAGGTATTAAATTTGTGAGAGGGAATTGACTTGACTGGAAGAAACAGAATCTGAACAGATTGGTGTTCTATAGTTTGTCACTTAATCAGACCACTGGGACAACTCCTTTTCAGTTTTTCAAAGGAAGAAATCCAGACTGCAAGTTACTCCAGGGTTGGAATGACTGGTGGAAGCGGGCGTGAAGACATCTGTGGAGGGTAAGTGGAGAAACAGGGAAGAAATGCTGCAGAGAAGGGGGCAAGAGCTGCTTGATTGCACAAAGTCTGCAAGTGAAAATTAATAAAGAGTTATAGACTGGGCGCCAGTTGGTAGGTAGATGTCAAAATAATATACCAGACACTTGCAAGCTGTCAAATTATTCTGAAATGCCCTCTAAACAGAAGATGGAATTTGGAAGGGTAGCAGAAGATAGAATTTGGAAGGGTAGAAGTTGTGAGAGTGAATGTGTGGATTGGAAGTGTGGGGAGTCTGAGTTATCTGGTGGTGCAGAAAGGGGCGGGAAGTTAGACTTTGATCTACAGACAAGCCATGGGGCAGGGCAACGGGTTGGAGAATCACAGAGACCAGCATATTTACAACAATATATATTTACTTGAAGTTGCTACTGTAGCTGAGTTACTACCTTTTCCTACTTTTTGGTAGTCAGTATGTATTGTATTAGAAAAGGGGGGCTAGGCTTTATGATTGTTTGGGGTTCTCTGTACTTAAGCAGCCTAAGCGTAGTTGTTAGTACTTTCCTAACTACGAAATTCAAGGTGGAGGTGGCTGGTGTCTATGGAACCTTTCTGTAAGGGTATTTTTTATTAGAATGTGATTACTTACAGGGACCTGTACATTACAACTGGAGTCTATGGTCTGTGTGTGGCATGTGCATTGATAAACATATATGTTGTAGACCTATGTTTTTGTGCATGCACCTCGCTTGTTTCACAAATATGTGCACCTTTATTTAGATTATGACCCAAAACAAATAGCTAAACCATATATAGTAGATATTACATTCTTTCCACCAATAACTTTTCTAAGATTACTGACGTTATGCATCTATTATTCCTACAGACCGAACTTCCTTGAACCAAAACAGTCTCTTATTTTCACAACACACTGCTGAATGTATTGATTTATATACATATTAATCACTGGCGTGACTACACATTTAATTTGACTTGTTTTGCATTCGTGATTGATGCTCATACCGTATATTTCCTGTTTGCTTTCATTTTTGCTACATGGCCACTAGATGGTGCTTTTGCCTGTGATATAAATTGTACATGCACTGCATCTGCATTAGTCTAACCCTGTACAGCTGCTAAATTGAAGTTTCTTCAGACATAATAAGGCACAGCTCGTCTTAATAGAGGATTATTACACACAATGAGATATATATGATTAAACAGTATGCCTTCATTTCGTCCAGTACATTACAAGCAAGCGTTCACGTTCAATACTGTGGATATTCACAATTATTGATGTCATTTCTGATCGATGCCCATCCCAACCTATCTAACTCACAAGTTCACGATTTCTTTGATTTTGACCGCTGCCTCGTTATATAAATTGGATGGGAGTTGTTTTTTTCTTTTTCTTACATTAAACGCAAATATATTACTTTTTTTCTAACCCAGATTGTGTTTACACTGTCTTGCCTCTTGCTCCGACGCCACAATGTATCACGTGATGACTACAGCTGATGTTTTTCGAAATAAAGAATTGCAAGGCTTACACTAATAAACAGTGAGAGTTCCCAGGAACTTCTCTTAGTCCTACCAAGGACATTTGAACTGTCTGGAGCGACTGCTCTGCGTTGCTTGAATAAACTGTGAGAGTGATTGGACATCCAAGGTACTGTTACCATGAGAGAACCTCCGAATGTATTCTGTAATACAAGGTTTCTTCTTGCTCACTCTCTATTGGTGCACATCCTGAGAACCATGTACCCGTGTAGAATATAAATAAGCCTTTGTCTGACATCATAGAAAAGGACATATAGATTCTGTACTGAAGAGGATATTATCCCCACCTTAAGAATGCAAATCTATACCGGATTTCAATTATATTTATAAAACTTTAGAAACAAGAACGCTTGTCTGTCACCATTGTAAGAATGTTCCAGCATTTGCAGGTGGACTTGATCGATGAAAATAATGACTGATCCAATCAGGGAGCACCAAAGTCAGTATAGGGACTACACCGCTCGCAGTCCTAGATGTTGGCATGCCCATGAGTTGGATTTTAGGATCAGTTTGTGTGCTAACACATCTGGTCAGAGCTGATGGTTCCAATTGGAACCGACTCAAAATTGACCAACTAATTGGCTTTAGAACCGAGTACTGCACTTTCATAGTCCAGATGGTTTTCCCCGAAATTTAAATTGACCCAGTTCCAACCCGATCCTGGGTCCAGCAAGATGAGGTGGGCACAGAAGAACAACGTGAATTAATGCAGAGCAGTGTATGTTGGTAATAATAGTAGGCATATTGTAGTTGGAATATAGTCAATGGATTCAGAGAGCAACTAATATGTTTGAAACGTAGGCAACAAGTTGTTGTTATTTGTCTGATTCTGTGGGTTTTTGAAATTGAAGTTTGTTGGTTTGGGTGGTGGTGGGATGGGGCTGAAATTTAACTGGAGGCTTTTTAGGTCTCATCTACGCAGCTCACATGCGTTGCATAGGAAAAAGACCTTAAGTTATCACTTCGGTTTTTGTACAAAAAATGTGCACGCGTTCCGTTGCCTTCAATGGGAATGCGTGCACTTTTGGCGATTCCCTTGCGGGAGCGAGCTTGACACCATATGTTTGTAATTAACTTATAAACACATGGAGCCCTTGGCTCGCTCCCACAAGGGAAACGCTTTGTGTGCTTTCCCACACTCCCCTCAACCCTCCCACGTGTGACGGGTAGACACTGGCTCCTGCCGCTGCCCTATGTTATGAATCAGATGTTGTCTGGTACCACACTGCACTGGAGACGGGTCCTGCTGCTCCCCTTGGATGCCATGTGTGCAGTGCATTGTGGCTGAAATTAGTCACCATCACTTCAGCCCGACAGTTCATTTCTCTTAGAATGTTTCTGGTACTAGGAGGAATTCAGAAGGATTCGATTGCAACAGATATGCTGCTGGCTAAAGGACCCAGTGAGGTCACAATCTTATGTTTATATTATGCAATTTTTGTCTCTGTCGCATGATGGGAACCTGCCTTGGAAGTTCATCTCTAGTGTCCATGGAAAAGGAATTCCTGTCCTCTCCCTAAGAATTTTCCTTAGGTATGCAATTTAAATCTCCCGCTGGCAACTTATAGTGGCGTATGGGAATCTGTATGAATACATTCATACCTACAGACATCTGCATGTGGTTCTTTGTTGATTCGTAGTGTCTGCTTCTGAAAAGTAGGTATTTGTCCTTCTAGAAATGAGCCCCACCCTCTTCAGATCTTGGAAAGTTGGCTCCTAAGACTTAAACCTGTGAAAGGTCAGGCTAGCATGAAGGTACCAGTGTGAGTCCATTACTGTGATTTAATATGGAGCTGTGCAAAGTACATGTTATTTGTGCTTCTGTGGCATAAGCATTCTCATACAAAGTGGCACTGACGGGTACATTCATGCTCCTACCCTCAAAGAAGTTGTGTCTGTGCAACAATATCCTTAGGAGACGTGAGGTATAATAACAGAATACAAATTATCTGCAGCAATTGGGCAGCTCAATAGAATTAAGAGAGAACATATGGAAAGTATTTTAAATTTAAATGGAAAGTATAACTTTTCACTTTAGTTCTAGCATGAAAATGTATTCAGATAGGGGTCCAATACAAATCCAAAGTCTTGAGTGGGCGAAGATGAGCAGATGCCCTTCAAACAGAAAAGAAAATGGCAGCTTGTGTGTGCCAATTTTTCATTCCCCTCTCACTGCATTGAGGAGAGCCATCCTCAGCAATCGCAGCTTAAGGAGATGAATTGTGGCAATGGTCCCTTAGAGCACTACTGAAAGCCCCACACCCCACACTGGAGTAAATGTTTGCTTTGTGGGAGATGGCCATTGCATCTGCTCTGGCCAATACACATTTCTGTCATAGATCAGAGCTAAGAAAAGGGACGAGGACAGAAACCTAGATAGTTCTACCACACCCGTCACTTAGAGGTGGGGGCAAGGGGACATGAATGGGATGGTGTGAACAGAACACATTAGGAAGATTCTGAGCGAGCACCTTGAGGCAGAACGGGACAAAGGCAAGAGGATTGTACCATGGACTATCGACCCCCAGAATATCGCGATAGAAGAATATTGAGAAGAGAACTGCATATAGAGAAGTATAGATGTATTATTCCTAACTCTACATCTGCGTAAATTAAAGATATGTGTAGTACATATATGTGGAGATAGGTGTAGAAAATCTCGACTTTTTTACCTGTCAATATTTTTTGTTGTTCATATTTTGTCCTCAATGTTGTGTCCCATCGACATTCTAGAGTCGATATTCAGGGTGCACTACGGCAAGAGGAGCAGATGAGCGTACAGGAATGCCCGTCCTTAGTTTTAATGTGCTAGAGTCCATGTGTGATGCCAATGCTGATCACATCCTCTAACGCCATGTGCAGACAGTGGATCAGCACAGCTCCATTCAAGAAATGGACAAGGCACTGGTCATCCATTGTAAAGCAAGCACTTCTTTGGCACTTAAGGATATGTGGTGCAATGTTAGGAATGTGTGATTATTGCACTGGCTAGATACACTGCAAAAGTTTCTTGTGCTGAAACTTCATCACACTAAGACCTAACAAGTATTGGTAAAATCAGTTGGTCCAGCCTTTTTTGTGATGCTAGTCAGCGTCGGCAAAAATAGCAAGCATTGGCATAGCCAATAGGTCTTGCCTTTGGGAATTATAAGTGTTTAGCCATGAACCAGTTGACGTTGTTGCTCCAAGTATATTGTGCTGCATAACAAAAAACTTATAAGGTCCCAAAGGCAAGACCTATTGGCTATGCCAATGGTTGTTTTATTATTCCTCCCTGCGCTCCACACCGCATTGCAATCTTGAGAGCTTATCACTTTAGTGATTGGAGTCTGGGCGGGGCTACTAGTACTCCCTTTCCCATTTAATGCAGAAAGCAGTGTTGACATGCAGCAGCATGAAAGTAGGCAAAAAGACTCTTTTTTAAGTTGCTGTTTTTAGTCTGATTCTGTGGGGTTTTTAAATTGAAGTTTGTTTGTTCAGGTGGTGGTGTGACAGAGGACTTATGTTTAACTGGAGGCTTTTTTATTCTTCTTCCCTGCGCTCCAAACCGTAACGCCATCTTAAGAGCTTAGCACTCTAGTGGTTGAAGTCTGGGTGGGACTACTAGCATTCCCTTGCCCATTTAATGCGGGAAGCAGAGTTGATGCACACAGTGGGTGCACCGCTAAAGGCAAGTTATTCTGCACCTATCAGCACCCAGAATGGTATCAGCACCAGTAATGCTGCCCCTTTTGTCTCAGCCCAGTCTCTGAAAATAACTTATGGTAAAGAAACACTGTTGGCCCTTTGTCTTCCATGTTGTGGCAAGGTATTATTAATTCCCGGGAGGTCAGTACCATTAAGCAATATCCCCGAGTGTCATTTTCAATGTCAGAACAAGGTAGACTCTGCTTCGGTAGACTTGGGGGACACAAGTTGATGAACTCCAAGACTTTTAAGATGGACACCCCACAAAGGTAGATGTGAGTTAAAACTTGTTTAATCAAAGCTAGAGGGTTTGGAACTAACTGAGGGGTTAGCTTTTTCCCTCAAGATTTCAGACAATTTTTCCTTCTAGGGTGCCCAGGTGTACCACGTCCTAAATTATCCCCAAAGGTTTTGGAAATGTTCACTAATGCGATCACTCCTTTTTAGGTCTAGCCTAGGCAGCACGTGCACTTTCTCTTCGAGATATGCTATTCCTACAGTATAAGCTTTAACCACTGACCATCTTTTCAATTGGCTCCTCTTCCTGTACTTTATAAATGCCGGCTTTTGATTGGTGACTATGCTTAGTAGTCCATGTTTTGGGCTTTTGTATCCTCCCATAAGGACTGCCCTTGTTACATGTGCTCTAAATCTTCAGGTTATTTAAAATACTTTGAGAGCACTCTTTATTGTTGCCCTGCCTTTGCTCATGTTAAGTGTTCTGTTTACTTCATGCACAGGCTTCATGAAACGCCACTTCTTTTTTTGTGCTGTTTGCCTGTCTTTGGTGTTCATTAAGCTTCACCGCCACTTAATCTCCATCATGCCGCCCCCACCTACCCCGACAAGACTGCTAATTATTATTATTTTTTTTTCACCCATCATCGGTGTTTCAGCTTTGACGCCACTTAATCTCCCCATGCCACCCTCACCCAGCCACTATCCTCAACCCAACTCACCCCTCCCACAACACTGCTTTAAAAGCATTCTATGTTTTATTTTTTGCAGTTATATAGCGCGAACTCGAGCTGAAGGTATCGGAGCGCTTTACATGACCACCAGTTGCATTAAAGATGGGCACATTACATTTTCAGGCAGGGAAGACTGTGCAATTTAAGCAGAATCACAGGATGCTTGAGCCGATGCTGAGACTTAATCCTGGCTGCGCAGCTTCATGGTTGGCCGCTCTGGTCATGAGTCACATCTGATCCCTACTCCCTCCTCTCCTGTTCCCTCTTTCCTCCTCCTCACGTGGTCACTCCTTCTAGGTGTGACTCGTCCATGATTACTCCCCTCCCAGGTCCCGCTCTCCTATCCGGTCTCTCCATCTTCACTCCTCCTCAGGCTGTCCCTCCTTCTGCCCCCCTCTCAGTCTTACTCCCCTCCCTCGTCTCCTCCCTCCTCTCCAGTTCCTCCCTCTTCCCTCCTCCGGTCTACCCCTGCTCATGATGCTGCCTACCTCTCAGTCTGGTGTCGTACACCCTCCCCCTACATTGCTTCTTGCCAAGGATCCCTTCCCCCAATACCCCTGCAGCTCTGTCCTGGCAGGCGCCCTCAAGCTTGCTCACACAGCCTGCCCCTGTTTTTATAAATACCAGGAATGGCCTAATCACCCATTGATTCTCAGAGCTGGCCACGTGTTGGGTTTGTATTATCCAAAATCACTGTGATAACGGTGCAAATACTCATTTGATGACTACATGTACCAGAGTGCACTGGGGACATGTTACTTCCAAAATCATTGAGCGTAACTCAACGCTTCAGAGGGAGCTAGACTCAGCCTTAGTTCTGTCTTGTTAAAATTGTGGTTTTGTTAAGTGACTGCAAAATAAGTGCATTTTTATTCGTGTAGCCTCTGCGTTTGGAAATCTGGTCATTCAAACTACTGCTGCTGCAGGGTTTAATATGTTTTCATGTTGGAGATGCAGTGTATAGTGCACAGGCATCACTCAACGGCCAGCGCTGACTTAACGCAAACAACACCATTAATTGTTAGGACTGGTAGTTAAAAGAGGCAAAATGGCATTGTCGTGTGTTGAGGGATCCCTGCCTCTATGATGAGCCCAGGTTTGAACTTGTGTTTCATGTACTCCCATTTAATTTTATTGCGAGCAGGAAGGCCCTGCCATATCAATATTGTGTGTCAGGTAAGCTCGTACTTTTTATTTCCTCACCTTACCTGTTCTGCTTGTGAGGGAAGTCGAGCTGCTGCTTATCCGTGCTGTATCAGGCTGTTGTGTGTTATGGAAGCTTGCACTACTCTTTTCCAGACATGCCAACCTCCCGATTCAGGCGTGAGACTACCGATTTGAAGGCTAGTCTCCCGCCTCCCGATTCGTACAAGCAAAAACCCGATTCGTCTGGGGTTTCAGCTGACAGGGCTTGGTATTGTGTAAAGTGCTAATTCTTCCAACAAAGAGTGGCGATGCAGGGGCTCTGGAAGGGGTGAAAAACCAACAAAGCGTCATTAACTTGGGAATCGTCTTTCAAAAACCTGCGAAGTACTTGGAGGGGGGTGGGGGGTGGGGGGGGGGAGCTGTTTCAGCCCGGGCTGCCACAGAGGGGTGGGGGGTGCATGCTCTGCCAACAACCTGCCAGGCCATTGCCCAACACTTGCATCACCCTCTCTCTGCCTGCCATTATGCTCCATGCTTACGAAAGGTAAGAAAAAAACGTGCATTTACATTTCAAATGTCCGATCCTGCAGCAGCCACTTCCAAAGCCCATACATGCCAGTAACCCGATTCAAAGACCCATTCTCCCGATTTATTTTTTTAAATCTCCCACTTTGCTCTCCTGAAATGTTGGCATGTATGCTTTTCAGTTCTGGATCTAGTTTGTGCAAGAGCCAAGCTTGATCTGCTGCAGTTCGTGGTGTATCAGGTGGTTCTGTGTGAAGCCCGTCCTTCTTTCTGTGTAGAATCCAGTGCCGAATGGCGTGGCAACAGTCCGGGTTCCATGCCGCTCCGAGCAGTTTCCCCTTCCTGTGTCTAGGGATTGGGCTCCTTTCCTCCTTCTCCAGAGTGGACGACTATAGTGCTGACTATGATGTCATCAGCTACAGACCCATCAGATAACCTGGTGAATCAAGAACTAGGGCCATGTTACCACTGGAGAGGGCTAATAAAATGTCGCTTTACTTATGGTGGTAGAAATTCTAGCACAGGCTCTGCATTTTACCCCTACATATGTGTAGCTAGCTGAACAATAATCCCTGTGCATATTGGAACGTCCTTCACTGATTTCATATTTAGGTGGAGTAGGTGCTTTAATCTCCTGAACTTTATATACATGTCTCAGACATTTACATATACACACAAAGAGATTAACAGACAGATACAGGTTCATGGGGGCTTTACACACACACACACACAGATAAACATAGGAGGGCACAAACCGACAGATATATACAGACACAAACAAAGATTTGCAGACATTCACAGAGGCATACACAAACATACACAGAGATATACAGACACAGGAAGATACAAACACACATCAAAACAGACAAATGGTGCATGCACTGTACACGGATAGGCACACATACAGATTAAACTCATAATAGACACATTCACTTAAAGGCAAAGATACAAACACACACACCAACACATGCAGATGCATACAGACACAGGAAAACAACAATATACACACACACGCATGAATACAGATACAGGAACACAATTGGGCACCCACAGATATACAAGAGGAAACTGCTTTATAAATGCTACAATACAGTTGAACACACCCACACATAGAGACCTACACACTGATTCATACATAGAGGCCCATGCTCAGACTCATAAAGACATATACACTCACACTTAACACATGTAAAGTCTGGGTATTACTAAAATCTATAATTTGGAAGCATCCTTTTATCTTAAACATTTTTGTGCATTTTTTTACCAGTCTATATTATACAGTGTGTGATGCAAATTTTAAATAATAGCTTACATATTTACACAGGATCTGACCTCGTAGCATTAAAAACACCCAAGCCACTATTCTCTCCTGCACCAACCAAGATTCAATTCTGTTTCCCAAGGCAAACATGTATTCCTGAATCAGACTGCATGACCCGGTGTGTTAGCTCTTCAATCCCTGATGGCATAGCACGCAGGGTAAATCCTTCATGGCTAAACAAATACGCAGGGTAATATGCTGCATGCCTAAAGACTTATAAGGTCCCAAAAGGGAGACCTATTGGCTATGCCAATGCTTGTTACTTAGAGTAGTTAAACTTTGTAGCATTGGGAGATTTTAATATGCATACCGAAGATGCCAATAGTAGATTGGCAGAATAGTTCAGGGAATCCATGGCCGACTTCAACTTAGTAAAACTAGTCAAAGGCCCACTCATGAATGTGGGCCCACTCTTGACCTTCTCTAATCACTGCTCTCTTGTCACTGGTCCTCCCTTTCCTTTGGTGTGTACAGATCACTTCAAGTTTCCTTTCTATGTGTCCAATTCTGTTGTTTAGAATGATGCAATTTGGGTTAAGCGAATCTTTAGGCCTTGGCAATTTATTCCCGATTCAAACTTGGTTGATTTGTGCTCTTGAATTGTGATAACTATGTCTGAGGAAATAGACGAAGTGGTTAATTCCTTCAACATAGCCTTGTAACAAGGTTTTGATAAATTGGCACTTTCTAAAAACTGGCACAAGGAAGACAACCATGCCCTCTGCAGCTTCAGTCAGAACAAGCATTTGCAATGCAATAGGTCTCGCATTAGGAAAGTTTGAGCTATTGGTCTTGTAAATGACACATTTTTTATTTATGTGTTGTTTTTGAAAATAGCGAAATTAATAGCTTTGCCATTTGCAATGCCAATACTTTTATCATTTGCAAATGTGACACCTATAGCATTTGTAATGCAACATGTTTTGTATTTATGTGACTTAGATGTATTGATATTACAAATAACAATGGCTTTTAATTTTTCTAAATAATTAATACTTAAATAAAAGTTATTGTAATTTATAATGGCAATAACTTAAACTTTTGTAAATAACTTTTGTGAAGATTATGTTCAGTGTATTTTATTGTAACGAAAATCCAAGAACAGAAGTGAAATATTAACATCTTTTTATGACATTTGTAATAAAGCTTGAAACATTGAGAGAAAATATTTGAACCAGTTGTTGTTGAATGGTTGCACAGATTGATGCTGTGTTGGCGCTCAGGGATGTTGTGGTGGCGACGAGTGATGCTGTGGCGTTCAGTGATGCTGTGGTGGCGCATAGTGATGTTGTGGTGCCCCTGAGTGATGCTGTGGTACCCCTGAGTGATACTGTGGTGATGCAATAGATAGAGTGAGTGCGATAGATAGCTAGAGGGAGGGCGAAAGATAGCTAGAGGGAGGGCGATAGATGTAATGTAATGTAATGTAAAAATCACTTATATAGCGCAAAAACTGTCACCCTACGGGTATCCTGGCGCTTTTAGAAATGGTGATGGTCAGCACGTTACCAGCCCGTAATAGGCAGTGAAAGAACTAGTTTTCCATCCTAGGAAACAACCAGGTTTTCAGATTCTTTCTGAAACAGGTCCATGAACTGGCCTGTCTGATGGTCTGGGGCAGCTAGAGGGAGAGCGAAAGATAATTAGAGTGAGGGCGAAAGATAGATAGATAAAGTGAGGGCGATAGATAGATAGCGTGAGGGCGATAGATAGATAGCGTGAGGGCGATAGATAGAGTGAGGGCGATAGATAGATGTGTGTGGTTGTGTGTGTGGTGTGTGTGGTTGTGTGTGTGGTTGGCTTTGTGTGTGGCTGTGCGTGTGGCTGTGCGTGTGACTGTGCGTGTGGCTGTGCGTGTGGCTGAGCGTGTGGCTGAGCATGTGGCTGAGCGTGTGGTTGAGAGTGTGGTTGAGCGTGTGGTTGAGCGTGTGGTGAGCGTGTGGTGAGCGTGTGGTGAGCGTGTGGTTGAGCGTGTGGTTGTGCGTGTGGTTTTGCATGTGGTTGTGTGTGTAGCTGTGCGTGTAGTTATGTTTGTGTGTGGGGTGATGTTTGTGTGTGGGGTGATGTTTGTGTGTGGGGTGATGTTTGTGTGTGGGGTGATGTTTGTGTGGTTGTGTATGTGTGTGTTTGTGTGGTTGTGTGTGCAGTTGTATGTGTGTGTGTGTGCGTGGTTGTATGTATGTGTGTGTGCGGTTACAGAAGGATGTATGTGGAAGAGAGCAGCAGATCAGCACAGCAGAAGAGAACAGGGAGTTAAAGAAGGAGGCGGGTGGAAGAGAATAGCAGATCGGTACAGGAGAAGAGAACAGAACAGGGAGCTAGCGAGGGAGGCGGTGGAAGAGAGCAGCAGATCAGTACGGAAGAATAGAAGAGAACGGGAAATTAGAGAAGGAGGTGGGTGGAAGAGAGCAGCAGATCAGCACAGCAAAAGAGAACAGGGAGTTAAAGAAGGAGGCGGGTGGAAGAGAGCAGCAGATCAGCACAGGAGAAGAGAACAGGGAGTTAAAGAAGGAGGTGGGTTGGAAGAGAGCAACAGATCAGCACAGGAGAAGAGAAGAGAACAGGGAGTTAGAGAAGGAGGTGAGGTGGAAGAGAGCAGCAGATTAGCACAGCAGAAGAGAACAGGGAGTTAAAGAAGGAGGTGGGCTGGAAGAGAGCAGCAGATCAGCACGGTAAAAGAGAACAGTTAGTTAAAGAAGGAGGTGGGGTGGAAGAGAGCAGCAGATCAGCACAGGAAAAGAGAAGAGAACAGGGAGTTAGAGAAGGAGGCACAGTGGAAGAGAGCAGCATATCAGCACGAGAGAAGAGAAGAGAACAAGGAGTTAGAGAAGGAGGTGGGTGGAAGAGAGGAACAGATCAGCACAGGAGAAGAGAATAGAACAGGGAGTTAAAGAAGGAGGTGGGGTGGAAGAGAGCAGCAGATCAGCACAGGAGAAGAGAATAGAACAGGGAGTTAGAGAAGGAGGCGGGTGGAAAAGAGCAGCAGATCAGCACGGGAGAACAGAACAGGGAGTTAAAGTAGGAGGAGGGTGGAAGAGAGTAGGAGATCATCACAGGAGAAGAGAAGAGAAGAGAACAGAGGGTTAAAGAAGGATGTGGGGTGGAAGAGAGCAGCAGATCAGCACAGGAGAAGAGAACAGGGAGTTAAAGAAGGAGGCGGGTGGAAGAGACAGAAGATTTGGCACAGGAGAAAAGAACAGAGTTAAAGAAGGAGGCGGTGTGGAAGAGAGCAGCAGATCAGCACAGGAGTAGAGAACATGGAGTTAGAAAAGGAGGCGGGAGGAAGAGAACAGCAGATCAGCACGGGAGAAGAGAACAGGGAGTTAGAGAAGCAGGTGGTGGAAGGAAACAGCAGATCAGCACAGGAGAAAAGAACAGAGTTCAAGAAGGAGGCGGGTGGAAGAGAGCAGCAGATCAACACAGGTGAAGAGAACAAGGATATAAAGAAGAAGGCGGGTGGAAGAGAGATGCAGATCAGCTTGGGAGAAGAGAACAAGGAGTTGGAGAGGGAGGTGGGTGGAAGAGAGCAGCATAACAGCGCAGCAGAAGAGAACATAGAGTTAAAGAAGGAGGCGGGTAGAAGAGAGCAGCAGATCAGCACAGGAGAAGAGAACAGGGAGTTAAAGAAGGAGGTGGGTTGGAAGAGAGCAGCAGATCAGCACAGGAGAAGAGAAGAGAACAGGGAGTTAGAGAAGGAGGCAGGGTAGGAGAGCACAGCAGATCAGCACAGGTGAAGAGAACATGGATATAAAAAAGGAGGTGGGGTGGAAGAGAGCAGCAGTTCAGCACAGGAGAAGAGAACAGGGAGTTAAGGAAGGAAGCGGGTGGAAGAGAACAACATATTAGCACAGGAGAAGAGAACAGGGAGTTAGTCAAGGAGGCGGGGTGAAAGAGAACAGCAGATCAGAACAGGAGAAGAGAAGCGAACAGGGAGTTAAAGAAGGAGCTGGGGTGGACGAGAGAAGCAGATCAGCACAGGAGAAGATAACAGGGAGTTATAGAAGGAGGCGGGTAGAAGAGAACAGCAGATCAGCACAGGAGAAGAGACCAGGGAGTTAAAGAAGGAGGTGGGGTGGATGAGAGCAGCAGATCAGCAAAAGAGAACAAAGAGTTAAAGAAGGAGGCGGTGGAAGAGAACAGCAGATCAGCACAGGAGAAGAGAAGAGAACCGGGAGTTAGAGAAGGAGGGGGGTGGAAGAGAGGGAGGGCGATAGATAGATAGAAGGAGAGTGGGCGATAGAGTGAGGGCGATAGATAGAGGGAGGCGATAGATAGAGGGAGGGCGATAGATAGAAGGAGGGCGATAGATAGAGGGAGGGCGATAGATAGAGGGAGGGCGATAGATAGAGGGAGGGAGGGGGATAGATAGAAGGAGGGCTATCGATATAGAGGGAGGGCGATAGATAGATAGAGTGAGGGAGGGCGATAGATAGAGTGAGGGAGGGCAATAGATAAATAGAGGTAGGGCGATAGAGTGAGTGAGGGCGGTAGAGTGAGTGAGGGCGGTAGAGTGGTAGAGTGAGGGCGGTAAAGTGAGGGTGGTAGAGTGAGGGTGGTAGAGTGAGGGCGGTAGAGTGAGGGCGGTAGAGTGGGGGCAGTAGAGTGAGGGCGGGCGGTAGAGGGAGGGTGGTAGAGGGAGGGCAGTAGAGTGAGGGCAGTAGAGTGGTGATGGTGTGTGAGAGGGTGAGGGTGTGTGAGGGTGTGTGTGAATGAGGGTGTGTGAGAGTGAGGGGGTGTGAGGGTGGGTGAGGGGGTGTGAGGGTGAGGGGTGTGAGGGTGAGAGTGTGTGAGGGTGTGAGTGTGCGGGGGTGTGTGTGGTGTGAGGGAGTGGGGGTGTGAGGGAGTTTGAGAGTGAGGGGATGTGAGGGTGAGGGGGTGAGGGGGTGTGAGGATGAGGGGGTGCGAGGGTGAGGGGGTGCAAGGGTGTGTGAGGGTGAGAGGATGTGTGAGGGTGAGAGGGTGTGTGAGGGTGAGAGGGGGTGTGAGGGTGAGAGGGGGTGTGAGGGTGAAAGGGGGTGTGAGGGTGAAAGGGGTGTGAGGGTGAAAGTGGGTGTGAGGGTGAGAGGGGGTGTGAGGGGGGTTGGGGGTGAGAGGGGGTGAGAGTGTGCGAGGGTGAGAGTGTGAGTGAGGGTGTGTGAGGGTAAGGGTGAGGGTGTGTGAGGGTAAGGGTGAGGGGGTGTGAGGGTGAGGGGGTGTGAGGGTGAAGGTATGTGAGGGTGAGGGTGTGTGAGGTTGAGAGGGTGTGTGGGTGAGGGTATGTGAGGGTGAGGATGAGGGGGTGAGAGGGTGAGTGAGGGTGAGGGGGTGGGAGGGTGGGTGAGGGGGTGAGAGGGTGTGTGAGGGTGAGAGGGTGTGTGAGGGTGAGAGGGTGAGAGGGTGTGTGAGGGTGAGTGAGGGTGGGTGAGAGGGCGGGTAAGGGTCTGTGAGGGCGGGTGAGGGTGAGTGAGGGGCTGTGAGGGTGAGAGGGGGTGTGAGGGTGAGAGGGGGTGAGAGTGAGTGAGAGTGTGAGAGAGTGTGAGTGAGGGTGTGTGAGGGTGAGGGTAAGGGTGATGGGGTGTGAGGGTGAGGGGATGTGAGGTTGAGAGGGTGTGAGGTTGAGGGGGTGTGAGGTTGAGGGGGTGTGAGGGTATGTGAGGGTGAGGGGGTGTGAGGTTGAGGGGGTGTGAGGGTGGGGTGTGTGAGGGTGAGTGAGGGTGTGTGGGTGAGTGAGGGTGTGTGAAGGTGAGGGGGCTGAGGGGGTGTGAGGGTGCTGAAGGGACGTGAAATAGCGTGTCCCATCTGTAATGTATTGGTCAGTGAAATAGCGTGTTTTGCGAGTGCTGAAGGGGACCTTATAAGTGTTGAGTCACAGATATTGGCAACGTTTGTAAGGTATGTTGTAGAGCAACGTATCTGCTGTGTTCAGTACTGTAAAGTTTGTGTGCAAGTTGTGCTTAGTATAGTGACGTGAGGGCAGTGGCATGGTGTGGAATGTCGTGGTGAGTAGTGATATGATGTGTAATGTTTTTAAAATTAAATACATTTTTTTGTTGTGTGTTATTTTTCTATATTTACTGCTCAATAAAATATTAACCTATGGACGGGCTGGAACATTGTGTATGGTATTTCCGCCGAAAACAAAGTGAATGCTCTTTGTTGTACTTACTGTACTGCAAATGCTGGTAAATGAAAGCCAACGTGAATATCTATTTAGCAGTGAAACTTGTATGTTTTTGCGCATTACCTTGCATGCCGCACCGTCGTTTAGCTTGCAAATCCAGTAAGTGAGGAAGGGGGCGGGAGTAAAGACAGCAGGGACAATGGGCGGGAGTGAAGAGATCACAGACAACTTTGTAAAGAGGGCACGGGCAACGGGCGGGAGTAAAGAGATCACAGACAACGGGTGGGGGGTGGGAGTAAATAGGGCACGGACAACGGGCGGGGGGAGGAAGTAAAGAGATCACGGACAACGGGTGGGGGGCGGGAGTAAAGACAGCAGGGACAATGGGAGGGAGGCAGGAGTAAAGAGATCACGGACAACGGGTGGGGGGCGGGAGTAAAGACAGCAGGGACAATGGGAGGGAGGCAGGAGTAAAGAGATCACGGACAACGGATGGGGCGGGAGTAAAGACAGCAGGGACAATGGGAGGGAGGCAGGAGTAAAGAGATCACGGACAACGGGTGGGGGGCGGGAGTAAAGACAGCAGGGACAATGGGAGGGAGGCAGGAGTAAAGAGATCACGGACAATGGGTGGGGGCGGGAGTAAAGTCAGCAGGGACAATGAGAGGGAGTGAAGAGATCACGGACAACTTTGTAAAGAGGGCACGGGCAACGGGCGGGAGTAAAGAGATCACAGACAACGGGTGGGGGGCGGGAGTAAATAGGGCACGGACAACGGGTGGGGGTCAAGACTGATTTGCATAATGCTGGGTCTGAACTGAGGTGTCATGGGGAGCACAAGAACAATGGATTTAATCCAGATCTGTGACTGGGGGTCAATGTATGAATCATTCAGCATTCCATCCATCATTCAGGTTATAAATGGTCAGCAAAGTTAGTAAAGGTTCGTGCATGAGCAGCATGGAAGCAGAGATACGTATGCTTCATACATGTTCAGAGCAGATGAATGTCAGCAGGTCATACATGGGCTGTTACTCCTGGTTCATACGTGGTCTGGCTTGGAAGCTCGTGGGTTACACATTGTATGGCATGGATGTCCATGGTTTATACATGGTACGACATACATAGCAATCATTTATACTTACTTATAAGCGGTGTCAATTATCCATACGCAGTCACTATGGCTGTTTATGTCTCATGTGGGACCAGCAGAGATGTCCTTGTGCGATACGCAATCAGCAGTGACGTACATTGTCTATACATGATAAGTGGGGATGATTGTCGGCAGATTATAAGCCGCCATGAAGGTCACGCAGGGTTGATGCACACTGGGCGTTGACGTACATGATGTAGACATTGTAAGTTTGGTTATCCATGGTTTAGGAACGCTTACATTGATGTATATGTATTGTTTATACTTAAGGAGTATAGAGGTTTATGGTTTATTAATGGTCATACCCAGGTCCGGTAGCTCAGTGGACTAATGCGTCCCCTCCAGGAGTCTGTGTTTGGGCCAATGGCCAAAGGTCCACTCAACCTTTCATCCTTACAAGATTGATAAAATGAGTACCACTGAGTTGGATAACAAACGCACCTGTTATTTAGTGCCAAGATGTCCCAGGGGATGAATGCGTGATTGATAAATGTATGATATGCTATGGTATGTTATGGCATGTTATGTCATGTAATGTTATGCTATGTTATGTTATGTCATGTTTTGTCATGTAATGTTATGATATGTTATGTTCTCATGGAGGGATGTGGTTTATATAGACTTTAAATTAATTTCAACACTTTATATACTTTATACAATGTCAGCCTGGACGCCTGTCACTTACCTTTGTTGGTCCCGCCCATTTCAGCTGGAGGCTCAGCTCACACTCTGTATTTACTGTCTGTGCTAACATGCCATTCACATGACCTTCACATGAGCAAGGGTCCTTCCTGTCCTCTCCCTCCATCAGCACTGGCAGTGACAGTACCAGGTGCCACTGTTGTATTCGCAGCCCCGTCCCAGGGTCATGCTGCAGACCACGTGAAGTGCACGGGCAACGGGCGGGAGTAAAGAGATCACGGACAACGGGTGGGGGGCGGGAGTAAATAGGGCACGGACAACGGGTGGGGGCGGGAGTAAATAGGGCACGGACAACGGGTGGGGGGTGGTAGTAAAGACAGCAGGGACAAGGGGAGGGAGGCGGGAGTAAAGAGATCACGGACAACGGGTGGGGGGCGGGAGTAAAGAGATCACGGACAACGGGTGGAGGGCGGGAGTAAATAGGGCACGGACAACGGGTGGGGGCGATAGTAAAGACAGCAGGGACAATGGGAGGGAGGCGGGAGTAAAGAGATCACGGACAACGGGCGGGGGGAGGAAGTAAAGAGATCACGGACAACGGGTGGGGGGCGGGAGTAAAGACAG
Source organism: Lissotriton vulgaris (assembly GCF_964263255.1). NCBI lineage: Eukaryota > Metazoa > Chordata > Amphibia > Caudata > Salamandridae > Lissotriton > Lissotriton vulgaris. Next base: position 1,918,812,405 of record NC_141691.1, read on the forward strand.
CAGGGACAATGGGAGGGAGGCGGGAGTAAAGAGATCACGGACAACGGGCGGGGGGGAAGTAAAGAGATCACGGACAACGGGTGGGTGGCGGGAGTAAAGACAGCAGGGACAATGGGAGGGAGGCGGAGTGAAGAGATCACGGACAACGGGCGGGAGTAAAGAGATAACGGACAAGGGGGGAGGGAGTAAAGAGATCACGGACAAGGGGGAGGGAATAAAGAGATCACGGACAAGGGGGGGGAGGGAGTAAATAGGGCACGGACAACGTCGCATGGAAAACAAACGGAAGAGAAAGCACGCCTGTTCCTCTGGGAAAGGTGTTGTTGCAGCAGGCCTAGGCAAACACACCGCTCATCCACCAAGGCCTGGAAGACATTGGGGCCGAGGTGACAAGGGAAGGGGTCAGAAAAAACGCAGAGCTCCTACTGCTCCAGCAACAGGAAGGAAACAACGGACATGCACTGGTAGCCGTGGGCTGTAACGGAGCCCCTAAAAACACAACTACCCACCCTAATACCGATCATCGCTCAGTGCCTGCCTTCCCAGTGCGGCCCTGCTGAAGGGAGGGAGCGAGCGAAGGATAATGTCGTGATCGTGCGAGCATGCGCCTCAGCTGTACGGGCGCACACTCAAAGTCACGCTGTGCGTGGTTCTGTGTACCGTGAGCGTGCACATTGGACGTCTAGGAAACTCGTCATCTGCTAAGCCATCCAGAAGATTTGCAGGTGCGTGATCATGGAGAGCCCCGCCTGCTGCCAAGCCTGAGCCGCTGACACACACCTGAGGAGGAAAGACCGGCCTGGAGAGCAGCGGGGGAGTCCTGAGTCAGCCCGGTGAGTAGGGGGGACGTGTTTTTTGGTGCATCAGGCTAGCGAGACAGAGATGGGCACTTGGAGTGTATGGATGTGCGTGTGTGTGTGTGTGTGCGTGTGAGCAGGTTGGGGGGGTGCGCCTGTGTGTGTGAGCGTGTGTGTGCTTGCGTGTGTGTGGTTGTGCGCGCGCACGCGACTGAGAGAGGCATTGCTGGCAATCTGGAGATGTGCACAGCTCCAGGGGGCGGGGCGTGCGCGTCAACGCTGTGAAATCGCCGCGCGTGCCCCTGTCTATGTCCCTTGAGAGCCGACTTAATAACAATAGGTCTCGAGCGAGACCTATAAATGAAGATGTATGCATTATGAAAGGAAATGGAGGTTGAATTATGATACTGAGTACAAGCGGGCATCTAAAGTTGCTCTCAGCCAGTTTCGCAAAAATATTAAAAAGGCTTAAATAGCTTTTTTTGCTAAAGAAATAGCTGTTTCCGAGAATGTTTCTGGAACATTTTTAAAATCGACAAAGCGTTCCTGTATACGGATGCTAAACACAAATTATTCCTGCTTCTCAGCTTCTGGCGGGAGACTTATTTTCATTTATTGATGATAAAGTGGAAAACATGCACTCAAACTTGGGTGCTAGAGATATTCCCCTCCTACGCTGAAATATGCAAAAACCCATTGTTCATGACAAAGCCAGCTCGTCATAAGCACAGCGCAGGTAAAGCCCATGACGAGCTGGCTTTGTCATCAGCACTGAAGGGATTTAATAGGACTGAGGACATTCTTTCCTTGGGGTCGAACTTCTTCCCTCAGCTGGAAAAGGAAGGTTTGTTGCTTGAATCCTTTGCCGAATCTAGGCATATTATCCATAAAGTTAAATCTGAATCTCCTCTCGATGTCTGTCCTCCCTATAGTTTGTTGATGGCAGCCCCCTCCATGAATCCACAGATGAATGCCCTTTTTCATCTATCCTTAAAATTGGACAAAGTGCCAACAATATGGAAAAACGCACTTATGGTACCTCTCTGGAAAAAAAGCCATCTTTGATCCACTTGTCATGAGTAATAACAGGTATATTGTTCTTCTCCCTGTACTGGGGAAAATACTGGAAACTCTGGTAAATTGCCAGATTACCAAGAACATTGAATGTAATAAGGTCCTTCATCCTGCTCAGTCTGGCTTCCTTGAGAGCTTCAGCAGAGAGTCTCCCCTCTTGGAGGTCACAGAGTATATTAAATGTAATATGGATCTGGGAAGAAAAGCTGTGGTCATTCTATTTCATTTGTCCACCACATTTTAAACAGTGTACCATAAAATACTCTTACAGAGACTGGAGAAGGCAGGAATAGTGGCAGAGCCTGGATAGGCTTTGAACTGGCACAGGACAAAGGTGCGAATTATGTCCCTGTTCAGTATCACATAATGATGTTATCTCTAAGTGGCTAGAAATCTGACAGAATGTTTATACAGACTGGAGACTGTGTCAATTAGACTCTACTTCTCTCGCACACATATTTGCCTGCTGCTGTGCAGTGAGTATTTTGGTGCCTGGCCTATAGTTTTATATAGGAATCATTGTAGGGGAGAAATATTGCCCCCGGCTTGTGTGATCGTGATAATATTGAAGTAGGGATTCATTAATTCTCAGTTACAACTCTCTGTAAAACCGATGATGGCCTTTAGTCAACGTGTTTGGTTTCTTGTTCAGTGCAATTGCTGCGGTGAGTCGCTCCCAAAGGAGCTGTGGATGAACGGGGGCTGGTATTGAATATGTTTCTGGGTTGTTTTAGGTGCCCATTCCATCCGTGTTCATAGCTGGTGGTGCCTAATTAATTCACTTGTCATTTTTGTGGCCAGTGTTAGACGCATGTAGTCTAACGCTCAACAACCCTCAGGCCTCAATACAATTTAGTAAAAGCCATTTATACCTGGTTTACTTGGCATTTCCACCCAAGTAAGTGAGGCTAATTTTTACGCAGTAGTTGGTTATTTTGCTCACGCTAGGGTTTTACTTTGCTAGCTAGCACAGGTCTGCTTTTGCGTTCGTCTTCCTCACGCATGAATTTCGAGGTAGCCACTAGATGGCAGGCTTGTCATAGGAGTGCATCCAATTTACACGCGGTGCCGCAGCTGCAGGAGTTTTTTTAACGCAATGTTCAGCAGCTTAATAATGGTTTAGGCAGACCTTAATTGCAGCATGTAGCAAAAAGATGATCAACAATTAATGTGATGGAAGCAAATAATTAGATGGATTTCAGTTCTGGTAGAAATGTCCCCTCCTGTCACTTCGGAGTGCTTAAGATACTGGAAAAGTTGAATTCCCTCCACTGCTTTCATTACACTCTTGAAGCACCGAGTTGAGGTTATGGTCACTGCATGTTTGCGGATATTTGTGTATGTGGGAGTAAACTTGGGTAGCAATTAACTTTTGTAATGTGCAATTAACTTTTGTAACGTTGTTTGGTAATTTTCAACTCAAACGGACTAAAGCATGGGTGGGTGGAATGGAAATATGCAAGAGCAGGTACTATCCCAGAGATACTGTGTGTCATGGAGAAGTGTCAGGACTCTGTAATTACAAGCGTTGTGCCCCTGTTTAGAAGCACGGCCGGACTGGGAACAGCAACCATCCCTGGCAGATTGGTGCTCGAGGGGCCCCGCGAGCAGGAATGGGGTGCTAGTGGGAAGCCTTGCTCCCGCTTTTGTTGCAGGGGGGCCAATATTGCAGCACTGCCTCAAAACCGGCCCCCACAGGATCAAAACGGGCCCGTCCCTTCAGCCCACCGGGGAAATGCCCGGGCCCGCAACGGCCAGTCCGGCCCTGCTTAGAAGTGCATGTGCTCTCCCCTGCAATCTAAAGCAGTGTAGGGTGCTAGTGCCTAAAAGTGCCTGGCCCTGCCTGACCGAGTTAAAGACTGCATGAAAGAGAGCACTGCCTTTGTTCTTCCTGAACGTGCTTGAATTGCTTTCACGTTTTTTCCACACCCCATGGTGATGATGATACTAATAATAATGATAGCAGTAATATTGATTTAAATAACATTAAAAATCATCATCATGATGCTGTACGCAGCTTCCATAGGATGCCTCTATTTATTTTTAAAAACATTTATTTTACAGAGTTTTATATAGCATGAACTTGACCCGAAGGTATCGGGTAACATAGCATCAGTTGAGTTACATGAGAACATACATTTTTGTTAGGCTCGGGGAGATGAGGTCGATTTACTGAAGTCTGAAGCAACGCAAAGTTGCATAGAGCTCTTTTAGACTATCATGCAAGTTGTTGCACAACCTTTATGAATTAACCCCTCTGTGTCTTATGCTGTGAACATACTCTAGTTTTTTTAATGGAAGTACCCTTCAAAGCCACAGGCAAGGAGTATTCCCACAGTAGGCACACCACTGAACATGTGCATTTAGGTGCCTCTGAAATCAGACAAAGAACAGTAAGGTGAGACACATCACATTCATCACAGAAGCATATTCTGTGAAAAATTGAATTCAGTTTTGGTGATATTGAATGCTTTTCTGCCTAATGAAGCAAATACCCCTCTCTGCCATAGAATATCTTATTATTCACAGTCCTGCATTCCTTGGTGCACCTCTTTTGGTGAATGTTTGGGTCATGAGTTGCAAAATAATATGGCTGGAGTAAATCATATTAATTTACAGCATGCTTCTTTCATGAGTTTAGGGCCCATAAGAAGGACCACACACACCACACACACACACACACACACACACACACCACACACACGCACACACGCACACACATACACACACACCACCATACCCCCATGATTCAGGTTTACTGATGTAGTGATGTCTGGAGCTAGAGCTTAAGTGGGAAATTCACACATAGCTGCCAAGTAACCTCGCCAGTGTGCCTTTTTAGCCTACCATGTATGCCATCTGGGACATTTAGGGGCATATTACCAACGTTTAGCAATATTTATTGCTAACAATGCTTAGCAACTAATTTTTTAACGCTAAGCATCGCCGGAAATTATCGCAGAGATAACTTGCTATTAGCAAGGTTTATCTCAGAAATGATAAAAATCCTCGCGCTTACTGCCAATTGAGAGATTATCGCTGGAAAACCAACGATAATCTCTCGAAGTTTGGCGTTAGCTTGATGATAGGGGCTCACAAACTTAGCCATGATATCGACGTTCCATACGATATCATGGCTAAGTCAGGAAAATACCTTGGGGCATATTATCAAGGGGGTTTTTCTCCGCTTTTTTGGCTTTAAAAGCCAAGAAAGCGGAGATAAAATTATCTCCCTATTACCTAGCTGCCGCTAACACCAGTTAGCGACAGCTAGTAGGAGATAGCGACCATCTTGGGCCCCACTTTGCATGTCAGTGATATTTATCACTAATGACATGCAAAGTGGGCGTGCCAAGATGTTAGCGACTGGAAACAGTCGCTAACATCGCTATCTCCTATTACCAACTTTTTGAGATATTCGCGCTAAGCGCAAATATCTCCAAAAGCTAACACCTGCCCCGAGCAGTTCTTAGCCATGTTCTCCAACGGGAGGTGGATAACATGGCTAAGAGCATTAGCTCGGTAATGCATGAATATCGCGGACTTTTCAGCGATATTCATGCATTGCGGCCGATTTTTATCGCATTTGCGATAAACCTTGGTAATACCAAGGTTTATCTGCGATAAAAATCGCCGCAGGTCAGCGGTAAATTTTTGTCTCTAACCAAGCAATAGCGATAATTATCGCTATTGCTTGGTAATATGCCCCCCCAGGTGTAAAAAAAGCAGTGCTAACCGCGGTTAACGCTGCTTTTTTTTTTATCACTAACAGGGTTAGCGAAATCCTTGATAATAGGAGAAATGTCGATTAACAACATTTCTCCTATTATTTTTCTCTGGAACGCCCCCTTTGCATCTCATTAGAGATGCGAGGGGAAGCATAGAGAAAAAGGGTGCTAACATGCAAATTTGCGTGTTAGCACCCTGTTGCTGATAGGGAGATAATTTTATCTCCGCTTTCTTTGCTTTTAAAGCCAAAAAAGCGGAGATAAATCCCTTGATAATATGCCCCTTAGTTTCTCTTTTAATAAAGAAATTATGGTCTTAAACTTCTCAAATCCAAAATCGATTGAAGGTGTTAGACAATGCATGGTGTCACTTGGGAGTTATGCCATACCTGGTGTGGGAAAGTGCCTCTTTTTTCATGGCCATCCCATTTTTATGTTGATTGGGATCAATGGTTTTTGAACTCTTCACAATAGGGCCCTTCTAACCTCTGATCCCTAAATCATAGTAAAATTGAGTAGTCTGCAATTGATATATTTAAATTTAAAGTAAGGCCATTGCATATAGTCCACAAAAATATACCAAATAGCATAGAAAATGTAATGCCACCTGAGGGCTGCGGCACAAAGAAAACATGCCTTCATTCCTACCTTTGTAGCCTGACTCCTGCTGCATTTAAACCTGCAGTTGAACCTGTAAAATAACCCTTTTAACAGGAAATAACCCTACATTTACATTTTAAATAAGTGATCCCTAATTAGGCCTTGTAGCCCACAAGCTAAATTGCCTCATATTTAAAAGTGGTACATGCAATAATTACATTTTATTGTAAGGGCTGTAACTGTAAGAAACATAGTTCAGAGCAATTAATGCATCTGCTAACTTTGGATTGGGGCAAGTTACAGAGGTGATATAACTACTATTTTTACTATTTATTAAAACTCTAAATCGTTAATGAAGTCCAATTTTTAGTAAATATTTAGAAAAAATAATTTTAAAATGTTATCTGCCTGAACCTCCAGCAGGCTAATCAGCATTAGCTAGCAGCTGGATCCGAATTTGGCTTACCCTTAATGAGGTGAGAAAACTGCTCCCAGAGCAGGAAGAAAGGCTTTGGCCTATTAACAGGAAGACGTGGGTATGAATTATTTTACAGGTATCTGCTCAGGAAGGACAGCTGAGTAGGAAGTCCAAGAATGTAATTAACTTGCAGGAACCAACTTGAAGTCTGCCCATTCAAATTTAAATGTAAGAGGAGACCTGGGGAAGGGAATCCTTTGATTCTTTAGGTCATCTTTCACTTGTTTGAGAGCAGGTTAGTAGTTGGGAGAGTTGATCCAAAAAACAGTTTAATGTAACCGAAAAGGAGGGCTGTCCACCATGCTGGCCGTCATTTTTAAAGCATTACCAGGAACCACCATCATTGCAGAACCTGTCAATGCACTTTGCTGTTTGGTACAGGGCTCCATCGACATGGAAGAGCCCTGCACCAAACAGATTTTTTAATTTTCAAGAAAATGTCAAAATGGGATTTTATTGTTAAAAATAAAAAGACAATGCTCCCCTCGCCATGGGAGTCCTCTCCCATTGTGAGGGGAGTATTTAGCGGTTTTCATTGCCACAGGGTTTTTCTGGTGATGACAGAAAAGGAAATCTGATCTCTAATTTTACCTATCTAAATCAGTCGAGCAGAATTATAGGTCTGTCTCTGATGACTCTTACTCCAAAGGGCTGTCTGAGGTGTTCCGTCATGGCAAAGACGGATTACTCTCCACCTTCGTTGAATCTATGGTCCGCCAGAATCTACATTGGGAGGTTGGACCATTATCTTGGAGCTAAGCATACTATGTCATTGTTGGCAAGATAAAAATCAGGCCCCAAGTCCAAAAGTATAAATTAGACTATGTGTACACTCGAAAAGCATCCAACCAACAGAAAGACTTCGGGGTCTAGAAATTAACATTTTTCCTGCTCAGAGCTTTTTCAGGCAAAAGCAACAGCTGCAGTGCTAGCTTGTCCAGCAGGAATCCTGCTTTAAGAGGACTTCGGTAGATACAGCCTGCAACCTTGCCCCGCTGGAGGATTTGGACTGTCATTTCAGAGACTAAGCCAGAAGGCATAAACTTTGACCAGGACGAACTCACTTGGTGCATCTGACCCACACTCCATCACATTCATCCTGCAGCCGCATCTAGGTCCAAGTCAAATGGAAACAATGATTACTGATTGACTCTTTACTTTTTCTTGGCGTTTTTTACTTAAATCTTTAAAAATGCATATCTCCAGTTCCCATTATTAGATTTTGGTATTGTTTTACTCTTTGCATTTTTCTTTTCTCTGTTGTTTAATTGGTTGTGGGATATTCATATTGTGGTAGTTTGTCTTTATAACTATTTGTTTTACTGCTAAATACTTTACATATTTTCCAAAGTTAAGCCTGCAGCCTGTGTTGAGATTGGAAAGTTATTCTTAGTAGGAAAATTGAGGATCCCCATAGATTCCAAATCATTCCCTTGCAGAAATGGGAGGAAAATGTGTTTATTTTTGCTGACATTTGAGGTCTGAAGGGAATTGTGGGAAAACGCAGGGGGATATATGCATACAAGACCACTCTGGACTCCTATGGGTGCCTAGTTTTCAGGATTGCCTGGATGTGATAGCTTTTCACTTGGTGGTGGTGGAGTCCAGGTAAAAAATCAAAAGCTACCCAGATTCCAAAAAATGAGGTCAGTTTTGAATGGAAAAATGTGATCTGTCCAAGATTTATTTTGGTGCCTTTTTGCAGTCAACTGTGCTGGGCCTACACACAAAAGTAGGATAGTATTTTTTCTGCACAAGTTTGAGAATTCTGTGTGGTACACAATTTGTGGATCCACACAGTTTCTGGAATGTTCTCTCACAGAAATATGAGGAATATGTGCCAAAGTTGAGGGTTTGAAGGGCATTAGGGGTAAGAAATTCTCATGGGATCTGGGTGTCTAGCTTTCAGAAATGTCTAGGCTTAATAGGTTTCCCTTGGGGTAGGGGCACCTGAGCCCAAATCCAAAGTCCATAGTTATTCAGATTAGTCTAAATTCCTAAACTACCCACATTGCAAAAAGATAAATTCTATAAAATCCACTTTTCTTAAGTATTTATGTAAAAACATACCACCTCTGAATTGGAATTTTAGTGAACCTAAAAAACAGTCAAGCTACCTTATTGGCTGTAATGCCCACTTAGTGATGGTTTATGTAATATATAAAAATGTTATGTTATGTTATGTTATGTTAAGCGTTTTGTAAAGCGCAAACAGCTGCCCCAGCAACGGGGCGTCCCGGCGCTAGAACCATAACACAACCAGCTGAGTAGAGAAAAGAGGGAGACCTACAGGGGGGGAAAGAGATGAGTTTTAATAGCTCTGCGGAAAGCTAGTAGGTTGTCGATGCAACGGATGTGGAGGGGAAGGGAGTTCCATAACTTAGCCCCCAGTAGTCTGAAAGAGCGTCCTCCGATGCGACAGAACTTCGTGTGGGGTACCATGACTAGATGTTGGGGATTGTAGGGCGTTAGCAGCGGGCGGAGGAGCTCTGGCCCCTCAGTATTCAGAATTTTAAAGGCAAATATGAGGGCCTTGAATTGGATGCGGGCTTCCACGGGCAGCCAATGTAGTCTGTGAATGGTAGCTCTCGCGGAGCACCTTCTAGGCAGGCCTACTATTGCCCTGGCCGCCGAATTCTGAATCCGTTGGAATCTCTTAATTTCAGTTTTGTTAGCTCCTAACAGCAGGACACTCGCATATTCCAGTCTGGCCATGATGGTCGATTGTACAATAAGTTGCCTCGTTTTGGAATCAAAGTAGCCTAAGATGGGGTTGAGGCTTCTTAATAATCCAATACAAGTTGCGGCAACTTTTTTAGTATGAGACTGGAAGTTAAGTGCAGAGTCCAGCCAAACTCCTAGGTTTTTTGCCAGAGTTTTCGGGGGGGGGCTGGGCCCAATGAGTGGGGCCACCAGAGGTCACTCCAGCTGTTAGGGTTTTTCCCCAGGATCAGCACCTCGGTTTTGCCACCGTGGAGTTGGAGGCAGTTTGCTGTCATCCAGTTAGCGACGGCGGTCAGTCCATCCCTGAATCTAGTGGCATCGGGAGAGGGAGCCTCGTTGAGGCTGATGACCAACTGTGTGTCGTCGGCGTACGACACCATTGTGAGGTCCCATTTTTTAGCAACCTCCGCCAGGGGTTGCATATATAGATTAACAGGGATGGACTGAGGGCAGAGCCCTGAGGGACTCCTTGTCCTATGTCTTGGGGTTGGGAAATGAACGGGGGGCAGATACCCGGAAGGATCTATTAGTCAGAAACGACCGGAACCATTGTAGTGCCGAATCTACGATCCCGATGTTTTCCAGGCATTTTAGTAGGATGGCATGGGAGACCGTATCAAAGGCCGCGCTGAGATCGAGCAGTATCAGCGCGGCACTTTTACCGGTGTCCATGATTTCCCGTAAGTTTTCCGTGGAGGTAAGGAGCGTGGATTCCGTGCTGTGGCCTGGCCTGAACCCATGTTGGGAGGGGTCCAGGATGTTGTTTTTCGCCATGTGATCATTAAGTATTTTGTTCGCGTGGGCTTCTGCTAGTTTCGCCACCCATGGGAGCAATGAGACGGGCCGGTAGTTCTCCGGTTTGGAGGGGTCTAGGGAAGGTTTTTTTTATAATGGGGGTAACCCAAGCCTGTTTCCAGCAGGTGGGTACCGTTGCCGTGGCGAAAGAGAGATTGAGGAGTGAGGTCAAGGATGGGAGGAAAAAATTCAAGGCTCCCAGGAAGTGGATTGGCCTCATCGGATCTGTGGGGCCACCAGATTTCACCTTCCTGCACAGTTTGGTAAGTTCCTCGCCAGGGATAGCAGGTAAGTATGTGAGCCTGGAGCCCTCGAAGGTGGCGTCGGGAGAGCTGATGTCCTCTGGACGGTTGTGGGTGAAGGAATTGTAAATTTTCTTCACTTTTTCCGTGAAGAAGGTGGCTAGATCTTCACATTGCTGAGTGGAGGTGATGTGAGAGGCAGGCTTGTCTCCGTTTTGCAGTTTTTGTACGATTCGGAAAATAGTTTTCGTGGGGTTGTGGCTAGCTTTGATCTCGTTCGCGTAGAAGGCTGCGCGGGCTACGCGTATTGCTTTGTGGTATGTTCTAAGCACAGCCAAGTATGCGTTTTTGTCCTCCTGCTTGTAGTCTTTCCTCCATTGCCGTTCCGCTTTCTTACATACTTTCCTCAATGTTTTGAGGTTCTCATCGTACCAAGGGTTGGAGGGGGTGTTCCGTCCTTTAGTCCACTTGGCCGGTATAATAGCATCCAATCCCTTGGTGATCCAGTCCTGGAAGGACGCATACGACGTTTCAATGTCGCCTGTATCCTCCAAGTTCGGTTCACCTAGGCTGACAGCGAGGTCACAATGTTGGAGTTTGTGCCAAGGCCGTTTCAGGCATGAGATGGGTGCCTTTTTTACGGGAGGGGAGGTGCTCGGGATTGAAAAAGTTACTAGCGAGTGGTCAGTCCAGGCCATGGGTTTGGGGTCGTCAGCTCTGGCTTCCGGGATATTAGTGAACACCGGGTCGAGTAAGTGGCCCGCGACATGTGTGGGAGTTAGGACGAGCGGGGTCAGCTGCAAGGCAGCTAGGTCCGCTAAGAAGTTGCTGATCTTAGCATCCGAGGAGTCGTCTAGGTGGAGATTAAGGTCCCCTAGGATAGTAAAGTTAGCTGAGCCAGTGATCAGTGCATGAGCTGTCTCAAGGAGGTCTTCTATGAATTTCGTGGAATGCCCCGGGGGTCTGTAGATAAAAAGGCCAGAGAGAGAGCAATGGGGGCTCGTGGAAATTTTGAAGCGAGCGCATTCGCTGTCCGTAATACTTTCCTTTTGGAAGGAGCAGGTAAAGGAAGATCTATGAATGGCGGCAATGCCACCTCCTCTCGAGTCCCTATTGATGCAGGTCATGGAGAACCCATCTGGTAGAGCTAGATTGGGGATGCTGGTTAGATCGTCTTTAAGCCAGGTTTCACACAGAAACATAATGTCTGGGTTCTCATCTATTAAAAGCGTTCTTACCTCCGCATGGTGTTTGACCAGGGATCTGACATTAAGCTGCATGATGGTAAGTAAAGTTTCATTCCTTCTGGTCTCTTTGTGGCTGATTGGGCGTGGCTCAGGTATAGCCAGATTACAGCTTTTACATTGAAGGGCGGTTCGACCAATGCATCCCTCTAAATTGTTACATCTTGGGCCAGGGTTGAGTGACCAAAGTAGGTTGCTATCATATACGTATGATTTTTGGGCAGGGGGTCTGGCGAGAGGCGAGGACTTGGCGAGGACGGGCGAAGACGGGCTTGCCTTAGGCGCGCCTTCGGCGCGCAAACGGCGCGCCCGCTGCGCCCGTCCGCTGCGCGTACGGTGGATGCACATAATTTCTAGCCAGAGGGGGGGCGGGGGGCATGGCCTCGGAGTGGGCGTGGCCTCTTGTCTCGCCGGCAATGGCGATCAAGATTTGTTTTGGTGCCTGGGCTCCGCTGACAGCGCTAGGATCCGCTGTGCGGTGCGCTCGAGTGCACACAGAGAGTCTTTGAGCTGCCAGGAAGCAGCGTGAGTTTTAAAATACACAGAATAAACGTGACACAAGTGAAGTATTTTTAAAAAATGAGGATCAAGGTGCTCCCGGCTTCCGCCTCAGGAGGTAACAGGTTCCAGCGATTACACTTTCAATCAGTGTTTTTATACCGGTGGGGCGGGGGCGTGGCCTCGGAGTGGGCGTGGCCTCTTGTCTCGCCGGCAATGGCGATCAAGATTTGTTTTGGTGCCTGGGCTCCGCTGACAGCGCTAGGATCCGCTGTGCGGTGCGCTCGAGTGCACACAGAGAGTCTTTGAGCTGCCAGGAAGCAGCGTGAGTTTTAAAATACACAGAATAAACGTGACACAAGTGAAGTATTTTAAAAAAATGAGGATCAAGGTGCTCCCGGCTTCCGCCTCAGGAGGTAACAGGTTCCAGCGAATACACTTTCAATCAGTGTTTTTATACCGGTGGGGCGGGGGGCGTGGCCTCGGAGTGGGCGTGGCCTCTTGTCTCGCCGGCAATGGCGATCAAGATTTGTTTTGGTGCCTGGGCTCCGCTGACAGCACTAGGATCCGCTGTGCGGTGCGCTCGAGTGCACACAGAGAGTCTTTGAGCTGCCAGGAAGCAGCGTGAGTTTTAAAATACACAGAATAAACGTGACACAAGTGAAGTATTTTAAAAAATGAGGATCAAGGTGCTCCCGGCTTCCGCCTCAGGAGGTAACAGGTTCCAGCGATTACACTTTCAATCAGTGTTTTTATACCGGTGGGGCGGGGGCGTGGCCTCGGAGTGGGCGTGGCCTCTTGTCTCGCCGGCAATGGCGATCAAGATTTGTTTTGGTGCCTGGGCTCCGCTGACAGCGCTAGGATCCGCTGTGCGGTGCGCTCGAGTGCACACAGAGAGTCTTTGAGCTGCCAGGAAGCAGCGTGAGTTTTAAAATACACAGAATAAACGTGACACAAGTGAAGTATTTTAAAAAAATGAGGATCAAGGTGCTCCCGGCTTCCGCCTCAGGAGGTAACAGGTTCCAGCGATTACACTTTCAATCAGTGTTTTTATACCGGTGGGGCGGGGGGCGTGGCCTCGGAGTGGGCGTGGCCTCTTGTCTCGCCGGCAATGGCGATCAAGATTTGTTTTGGTGCCTGGGCTCCGCTGACAGCGCTAGGATCCGCTGTGCGGTGCGCTCGAGTGCACACAGAGAGTCTTTGAGCTGCCAGGAAGCAGCGTGAGTTTTAAAATACACAGAATAAACGTGACACAAGTGAAGTATTTTAAAAAATGAGGATCAAGGTGCTCCCGGCTTCGGCCTCAGGAGGTAACAGGTTCCAGCGATTACACTTTCAATCAGTGTTTTTATACCGGTGGGGCGGGGGGCGTGGCCTCGGAGTGGGCGTGGCCTCTTGTCTCTCTGGCAATGGCGATCAAGATTTGTTTTGGTGCCTGGGCTCCGCTGACAGCGCTAGGATCCTCTGTGCGGTGCGCTCAAGTGCACACAGAGAGTCTTTGAGCTGCCAGGAAGCAGCGTGAGTTTTAAAATACACAGAATAAACGTGACACAAGTGAAGTATTTTAAAAAAATGAGGATCAAGGTGCTCCCGGCTTCCGCCTCAGGAGGTAACAGGTTCCAGATACTTTCCTGTCAAAATTGGTTATTTTGACAGGTTTGTCTGCAGGTTTAAAGCCTACTGGAATCTAGCTACACACGTAGACCTGAAACCATGTTTCATTTGTTAGTCTAGTAGATGGCACAGCATGTGCTGCAGTCCACAGGAAACATTTAACATTTTCATGCATTTGACCTTTTTCCTGCACCACGTACTAAGGTCTTACTGGGAAGTTAAATATGAAATTTGGAGGTAAGCCAATTTTACCATGTTTTAGGAGTCAGAGCACATGCACTGGGGACTGGACAGCAGTGCCTTAGTATGCAGAGTTCAAGAAGCAGCAGCATTAGTCCAAAAAATGGGGCTGACCAAGCAAAAGAGGCCCTTTCGTACAATTTGAGACATAGGCAGATAATGGGATTTTTCCAGATTCAGGGGACTTTTGTTCAAGTGGAAAGTCTGTAATATAATTCAGGTTTTGAGTTTTATGTAGCCAACTGAACATGTCTTTCCGTTTTCTAAGTATACCCATCGAAACAAAATCCTCATTTACATTCCTTTTGAACTTCTCTAGTCGGCATCCATGTTAGCTTGAATCGTGACAAAATTAACAGTATAAGATATCCACCTGTCATTCTGACTTGGATAGAGGCTCAAGCATTGATGTATTATTTGACTGAACACCCACATAACATTTTGTGGTACTGAATAAAGCAGCTGGAGACATTGCCTCTGACGATATATCCGCCAAGTCTCAAGTTCTAAATAGGGCGAGCACCCGGCTGTGGCAAGGAGAATAACATCTCGATTTTTAGCAGATTCTCCATTTCCACGCTCCTTTAAATCACTTCCTCAGATTCCTTGTGGGATTTTTAATTGGGCCATATGGCTCTGGTGTGTCCAGACCATGATTAAACAGTTCTATTGAAAAGGAACACTAAAAGAGTTTACCTTCTTGTTTATTTAGCAGTTAAAACCAAAATTATTCCAGCAACATGAGCTGCTGATTATAGTTGAGAAATCATCCATGTTCAGGCATGCTAAGCAGGAAGTCTGTGTGAAGAAGGAAATCTAGATGTTAAAAACTCTCGATGGGCCAAGATGTCTTTTCCTAGCAATGCAAGGTACAGTGCGTCTTGCCCCTTTCCTCCATAGGTTATCCTCCATTTGCTGGTTTGCCGGAGCTTATTTAGTTCCACAGATCAAAGCTAAGAGTGGGTGTCAAAGCAGGACTTCATGATCTTGGATTTCAGTCCCAGAAGTTTACACTGGGCATGTCTTGTGGATTTTAAGTTTCTTAGACATTTTTCTAAGAAGGTGTGTCTCTTTCGTATAAAGCAACTAGATGTTTGTGGACCTCAAATCGTTCTTCAACAACAAAGTTTTTAATTGGTGATAGAATTACTCTGCAAGGTTCTTTTTTCATATCTCCAGGATGAGCTCAGTTGACAAGAGCCTAGCTTCTGGGAAAATATTCACAAATTGTGCAAGAAACTCAAAAGTCATTTCTAACCTCCCAAACCTCAAGATGCATGGACTCTCTTTTAGCACTCAGGCTAATTTCTGCAAGGCTAAAACAAACACTTCCTGGCTTAATATGCTTCTACTCTGAAGGGTATGCAGCAGGACATTATAGAGAGTCAATGATGACTTTTGACCCGCCAAGCCGAACACCAGCAGCAACCACCTCAAGTGCATCCTACTCAACACCCGCTCCGTCCACAGACACACCATCGAACTCTGGACCCTCCTCGACACCAAGGCTCCAGACGTCGCCTTCCTCACGGAAACCTGGATGAACGACTCCTCAGCGCCCGACATCGCCATCGCCATCCCAGAGGGCTACAAGATCACCCGAAGAGACCGCGACAACCAGACTGGAGGAGGCATCGCCATCATCTACAGGGACACCATCCGCATCACGACCAACACCGACGACACCCTGAAAACCGCCAAACACCTGCACTTCCAGATCCACACGGACCCCAAAACCACCCTCAGGGGCACCCTCATCTACCGACCCCCGGGACCGCGCACACAATTCAGCGAAGACATCGCCGACTTCATCTACCCGCACGCCCTCCCCTCCGCTGACTACATCCTCTTGGGGGACATCAAGTTCCACCTGGAGAACATCAACAACCACAACACCACCACCCTGCTTGACAACCTCGCCAATCTCGGACTCAAGCAGCTAGTGACCACCCCCACTCACCTCGCCGGACACACACTCAACGCTGTCTTCTCATCCAGCAAGGACATCATCTTCAGCCACGCCACCGGACTCCACTGGACGGACCACAGCTGCGTCCACTTCACCTTCAGAAGATCCACGATCCACCACCACCAGCAACAGGTTGCTCGAAGAAACTGGAACAAGATCACAGCAGACCAGCTTGCCGATTCCCTGAGCCAGCACCCCCGCGCCAGCTCAGCGAACCCCAGCCAGGCCGCCGACAACCTCACGAAGTGGATCAGCAACTGCGCAGACGACCTCGCCCCACTGAGGGCCCCGCCTAGCAAACCCAGCAGCAAGAAGGCCCCATGGTTCACCGAAGAACTCAAGAGCTCCAAGAAGAACTGCCGAGCCCTCGAGAAAGCCTGGAGAAGGGAGCCAACACCAGACAACATGACCACCCTCAAGCTCGCCACCCGGAAGCACCATCAACTGATCCGCGCCACCAAGAAAACAGCATTCAAGGACCGGCTGGACAACAATGCACACAACTGAAAGGAACTCTTCAACATCGTGAAAGAGCTCTCCAACCCCAACGCCGGAAACAACGACATCACCCCGTCGCAAGACCTCTGCAACTCCCTCGCCTCCTACTTCCACAACAAGATCGCGGACATACACAACAGCTCCAGCCCACAAACAACGCTCCCCACGACTGCACCAACGCTCCCCACCACCACCCTCAGCGCCTGGACCCAGATCAACACAGAAGACACCATCTGCACAATGAACTCTATCCACTCCGGATCTCCGACCGACCCCTGCCCCCACCACGTCTTCAACAAGGCCGACGCTATCATCGCACCCCACCTGCGGGACATCATCAACGCCTCCTTCGACACCGCCACCTTCCCTGAGAGCTGGAAGCACGCCGAACTCAGCGCTCTACTAAAGAAACCAACAGCGGACCCCACCGAACTCAAGAATTACCGCCCCATCTCGCTCCTCCCGTTCCCAGCCAAAGTCATCGAGAAGACCGTCAACAAGCAACTGGCCGCCTTCCTCGAGACGAATGGATCCCTCGACCCCTCACAATCTGGCTTCCGAGCCAACCACAGCACCGAGACCGCCCTCATCGCGGCCACCGATGACATCCGAGCCCTGCTGGACAACGGTGAAACAGCGGCCCTCATCCTCCTAGACCTCTCCGCGGCGTTCGACACTGTCTGCCACCGCACCCTAGTGCAGCGCCTCAGCAACATCGGAATCCAGGAGAAGGCACTGGAGTGGATCATCTCCTTCCTCGCTGGAAGGACACAGAGAGTCCGCCTACCACTGTTCAGATCTGCAGCCACGGAAGTCATCTGCGGCGTTCCTCAGGGCTCCTCACTCAGCCCCACCCTCTTCAACGTCTACATGAGCCCCCTTGCGGCCATCGCACGCCAGCACAACCTCAACATCATCTCCTACGCTGACGACACCCAGCTGATCCTCTCCCTGACCAACGACCCCGCCGCCGCCAGAACCAACCTCCACGAAGGGATGAAAGACGTAGCCGAGTGGATGACGACCAGCCGCCTGAAACTAAACTCAGACAAGACGGAAGTCCTCATCCTTGGCTCCTCGCCCTCCACCTGGGACGACTCCTGGTGGCCCCCTGCCCTGGGCACCGCACCCAAACCAACAGACCACGCACGCAACCTGGGCTTCATCCTGGACTCCTCCCTCTCCATGACCAGACAAGTCAACGCCATCTCCGCGTCCTGTTTCAACATCCTACGCATGCTACGGAAGATCTTCCGATGGATCCCCATCGAGACCAGGAAGACGGTCACCCAGGCCCTCGTCACCAGCCGACTAGACTACGGCAACGCCCTCTACGCCGGAACCACCGCCAAGCTCCAGAAGAGACTCCAGCGGATCCAGAACGCCTCAGCCAGACTCATCCTCGACATCCCCCGACGCAGCCACATCTCCGGACACCTGAGAGACCTGCACTGGCTCCCCGTCAACAAGAGAATCACCTTCCGTCTCCTCACCCACGCACACAAAGCCCTACACGACCAAGGCCCGAGCTACCTCAACAACCGCCTCAACTTCTACGCTCCCAAACGCTGCCTTCGATCGACCAACCACGCCCTCGCCGCCGTCCCCCGCATCCGAAGAGCAACAACAGGAGGAAGGTCCTTCTCCTACCTGGCCGCCAAGACCTGGAACACCCTCCCTACCGACCTCCGCCTGACCCAAGACCACCTCTCCTTCAGGAAGAAGCTCAAGACCTGGCTGTTCGAGCAGTAGCGGCACCCCACCCCCTCCCCCAAGCGCCTTGAGACCCTCTGGGTAAGTAGCGTGCTCTATAAATGCCTTGATTGATTGATTGATTGACCTAGGAATCAAATCAAGAGGCTAGATTTCTTTTTATCAATCAAACCGGGTTCTTGGTTGAGGAAGGCCTCTAGCAAAACACAAGTAATGTTCTTTGTGGGGTCTTCAGAATGGGAACATCCTATTCATATTTTCTAAAGTTTTAATAAATGTGACTTGGCCCCCCTAAAACAATGACACCACTACAAGGTAGGACCCAAATAGCTGTTAGGACAATCTTCAACTGTCCCTACATCAATTCAAAACTCTTTTTATTCCAAAATTATCTACAAACTGGAAACTCACATTAGCTTCTCCCCCCTTTCAAAATATCACTTTAACCTCTACTTGAAATTTAAACCTCTATTTTAGTCAGTTATCCTGGCTCTGCAACTACTCTACTGAGTCCAGCTTGTTGGAGTTACGGAATATTGAGTGACCAGAATATTGTACCTAAAATATCGAGGGCCAAATTATTGACAGGTTAAGTGTAGTTTTATTATACTTGAGGTATATGTACCTTGAATATAGTTATATCTTGAATGCAAAATGACACAGCTTTCCTTCATACCTATTTTTCATTCTTTAATTGTTACCTTATGAACTGATACATTTTTTGGTACTCAATTAAAGTCATTATCAGATGCATCTCATTTGATGTCTCCTGATATCATATGTTTTTAGACAACTAACAAACACCATATATCTCTGGGAGAAGAAGAGTCTGTTTAGATCACCCATTAGAGCAAAACATTACAGGGGAAAACATTGTTATCTATTTCAGTTTGTTTCTACTTACTTTCATTACTTTTAAATTTCAAGAATTAGTTATTTTGGTAAAATCATGGGTGATCTACTTAAACGACCCCTTTCTATATGGAGAATGTTCACAACTTCGCAGGAATTTGCAGCTTTCCAGTTTCACATACCTATTCCCCCCACAAACTGCAAGTAGGAAGAATCCACAAAAGTAGGAAATATCAATTATCGCATGAAAAAACTGCAAAACAGTGTTGAAAAAAATGATTTGTTTTACAACTAGGGGGCATACTACCAACGTTTAGCGATATTTACCCCTAACGATGCTTAGCAACGAATTTTTTAACGCTAAGCATCGCCGGAAATTATCGCAGAGATAACTTGCTATTAGCAAGGTTTATCTCAGAAGTGATAAAAAACCTCGCGCTAACTGCCAATTGAGAGATTATCGCTGGAAAACCAATGATAATCTCTCGAAGTTTGGCGTTAGCTTGATGATAGGGGCTCACAAACTTAGCCATGATATCCACCTTCCATAGGATATCATGGCTAAGTCAGGAAAATAACAGGTGTAAAAAAAGCAGTGCTAACCACGGTTAGCGCTGCTTTTTTTTATCACTAACAGGGTTAGCGATATCCTTGATAATAGGAGAAATGTCGCTTAACAACATTTCTCCTATTATTTTTCTCTGGAACGCCCCCTTTGCATCTCATTAGAGATGCAAGGGGAAGCATAGAGAAAAAGGGTGCTAACATGCGAATTTGCGTGTTAGCACCCTGTTGCTGATAGGGAGATAATTTTATCTCCCCTTTCTTGGCTTTTAAAGCCAAAAAAGCGGAGATAAAACCCTTGATAATATGCCCCTTTGTTTGTTGCTAGTAGGTGGAAAGACGATATTTCTGGTGCAATTTTTAGATTGAAAACCACACACTCTTTTACAAAGCACTTTGTTAAATTTTTCCCAACACAGTTTGACTATTTTCTCAGGGCCTTGTGGGCAATCCACAAACATTGCGTACCTTTAGAATCCTCACATGTAGGAAAAAGACACAAATATGGGGGCATATTTAAAAACCTGTCGGATTGCTGAGCTGCACCAAATTGGGCAACACCGTGCTCTGAAATGTTGAAAAAGCAGGGATGAGACGTATTCACAAGAATAAGGCGCACCCCTCAGTTTTCTCTAGCGCTGGCGCTAACTTTGGCCACCTGCGATGCAGGGAATAATTGTTTATGTGGTAAACACATAAACAATCCCTAATGACAATTTGTTACTTCTATGTGTGCTGAAAAATACAGCACATATAGAAGTAGCAAATCCTCATTATTTAATGATTTTTTATGTGCAGGAAGGAAACAAGGAGATTGTTTATGTGCATGAAGACATACCATCCTGCCCATAAACAATCATTAATGACCTGATGCTCTTTCTATGTACACATAGAAAAAGAGAAAACGAGGAGAAATATAAGTATAACTCCTTGAAACGCATAAACACCTTCTCCATAGCTAAAACACCATTACAATTTGAACTTCTGTTAAGAAACAAGTTTGACCTCTGTCTTCCTGAGTGTTGAGACCTTTTTTGGATGTTTGGGGTAGTTTGCGCTTAAACCTTCACAACTTTTTTCCATAAAGGGTACCCACACCAAATTTCGGTTCTTTTTTCACAACATCTGGGGATTCCAAAGATATCAAGAGTTTGTAGATTGTCCTAAAGAAGGGTGAAAAAATAGCCAAAAAATAGCCAAAATGTAGCTAATTTTGAGTACTTTGGGAAAAATAAGAAAAATACTTACCTGTAACTGTAGTCCTCCTCTATTGGAATCCTTATAGATTCACACATTTCAATAATTCCCCATCTTTGAGATGGGAGTCCACGGTATATCAAAATAGCAATGCAAAGTCAACATGAACTAGAAAAAGGACCTAGCCCCATTTAGTTTTGTAACATATCCTAGCTGTTTTGTAAAAGAGACCAAACATAAGTTTCTAACAATGAAAACACCCTCCCCTCTAGAACACTCCTGAGAGAAACCCCAGACCTTCAGATTTTAACAACACTAGTGCAAGACATACACTTGCGAAGGTCCGAAAGGTGAGCTTCTCCAGGGAGGAGAGTGGGTCGCATGTGAATCTATGAAAGATTCAAATACCGGAGAACTACAGTTACAGGTAAACACCTTATTTTCTTACTCCAGTATTGAAACTTCCATAGATCCACATGCTTGAATATGAGTAGCTAGCAGTTATAATCACATTTTCCGACAATAGTTAAGCTAAACACATATAGTTTTATGAACAAGACATGCCTTAAGTTATGAGCTTTTAACTTGGCAGCAGATGCCAGAGATATAGAAGTACGATTTTAAAATAAAGCATGTCAAAGTCCATATAAAAAGAATAGACAATAGGAAGCAAAGAACATATCAGTGAGGAAAAGAAGTGCGCAGTTTAGAGAAGAAAGGAAGGAGGGGTTAAGGAGAAAGCTCACGGTCAATGAAAATGGTTCCTCAGCACAGCTTGGCCCACTGCTTTGTCACTGCGAACCGTGGAGTTCATGCAGCAGTGCTTGCTGAAGGTGTGGGCACTTTTCCAGGGAGCAGCTAGACAGATGTCCTGAATGTCTTCCAGCAAATAGAGCGGTTGAGATTGAAACCACTCTTGTAGAATGGGCACATACTGGTGCCAGGAGAAGCTTCCCTGCAGATTGATGGCAGTATTAAATAGCACTTGATAACC
The DNA here is from genome assembly GCF_964263255.1 of Lissotriton vulgaris. NCBI lineage: Eukaryota > Metazoa > Chordata > Amphibia > Caudata > Salamandridae > Lissotriton > Lissotriton vulgaris. Next base: position 1,918,834,226 of record NC_141691.1, read on the forward strand.
AATGTTCAATACTCTGTTTGGATTTAGGATAGCCTTTGCGAGGAGCATTATAGGCTACAAAGAGCTGAGAAGATTTACTTCTAAGAAGATCGAATTGACCTCGCTATACATCCAGTTAATGAACAGCCCTTTCCGCTGGCTTTGCTGGTTGCGGAAAAAAGTTTTTGAGGATGAGAAGCTCATTTAGGTGAAAGTCCGAAGGAGCTTTGGAAATGAATTTAGGTTGGTGCGCAGGACTATTCTGTCAATCCTAAACTGAAGAAACGGTTCTTGGAGGGAAAGAGCCTGGATTTCACGCACCCTACTCACCGATGTCAAAGCGAGAAGTAGAACAACCTTCCATGAAATTAATTTGAGGTCAATGCGAGAAGTAGAGCAACTTTCCATGAAACAAATTAGCTTTATAGAAAGACTTGAATGGGTGCCTCATGAGTTGTGAAAGGACTATGTTACAGTGTCAGAGCGGTGGAGGAGGTCTGGCTGACGGAAATACTTTACACAGCACTTTCTTGTATTGCTTAATAATCCTAACTGACCATAAAGATGGCCCCAAAAAAAGTCCTTCTAAAATTAGATATTGCCACCAGATTGACCTTAATGGAGGCGTGAGCTAATCCAGGTTTTGCGAAAAGAAGGATGTAATGGAGAATGTCAGGAGGTGAGGAAGAGAAAAGATGTACTTTTGCTTCTTCACACCAAAGGCAGAATTGCTTTCACTTCATTTTATACATTTTGTTAGTGAACTGTGCTTGGGCATTGGAGAGAATCTCCCTGCATGGAGATGGGAGGTTTAGATGGTCAAACTCAAGGTGGTTAGAAGCCATGCTGCTAATCGAAGCGATTTAGGATCTGGCAGCTGTATTTATCCCGGTGCATTGTCAGAAGGGATGGAATAGCATCCAAGAGGATGGGATGTCTCTCTAAAAGTATGAGGAGTTCCGTGTACCAATGCTGACGTGGCCATGATGGGGCTATGATTCTGCAGGCCGCTGCTTTCATATTCATCAGCAGCCTTAGCAGGACGGGAATTGGCTGAAAAGCATATGTAAAGGTGCCTGACAATGCCATTAAAATCGCATTCCCCCAAAATTCTGGTTGGTTATGCCAACTTGGAAAGTATCTGTATTTCTTATTCTCTGTAGTCGCAAATAGAGCTATAGTTGACTTGCCCCACTTGAGAAAGATCTTGACGAGGGTCATCTGATACAATGCCCATTCATGGTATGACGATTTGAGCCTGCTGGTCATGTCTGCTATTGTGTTCTGGTTGCCCGGGAGGTGTTCTGCTCTTAAAGAGACTCTGTTCTGGATTTCCCACTGTCATATGCACTGTGCCTCCAGAGAGAGAAGGTGAGATCTGCTGCCCCCCTGCTTGTTTGCAGTGCATCTCAGTTGTTTTGTCTGTTCAGACTAATAAAATGGATTTCTTTATCTTTGGGGGGAATGCCTGCAAGGCTAGATGCACCACTCTTAGTTCTAGTAAGTTGATGTGGAGGTGCGGATGTTGTTGTTGCCAATGGCCACAGACCTAAAGGTCCTGCAGAAAAGCTCCCCATAGCTCCAGGGAGGCATCTGTAATGATTATGAGCGGAGAGGGAGTGGTGAGAAAAGAGAGACCGATTGAAATATTTTTGCGCCGGGTCCACCAAGAGATGGCCTGGACCATTGCTGGTGTAATTGTTATCATATCGTCAAAAGATCCTTCCACTTGCCACCACTGAAAGTCAAGCTCTTCCTGAAGAGGACACATTCTCAGACGACAGAAACGAATAAGAGGGATGCATGATGATATTGTTCCCAGAAGAGACTGGTAACGGTAAACTGAAAGAGACCTTCTTAGGATTGGCTGAGCTAGCAATAATAGCTTGTCTACCTTTCGAGAGGTGAAAAGGCCTAATTGAGAGTTGTGTCCAGAATTGCCCCTAAAAAAGTAATGCTTGTGAAAGGCTGTAAGACTGACTTTTCTTTGTTTAAGGTGAGGCCTAAACTGGTGAACAGCTTTTGCAAGCTGCTTTTGAAGACTGAGCTGCCAAGATTGATGGCGCTGATCAGCCAGTCGTCTAAATACGGAAACACCTGATGCCGTTTCCTCCTCAGAAAATCTGCTGCTGAAGCCAAGCATTTGATGAATATTCTTGGCGCCCACTTTAGGTCCAATGGCAGGACCTTGAATTGATAGTGGCTTCTGGCTAGAGCAAATCGTAGATATTTCCTGTGCAAGGAATGAATGGGGATGTGGAAGTATGTGTCTTGTAGGTCGAGAATGGACATGCAGTCCCCAGGATTTAAGTAACAAAACTTCCTGCAGTGTGACCATGCAGAAGGCCTGATTTTTTGAGGTAGGTGTTGAGAGTTCTCAAATCGAGAATAGGCTGCCATTGCCTGAAGTGTTTTCAGACTAAGAAGAAACAAGAGTAGAACCCTTTCTCTTTTTGGGCTGCAGGAAAATGGCTCTACTGCATCAAAAGGACTTCCAATTGCAGGAGATAAAGATGTTTTGCTACTTGAAGGTGGGGACGGGTACATGGAGGGATCTGAAGAAGAGTGTAGCCAACTTGAATAAGGTTGAGGAACCATTGGTCCACTGTTTTTTTTGCTAATGTTGGAGGTGCGCAGAACTTTTTTTTCCATAAGGTGACTTGTGAATGAAAGGGGGAAATATAGCCGGTAAGCATCTTGAAGGTGACTCTAGCTTCTATGGTGAGCCAGTGAAGTGTGTGCAGGTGCTGGGAGATGTGGCAGTGTCGTGGAAGGTTAAGGACCAGTCTTGCGGTGGCGTTCTGGATGTTCTGTAGCTTACGTGTGAGGTTTTTGTTTATTCCGGCATAGAGTGCGCTGCTGTAGTCGAGTCTGCTGGTGACCAGGGCGTGAGTGATGGTCTTTCTGTGTTCGAGGGGGATCCATTTAAAGGTCTTGCATAGGTGTGCATGGTCCATGGTGGTGGGCGGGCTTCCGGCGGTGGGGGGCCACCAGGTGTCGTTCCAGGCATTGGGTGTGGGCCCATGATGAGTACTTGTGTTTTGTTGGCGTTTAGTTGAAGGTAGCTGTTTTTCATCCATTTGGCAACGGCTTCCATGCCTTCTCAAAAATTGTGTCTGGTGGTGTTGGGTTCGAACGGAGCCATGTAGACGTTTAAGAGCATAGGGCTGAGGGATGAACCCTCGGGGAGCCTGCAGGTGGTTGGTGCAGAGTCCGAGAGAAATGGGGGGAGTCTGACCCTCTGCGTTCTGCCAGAGAGAAAGGAGCGGATCCAGTCGAGGGCCATGTCTTGAATCCCTGCATCGTGGAGTCTGCATATTAGGGTGCGGTGAGAGACCATGTTGAACGCCGCTCAGAGATCGAAGAGGATGAGTGCCGTTGTTTCTCCTTTATCCAGTAGGGTGCGGATGTCATCTGTTGCGGTGAGGAGGGCGGTTTCCATGCTGTGGTTTTTTCGGAGGCCGGATTGGGAGGAGTCGTGGATGTTGTGCTCTTTGATGAATGTGGCGAGTTGGCATTTGATGGCTTTCTCGATGACTTTTGCTGGGAAAAGGAGCAGAGGTTCCAGTCATCTGGGAATGTTGTGGTTGCTAGGGAGAGGTTGATGGCATGGCGGAGCATGGGTGCGATGGTGTTGGCAGCTCTGTTGAAAATATGGTGGGGGTAGGGGTCAGTGGGGACCCCGTAGTGGATTCAGTTCAAAGTCTTCAGTGTGTCTTCGGCGGTGAGGGCTGTCCAGTTGTTGATAGTTGGCTTCATGTGTCAGGGGTGGTTAGTGAGGGTTCAGTGTGTTGGTTGTCTTCGTCGAAGTTGTCGTAGATGCTTTTGATTTTGTGGTGGAAAAAGGTGATGAGCTTGTCGCAGAGGTCTTGTGAGGGTGGGATATTGGGGGACTCGCTGGTAGGTTGGGCAAACTCCTTGATGATGTTGAAGAGTTCTTTGCTTTTGTGTGCGTAGGTAGAGATTCTATCTTCGATCACTCTTTTCCTCGTTTTTTTGATGAGTTGGTGGTGGAATTTGGTGGTGGCTCTGAAGTTGTTGTGGGCTTCTGTGGATTTGGTGTTCCTTCAGTCCTTTTCGAGGCAGCGTCAAGTGCGTCTGGACTCGCAAAGTTTGATGGTAAACCATCTAGATTTTTTGGCGTGGGTGTTGTTGTTTTTCTTAAGGGGGCTAAGGTGTTGGTGTTGTTGGTGATCTATTTGTGCAGGGTTCGGCCTGCGGCATTGGGGTCGTCATTTTCTGCAACAGTAGGGGTGGAGTTGCTGAGTGATGAGGTTAGCTGGTCATCAGTGATTCTCGTCCAATTTCTTCATGGGAGCAGGTGCTGGTGTCTGTGGATGGTGGGTGTTCTGAAGGTGAAGTGGACGCATCGATGATTGGTCCAAAGGAGTTCGGTGGTGTGGCTGAAGGTGATGGAGTTTCCTGTTGTGAAGAGGGGGTCGAGGGTGTTTCCCGCTGAGTGCGTGGGTTCGGTCACAATCTGGTGGAGTCCAATGTTGTGGAGGTTGTCCAGGAGGGATGTGGTGCTGGGGTCCAGTTGGTTGTCGAGGTGGAAGTTGAGCTCTCTCACAGGGTGTAGTTGGTGGATGCGATGGCCTGGGAGGAGACGTTTAAGAGCATAGGGCTGAGGGATGAACCCTGGGGGACCCTGCAGGTGGTTGGTGTAGAGTCCGAGAGAAAAGGGGGGAGTCTGACCCTCTGCGTTCTGCCAGAGAGAAAGGAGCAGATCCAGTCGAGGGCCATGTCTTGAATCCCTGCGTCGTGGAGTCTGCATATTAGGGTGCGGTGAGAGACCATGTTGAACGCCGCTCAGAGATCGAAGAGGATGAGGGCCGCTGTTTCTCCTTTGTCCAGTAGAGTGCGGATGTCATCTGTTGCGGTGAGGAGGGCGGTTTCCATGCTGTGGTTTTTTCTGAGGCCGGATTGGGAGGAGTCGTGGATGTTGTGCTCTTTGATGAATGTGGCGAGTTGGCTTTTGATGGCTTTCTTGATGACTTTTGCTGGGAAAAGGAGCAGAGGTTCCAGTCATCTGGGAATGATGCGGTTGCTAGGGAGAGGTTAATGGCATGGCGGAGCATGGGTGCGATGGTGTTGGCAGCTCTGTTGAAAATATGGTGGGGGTAGGGGTCAGTGGGGGCCCCGTAGTGGATTGAGTTCAAAGTCTTCAGTGTGTCTTCGACGGTGAGGGGTGTCCAGTTGTTGATAGTTGGCTTCATGTGTCAGGGGTGGTTGGTGAGGGTTCAGTGTGTTGGTTGTCTTCGTCGAAGTTGTCGTAGATGCTCTTGATTTTGTGGTGGAAAAAGGTGATGAGCTTGTCGCAGAGGTCTTGTGAGAGTGGGATGTTGGGGGACTCGCTGGTAGGTTGGGCAAACTCCTTGATGATGTTGAAGAGTTCTTTGCTGTTGTGTGCGTAGGTAGAGATTCGATCTTCGATCACTCTTTACCTCATTTTTTTGATGAGTTGGTGGTGGAATTTGGTGGTGGCTCTGAAGTTGTTGTGGGCTTCTGTGGATTTGGTGTTCATTCAGTCCTTTTCGAGGCAGTGTCAAGTGCGTCTGGACTCACAAAGTTTGGTGGTAAACCATCTAGATTTTTTGGCGTGGTTGTTGTTGTTTTTCTTAAGGGGGCTAAGGTGTTGGTGTTGTTGGTGATCTATCTGTGCAGGGTTCGGCCTGCGGCATTGGGGTCATCATTTTCTGCAACAATAGGGGTGGAGTTGCTGAGTGATGAGGTTAGGTGGTCATCAGTGATTCTGGTCCAATTTCTTCATAGGAGCAGGTGCTGGTGTCTGTGGATGGTGGGTGTTCTGAAGGTGAAGTGGACACATCGATGATCGGTCCAAAGGAGTTCGGTGGTGTGGCTGAAGGTGATGGAGTTTCCTGTTGTGAAGAGGGGGTCGAGGGTGTGTCCCGCTGAGTGCGTGGGTTCGGTCATGATCTGGTGGAGTCCAATGTTGTGGAGGTTGTCCAGGAGGGATGTGGTGCTGGGGTCCAGTTGGTTGTCGAGGTGGAAGTTGAGGTCTCCCAGCAGGGTGTAGTTGGTGGATGCGATGGCCTGGGAGGAGATGATGTCCGTGATGGATTTGGAAAAAGGTCTGTAGGGTCCAGGGGGTCGGTAGATAAGGGTTCCTTGGAGGGTGGTGGTGGGGCTGGCCAGTATCGTGAAGTGAAGGTGTTCCATCAGGTCTGTGGGCTTGTCGGGGAGTATGTTCAGGCAGAGGGTGGATTTGTGAACGATACAGAGTCCTCCTCCCAGGCAGTTGGGGCGGTCCTTCGTGTAGATCTTGTATCCTTGGGGTATGGCGATGGCGGTGCCCGGTCCCAAGGAGGTGTTAGTCCAGTTTTCGGTGAAGAATGCTACGTCTGGGGTGGTGCTGTTGAGGAGGTCCCAGATTTTGGAGGCATGTTTGTGGAGGGATCGGACATTGAGGAGGATGCATTGCAGGGTCTTTGGTTTGGGTGTGTTTTTGCTGGTTAGTTGCGCTGGGCCTGTGGTCTTGGCATTGGTGACAGCTGAAGGGTCTGTGGGTGTCGGCCGGTGACACTAGCTTGCAGTTGTTGTTGCTGCCTGAGTTCAGGGCGTGGAGTGTTGCCGGGTCCTAGCGTTGGTGGTGCGGAGATCCAGGGTTCCTGGAGCAGGTCACGATCGAGTCGCAGATGGGCTTGCCTGTGGTGCGACAACGGCACGCCCGTGCAGCAGCTGCCATTAAGTAGGGGTCGGGGAAGGGCTGGACAGCTGGGAGGCGGGAGAGGGAAGGGGAGCAGGATTGGTCTCGCTGGTTGTGCTGGGGGAGGGGCCACGGGGGCAGCAGCGGCGGGGGAAAACAGGTGGGAAAGGAGAAATGAGGGGGGAAAAGGAAAAAAAGAGTGAAATAAGGCAGAAAGCAGAAAAAAGCACAGAAAGCAGAAAAGTGCAGAAACGATCTGAAAAAGGGTGAAAAACTAGTGAAAAACGGAGCGGACAGCAGAACGAGGCAAAGAAGGCCAGCGGTCCACTAGACCGCCAGGGAGGCTAAGGGAAATATGGAAAAAGTGGAAAAAATTAGAAAAGGTAGGAAAAGTGAAGAAACAGAAAAAGACAGAGAGAAAAATAAACGAGCGGAACCAAAAACGGAGAGGGGAGGGGAGCGAGGCAGACGGGAACAGGGGTCCACTGGACCACCAGGGATGAGGCGCAGGTGATCCTGCGGTTGGAGGAGGGCCTTGAACACCAGCACACGAGAGTGCAAGTGCAGGGGCAGGACTCACTTAATGGTGGAGCTGCGAAGGAGGGGTAGCAATTTCACTGACAAGGAGTCAGTGGTCTTGCTGACTCATTGACTAAATGTCAAAGATGATGAAGCATTTTTAGCCAACTACGCTGTCGACAATTACATTTTCGTTGATGGTAGAGTCTTTGTCGATGGTTTGTCCATAGGAGGAAGGCGTTTCAAAAGAATTCCTGCCCTGAGGAGGAGATACAGACGGCTCAGATCTTGATTTCTTTCACTTGCTCTCCCCTGAATAGTGCTCTTTTGTCTCCTTTTCCTTTTTGTGAGAAGATTTTGATGGACTATGAGAAGTCTTTTTGAAGTTTTTTTAGGGCATTCACTGGAAGATTGAGTATGAGATGATTTCTCCCTTTTATGTGATCTAGAAGAAGAATTAGACACCTCATTACTATCCTCACTGAAAAATGGTTCCTTCCTGGCTTTATGCTTTTGAAACCAAATAAGTAAGCGCCCCTCATGGACTCAGAATTTCTTGGTCGAGAAGGTATAACATACCTTGCATTTTTAGGCTTGTGGTTGTGATACAGGCAATAGATGCAGTCTTTGTGAGCGTCATCCGTATGAAGCCTTTTCTTGGAGCAGGTGGCACAGGCACTGAAGAGACTTTTCTTTCCAATCTGAGATAATAAAGTCAGGAATATAACTACAGACTGTATAAGTTGGTATAATAAGCAGTAAATTTCAGAAAATTTTCAGTAAGTTTCAGAAAATTACTGAAAACGCACCTTTTCCCTTGATCCCCATCCTCCCCCTTTCTACCTGGCTCATCACTCTCTTGACTGTCTCGGTTCATCGCTGGGATGCTTACGGGTTACTATGCGCTCTACAAAACCCTAATAATAATAATAATAATAATAATAATAATAATAATATTAATAATAAAAATAATAAATTGTCAATAAAAAGGAAAAAAGTATTGAAATATAACCCTGAAGTAGCTGTCAAATGAAGACAACTGAGCAGAGCTCAGTAGAGACTACCTAGCACAACGTGTTGTAAAAAATCTGAAGCCCAGAGGTTTCTATCAGGAGTGTTCTGGAGGGTAGGGTGTTTTGATTGGTTGAAACCTATGTTTAGTCTGTTTTACAAAACAACTAGGATATGTTACAAAACTAAATGGGCCTAGGCCTTTTTTTAATGTTATCTTGACTTTGCAATGCTATTTTGATATACCGGAACTCCCATCTCGAAGACGGAGAATGGTTAAAGCAGATGCATCTATGACTGTTCCAATACTGCAGTAATGCATATTTTTGTTCTCAAAATGGCAGCAGCAAAAGGTTTGCTGTGCAAGGATTACCATCTTCCAAACTTTCAGAAGCATGCAGATTTGAACAAAAACATTTTTTTACCATAGTGTCTGCATCTTGCAAAGATGTTGCCCATTTTTCCTAATGTTTGCTGTTACAATCTACTCACTTTTTCTGGTGGAAACAGGTGTAACATTCATTGGTGATCCCAGAGAGGTGTAAATATATGTAAAGCAGAAATATTTCTGAATTTAGCAAGTGACCTCTTGTGTAGATCCCTCAGGGATTTCCCAAAGAAACAAATTGTTGAAATAAAATAAAGTGAAAATAAGTACGAAAAATTGCTATTTGTAACAGCATTTCCATCTTGTTAGAAATGGGATTTCTGGTTGGATAAGGCATGCACTTAAGCCAGGCAGAAACCCCCACTCTAGTCAGGGCAAGAGAGTCACACACCAAAGATAACCCCTGCTCACCCCCATGGTAGCTGTGCAGACAATCAGGCTTATCCCAGAGGCAATGTGTAAAGCGGTTGCACAACTCACTCACACAGCAGAGACACACTAGGCACACTACAAAAGATACGCTGCACAAGGTTATGTAAAATAGCCTCTGTATTATCCATGAAACAGATCAGAGCATAATCACAAATGTACACTGTGCCATCTGACACTAGGTATTACTTTACAGAGGATTATATACATGACAGGGCCAATCGTGCCACTGTCAGAACCCTTAGCACACTAGGGGCCTTATTGGGATGACAGGCGCACTTTGCCCGCCCGTCATCCCATCGTAAATCGGGACCGCCCGCCATAAGGGCAGGGATCCCGGGGGTGCTATTAGGATGCGCCTGCCACAGTGGCGGACACATCCTGTATTTTCAGCATTGTGGCGGGCGGTGCTCTCTGCACCGACCGCCACAATGTTGAAAATGCCTGCCGCTTTGTAAATGACAATGAAGGAGGGGTACCACAGGTACCCCCCATGTGCACCCCCCACCTGTACTTCACTCTGGGGGCCTGCAGGGGGCCCCCAGAGTGAAGACTGCATACCTTTCCGTGGCGGCATCGCCGCCGCGGAAAGGCACTGAAAACCAGACATCATAATATGGCTGGCGGTGTCTATTAGACACCGCCACCATATTATTCCTTTTCCGCCCCGGCCACAAGGCGACCGGGGCGGAAAAGTGGCAGACGGTCTTTCCGTCCGTCGTGGTCCCCCCCGCCATCCTAATATGCCGGGGGGGGGGAAACCTGGTTATGATGCTGGCGGTGGCTACCGCCAGCCTGGCGGAGGCAATCCGCCCAATATCATAATGGACCCCCAAGTATGGAAAATGAAAACATCTATTACCTACTGGCAATATTGCACTTGGCACATTGTGATGCAAAACATACTCAGCGACAGTGCACCGTAGTGAACACTGGTCACGGTACACATCTCATGAGGCATGAATATAGAGCCCCCTAACAGTAACCAGCACCATCAGCAGTGGTGCACACATTAGGGAACATCACATCAACATAGGTAATAGAATGCACCCTCATAAGCTGCACACATTATAAATGTCCCATGCCCCTCTCAGGTATTAATCTCAACAATGGTACTAAGCTTAGTCTACCAGGTGCAATCTCATCGGGCACCTTAGGACCCTTGCTGACAAGTAGATAATGCCCCCAATCAGGACACTCTCAAGTGGGGGCCCTGTACTGGGCTCACACCGCAATGCCCCCTTCCCCAAAGTAGGGACTCTGCCACTTGCATGTCCCTTCACGAGGTTTCCACTAGCGATGTACTCGCATGGCACATCGCACTCCACTTAGGGCTGGTTCACTTGTTGAGGACCCGCCTCCCCCTCTACCAGGCGGGAGAAAGGCGGAACATTGAGAATTTGGAGCATCCGAGGCTCTGACTCACGCTCACTACCAGCCCAGATCACCACCACCACAAGAACTATGCCGAAATCTCCCTCCCCTTAAGGGAGCCCCGCCAACAGTCAGGCATCTGGTGCCTGGCTTCCTTCCTCGCCGATTCGCGGAGCGAAGTGTCTGTTGCTCCCTCAACCCCCCTCTCCTCAAGCCCAGGTCACAGAAGGAAAAGCGCTCACCATGTGCTTTTAGCAATGCAAAGTATCTGTTGCTCCTTTCCTCAGGAGGGCGGTGGCACTGCCCACAGTCAGGCTTTGCTCCTGCCTGGCTTCCAGTCCGCGGACTTCTGCAGAGCTCGTGAGTGCAAGGGAACCACCCAGGGGCTCCCCACTGTCCTCCGCATGGCCCACAACTGGAGGTGAGATGGGCACAGTACATCCCCACGCTACCAGTGCCCCCCAGCTGCACCTAGTCGGTCCACAGTGCAGGGACCAGCAGCGCTCTTCACCCTTTGCTTGAAGGTGACAGCGGGGCGATCTAGAGCGCTAATGGCTTTCCAGGGGTATTAAGGGCTCCCAGCGTGCTCAGTCCCCCAAAGTCCAGCAAGGCAGAGCTGGGCCCAGGCAGGCCAGCTCACAGGGCCCACCAGAAGAGGGGCAGTCCTTTGTGGTGATTCCTCCTGGCGCCCAGCGGTCCTTCAGTAACACAGCTCCACAACAGGTACACAGCCCCAATATTTATCCCAGTCAGGTCTTTGTTCTTCCCTGGCACAGGGCTTGGGGATGCAGTCCAAACCAGTTCGGGGGGTACTCAATATTTTATTTACAGTGCACAACAGTACCCTTTGACACTGCAGGTTCTGGCCCCAGACACACCACAGGGGACTGAGCCAGCATTGTACAAGGCAGGCACAGACCTATTTAGGGTCAGGGACTACTCCTCCCACTACTCCAAATGCAGATCTGCTTATTCAGCGTAGCGCTGACTCACCCAGCCCCTTTCACTCCAGAGCCAGACATGCAATACACATCAGGCAGGCACAAAGGCACACAGAAATGCCCACTTCTAAAAGAGACATTTCTAAAATAGTGCTAGTAACTCAGCGCACACCATTACCAATGCATTCCTATGAGAGGGCAGCCTCACAGTAGTGAGAAACCAAAATTGCTGTTTGTCACTACCAGGACATGCCACACAGTTAAGGCACATGTCCTACATTTTACCTACAATGAAGCCTTCCCATAGGGATAGCTGGGGTCTACCTTAGGGGTGACTGATAGGTAGTAAGAGGGGAGTCATAAACATGCCACTCATTTTATGCACCACGTCACATCGGCAGTAAACTGCGTGTGCAGGCCCTGTCACGGCAGAGGCCTGAGACAGGTTTGAAAGGCTACTTTCGTGGGTGGCGCAATCAGTGCTGCAAGCCCACCAGTAGCATTTAATTTACTGGCCCCGGGTATGTGAGATACCACATTACTGGGGACTGATAGGTAAATTAAATTAGCCAAACAGGTGTAGACCAATCTTACCACATTGTACCATAGAGAGCACATGCACTTTACACTGGACGCAGTGATCAAGTGCCCAGAGTCCTAAAACCACCAACACCATGTCAGAAAAATGACTAGAAGGAAGGCAAAAACCACCCCCTTTTCTGAATCGTTTTGTCCACCACAAGCGTGGAAGGGTATGCTCAGACATGAGACCCTTGCTCACTGCACCATCAGGATTCAAGCAAGTCGGGCCGAAGACGGCTGTAATACCAGAAACCGGTCCCCGGAACCTTGTTTCCTTTCCAGTAAAAGAATTGGCTTGGTAGTTTGGTCTGCCCTGTTCCCATGATGCACTGGGCCAGGGACAGACTAATTTGCATGTAGCCAGTTTCTGAGCTGGGATGGTGCAGTGAGCTAAAAAACGGTGATGGATCAAGCCCTGATCTGTTGACTGGGTAGGAGTGTTCTGCTTAATTCAGAGACTCTGTCCATCACCACCCCCTTTTCTGAATCGCAAGCCCACCAGTAGCATTTAATTTACTGGCCCCGGGTATGTGAGATACCACATTACTGGGGACTGATAGGTAAATTAAATTAGCCAAACAGGTGTAGACCAATCTTACCACATTGTACCATAGAGAGCACATGCACTTTACACTGGACGCAGTGATCAAGTGCCCAGAGTCCTAAAACCACCAACACCATGTCAGAAAAATGACTAGAAGGAAGGCAAAAACCACCCCCTTTTCTGAATCGTTTTGTCCACCACAAGCGTGGAAGAGTATGCTCAGACATGAGTCCCTTGCTCACTGCACCATCAGGATTCAAGCAAGCCGGGCCGAAGACGGCTGTAATGCCAGAAACCGGTCCCCGGAAGCTTGTTTCCTTTCCAGTAAAAGAATTGGCTTGGTAGTTTGGTCTGCCCTCTTCCCATGATGCACTGGGCCAGGGACAGACTAATTTTCATGTAGCCAGGTTCTGAGCTGAGATGGTGCAGTGAGCTAAAAAACTGTGATGGATCAAGCCCTGATCTGTTGACTGGGTAGGAGTGTTCTGCTTAATTCAGATACTCTGTCCATCACCACCCCCTTTTCTGAATCGCAAGCCCACCAGTAGCATTTAATTTACTGTGAGATACCACATTACTGGGGACTGATAGGTAAATTAAATTAGCCAAACAGGTGTAGACCAGTCTTACCACATTGTACAATAGAGAGCACATGCACTTTACACTGGACGCAGTGATCAAGTGCCCAGAGTCCTAAAACCACCAACACCATGTCAGAAAAATGACTAGAAGGAAGGCAAATAGTTCAGTGATGTCCCTGCAAAACGGGCCAAGTCCAACACGTCTGTAATATTTTTGTCACAATGGCTGATATACAAAAGCTACAAAAACAAGGGATTGTGCTGTTCCTCTATAGGGCGTACAGGTGGAGTCACAAGAGACTAGATCCCACTATATCGAGTTAGGATATAGAGGGATCCATGTGTTGGATCTTAATGCCCTCACACACCCTTTCAGGTGTCATGCTTCATCATATGGGCTGCTTCTCGTTGGGTTGGCAGTGCAATACCCAATGGGCTCCCTAAAGTAGGGGCACTTCATCGGAGATCTTCTATCCAACTGCCGTTTGGTGAAGTGCGGGTGTGGGGCCAGAACTGTTAGATGTGATGGAGTGGTTAAAAAAGGAATCAGAGACCCCCATTCCGGATAGGAGACCGGAATGGGGGTCTCCTATCCTCGCTAAAAACAGTGTACAATGCACACCCGTCAAAGTTAATGGCTCGTGTGGTGGTGTCCTTGTTAGAGTTTGTTTGTCAGCATGTTTTTCGCTTTCTTGTTCATTGAACTAGCGATTCTTCAGGACCTAATTAAGTGTAATCTACATCTAGTGAACACGGCGTACAGAATTGCGCGTGCAGAAAGTGTCAATTAGACACAATTACCTTAACACAACCTGGAACTACCCAAATAATGTGGTCCCCAGGCTTCAACAGTGCCCGGTGGAGTCACGCACAAGACTTGTCTCCTGTGTGTGAAGAAGGTTGGCTCGCTTGGCGTGTGCCCCTTGACCAGCCCTATCCGATATACCCTTTTGATTGAGGGGTTGAATGGATTGTAGGTTTTCAAAACAGGTGATACTAAATGCTAAAAACACACAATATGCAGGGCCAACAACTGAGGTGCAGTGTATAATGATTTTCCATTGTTTACCAACCATACAGCAATTGAAAAGATTAAAAATATTATGATTCAAATATGGTTATGAAGGAACTGATATATTTCTGAAATGTGCACAAGATAATGAGTTTAACAACAGTGGTTATTTGCACACCTCTGAATTTGGGATTACCCATACTATCATGTGGTTTAGAGAGCAATTTGGAAATTGTTTTCGTTCTTTCACGCTGGCTTATAAATGGAAGCCAAAAGTGCAGAGAAATGTAATAGGCAATCAAAAATGTTCACTATTCTGTGTGCAATATGTGTATGATTATTATTTCTTAAAACAATAATCTAGACATTGTAATAAATGCAAATAACATTCTATATGACTCACACGTATATTGTTAAGTTGGTAGTCCATTTTCAAGTGCGGACCAAATTTATTCAATAAAGAGTAAATAAAGAGAAAATTACTCTCAATTCGAAGAATTTGGAAAATTTCTTGAGTAAATTGTTTGATTATTCACAATGCTTCATGCATTTACTCACAAAGGTGAAGTTAATTAATTATTTAGGCAATCTGTGTAGCGCAACCTGAGCTATTTCAACAAAATGTATAAATGTATTGATGTGAGACTTGTAAACAAAGATTAATAAATTTGTAAGCCATATATATTATTCACATCTTAAAATAACTCAATAGTCTCCATGTACCATATTGTTCTAGAGTACTAATTTCATAAACAAGTCCATGCTCGTAATTAGAGCTAATTACAAATAAAAAGAAGCCAAATAATTTCCAGGGAAATAGTGATTCTTCCAAAATTGAGTTTCGCTACATTATGAATTCAAAGTCATTAATAATCAAGCGGTAGTAAGGCTTCGTATAAGTGCGGGTGCGTTTTGGCCAGCATCTAATTCCAATGCCCTGATCAGGACATTTTCAAGGACCAGTGAATGAAAACCATTTCTACATATGGCTTCAAAGTAATAACCTTGCTAAAGCACCAACGTGTTCATTATGTGTGCACATACACCATCCTGGTGGGTAAGTTATCTACTGAATTGCCATTGCAGCTCCCACATACTCACATTAAACAATTGTGCAATCAGGAGTATTCTGCCATTGCTCCAATGTAGAGTAAACCTGGACACAAAGGGAATGGAGGCTCCAGCATGGGGCTCCTGACATTTGGGCGGTCCCTTAATGTGCATGTGTGAAATAAGTGAAAGTGCTTCCTTGTAGTGTAGTTCCTATATTCCCAATAGGCTCTGTGCATTGGAATAATATATCCTATAGATGTGACGTAGGACTTATGTCTACTAGGTCTCTATCGAAATATATTAGACTTAATTGTGAGTGCCAGCTAGCTCAGAGGTCACTAGAAACTTTCTCGAGTTCACAAGAAGGGATTTAGTTTCTGACAACCGCATAAACATGACAACTTTGATTCCCCAAGATAAAACTGATCTTCAGAGTTGTGGAAACAATAGATAGATATTTTACTCAATCAATCGTGCATGCTTTGTTTCACCAGAGGTGCAGAGAAACAGATAGACAGGCGTTTTCAATAAAAGGATTTATTGAACAGTCTTCTTTCTCAAGCATAAGAAATGTACTGCTACAATTGTAAAACTGGTTGCAAAATATAATGCATACAGTAAAAAGAGTAGAATAAAATAATACTGTAAGAGCATTGGATATTTTCTAGACCATAGATAAATACATACATAAATAACAGAGGCTAAAAAGTACTCAACTGGTGCTTCTAAAATACGTCTACCTTGGTGTACCTAACCTAAGCCTAGTACGAGGGAAGGAGTAAGTGAGGTGTAGCATAAATGTAGTATTCTTTGCCAGGAATCTGTCCAAGATTTCTCTTAGGGTCTAATCAGCTCTGTACCTTGGTTTAGAATGAAGAAGGTCAGGCTCAGGACTCGATTTCCCAACAACCAGCAAGGGTAGCTTGGAAACACTGGGCATGGATTTCTCGGCAGGAGAAAAGACAGCGTCTCTCTCAGTGCGTCTGCTGGAGGGTCGGCTTCCTTCAGCACTTGCAGTAGCAGGGCGCGTCGGGCAAGTAGATAGTCGAACTGCTCCAAACCACTGTGTGTTTGCTATGGCAAGTGTGGGCATATTTATACCTTGAAGGTGCCGAGATTGACGTAAAGGTGGACATAATAACGTCATCAAAGAGTCTCAGTTCTTTGAAAACTCCATGAGTTCTTGGACAAGTCAGTATTCGAGCAAGGGGAAGTCCCTATATGCTGAAGCTGAGTTTTCCAAGAAATCGTTGTAGATTTTCGGAACTAGTGGAAGTAGCCCTGCCTATTTGGACTGCATGAGCTATGTTTAAATATGGTTATGATTCTTAGGCCTTTATAAGGATATGGTGATTTATACCTAAATAAGGGCATGAATCGGGAAAATTACAATATGGTCCTAAAATGTCATACAACATCCTAAGTATCCTAAATGAAAAAAAGGAAGGGAACATGATTGGACACTCGTATACAGATCCTAAGAATACTGAAGTCCACCATCTGTAAATAAAAAAAAAAGAAGCCTGTCCATCAGCATTACATGGTTAGGGCAACAAGAAAACCTCAAAAAGTACCTGTAACTTGCACACTATGGTATTCAAAAGTCAAGTCTCCAGTGTGGATTTGAAAAGGACTGATGAGATAGAATCACAAGGGCTCTCTCCTGGAGAAATATTGGTAATTGATTGCTCCTAGAAACCAGAAAGTCCACGGAAATGGACCACAACAGATGCAATAAAATTGCCCAAGGGCCTTAAGCATGAGGGCGGGGAGGGCCAGGAGGTGTATCCACCCAAACTCACGAGAAAAGCTTGTACAGTTGTGAGATGAAGATGCATATATTACAATGAGCTCCAGGGAAATTACATAATCTTCAGCTGGCTGGTGAGCATTCCACACTCTGCATACAATAAAAAGAAATCCTTTGTGAAGGCTGAGACAACTTCGGTATGCATTCAACCACACATCATGTATTAACCGAACATCATTCATGACTGAGATCTTAATTACAATACTATCCATGGCACTCAACCTTAATTTAATAGGATCTCATCTCTGCTAAACAGCATGAGTTTCAAGAACAGTTATGTCAGCCTTACCTCACGCAAGGACAACAATTCATGTTTTCAATGAAGACAGCATTTATCTCACAACAAAGCTGTGAGAGATAGCATTCTTGGTTGAGGAGATTGTGAGCCCTACTCAAACACCAAACACAATACTTGTCAGGGTGAACCACAACAGTCACCTAATTAAACAGTGATTAACCCCCTGGTACCTTAAAGACAAGGGGCCTGATTCACAGAGGGCCTTCACACTTGTGGTAGGGGCCCCACAGTCATTGGGGAGTATCCTCACAGAGGAAAAATCTCCACAATGAAAATCCTCATTGCAGAGATTCCTCCCCAAGTGCAAAGTCCCCTTCGACTGCAGGGCCTCTGCCATGAGTGCAAAAGACCTTTGTAAATCAGACTCAATGTGTAAAGTATGTATGCATCACTCAAACATTATTAAAGTAAAAACACAACACAAGAAAACTCCCAGAACAATCTAGAAAAAAAGACTACATTTTACTAAACAAAATGGTATCACTATAAAAATCCAATTAGTATAACCGGAGATATGCAATAACAAAGCTTTAGATAAAAGATGAGCCCCAAAAATGCAAAGCGCGAACTGCGGTTATCTAGTCGCGCCGGACCTCGACAAAGTCACAAGTTCAAGCTGACCATGATGGAGTGCGAACCAGATGCAGGACCAAGGTTGGTCTGCTGGACAGTGAACCTGGTTGTACTTGGCCTGAGATGCGAGGCCCTGTGTCGAGATGTGTTGCCCTGCATTGGTTCCGAGAAGGCCACGATTAGAAGCTGTGAGGTCCTCCGTCAACGTACACTGTGCTGTGTCAGTTTCGATAAGGCTGAATATCAGGAGCTGCGAGGTGCCTAAGGCAGCAGGGCAGTCCTTCATGTAGGAGGGAAGCAGGGCAATTTTTCCAGCAGCAGTACAGCCGAGCATTCCTTCTCCGGAGTCTTTCAGAGGTCCAAAAGTGATCTCAAGTATTGGTCTGAGCATCCAAAGTGTTATACCCGGTGCCAGATTTGAAGTGGGAGAAACTTCTGGACTTCCCCCTACATCTTGTTCTGGAAATTCCTTCCTTCCCCTGCCCTCATCCAAGGATATCTGGAGTAACATAAGGCTAATGTTAAGTCCTTTGAGTGTGTGCTGAGGCTGCTCTTTTGAAGTACAAGTGTGGTAGGTGACAACTCCGCCCCTCTCATCAGGTGCAATGGCCCCATCCTGTCAACTTCCAGTCCCCTCTTTATGATACTGTCTGGGAGGAATACACAAAGGCCAACTGTCGACTACACATAGTCATGTAACCCAGGAAACAGGCTGAAGGTACCAAATGATTAGGAAAAGAAAATGCAAACTTTCTAAACGTAAAGGGAACACTTGATAAACGGAATGCTGAACAATGCAAACATTCACCACAGTCACAAAGATCTGGGTTAAATCTATTGTTCTTTTGCTCACCATGCCATCCCAGTTTGGGCCCAGCCATATGCAAATCTGTCTTGACTCTGTTCCTCATGGGAACAGTCCAGCCCGAACTGTCAAGAAAGGTCCTCCCTGGACCAGACACAAGCATCCTGGGACCGGTTTCAGGGCAGCACCCCTAATCAGCCAGGCCAGTTTGAATCCAGTGGCGCAGTCAGCACGGGACCCACGTCTGGGCATTCCCTTCCCACTTATGGCAACAAACCTGGACTGGCATACGGAGCAAAAAAACAATGGATTTAGGGCTGTTTTTTTGCTCTCTATGCCATTCCAGTTTTGTCGCCATAAAAGGGTATGCTCAGATGTTGGACCCATGCTGACTGTGCAACTACATTCAAGCAATCTTGGCTGATGAGGGGTGAAACCCCGAAACCGGTCCTAGGATGCTTGTTTCCAGTCCAGGGAGGGCCTGGCCTTGGCAGTTCGGGCTGGACTGTTCCCATTGGGCACATTCTGTCCATCAACTGTTGTTTTTGCATTTGTCACCCCGAGTGGGACGGGTATGCTCAGACGTGAGTCCCGTGCCCTCCACACCACTGGAGTCAAGCTATCCTGGCTGATGATGGCTTATAGCCAGAAACCGGTCCTAGGATGCTTGATTCCGGTGTAGGGAGGACCTGGCCTTGGCTGTTCGGGCTGGACTGTTCCCATTGGGCACAGGGTCAAGACTGATTTGCTTATGGCTGGGTCCAAACTGGAATGGCATGGGGGAGCAAAACAATTATAGATTTAGGGCTAAATCTCTGTACTGGGGTGAATGTTTGACATTGTTCAAGCTTCTGACCATCAATTGTTCTTTTTGCATTTCTAAACTTGGCATTTCGAGACTGAATATTTGACCATTAAAAAGAGTTTTAAATTACAATACATTAGATACCAACTATGACATTTCTACCTATACCCCAATAAAAGTTATCACTTAATAAACGTAATATGTAACACAATGTTATACTATGGGAGAGGTAGGACGTACTATAGTGATAAACAAATTTAAGAGTTTTTTACTACCAGGACATATGAAACGTAAAAGTGCACATCCAACTTGTTAAATACAATGCACCTTGCTCCATGCGCTGTTTAGGGTCTACCCGAGGGGTGACATATAAGTATTAAAAAGCAAAGTGTAGACTTGGCAAAACGTTTGGTTTTCCTGGTTGAAATGGCAGTTTAAAACTGTGCACACAGGCTGAAATGGCAGGCCTGAGACTTTCTCTGAAAGGCTATTTAAGTGGGTGGCACAGTATGTGCTGCAGCCCACTAGTAGCATTTCATTTGCAGTCACTGGGTACATGTAGTACTACTTTACTAGAGACTTATTGGTAAATTAAATCTGCCAATTGGGTTTAAGCCAATTTGACCTTATTTAAAGGCGAGAGCACAAGCACTGTAACACCGGTTAGCAGTGGTAAAGTGCGCAGAGTCCTAATGTCAACAAAAAGGAGTTTAGCAAAAAAGGAAGGAGTGAAGGCAAAAGGTTTAGGGAAAGACCACACCAAGGATGTCAGGGCTAGCAAAAATGAATTTGATAGGGAGGCATTCCTTTAAAATATGTGACATCATAATATTGAAATACTTTGGACTAACTCTGTACAATCAAAAACTTTGTACTGACATTAATTTTCGAAACAGTATATAAATAAGGGGACTATTTATATGTCAATTGCTGACAATAACCTTTGCATTTTCTGTGTGTTATCCTGATAATTTATCTTTTGTTACAAATATACTATAATTATTTTCTTTTATAAAACACTAGCCATCTCTTCCCCAACAAAATCCACAACCCTGAAACATAAAATTGTAATGAATACTATAATGCAAATAGAGAAATTACATAATTTAAATTGTACCAGATGAAAATAGGATAATAATCATGACAGTAAATAAATACTACAATAAATACAATTCCAAAAATAGTGAAATGAATCTCAAATATATTTTACAAAACACACTTCAAAATAAGTACAAATACTAAATATTTATAAAAAATACGTAATTACTACCGAACAAAGCCATATTCCCTATGCAGTGGGAAAGCAATTGTGAACAGGAAAGCACCTCGCAGAAATATCATCTGTAGTTTATAATTGGCTTTCAATCAAATCACTGCCCTGGGCATTTTGGGGAGCAAGTCACCAAAAATATGCATTTCTCATATACTTAACCATTCAAATTGTTCAAATCAGAATCTCTATTTCTCACCAGGACTCCTTAATTCTGCCACTGTGAGCTGGGGTGTTGACAAAGGAATTCTGCAATGGTGGTTGAATTTGTGAGTGAGCAAATCCCAAAATATTACCATTATCCGTTTCTTTGAATTAGTGGTATTTGCCCAGGTAATGGTGCAATTTGTGCACCTTAATTAGGTATTTGGGGGCATATTATCAACAAATAGCGATATTTATCGGTAAGTAGGGTTAGCGGCAAATTTTTTATCGCTGAGATAACGTGCTATTAGCAACATTTATCTCAAAAGCAATAAAATTTCCGGCGATAGCGGCAAAATCCGTGAATATCGCTGAGAATACAGCGATAGTCACACATTATCGCTACCAGGGTCTTTACCATTATATCCACCTCCCATTGGATATAATGGCTAAGAACTGGTCTGAGCAGATGTTAGTTTTTGGAGATATTCGTGCTTAGCGTGAATATTTCCATCGCTACGCCTGCCTTGCTAATAGGTGATAGCAATGTTAGCGACTGCTTTCAGTCGCTAACAGGTTGGGTTCGCCCACTTTGCATGTTATTAGCGATAAATATCGCTGACATGCAAAGCGGGCCCCAAACTGCTCGCTATTGCCTGCAAGCTGTCGCCAACTGCTGCTAGCGACAGCTTGCTGATTGCTGATAGGGCGATAGGCAATTTTGGCCGCTAAGCGGCGATAATACTATCGCCACCCTTGATAATATGCCCCTTGGTTCTATAAGGACCTCCCCCCAAGCACCATTGTTTTAGCTTTCCCCGCTACTGGTTGTTCCACACCAAACCTGAAATGACTTCAAGAGCATTGCAACACATTCAGATTGGCTAAAGACAGTCCCCAACGAAAATGGTTAGCTACTTTCTTCTTTTTTTTACCATCTTTCTTTATTAGCATTTAGCAAGCTATCCAATTTTTTATCCTGTAACGTCTCTGCTGGCATGAACTGTTTGTTCCTTGTTTCCTGGTGAAAAAAGTTTGCTTCATGATGTTTGCTAACTAAACTTACTTCCTACTCCCTTGTAAACGTTCTGCCACGTCGCCGCTGTAGAAAAAAAGTGAAAAAATATATGATTAAAATAATAAAAAAATAAATAGGCTGTAGGGTGCAAATGCTCCTCCTGGTTTGGACTACTTCACACCTTTAAAAAAAAGAATTTTAAACAAAAGATACACTGTCTGTCTCTTTCCAGGAAGATGCAGTCGTATGTTTTTGTGTCAAGGTGACAAAAACTGTCCCATCTTTCTGAGGTTAAATTACCGACCAGGCTCAGGAGGCTGCAGGATGTGTTCACAAGATTTGGATTGCTTTTAAAATTACGACACGGGACACCATATGAGCTTACGCAGCTGCCAGCGAGTTCTTGATAAAGCTATGAAGACACACGATATCAAACAGGGAAAACCATTTTTCTTTATTATAGGCCACGCGCGCGAGGCACGCAGTTTAAGCTTCAATCTGAGCGGCAGGTTCCCGCCAATTCACTCCCACAGCTGTTCCTTCTTGTTTTAGAGTTGAGCTAACCGGATCTCGCGGGAAACAAACCTTCTCTAACAGCAGGCTGGCAGTGAGATATGAGTTTACTCACAAGCTGTGATGGCCACGGTGTTTCACTTCCACAACTTTTCATTATTAAAACATAGCAACAGATTTTTGGCTCTGGAGAGACGTTTTTGTTCGCCCTTGTTGCAGTGTGTGAGCAATGACAATAAAGAAGACGACAAAATAGGTCCTTCGTTTTTAATATTTAATGGTTTCCGATCACCCCGCACAGGCTCACCAGTTTTCGAAGCGGCGTAATTTATTTTATTTATTTTTATTTATAAAGTTTTATTAGCGCCAGCTAGACCCGTGGGTATCAGAGCGCTTTACATACACAAAGGAAAAGAAAGATTGCATAACACCGCAGGACATGAGGATGCATAAAGATATAAGCAAAGACATAATACTTAGGTATCCAGTGAGTGGAGAAAGACGCAGGTGGTTGACCCAGCCAGATAACCACCATCCTTGTGGTAATGGGATTCAACCTCCACAGTAAATTGATATACCAGGCCTGGATGGATGTTTCTTTTATTTGTCGACCTTCCTTTTCAAATACGGATTCACAAATTATGACTTGTGGATATTTACGCCCAGGTCTGGACTGGGAACCCTCAGTAGCCCTGGCAAATGTTATCATGTGTGTTCTACAACACAATTTTGAGTATATTTTCAATTATATTCTTTTTTACCGTATAATGAATAATGAATTTACAGTACTCCAGAATATTGGAATCTTTGTTGGGGCTCTTCAATAATCCCTCACTATCAGCCTCCAACAGTGCCTCATCTCTCCGTAGCCCCTCTCGCGCATGTATTTCATTTGTTTTGTAGCACCTCTCTACCACAGTCGGGTGTCAGAGCACTTTACATCACACAGACATACAGAGACAATGACTCATACGTATGTAAATCAGTATATACACATTTTTACATAAGGAAAAGAGCAGTACAAGGTGCAGGATGTACCTCTCATCCATACTGGTAGGTATTTTTTCAAAAGTGCTTGGTCTGGGGAAGCACAAAGTCAGGATTCAGAACTTAATACAGTGGTTTCAGGTGACTTTACTAATAAGAATTTATTTCTACCCAAACAAAGCCCTTTTAGCAAAAGTAGGATAATAAAAGGCTGGGGAAAAACATAACCTTTAACATAGATTAAGATTGTAATTTATGAACGGCACAGGAACAAAAGGATCTCTGTGACAAAAGCAGTAACCCACTGAGCTATGCACACAAAATATTGTTCTGTGATCTGCATAGTACATGCTGTTTGCAGCAGGCATATTAACCCACTGCACAACCTTAAATTAGTTAAAACTGCCACTAGACAGACCTCTATCTCCCACCTGCAGATACATTAATCTTATCTTGGAACTTTTATTGTTGCCTGGAAGCTGTTGAATATACAAGGAATTATGCAGTGCTTTTAAAACATCTGCATTGCTACAAAACTAGCCCCCAGTAACAAAAACGCCCCCCACCCCTCCTGCCAGTCTCCTCTAGCAATGCAATGCACAGTCCGGCCAGTCCAGCCAGCCCAGCCCGTTCATGATGTAACATTGTGGTCTGAGTCTGAGACTAAAGGGGCAAATTTAGCATTCACTAATTACTGCTTCCTCAGGCGCTCTGTGGGTAAACAGAAATTGCATGTTGTGGTGCATTTACAAAACCATTCGGCCTTCAGACATGTGGTTAATGATGTTAGGAGAATGTCTTGATCACAATATTGAACTATATTAAACTCTTACCCATCTTGCATCCATACAGCTTAAGTTACAATTAATATTTACTTGTAATGTTATGTTTAGTACTATGGGCATACTAAAAAAACTAGGCCTGGGCAAAAATGTAATTGCATTGGGGTAATTCACATAATTTCAAGGAATTTTACTCATGTAATTCCACGCCATTTGTGCTAAAAACTTACAGCAACATTTACCATTTGTGGCAAAAAATTCAGGGATTGCATGCAAACAGCAGAATGCTGCAGCTGTTGTTCACCTTGCTTTATTTAAATGTGTCCTTGTGCTTGAGTATGAAATGACGGATTTGTACTTTACATCATTTTTCCAAAAGTTTGCAAGTTTTATAATATCGCAAATTTTGCACACCCCTCCCTAGAATATCAAGCCTCATGCATTTTTCTTTTGTGGAGGAAGAGGTGTTTCTGGAATTTATGGAGATCCTATGTCAAAAATGTAGGGTTCCAAGCCGGGCCAATATTTCTACTGCTGTGCCAGCACTGCACCATCAAGTGCTTAAATTGATTGGTGAAGAAATGGAAGAGAATACTGCTCAGTCCATCAAACTTTCGGCAAACATATTGACCAGTGGTTAAGCCAAGACTACATGGGAATCACTTTGCACAGGTTCTCCATCAAGGGGTCGAGCATAGAATAGATGGTCTTACCATCAAAGAAGCTTTTTAAGGCATTTGGTGCCATGCAACAGCTGGAGTGTTGTCTCTGGAGAAATCAC
Organism: Lissotriton vulgaris; assembly: GCF_964263255.1. Classification (NCBI taxonomy): domain Eukaryota; kingdom Metazoa; phylum Chordata; class Amphibia; order Caudata; family Salamandridae; genus Lissotriton; species Lissotriton vulgaris. The sequence continues at coordinate 1,918,859,092 of NC_141691.1, forward strand.
ATACAACTGCCAACATTTTGGAAGAATTTTACAATAAGTCCAATAATGGTGTCAACCGGAGGTTGGAGTACCGGGTTTTTATGGACCCAGCGGTGCCAGGGAACACACCTAAAAACTCCGAGTCCTTCCTGTTTCAGACTACAGAAACACAGAGTCTTCTAGGTGAAGTCAAAGATCGTATTTATTGGCTGCAGCCAGTAACAGGTATCCTAGAAGTACAACGGCATGTATGTTCTCAGGAGACTGCCCTCTTTTACGAAGCCAGCCTTTTTCTTTTATACGAAATAATGTGCTTTAGGCAAACATTCCTTATTTTACAGTTGACCATCCAAATATTTTTACTACAAAGGAAAAGCAGAGTCATGATGACAAGCCCACATTTCTGTTCATCCAGCTCATAATTAATTACCCGGCGAGGTCCAGTATTTCCATCAGATATCGACAGACCCCTAATAAAATCGGGCACCTCCTCCTCGTAAAGCAAGTCATAAAGCAAGAAACAGGGACAGGTGTGTGCAATATTAGGCATGGTTTGTGTGCGATGAAAGGTTTATGATATGTTGTGCCTTGATACGAATCTAGCTCGGCCGCTGGGAGAGGACCTGGCCGAACAGGTTTGGCTTTGGGCGGAGGAGTCAGCTTGCCCAGGTCACAGAGGAGTCAGCTAAGGTGTACGTGACCTTCGGACCAGGTTTCGGCTTTAGTCATTTGGCTATGTGAGGGCAATCACAAGATGGATGCCGTTCACAAAATGGAACCCGAGGGTTCATGATGGAAACGCTGATTTAACGGTGAATTCGTCACTCGAATATGAAGTAAATGCTTATACATAGTATACTTGTCATTTCCGGTCTGTTGATACCAAAATCGTCATGATGTGACGATGTTCGAAACACGGGTCCAGAATTGTCGGTACCGCAGACCCTCCTTTTGCCCTTCCATAGGCAATAACCTATACTCATGCTAATCTGAGTCCAGGTCTGTATTCATAAAGTCATTGAGATGTTGCTGTAGCATCATCCTATTACTTAGCTCGTTTCTTGACACAGGTTTCCTTATACACGATGTAGCACAGAGGCCACATATTGCAGGAGCACACTGCACACACAGACAGAGCAGGAAAAGAATGGCTAAGACCCTCCCAATGACTATCAATATCTTCCAACCCCAGGCGGATATCAGTTCCCAGAACCACCCCATCAGTGACCAGTCTCCTTTATCCACGTGAATAGATTTGGAGATTTTATGCAGTTTGGAGATAGCCTGGTATACTGTCGGAGCGTTATCTGGGATGAAAATGCAGCAACATGATTGGATCACCTTACATACCCCACCTCGGTCTGCAAGTATGACGTCTAAGGCGAGCCTGTTCTGAAGAGTCATAAGGCGGTCCAACTGGAGCTCCGCAGTCAAGGTATCAAGGGCACCGGCAGTTTCCACTATGGTAGATTCAACTACCCTCGTCAATTGGCGAATGTTCCTGCTGTTCACCATAGGCACCCAGAATGGCAGAAAACCTTTTACGAAGTCTCCAAATTCTTGTCCCGTAGTGTCGTCTTTACTCACGACACCTCTGACTGTCCTTGTCCTATGGTAATCTGCCGCGGCCGTGTAGGTGGGAGGCAACAGGAACAAAATGAAACATGTACCAGAGAAGTCGGGGGGTAGCCATGTATACGCTCTATCATGGCAGATGAAGTAGGTGCCCCTAGCTGCTAGGAATGAAGGGGAGGTCTGAGACGAAAAGACATACGTTTCAGTACAGACATTCTTCCCTAACTAAGCTCCGGGATTCCTGCCATTACCTTGCAGACACAGGTGACCCTTATGGGGTACAATCCAAATCGGGGAGGATCTCTTTGCTTGCTCGTTCTCATTCAGAGCAACTCTGTATCCGGTTATGTTCCATCTAGTGTATGCTTGCAACTCATCTCCAGGAATGGTTCTATAGGAGTCAATGTCTCTACTCATATTCGTGATTCCTACCACTAATGCCTTGTTGCTCGAGTTACTTCTCGTGGGACGTGGGAGATATGGTTCGATGGCAAATAGGAACATCGTCTGAAACGCCCACAAAGAACCATAGTAGCTGAATGGCAAGACAAAATATGGCATACCTTTATCTGTCGTATGTGGCATAAGACTGCACACCCAACAATTAGTCGTGTTCATTACTAACTGGTGTTGGTGTAAAAGCTGGATGAATGAGTTATTTGCAAATTCTGATCTTCTAGCGGTCTCGTGTTCAGGCAGAGGGTGAAAAGAATGTGAGGAAACAGTAGGAGGAGGTATGGGCTGTGTAGTAGGTGCGAACGCCACTTGAAAAATGAATAAAACATATCCTACAAAAAATGTCATTACACTAAGCAACATACAACTACATAATATCAGAAATTGTGTTCTTGTTATTAATGTACACATTCTGGCTTTAAAGTTCGTTGGTCTGGCAGGTCTCTCCATCTCGGAAAACTCCATCCTCTATAATTGCTGCCCGCGGCGGTAGGGTGTTCTATGCTACGGAATGCTTCTGTCAGTCCAGGGCAACTCCCTTAGACCAACCAGAACCGTCGACCTAACGTCTTCGGCTGCACCCCAAAGACTTTGGCAACCGCGACCCTAGCAGCAGAACCCGGATGGCGGTTCGAAAAACAAAAATAAGCAAGTTTCTCAGATGAGAGCGCTGCACTTTAAAAAATAGTCAAAAAGCAATATTTTATTTGTCCATAGTCATAGTTCTCGGCCTCAAATCGTAACGTGTTCTTCCAGGTATTGTCTGGTTTTCGAACAACAGTTCAGGTTCTGTAATGTTCAATCGCATTGACGGTGGCACAGATCCTTGCAGAATGTCGTCGCTCTCGCGTACAGAGTTTGTTCCTTTTACCTGTGCATCACTGAAGAGCAGGAAGCGAGGCAAAGTTTCAGTCTCAGAATCAGCAATCCCCTCCTGGACCCAGCGGTCGTGAGGCAGAGGTAGAGGGACCCTCTTGCAATGGGCCCCGTGGATCCAGTGTTTCTTTCCTTCGACTCGAACAGCTGATCTCGTGGAGAGAAGTACTAGGTGGGGACCGGTCCAGCGGGGCTCATCATTCTTTGTCCACTGAAAATTCTTTACGAGCACATAGGTTCCAGGGTCGGTAGGGTGTCCTGGAGCTTCAGTAGCTTGAGGTAGAGTATCATGTACCTGTTGGTGTAAAACACGCAATTTAGCCGTCAATTCGTACAAATAATCAAGCAGTACAGGGTGTTCTAAGTCGCTGAATTTGGCTGGCCTTGGCACTCCCCATATGTTGGCCGGACGGCCGAACACTATTTCGTAGGGACTAAGTCCCACCCTCGAGTGCACGTCATTCTTGTTGATAGGAGTGCCAAGGGCAGAGCGTCAGGCCAAGTAAGACCAGAACTCGCTTGAATTTTGGCCAGTTTTAGTTTTAGCGTACCGTTATAGCACTCTACTAATCCAGCTGATTGGGGGTGATTTGCAGCGTGGAATTTTTGATGAATGCCTAGCCCTTCACACACTTTCTTCATCACTCGACCCACAAATTCACTCCCATTATCACTCCAAACCATTCTCGGCATTCCGAATCTGGGGAAGAACTCCTTGATAAGAGCTTTAGCTGTTGATAAGGCACTATTGTCTTTCAGGGGATATGCTTCTATCCATCTTGGAAAGGCACAAACAACAACGAGTACGAATTTCAGATTGTTGCACCTTTCCATGTGGATGAAATCTAGCTGCAAAACCTCGAACGGGTACGTAGGAAGAGCAAAATGACCAGCTGGAGTTGGGGTTCCCCTACCAGGATTGTATTTCAGACACACCATACAGTTCTTGACTATATTCTCTGCATACTTAGGGATTCTGGTGTTCTGCCATACTGGAGCCAGTAACTTGCAAATTCCTTTCACACTGATGTGCACCATTCCATGTGCCATTGTAACCACTGCAGGCACGTACGCATCGGGTAGCAACCAACGCTGATGCTCCGACAATTCAACCCAACAACCATTCGCGTCCAATTTACCCGTGCTTTCACTCCATACCTTCAGTTCTCTCTCTGTAGCTTCAGCTTGGATGGACTTCACACTCTCAATCGTATCTTCACACATACCAACGTCACCAACCCATTGTGCAGGGCCTGCAACATACATTCGACTCATTATATTCCTTGCGGTTTCTTTCGCAACCTCATCCGCTAACGCATTTCCACGACCAACATCATCTGTAATCTTTTTGTGTGCACTGCATTTCACAATCGCCACTTGCAACGGCAAAGTCAGTGACTCAAGAAGCTCATTCACCAACTGACCATGCTGGATCTTAGCACCATGCGAAGTCAAGAAACCTCGTTCATGCCACAAACGTCCAAAACTATGGGCAACACCAAAGGCATACTGACTGTCAGTGTACACATTCACTCGTTTTCCTTTTGCCAACACACACGCTCTTGTTAATGCAATCAACTCTGCTGCTTGCGCTGAGTTATGTGGGATACGTGCAGTTTCAACAATCGTATGCAAGGTCGTAACAGCATATGCCGCAGTCGTATCGCAATTCGGCAACTTGAAACACGAACCATCAACCCATAAAGTGCCATCACATTCTGCAAGAGGAGTGTCCCTAAGGTCTATTCTCCCTTTTGTTTCTTCCTCAGTTCTAAGGAAACAATCATGTGACTCTTCAACATTCTCTGTCTCGACTGGGATCGGCAACAACGTAGCTGGGTTTAATGTATTACACCTTTTGATGTGCACATGACTCGCTAGGAGTGTCAATTCATAACCTGACAATCGAGCACTAGTCAAGTGCTGTGTCTTGGTTCTGTTTAACAAAGTGTCCACTGCATGCGGGACCATCACAATTAACATGTTATTCATTACTAACCCAGCAGACTGTCGAATAGAAACAGCTGCTGCGGCTGTGTCTCTCAAGCAACTCGGCAATGCCTTAGCTACCGGATCTAGAGTCGACGAAAAGTACGCGCTTGGACATTGCTTGTCCCCAAAAGACTGGGTCTACACTGATAATGCACAACCTTCTTTCTCATGGACGTATAATGTAAAAGGCTTACTGTAGTCGGGGGTACCCAACACAGGAGCCAAACACAATGCATCGCGTAATCCTGAAAAACTTTTCTGACAATCTTCAGACCATGGGATGGGATTCGGTGTATCTTTACAAGTTAATGCCACCAAAGGTTTGGCCAATAAGGAAAAATTCGGTATCCATTGCCTACAATAGGATGTAATACCCAAGAAAGCACGCACTTCTCTTTGTGTTCTTGGCACACTCAAATTTGCAATTGCCTGGATTCTTTCTGGGGTCTGTTTCCTTCCCTCCTTCGATAAGAGGTGACCTAGGTAGGTCACTTCTTGTCGACAATATTACAGCTTCGAGAGAGACACTTTGTGATGCAAATCAGACAAATGACGCAACAACGACAAGGTGGCTTCTTTACAACTCTCCTCAGTATCTGCGGCAACTAACAAATCATCGACGTACTGAATAAGGGTAGCGCCATCAGGTAAAACGATCGTATCAAGCTGTGTTTTCAAAGCCTGGCTGTATATTGATGGACTTTCGCAGTAGCCTTGAGGAGCGCGCTTGAAGCGGAAGCTTCGGCCTCCTAAACTGAAGCCAAAAATATCTCTGCTCTCCTCGGCAATTGGGATGCTGAAGAAAGCGTTCTTCAAGTCAATCACTGAGAACCAAGCCGCTGAAGCTGGAATCATAGTCAATACGGCAGTTATATCAGGGACAACCGGAAACTGTTGCACAACGATCTTAATCACCTCTCTAAGATCAATCACGAACCTATAAACAGGTGGCTGGGAAGGATCAGTGCGCTTCAGAACAGGCAGAACAGGATTATTACAAACATTGCCTTTCGTCTCTTCAATTACATCTTTATCAATCAGGTCATATATGATTGCTAACAATGCCTTTTCACCTTCGCTAGAGATTTTGTACTGGGGAATGCGCGGCATTCTAACATTGGCTTTCAATGTCACAACGTATGGTGATATTTCCAAAAGGCCCACATCATTAGGACCAGTAGCCCAAAGAATATCCGGAAGAGAAGACAGTTCTGTCGGAAGTTTATCCTTTGATAAATACATGGGAGAAACCACTCTCTTGCCCAGTGTAAGTTGTACTCCCGAAGGAGAACAGTGCAAAGTCGCACACAATCTTTTCAACAGATCCAATCCCAACAAATTTTCACCACAACCTGTCGTCAGAATGAGGGGTGCTTCCAATTCATAAGGTCCAATAGAAAGTGACATAGGACTAGAAATCGGGTTCCTAACCGGGGTGTCAGAAAACCCTACAGAAACATTCATTTCGCCAGACAAAGGTGCGCCAGGGAGTTTTGAGTGCATAATAGAACTCTTTGTAGCACCAGTATCCAACAGACACATCTGATGTAATCACCTCAACATAAGGTCCACTCTGATCTACTGGAACTGAAACGACTCCCTCTCTTTGTCCATGGCTGTCCTAGCAATCATTACCTACCATATTTTCATCCTCCGCATAGTAGTCATCAGCATAGTACTGAGTCGTCCTACCAGACGCGTTATTCTGTTGGTCAAAACTGTTCATTGAATTCTGTGGTGGAAACGAACGTGCGTTTTGTGGGAACGCACCGCGTCCCCTACCTCTAGGCGTTTGTTGAACACCGCGGCCTCGCACACTGGAAGCACCATTCGTGCGTCGTAACAAAACCCGGGCAACTATTCTTAAAATGGCCTTCCTCTTTACAATACGCACACTGATTGGGGCTATACGGTAAACGCTGTTGAGAAGACTCGTTTACTTGCGAGTTTCTCGAATTTTGCTGAGGCTGCTGATAATCGCGCTGATTATTAGTGCGGGGTGCATACGCCTGTTGCATCAGAACTTTAGTTTTTAATTCTTTAGTCTTTTTATCCGCTTTCTCTAACTCATCTTTGTGCCTATTTTCGTAGTACTGGGCTGTAGCTAAAATCTGTGCTGACGTGGAGACAGCCCAAGCACTCTCGGAATCCTTCAACTTAGCACACAACTCCGGAAGTAAATTATGCACAAATTTGTCGACGAACAATCTTCGGTAGCCATATCCTGACCGCTATGATCTACAAAAGTCTCTTCAAACCTCGTGAAAAAGTCAGACACAGTCTCGTCCGTCTTCTGCTTACACGCAGACAACTTGTCCCAGTTGACACGTAATTCAGGCATTAGAGTCTTCATATAAGTTATTAATCTACCAGGGAGTTCCGCAATTAAAGGTTCGGGTTTAGCACCACCAATTTGTCTGCTATCTACAGCAGCAATGTTAACCCATGTATCACCTAACTCCTGATCGTGATCGGTGTGGCGAATCTTTCTCCATAAAGGCTGTGGAACCACGTTCCCAAACAACATGTCTATACCGGCTAAGTTCATAATGCATGAGCTCACAGTCTGTGATAACTCCTTATAATACCCTGCAGGATTTTTACGGGGGTCAGGTAATGTCTGTTTGATAGCCAAAACTTCAGATCTCTTCCAAGGAACATGCACCCATACACGCTGAAAATGCGGCAGAATGGCTGGATTAGCATTTGCGTCCCCTTCCCTCCAAACCGGGGGAACCTCTCTCATGGGATACTGTCGTGCCTTTTTACTACCGGGTGTGTCACACTCAAATAGTGATCGAGAAGTGCCCCCTTTACTCCGATACTACAACAATGTCGACATACAGGGGTCGCTGAAGTGGTTGGCCATCCTCCGGAATTTTCACACGAAGCTCCTCACGAACCTCTGGCTTGGACCGGTACAGCTGATACCGCTCCACGTTGGGCGCCAACTGGAGTACCGGGTTTTTATGGACCCGGCGGTGCCAGGGAACACACCTGAAAACTCTGAGTCCTTCCTGTTTCAGACTACAGAAACACAGAGTCTTCTAGGTGAAGTCAAAGATCGTATTTATTGGCTGCAGCCAGTAACAGGTATCCTAGAAGTACAAGGGCATGTATGTTCTAAGGAGACTGCCCTCTTTTACGAAGCCAGCCTTCTTCTTTTATACGAAATAATGTGCTTTAGGCAAACATTCCTTATTTTACAGTTGACCATCCAAATATTTTCACTACAAAGGAAAAGCAGAGTCATGATGACAAGCCCACATTTCTGTTCGTCCAGCTCATAATTAATTACCCGGCGAGGTCCAGTATTTCCATCAGATATCGACGGACCCCCAATAAAATCACCTCCTCCTCGTAAAGCAAGTCATAAAGCAAGAAACAGGGACAGGTGTGTGCAAGATTAGGCATGGTTTGTGTGCGATGAAAGGTTTATGATGTGTTGTGCCTTGATACGAATCTAGCTCGGCCGCTGGGAGAGGACCTGGCCGAACAGGTTTGGCTTTGGGCGGAGGAGTCGGCTTGCCCAGGTCACAGAGGAGTCAGCTAAGGTGTACGTGACCTTCGGACCAGGTTTCGGCTTCAGTCATTTGGCTATGTGAGGGCAATCACAAGATGGATGCCGTTCACAAAATGGAACCCGAGGGTTCATGACGGAAACGCTGATTTAACGGTGAATTCGTCACTCGAATATGACGAAAATGCTTATACATAGTATACTTGTCATTTCCGGTCTGTTGATACCAAAATCGTCATGATGTGATGATGTTCGAAACACGGGTCCAGAATTTTCGGTACCACAAGGTCTCAGCATTTGATTTGTTGCCACTGACAATGGCAGTAATAGTGTCAAAGCCATGGCTGGTGGAGAATACTTCAGAGTCCTATGTTTAGGACATTGCATCTCCTAAATTGTGTAGAACTTCATCAAAGACAAGCAGTAGTCCAAAACATACTGGCGACCTGTCCCTGGATTTAAACTCTTTTCAGTCATTCTTACAAATCCCATAAGCAGTTGACTATCGTTCGATATGCTGACAGAGTCCCTTTAAAAGCCCTCGTACAGAAGGCGCCAAACCTTTGGAACACCACCTTCTATGTGCTGCAATGCCTGTTTGAGCAGTACAGGTCTATCAATGATTATGTACTACAAAGGAGTGGGGAGGCTACTGCCAAAGCCATGACAATGGAGGTTGGCAAATGGGGACTAGGGAGGGCCTGATTCAGATGTTAGCACTGTTTGAGATGTTGATGTGAGAAGTCAGTAGAGGAGGACTGTACCATGAGCCAAGCGATGCTCACTTGCACAAGCTGCAGGACAATTTGCAAAAGGTGGAATAAACAATTATCAATGTTAACAAGAAGCAGCTGCATTGGTAAGCAATCATTTAAACACAAATTAAAGGCTCCCAAAAGAGTTTGTATCTTCTGAAGAGTACATTTCTGCCACAATACTGTCTTCATGGTACAAAAAATCGCTGCCCACTTTAATTCCTTTTCAATTATAGTGTCTCAATTTACAAGAACCGAATCATAAGATAAGCGAGAGACCAAGTAAATGAACATCTTTAGTTCTATGCAACTGAAGTGCTGCCTTCCACCTCCAGAGAATGCAGTGTTGGTCCAGAATCAAGAAGTATGTCACAACTGCAGCTGCGGTACCCACCACTAGTAACACCATTGCCTGCTACAACACATATACCACAAACAGCTTTACTTTCAACATCTGCTTAGCAGAACTTAAATCAAGTGCCCAGGTGCAGGCAATGCCAAAACAAGTTGAAACAACAATGACACATGGGAAGATGGTACTGGGCTATTTGGATGACCCAACGGAGGCTAAAACTGGATCAAAACCCATTGACCCACTGGCATGGAAAGAAAGAACAGTGGCCAGAAGTCAGAAGGCTTGCAATAAATTATCTTGCATTCCCAGTAGCCAGAGTATCTTCAGAACATGTTCCTAGTGCAGCTGGTGCAACTGTCATGGTCAGAAGGACCGGTCTCTCTTCTCAAAATTTGGCGATACTGAGGATTATTATTAAAACTTTCATATCCAGAAATTTCAGGGCTCCGGAACACACAACTGTGGATGAGGGAAGTGTCTGGGACATCACAACACCCACCCCAAATTTGAGGTTAAGCTCTACTCTTCAGATTAAAAAAATAATCAATAACACAAGAGAAATGTCTGTTATGAAAAAGAAAAAAAACATAAACAGGAAAAAAGCTTTCCTTTTATATTTGGTGTCTGGTTAATATAAATAAACTTAAATTGACAAATATTTTCAGAGGACACAGTCATTTGGCGTGCTAACTGAGTGGTGACAAAGAAAGAAAACTATTTCAATATTAGTCAACCGTCAACTTCGTACTGAGCAATCAATTATTGGTAAGTGAGCAATGGATACCTCCAGACAATTACCTGAAAAATGACCTGCCTTCCATACCTCATCCTGCATTCCATTCTCAGCCATAAGTGAAAATGGAAAGAAATGCGGTGCACAGTCTATGAATATCATTCCATGGGAAAAAGAGAATCATAGATAGATTGACATTGTACTTGGGACAGGCATCTTGCATTAACAAATGCTTTGAACACAAATAGGAATACGCACCTGAGTCTACTGAAGAAGAGTTGCTTCCTCGCACCACCTCAGTACAGGCAGCACCTGAAAGAGAATGTAAAGTTAGTTCTCTAGGAACATGAAGTGATGCTAAAGCTAGGTAGAAAGGAAAAGAGAAGAAAGATGATTACATAATCAGGGTGATAAAAGATTTTAGTTACAATATAAATCTTTTTTGGTTGTACCATACCAATTTTTAGGAATTATGGAGTATTCTAATTTGTTTTATCCTGTGAAAAATGCTGATACTCTGCTAGGATTTGATTAACCATGTCTGAGAGAAAACTGTTTTGTCTCATGATTTTCTATTAGAGGTTATGAAAGGTGCTCCAGAAGCTAAAATGATAGCATATTTTCTGTATATTAGCACTATCGTCTACAACCATGTAAGAATAAAGTCTGACATTCTGACTAAAACAGAAGCAGCAGCCTGTCAGTTAATTCTCAATGTTCTACTGCAGCATTGCATGGTGTTCTAATGAAGAACTAGTGCGCTAACATTCTTTACTTATGACAAAACTGTGGCACACCTGTAGCCATCTTCACTGAATCATTGTAGTAAAACTTAAAGGATTTTCATTAGAAATTAATACATTCTGGGTGTTCATTTTGTCATAGAAATTATGGTTAGTGCTGTAGAGTGCTAAAATGAGAACCCCATTTCTATGAGTTCTCAAATATCTTTCTCATCCATGTCAGTTAAACATTCTGATTAGCCGAGTGAAACATACTTTCAACACCAGCAGCAGTCTGTCAGTGAACTCCCCAGTGTTATACTGCAGCTTCCCGCAGTGTTCTCATGAACAACTAGAGATCTGACATTCTGTTTTTATTTCAAAAGTGTGGCACACCAATAGCCATTGGGATGGGATCAAAGTTGTAAAACCTAAAGCATTTCATTTAGAGATGACCAAAATTAGGGGGTTTATTTTGACAAAGAAACTATGGTTAGTGCTATAGAAAGTTAAAATGGGGGACCATTTTTCCATGACTTCTCAAATGTCTTGCTCATCCATGTCAGTAAAAGAATTTGAAATGCACTGTGAAACATGTACTTCCATCACCAGCAATAGTCTGTCGGTTAATTCCCTGGTAATCAACTGCAGTTTCCCCACAGTGTTCTACTGAATAACAAGAGTGCTAACATTTTGCATTCATGACAAATGTGTTTGCACACCATACCCATCTTGATGAAGGAAAGATGTAAAACTTAAAGCATTTCCCATACACATTAAAAAAAATGAGGGGATTCTTTTTGTCATAGAAATTATGGATAGTGTTCAAGGAAGCCAAATTGAGGAAACATTTTCTCTGAATTCTCAAATATCTTCCTCATCCATTTCAGTAAAACATTCTCACTTGCAAACTGAAACATGCACTTTTAATACCAGCTGCAGATTGTCAGTTAACTCCTGAGTGATCAACTGTAACTTTACCACACAGTTCTAATGAGCATCAAGAATGCTATTTAGAATGTATGTCTAAAGAGTGGCTCAGGTGAACATCAACTTGATGGACTCAAACCTGTAATTGTGAACATATATCCTATGGAGGATACGGTACTGTAGTAATTGAAGAAATGAGGGGTTCTTCTTGTCATAGAAATTATGGTTAATGCTCTAGATAACTAATATAAGGTCACATTTCCAATGAGTTTTCAAATATCGTTCTTGCCCATTTCAGTACATTATTCTGACATGCAGATTCAAACGTACTTCCAACCATAGCAGCAGTTTCTTATTTAACTTCCTAGTAATTAACGTCACTGTAGAGTTCTAATGAACAACTACACTCTAACTATAAATTGCGACCCGGCCATGCACTGTTTATGACCTCACATATTACGTTACTCATTGCATATTAAATGACATAATTGATGGCTTCACTAATGACCTCCCAATTGACATCAAGGATGGCATCACGGATGGCATCATCCAGTCATTTTGACACTGTAGTATCGCAAGTGTGGACTTGCTGTAATGCAACATATTACTTCTGTAGCTAATTTTCTATTACCAGTCACTAGATAATGTACATACATTGTGACCACATCCTGGATGCACATATCTGTCAAATCACCCACATTTGGACAATGTTACCTTGTTTTATTGATAGTTATCCAATTAACTAAATGCATCCATACACTTTAATAAAGCCACCCCCTTTTTAAACCTTGAACACCCTCCCTAAAACAGTTGGTTCTTTATTTATGGTATGTTTAAATCTGTTTTATTTGCATTTCGTAACAAAGGCAAACAGTGAGCTTCACATAAGTTTACCAGCACTAGTCAAGTCATGCAACAATAAAATGCAGCTCATGGAGGAAACCAGCTATGGCACCACTGCTAATGGCCAAAACAGAAAAGAAAACTTACCCAACCCTCTCCATCCACCGCCCCACCACAGCCCACCAACTAAACTGCCAATGCAAGATAGGTTTACTGTTCCTCAGTCCTTGAGGCTCCCTGGGATTCCCCTTTGGGCGTTGTTGAATAACGCAGTAAGCAGAGGTATCTCGGACAGGTGAGCTCCCTATACTCAGAGCCAAGGAGGGTGAGAAATGGCTGCCAGAGAACCACAAAGGTGGATCCCTTCCCTCTAACCTAGGAGTGATCTTTTCCATCACTAGGACCTTCCAGAGATGGTGTAGCCAGCCAGTGAATGTGCGGGTGCGTGTAGTCCGCCAGTGAAGCAGAATGAGCCCAGCGCTATCGCCATCTGGCAACCTCGCTGTGAACTAAGAGGATATGTGATAGGGTTGGGGAGGCCCAAAAGAATATAGCTCGGGAAGCGTGGAATCTGAGTATCGAAGTGTTTATCTATTTCATCTATAACCTGCATCCAGTTGGCATGCAGTTGCTCGCAGTCTCACAAAAGATGTACCAGTGTGCCTCGTTGTCCACAACCCCACCAGCAGTCAGCACTTTGTTGGGAGTCTATCAAGTGGAGGCGGTCAGGGGTGTAGTACTAGTATGTGGTTACCTTGGTCAGAGTATCCGTCAGTCCCATACTTCGTGTTGAGTGGCATGCTCTGTAGTATATCCCTTCCCATTCTTCGTGGCTGAGGGCCCGGCCCAGATCCCGTTCTCAACGCATGCGCCCAGCGTTATAAGCATGTGTATGGCCAGCTAGCAACATCTTTACAGATCTGAAATTAGTTTTTGTCAGATGAGCGTGTTAGCAACCACTTTTCATATGACGTAAGTAAACGCTGTGCGTGCGGTTTTACAAGGGGATGCAGAGCCCAGTGTCGGAGCTGAAGATAGTGGAATTGTTCTGACTCTGGAATCCCATAGTATAACCGGACTTGAGAAAAGGGGAGAATCTCATCAAGATCAAACAAAGGACTCAGCGACCAGCTACTAGTAGGGTGCCAGCTTGCAAAAGAAGTCTCACCCATCCCTGGTGTGAATTTGGGGTTGTCAAAAAGCAGAGTATGGGGGGAAGGGAAAGAAGTCGGGTTGTATTTCTGACAGGTCTAATCCCAGGCCTCAAGGATGGTCCTGGTTAGAAGGGAGGCATAAAGGTTGGCAGGTCTGTGGGCCTCGCGCAGGAAAGGAATTCTCTGCAAAGTCGTGGCTGCCACCATCTGGTCCTGAAACAATCTGTGTTTCTCAGATTCGGGTCTGCTCCATTCTACCAAATGTCAGAGTTGCTCCACTTGAAAGTATAGTCGGAGGTCTGGGACACCTAGTGCCCTACTCAGGAGGCAGCCTCACAATTGCTCCCTGCATGTGGGGCCGGCGGCCTGACAAATGAATTGTGACAACTCCGATTGAACCTGTTTGATCCACCCACCAGGTGGTCGTAAAGGGAGAGTCTGAAAAATATATAGTATTTGGGGTAGGATTGTCATTTTGACAGCGGCCACTATCCCCAGCCAGGAAATCGGAAAGTACTTCCACCCCCACAACTCTGCTTGGATCCGCATCAGTAGTTTAGCGTAATTGATAGCGGCTGTCTCTGGCAGCGAGGGTACCAGCTGGGTGCCATGGTAGGAGACAGGTCCCTCTGCCCATTGGAGAGGGTGAGCGTCACGAAGCCGCACCAGGATAGAGGGTGGCATGGAAAGGTTAAGTGCGACTGATTTGTCAACATTAAGCCTGAGTAAAGCGATCCCGTTCCGCCAAGGAAACACCTAGTGCTCGAATTGGATCCTAGAGAGACACCAGGAAGTCATCAGCATAGAGGCTAATGGTGTGGACGTCGCCCCTGAATTTAATTCTGGTGATATGAGAGTTTTGCCGGACGCATTGGGCAAAGTGCTCCATATATAGCGCACAAAGACGGAAGGAGAGAGGAGATCCCTGGTGGGTCCCCCTGAATATAGGTAGGCAGGATGAGGTTTGTCCATTAACTCGGACTGAGGCCCTAGGATGTTGATATCAATTAAGAATTAGAGTGCGGAATCTCTCCCCCAACCCTACATGGATCAGCACTTGTTCTAAAAATTGCCAATGGACCCTATCAAAGGCCTTCTCCGCATCTATGGTGAGGAGCATGAATTCACTGGGTACTCGAGAGGCCTTCTCAATCAGGTGAAGTATGCGTTTAGTGTTATCGCTTGTCTGGCGCTGAGGAACAAACCCCGCTTGGTCTGCGTCAATGAGTCCCGGCATGTGGGGTGCCAGTCGGGCAGCCAGGATCCCTGTAAATAGTTTGAGATCAATGTTGAGGAGCGAGATGGGGCAGTTGGCCCCGCAGCTGATCTTATCTTTCCCGGCCTTCGGGATGACCGCAATGGCCACTTCCAAAATGTCCTCTGGAATTGCCCCCATGACCGCAAAGGAATTAAAGAGGCGGGTCAAGAGGGGTGCTAATGTCGGGCAGAAGGTTTTCTAAAAGGCGGCCGTATAGCCATCTGATCCGGGCGATTTAGCCAGCTTAAGGCGGGAGATAGCCGCTATGACCTCTTCCTCGCGGATCTCCCTCTTCAGGTGGTCCGCCTGAGCTTGTGTAAGTGAGGGAAGGTGTGCTGCAGCTATGTACTTTTCGTTAGGCGAGCTATCTAATGCTTGTGCCATGTATAGTTGAGCATAGAAGTCACAGAAGACATTCACAATGCCCGTATCGTCCCTGTACTATCGCCCAGTTCCTGGACTCCTTGACATTGCCGACCATCGCACAAATTATTAGCGCACAAACAACCGCAATGTCTTTATTCATTTTAAAGGCTTCTCATGCTCAACAATTTTAGTCATGAGGTTGACAAGTATGCATTTGCCATGGAGAAGCTGCCATCTGCCTGACTCTTTGGACAAACCCCCTCGTAGTATGGTAAAATACACTGCATTCTTTCTTGAGATGGCCGCAATGGCCTACAAACATAGAGCTATACTTGCAACACCAGTGTGAAATAAGCTATCTCTAAATGAAGCTCCTCTATATTCCACTGTATTGAACAATCTACATTGCCTTAATCTATTGACCAAAGTTCTGGAAATCAATATTCCCACTTTCTAAACGTTCTTGTTACATAGAATTTGTCTATAGCACTGTATTACATCTCTTTAACACTGACACATCCCCAGATATCTGTCATGAAGCTGATGCTTGATTAATTTTAATAGGATAAGACTTAAATGAAGGAATCAATTGTCTGAGCGCCCAACGTTAAATGTCATATGTCCAGGGGAAGATCATTTTATAATTATTTTATAATCAAAAGAACAAGATTTTAATCTACAAATCTGCATGAGTGATTGTTGGGATTTATTTTAACTCAATTAATTTTTATGTACTTGTTTAAAGATTACGGTCTAATTAAACATACTTTTTGACTTGACTTGATGCTTGAGGAAGAATTTTTTGCTGCAGCTTCATCCAGTGGTGCAGGCTTTTACCGTCTAAGGCTGCCAGAGTTATGGGCGACCCCTTTCAGTAGTCAAGTTGCAGCATTCAATAGGTAGTGCCTAAGCAGAAGGTGACTCCAGGAAAAGAACCTCATTGGAAGGGAAACAGCGTTTACAATGCAGACAGAACTACGCAATGCCATTACAATGCAGGCACTACAACATATGCATCATTCCCACACGTTCCATTACAACGCAAGTCATTACAACGACTTATTTAGGGAAGACATTGTTGGATTTTAAATCCAACATCTTCCTTACTGTTGCACAGACTGGAGTTGGAATAATAAAATATACTATTCCAAAGTCCAGCGTTTCCCTAAGGCAAGACGTTGTAACGATTTGCATTGTAATGGAACACATGGTAACGACTCGTTCATTGTATTGCCCATGTTGTAAAGGTAGGCGTTGTAAAAGCATAGGTGAATACGTCATACATTTGAATGGAGAAAGTAGCCAGCAGGCAAAAAATCTCTGAGAGGACGCAGACGTCGTCAACTACAATGCTGATCTATGCTGACCAGTACTCAAGGCTGTAGTCACCACTGGAGAAGAAGAGATCCTTCTAGAAGATTTTCTAGGATGAATCAGGATATTACTCAAGAAGCAGGATACCCAAGAAGGAGAAAGTATAGGATGAGAACTAGCAAAACACCAGAAGAGAACTGCTATTCAATCAAGAGTGCCCGAAGAAGACATCAGGTGTGCACAAACTGTTGCAATGCAAAGAATGAGTTCATTTCCCTCCTTTTGTAGGTCAAAGGAACAGGAAACACTTAAGAATCCATATTAGACAGCCCAACTTGCGCAGCTGGAATCTCAGGAAGCACAGCTGGAAAGAGCCCAGCTAACCAACTGTCGTGGAGACTACCCTCAACAATTGGCAGTGGTCCACAAGGTGATTCATTGGATCTCGTTGGAGTCCGCAAAAATGCTCTGGTGTTCTTCGGTGGCACGTATTTATGGGTGGGGTGATAGAAATGGCAAGCTCCTCCACAACCTAGTGTCCTATCCCAAAGTCAACTGTATTATTACAGAAATCCGTTCAGACACCGGGGTCCACCAGGTGACGTCCTCAGCCATAGTGCAAACTTTCTCTGATTACTACGCAACCTTATATGCCGCTCACCCTCCTGGTGCCCCTCTGGCAGGCTTGCTGGAGGAGACCAATACTCAGCTGCCGTGTCTCCTCCGGGAGACCGCAGATGCTCTGGATCACCCCTTCACCCTGGAGGAAATTTACGACCTGATAGGTACCCCCAAGAGTACTATCCGACCTTCCGAGAGGTTCCAGTTCCCTATTTAGTGGGGCTTTTCAATCATGTGGCGGAGGCAGGATCCTTCTCACCTGAATCTGATGTGGCCACTATAGTGGTCATTATAAAGAAGCAACCGCCCTCCCTGGATTGTGCAGACTACAGCCCAATCTCGCCGCGATAGCCCAGAGACTCCGACCCCTTCTGCAAGACTTGGTCCATCCCGACCAGTGCGGGTTCATGCCTGCCAGAGGCACTCGTCATTGCATTTGTCACCTCCACCTGGCTATGGCCCACCGTCAAAACCTAACCCCGTATCTGGCGTTGCTTTTCATCGACTTTGAAAAGGCCTTTGATATGGTGGACTGGAGCTACCTTGAGGATGTGCTGGAGAGGATGGGATTTGGTATCACCTTCCACCACCTGATCAGAGTCCTTTATACTAACCCCAGAGCCCGTGTTCTCATTAACAGCGAGCTTTCTGAACCATTCCCAATCCGGAGGCGCACGCGTCAGAGGTGCCCGCTCTTGGCGCTCTTATTTGCGCTGGTGATGGAGCCTCTGGCGGCGCTCATCCGACAGGACCCACTCATCTGGGGTTGGGCCTGGGACCTGAGCCAGGTTGATAAGATAGCCCTCTACGCGTACAACGACCTGCTCTATCTGGCGGACCCAGACCGTTCCGGACCCAGATGCCTGGAGGTCCTCTCCGCTTTCGAGCGGGTCTCTGGACTTCTACTCAACCCGGCAAAATCAACCCTGGTCCCTTTACATCCTTCTTGGGCTTGCTTTGACTGGCAGACAGATATCCCCCTCCGGGGGCAATCGTTCAAATATCTAGGCGTATGGGTTACCCTTCTGCCAGAGCTCGAATGGGCTCTGAATGTCGCACCTTTTGGTTGCCAGGATGAAGACGGACCTCAAGAAATGGCAGACCCTCCCCTTAACCCCCTGGGCAGAAGTGGGCTCTTTAAAATGATGATTCTCCCCCGTTTTCTTCACATTTTACAAAACATCACCATCCACCTACCGGGTAGTTGGTTCCATCGAACTAGATGTCGTTCTCATCCGGTTCCTATGGGGAGGAGGGAGGTCGCGTTTATCCCTGGCGCATTGCCATAACCCCCCCTTCGATGGAGGCATGGGAGTGACTAATCTCCACCTCTACTACCTGGCCACGAGACTTATCGTGATCCACGATTGGTTTGCGAGCGGCTGGTCCAACCCCACATACTGAGTGGAACTCAACACAACGGACTTCACGCAGATCCAGGCATTTTTATATGCCTGCCCGGTGCCGCAGGATTTGCCCCCTGTCACTAGGACGGTGCTCATGGCCTGGCGTACAGCCCTTCGCCATGTGCGGTGGGACCGGAAGCTCACTCGGCAAACACCGCTCTGGAGTGGGGCATGGTTACGAGAGGTCTCGTCCCTGCAAGGATTCCGCCGCTGGGACCTCGTTGGGATCTCGCTGCTCGGAGATGTGTGGGTGGGAGACCACATTTGATTCTTCGCTGATCTGCAACAACGTCACGCCCTTCTTCATTCCCAATTCTATAAATACCTACAACTCCGACACGCCCTTCATACTCACATCTCATCCCCTACCTCTCTCCCGGAATTTAGTCCCCTGGAGGCTCAGGTGATGATGGGGAACCTGGGGAAGGGGGGAGTGTCCCGCACATACTGGTCACTGGTGAACAATGGTACTGCCTCCCTGGACCGGCTCAGGGCTGGATGGGGCCACCTAGAAGAGGCGGACTGGTGAGATGCCCTAATGGCACCCAAAACCCATATCACATCCTCCAACTTGTGCCTGGTCCAACTTTATTACCTTCATGCAGCATACCCCACTCCGGCGCACCTATTCCGGGACCATAAGAGATCCTCCCCAGCTTGTGCGCGCTGTGAGTCTGCCCCAGCCGATTTCTTTCACATGGTATGGCAATGCCCGGCTTTAGCGCCGTTCTGGAGAGGGGTTGATCTTGAGCTCACGCAGGCCCTGGGATGGGAGGTCCCCCATGATCTGAGACACATGCTGCTGGGGGTGTTCGACGGCCTTGGTGGCTTCAGGGCATACAAGCGCTTCCTGGGGACGGCCGTGGCAGTGGCAAAAAGAGATATAGCTGCGCTTTGGCCCCAGGCTAGGTCTCCAAATGTGCAGAAATTAAGGAGAGGAGTGGACTGGTGTGGAATACAGGAAGAATCTCTCTTCGAAGCCCGGGGCTGCCCCGATTTATTCAGTAAAGTGTGGGGTAAATGGTTTAATCTGCTATCAATGTGATGACCAGTCTAATCTTGTCTATTTGTAATGGTTATTTGGACTGCCCTTGCCTTTGTCGACTGCGCATACTGCTTTGTTTTTTCAAATGATAAATGATCTGCTGCCATGAACGTACGTGTTATTAAAAACCCAATAAAGTTGATTATAAAAAAAAAATCCATATTAAATTTGAAAAAAGGTTATAGACTTCAAAACTGTGAAAGTCATCTTGAACTGGGTAAAATATTATTCCTTGTAAATCCTCAGAAGGGTTTCAAGGGGAGATAAAGAACTGGATGCATGAAGGTGCAGATGGTGTCTCGTGATAGAGAATCCACAGGGAGAGGAAAAGTAGTATAGGGAACAATATTGGCAGGCCAGTTGAAGGTGGCTTTAGACTTAGACTAAGAGTGTGCCTGTTGGTACTTTTACAGACCTCCCATCTCTCCCAAAACTGTGTGTCAAGCCCGTCTGAGATAGCCTTGGGTGCTGACAACATGTAGAACAATGGCAGTAGTGAAAAAAATTCCACTTAGCAGCACACCTCTGCAACTCACATGAGGTGCACTCAGCTTTTACCTTGTTTAACATGGAGTAGTGCTTGTACCCTAAACTTTAGTGATTCATGAACAGTGCATTGTATCCATTTTAACATGCACAACCACACTTGCTCCCAGTGCTTGTGCTTTTTCCATGCTGTGCGCCCACACAAATTTAAATAGTAACTTTAGGTGGTATATGACTATTTTAAGAAATCAGATTATTGGCTAAGGGGGTGAAAACCCTACTCAAAAAACAACCACAGTCCTTGTCAGTATCTAACCCTCTGATAGCTTGGCACAAACGCAGTGAGGTTTAAATTAGAGGCAAAGAGTTAAATATTTATACAGCACTCAATGAGTAATAAAGTGAAAACACAAACAAAATCATCCCAAACTAATTTAGAAGAATAGAGTAAAGTTTGATAAATAAAATGACACCAGAATAACAAAAATCCAATCAGTAGAACTGGAGATATTGAACTTTAAAGATTTAGATAAAAATAGCACAGAAAGGCACAAAGCGCCAACTGAGGGTATATGGTCAAGCTGGACTAGGACAAAATCACAAGTTAAGGCTGACTGAGATTGGCACATGACCAAGTTTGGCCCGCTACAGTTGTACATTATGTCTATGGAGCTAGGTCAGCACAGCATTGCATTGCGAGACTTGATGTCGATTGGCGTTGGGGGGCTCTGCATCTCACAAGGTTGGTTTTAGTGAAGCTTTGAGTAAAGCTTCGAGGCTTGGCAGGGATTTGTGTTGCTTGGTGTCAAATGAAGCTTTCAGCTGTTAGGCCAGGCTTTGTGATGCTCTAGGTCACTTGGCATCGGTTCCTGATGAAGCTCTCAGCTGTGCAGTGAGGCGTTCCAGCAAATCTGGTGTGAGGCTTTGTGAGCCTCACACCAGATTTGCTGGAACTTTCAGTTAGACAAGGATGAGTTCTCTCTGATACCAGCCAAGGGTCCAGGACCTGGGGAGGTACCTCTTGTGGCTCAGGTACTCACTGCAGCAGAGGCCAACAGGGCGTAGGCAGGTCCTGTTGCGGTTCCAGGCAGGTCCAGGGAAACAGTTCAGCTGGGCAGTTGGAGTTATGCCTCTGCCGCTTGCTGTGTCCTTGCAGCTGAGAACAGGAGGTCAGCCAACAGACCCTTGGAGTCACTCAGGTTGCCTGAGAGGAAGGAATTAAGTCCATTCTTCCCTATTGGAGACTAGGGCAAGCCACAAGCTACAGGACAGTCCCTTGGGGGACAATTCAGGCCTCTAACAGCAGGGCAGCCCTCTGGTAATAGCAGGGCTATCTTTTGGGGAACGAGACATGTCTCAAGCAGCAGGGCAGTCCTGTGGGGAACAAGGCAGAATTTCTTCTTAAGTGTCACAGGTCCAGGAGTGTACTGAAGGGGTTGTTCAAGAGGTCTAATATTTATACCTAGTACCAGCCTTTGAAGACAGGTGACATCCTTGCTTCCCCCAAATTTGATTCTGGGAAGTTCTTCCCTTCCCCTGCTAAGGCTGTAAGTAGTCTGGGGTGACACAATACTGGTGTTAGGTCTCTTTTTGTGTGTCCTAGAGGCAGCTATTTCAAATGTAAGTTGGGTAGGGAACAACTCTGCGCCACTTATCCTAGTACGATGGCCCACGCTGCTACACCTAGTCCCCCTTTGACTTACTGTCAGGAAGGAATACACAAATGCCAACTGTAAATCTATTACAGTCATGTGACCCAGGACACAGGCAGCAGGCACCTGATGGTTAGGAGCAAAAAATACAAACTTTCTAAGAGTGGTATGTTCAGAATTGTGACTTAAAATCTGACTTTGCCGTTATAGAGGATTTGAATTTGAAATTAATTTGAAAACAAACTTCACATTCCTATCTGTTCCCAATCAAAAGTTAGCACTTATTAAATGAAATAAGGTAACACAATGTTATCTAATAGGAGAGACGTGCCTTACAGTAGAGTAAAACTATTTATTTTTAATTTTGGTTTGTTGCAGCATAGAAAACATTACAAACAACAATCATGAAAATTAAGGACACTGAGAACATCTTAATGCATGGACTCCCTAAAGCATATCTAAAGAGCCAGCTGTGAAATTTTCAAAGTGCAAGGCAAAAAGTGCAAATATATTTCACAGTATCATTCAAATAAAAAAAAGGAGACAGACAAAGTTCCTAATAAATACATTTTCCTGGAGCATAATATCTAAAGTGCCTACTGCACAATTTCCAAAGTTCAAAGTGCAAAGCGCAAACTGCATATATATTTCACAATAACATTCAAATTAGATATGTTTACACAAGCAGCCAGCACTTTCTACCAGCATTTATATTGCTTTAAATTAATTCCAGCCAAATATTGTAATACCCACATTCTAAAGTGCCTGTAATGTAAATACGCAGTGTGTTGTTTCAATGAAGTGAGACAGAGAGCTACTTTAGTAAGTCCAAATCTCAACCTCCAAAATCTTAAACTCTCAGAATGAATGGAGTAGAGTACTGCCATCCTTTGAAAAATCTTCTTCCTTCTCCTATATGTTTTGCGTACACCAACTCCTTAGAGTGCACATTATTAATGTTCCTTAACTATGTTTACAGCCTCGGTGGTTCAGATAATTTCCAAAGTGCAGTAATTAATGACCTTGCCACTGACATTGTAATGAACCACCAGCAGAAGGCTGGAGCTGGACTGATATCCAAATGCCTTGAGCAGCGGTAAAATACTGCATTCAAATCTACCCAATATACCCAATATATGTTCCCAAAGGAGACCCATAAACACTTCAGAACCTACTCCCAGAAAGTTTTTATCCTATTATATTACCAGATAATATCGATCAAGTTACCAGACTTCAAACATCTAGGGCATCGCTCAGATATATTTGTGTTCCACTTTTGTAACAGTGCAAGGGGTTAAGTATACAGTCCATTGAGCATGCCATTGAGCATGCAATTGCATTTTCTGAAAGTTAGGTGCCGTAGAACTTTAGAACTAAGTACAGAAGCTTCTAGCCCTTGCTTCTGAGCTAAATTAACCTTATTCCTTCCTTGTATCCATTTACTTTTACTGGTTCGAGACTGATCCTGAAAATTAGACCCTCTTGAACTCATCCATTTTACCCATTGTCTCTGTTTTGTATAATTACCCTTGGGTTGAAAAGGTACCCAGATTAACACCCGGGTTTTTTCAATTTGCCAAGGTGTGTATTTCCTCTAAATTGATGCTATCTGAGGACATACCAACCTACTTTGCACCCAGGACTTCTCTAGACAGGACTAAATCACTTCCCAGGAAATCAGAACTTCAATGACTATCCAATCCCTGACTTTACCCAAAGTACACTTCTGTAATCTAGTTGCTATGCCTAACAGTTCATAGGGGCACAAACATTTAAAAAGAGTTTCGACATGGATGCTGGTGATTGGTAGCCATTGAAATAGTTGTTTCTGTTTAGTTTTAAAAGCAAGAAACATGCAATATCTTAACTTCTTTGGGTGCTTTTCTTGGGGGGGGGGGGGGATTAGGATCAGAATTCCTTTGCACATGGCACAAAGAAAACAATTATCAAAAGTATTGCATTTAGGCAAATTAACGTACCAAGGCTAAGCCTATTGTTGAGTAGGTAGAGTCAACTTCTTCATGCTGATTTGTGGGCTGCTCTTTTTCCAAATAAAAAGACTAATCAGCGCATTCAGCCACTGAAAGCAATTATTATATAACACATAAGGAATTGGTGTACTGAAAATGTTTGCAGAGGCAAAATATGCATTTTAACTAGTGCTACTCTATTGATTATAGAGATTATAGAGATTGGCACCTCCACTCACCGATTAAACATATCCTGAAGCTTAGTAAGCAAGGCAGGGTAGTTTCAATCATATAAATCTTTGAACCTTTTGGAAACTCATACCAGAATACCTAACTCTCTTTTGCAGATAAATACCCTGCAAATCTTGGGATAGAGCTGTTGCATTGGTATTGAAAAGAAAAATCTCTGTTTTGTAGATGTTGAATCAATAACCAGTGAACTTTGAGAATTTGGAAAAATACCAAAACAGTTCATGAAACACCCCCTCTCAGGTATGAAACAAAACACAAGGTCATCAGCACATAGTTTAAGTTTTGATATCCCAGGCACTGCCACTTCCCCTTCCCCATTCTGACATAAAAAAACAGGCAGGGACTCAATAATGATGGTGAAAAGAATTGGTGACAGAGGGAATCCCTGCCTAGTGCCCCTGTAAATCTAAACGGAATCCAAAACCTGACCATTAAGACATATTGCATCAGATGACTCTTCATATATTGCTGCTATTGACCTTGTAAGTTGATTTGGAAATCCCATTACCTTCATTACCTGAAACAAATAATCCCAGGTGCCAAAAAGTGAAAAGCTTTCTCAGCATCAATAAACAAGACAGCTGCAGGAGTCTTTAGTTAATTTGTGTTATAATAAAGTTGGCTCTTTAGACTAAACCCAGTCTGGTCTTTCCTGATCAAAAAAGACATAACCTCTGCCACCCTAGTAGCTAATATTTTCATTAAGATTTTATAATCTGCATTGAGCATCTCTAAAGAAGGGGCAAGATGGTGGACACGGCTGTGTCCGAGTGAGGCAGGACACGAGCGCTCTCCACGATTCCCCCCCTGCTCGCCCCTGTGGGCTGATGCTTGTGAGGAAGCTAAGGAGGCTCTAGAAAGCGTGGTGCTCGCTCCGCGAAGTGAAAACAAACGAGGAGTCCGGCATGCTGAGGTTGTTGCTGTTGCTGTCAACACCCCACCACAAACGCCAACTCTACTTGCTGACCGCGGGGATCTGTGATTTCCGTCCCGGCACCGGCGGCGGTGGCGGCTCCATGAGCAGACTTCGGCAGCTCATTTGCAGTGTTGGAGCTATCTGGAAGGTCCGGAGCTGAATGGTGGTTCAGCCAGGATGGGGCCCAAGAACGCTAGTTCCAGTAAGGCTGCCAAGGGACCAAAGACTCAAGCAGCGGCTGCTGCGAGTACGCTGACCACAGTGATACCGATCTCTTGGGAGCAGGCGCAGGCCTCTGGTGGTGGTCCGCAAAAAGCGCAGAATGCACAGGATGGAAGTCTGACAGTTACCGAGTTGGGAGCCATGGAAACACTGGATCCTACCGATAAGGCACATCGGGACGCTGTTTTGGCCCCCGATGCCGCGGACCTTGCAGGGTCAAAGGTAACAAATCCAGGGATTTAAAAAACAAAACATGTTCCCAAAACAAAGTTGGATCAAGCGCCGATCCTATCTGCTCTAAGTAGCAATGGCACTACCTCTGGTATATTAAAAACGGTAACCAACTCTTTGGAAACTCCCCCCTCAGCTTTTCCCCCTAGTGACCAATTGAACTCACTGTGTGAAAGTAGCGGAAATTAGCAGGTTAGCAATGCTCACGGTTTAGACTCTTCCGATTCTGCCACTTTGAGTGCAGCTTCTCTCCACCCCAGAGTTGACTGTTTACCTGATAATCAGAACCTCTCAGCAGAAGTGGCTACTGAGGTGGACTCCTGTGGGTTAAGGGGGAAATTTTACTCCATGTCAGATGTCTCCGTCGTCTCGGAGCACGAAAGTGTGGATCTTGACTGGGCGGACGATAAAAGCCTAGCCAGCTCTACGCCTCTTGAGGAAGAGGAGAACAGCTTGTTTCTGTCAGGGGGAGAAAATACGGTTAAAAAAGCACAAGAGGTGTCTCATCCATTTAACGCAATGCCAGGGCGGGTAACAAGCAATGATAGGTCACCAATCTTAGACTACTTTACAACAGCTCAAGCTGGTGGGACAAATGACAGTAGAGCGGGCCCAGGTCCTAACTTTGAAGAAACTGCTAATGTCTTTACCCTTACTACGATATACCAGACCATCATGTCACACCGAGAGGAGATGAAGGTGAAGAGTCTGCGTGTCCAGGGCGCAGTGCGTAAACTAAAGAACATGGTGCTGCGCGTGGCTAAATCATGTACCGAGCTGTCAGCAAGAATTGGAGAAGCTGAAGGAAGAATGTCCTCAATAGAGGATGAGTTTCCTTCGCAGAAGGCTGATGTCTCCGACCTTCATTCAATCCTTGATGACATAAATTGGAAACTAATCGACATTGAAAACAGGTCAAGGAGAAACAATTTGCATATACTAGGCATCCCTGAAGGATTAGAAGGGAAAAACATCCATCAGTTTCTAAATAAATTATGTACAGAAGCCTTTCCTGAGTTAACCAAGTGGAAATGGGAGCTCCAGCTCCAAAGGGTGCACATATTTCCTTTTCAGGTGCTGGGGGGTTTCAGAGGGGCAGAGGCCAAGCCAAGGGTAATACTGATCTGCTTGAACAATATCCTACTCCGTGAGCACCTATCTGATCTAGCACGGCCTGATCGCAAGCGGAAAGCTAAGGGCTGTGAGTTTTTTGTGCGCCCTGACTACTGTCAGGCCACTGTATAACTAAGGTGGCACCTGTATCGACTCATATTGCCATTGCAAGCGAAAGAGGCGCAAGCTTTCTTATTAAATCCCTCCAAGCTCAAGGTTATCTATAAAGAAAAAACCCTATTCTTTACTTCCGAGATAGCTGCAAAGGAATTTTTGGGGTCACTGCTTCGGTGGTAGCATTGAAAGCTTCCTTCACGATACTTTATTTTGGTGCTTATTCAGGGGGACAGGGAGGCCGGGAGGGCGCTCACTCCTTTCTCTCCATCACTAATAGGGACTATTTAGTCCCTTTGCCTCATTCGGGTGGGTTCAGGGGAAGGTGGGGGGGTAGGGGTAGTAGCAGGGAGGAGGGTGTGGGGGGTTCTCGGGCAAGGAACGTAAAGAACACAGTGGTGGGGTGGATGCACCTGAAAGTCAGCAAGTCATGGTCCAATAAATGTATTTCAGCTACATAATGCTTTTTTGAGTTCTTAGCTGCAGCAGGCATCATATATATTAACATGTGGGGACCGAAATTGCGGGGTTTCTCAGTTATGATAAAAAAAATGTGTTTAAAGATGGGTAAATTTGCTCATGGAATATATGTGGACGGAATAATAGAAAAAAAGAGGAATTATGGCTCAGATCCTCAAAACAATGAGGGTAGAACTGGTATGTTTTCAAGAAACACATATTGCTTGGAACAATAGGGCCTGGCTGTAAGATCTGGGTTTGGAACTTTTGTGTTGTACACAGCAAGGGTCGACTACAAGAGGGGTTGCTATCTTGAAGAAATACGGGTGGGGCGAGTGTAAACGTGTTAAGGCGGATCAATTTGGTCGGTGGGTGATCATCGAGTTGAGGATAGACGGCCTTTTAGTTACTATATGTTTATTGTACGGTTCCAATTCTGATGATCCCGATATGTTGAACGATATTAGCATTGAATTGGCTTCCTGCCCGTCCCCTTTAATACTATGCGGGGACTTCAATCTACACATGCGAGGATATGAAGAAATTCGTAGTAATCTCCAGTATGAAGGGAAAAAGAATAAGGTTTTTAAAGCTACCGAGGGTCTTCTTAATGATTTTGGTCTAGTAGACATTTGGTGGCTGAAAAGACTGGGTGCCCCAGGTTACACATTTTATTCTGCCCCTCATCAGAAAGATGTTCGACTGTATTATTTTTCTACATCTATAGAACTTTTGACTAACCCTAGGATCGACACTCAACCTAAAATAATATCAGATCACAATCCGATTATTTTGAAATTAGAAACAGAATCGCTGGACAGACCCTCTAAAAAACCTTGGACGTTCAAGCGTCAGTTGCTAGTTGACTCTGCCTATCATGAACTAATGTCTAAATGGATAGCAGAGTTTTTTTTAATCAACTGTAAATCTGCCCTAGTGGGTATGGTATGGGACGCGTTAAGGCCAGAGTGGGGGGAGAATCCCTTAACTCTTCTATTAATAAACAACGCAGATGGAGGGAAGAACAGGACGATGAGATGAACAAACTGTGAGTTTTAGAAACTAAGTTTATGTTGGCAATCAGTACCAGTCAGGATTATGATCAAATAGCGACAGATTTGGCTGTTCAAAAAATTAGAGTGTACTAAATCTTTGCCACTAAGTTAGAGGCCCAAATTGCAGTATATTGTTCTGACCTTTATGAGGTGGGAGATAATTCGAGCTGGTTACTCGCCAAAAGGTTATGGCAGAAAGAGGTAGCTAGGAGGGTTGACTCAATACAGGATGAGCATGGGCAAATCCACACAGAACCTGCAAAAGTATTGGAGATTTTTAATACATTTTATAGTCAGCTTTCCCGAAATGAGGATACCATTGAAATAGAAGAGAAAATCGCTGGCTTCTGGGGGGATAAGGAGTTTCCTAGATCAACAAAAAGAAGAGCTAGAGGCCGATATCTCTTAGGAGGAACTTGAGGCAGCAATATTATCGCTCGCGGTAGGTAAGGTGGTGGGACTAGACGGGATCCTGCTTGAATTTTTTTAAACTTTCCTGTCGGTCTTAAAAGCGCAAATGCTGGTGATGTTCCTGAGTGCACAAAGGGGATTAGCCCCACTGTCCTGGCGAAAATCAATAATGACGGTGTTCTTAAAAGAAGATAACCCCCCCCTTTTACCATCCACTTACAGACCTAAATCATTAATCAACACCGACAGTAAAATCTATTCCAAAATCTTAGCCGTCCGTCTTTCAAGGATTATTTCAACCTTGGTATCACCATTTCAGCTTGGATTCATCCCCGGCCGGGACACGACTGACCACGTGCGGCATGTGATAGCTTTGATGGACTGGGCAGATGCTACAAAGACCTCTATTGGAATCACCCTGTTGGATGCCGAGAAGGCCATACCTGTGGGAGGTTCTACGTCTGAAGGGATTTGGACCTGGCATGCTTCAAGCAATGAAGTCTTTATATCAGCTACCTACTGCATGCATATGCTTATCTGGCAGAGAGTCAGAGCTCTTTACAACAAGTCAAGGAACGCGACAAGGCTGCCCGAGTTCACCCTTATTATTTGCCTTACATATTGATTTCTTCTTATCTAAATTGAATCAGTCTATTGATATCAAACCAGTTAAAGTATGCAACATTGAGTATAGAGCTCTGGCCTTTGCGGACGATATTATCATTGTCACTTCTGACCTCCCTTCCGCATTGTGAACAACTGAAGACCTTGTATCACAGTTTGGGCTCTTGTCTGGCTACAAGGTAAACTTAACTAAAACTCAGATTTTATGTGTTGGGGGCAACCCTCCGGACGGTATTCCCACCGTCCCGGAAGCTACCCACTTGGGAATTAAGCTCTGCTCACCTATTAATAAGATCCTGGAAATTAACATGAACCCAGTCTTAGACAAAGTGAACTCTACCTTAGAGCGATTAAACCATCTTCATTTATCACAGTATGGGAGGTCAAATGTTTTAAAGATGCTCGTGCTGCCCAAGTTTCTTTACCTGTTAAGACCCATCCCACTTGAATTACCAGCAGTGTGTTTTAAAAGACTTGAGAATATCAGCTCTAGATTTTTATGGGGCTACAAAAGGCACAGAAGGGCGTACAAAAAGATGGTTCTCCCTAGAACCTGCAGGGGTTGGGGGATCCCGCATTTTTTGTTTTATTATTGTCGGCAATTGCAATTTATTTCCCCTTTGGTGGTTGGAGAAAGAGCTAGGCTTTAGCCTTGCCATAGTCCTTCAATATATGAATTCGGGCTGGGTGAAGAGGCCAATAGTTGTTTGGTAGAAGTTCTGGAACCCATGCTATTTGAAAAAAAACTAAGTTTAAAATTCATGAGGCTGCCTATGCTGTCTGGTGGCGGGTTAAGCGGCATTTAGGTTTGCTGAATATAAACGCCTACACCCCTTTTGAAGCGGCAGGTGTACTCCCTCTTATCTTTCGAGATCAAACTATTGTCAAGTGGTGGCAGAAGGGGATCTGCCGCTTAGGGGATCTTTGTCCAGAGGGACAATTTCCGTCCTTTACAGAGCTACACTTACAATATGGTTTACCAAAACATGATTTTTTTTAAATACTTGCAAATCTGTCAATTATGTTAGGCCCGGCTGCTATGTTCCAACTCAGATAATTTCCTTTAATAGAGTGGATGGGGAAAGGGATGCCTATCGGTTTTTCTACTCTAATTTGATAAAGCTATTACCAGAAGATCTACAGCAATGTTAAGAAAAGTGGGCAAGGAATTTAAACACAGAGGGAATTGATTTAAACACCTCTATCGCCTTGGCAAATGAAGTCTTGTTGACCTGCAGGATGCGTGCACAGCATTACATGGCTATTTACGATTTATACTATACCACGGGTAACATTTCTAAATGGGGGACAGGAACTGGAACTAAATGTAACAGATGTGGTGCTTTCGCCGCAGATGCTGTGCATATGTTCTATTCGTGTTCTAAGCTGGTGGACTTGTTATCCTCAATTCAAGGTTTTCTTGCATTAATATTGGGATCACCAGTTTGTATTACAGGGGAGCTGGTATTGATAGGAGTTAAATCAGATTCTGAAGCGCAAATAAGATCTAAATCTATGACCTCTTTTTTGTTTATTTGCATGGCGATTTTGCACGCTTGTATCACAAAAGATTGGATTTTCCCTGATCCTCCATCATTTACCCTCCTGGAGGGCTAGGCTGCTGGCGATGTATAATCTTGAATCTGCAATTTATAAGACCAAGAGGAATAGGAAGAGAGTAATGGGAGCGAAAATCTGGGCTCCTGTGGCGGAGTGGGTTTAAGAGACTGTGAGTTAGGGTTTATTTTGGACAAAGCCTTGGTTGATTGTTCTCCATTTGTATGATTTGTCTCATCTCTCTCCCTGTTCTTGCTCGCTTTGCTGTTTTCTTGATTTTCCCCAATGCACTTTCCTGATTTGATCTTTATGTATTTGTGGCCATATTTGTTAAACTTTGTCTTTTGTAGTGTCTTGATTTTGTTTCCACTTACCCACTGCTGTATATGTTGAAGTATGATTATTCCTTGCATAAAAGTGAAAAAACATTTTTTTTCTAAAAAGAGCAGCTCTATGGAGCAAAATTAATTTATGTCCTCCAGATATATGTCTTCCTTTAGAAAACAAGTTAGAAGGCCTGTGCGAAAAGATGAGGGAATGAGCTGCTGTTAATATATTATTAAGAAGGGTCATCATGGGACCTTTCACTTCTGAGATAAGGATCTGGGACCACTCTGATGGAAATCCATCCTCCCCTGCTGCCTTCCCTCTAGGAAAAACTCTAACCGCAGCCTCTATCTCTGATAGTGGTATCAAGTGCACAACATGTTTTGCTGACAACTTTGGGAGGCCAATACTATCTAGGAAGCCCAAAATATCACTGTTACCTAGGGGTTGGCCAGAAATGTTCGAACGAAGATGAGTTTTGATTTTCCACAAGAAACAGAATAGCCTGCACCTACATTTTTTCGAGAAAAGATTAAAAGACCAGCTTTTAGGCAGCTTTTAGGCAGGGCAGCATTGAATCTATACCACCTTGACATTGGGTTAACATCTCACCAAGGATCAAGCAAACTGTGCTACTCCATAAACCTCTGCATTGCCCTTGCCATCTTGGGTTTGTGGTGAGGGATAGCTCCCCTACTTATATCAACATTTGTTTTTTGAGCAAAATTTAAATTGCCACCTATTATTATATACTTGGAGTGATTGGCCAACTGAAGAGACACATCACATAGCGAGTGATGACCATCTAGAGTTGAGTCATAAAAAGAAACTAAGGAATGTCTCTTGCTATTAATATGAAACTCTGCCACCGTCCATCTACCAAATCCACCTGTCCCACCCAACCCTCGAACCTCCTGCTGACAAAAATTGCCACACCTCTAAGAGAGGCTGATACAGACAAATTACATAGCAATCGGAAATTAGATATTCTGATTTCCTAATGTGTGTCTCCTGATGTGAGATCACAGACACCTTCTGCTCAACAAGGCAATCCGTAACTGTTTGTTGCTTCTGAGGGTTGTTTAAGCCATTGACATTTACAGAGACCACTATACAGTTCCAGACTGCGGTTCCACTAGACTTTTCTAAACTCAAAAACGTCATCAAGCGTCCACCATCCACCCCATCCATGCTCCCTAGTTGAATCATTTGGTTTAAACACTTCACTGCAAGCAGCTATTTTTCCCTTCTGCAAATACTCGCCGGTCTCTCTTCTGGACTGATGGAGCCCCACATTTCCCCAAGGCCATGAACCTGTGCCAATCACTTTTTGCTACATCCCAACACTCTACCATCCACTCACCTGTGCCCCGAAATCCTCTGTCATGACCTTGTTGCCCTGTCACAACCTCTCCCCTTCCCTGCAAACAGTTCTTTACTTACACTCTGCCCCAGACTCTGGTGCCGCAGACCACTCCCAATCCTTATACTAAGCTAGGCAAATACTTTATTTAATTTTTGCTTTAAGAAATATAGCTCCAGGAATCAAATGGAACCCATAACACATCATGTTTCTTTGGTCTGAATTTCATGCAAGTAATGTGTGCTGACTGAGTATCAATAAGTGTTACAGCAAACAAATGATGGACGGAATGCTGACAATGCAAACATTTTCCCCCAGTCAAAAGATCTGGGTTAAATCCATCATTCTTTTGCCCACTACGCCACTCCAGTTTGGACCCAGCCATATGCAAATCAGTCTTGACCCTGTGCCCCATTGGAACAGTCCAGACCGAACTGCCTGGTCCTCCCTAAACCAGAAAAAGCACCCTGGGACCTGTTTCAGGGTATGATACCCTTCTTCAGCCAGGCTAGC
The DNA here is from genome assembly GCF_964263255.1 of Lissotriton vulgaris. Classification (NCBI taxonomy): domain Eukaryota; kingdom Metazoa; phylum Chordata; class Amphibia; order Caudata; family Salamandridae; genus Lissotriton; species Lissotriton vulgaris. The sequence goes on from NC_141691.1 coordinate 1,918,892,257, forward strand.
TAGGCTAGCAGTGGCACAGTGAGCAAGGGACCCACGTCTGGGCATACCCATCCCACTTAGGGCGAAAAGTGTTACAGCAAACAAATGATGGACAGAATGCTGACAATGTTTGCATTGTCGTCATTCCGTCCATCAGTTGTTTGCTGTAATGACTGTGTATCAATAAACACCTTGAATTCTCCCTTAAACAAAGTTCTGAGTCTGGCTGGTTGTAAAATCCTTGCTTGAAAAAAGGTAGTGTTTTCCAAAATTCCCTATGTTGATTTGAAGTCTCGTATGACATCTCAGGGAAAAACTGTGCTGCAAATCCCTTTCAGATTTTAATACCTTTGTGTTTTATAGCACTATTCAGCACCTTTTCTTGCATCCTATAGTCCCCAAAATTCACCAACATATTATGGGCAAGATATTTTTGGATACTCGTGACACGGTATTCAATGTGCTGGGGTTATTCTCAGATCCTCTGTATTTTCCATATAAAGATGGATGCGAATCAGGTCATCCATGTATTCAATAGCCGCCTTAACTTTCCCCTCCAACCTTTCAGGTATAGTAACAAATCCAACATTGGTCCTCCTCAAATGATTTTCATGGTCTTCCAGCTGTTTTTTCACAAGGGGCAAGTTTCTTTGGTAGAATTGGGTTCTTTTTTTACAGTGCACTTTAGATATCTTCAAAGGTTCAAAGGTTCAAAATAAGCTTTATTCGATATTCAAAAAAGAAATATCATATAAGCATACATTTTTATACAGTGTTTTAAAAACAGGATAATGAAAAAGAAAAAACATTTTCGGTTAAAAAATCTTCCAATACTCAATAGGAAAATTAGAAATCGCTGATAAGGGAACTTTTTTTTTTTAAAACTGCATTTAAAAACGACATTTAAAAACAACAATTGTTTTCTCCCAAATCATTCTAAAGTTTTCCTAAATTTGATCAATAATTTTAAAAACTGTTCCATTATAGTTATCACGTCCCTGTCTTCGAGTTCTTGTAAACGCTCGAAGGCAATTTTACAGGACCTAACATTCCATCTCTTGAATAGGGGTAATAAAAGGGCTTTTCTCAATGTCCCGTAATATTTACAGAAAAGAATGGTGTGGATATTAGATTGTTGTGATGTATCATCACAAGGGCAAGAACAGAGAGTCCGAGTCCAATCATTGCATGTTGGAAATGTTACAAGTCGGAAGAAGGAACCCAGTCTAAATCTGGAAAGCAGCATCCTCGAGTAGCACGAGAAATCCGTAGATAGGTATAATTGTAGGCCCTTGTGGGGTGTCACCCTTTGATACGCCTGGATAGTATTATAATGTTTTTGCTTGTTCCATCTGACTGTTTCCAGGTGGGCCATTAGCGTCTTTCTTAGGATTTTTCTTGGGATGTTTTCCAATAACAAAGGATCTGTAAACCACTCTGGACGCCCAATTTCAGAAAAGAAGTTTTTGACATAGACCAGCCAATTTGATTGGTTGGAGTGTATTGCCCCCTCCAAATTTAAAATGTCTTGAACCACTTCTCTATTGAACGCAGTCTCAGGGGTAGTCCAAATTTTGTGCCAGAGAAGAGGAGGCTCAGATTTTATAATGTCTGATATATACGGTAGGTCCAGTTCAATGTGCATCATATACACAGAGGTTGCTTTTGTGGTGGCCAGAAGATACCTTACAAATTGATTTTCCGCTATTTGTATCGATGAGATGTTTTTATCTATTCCCCAAAGTCCAGCCCCATAAGTAGCAGTAGAGGCACATTTTGCTTTGTATATGGTTAATAGTTGTTTTACCGGCCTTCCCCCTATTTTTCCTGCAAAATCTCGAAGCCCGCCAATGGCTCTCACAAACGCAAGTTTCCTCTTCTCTATTGCCGATTTCCATGATAGTTTTTTATGTAAGCAGATACCCAAGTATGTGAATGCATCCACTGTCTCCAGTCTTTGGCCCTCAATGAAAACGGGGCAAGGGATTTTTTTATTCCTTTTGTTACATAGCATTGTATGAGTTTTTCCTATGTTCACTTTCAGGCCCCTATCATTCATAAATACTGTGAAAGCTGAAACTGCTTTTTGTAGGCCCACTCTGGTCTGGGAGAGAATTGCCGCGTCGTCTGCATATAGCAGAATTGGGATAGGTTGACCTCCTACTTTGGGGAAGTCACATTCGATGTTTTTGAGATGATCACCAATCGCATTTATATAAAGGGAGAAAAGCAGGGGAGCCAATATGCACCCCTGCCTGACCCCTCTGTTGATATTAAAGCGCGGCGAACACTCTCCCTTCAGTCCAAATCTGACTCTGGCTCCGGCTTCTCTATACAAGGCCTTGATAAAAAGGAGGATTGATGAATCTATCCCCAATTCTTTTAGAATGTCCCATAATTGGTCATGCAGGACGCAGTCGAATGCTGAGGTTAAATCTATGTACGTTATGTACAGACTGCGCTTTTTGGTATCTACATATTTGGACTTGATTAGGTGTAAGTTGAGGGTCTGTTCTATTGTACCTCTACCTGATCGGAAACCGTATTGTAATTTCGAGAGTATGTTTTTATCCTCCGTCCAAGTAGTTATTCTTTTTAAGATGATGCGTCCGACGATTTTCATTAAGGTATCGAGGAGGGATATCGGTCTGTAGCACGATGGCGAGTGCCTATCTCCTTTTTTGAAAATAGGTATAACTATTGCCTCAGCCCATGATGGCAGAAGATCAAAAGTATTAATAGAGTTTAAAACAGAAGTCAGTAGGGGGGCCCAGAATTCTATTTCTGCCTTATACACATCTGCTGGGATGGCATCCGGTCCAGGTGCCTTCCCAGCGGGACTTTCCTTGATGGCTAGTTCTACCTCCTCAACCGAAAAGACAATTTTGCAGGGACTCTCCCGTGATGGGATTAAGGTTGGTGATGAAATGCAATCTGATTTGGAATTTTTGGAGCATGTGGGATTGCTATATAGCTTCTGGAAATGGGCCGCCCACGTCTCACCATTTATTGCCATGTCTAGGTTCCTTTCGGGCATTGTTACCCATGGCAAGGGGGTATTGATGAGTCTCCAGAAAGCTGACATGTCCCCGGTTTCCGATGTTGTCACCAAATTCTGCCATGCTTCCGTTTTCAGTGCCCTCTTTCTATTTTTTATGGCTAGGCGATATTGGCTTCTAGCCTGGCGTATTTCCTGACGAGGTTTGGGTGTGACACGCAGCAAATTCTTTAAAGATTTTAAAGCCATAGAACATTTTTTATCAAACCACCCTTTATATACGATAGGTCCTGATTTGAACTGTCTCGTCAATAGTTCTTTCAAGGTGGCCTGAATTTTGATGAAGGCTTTACAGATGTCGTTGGGGTTGTCATTATTAGAAAGACAGATATAAATCTCCTCCCTCCTCTTGGTGACTAGGTTTTTGAGAAGATTATTTGGATTGATTTTATTCCATTTAACAGAGTATCCGTTTGTGGCTCCCATTACAATTGGTTGTTCATAATTAACCGTTGGGCAATTTTGACTCGTGGTTGGCGAAGGTAGCTCGATGGTCATAGACAAAGGATAATGATCACTGTGTGGGTGGTCAAGGGTGTTCCAGTCTCGTATTAACGGAGCATGATTTTTTGAAAATAGTATAAAGTCTATGATGGTATTCATACCTCTGCCATGAAAGGTTGATTTAAGAGGTCTTGGGGTGTGAAGAAGCTCGTTTGCAAAATGTAAGTTTAGCGAGGTCACAAAATTATTAAATAGATCCCCTGATTTTGTATGTTGAAAATGATTAAAAATAGCATTAACAGAGTCCGATTCATGTGTCTCGAAGATATCACAATCATCTCTCATTTTGTTTGGGCAAATGTGACAATTAAGATCGCCCAAAAAAACTATTGCACACTCTCCTCCAGAGGATTCAACAGGTTAACAGGGCTTGTTGTAGATTATCCATGGCTTTCTCCAGTTGTTCTACGGTCAAGTTGTTGTAAAAGTTGACAATTAACAATAGGAGGGACGGGGCGATATCCATAACAATTACTTGAAATGAATCCCTTAATAATGTTTTTCTGATCTTATGGCCAACTGCTACACTGATATAAGTACAAAGTCCCCCTTTATGTCTGCCCTGATTGCTCACGGACGCCGGTGAGTGAAATGTCTGGAAGCCCTGTAGGTGAATAGGAGAAATCACCCAAGTTTCCTGAAAACACAGGATGGAATAGTGATTAACCACCTTTATCCAGTCTGGTAATATAGTTTTTGAGGAAAGTCCCGCCAAGTTCCATGAAAGAAAATGCAAATTGGAGGTTTTATTCCTGTCTCCCTTATGGGTCGAGGGTGCGTTATCAGTGGCTTTTAGGGCTAAACGTGGTACTCTTTTAGCTTCGCCCCTTTCAATAGTTTTTTCTCTATTTCTCACCCCGTTGGCTAGGGGTTTTTTATTAGGCCCATTAACCGGATCGTCCTGATTGGCATAGAGATGGTCGGTTATACTATCAACACTCCCGCTACCATGGTTTTTTCTTTGCCTTGAGAGAGTCATTCTACGTCGTCAAGCCCGTAGAGCGGCTCATAATAGTTGTGACACGCAAAGTTCCAGGACGGATTTATGAATGGTGAAGGTTGAGCGTATCCCTCAGGGTTATATCGTGGTGTCGGCGGTTGCATATAGTCATTAAAAGGAAACAATGTCTGATCTCTTCCTCGCTGCCTTTGGTGGTATTTTCTGGGTTGTGCCCATGGGAGTTTGTCATAATGAATTTTAGATTGATATGGCTTGGAGGACATTAAAGCTTCAGGATAAAAGTAAACCAGGGGTTTTGGCGATATTGGTCCCCTGTTAAAGCCAGAGAACCAGTCTATAATGTGTGTAGTGACCCTTGGATCTTTAAAGGTAACAATTACTACATCCCCTTCGATGTCTTTAGGGCGAATTCCGACCCAATTTGTCCTTCTTACCATTATTATATCGCCATTTATGTGAGGAGGTAAGGGTCTGTTTTCTCTGAGCCAAAAAATCACCTTATTTTTTAGGCTATGGTGATTTTCATGTCCTCCTGTAGCAGATAATGGTGCAACCCCCGTTAAAGCGATAACGTTCTGTGATGCAACAGGGGGTAGGTCGACATATCTTTCACGTGGGCGTTTTTCATAATGAACGGCAGACTTAATTTTATCCGGTGTGGGTTGTGTATTACCCATTTTTGCCGAGGCTATGAGGGAATTTATTTGTGTCGAATGTGGCTGGGTGTTGGAAGGCGCTTTTGGAGGGGGAACTGGATTTTGGGTGGATGCCGTTTTCTTTATTGGGTCTAATGGTTGGGTTTTTTGTTGATTTGAAGCGGTTGTTTGCTTCGTAGAATTTTGGACCTAAGTCACTTTTTCTTTGTCTTACTTTTTCCCCCCATCTATCAATGTAATAGGCTTTACAATGGGCATTGTAGTTTTAGCTGCGTGATAGGTTTTATCTCCACTATTTAAGCTTGAATTAGCATCTGGGGCCCTTTTACCAGTTTGGTTTTGGGTCAGGGTTCCTGAGAGAGTGTCCACTTGAGTGGCTATTCTCTTCACTCTCTCGAGTATTGGCATTAGTAGTGCCTTAATAAGGTTTTCCATTGCGTCCACAAAGTCTTTAATTGTAGGAGGGACACAGGAAGTAAGTGTTTCCCGCGGTAATGAGGATGTTCCCTCTACAATTTGTAGTAGTTCTTTCGTTAGTTGGTCCTTAGCCGATTTTTGAGTTTTAAGGATCCCTTTCACTGGGGCTCTTTTTCGTCGTTTTTTAGGTGGAGATCGGATGATAACCTGTTTCTTTTTGGTTTGATTTGTAGAAAGTGAGGGTTTATCTACCTTTAATACAACGGGTAAAGGTTGAAACATAGTTAACTTTTGTGTGCCCAAAGAAGAAGGAATTTCTATTATATCCGGAGCAACAAAGTCTGCAATCTTTGGCAAGTTAGGGGTGACCAGATCAATAAGGTCAGTGGATGCAGTGATTGTGTTGTTAGTTGATTTTAAAGGGGATGGAGCAGTTGATCCATTTTTTGGGGGAAAATACGATTGAAACACTGATGGGACGTTATCAGTGTTCATTAGATCATCATCTGCATTTTCCAGGGTCGAATTTAGTGGGAGAGCGTCAGGGGTAAGTGTCAGACACGGATCTAGGATGGTGTTTTTAAGTTGTTCTATGGACTGTCGCCGTGCAATACGACGCTCTACCAGGGCCAGATCTCTATCTATTTCACCAGTTGCTTTAAAAAAGAATTTATCCAAAGGTCCCAGGATAGAGCTACCTTCTACAGTTGAGTGGGCTTCGATGCCCGATTTAGCCATGGTCCTGATACGAAATGGGGGTGGCCCAGCCCGGCCTTATCGGCCTTGGAGGGCCGTAGAGGGCCCGCCCTTTGCCCGGGCTTCGCCCCGGGCGTCCCGCTCGCGTCCCGCGACGCTGGGGGCTGTCCGCTTTATTGTGCCCCTCCCGGCGCGTATGACGCGTCGGGGAACGCGCCGCCGCTGAGGCTGTCGGGATATGCAGTCCCGAGGCGGCGGCGCGGCTGGTGGCGGTGTTGGCGTCCTACTCGGGTCCACTCGCTGTCCTCAGCCACCTCTTGAAGGTCAGGCGCTGTCAGGTAAAGATTAGATTGCTGGAAAGGCTCCCCCCGCTCCACCGAGGGCTGTCCGCTTTATTGTGCCCCTCCCGGCGCGTATGACGCGTCGGGGAACGCGCCGCCGCTGAGGCTGTCGGGATATGCAGTCCCGAGGCGGCGGCGCGGCTGGTGGCGGTGTTGGCGTCCTACTCGGGTCCACTCGCTGTCCTCAGCCACCTCTTGAAGGTCAGGCGCTGTCAGGTAAAGATTAGATTGCTGGAAAGGCTCCCCCCGCTCCACCGAGGGCTGTCCGCTTTATTGTGCCCCTCCCGGCGCGTATGACGCGTCGGGGAACGCGCCGCCGCTGAGGCTGTCGGGATATGCAGTCCCGAGGCGGCGGCGCGGCTGGTGGCGGTGTTGGCGTCCTACTCGGGTCCACTCGCTGTCCTCAGCCACCTCTTGAAGGTCAGGCGCTGTCAGGTAAAGATTAGATTGCTGGAAAGGCTCCATCTCTTCAAGATATGGGATTCTAGCAGTAACTCCTACAAATTGTGTCCCCATAGTCTAAATTCTCTTTTCAATTTCTACCATCCAGATACCCAAAGCATGCGCTAAAGTCTTGTGGCCGCTTTAACCTCCTGTACTTTAGCCAAGATAGTCATTAATAAGGACTCAATCTTAGTATCAAAACCTTTTTTAACCAACTGTGTCAGTGAGGAGAAATGCTTTGAGGGGGCCTTACTTTCCACCACCATTTCTGATTCGAAGCTGATTGCTGCAACCCAATTTAAAGGAGTTTGAGATGAGCCATGATAACTTTACGGACTAACTTATTGGACCCCCATCCACTGCACTGTTGAATTATTCAACCAAAGCCTTCACGCCGCGATAGCTGACAGAATTGGTGATTGTGACCACTTTACCTGGCTTATTAAAAACTGGAAAAACTTGTCGAAATTTGGCTTTGCTGAGGAAGCTCAGGGATTTTGGTAAAAACCTGGTTATTTGACCAATAACTGCTCAGGATAACACTTCCTAAGGTAGACATATGCTCAATCAGAGATCGTTTAGCTGAGTCACAGCGCCAAGACACCCACGGGTAGATGCTGCGCTTTATAAATTTTTAAAATAAATAAATAAATAAATTTAAGTTGTTACCATTGGAAAAGCTGTGCCTTTTTCATTATGGGCGGGCCCTGCGGCCTCTCCATACACCCCTGAAATTCTTGCTGCAGGCTTTTTCTTAGACTGTCGTCATGTCTACCCCATCCCAGCTCCTTTCCATTGCCTCCCTTGGGGGTGGCTATCTGACATTTGTTTCTCACGGGCCAGCCATTGATTAATATCCTTACACTGTATAAGCCCACCTTCTTGGGTAGCCCCTTATTATTAATTGTCGAGGGCGCTAAGTCTTGGCTAATCAACTCATGGAGAGCAAGGCCTTAAGGAGGAGGTTTCCAATGTTTCTATGTGGTTGACTTCAGCTTCCACTCCAAGGCTGTTTTCTTCTGCTGTATTAGAAAGGTTTAATTTACCTATGGGCAGGGTTGACAAAATACTTTCTTTGGTTGCCAAGCTCCTGGCCTTTTCCTTAATACAGTCACCTTAACTTTTACACAGAGAGCACATTGAATTGACCCTCAACTTATATCTTGGCATATTCAAGAGCTTAGGGAGAAGGGAATTAATGGATCAAACTGAATTTATGGGAGCCTAGCTTTTTCCTTACCTGTGGTACTCCAACCAAGTTCCTGGCTCCAAACGGGTCAGCTTCTATTTCTCCAATACAGGTTGGGTCAGTACTTCAGGCACCCCATGATACTTGGGCATCCCTGGGACGTCTTCCTTAAAACTTATCACATTCAATGCTGAGTGACCGTAGATACCAGCGCCAATTGATTGCCGCTCCTGTTTCAACATAGGCTTTCTGGTGTCATTTAGCTTGGAGTATTCGACTTAGGTTTCCCAGCTTTGTCACCCATTTGCTCGATTCATCTCCCCCAGTTGCAGCAATCCACTGAATGGGAGCCATTGGATGCCATGTTGCCATAATGGGGGGCGTGTCCGGCCAGAACACGCGTCATACAACTAGAACGCACATGGCCTCAGGGAAAAACAAATGTAGGAGTTTTTCTTGACCAGGACTAGTAAAACTGAAAAACACATGTCATACTTTTCAAATACATTGCACTCTGCCCGGCTGGCTATTTCGTCCCTACCCTAGGGGTAGATTATATGTTTAAAAATGAAAGGTTTAGACCTGTCAAAAGGCTTATTTTGCTAGGCTGAATTGGCAGCGTTTATAACTGCACCACAGGCTGCAGTGGCAGGTCTGAGACATATTTTAATGGGCTACTTAAGTGGCCGACACAATGAGTGCTGCAGGCCCACTAGTAGCTCTTAATATGTAGGCCATGGGTACATATTGTACCATATACTAGGGTTCTTATAAGTAAATTAAATATGTTGGTTGGGTGTAAGACAATTGTACCATGTGTTAAGGAGAGAACACGCCCACAATGTAGCACTGATTAGCAGTGAACAGAGTCCTAATGCCAGCAAAAATTAAATTTAGAAAACAGGACGAATGGTAGAAGACCACACGAAGTGCTACTCCTTGTAAATGTTTCTGAGTGTTCGTCAGGCTTCAATCCTCCTTCAACATTTTCAGGAGATATGTAAACCCCTTTTTGATAAACTGGAAATGACGTTGACGGATTTTCAAAGAAAGGTGTCCTTCAAATTAAGGCATTGAGAGAAAAGGTTCAAGCCCTCGTGGATCAATATAATGCCAGTCAATTTAGAGGTCAAAAGAGTTTTCAGCCCCAGCCTCAGCCTCATAACATAAACCACCATCCACCTGTTGCTGCTATGATGAAACCTTCCACAATTGTGCAGTTATCTTTTGCTGTTGCCACTAATACACAATCTCATAGAAGTCATGTACAGGGAGAAGACCATTGGCTGCTGGAAATTCAAATTCAAAAAGCCCCACCAATAACCAATGTGATGCTATTTAGCAACTGCCACCAGAGTGCACACCTTATGTTATCATTCTAGAGGGTGTGCCACTCCTTCCCAATCATGTTCATGAAAACTGGCAAAGCTTAAAAAATAAAGCGGTGCATTGGTGTATGGCGAATTCAGCGGGATCATCAAACATCATTAGCAAACGTATTATGGTCAGAGGGTAGGCTGGTTGGGCTACTCCCCCAGGTCTTCAAGGGGAGATTGTGTGGTGATTAACTTTTGTAACCATCGTCTTGTAGGCCAACTTTCGTCCAGGGTGGACTATTGTGATACAGGGAGGATGCAAGCCTCGCTTCTGTTTCTTTAACCCACTTTTACTACTCCGTCGCCATATAAGCCTAACTGGCAATGTCCAGCTCTACTTGATAGGCCTACCCCCTCATTTGCTCACACAAATCAATTTGAGAATCTTGCATCCATGTCAGATGTTGAATGACTCTTAGATGGTAGAGACTTTCATCGTGAAGTCACGGGCACAGACAATTAAAGAGCGATCTTACATATTACTCCGTCCCAGACATCTTTAAGTAACCCTGTTGTGATGTTCAATAATGGCTTGGATTGAATAAGGTAGATGTTGTGGAATGTTGCTAGTATTATTAACAAACTAAATAATAATGACTGGCTTGAGTTCATCAAGGGGTTTGACATTATATGCTGTCAAGAAACTTGGGCATCTGAGAGCTTTTTTATTGATGTTTTTCAATCTCACTGTGCAGTTACTACCCCTTCCACATCAGTTAGAGCCCGGGTGCTTAATGCGCTCTTATTGCCCTAATTTTCTTAAATATGAGCATAGAAAAATTATTGCATACCCCATATTCCCAGATTTTACGTTTGGTATTATCAGATTTTTTTGGATATCTTTTTAGCTCATTTCTATAATAATTATTTTTTAATCAGCCTATTTATATGATTGAGGAAATAGATCACTTTATCACAGATTACTGCATTAAAAAATCCCTACAGGGGGGCCAGTTTATGGGCCAGTGATTTTAATATCCCCTTGTCCGCTTAACGGGGTTAAAGCTGGTGAGAACTGACTGGCAGGATGAAAACTTAACAGATTTCATGCATACTCTATATGGGATTTCTCTGAATGTGATCATTATGAAACATAGGGGCCTATTAGGATGTCGGGAGGTGGCACCACCACGGTGCTCGTGGGGCGGAAAAATGCCTTTTTCCGCCCTGCGAGCAGCGGAACTCACGTCCGCCATATTAGTATAGCAAAACATAGGTAATTTCATGTCTGCCGCGGAGCGACGCGTACCGCCATCAAAGTGCGGTACGCGCGGGAGCCAATGGAGACTCACCGCCGTGCGGAATGCTGTCCACACCGCTCCACAAATTAGGATGGTTCAAACAGTAAGTTGTGAGGCGCAACACAGCCCCAAAATCACTCCACCATACTCCATGTCCCCTGTAATAGAATCAATGTATGTAAAGACACATCAACGGGAACATGAGGCTGCGACCACCTCTATACTTCGCTCCTTCCTTAAGAACTCTGTATGCTCAATATAAGTCTGTAACCGGTAGCGTGTGGTTGCGACCACCACTCCCACTCTGGGTAAGTATTCCCTAAATACATATGACATTACATATAATCTGGCAGCATGTGATTGCGCTCCGGGGTAATTGTCTCCCAAAAGTCACCCAATAGACAACAACCGGCAGCTTGTGGTTGTGACCACCACTCCCGCTCCGGTAAAGATACAGTTCAAGAATTACGGCAGCAATTAGAGTGTGCTGAGATTAAGGGCTCCTCATCCCAGAAATACTTCCTAAACAATGGAAACGGCAACACTAGGTTGAGTCTACCTCCTTGTTCCATTCCGCTGCCGCCCAAGGATCGATGCACACAGGACCAGCGCCAGTCTTACCAGCCTCAAGAATTCGGATGACAACAGCCGTTGTAGCTCTCACCAAGGCTCTTCACCAGACGATGTCCTGCTTCAACAAACAGCCCGGAATCAAAGAATTACGTGCACTCGGAGCAGCGTGTCAGCTCGTGAAATACGTCCCGACCAGGAGGATCATATGAATTGTAGTCATTCCACCCCTGAGACCCCCCTGTGCATGGGAAATGTAGTATATTGTTAGGCAGAGGCAGGAGCTGCGATGCAGAACCTGACAGACGGAGTGTTGAACATTGCAAGCACTCACCCTCAGTCAACTGATCTGGGTTTAATCCATCATCATTCTTTAGCTCACTCCGCCACCCCAGTTCAGTCCAGATCAGTTGACTGGGGGTGAGTGCTTGCAATGTTCAACACTTCGTCCATCATCCCCTTTGGCTTTGTTTTGTTCGTCCTAAGTTGGCAGGGTATGCCCATACATGGGTCCCTTGCTCACTTTGCCACTGGATTCATGCTAGCCTGGCTGATGATGGCTGATGAGCCAGGAACTGGTCCCAGGATGCTTGTTTCTGGTCCAGGAAAGACATGGCTTGGCAGTTCGGGCTGGACTGTTCCCATGAGTGGAGTGGTGTGGCTCACTGGTTAGAGGTGGCAGACCCGGAAGCAGAGAACGGCCCGGGACCAGGGTTCAATTCCCGACGCGGCAGGGTCGTGGACCAGGGTCAGGGGACTCGATAATTCTCGCCTCGGTGCCTACTCTAACCAGGGATCACACTCGGCAACTCTGGGCATTAGCTTGCCTCATCTCTACAACGGCCCCCCACATTCGCCGGGGATGCCTGGTTTCACCTTGGAGATACCCAGTAGGGACCATCTCACATGGATAGCCAGGACGGGTTCCCCAGCGGTCTACAGCGCCCGATGCCTCAGGGCAGCAGTACGCTTTACAAGACACATACATTTACATTTACATTGAGGCACAGGGTCAGACTGATTTGCAAATGGCCATGTCCGAACTGGTGTTGCGGTGTGAGCTAAAGAATGATGATGGATTAAACCCAGATCAGTTGACTGGGAGTGAGTGCTTGCATTGTTCAACACTCTGTCCATCATGAAATGAAATAAAAAGACCATTTGTTAAGCGAGATGGCTACCCTCAGGCGTCCTAGCGCTACAGACAAAATGCATATAGATGAACGGTTGAAGGCTATTCTGGTTTGTTAAAAAGCAGGATTTTTTAAGTGTTTGCGGAATGAAAGTAGTTTGGGCTCTGATCTCAGCTGGACGGGAAGGGAGTTCCAGAGCCTAGCCAAGTTGTAGGAGAACGAGCAGCCCCCACATCTGACTCTCTTAATCCTGGGCACCACGGCGAGGAGAAGATGCAGATTTGAGCTGTCTGTTTGGGTGGTAGGGGGTGATCAGTGATTGATTGATGACGGTGCACATTCCCCAAAAGGCTCGATGGGAGATGCACGATGCCTTGAATTCGATTCTTTCCCTGATTGGGAGCCAATGAAGGCTCTTCAGCCCGGGTTTGACTGGGAGTTGACAGGGAATCTGAAGGAGGGTTCAGGCCGCACAATTTTGGATGATCTTGAGTTTGTGCAGGTTGGCCTGGGGGGCCCCTAAGTAAAGGGCGTTCCCAAAATCCAGACGAGACAGAATGAAATCCTGGACCATTATCTGTCTTGTATGGAAGGGCAGCAAGGGGAGGATTTTATGTAGAAGCCTGAGTAGACCAAAGCAAGTAGCTGAAAGTTCAGCTGCTTGACAATTAAAATTAAGGGACTTATCTAACCAGATGCCCAGGCATTTGATTGTGCCCTTAGATGTGGGGGCAGGTCCCAGGCAGGTAGGCTACAGTGAGTCGATGGTGATGTTGGTGGAGTTACCTAAGAGCATCAGCTCGGTTTTGTCTCCTTTCAATTTGAGACAGGACGATGTCATCCATTTGGTAACTACTTCTAAGCAGTTCTTCAAGCAATTGGGCGTGGTGTGCGGTTGATTGAGAGCCACCACTAGCTGAGTATTGTCCACGTAGGTGATAATTTTTACCCCAAAGTGGCGGACAATCTCAGCTAGGGGGCTCATGTATATATTAAGTAGCGTAGGGCTCAAGGAAGAGCCCTGAGGCACACCGCTGCATAGAGGCTTGCTGGGGGGGGGGGGGTGCATTCTCCCTCAAAAACCTGGAAGGAGCGGTCTGAGAGGAAAGATTCAAGCCAGTTTTAGACCATATCATCCCCTTTGGTTTGGCTTTATTTGCCTTAAGTTGGCACGGTTTGCCCAGACATGGGTCCCTTGCTCCCTTTGCCACTGGATTCAAGCTAGTCTGGTTGATGACGACTGATTAGCCAGAAACCAGCCCCAGGATGCTTGTTTCTGGTCCAGGGAAGACATGGCTTGGCAGTTCGGACTAGACTATTCCCATGAGACACAGGGTCAGACTGATTTGCATATGGCCTTGTCTGAACTGGGGTGGCGGAGTGAGCTAAAGAATGATGATGGATTAAACCCAGATCAGTTGACTGGTGGTGAGTGCTTGCATTGGTCAACACTCCGTCCATGATCCCCTTTGGTTTTGCTTTGTTTGCCCTACGTTGACAGGGTATGCCCAGACGTGGGTCCCTTGCTCACTTTGCCACTGGATTCAAGCTAGCCTGGCTGATGACGGCTGATTAGCCAGAAACCAATCCCAGGATGCTTGTTTCTGGTCCAGGGAAGACATGGCTTGGCAGTTCGGGCTGGACTGTTACCATGAGGCACAGGGTCAGACTTATTTGCATGTGGCCATGTCTGAACTGGGGTGGCGGAGTGAGCTAAAGAATGATGATGGATTAAACCCAGATCAGTTGACGGGGTGAGTACTTACATTGTTCAACACTCCGTCTATCACCCCCTTTGGTTTTGCATTGATAAAATAGAGCATGAAGGAATCACTATTATTTTGACAGAAAAATTAAAAACAAAATTGGATTCGTTAGAAAAATCTATATCTAAAACTGCTGGTTTAGAAAATAATTTATATTTATGTGTGAACTGCCGGGTAATCTGAAGGGGTAATTTGGATGTGGAAAAAGATTTAGTAAATGGAGCAATGGGTAAAGTTGTTGATGTTAATTATCAAAATAGAGATGGAATTGAATTTTTGAAAATCAAATTTGATCAAATTGAAGAAGTAAAACAAATTGGTCGTTGATCGGTTTGTTTTTTGCTTGTTAAAGATTTATGTGTTCGTAGAAAACACTTTTCTCTTTCTCTGGCATATGCGGTGACTATTCAGAACTCTCAAGGTTTAAGTGTAGACTGTGCTATGGTAAACATTGGAAGTACTGTATTTAAAAAGGGTATGGCATATGTTTCTTTGTCCCGAGTCAGAACTTTATCTGGATTGCATTTGATTGATTTTGATGAGAGAAAGATTAGTGCAGTTGCAAATTCTGTAAGAGAGTATAATCGGTTAAGAAGATTGTATGCCCCCAATTTAGGTCAATATCCTGTATATGAAGAGCTTGTAGTAAGTCGAAAAAGAAGATATGAGAATATCTGTAGTGAAGTTAAAGAGAAGAAAAAAATGTAGATAATGTAGAGATTCCAAGCAAAATGAAGAAAGACACTATTGAAGAGATTGTAGGATATCAGTTAGAAAATAGTTCAGGTATCAACTGCTCTGCTAATGTAGTGGTAAATGTATTTTTTCTAGAAAATCTGCAACAGCAAATTACGGAGAATCCAGGAAAAGCATTTTGTTCCTTGTTGCATTCCATTTATGAAAAATGGGGAACCAATAAAAGTAAAATCCAAAGCGTTTCTGATATTCAGAATCTTCTGGATATATGTTCTGGCTCTACGCAATTTACACAGAATGTGCTACAGGATGCTCAGGAATTTCTAATGTTTATGCTTGCTGTATTAGAAGATGAAGGAATACAAATTGAAAATCTATTTGGACGACGTTATAAATGGAAACATGAATGTGTAAATTGTAGGTTTACTTCTACTACAAACATAGACACTGAAAGATTCATATATTTAACAATTCCAGACTGTAAAACAGTGTCTTGCAACAAATTACTTAAAGCAGCAAATCAAAACATGGACGGTAGCCAATGCAAATCAGAAATGGTATCAACACTATTTATACAAAAAAGTGGACCATATATAATTTTAATGATACAACGTTGTACAGCTGATGGAAGAAAATTGGAAACTTTAATAAAAAAATTTGTAGCAAGTCAACTATCAATATCAGGAAGAACTTTTATAGTAGCAGCAATTAATTTCCACAACGGTCCTTCTACAACATCTGGACATTACACTGTCTATTTAAAATGTAATAAAGGATGAACATATTGTAATGATGCTCATTTGTTTTTTAGATATTGTTTGCCAAACAAATTACCAAATTCATACCTAATATTTTAAAGCCAAAGTTCTAAGAACATAATTCGGCATATTGGGAATATGTTAAAATGTATTAGTACGATTACTTTGGACAATTTCAGTATAAAGGATTTCGG
Source organism: Lissotriton vulgaris (assembly GCF_964263255.1). Lineage (NCBI taxonomy): Eukaryota > Metazoa > Chordata > Amphibia > Caudata > Salamandridae > Lissotriton > Lissotriton vulgaris. The sequence goes on from NC_141691.1 coordinate 1,918,908,236, forward strand.
AATATCATTTGGCCTAGAGGAAAGTTATTAATATATATTAAGCACTTTTTCTGGGATATTCTGACAGCACATATTTTTTAGAACATCATTTAGCGTATATGGAAATTATAAAGAATTATCGATTGAATTACCGGTTCGGTTCTTTCATATTGTAGTGACAAAATTCTCTTAGAAAGAAGCATTTTATATATGTGTGACTTATATTACATGCCATGTTATTGAGGATAATATTTTCATGCAATATGCAGAGATAGTTGACTATATTTTTTTAACAATATTATTAATTGGGTTTTTTTTGCCCCCTGTTATGTGATGAGCAACATTGAAATCACTTTTATAGTGAAATTCAATATATTCTGCAAAAAAGGAAAACTAAATAATTTACATTATGCTTAATTATGTTGTGTTTATAAAATTATATTATATATTATAACTGTATTTTTTCTTTTCTTTTACAGATTCTAATGATAAAGTTCTAAATGTTTAAAAATGTAAATTATGAAAAACAACTTCAAACAATTTTTAGAATCTTTTTATATGTACTACTGTCAAGGTAAGATTAAGTAATCCAAACACTATCCATGCACTACTACATTCAGCTGTGTACTATCTATATAAACTTCTAACCAGCTACTTACTAAGGTAGTACCCATGCAGCTTAGGAATCCTCCTGTCTGTCCCATGCACTTCTCCAATCACCCTTCCAGCCCTATCTACTAATCTTATCACTCCACCAATACCTAAGCACTTATAAAATCACCATGCAGTCTGTTTGCATCACTGTAATCTTTCCAATTACTAGTGATGCACTTATGGAATGTCCTAGGTACTAAGAGAAGTATACATACAACATTCTATGCACTATGCATGTAGACATCTAACCACATACATACTATTGGAACAGTCTTGTAAATACTAGGGTACTACCCATACTGCCTAGGAATCCTCCTGTCAGTCCCATGCACTTCTCTAATCACCCATCCAGTATTATCTACTTATGCTATCACTTTCACAATATGTATCCACGTATAAATTCACCAGGCATCCTGTTTGTAGCACTGTAATCATTCCACTTACTAGTCGTTTACTTACGGAACAGCCTAGCTACTAACACAAGTACACCTACAATAATCTATGCAGAATGCATGTAGACCTCTATCCAGATACATACTATTGGTACACTATGTAGTACCCATGGAGCCTAGGAATCTTCCTGTCAATCCCATGCCCTTCTCCAATCACCCATCCAGTACTATCTACGTATCCTATCACTCCACCAAAACCTAAGCACTTATAAATTCAGAATGCACTCTGTTTGCAGCACTGAAATTATTCCAGTTACTAGTCATGTACTTAAGAAATGGCCTAGCCAGTAACACTAGTACCGCTCCAATATTCTGTGCACTATGCATGAAGAACTCTAACCAGCTATATACTATTGATCCACTTTTCTAAATACCCAGTTCGTACCCATGCAGTCTAGGAATCCTCCTGTCAGTCCTGTGCACTTCTCCAATCACCCAGCCAGCACTATCTACCTATCCTATCACTCCGCCAATACCCGAACACTTATAAATTCAGCATGCACTCTGTTTGCAGCACTGTAATCATTTCAGTAGTCATGTACTTATGGAATAGTCTAGCCAGTAACAGTAGTACCGCTACAATATTCTGTGCACTGACTTTTTTCTCCTGGTCGAAAAGTAAAAAATGTCCACACAACAGACTCTGGCTTCTGCTTCGGTGGTGCCTCCTCCAATACTTCTTCATCTGAAGATACCTGCTGCTGCTGTGCTGCTGCCAATTTTAGTAAAACACCCCAAAAAAAGTCAAAGCCATTCTCCTGGGACAGAAGATGTTCCTCACAAGATGCTCTAAGAAGAATGATTAAAATGGGTAGGGTCCTTTAATAGTTACAATGGGAAATGTTATAAAGCAATTAAATCCTTTTTTTAAGGTCACTTGGGAGTCGCGCACCGAGCGTGCACGGAGAACGTACCCGACGCGAATCTGCAAAAATATATTTCAAAGTAGACATGTATGATTTTTATGAATACATTAGATAATCTCTTGCCCTAATATGTACATTAAAGACACATACATATCATTTTATAATATAAAAAATTTCGTGGGAGTCGTGCACCCAGCGCGCCCCAGCACGTATCAATCAATCAATCAAAGAAATTTATATCGCGCACTACTCACCCGGAGGGTCTCAAGGCGCTTGGGGAGGGGGGGTCCGCTACTGCTCGAACTGCCAGGTCTTGAGCAGCTTCCTGAAGGCGAGGTGGTCTTGGGTCAGGCGGAGGGGGGTCGGGAGGGAGTTCCATGTCTTGGCGGCCAGGTAGGAGAAGGACCTTCCTCCTGTTGTGGCTCTTCGGATGCGGGGGACGGCGGCGAGGGCGTGGCTGGTCGATCGGAGCTGGCGTGTGGGAGTGTAGAAGTTGATGCGGTTGTTGAGGTATCTCGGGCCTTGGTTGTGTAGGGCTTTGTGTGCGTGGGTGAGGAGACGGAAGGTGGTTCTCTTGTTGACCGGGAGCCAGTGCAGATCTCTCAGATGTCCGGAGATGTGGCTGTGTCGGGGGATGTCGAGGATGAGTCTGGGTGAGGCGTTCTGGATTTGCTGGAGTCTCTTCTGGAGCTTGGCGGTGGTTCCGGCGTAGAGGGCGTTACCGTAGTCCAGTCGGCTGGTGACGAGGGCATCACCCGGGGCCCACCACCGCGCAACGCTGTATACCATAATGCGCATGTGTTGTGAATACGCAGCAGAAGGAGTCGCGCACCGGTCTCATCCCAATTGAGCACACCATGTGATATTATACGTAACAGGAAGCCGCGCACCTGTCACATACCGTATGTGGATTCTTCACGACTTTTCCAAAATGGCGGCTTGAATACACGCACCCGCCGTGTTAGGTGCGCTTTGGGTGACAACTCCAGAAATTTTTTGAAAAAAAATATATCATTTAAAAAAAAGGAAATAATATAATTATATCAAAATAAAAAGTAAAACAAAATAATTATAGTATTGTAGCGGGGAGGAGGCGGACCGGGTATCAGACACTACCCCAGTGCACGAGTGGTGGAACTATGACTTACGTCCTACCTCTCTTTCACCGTCTCAGGATCGATGGGAGACGGAGTCTAACAGCTGGTGGACGCAGCCCGAGACAAAAGGAGAGACCTGTACCTTTCACGGGGCCGTCTCAGATGTAGAGGAATGCCCCTCAGCAGAGTCACTATTGTGCCAGCCAATCTGAATGACGGAAGTCGACAAGCCTCTGGATGACGTGCACCCAATCGCGCCGCTAAGAGGAGAGGAGGACGGAAGAGGGGTGTGTCCCGACACCGAGGAGGAGAAGAACGGAGAGCGAGTTTACGGGAGGAAGACCGGAGGAAGTGAGGAGGAGCGAGAAGCAGAGCCAGGAGGCCAACGTTATCACGCAGCGCCCATCCACGCTCGTGGAGGAGTGTGGCTCTCCCAGGTGCGTCACCGTGTGGCAGGGTGGCTGGGGAGGCGGGACGCTTCCGTGTAAATATTGTATAGTTTCCCTTGCCCTTTCTTTCCTTGTCGTTTCCCTGCATTTCCCTCCATTCCTCCCTCCTTGCACCCTACCGCTTGCCTCCCCGACCTTTCCTCACAGTATGCCCTCACTAGCACGTCCACAGAAAATGCATAGCGCACATGTATAAAATCACCGGTGTCCTCACTGCCCTGGTTACCCCCTGGGAAAGCTCGAGCCTAGAACGCCAAACTAAGAGAGTGTTCTTTCTCCCCGCATGTGGGCTGGAACACCGCGAGAGACGAAGACCGTGTCGCCAGGGAGCGAAGACGTGCAAGCCCTGGGAGGAATACCAACCTAGCTGACACCTTGGATCCGGCGGCCCTAGCCAGGGAAAGACTCACTCAGAGGAGAAAGAAAACATTTATTAAAATAAAACCATCCCTTCCACGCTCCAGTCTTAGTGTCCCTCCTTCCGAATCGCCACAAGTATATTTTACTTTTATATTTTTATTTTAAAAAATTGCAATGTCCCGAAAAGTATATAATATTGTTTAATACATATTATATTTACAAAAAAAATTTACAAAAATATTGGTACAACTACTATTATACTTAAAAATTAGCATTTAAAAAACGTCTGAAATTCACTGAAAAAACATAGGTTTCAGGGATGTTATAGTTAGAAATTAGCATTTAAAAAACCTTTGAAATTCACTGAAAAAAACTATAGGTTTCAGGGACGTTATAATTAGAAATTAGCATTTAAAAAACCTTAGAAATTCACTGAAAAAATCATAGGTTTCAGGGACGTTATAGTTAGAAATGAGCATTTAAAAAACCTTAGAAATTCACTGAAAAAAACATAGGTTTCAGGGGTGTTATAGTTAGCTGGACATTTCACTCGTACAAAACCATAGAAATTCCTCTGTTATAGTTAGTTCTGCTAACTATAACTTGCACGCCCGCAATACACTGCTGATGATGTTACATCATTCATGACATGGTCAGTGATGACATCACTGATGAAATCTCAAATTACATCACTGATGACATCATCCATATAACAATCTGATGCGCCTCATCACACAGTAGTATAACCTTAGTTCACTCAATGTATAATATGTAGCGCCATTTTTGAAACCATTGACACACCAATAACAGTTGCTATATACACACACACTAATTCCGAGGTCTACACACACAACTACCCATTCACCCACAGAATCACTCATACATGGAGTCACTAATCAATAGAACACTATCAAATGCACTCATACACCTATATAGACATTGAGACACCAGTACTCATCCTAGTTGTTTAAGTAGTTATTCAAATCACTTATGCAAAGAATCAATCACACTTACATTTACTCACCTACACAGTAATACACACACCACATTATTTGTTAATACAGATAGTAACACATTCTTACTCTCTTATATAATCACTGATACAAGTATACACTCATCCATACAGTCACTCTCACAATCACTGACTCTTACGTATAGTTATTAATATACACCAACTCTCACATACATTGCCTGTTTTTTTTGTACTTCGTTTGAGATGTACTACTGAGAAATATATTCGCTCACCAACACACCCATTCACTCACTCACTCACTCACTCACCCATTCAACTTTTTCCACATGCACCCTTAAACTTATACACCTAGTCAATCAACCACTCACACATCTATGCACAGAGCTAGACCCCCCCACCCAACCACACACACACTCAGTCTCCAATACAAAAACTCAGCCAACTAATCAATAACTAATATAGACCCTCATGTAGTTAGTGACCAACTGATGCAGCAGGTTACACAACAACAGAGACAGTGATGCACACATTCACATAGCTTAGTTACTAATCCATGGGCCTCATTTATGAAAAGTGACGCATCGCTGCGTGAAAACAGCGATGCGTCACTTTTCACTGCACATCCTTGCGACACCAATGATGCGTCATATTTAATGTATGAAGCATCATGTCGCAAGGACTTACAGATACGTCAGTATTTCTGACGCATCTGTAAGCGCAAAAGTGACGCATTGCTGGAGTGTGTCACAAAAGTGACGCAACTCCAGGAATGCGTCCTTTCACATGGGGAAAGCCCCATGTGAAAGGGCTTGCGTCAGTCTTACGCCTGCTGTGAGGCAGGTGCAAGATTTTGACGCAACAGCATCCTAAAAGTGACGCAGTGAAATCGCATAGATTTCACTGCGCCACTATTACGAGGCTTTTTGCGGGGGAACGCCCCCTCTGCATACATTATACTTGACGCAGGTATAATGTGGCGCAGGGGTTTAAAAAGTGACACATCTACCTAGATGCGTCACTTTTTAAATATGGCGCAACAAGGCGCATTTTGTACGCCGCTGGTGCGTCACAAAAAGTGACGCACTGGCGGCGCAAAACTGACGCAAGGCCTCATAAATAAGGGCCCATGTGTTTAGTGAGACACTTTTAATTACTCACTTAAACAGACAGTCACACAGATACTACATCCTTCATCCAGACACTGATCGGTATATTAGTATATATATATATATAAACTAGCAGCCCGTTCCGACGTTGTCTGGGTATGAATTGCTGCCGGTCCGTAGTATATTGTTTTGTAGGATTTCGTTTTGATAGCATTTCTTATCTGTGACAGGCCTGTGAAACGCTCTGATTCACAGTGCACTGCTGATGCGCTTAAGAGTGCGCGTTCAGTAGTGTGTGAACTCGAGTTTCCCTACTTTATTTTTCCTTGCAATATTATATAGTGTGAACTCGACTACATGGCATGAGCACAATTTACATTACAGAAGAACACATTCATTTGTGGTAGGCACGGGGAGACAAAGCGATTTGCCTGGAATCACATGATGTTGAGCTGATGCCGAGATTCAAACCTAGCTCCCCAGCTCTAAAGTTCGCAATTTTAGAACTTGTGGCGGGAGGTGTGTCTAAACGTGTATGTCGGTGCTGCCATCAATGAGAGAGACCTGTGCATTTTTCAAATGGGTAGTGAAAAAATATGAGTATGTTGCTGGAGATGTGGGTCGCCGTGCCACCACTTACCTGGGGAGGGTGAACACCCATTATTCCGCAGCTTTTTTTTCGCATACCATCACTCCGCATACTTTCATTAAGAAAGTACCATGACTCCTCAATGCCATTATAATGCATGGCATTACATTTTATATGCGTTTACCACGCATACATTTACAACGAAATTCGTTGTAAATGCATGAATGGTAAAAGCATGTTTTTTTATGTTTGGATAAGGTAAGTATGGGTATAGGGGTATATGTTTTGGGGTACTGAGGTATATGTTTTGGGGTGTTTTGGTATTTTAAAGGTTCAGATATAGTTTTGGGTTATGGGGTACAGGGGTAGTTGTAGGGTTTAGAGATAGGTATGGGTTTTGAGGTACAGGGGTATTTTTAGGGTTCAGGGGTAGGTTTAGGTTTTGGGGTGCACGGGTATTTTAAGGGTTCAGGGCTAGGTTTGGGTTTTGAGGTACAGGGGTATTTTCAGGGTTCAGGGCTAGGTTTGGGTTTTGGGGTACAGGGTTATTCTTAGGGTTCAGGGCTAGGTTTGGGTTTTGGGGTACAGGGGTATTGTTAGGGTTCAGGGGTAGGTTTGGGTTTTGGGGTACAGGGGTATTTTAAGGGTTCAGGGCTAGGTTTGGGTTTTGGGGTACCGGGGTATTTTAGGGTTCAGGGGGTAGGTTTGCGTTTTGGGGTAAAGGGTTGTTTTTAGGGTTCAGGGGTTGGTTTGGGTTTTGGGGTGCAGGGGTATTTTAAGGGTTCAGGGCTAGGTTTGGGTTTTGGGGTACAGGGGTATTTTTAGGGTTCCGGGGTAGGTTTGGGTTTTGGGGTGCAGGGGTATTTTAAGGGTTCAGGGCTAGGTTTGGGTTTTGGGGTACAGGGGTATTTTAGGGTTCAGGGGTTGGTTTGGGTTTTGGGGTGCAGGGGTATTTTAAGGGTTCAGGGGGTAGGTTTGCGTTTTGGGGTACAGGGTTGTTTTTAGGGTTCAGGGGTTGGTTTGGGTTTTGGGGTGCCGGGGTATTTTAAGGGTTCAGGGCTAGGTTTGGGTTTTGGGGTACAGGGGTATTTTTAGGGTTCCGGGGTTGGTTTGGGTTTTGGGGTGCAGGGGTATTTTAAGGGTTCAGGGCTAGGTTTGGGTTTTGGGGTACAGGGGTATTTTTAGGGTTCAGGGGTAGGTTTGGGGTTTGAGGTACAGGGGTATTTATAGGGTTCAGGGCTAGGTTTGGGTTTTGGGGTAGAGGGGTATTTTTAGGGATTAGGGATAGGTTTGGGTTTTAGGGTACAGGGTATATTTATAGGGTTAAGATGGGTTAGTGTTTAAGGGTGTTGGGGTATTTTAAGGAATAAGTGTGGTTTATGATTATAGGGTGCAGGGGTATTTAAAGGGAGCATGGTGGGATTAACACACAATATGAGACATGGCATGAAGGGCAGAACGTACCACACGCCCCCAGCGTTTGTCACGCCCCCAGCACAAGCCCACAGCGCAACGCAGACACGCCCACAAGGGACTACTTTGCTGGCACAGTTCTTTTACCTTTTAAATGTATATGGTGGGCGTCTGCATAGCTTATGTCCTTCTGCTGCAACTGCTCTTTCCAACGCTGTATTGGGTGTTGTGATTGGTGCTGTGGTTCCTGAGATTACCCGCCTCAAAGGTTTGGGCTCTCTCTTTATTATATTAGTATGGATATATATATAATACATATTTAAATTTCAAACAAAACCACATTCACTGGATGATGTTATCAGTGATGTCATCAGTGATGTCACTTGAGATGTCATCAGTGATGTCATCAGTCATATCACTGACCATGTCATGAATGATGTAATATGTGACATCATCAGCAGTGCATTGCGGGCGCGTGAGTTATAGTTAGCAGAACTAACTATAATGGAGGAATGTCTATGGTTTTGTACGAGTGAAATGTCCAGCTAACTATAACACTCCTGAAACCTATGTTTTTTTCAGTGAATATATATATATATATATATATATATATATATATATATATATATATATATATATATATAATTATATATATATATATCAAAGCTCCAAGGTTCCCACCTGTTGGAGACGCACTCTGAAATCCACTGCAGCAACCTTCATGAGGTAAAAGCCGGATCGGGGTGGCGGATCCAGTTCATAGCATGCCTGTCGATTCACGCCAGACGCGTTTCCTGCTCATTTCCCTCTTCAGTGGTACGACAGTCATTTTGACATAGAGGCCACACCTCCCACTTAAAAATATGAGCCCTCCAATGGGCGACTCTAATGAGTCTGCGTTGGTTCGTGGGTCTTGTAGTGTGTGCTTCAGTTATGTGCCGCTGTCTGAAATGTTTCAAGCCCCCCCAATGGGCCTCCACTCGCACATCCGGCTTGTCAATACCCATGGATACCTACACATTGAGACTCCGTGATTTGGAGCTCCGTGGCCCCAAATTTCTGGGTGGTGCATCTCCTGTGGCTGGGAGGCCGCGTATACATCAACGCTCCAAGGTTCCCACCTGTTGGAGACACACTCTGACATCCACTGCAGCAACCTTCATGAGGTAAAAGCCGGATCGGCGGGCGGATCCAGTTCACAGCATGCCTGTCGATTCACGCCAGATGCGTTTCGTGCTCATTGCACTCTTCAGCGGCGCGACAGTCATTTTGGCATAGAGGCCACACCTCCCACTTAAAAATATGAGCACTCCAATGGGCGACTCGAATGAGTCCGCGTTGGTTTGTGGGTCTTGTAGTGTGTGCTTCAGTTATGTACCGCTGTCTGAAATGTTTCAAGCCCACCAATGGGCCTCCACTCACACATCTGGCTTGTCAATCCGCCATGGATGCCTCCACATTGAGACTCTGTGATTCTGAGCTCCGTGGCCCCACGCTTCAACAGTAATTGTCTTTATCAAATGCCTTCACATTGGTTTTTGGCTGCTTTTAAACAATTATGCTGTTAACCCATTGGTTGTGGTTCAGCTAGGGGGACTTCTGATTGGAGCATTATTGAAGCCCACATTGCTGAACTTCCGCCCTGCTAGGTAATTGTCTCATTTCGGTCCCAATGTTCTGGTAGTGAGTGCTGAATTTAAGAAAATTAAAAGCATTGCCGGTGCGCATGTAGATGCAAATCCAATGTCACTGCAAAATTCATCCTCCTTTGCTCCCAGACGTCCAGCCACTCAGCCCAAGTCTCACTGAGATGAAGATAGTAATACCATGATTCGATCTCTCTGTGAAGTCACAAACTCTACTTTTACAGCAGCCTTTAACAGTCCCTGGATGTGGCGGTCACGGAGAAATCCAAAAACTTGGAGTCACCTTTCTTTGTTGCCCTTGAATGTCCGGACACTCGTTGGACGGGTCACCTCAGCGCGCCAGGGGCTAGCGCGCAAACATATCTAATATTCGACCTCCTCACTAGGAAGCAATCCGAGGGACACAGCGGGGCATCAAGAAGACTCTTTCTTGCAGGAAATGTGGCATGACTCATTTCAACAGTAATTGTCTTTATCAAATGCCTTCACATTATTTTGGCTCCCAACGCTGCTTTTAAACATTTATGCTGTTAACCCATTTGCTGTGGTGCAGCTGGGCTGACTTCTGATTGAAGCATTATTGAAGTCCAGATTAGTGAACTTCAAATCCCAGCAAGCACCATGACTGGCTGCCAGGTAAGTGTCTCATTTTGGTCCCAATGTTCTTGTAGTGAGTGCTGAATATTAGAAAATTAAAAGCATTGCCTGTGCGCATATAGATGCACTTCCGATGTCACTGCAAAATCCATCAGTTCAGCAGTTCGGGCTGTAGCTTTGTCTAAAGTTTCCTATAGAAATTTACATGGGGAAAATGTGTTTTGGGACTCCCCTTTTTTCTCAGCCCCTGCTTGACGAATCACCCTGAAACTTTCAAGACAGAAGTTGACCGGAGCTGGCTACTTTTTTTCGCAAAAATTCATCAGTTGGTGCCAAAGATATAGGGAAAAGGAGAAAAACTTTTCCTATGGAAACTAGGTCCTAACTATAACTACCTACTAGTGACCGCCAGTAGGTAGTTATAGTTAGGATTTTTTTCAATGCAAAATCTCAAAATTCTATTTTGAATAACTTTGGCGCCGGTTGACGAATCTGTCTGAAAATGTCCTCAAATTTGCCTAGCGGAGTTCCGGTCCTTCCTTGAAAGTTTGGGGGGGATTCGTGAAGCGGGGGCCGAGATAAAAGGGGGGTCCAAAAACGTGTTTTCCCCATGTTAATTTCCATAGGGCGGTCAAACTCACTTTTAGCCCGAATGGCTGAATGGATTTCCACCAAACTTGGCAAAATTGTAGGGACTGGTAGCCCGATGTGCCTTTGCTATGTCTCAAGATATGTGCTCCAGTGGTTTTTGAGTAATTTAGGTTCAAAAAAATATATATATCTATTGCAGCGCCCCGGTACGTGCACCGGGGGGCGCTCTGGGCGCGCCACGTGAGGTGCGCACGGAAAGCTGATTGGCTCTCGGGTGTCTGTAAACATTCGAAACAGTCCGGAGCGGCCGCCATCTTGTGTCTCGGTAGGATCGAGACACAAGAGGTGGGAAAAACAAAGGGGGAAATGACAATAAGGGGGCAGAGTAGACCCCCCTTGATCCCCTAGGTTTGATGTGGGGCCTATAAAAGGGCCCCGCGGGTGAAAACATTTTTTTTTTTGATTTGCCTGGGGGGAGCGCCCGGTACGCGCACCGGAGAGCGGACCGGGGAGCGTCCCATGGGGAAAAATGAATGATAGAGTTTTAAAAAATTTTAGCCTTTTTTTAGAAATTGGAGGTAGTTCTAAAAAGAACTGTTTTTTCTTCTTTTTGTTGTTTTATATTTTTTTTAATTTTTTTAACATTTTGTACTTTTTTTGGCTTTTATGAACTATTGTATTTTTTTTGGTTATTTTTATGGGGAGAAACAAAAAACAGGGAATTGAAAATGGCTCAACAGGAGCAAAAAAAAATCAGGAAAAAATTAGGGTTTTTGGGGGCAATTGTGGTTGTCACCAGCAAGGAGGATGAGCTTTAGGCTCTGCTCACCATAGGAGATGGTCTTACCACAAAAAATACAGGTGACCCTAAATTCTCCAAACCGTGGTTGAATGCAAGGGATTGTCTCCCTTGTCTCTGGTCCCGATGGAGTGGGTTGTTTTCGTTAGGAGGTGCTGGGTGTAGATTGGGGAGAGTTGCTGGCCAGTTCTCTCATCTCTGCGGCAGCATAGTTGTTAGGATGCTTGCGCTGCATGTGCCTTATCATGGTATTGTTCCCAAATGAATATTTTTTATTTGGGTTACCCCTTGAGAGTTCCATGTCACAGATAAGGCAAGTCACCTTTGCCGCATTCACTTTCTTTTTTCCCTCAGGGATGGAAAAAAACTCCCATTTAATGTGTGGCTTGGGTTGGTATGGGGTATTGTGTTCTTCCAGCCACCTCCTCCTCGTCCCCTCCTCCTCTTCCTCCTCCTCCTCTTCTTCTTGACCACCAGTGTGATGTTGTGGTGGTGGTGGTGCAGATGCTCCAGCTGATGCCGCTACTGTAGCCATTTCAAAGTACAAAATATACCTCAAAGATTTCAAAACAGGTCTTCCTCAGTCAAAGGACAAAGTCAGAATAAGGAAAAAAGGTGGGGTCTTTCATCATTTGGAAAAAAAAATGTCCTGAACCAATGAGAAGTGTTATTTTCAGGTCACAAGACTAGGGATTTCATCATTATGAAACCAAAACTGTTCTGCACCAATTAAAAGTGTTATTTTCAGGTCACATGACCCGACGCGCTTACGTGACGCGCCCGTGGTCGTCCCCGGGTCGCATCGCGTAAGCGCGTCGGATGTTTACGTTGCGCGATCATATTTGCTCGAGTGCCTCCGGGTGCGCTTACGCTGTGCGTATCACGTGGACGCGGCTACGCGATACGTCACAATGATGTTTTCGTTCGCGGCAATAGCGCTAACGGGATGCTCTCCGGAGCGCGCCCTGGGGCGCTTCAAAAGACTATGCTTTCCGGGGCGTTCCAGGGCAAAAAATAAATAAATAAATAAATATATACATTAAAAAAATTGTTTTAAATACAAATATAATATAGGATTCATTCATTTTCAAAAATATTACATTTCATAGCTATAGACATTTGCTATTAACAACATTTTGAAATTTACTGAAAAAAACTTAGGTTTGGAGCCTTATATATAGTTAGGAATTAGCATTTAAAAAACCTATGAAATTCACTGAAAAAAACATAGGTTTCACACCAGTTATAGTTAGGAATTAGCATTTAAAAAAACCTATTAAATTCACTGAAAAAACCATAGGTTTCACACCAGTTATAGTTAGCTGGAAATTTTACTGACATAAAACCATTGAAATTCCCACGTTATAGTTAGTTGGACTCACTATAACTTGCGCGCCTGCAATGCACTGCTGATGACGTCACATATTACATCACTCATGACATGGTCAGTGACATCACTCATGACATCACTGATGATACCATCCAGTGAATGTGTGTCTTTCTGAAATATCAATATGTTTTATATATGTATTTGTAAAGGTCGATGGACGAATAAATGTTTAAATAAGTGTGTAAATGGATGTTTATTTTTAATAAAATATTGATTGGTTAACTGGCTTATAAAGTGTATCTTAGTGAATACATATGTTTTTCCTTTGTGTTTGTTTGCTGGGACTTGACCTCTGCTGCCGGTGGAGCTTCCCTGCGCTTAGTTGCGTGGAGAAGTGTGGCTCACGGTGTAGAGCAGGCAGACCCGGGAGCTGAGGTCAGACCCGGGACCAGGGTTCAATTCCCGACGCGGCAGGGTCTTGAGCTCAAATGTCCACGGACTTGATAATTCTCGCTTCGGTGCCTGCTCTAATCATGGGTTCTCACTCTGCAACTCTGGGCATTAAGCTTGCTTAATCTCCACAACGGCCCCCCTGCGGCGGGATGCCTGGCTTTCACCTTGGGGATGCCCTGTAGGGGCTATCTCACAGGGAAAAGCCAGGACGGGTTCCCAAGGCAAGCGCCGGGAAACCTCCGGGTAGCTGTGCGCTCAATAAATGCAATAATAATAAGAAACTCTGAGCGCCTTATCCTCCACGAAGCGCTACCTCTGGCCGGACCTGCTTTGCGGGTCCCGCTTCGCGGCGCTTGCCTCCTGAGGATGTTGGGGGGCAGGACTCTTTAAAGACTGCTGTGGGAATTGTTAAAGCAGGGCTGCGAGCGTGTCAGTTGTCGGACCCCAGTTCCCAGGAGTCCCTGCTGCTGACCTGACCCGAATCACCTGGGCCGCTCTCCCTGTTGGCCACGCCTCCCCTATCACAGTTAAAATCCCCAGATCTATGTGGGATTCTTTTTCCTTTGTGTTTGTTTGCTGGGACTTGACCTCTGCTGCCGGTGGAGCTTTCCTGCCCTTAAGAAACTCTGAGCGCCTTATCCTCCACGAAGCGCTACCTCTGGCCGGACCCGCTTCGCGGGTCCCGCTTCGCGGCGCTTGCCTCCTGAGGACGTTGGGGAGCAGGACTCTTTAAAGACTGCTGTGGGAATTGTTAAAGCAGGGCTGCGAGCGTGTCAGTTGTCGGACTCCAGTTCCCAGGAGTCCCTGCTGCTGACCTGACCCGAATCACCTGGGCCGCTCTCCCTGTTGGCCACGCCTCCCCTATCACAGTTAAAATCACCAGATCTACGTGGGATTCTTTTTCCTTTGTGTTTGTTTGCTGGGACTTGACCTCTGCTGCCGGTGGAGCTTTCCTGCGCTTAAGAAACTCTGAGCGCCTTATCCTCCACGAAGCGCTACCTCTGGCCGGACCCGCTTCGCGGGTCCCTCTTCGCGGCGCTTGCCTCCTGAGGACGTTGGGGAGCAGGACTCTTTAAAGACTGCTGTTGGAATTGTTAAAGCAGGGCTGCGAGTTTGTCAGTTGTCGGACTCCAGTTCCCAGGAGTCCCTGCTGCTGACCTGACCCGAATCACCTGAGCCGCTCTCCCGTTGGCCACGCCTCCCCTTGCTACTCCCCTATAAACATCGCACGCTACTACCACCGCGCAAGAGCATGCGGGAGCACGCCGGGAGAAGCCAGGGACAAGGGCGGGACCGTCTGAGGCCGTCAGAGGCTGAAGTAGGCTGGGCTGGGCCTTGTTCCTTTGATTTTTGTCTTATTTCTTCTTTTGTCCTCTTGGATTTATTTGTTGTTTTTGCTTTGGAGTGTTATCTTATTGTTTTGCCTCTGCATATTGTGTTGTTCCTCTGTTTACACAACTATGACAGCAAAAAAACTTCGTTCTGGTCGCGTTCTAGTGGGGAGGTCTGGTTCTAAAACTAAATCGAACCCCTTACGTAATAAAATTAATTCCTCCCGGCAACTGAAAGGCCAATGTCAACTTTTTAGTTCATGGGAAAGGGGAAAGGACAAAGTTATGGTGGATACCTTACACCCTGATGCACTAGAGGGTAAAGTGTCAGAGCCAGCTCTTTCCATTGCTAAGGATAATTCAACCCCGATTGGGGTTCCTGCCTCGCTCCATCTCGGATCTCCCTCCTCCGAAACAGTGGGGGGTCTCCCTTTGGCTATAACTGATTCGCAGAGGCAATTGGAATTTCCCCATGAGGCTACTGGTTGTATTTCCTTAAAAACTTCCAATGCCATCTCTTTACAATTACCTCATTCTATAGTGCCTAATCCTTCCCATTTAACCATTGAGAAACCTACGATTTTTCCAGATTTATCCTCTACCCCTGCAATTCCGGAGGGAGACTTTACTTTACCTGACATTGATCTAATGTCGCAAAAAAGGCCGTTGGAACTCTTTCATGTTGATGCCAGGGCTAATTCCAACATTACTGAAGCCCCTTTAATTCCTAGTCCTCGCCCTCATAGTAGTACCCCTTCTAATAAATTTGATTTTTCTCTAGCTCAGTTAAATTTTACCTCCTGTTCTGGCACTAATTTGAATAATATTCCTGTGAGCCCTCCGAGTGCTAGTGATAATCTAATCTCTAATTCCCTGTCCTCCCTGGAATCATTGTTATCATCAATTCTTCGTTTACTGGAAAAATTTATTGGAGGTTCGGATTGCGTCCTTGATACGGTAACCCAAATCCTAAGGGTGCTTTTACATAATTAAGGTGGGTCCGTTCTCGGGTGCCATCCAGGGCCCGACAACTTATTGCTGCTCTCAAATAATGATAAGAGGTCTCCAAATGAAATGGTAACTTTAGACCCAGCTCAAATGGATTTACATCCCGTTTCTGAAGGTCAGAATGGAAATAAGTTAGCAGTCACATTGGCGGTTCCTATTGTCGACAATGTGATTTCTGCTGGAGGCAACTGTGTCGTCATTCACGAAGAAGAGATATAATCCTTGTCTGTCTCTACCGTTACTCAAAACTTAGAAGTACCTCCCTTATTCCCCATATTTTCCACACATATAAAAAAGAGGAAGAGGCTCTTATTGATTCCCCAGGTATTGGTGAAAAGGTAGCCTCCATAAAGCATAAAAAGAATAAAATAAAAAAGAGGAAACCTGTTCGGAGATTCTCTAAAAAAAGACAGAGGAAACTCAATTTTGAAAATTATTTAGAGGCCGTAACAGAAAGATCCTGCCTGAATGAGCAGTCCCTCGATTTACATGATGATATAATTGGTCCTCCCAAAGCCGATCAAGCGACTATTGATTCTGGTCTCACAGGTTCCTCTAATCACTCTCATCCTATCGTTTCGTTATTACCTTTTACCTTCTACTCTTAACCCCCTGTATAGGCCTTTTCATGACTCTTCTCCAATTGTGCCTATCCCCTCTGTGCCGACTAGGGAGAAAGTAAATGTAGATACTCTTTTTTTAGACTTTTCTCCTCTATTTGATACTGACCTTATCTTAAATAGATCGGTTCTTCTTAAATGTTTTCATGAGATTGAAAGTCTAAAACTAATTCAAACTTCAGACCTGGATGTGGTACTTCTTTCTAACGTCACTTTAGGTAAAACTGCAAGGGTCAAATTTTTTTCTAAACTGGTTTTAAATCACATCTTACATTGGCCAGAGGAATTACAAATCAAAGGGATTGATGTTACCCCATTTTTCGTAGAGGAACGGAGTAACAAATTATCCACCAACTTGCTAACAATCTCTGGTGTAAATTCGAATCCTACAGATTGGTCCTCAGTTAGATTCGAGGATTTAAAAATATGTGTTTCAAAAAATGAACGGCAAGTTCTCTATAAAAATCCTCCTCTTCCTAAACAAGTTTCGATGGATGACAAGTCAAAATGGAGTTGGTTGCCCGGTGTTTTCTCTAGCAAATCCACTTCTTGCCTTAAACCACATCTAAATTTTTAACACTGATCTGAAGATAATCTCATGGAATATTGTGGGTTTCAAAAACAGCCAGGAAAAACTATTATTCTTACGTACTTTAGAAGCTGACGTAATTTGTCTTCAGGAAACTTGGATGGAAGGAAAACTAATGTTGGATAAAGAGTACTTTGTTCTAGATGGTAGTGCATTGCCCTCTAGGAGAGGTCATGCGAAGGGTGGAATAGCATGTTTACTGTCCAATAGAATCAACTGGAATTATTCCCACCATTTAGAACCTAATAAACTGTTCCAGGCAATAACTTTGAAAAATCTGATTAAGGATTGCCCAAATAAATCGCTTGTTTTAATAAATACCTACATTTCCCCAAATACTTGTTTTAATGATGGTTTGAAGTCACTCTTTTCCTTTATAACTAAACTTATGGATTCTTCTCCCCCACCTTATATATTGTTACTTGGGGACCTTAATTGTAAGATCTCTAATTGTGGCTTGATTTGTTTAGAAATAAACTTAGGGAAGAATCTCTTCATATCCCTCAGGCTTTGTTTCCAACGAATATTAAATCCAACAAAAGATGTAAACTAATTCTGGAAGGTCTCTCTAAGGTGGATTGCCTAATAATAAATGGTAGACTCCCCTCTGACTCCCCTGCAGCTTTTACACATAAATCAAAAAATGGAGATTCAATTATTGACTATGTAGTTGCAGATTGTTCCTTCTTTTCTTATATGAAGGATGTTTCAGTTGTTAATTCTGAACTTAGCGACCACAAGGTGCTGACGCTTACAGTTACTCTCAGACCTTCTCAGGCGGATTCCTGGCACATTGACACTGATTTGGTGAATTTTGGCGCCAGTTCGGGGAAATGTTACTGGAATCACCGTGCTTTTGAGTGTTTGCTGAGTCTCTTAACTTTTACCGTTGAGAATTTGTTTCAATGGGAGGGGAGGGAACTATTAGGCTTTGCAGATTTTTTAGAATTAGTAACCTCAATAGCTAAGAAAGTCCCCTATATTAAAAAATCTTTAGTATTCCCCGAATCGCTTCGGCAATTAAATATTGAAATAAATAAACTGATAAGGGGTCAATACTTATCATTTAATCAGGAAGGGCATCATAAATTAGCATTACTAAAAAGAAGGAGATCAAGGTTGAAGGCCAGATTAAAAAGAGATAATGAGGATTCCTTATGGATTAAACTCCGGGAATCCTCATATAAGGGTCAAGCCAGGACATTTTGGTCATTAATTGGCAAAGGTTGCGGCACTAGATCCTGTCCTATGCCAATTGCCATTGATGAGCAGATCTGGGTTCATTACATTGAGAATTTGTACAGCAGCAATGGTCCGCAACAGGATAACGATGCTCCTTATGAGGACTCTGGCTTATAGTATCCCCCGTCCGAAAAGGATATCGAACTAGCCATTAGGGGCATGCGCTCTTCTGGTGCGATGGGTCCTGACGAGGTCCCCATTTCCGTTCTAAAACAACAGAGCGAATTATGGAGCAAAATTCTTCATCCAGTATTCAAATCTTGCTTTATTAGCGGCACCGTCCCCCCATCCTGGAAAGGGAGCATTCTAGTCCCTTTATTTAAAAAAAGGGCCAGAGACCTACCTCAAAACTATCGGCAAATCGCTTTGCTAGATGCCATTGGCAAGGTCTTTGCAAAATGTCTTCTTACTTTAATTAACGATTCGGTATCTAAGGCCGAAATTTTGCCCTTTGAACAAACTGGCTTTAGGCAAAAGCACGGTACTTTAGATAACTTGACTGCACTCCAGGTTATAACGGAGAAATATGTTAAAGTTTGTGGAGGACGAGTTTATGGCGCCTTCATCGATTTCTACACAGCTTTCGATAAAGTGGACAGAACATTGCTGTGGGGAAGGTTACTCGATTTAGGGATGCCATCCTTTCTTATTAAATTAGTCCGTGCCCTGTATTCGGACACCTTGTGCAGAGTGTTGCTAGGCGGGGAAAGAGGACTATCTAGAACCATTCACACATCCAACGGGTTAAAGCAGGGTTGCCTGCTGGCTCCTCTGCTGTTTTCCCTTTATATAGTTGTTTTACCTCAGGTCCTCTCTGCATGTTCAGGTATTGCTCCGATCCTGGGGGGTTCCCCAATTGCATGCCTTATGTATGCGGATGATATTTTGATTCTTGACCTAATGCCTAAGGGACTGAATAATCGCCTGCATGCCTTATATAGGTATGCAGGAAAACATTTTCTGCTGATAAATATTGCAAAAAGCAAAGTGATGTGCATGTCGGGTAGGAAGAAAACTAAATATGCGAACTTTCTTTGGACTGTGGGGGGCCAAAAATTGGAAACAGTGAAATCTTATACCTTCCTTGGTAAAATTGTTATGAGTAATTTAAGCGAAAAAGCTCATATAGCTAATAATTCCCGGAAAGCTATTGTCGAGGGAAAGAGTTTGTTATCCTTATATAAGGCTACAGGCAGAAGGCATTTTTCGATACTACTAGATGTATTTCGAGCAAAAATCCCTGCCTCCTTACTCTATGGAATAGAGCTAATTGATATAAAAAACTGGAGCTTTTTAAATTCCTCGGAAGGAAAAATTTTACGTAGCCTTGTATTCGTCAATACAGCTAGTTCAACAGCTGCTCTTAGACAGGAATTCGGCTTACGTAGTAGCTGGGTCCAAGGTTTGGCGGGGATCGTGTGCTGGGTTTTTAGCCTAGCAAGGGGTGAGCCAGGCACGCTAAGACATCTTATAAAAACTGAGTTGCTGGGAAATTTTAACGATTATTCACTAATTATAAAAATTTTTAGATATGCTGTGAGTCATTTACAACTAGATAAAGCTGTTTTATTTTCTTTGTCACCATATCAGTTAAAAACCCTTTTGAAGTCTTCCTCTTGGGAACTAGGGTTTAGACTGGATAGAGAGCTCCGCACTTTGAAAAAGGGTGTTACTCCAGTTAGGGACTCCTGTCTGGTGAGGAAACATAACCATATATTCATTGGAACATTCCTCATGGTGTCAGACGCCTACTGTTTCTAGTAAGACAGGATTTACTCCCTTTGAAATTGCTCTTGTCCAGATGGTATGGTACATCAGCTGTCTGTGATTTTTGTCATATGAATGATCAGGACTTGCTCCATGTTATTTTTGTCTGCCCAGCTCTGATGTCTTATAGGCGAAAATGGCTAAGACCCATTTGCCTTCAATTGAATATTCTGTCTGCCTCCGCTTTCAGTTCGGCCATGATCAATCCCCCCAATTAAATGTTTTGCTTTAAACTGTACAAATTTTTCAAATGTTTCCTGGATTTGTATTAAGTGGTAATTTAGATGCCTTGATTCCTCTGTATTCTCATTTTATGTACTTGTTTGTACTTTTATCTATGATTTTATTGAATGTATTACTATGTCTTTTATGTGGATCTCGTGAGAGTTCTGTTATCATAAATAAACAAACTTGAAACTTGAAACTTGAATACATATATTAGCGAGTAATTTTTAAATATTTTAAATATATGTATCAGTGTTTCACTTTGTGTATAGGTGGCTGCATGGGTTGGTGACTGACTCACTGTTTGTATGTGTTTTTAAGACAGCGTATGTGCAGGACTGTATGGGTGGATGAGTGTGAATATGTGTGTGTTAGTGAGTGAATGCCTGCCTCACTAGTGTCTTTATGAGTAACTACATATGTTTTAATCTAGTATATGTGAGTATTGATGTATATAAGTGAGTATATGTGAGAGTGAGAAATTGAAAGAGTTCCTGTTTAAATAAGTATATGTTTCTATAAGTGATTGTTTAAGAGAGTAAGTATGTGTAAGTTTCCTTAGAAGTAATGTACTAGTGTGTTTATAGCTGTATATGCAAATAAATGGATGTTCAATAGTTTATTTGAATGTGTGAGTATGTGTGTGAGTAACTTTTGGATGACTGTCGGTGTGTAACAGGATGTATATGTGTATCACTACATATGATGAGTGAGTATATGTATGAGTGACTATATAGAACTGTTGCTGAATGAGAGGATGTGTATATAGATGGTGGAATTACTGAATTGGTTGTTGTAAGTGGTATGGGTATCTCAATTTTTTTGAAAATGTTAGTTTCTATTTTTGAATATGTGTTTCAAGGGTTACATTACACCGAAAGGAGGTCTGTCAGTCTGTCACAAGGATGGTGTCATCAGTGATGTCATGAGTGATGTCACTGACCATGTCATGAGTGATGTAATATGTGATGTCATCAGCAGTACAAGATCATCCGAAAAGACCGCACCATCCAAACAGGAGGAGGCATCGCCATCGTCCATAAGAACACCATCCGAATCACGACCAGCTCCGACGACAACCTTGCGGCCGCCGAACACCTTCACTTCCAGATCCACACTGACCCCAGGACCACACTTAGAGGCACCCTCATCTACAGACCACCAGGAACCCGCACACAATTCAACGTAGACATCACTGACTTCATCAGCCCACATGCCCTCACATCCGAGAACTACATCCTACTGGGAGACCTCAACTTCCACCTGGAAAAGAAAAACGACAGCAACACCACCACCCTTCTGGACAACCTGGCCAATCTCGGACTCAAACAGCTTGTTGACACACCCACCCACTTAGCCGGACACACGCTCGACCCTATCTTCACCTCCAGCAAACACATCTCCTTCGATCACACCACAGCTCTTCATTGGACGGACCACAGCTGCGTCCACTTCAGCTACAAAAAGACCACGACTCACAACCCCCCACAACCTATTCCTCGAAGAAACTGGAACAAAATCACCACCTACCATCTCTCCACATCGCTTAACCAAAACCCTCCTGCCATTTCATCGGACCCAAACCAAGCCGCCACCAAACTCACACAATGGATCACCCACAGCGCTGACGAATTAGCACCCTTGAAAAACCACCAGATCAAACAAGGTAGCAAAAAGGCCCCCTGGTTCAACGATGACCTTAAGAAATCCAAGAAGTTATGTCGTACCCTCGAGAAAACCTGGAGAAAATACCCAACCACTCACAACCTGACCACCTTCAAGGACGCTACCCGCAAACACCACCAATTGATCCGATTCACCAAGAAATCAGCATTCAAGGATCGACTCGACAACAACGCCCACAACAGCAAGGAACTATTCAACATCGTCAAAGAATTTACCAACCCCATCGCCGGCACCAACGACATCACTCCCTCCCAAGACCTCTGCGACTCTTTATCCTCTTTCTTCCACAACAAAATCGCCGACATACATAACAGCTTTGAAAACCAATTCGAAGATCAGACCACTCCACCCACCTCCGAACCAAAACAGCACTCTCACAACCTTTGCGCCTGGAACCCACTCACTACTGAAGACACCATCCGCCTGATGAACTCCATCCACTCAGGTTCACCAACCGACCCATGCCCCCACCACATTTCCAACAAAGCAGACTCCATCATTGCACCCCATCTCCGCGATGTCATCAACTTCTCCTTCAACTCCGCTACCTTCCCGGAAAGCTGGAAACATGCCGAACTCACCGCCCTCCTGAAGAAACCCACAGCAGACCCCTCTGAACTTAAGAACTACCGCCCCATCTCACTCCTCCCTTTCCCGGCCAAAGTCATTGAGAAAGCCGTCAATAATCAGCTCGCCGCCTTCCTCGAATCCAACAAATCCCTCGACCCTTCACAATCCGGCTTCCGAGCCAAACACAGCACCGAAACCGCCCTCATCGCAGCTACAGACGACATTTGAACACTACTGGACAACGGAGAAACAGTTGTCCTCATCTTACTTGACCTCTCCGCAGCCTTCGACACAGTCTGTCATAGCACCCTCATACAACACCTCAGTAACGTCGGAATACAAGGAAAAGCTCTGGACTGGATCATCTCGTTCCTCGTCGGAAGAACCCAGAGAGTCTGCCTCCCCCCATTGAAATCAGAGGCCACCGAAGTCATCTGCGGCGTACCACAAGCATCATTGCTCAGTCCCACCCTCCTCAACGTTTACATGAGTCCCCTCGCATCCATCGCGCGACAACACAACCTCAACATCATCTCCTACGCAGACGACACCCAGCTGATCCTCTCCCTCACCAAAGACCCAAACACTGCCAAAACCAATCTACACGAAGGAATGAAAGAAGTAGCCGATTGGATGAAGAACAGCCGTTTAAAACTAAACTCGGACAAAACGGAAGTCCTCATCTTAGGATCATCTCCCTCTGCCTGGGACGACTCATGGTGGCCACCGGCCCTGGGTACAGCACCCATACCTACAGATCAGGCACGTAACCTGGGCGTCATCCTAGACTCCTCCCTCTCGATGACCAGACAAGTCAACGCCTTCTCATCTTCATGCTTCAACATCCTACGCATGCTCAAAAAAACATTCTGTTGGATCCCCACCGAAACAAGAAAGACAGTCACCCACGCACTGGTCACTAGTCGAATGGATTATGGAAATACCCTTTACGCCGGAACCAGAGCCAAACTACAGAAAAAACTCCAACGCATCCAAAACACCTCAGCCAGACTCATACTGGACATCCCCCGTCATGCTCACATTTGCGGTCACCTGAAAGACCTCCACTGGCTCCCCGTAAACAAGAGAATCACATTCCGTCTCCTCACCCACGCACACAAGGCCCTCTACGACCTAGGACCAGAATGCCTCAACACACGACTATCCTTCTACACACCCACCCACCAACTACGATCATCCAATCAAGCCCTCGCCGCAATTCCGCGCATCCATAGATCCACCATGGGAGGAAGATCTAACTCTCCTACTTAGCGGCCAAGACTTGGAATTCTTGGAAAGGCCCGTGACGAAGGAGTGTTCCACTCCGAAACGCGTAGGACGTTTGTGTCTGCAATAAATCTGCACTGAAATAGAGGCCACGGCTCCTGTGTGATTCCTTTTGTTCAATCTGGGAAGGATTACGCCGGACTGTACGTGTGAGATATATATATATATATATATATATATATATATATATATATATATATATATATATATATATATATTAATTCCAGTTTCCCCATAAGAGGAGTCAAATCTCCATGCACTCCCGGTTATTCTTTTACCAATTAGAATCATACACCAAGCTTAGTAGGGTGGTTTAGATTTATTTTCGCTTGCCAGCCGACCAGCACCACCTGAAGCGTTTCGGTCTCTACAGAGACCTTGCTCTCAGGAAACCGTCACTACATTTTTTTACAACCGTATCAAATTACGGAAATATAGATCCATTGATTCCCTCTGGTGGGATGATAAATTGATACTACTACTTCAAATATTCCATTCATATTTGATATCGCCCTCTAGTGGGCTACTAGAGGATCTATATTTCCGTAATTTGATTTGTGCAATGTTTAAATGTTAGAAATTACCATTAGGATTTAAATGGTGGGTTTAAAACTACATGTCCCACAATTCCTGTGCGTCTAACAGGAAGTGGTTTGTTGACATAGAAGATGTCTGGTTACTTAAACTTTGTAAAAAAATGTAGTGACGGTTTCCTGTGAGCAAGGTCTCCGTAGAGACCGAAACGCGTCAGGTGGTGCTGGTCGGCTGGCAAGCGAAAATAAATCTAAACCACCCTACTAACCTTGGTGTATGATTATAATTGGTAAAAGAATAACCGAGAGTGCATGGAGATTTGACTCCTCTTATGGGGAAACTGGAATTGATGTAACCGCGGCTTGGTTCTGCCGCGCTCCCGGTGCACCACTATAGAGCGCCCGGTGGCCCGCCCTGTGGACCAAACGGTAAGGAATATATATATATATAATATATATATATATATATATATATATATATATATATTGAAGGAAAATCCTCTAACTTCCACACCAACGGCGCGGCGAAAGAAGGAGACAGACCCCACGGCTTCAGGCAAGATGTTGCTTTATTTGATACCTTCCTGGCGACGCGTTTCGAGTAGCTAGTACTCTTGATCACACACATATATATACATATATACCTAGCGGGCCAGCAGCTCAGACCAGAAGGCCATGCAGCACCAAGCGACTTGAAGAAAAACTGGCACAACGCTGCTCGTAGCATTTCTGCAACCAGGGGACTGGTATCTTCGAAGTCAGCCACGACCGACTGGAAGGAGTGAGTGGATCGAGGTATTTCACTTCAAAGGGGCGCGTTGTCTCGCATTTGACTGCCCCAACTCATTTTCTAACTAGCCGCAACTGGAAGCTGCAGCATGCAAGGGGACACAGAAAGGACTCATCCTGTTTCATTTTGCTTCATGACCCGCCCGACTCACCTGAAGCCTGCACCGCAAACATTAAACACTTACTCCCCCACACCACCAGCCCGGGATGCTAATACAAGGCATGCTGGGACTTGGAGTTCGTTTCACCACACACAAACTCTGATTGGTGCGCAGACAGCTTAAGGAGGAGGGGATTAGGTGCCGGCGGATATTTCAAACAGGACGAGAATATTAGGGACGTGTTCTTTGCAGTTAAAGGCGCTGAAGAAGGCTATTTGCCGAAATGCATCCGCCAGAGCTGGGTCCTTGTGAAATAAAGCTGTGTCCACCCTGTTCTCCCCTTGTGGCCTCTGTTCTTTTTCGCAGAAAAGGATTTTTTTCATATATACTGAGCGAGCCAGCAGCTCAGACCAGAAGGCCATGCAGCACCAAGCGACTCGAAGAAAAACTGGCACAACGCTGCTTGCAGCATTTCTGCAACCATGGGACTGGTATCTTCGAAGTCCGCCACGACCGACTGGAAGGAGTGAGTGGATCGAGGTATTTCACTTCAAAGGGGCGTGTTGTCTCGCATTTGACTGCCCCCACTCATTTTCTAACTAGCCGCAATTGGAAGCTGCAGCATGCAAGGCGACACAGAAAGGGCTCATCCTGTTTCATTTTGCTTCATGACCCGCCCGACTCACCTGAAGCCCGCACCGCAATCATTAAACACTTACTCCCCCACACCACCAGCCCGGGATGCTAATACGAGGCATGCTGGGACTTGGAGTTCGTTTCACCACACACGAACTTTGATTGGTGCGCAGACAGCTTAAGGAGGAGGGGATTAGGTGCCGGCGGATATTTCAAACAGGACGAGAATATTAGGGACGTGTTCTTTGCAGTTGGAGGTGCTGAAGAAGGCTATTTGCCAAAATGCATCTGCCAGAGCTGGGACCTTGTGAAACCCTGTTCTCCCCTTGTGGCCTCTGTTCTTTTTCGCAGAAAAGGATTTTTTTCATAGATATATATATATATCTATCCAAAGTTGCTGCTTCTGACCGCTAGGGACCCGAGAGAGGTGGCGCCGAGTACTCCATGGGATAAACTTACCATGTGGAAGGACAATGGAATTCTGGAGTGGGAGGAGTACAGGTACTTTAAAAATGACCATCGGGTCCTTCCTGTCCTTTACTTCTTGCCCAATAATACAAAGATCCTGTTGACCCACCTTTATCTAAGATGGCGGCGGGTAAGGAGCTAAACGAGTGAGCTCCATTGGCTAGGGATCGAAAATTGTTAAAATATCCCTGTTTAGCCCATGGGAGACCCACCATCTCAACGTACCACAAAAATACAGGATCACGCCAGCTGAGTCGATATAGCGGATCACCGGAGAAGCCAAGACATTGGGTACACAGGATGGCAGGAGCGTGGTCCGACGTGGACCCGCGGTCTATCAGGCGTGTCCTAATACCGTAGTTGACCCCAATCACTGTAGTGCCTAACGCCAGCACCCGAAGCACCAGGATGACCCCCTCCGGCATAGAGGACCGAGACACAGGAGCAGTCCCGATCTACGCCTATAATCCCCGAGCTGCAGCTGTCCTCGGAGAGGTCTTGCCCGGCGAAGAACCACAATATGCTGAGGTGAGCCCTATTGCAGCCCTGTTGCAGCTGACTGAGTTAAGGCTCCCTGCATGAATGCCACTACGTTCTAGCGACCCCTCCCATTACCTGGCCCGCTCTTATTTCTGCCCCTGCAATTTGAGCCCTCTAATGGAGGTCTACTGTGCTCGCGCTTACATGCTGAGGCCAGCACACAGAAAGACTGATTCAGAGGAACTTATAAAAGTTAGTAAATTCAGCTCTAAGCTCTGCCATCTCTGCCATCTTCCAACTGTACACTTGTTTGGTCCTCACTCTTGAACTGTCTCAGGCGACCGCGCTTTCATGCGGAGGGTCATCTAGAGCAGCGCACAGAGATAGACCGAGGAAGAGGCACACAACAGTGATTTAGATGGTCACGCCTCAATGAAGAGCACATGCCCCACCATATTGTGCCTAAACTGTGCCTTAAATTGACTAATTAGCTGTATGGGTAACATAAAGAAAGGACCACTCACCTCACGACATCGCAAAGACATAGGACTTACAGCAGTCAACACACTATCAAACAGAAAGAAAGGACCATGCAGGCTGATCTTCTACCATAGAAACAGACAGAGGACATTACCCTGGTAGTTTTCTGTTGCATGGAAAGAGTAATAGGATTAATCCACAGATATTCTACATCACTAGATAAAGAAGCAGCCATCTTGGAATGATTGATATATTATGCAACCTCCACAGAGCGTGCCCATTGTCCTCATGACCTAACACTCTATCTCTCATATCGATTGATATTATTTCTCTCTGCCTCACCCCCGTTTTGGCCACACATGTTGGAACTGCAGACGCAGCCGGCTCTCGGGGCACTAGCCAATCCCTAGGGGAGTTGCTGACTGCTTCGCCCCTCTTCATGCCACTGTCGGCGATCGGGCTGCATTCAGCAGCGGGGTTATGGAGGCTCCGAAGCGAGAGGCATGAGAGCCCGAGCCTGTTTTTGCAGTTGTTGAGCTATAGCAGAACTGCTTTGTTGCCCTCAGCCATTTTGTACAAAAATCTACCCTCACACTATCTTTCAGACCTTCTTCCCTCCAAAATGGCAGCTCCTGATAGTGTCCACAGAAAGTGGACTGCTCCTTAAAAACAAGCAAGGACCGTTAACTGGACCCTTACCAGGCTTGTCCTCAGTCAATTGTAACAGAAAGAGGACTGCACAAACACTACAAACTATGGCGGCCATCTTGAAATGGCACCGACCTACTGTATTAACCTACAAAAAACCTGTTGCAATCCACAAAGGAAGCTATTTCTTAGGAACTCACCCATTCCGTTATTTCCTATGAAGTCCACCATCCTAATGACTATGGTCATAATAACTGTTGCTTACTGATCCAGGTCTCCCCGAGTGTGCCCAACCCTAGTCAACATGGTTGGTCCTGATCTGACTGCCTCTGGGAAAAACTCTTACACCCTGGTCTACCCCGCAAAACTCTCAAAAACCGCTACAAAAGCCTTCAAACACCTCACCCTGAAAAACCATCTTGACTCACTTATCTCTGACCTATGTTTCTGTGCGGACAAAGGCACTGTCATCAACGACCTTGTTTTCTATTCCAGAAGAATCCCCTCCAGGTGCAATACCTTTTCGCTATTCCTCAATGTAAACTCATCAAGAAACATTCATAATGGTACTAAGCTCACAATAGTGCCCTCTGCAAATCTGTGCGCTGACCTCACCATCACCCTCTACAAAAGCTGTATTGTATCGATCCAATCTTCAACAAAAAACCTTGATAAATTTGCAGATCTCTTTACCATTCTCCGAAACCATGTGCATGACACTGGGAAGACGACCAACACCCTGCCTGACTTTAATCCGACCCCCCTGCCCAACATGACTAACTTCCCCAAGCAACTTCTCCTAGAGTCTCCAACACAGTTCCTACTAACCCCCCGACTCATCTACAGGCCTGGTCGCGGGGAAGACGACCAACACCCGTCCTGACGTTCCTTCGACCATATTGCCCACAAGTCACCCCTCTAAGAGCCTCCAACGCAGTCCCTCCTAACCCCCCCTGGTCATCTACCTGCCTTGCTAACACTTCCACCACGAGACCACAGGTCTCCTCCCCTCTATCTACCCCCACTGTCCCCACTGTTTCCAACACAGTACACCCTAATCCCCTCAGTCCTCCTACCAGTCTCCCCAATGCAATTGAACCGAGACCCTTGAGTCCCTCCATACATGCTCCTCACTCAGAATCCACGGTTTCCAACACAGCACACCCTAACCCCCTCAGCCCTCCTACTACCCCCCGAACGAAATCGGCCCGGGACCCTTAGTCTCTTCCCTTCATGCTCCTCACTCGGAATCTAAGGCCAGTACATCTTTATTGACTTTTGCTGATGCAGGTCAAGCTAGCCCCGCTAACTCCCAATCCACCCCTTCTATGACCCCTAATACAGTCCACCCTAACCCTCCCACCACCCCCTCCACAGATATCCACACTCTGCACTCCAGAGCTATCAAAATAATTCAGAGCATCCACTTCTCCATCCTGGATCTGACGAACCTCCTTCACCTTGCCAAACTCTCCTTCATTAGCCTCATGCCTCAGCTGAATCCCTCCCATCCCAGAGCTGCCCAAACGCCCACTACTGACATCCTTGAGGCATTTTCACCCTCGTAAGCACCCTAGCTGCCTATCGGAGGAGGAAACCCTTGACCTTGCCCTCTCCTACAACCTTTCCTCGTCACAACAAATCCGCTAGACCACACTGAAAAGGAAATTTATGACATTCTCCAGGACCATAATGCAGCCCCTGCCACACCTTGTCTATCAGACGTGAGTGCTGCATACCCCATCTGCACGGTCGCTATCAACCCCTGCAGATCAGCTCACCTCCGTAACAGAAGGGTGATCAGAAGCAATCTAGCGCCTGTACACCTGTCTGCCCCGACTCCAGACACCACCTCCCCCCCCTCTCTGACTGGTCTCTTAATAAACTGCCGATCAGCAGTAAAACATGCCACCGATGTCGCCACTCTTATTCTGAACAATAACACCGACTTAGCTATCCTAACAGAATCATGGCTTAATGATTCCTCATCCCCATGCCTCAACCTCTTAGTCCCCCCCAACTTTAACATTACTAGGCTAGACAGACCACATAACAAGAAAGGTGGCAGCATCGCTTGCATCCATTGCTCTAACCTCCTTGTCACATACTCCTGCGAATATCTAGCCCTCTCAATCTGCAGTAACTCCATACAAATATGCAACCTGCACATTTTTTACCACCCCCTGGCCTGAACGACTCCTTCACTGACTCACTCATTGAAATTATCACAGCTAAGAGCTCCCCCAACACCAAAGACGTTTTCCTCAGAGATTTCCACCTGCACTGGAAGGATCTTAAGTATCCTAAGGTCAACGCCATTAAAGACCTTCTGGCCGATCAAGCCCTGACCCAAGCTTGCTCACTCCCAACCCATTCGAAAGGGGCCACTCTTGACTGGATCATCTCTAAGGAGGCAACCGTCAAGCTTATCTCTATAGACCCCAGCGACTGGTCTGACCACCACGCCATCGTCTTCCTTCTACCTGGCACGTGCAAGACAAGGACACCACAACTGGTGTTCCTAAACGTTGGGTCAGAGACACCAAAAACCTAGACCACGATAAACTTGAGATCCGCTGCAAATCGGACCTCCCCCCCACATATCACATTGGTCAGTGACCTCAATTATCACTACTCTGCAACGATGTTGAACATTCTGGATGACCTAGCCCCTCTTGAACTAAAAAGAACGCAAGTCAAAGATAGAAACCCATGGTTCACTGGTTCCCTCAATGACGAGAGGAGATCCCTCCGACAAGCCGAAAGAATTTGGAGACAGCACCCCTCGGCCGATCACCTAAGACTTCTCCGCCAGGCCAGAAATACATACAACAAGAATATCTTCAACTCAAATCAAGAGTTCTTCAGAGCGGAACTAGGAAATGCCCAGAACAGACCACGCAAACTCTTTGAGCTGGTCAAACACCAATCAAACAAATTGTCTAAAACAGTGAAAGAAAACCCCTAGTCTCTCATCTCATACGAGGAATTCTCCTTGTTTTTTGCAAACAAAATCAAAATCTTAGGTAACAAACTTAGTACTGCCTCACTCCCTCTACCGAACCTTGACTTTCCGCCTCCTCTCCCCCTGCCTACACAGTCCGCACCTAAGAATCCAGCACACTGGACCGATTTCTCACTCTACGATGAAGACTCTGTGGCCAAAATCCTTTCCACCTTAAACTCGAACAACCATTTCAATGACCCGCTCCCTTCAAACTGTCTTGCGACCGCTGCCCAATCCATTATTCCCAGCTGGACTGCGATAATCAAGGCCTCTCTCTGGCAGCGATCAATCCCAGACTCTCTGAAAGCAGGCCAAGTCCTCCCCATTCTGAAAAAGCCGTCGCTGGACCCAGCCTCCCCAGACAATTTTAGACCAATTTCCAACATTCCTCTCTTGGCTAAAGTGCTGGAGAAGTGTGTGCAACTACAGCTAAGTCACCACATCAACAACTTCCATCTACCCGATGACTGCCAATCTGGCTTCTGATCTGGACACAACACTGAAACCATCATGCTCCACATCCTCGATGATGCTCTACAAGCCCTTGACCAAGACAAAACCTGTCTCCTAATCCTCCTAGGTCTATCCTCAGCCTTCGACACGGTCAACCACGAGAAGCTACTTGAACGCCTCAAACTTAGGATGGGATTAGATGGCACAGTACTCGACTGGTTTAGTTCCTACCTCCAAAACCGATCTCAGTGATTCCTAATCAACGGCAACCTGTCCGCTCCCTCCTTGGTCACTGTGGGAGTCCCTCAAGGATCAACGTTGTCCCCCACCCTCTTCAACCTCTACTTAAAACCACTTGCCGAAGTCCTTCGCACTGCAAATATCTCCCAACATATGTACGCTGATGACACTCATATCTACGTAAAAATCTCATCTCTTGAGGAGTACATCACCTTGAATGAGGCCCTGAAGCTGACCGTCCAATAGCTCTCCTCAAACCAACTCAAACTCAATGCTAAGAAAACTGAGTTCCTCCTAATGTCCCCGCCCAAAAGCAACTCTGAGATCAAGACATGGATTAAAGCTATCACAGTCTTAAACTGTCCCCCGACCATTGTGTTCTCAGCCAAATCTCCGGGAATTACCTTGGATTATAACCTAAACATGCGAGACCACATCAACTCAATGGCCAAATCTGTCAGATTCCACCTGAGCTACCTATGGAAACTGAAACCCTTTCTTCATGCTCCTGACCTAAATCTTGCAGTCCAATCATTAGTTATTTCTAGGCTGGAATATGGTTGCTCCACCCTCTCTGGTTTACCCAAGATCTCCCTAGCACCCTTAAAAGCCTGCCTCAATGCAGCCGCCAGACTACTTACCGGCACAAGGAAATTTGATCACATCAATCCTCATCTGAAAGCGTTGAACTGGCTTCCTCTCGAGGCTAGGATTCAACTCAAACTGGCATGCATCATGCACAAGGCCCTACACTCAAACTCCCCTGCGTATCTTGCACAGAAACGTGTGATATCTGGAGGAAGCAGAAATTCACAATCGGCCAGTGCCCTCCTACTCCAGCTTGTACGCTTTCAGGAAAAAAAACCTATAATCGGGCGTTCACTGGGGCTGCACCAACAATATGGAACTCCTTCCCACCCGCCATCAGAAGAATCCCTCTCTAGCATGCTTCAAAAAGGAGGCTAAATCCTTCCTCATGGGTAAATTCCTTGGCTAAACCCGTTCCACAACCACCTCAGAGACTACTGCCCTCATCCTGCGACCTCGCCCCACCAAGAAACCGGGGGTCAGTTTTCAGTAATTCTAATTGTAATGTAATCCTTGTATTCCTCCATCCCTCTGGTACCCATCACCCCCTTCCCCCTAATGTTCAGTACTCTTGTGATATCCTGCCTATTGTATGACTTTTTGACTCTGTAAAGCGCTCTGATACACTAGCAGGTCAAGTTCGCGCTCTATAAAACACTAAAATAAATAAATAAATAAAATAGTCTTTTCTAGGGGAAGTGTGTTGGAACATGTTTCTAAATATGTGGACCACTTCCTCAGAGATTGGGTCACATCCCTACCCAGTTACATCAGAGACACCAAAGATTTTCTCATGAAAATCCTGGATATAAAATGGGACGATGACTCTTTCCTCATCACACTTGATGTTTAATCACTCTAAACTCTCATTGACCATCGTCAAGGTTTAGAAGCATGTGGTCATTTTCTCAAAGCCAGGCCAGTATGCTTCAGAGAACACAGCAAGATGATACTTGACATGATAAAATACTGTCTTTTCATCAACATCTTCCTGTTCGATAGTGTCCTGTATAGACAGGTGGGCGGTACCGCGATGGGTTCATGCTTCCCTCCCAGCTTTGCCAACCTCTTCATGGGCCGCTGGGAGGAAGAGGTGTTTGCTGGCCCTACCTAAGCAGGACGCCTGGAACATGTCACTACATGGATTCGTTACATCGATGACTTGTTCATCGTTTGGAAATGCAGTGAACAGGAGGCAATCCAGTTTATTCATGATTTAAACACCAACAATAATAACATTGTCCTTACTAATCATATCAGCAAAACATATCCTGAATACTTGAATGTCAGGCTTGACATCAAGAACAACCAGATATTTACCACACTATTTAGAAAAACCACTGCAGGTAGCAGCATTCTGCATGCCCTCAGCAGTCATCCTGAGACACTCAAATGGAGTATTCCTTATGGAGAACTCCTGAGGGCAAAGAGAAATTGCAACACCAAAGCTGCTTATCAGCAAGAGTGTGAGGAAATGTTAACACGTTTCGGGATCAGGGGATACCCGAATTGGGTGCTCCGCAGAGCAAAAGAAAGAGCTGATGGGGTACCCAGATCCATCACCATAACTGACAAACCTGTAGATTCCACAGAAGACAGTGAAAGCAATATCGGTCTCATTATGACTTTTAATGCAGATTCCAACAGCATTCAAAGGATCCTTGCCAAGAACTGGGATATTCCTAAATGTGATAATATCATTGGTGAATCCATTTCCTCCAGACCCAGCATCACATATAGGAAAGGCAGAGATATCAGGGACATGTTGGTGCGCAGTGATGTTACCACATATTCCACCGGGCATGAGCATGGTCTCAAGGGATTCTTTCCTTGCGGCCTTTGTAAAGCCTGCAAGAACAGTACTTTCATCAGCAAGACCACCTCCAATGGGATCCCCCAAAAAATGAGCCAATTCCTGACATGTAGTTCCACCCTTCGTGATATATGTGATTGAATGTCCGTGTAAACTCTGGTACATTGGCAGTACCACCTTATTGGCCAAGAAACGTGTACTGGAGCATTACCGGGCTATCACACATAATGACAAAAAATATCCGGTAGCCCGCCATTTTAAGGACAAATACTACTCCAATCCTGCTTTGTTAAAATTCTTCATTTTGGAACAAATCACCAGGAACCCCAGGGGTGGGGAAACAGGGTGTTGAAACTCAGACAGAGGGAATCCAAATACATAGTGGACTTTCAGACCAAAGACCCAGGGGGGCTTAATCAAAATGAAGAACTAGCAATACATCTTAGGGATATGTAACGTCTTTTACCCTGCTTTCGCTCTTCTCTCCAAAGCAACTTTTGTGATAGATGTACCCATCACCCTTTTACATTTTAGCCAGTAACATGCATGTGATGACATTTTGCTACATTAGTTTAAGATCTTATATGTAAACATCTATGAGGACAATTTTTTATGTTCTGTTTATTTTAGTTTATGTCTTTTCACAGGAGGAAAGGAAGGGGCCCCGACACCGGCACTCACTCTTCACGGGCAACCTGCCCTTTCCCCTCATCATCACTGGTCACTTTGATTGATGGGCACTGAGAGCACGTACCACATGGTAGGATACGGACATGGAAATTGTCTCTGTTTTTTTATTAGTCACCTTTTTCCTCTGAGAACGTTATGGGCACTTGCCCACTATCGCCATCCATGGAGTACTCAGCTCTTGGTCTCTGTAATGTTGGACCTAGTCCCTGCCATGCCAAATATCACTTGTTCACCATTTAGACAGTTGCCTATGGCACCCACTGTGTTTCCTTTGAACTACAATTCGGCATTATGCGATCACATGC
Organism: Lissotriton vulgaris; assembly: GCF_964263255.1. NCBI lineage: Eukaryota > Metazoa > Chordata > Amphibia > Caudata > Salamandridae > Lissotriton > Lissotriton vulgaris. The sequence continues at coordinate 1,918,943,146 of NC_141691.1, forward strand.
CTCCAGGCAGACATGTTGTGACTTCTCCATGGCTATACATTCCACAGGACACTTGTCCGGTTGTGTGCGTTCACAATGGTTTTATGTTCACCAGTCGCGGGTATGATTTGCCTTTGTGTACATGTTGAGATGATTCAAGGGACATATTTACATTAGATGTATGCACTCTATCATTCTTAATCATGTAAAACATGTATAGATTCAAGTTGGACTGCAACTTGTATGTCGATCTTTATTTATTGATGTTACGAACATGGGATGATCACATGACGCAGCATTAGTGCCAACAGAGTCTCCATGTTTGAAACGCAAGCTACTATGTTAAATTTAGCGCGTTATTCCAGAATTATGTCTGACAGAATTTTTCAGTTGGAATTTGTTTACTATAATTTTTTATGTATATCAGTGCTATTCAGCCATTACACAGTGACTAACCTACATGATTTGTACGTTTTACGTGACAGGAACACACATTACAAAATGTCTGCCACATTTTTGCCTACATTTTATGCATTTGAAGTCCTCTTTCCATGTTGTGCTGCTCGATGCTTTATCAATGTCGATTCTGTGCACAAAGATTCATGTGAACAAGGCTTCGCAAGAAAGCCGAAACGCGTAGTGAATAAACACCCTTGAAACTTTTGGATCTTTTGTGAAGTCCATGCTACTGAGAACACACGACATTGGTGCTTTGATTTGGATATATATATATATATATATATATATATATGGAAGAAAAGGTTGCCACCTAGGTGGGAATGCACTTACAGGTAGGAATTAATGCCAGCGCAAGGGCGCGAGCTGCGAACAGAGTCCCTTTCCTGCCAGACGCGTTTCGGGCCAACGCCCTCTTCAGTGGCAGCACATGTGACATGACGGCAGCTGCAGGCACCAGTAAATACCCTCAGTGATTATACACAGGTGTAAAACCTGAAGCAATGCTTTCTGGGACTGGTGGTTCGATAAAACCCAAGTGGGTCGCCGCCGCCATTCACATGCAAAAAAAGTTTTAAAGGGATTGCCAATAAACTCTTGAACTAAAAAGAACGCAAGTCAAAGATAGAAACCCATGGTTCACTGGTTCCCTCAATGACGAGAGGAGATCCCTCCGACAAGCCGAAAGAATTTGGAGACAGCACCCCTCGGCCGATCACCTAAGACTTCTCCGCCAGGCCAGAAATACATACAACAAGAATATCTTCAACTCAAATCAAGAGTTCTTCAGAGCGGAACTAGGAAATGCCCAGAACAGACCACGCAAACTCTTTGAGCTGGTCAAACACCAATCAAACAAATTGTCTAAAACAGTGAAAGAAAACCCCTAGTCTCTCATCTCATACGAGGAATTCTCCTTGTTTTTTGCAAACAAAATCAAAATCTTAGGTAACAAACTTAGTACTGCCTCACTCCCTCTACCGAACCTTGACTTTCCGCCTCCTCTCCCCCTGCCTACACAGTCCGCACCTAAGAATCCAGCACACTGGACCGATTTCTCACTCTACGATGAAGACTCTGTGGCCAAAATCCTTTCCACCTTAAACTCGAACAACCATTTCAATGACCCGCTCCCTTCAAACTGTCTTGCGACCGCTGCCCAATCCATTATTCCCAGCTGGACTGCGATAATCAAGGCCTCTCTCTGGCAGCGATCAATCCCAGACTCTCTGAAAGCAGGCCAAGTCCTCCCCATTCTGAAAAAGCCGTCGCTGGACCCAGCCTCCCCAGACAATTTTAGACCAATTTCCAACATTCCTCTCTTGGCTAAAGTGCTGGAGAAGTGTGTGCAACTACAGCTAAGTCACCACATCAACAACTTCCATCTACCCGATGACTGCCAATCTGGCTTCTGATCTGGACACAACACTGAAACCATCATGCTCCACATCCTCGATGATGCTCTACAAGCCCTTGACCAAGACAAAACCTGTCTCCTAATCCTCCTAGGTCTATCCTCAGCCTTCGACACGGTCAACCACGAGAAGCTACTTGAACGCCTCAAACTTAGGATGGGATTAGATGGCACAGTACTCGACTGGTTTAGTTCCTACCTCCAAAACCGATCTCAGTGATTCCTAATCAACGGCAACCTGTCCGCTCCCTCCTTGGTCACTGTGGGAGTCCCTCAAGGATCAACGTTGTCCCCCACCCTCTTCAACCTCTACTTAAAACCACTTGCCGAAGTCCTTCGCACTGCAAATATCTCCCAACATATGTACGCTGATGACACTCATATCTACGTAAAAATCTCATCTCTTGAGGAGTACATCACCTTGAATGAGGCCCTGAAGCTGACCGTCCAATAGCTCTCCTCAAACCAACTCAAACTCAATGCTAAGAAAACTGAGTTCCTCCTAATGTCCCCGCCCAAAAGCAACTCTGAGATCAAGACATGGATTAAAGCTATCACAGTCTTAAACTGTCCCCCGACCATTGTGTTCTCAGCCAAATCTCCGGGAATTACCTTGGATTATAACCTAAACATGCGAGACCACATCAACTCAATGGCCAAATCTGTCAGATTCCACCTGAGCTACCTATGGAAACTGAAACCCTTTCTTCATGCTCCTGACCTAAATCTTGCAGTCCAATCATTAGTTATTTCTAGGCTGGAATATGGTTGCTCCACCCTCTCTGGTTTACCCAAGATCTCCCTAGCACCCTTAAAAGCCTGCCTCAATGCAGCCGCCAGACTACTTACCGGCACAAGGAAATTTGATCACATCAATCCTCATCTGAAAGCGTTGAACTGGCTTCCTCTCGAGGCTAGGATTCAACTCAAACTGGCATGCATCATGCACAAGGCCCTACACTCAAACTCCCCTGCGTATCTTGCACAGAAACGTGTGATATCTGGAGGAAGCAGAAATTCACAATCGGCCAGTGCCCTCCTACTCCAGCTTGTACGCTTTCAGGAAAAAAAACCTATAATCGGGCGTTCACTGGGGCTGCACCAACAATATGGAACTCCTTCCCACCCGCCATCAGAAGAATCCCTCTCTAGCATGCTTCAAAAAGGAGGCTAAATCCTTCCTCATGGGTAAATTCCTTGGCTAAACCCGTTCCACAACCACCTCAGAGACTACTGCCCTCATCCTGCGACCTCGCCCCACCAAGAAACCGGGGGTCAGTTTTCAGTAATTCTAATTGTAATGTAATCCTTGTATTCCTCCATCCCTCTGGTACCCATCACCCCCTTCCCCCTAATGTTCAGTACTCTTGTGATATCCTGCCTATTGTATGACTTTTTGACTCTGTAAAGCGCTCTGATACACTAGCAGGTCAAGTTCGCGCTCTATAAAACACTAAAATAAATAAATAAATAAAATAGTCTTTTCTAGGGGAAGTGTGTTGGAACATGTTTCTAAATATGTGGACCACTTCCTCAGAGATTGGGTCACATCCCTACCCAGTTACATCAGAGACACCAAAGATTTTCTCATGAAAATCCTGGATATAAAATGGGACGATGACTCTTTCCTCATCACACTTGATGTTTAATCACTCTAAACTCTCATTGACCATCGTCAAGGTTTAGAAGCATGTGGTCATTTTCTCAAAGCCAGGCCAGTATGCTTCAGAGAACACAGCAAGATGATACTTGACATGATAAAATACTGTCTTTTCATCAACATCTTCCTGTTCGATAGTGTCCTGTATAGACAGGTGGGCGGTACCGCGATGGGTTCATGCTTCCCTCCCAGCTTTGCCAACCTCTTCATGGGCCGCTGGGAGGAAGAGGTGTTTGCTGGCCCTACCTAAGCAGGACGCCTGGAACATGTCACTACATGGATTCGTTACATCGATGACTTGTTCATCGTTTGGAAATGCAGTGAACAGGAGGCAATCCAGTTTATTCATGATTTAAACACCAACAATAATAACATTGTCCTTACTAATCATATCAGCAAAACATATCCTGAATACTTGAATGTCAGGCTTGACATCAAGAACAACCAGATATTTACCACACTATTTAGAAAAACCACTGCAGGTAGCAGCATTCTGCATGCCCTCAGCAGTCATCCTGAGACACTCAAATGGAGTATTCCTTATGGAGAACTCCTGAGGGCAAAGAGAAATTGCAACACCAAAGCTGCTTATCAGCAAGAGTGTGAGGAAATGTTAACACGTTTCGGGATCAGGGGATACCCGAATTGGGTGCTCCGCAGAGCAAAAGAAAGAGCTGATGGGGTACCCAGATCCATCACCATAACTGACAAACCTGTAGATTCCACAGAAGACAGTGAAAGCAATATCGGTCTCATTATGACTTTTAATGCAGATTCCAACAGCATTCAAAGGATCCTTGCCAAGAACTGGGATATTCCTAAATGTGATAATATCATTGGTGAATCCATTTCCTCCAGACCCAGCATCACATATAGGAAAGGCAGAGATATCAGGGACATGTTGGTGCGCAGTGATGTTACCACATATTCCACCGGGCATGAGCATGGTCTCAAGGGATTCTTTCCTTGCGGCCTTTGTAAAGCCTGCAAGAACAGTACTTTCATCAGCAAGACCACCTCCAATGGGATCCCCCAAAAAATGAGCCAATTCCTGACATGTAGTTCCACCCTTCGTGATATATGTGATTGAATGTCCGTGTAAACTCTGGTACATTGGCAGTACCACCTTATTGGCCAAGAAACGTGTACTGGAGCATTACCGGGCTATCACACATAATGACAAAAAATATCCGGTAGCCCGCCATTTTAAGGACAAATACTACTCCAATCCTGCTTTGTTAAAATTCTTCATTTTGGAACAAATCACCAGGAACCCCAGGGGTGGGGAAACAGGGTGTTGAAACTCAGACAGAGGGAATCCAAATACATAGTGGACTTTCAGACCAAAGACCCAGGGGGGCTTAATCAAAATGAAGAACTAGCAATACATCTTAGGGATATGTAACGTCTTTTACCCTGCTTTCGCTCTTCTCTCCAAAGCAACTTTTGTGATAGATGTACCCATCACCCTTTTACATTTTAGCCAGTAACATGCATGTGATGACATTTTGCTACATTAGTTTAAGATCTTATATGTAAACATCTATGAGGACAATTTTTTATGTTCTGTTTATTTTAGTTTATGTCTTTTCACAGGAGGAAAGGAAGGGGCCCCGACACCGGCACTCACTCTTCACGGGCAACCTGCCCTTTCCCCTCATCATCACTGGTCACTTTGATTGATGGGCACTGAGAGCACGTACCACATGGTAGGATACGGACATGGAAATTGTCTCTGTTTTTTTATTAGTCACCTTTTTCCTCTGAGAACGTTATGGGCACTTGCCCACTATCGCCATCCATGGAGTACTCGGCTCTTGGTCTCTGTAATGTTGGACCTAGTCCCTGCCATGCCAAATATCACTTGTTCACCATTTAGACAGTTGCCTATGGCACCCACTGTGTTTCCTTTGAACTACAATTCGGCATTATGCGATCACATGCCTCCAGGCAGACATGTTGTGACTTCTCCATGGCTATACATTCCACAGGACACTTGTCCGGTTGTGTGCGTTCACAATGGTTTTATGTTCACCAGTCGCGGGTATGATTTGCCTTTGTGTACATGTTGAGATGATTCAAGGGACATATTTACATTAGATGTATGCACTCTATCATTCTTAATCATGTAAAACATGTATAGATTCAAGTTGGACTGCAACTTGTATGTCGATCTTTATTTATTGATGTTACGAACATGGGATGATCACATGACGCAGCATTAGTGCCAACAGAGTCTCCATGTTTGAAACGCAAGCTACTATGTTAAATTTAGCGCGTTATTCCAGAATTATGTCTGACAGAATTTTTCAGTTGGAATTTGTTTACTATAATTTTTTATGTATATCAGTGCTATTCAGCCATTACACAGTGACTAACCTACATGATTTGTACGTTTTACGTGACAGGAACACACATTACAAAATGTCTGCCACATTTTTGCCTACATTTTATGCATTTGAAGTCCTCTTTCCATGTTGTGCTGCTCGATGCTTTATCAATGTCGATTCTGTGCACAAAGATTCATGTGAACAAGGCTTCGCAAGAAAGCCGAAACGCGTAGTGAATAAACACCCTTGAAACTTTTGGATCTTTTGTGAAGTCCATGCTACTGAGAACACACGACATTGGTGCTTTGATTTGGATATATATATATATATATATATATATATATATGGAAGAAAAGGTTGCCACCTAGGTGGGAATGCACTTACAGGTAGGAATTAATGCCAGCGCAAGGGCGCGAGCTGCGAACAGAGTCCCTTTCCTGCCAGACGCGTTTCGGGCCAACGCCCTCTTCAGTGGCAGCACATGTGACATGACGGCAGCTGCAGGCACCAGTAAATACCCTCAGTGATTATACACAGGTGTAAAACCTGAAGCAATGCTTTCTGGGACTGGTGGTTCGATAAAACCCAAGTGGGTCGCCGCCGCCATTCACATGCAAAAAAAGTTTTAAAGGGATTGCCAATGTCCCCGCAAGCACCCCGCAAGTAAAGGCACCTCCTGTACCACAAAAAGAGGGCGTTGGCCCGAAACGCGTCTGGCAGGAAAGGGACTCTGTTCGCAGCTCGCGCCCTTGCGCTGGCATTAATTCCTACCTGTAAGTGCATTCCCACCTAGGTGGCAACCTTTTCTTCCATTTGTTAGCGGCCGGCCACGGTCGCGGGTTTGCACATCCGCGGACAAACTGCGGGTCCACGGCTGCCTCATTTGGGCAGCTTTTTGTGGTACAGGAGGTGCCTTTACTTGCGGGGTGCTTGCGGGGACATTGGCAATCCCTTTAAAACTTTTTTTTGCATGCGAATGGCGGCGGCGACCCACTTGGGTTTTATCGAACCACCAGTCCCAGAAAGCATTGCTTCAGGCTTCACACCTGTGCATAGTCACTGAGGGTATTTACTGGTGCCTGCAGCTGCCGACATGTCACATGTGCTGCCACTGAAGAGGGCGTTGGCCCGAAACGCGTCTGGCAGGAAAGGGACTCTGTTCGCAGCTCGCGCCCTTGCGCTGGCATTAATTCCTACCTGTAAGTGCATTCCCACCTAGGTGGCAACCTTTTCTTCCATTTGTTAGCGGCCGGCCACGGTCGCGGGTTTGCACATCCGCGGACAAACTGCGGGTCCACGGCTGCCTCATTTGGGCAGCTTTTTGTGGTACAGGAGGTGCCTTTACTTGCGGGGTGCTTGCGGGGACATTGGCAATCCCTTTAAAACTTTTTTTTGCATGCGAATGGCGGCGGCGACCCACTTGGGTTTTATCGAACCACCAGTCCCAGAAAGCATTGCTTCAGGCTTCACACCTGTGCATAGTCACTGAGGGTATTTACTGGTGCCTGCAGCTGCCGACATGTCACATGTGCTAACACTGAAGAGGGCGTTGGCCCGAAACGCGTCTGGCAGGAAAGGGACTCTGTTCGCAGCTCGCGCCCTTGCGCTGGCATTAATTCCTACCTGTAAGTGCATTCCCACCTAGGTGGCAACCTTTTCTTCCATTTGTTAGCGGCCGGCCACGGTCGCGGGTTTGCACATCCGCGGACAAACTGCGGGTCCACGGCTGCCTCATTTGGGCAGCTTTTTGTGGTACAGGAGGTGCCTTTACTTGCGGGGTGCTTGCGGGGACATTGGCAATCCCTTTAAAACTTTTTTTGCATGCGAATGGCGGCGGCGACCCACTTGGGTTTTATCGAACCACCAGTCCCAGAAAGCATTGCTTCAGGCTTCACACCTGTGCATAGTCACTGAGGGTATTTACTGGTGCCTGCAGCTGCCGTCATGTCACATGTGCTGCCACTGAAGAGGGCGTTGGCCCGAAACACGTCTGGCAGGAAAGGGACTCTGTTCGCAGCTCGCGCCCTTGCGCTGGCATTAATTCCTACCTGTAAGTGCATTCCCACCTAGGTGGCAACCTTTTCTTCCATTTGTTAGCGGCCGGCCACGGTCGCGGGTTTGCACATCCGCGGACAAACTGCGGGTCCACGGCTGCCTCATTTGGGCAGCTTTTTGTGGTACAGGAGGTGCCTTTACTTGCGGGGTGCTTGCGGGGACATTGGCAATCCCTTAAAAACTTTTTTTGCATGCGAATGGCGGCGGCGACCCACTTGGGTTTTATCGAACCACCAGTCCCAGAAAGCATTGCTTCAGGCTTCACACCTGTGCATAGTCACTGAGGGTATTTACTGGTGCCTGCAGCTGCCGTCATGTCACATGTGCTGCCACTGAAGAGGGCGTTGGCCCGAAACGCGTCTGGCAGGAAAGGGACTCTGTTCGCAGCTCGCGCCCTTGCGCTGGCATTAATTCCTACCTGTAAGTGCATTCCCACCTAGGTGGCAACCTTTTCTTCCATTTGTTAGCGGCCGGCCACGGTCGCGGGTTTGCACATCCGCGGACAAACTGCGGGTCCACGGCTGCCTCATTTGGGCAGCTTTTTGTGGTATAGGAGGTGCCTTTACTTGCGGGGTGCTTGCGGGGACATTGGCAATCCCTTTAAAACTTTTTTTGCATGCGAATGGCGGCGGCGACCCACTTGGGTTTTATCGAACCACCAGTCCCAGAAAGCATTGCTTCAGGCTTCACACCTGTGCATAGTCACTGAGGGTATTTACTGGTGCCTGCAGCTGCCGTCATGTCACATGTGCTGCCACTGAAGAGGGCGTTGGCCCGAAACGCGTCTGGCAGGAAAGGGACTCTGTTCACAGCTCGCGCCCTTGCGCTGGCATTAATTCCTACCTGTAAGTGTATTCCCACCTAGGTGGCAACCTTTTCTTCCATTTGTTAGCGGCCGGCCACGGTCGCGGGTTTGCACATCCGCGGACAAACTGCGGGTCCACGGCTGCCTCATTTGGGCAGCTTTTTGTGGTACAGGAGGTGCCTTTACTTGCGGGGTGCTTGCGGGGACATTGGCAATCCCTTTAAAACTTTTTTTGCATGCGAATGGCGGCGGCGACCCACTTGGGTTTTATCGAACCACCAGTCCCAGAAAGCATTGCTTCAGGCTTCACACCTGTGCATAGTCACTGAGGGTATTTACTGGTGCCTGCAGCTGCCGTCATGTCACATGTGCTGCCACTGAAGAGGGCGTTGGCCCGAAACGCGTCTGGCAGGAAAGGGAATCTGTTCGCAGCTCGCGCCCTTGCGCTGGCATTAATTCCTACCTGTAAGTGCATTCCCACCTAGGTGGCAACCTTTTCTTCCATTTGTTAGCGGCCGGCCACGGTCGCGGGTTTGCACATCCGCGGACAAACTGCGGGTCCACGGCTGCCTCATTTGGGCAGCTTTTTGTGGTACAGGAGGTGCCTTTACTTGCGGGGTGCTTGCGGGGACATTGGCAATCCCTTTAAAACTTTTTTTGCATGCGAATGGCGGCGGCCACCCACTTGGGTTTTATCGAACCACCAGTCCCAGAAAGCATTGCTTCAGGCTTCACACCTGTGCATAGTCACTGAGGGTATTTACTGGTGCCTGCAGCTGCCGTCATGTCACATGTGCTGCCACTGAAGAGGGCGTTGGCCCGAAACGCGTCTGGCAGGAAAGGGACTCTGTTCGCAGCTCGCGCCCTTGCGCTGGCATAAATTCCTACCTGTAAGTGCATTCCCACCTAGGTGGCAACCTTTTCTTCCATATATATATATATATATATATATATATATATATATATATATATATATATATATATATATATATATTCACTGAAAAAACCATAGGTTATAGACCATATATAGTTAGGAATTCGCATTTACAAAACCTTATTTTACTCACACAAAACCATTGAAATTCCATATATAGTTAGTTGCACTAACTATATATCGCGCACCCGCAATCCACTGCTGATGATGTCACATATTACATCATTCATGACATGGTCAGTGACATCACTGATGACATCACTGATGACATCTCAAATGACATCACTGATGACATCTCAAATGACATCACTGATGACATCACTGATGACATCTCATTTGACATTACTGATCACATCACTGATGATATCATTCATGTGATAATATGATGAACCTCTTCAGACTCTAATATAACCTTAGATACAATCAGTGTAAACAGACACTCACAGACTGTCACTCATCCATGGAGTTACTCACACACCTAGTCAGTCATGCAAAGAATCAATCACACCTCCATTTCCTCAACTATACAGTTATACAAACTTTACTTATTCAAACATATACTAACACATATTTACTCTCTTATACAATCCCTGATACAAGTTCACAATGATCCATACAGCCACTCACACATTCACTGGCTCTTATGCACAGTTATTTATATATGTCAACTCTCACATGTACTGTGTTTTACATATGTACTTACTTTGACATGTAGCACTGAGATATCCATTCACTCACCAATACACTCATGCACACAGTCAACCGCCCATACAGCTGTTTCCACATGCACTTTTGAAACCATACATCTAGTGAATCAACTGCTCACACATCTATGCACATAGTCATACACCTCCCAGCCACCCACACACACACTCAGTCTCCCATACAAATACTTGGGCAACCAATCAATAACCCATATAGTTACTCATATAGCTACTTATCAACACATGCAACAGTTTACAGAACAACAGACATAATGATGCACAAATTAAGACAGTTTAGTCACTAACCCATGCACTCAGTGAGACACATTTAATCACTCACTCATACAGTCAGTCATGCACCTACTAAATCCTTCATCCAGACACTTATACATCCACTCATTCTTCAATATGTAAGACATATTTTAACTTTACAGAAACATACAGTCAGTGGATGTTGTCATCAGTGATGTCATCAGTGATGTCATTTGAGATGTCATCAGTGATGTCATCAGTGATGTCACTGACCATGTCATGAATGATGTAATATGTGACATCATCAGCAGTGGATTGCGGGTGCGCGATATATAGTTAGTGCAACTAACTATATATGGAATTTCAATGGTTTTGTGTGAGTAAAATAAAGTTTTGTAAATGCGAATTCCTAACTATATATGGTCTATAACCTATGGTTTTTTCAGTGAATTTTCAAGGTTTTGTAAATGCTAATTCCTAACTATATATGGTCTATAACCTATGGTTTTTTCAGTGAATTTTCAAGGTTTTGTAAATGCTAATTCCTAACTATATATGGTCTATAGCCTATGGTTTTTTCAGTGAATATATATATATACATACATATATAAACATATATCATCTGTATATCTATATAAATACAAACATAAATGCATGCATACATATACTTATATGCATACAGATGCATGTTATTTACATGAAAGTTGAAAAAACACTAATAAAAGCAAAGCTAAAAAGCCACCTCATTACAAACAGAATGGCTTTAACTTAAACGAGGGCGAGATCTATTGCATTTTCAATGCTTGTTTACTTTGGTTCCATCAAGAAGGCATTCAGATGTGTCACACATTTGCCATAAATTCTGAATGTTAGCACTCTAGTTGCACATTAGATCACTGTAGTAAAGCTACTGCTCACCAGGGACGTCTGCTGCTGGTATTCAAAGTGCATGTTTCAGTCTGCATGTCAGAATTTTTTTAATGAAATAGAAGAGGATTTGAGAAGTCACTCAAAATGATCCCTAATTTTTCTTTCTGAAGCACTAATCATACTTTCTATGGCAAAATTAACCCCCTCATGTTGTTCCTTTTTAAATTGAGTGTTTTCAGACTTACCACTTAATTCCAATCAAGATGGCTTCTGGTGTGCCATACTTTTGTCATAAGTAAGACTGTTAGCGCTCTAGTTGTTCTTTAGAACACTCTGGGACATTCTGTCATTGGGCTATACTTGGGGTACATCTGGGTGATATTTGGGCTACATTTAGGCTCTTTTGTCTCTGGTGGCCATCTTGGGAGACTGTATGTCAGAATTTTTTAATGAAATTGAAGAGGGTTTGAGAAGTCACTCAAAATGTGCCCTAATTTTTCTTTCTGCAGCACTAATCATAATTCATATGGCAAAATATACCCCCTCATTTTGTTCCTTTTTAAATTAAATGTTTTAAGAGTTACCACTTTATTCCAATCAAGATGGCTTCAGGTGTGCCATACCTTTGTAATAAGTAGGACTGTTAGCGCTCTAGTTGTTCTTTAGAACACTCTGGGACATTCTGTCATTGGGCTATACTTGGGCTACATCTGGGTGATATTTGGGCTACATTTGGGCTCTTTTGTCTCTGGTGGCCATTTTGGGAGACTGCATGTCAGATTTTTTTAATGAAATAGAAGAGGATTTGAAAAGTCACTCAAAATGTGCCCTAATTTTTCTTTCTGCAGCACTAATAATACCTTCTATTGCATAATATACCCCCTCATTTTGTTCCTTTTTAAATTAAATGTTTTAAGAGTTACCACTTTATTCCCATCACGATGGCTCCAGGTGTGCTATACCTTTGTAATAAGTAGGACTGTTAGCGCTCTAGTTGTTCTTTAGAACACTCTGGGACATTCTGTCATTGGGCTATACTTGGGCTACATCTGGGTGATATTTGGGCTACATTTGGGCTCTTTTGTCTCTGGTGGCCATTTTGGGAGACTGCATGTCAGAATGTTTTAATGAAATAGAAAAGGATTTGAGAAGTCACTCAAAATGTGCCCTAATTTTTCATTCTGCAGCACTAATCATACTTTCTATGGCAAAATATACCCCTCATGTTGTTTCTTTTTAAATTAAATGTTTTAAGAGTTACCACTTTATTCCAATCAAGATGGCTTCAGGTGTGCCATACCTTTGTAATAAGTAGGACTGTTAGCGCTCTAGTTGTTCTTTAGAACACTCTAGGAGGCTGCAGTAGAACACAAAGGAATCAACTGACAGTCTCTGTCCTTGTTGGATGTACATGTTTTACTGAGAATGTCAGACTTCATTTTCACATGACTGAGAAAGATAATGTGAATTTACAGAAAATATGCTTTCAGTTTAGCTTATAGATCCCCTTCCAAACCACTGTGGGAAAATCATGAGATATTAGTTTTCTTTCAAACAATATTCATGATATCACAGCAGAAGGTTTTTTCACATGGTAAAATCACCTTAGAACCCACCACAATTCCTAAAACGAGTATGGTACCATCAACAAATGATTTATAATGTAACTAAAGTCCTAAAACCCTCTATTAACTACAATGCTTTTTAATGAGGTGCTATCATGTATATTGGTCCCAAGATGGCTGCCAACACTTCTTGGATGAAGTGCTGACAGCCAATCAGATCAGATGTGTGTTTAGGCTCCGCCCAGATATATATCTTTTTTTGAACCTAAATTACTCAAAATCCACTGGAGCACATATATTGAGACCTAGCAAAGGCACATCGGGCTAACAGTCCCTACAATTTTGCCAAGTTTCGTGCAAATCCATTCAGCCGTTCGAGCTAAAAGTGAGGCCAACCGCCCTATGGAAATTAACATGGGAAAAATGCGTTTTGGGACCCCCCTATTTTCTCGGCCCCCCCTTGATGAAACCCCCCCAAATTGTCAGGGGCTGCTCAGAAACAAAATGTTCCATTTTCCTGAAAATTTCAGCCAATTCCGTCCACAAACGCCAAAGTTATTAGACATAGAATTTTCAAAAATCCCATAGAGAAAAAATCCTAACTATATATACCTACTGGCGACCGCCAGTAGGTAATATATATATATATATATATATATATATATATATATATATATATATATATATATATATATATATATCTGTCACTGTAAATATGTTATTAAACTTAATGCTATATGATGCCTCCTGAAAATTAATCTAATTAAAAATAATGTAAAAAAATGTAAACATCACTCACATGTCAGCTCTGCAATCTCAGTCCTGAGTGAGTCTCGCAGTTCCTACTTTCGGTCAATGACATTTGCCCTGCAGTGCATGACGTGCCACTGGGTCTCTACCTCATTGGTGCATCAGTGGCGCATCAGTTGCGCATCCTGCGTATCATGTGCCCCTAGCAGTGCTCCCTTCCAGGATGGTGCATCCCTAGTCCTGCTTCTGCTGACAACCTGAGGAGAAGTGGAGCTGCACTGAAAAAACAAGTGCTGCCTCCTCTTCCTCTGAAAAAAATAGTGCACGGTGTAACTTCTTGCGCATAGCTCTTCTGAGGCAGGCTGCTGTTACACTTCTGGACTCCAAAGCTGTGGGTCCAGGGAGGGGACAAAATAAAAAATAAAAACACATAGTTGTGGAAATGAGAGCAAAGGACTAGAAAAAGCCAACAATTTGGAAAGAAGGGTGAAACTGGGATGGATGGACTTTGATAGGTAATACAGACAGGAAAGAACCAGAAGCAGGCTTGATTGAGTGGCACTTCCTGTTCAAAATAGCCATGGATGCGTGTAATGGTAATGCTGTTTCATGTTATTTTTTATATGAAAAATGTGTCTTTGTGTCATCTTGGTTTGCATGAGTAACTATGCAAATTTTGCATAATTTATTGCTAATTTCATGTAATTATGCTCAACAGTAATTACGCAAATTTCTATCACCCCGAAAAAAAGGACAAAGTCCCAATTCCCACGTATGTAAAAGAGTCACTCCCGCCGAACTGCACAGTTCCTAGGCTTCCAGGAGTTCTCCCAAGGTTCAGGTTTATCTCTAGGCAGGCCCTTGCCCCCACAAAGGACTGTGCGGTCCACTCTAAACTGCGCCTCTGGTTTGCAACATAGAATAGAGCCCTTCCTCATCTTTTTGTCTACCATTTATGTAATTCTTCTTCTCATGTTTATTCCACATCTTAGAGTGTCTAATGAAATGCAGAGTAATATTTTTGTTATCCTCTGAAATGCACAGTGATTGGTTAATCTGCTAGCCCAATCTCAGCACCATTTCCACCACTAACCATCCCTTTTTTGCTGCACATTCTTCCTCACTTCACTGTAAATGGTCACAGAAATTATTCAAAAAGATGGTAAAAGTGATGTTCTTGACCCTGCAGCTCCTAGATCATTCAATGTAAAAGACACTGTAGTGAAATCACAGACTGGTGTCGGCTGACACCTTTTTACCTTGATAGCGCAATGAGTACACTATAACGATTTCTTTCAGGTGAGCTAGACCTTGGTTGGTTTTCACCTCTTTTAACCACACAAGACACACATATTATTTTTTTTTTTAAACCCTGCCTTATACTTTCAGGCTGTCCGCCCCCCTTTTTGTCCTGATGAAGACCCGCCCCGGATGCAATTAAGTG
Source organism: Lissotriton vulgaris (assembly GCF_964263255.1). Classification (NCBI taxonomy): domain Eukaryota; kingdom Metazoa; phylum Chordata; class Amphibia; order Caudata; family Salamandridae; genus Lissotriton; species Lissotriton vulgaris. The sequence goes on from NC_141691.1 coordinate 1,918,958,364, forward strand.
TGCAATCACAGACTGGTGTCAGCTGACACCTTTTTACCTTGATAGCGCAATGAGTACGCTATAACGATCTCTTTCAGGTGAGCTAGACCTTGGTTGGTTTTCACCTTTTTTAACCACACAAGACACACACACATTTTTTTTTTAAAACCCTGCCTTATACTTTCAGGCTGTCTGCCCCCCTTTTTGTACTGATGAAGACCCGCCCCGGATGCAATTAAGTGTGCACCACACCTCAGGGTCGAAACGTCAACGTTATTTACATCAATCCGTCCGTGAAGAGTTACAACACGCAAAGCAAAAGAATACATTTTGTTGTGACCAATGTAACGCATATGGACTGATGATTACTTATGTTTTTCAATATTGTTTATGTCATGTGTTTTGATCCCTCTATAAATCACATGTCATGTATCACTTCCAGTCACTAAAAACCCTTTCACTATATGTATGATTCTTTATCTTCTTGCTTTTGGACAGCCACTACATAAACTGTATCAATACTTGCAAAATAAGAAATAACTCTTGAATACCTAAGAAAGGTGTTGTGTCTTTAAAATTTGTTCATATAATGTTTCCTTATATTGTATGAGGAAACTAACCATTTATATAGATGTACTAAGAAATTGCCTCACTTTGTGCAGGCAGAAGCAATGCATTGATTTTGCATTGATGTGTTGTTTCTTAAATTATGCTTCAGAGTCAATGCGTTGGTTTCTTGGTTGCAGCACCAAAACTCACTTCCAGGGCCCCAGGACTGGATTTGGCACCCCTTGGCAGAGCAGGCCTCCTTGCAGAGGAGCCCAGGTGCTGATAGCAAGATGCAGGTGAAGTCTTTGTTGTCCCATAAACTTCAGTAACAGGAGGCAATCTCAGTCAAACCCTTGGAGAAACTTTAGTTGCAGGATGTAGAGAGTAAATTCCAGCCCTCTCACTTCCAGGAAAGAAACAGCAGACCAACACAGCAAAGCAAGCAGCAAAATGGCAGTCCCTCCTGGCAGCACAACACCTCTTCTTCCTGGCAGACTGTCCTCAGTCCAGAAGTGTTTTGAGTATATGGTGTCAGGAAAACAGTACTTATACACATTTTGGCATTTGAAGTAGGAAACTCCAAAGAAATGTCTTTGTAGTGCGCAAGATACTGCCCTTCTTGGCCCTGGCTGAAGGCACACTACAGGGGGTGTGTAGCTCTTTGTGTAGGGACAGGTACAGCCTTATTCAGGTGCAAGTTTCAGCTCCTCCCATAACTCTAGCGCAGGAGTGCTCATCAGTGTTGTGATGGGCCATCAGGTAGTATGCGCAGGGCACACCTCAGCTCCCTTTGTGTGTGACTGTCTAGAGGGAATTCACAGAACCCAGCTGTCATCCAACCCAGACGTGCATTCTAGGGACAGACAGAGTCACCGAATGGTTAAAGAAAATGCCAACTTTGTAAAAGTAGCATTTGTTAGATCTGCAATTTAAAAAAACGATTTCGCTAAAATGTGGGTTTTTCAATTATGAGTCCAGAGACACCAAACTCCAAAGTTTTATCTGCTCCCAATTGGAAGATATATTTGTAAGATGTTACAAGTCAACTCCAATGCCAACTTATGGGAGAGATAGGGCTTGTTGTAGTGAAAAACGAATTTCGCAGTTAACTCACAAGTACATGTTCTACCTTTTAAGTACACTGCACCCTGCCGATGAGCCTACTTAGGGCCTACCATTGGGGTGCCTTACATGTAATAAAAGGGACATTTTGCGCCTGGCAAGTAGGTGAACTTGCCAGGTCGAAATGGCAGTTTAAAACGGCACACACAGGCTCTGCAGTGGCAGGCCTAAGAAGTTTTTAATGGGGTACTTGTGTGTGTGGCACAATTAGTGCTGCAGGCCCACTACTAGCCTTTAATTCCAAGATCCTGGGCACACACAGTGCACTGTACTAGGGACTTATTAGTAAATTAAAAATGCCAATCATGAATAAACCGATTGCCATTACATTTTAGACACAGAGCACATGCACTTTAGCACTCTTCAGCCGTGGTAAAGTACCCAGAGTCCTAAAATCAGCAAAACCGAAGTTCAGCACACAGTCAAAAACAGGAGGTCAGGACAGGGGAAACCACACCAAAAGGTCTTTCAATTTTCTTCTTCAATTTTCTTCTTGATAGTCAAGTCTTGGAATTTTGTTCCTCTTTTAATAATAACCACCACCACCCACGTTACAGAAAATGACTGAAAGTGCAGTTATTTACTCAATAGTTCTCATGCTTATCAGCAGGGTTGCACCCAGTGCCAAGACAACAAAACCTGTTACAGTGAGTTTTAAAAACACCCATGATAAAAGAAATTAGTAAGTAAAAAAAAACTACTGGCCACAAGGATTAAATGCACAAAACAGAAAGCACGCTGCAGCTGTCCTCGACTTGCAGAGCTGTGACTACAATTTCCCTAGTCAGTTGACCCTGATTGCTTTCGTTGCTTTACTTCATTTTTTTGCTAAGTGCGATTTATAGCTCCGCTTTAGTTTCCTATCATTCAAACTTTTTTGATCATTCTCTTCCAAAGATTCTCTGAAAGCCTTTGGTGTTTAAGAAGCTGGTGTTTCACTGGAACACAGTTATTTTTTCTCTTGGAGGGAAAACAGTCAAAGGCTGACATTTTCAGAATGTAGCACAATTACCAAGAAAAAGAGGCAGCAGTCAGCAGCTCGACCTCCTCCCCGAGGCATTGTGGATGTTTTTATCATGTTCCCTCTTATTCTGGGCAGAGAGAATAAAGCTAGTTATACTGTTGCTGCATTCCCTGGCCAATCCACAAGAGTATTGATTACCAAGGCACTCCATTTTTTATTTGTATGAATTCTCTTTAAAGATTCCCCTTTCTTGATCTCAGCAGCCACTTTGAGCAGTCGTCGTCTTTGCAGCTTCTGAACCTTCAGAGTCTGCTCAAAGCCGCGGATCTTCTCACTCTGTGATTGCTCGTTTGTGAGTTTCCTCCTCGGTGATAAGCTTTCTTGTACTCTCAGCCGTGTAAAAATAGGACCACAGCGTATTTTTGGAAGCAAACTGTTTATATGTAACTGTGAAGGTTTGCACCTGAAAAGCAGCACGTTTGCAGAATTCGTTCGTGCAAACGTCATTTAGATATCTGAGCTTGCAAAACTAAGAAAAAGTAGGAAGCCTTCACTTAGGTGTAAGGTGAAGGACCCACCGAGACGTCAACACACGCAAGAAAACACTCGCTGAATCCGATTTGCGCTTACACACATCAGCATCATCTGGTATGAACACCAGAATATTGCGGAAAAAATATTACTATTGAAAAATAATATGACGAAGGTATCGAGAAGCTAAATCTCGGTAGGATAAGTATAGATAGGTAAGTGTAAATTTACTATACTTAACACCATATATGTGGCCCTGTTAGTACATATGTAGAATACCTGAATGTTCCTATGCACCTTACCCCCTTATCCAATCAACCATCGTGAGTCTTTAAGGTACCCTGCTCATGTCAATGAACAGGGCTGCCAGCATGTTGAGCCATCTTTATCCACCCCTGTAACCACCAACAAAGTTCATCTAAACGTTGAACAAACTTTCAACCAACTTTATCTTTTTCTTGCAATCCACCATTACCTAGAAACTCGACCACAGTTTTTTCAGCACTACACAGATTTATACTTCAAACTTTGAAGCCAGGTTTATTCTTCACACATCTATACTTCAAATCGTTGGTAAACATAATCCAACTAGTAAACATATTTGAAAGAACTTTCTTCCAACTCCTGGTGATCTATCAGTACTCGCTGTCCATCTTTTTCTGCTACACCGTTCAACAGTCACCAGTAGCATATTTCAGAACTTCTTTCATCATTCTCATCAGGGCCTATATTTATCATAGGTTTGTGATGCCCTTTCCCATGCAATGGGGCGCACGAGCGACGCAAAATGTAGAATTGACCAATCCACGTACCTTGCATGGACCTGTGTGGATTGGTAAATGTGGAGTAACGCAATACAGTACAAGCCGCTGCCTTGAATGGCTCTGCCTCAGGGAAGTGATACATGGGCGAAGGGCGGCTGTTTCCACGCGTCCACCTATGTGTTTTCACGCATTCCCAGATTTACCATTAGCGCTAGACCTGGGAATGCACCAAAATGCTACGCCTAGGGGAGGCGTAGCATGGAAAATATGTTTATTTCTCCTAATTTCTTCCAATTTCTACGTGTGCTGCAGAATGCAAGAAAGAGGAAAAACGTCACAGAGGACTGTTTTTGTATAGGAAGGTTTTCCTCACAATCCTGCATATAACGCAGGTGCAAGGGTGTCTATGTTGGCAGCACATTGTGAAAAACAACACTGTGTGGACTCACGTCTGAGCATACCCATCCACCCACCCATCCCACTCGGGGTGACAAAACGCAAAACAACAGTTAATGGACAGAATGCAGAACAATGTCATATATTCACCCCAGTACAGAGATCTGGCCCTATATCCATCGTTTTTTTGCACTCCACACCACCCCAGTTCAGACATGGGCATATGCAAATCAGCCTTGACCCTGTTCCTCATGGGAACAGTCCAGCCCAAACTGCCAAGCCATGTCTTTCCTGGACCGGAATCAAGCATCCTAGGACCGATTTCTGGTTATCAGCCATCTTCAGCCAGGATAGCTTGACTCCAGTGGTGTGGAGAGCATGGGACTCACGTCTGGGCATACCCATCCCACTCGGGGTGACAAATGCAAAACAACAGTTGATGGACAGAATGCAGAACACTGTCATACATTCACCCCAGTACAGAGATCTGGGCCTAAATCCATCGTTTTTTTGCACTCCACACCACCCCAGTTCAGACATGACCATATGCAAATCAGCCTTGACCCTGTTCCTCATGGGAACAGTCCAGCACATTGTGCGGCAGCACAGGCAGAGGGCAGGAACGTGCGGTATAATGTTAAATACTGTGCATTCCTACCCTCTCCCTTTCATGCAAGGTGGCTTGCTGTGTTCCGCTGTATGAATATTTGATAAATATGCCCCATAGTATATTTCAGTCCCCAGGTATAACAAATCGTGTTCCCCACTGTGTGGAAAGAGAGCCTAACAATTGTTCATTATGGCTTTGTGTTTACAACTCGAGATAAATTATACCAGGAGTGCTAAAATTCATGACATATTTGTGACGGTATCTCTTGATTCTTGTGAGCACCCATTCATAGTGTTTGGGGGCGGAGCATTTCAAATGTTCATATTGTTCCTAATTTGATATAATTGCAAGTTTTGGACAAAAGGGCCAGCAGTCCTACAATAGTAGTCCCAAAAAGCAGTTCACAAATAGCAAACCAACATTTTGCTACCACTATTTTATTTTGCGGACCAACCTATACATTGTTTGGTTGATTAAAAAATTGATGAATGGCATGGATCATAGAACAATGTGCTTAATTAATATTCATTAATCAGCTCCCTGATGGCGAAGCACACAATCACTGTGGTAGTCACTGTGTTAGTCATCCAGACAATGACTATAGCACCTACGTAAGATTGCATTTTATGTTGCTTAAAGTATATGTATATATATGTTTTGTCTTGTCTTTTTTCCCCAACATGTATTTTACAAGTGTCTGTAAGAACGCCAACACTTATCCCACACACCTTAGCGCATGATTAGGTACTTCACTTTTTTTTCATGTGGCACTTTCCACCTTTGCCACTCACTAGCCTCCCTAACCGGTCCTGAAGAAAGCCCCTCCCATACACTTTTTCTGCAGGCTGAAACATGTAGACCAATTCACATAGTCAACTAAGGATAATAATCTCCTAATAGTTGCACCACACATTTTAAACAATATCCTGAGCCACCATTAATAAATTTTACAGGCAAGGATCCTCAGAGATATTGTTAATAAAAAAACTAACGACACATCACACATTCACACCACAACAGTCCTGCTGTAATCAGGTGTCGTAGCACAACGGGGGGCATTTGGCCACCCAGGTGGTACCCCAATGAAGAAGCATGACACCAACCAGGTTGGTCTGTGAGGGGTCTTTTAAACATTTTTTGTTTAAAAAACAGCCCTTGTTCCATTGTGGAAAAAGTCAGTGAGAGAAGGCAGTGGACATTACCTACTACCCCTGAACCTGTCACTCCAAACTCCAGAGGTGAAGGGCTCCATAGTGGATCCCTTTCCCCTTGCAAATCAGTTCCACCCAACTTAGGAGTCCGTAACTGATCAATGGTTTGCAAATGGAATTAGGTTTGCAAAAACCTGATGCATATTTCCCAATTTGCGATTTAGAAGAACCGTCCTCTATGAAATTGTAATTCAGTAATGATTTCTAAACCCATTTTACAATTCAGAATTCTTTTTCAAATCGCAAACTAGGAGCCTCAGTTAAAAATTTGTGTTGCACAGCAGTGCAGCATGGCTTCCTGCTGCGCTGCCGTGCGTCATAAGAAAAGGTTAGTATCTAAAAGATACTGCACATTCCTGTCCTTCTCCTCTGCACACAAACAGCAGCAGTGTGCCCACGCAGACATCCTTTCACCATGGTGCAAGGGTATCTGCATTGCGGGGAGGATTGTTTTTGTGCAGGAAGGGACACCTTCCTGCACAAAAATAATAATTGATGGCTGTTTCTATGCATGCTACAGATTGCAGCACACATAAAAAGAGGAAAAATTTATGATTAATATTGTTATTTTTCCTCATTGCACCACTCCTTCGCCTCCACTGGGGAGCTGTAGGAATCTGACTTTTCCAGGTTTATTATTCCTCTTAAATCTTGGAATGCTTCAGAATCCATGGGTGTTGCATGGGAATACCCACAGCAACACCCATTGAACGCATCTTTCACGCAGTGTTCAGCATGAAAGGAGCACATATTTACAAGGCCATGAAAAGTCATGTAAAGTGGCTTTGCATGGACTTGTAAATATGCTGCAGCACATTGCCCCAGAGGAGCGTCAAAAAAGTGATGCTCTGGTGACGCAAAATAAATGAGGCCCTTGGTTCTGAAAAAAGAAAATGTGATTTAGTGCTTTCAAACCCTGTAATATAGAAATTCAGAGTTTGCCACAACGAAATCACTAAGGGCTCTATTACGATGCGATCTGAAACAGCCCGACCGTCAGTCAAAGGCTTTCCAACTGCATCGTAATATGCCAGTCAGGTTCTTTTCTGACTGTCTCATTACAATTACTATTAAGGTCATTCCAACTGGCTTCCGACGGGCTCGGAAAGCCAATCCGCCAGTCGGAATGCAGCCAGTAATCCGAAGGGGGGCTCTTTCTGCCCTTTGGATTACGATGCTGGTTTCGGCAGCCTTTCCGTGCCGGCCTTTCAGGCACAGAAAGGCTGTCAGAACTCGACTTTGGGAGCCCCCAGAAGGGCCCCATTGGGTGCATGGCCTCCGATTGGAGGCCGAGGGGTTGATCCCTGCATCCCGGTCACCGGGTGCCAAGATGAAGTGTCTTGGGACCGCCGACCGGGAGTCGGTCGGTCCCATGACCGAGACGATGTCAGGTGGATGAAACTCAGCCCGACATCGTAATAGGGCTCTAAGTATTTCTGGGCATTATTGTTGTATTGTTCCCATTTCCTTACTGTTTGGTTTCTTTTTCCTTTGTAACTCTACTTTGGTCGGCATTGTCATTTTTGTTGAGGGTGCTTTCAAAATATCTTCTACCTCCACCATTTTGGGGAATAGTGCTCAATTCTTTGGTATGAGTGCAATGTTCTTTACATTATGATTTGCATTAAAACTGAACAAAACTTTTACCTAAAGTGTTAAAATTAATTACGTGAACTTGAATACATCACTTGATTTTTGTGATACCCCCATCTCTAATCTTTGTGGTGGAAGTGTGTCCAAATTTTAATATTGTGCTTCAGTTTTCATTTTAGTGATTTTGAGTATATTTTAATGCTAAACATGTTCTGCTGCATCTGTGTTATTTCCTTATTGTTTGTTTCTTTTCCCTTTGGAACTTGATTAAGGTTGGTTGTTTTTCAGTCCAGATTGACTTAGCAACAAAACCAGACATTCAACTGGACATTTTTACATCCTACCCTCTCCAGAAACCAGATTATTAACACCATTTATCTCAATACTTTCCTTTAGCCGGCTCATTAAATGGTTCCTTTCATCATCAGAATCTAAAAAGGCTAGATTACATCAGGGATCTTTGGCCTCCAGTACAGACCAAAAGTGAGAACAGTTGAAGCCAATTCTCTGCTTCTCGAGACTGTTTGTAAAGGCACAAGATCCTTATCCCCTCAGTTGGACCCAAACATTTTGCTGGATACATTAGAGACTATGAGAAATTGCGTTACTGTTTGACTGGGGTATGAGACCCGGTCAAGCAGCCACCACAATCCTTGTCAGGGTAAAACGCAAACCAACCCCAAATTAACAATGCTCAACCTCCTGATAGCTTGGCACAGAGCAGTCAGGCTTAACTTAGAGGCAGTATAAAGTATTTGTGTAATACCCCAAACAGTAAAACAGTGAACACACCACACAAAAAGATTCCACATCAAGTTAGAAGGATAGAGCTAATTATAATAAATAAAACAAGACCAAAACAATAAAAATCCAATCAGTAGAACTGGAGAAATGCATTTTTAAAGAATTAGGGAAACATAGTATTAAAACACAAAACGCCAGGGCGTGGCTTGAGCGCCGCACAAGATGGCGGCTTGACGGCGAGGCTCCGCTGACGAGGCTCGAACACCGGCGATTTTCTTAACATGCACCGAGGTTTCTCCGACCCATTGCAGATAATCGACAATCGGAATGTGAGGTGAGCAGGACGTTATATTCCCTGTCTCTCAATTCCATCGGAATGTGCTCTTTTTCTACGTGACGCGGTTCGCTGTTCTGGCGACCGCCATTTTCTTTTACCGCGAACCTCTCTCAATAGCGGCTTTCCCTCATGTGAACCTTACCAGAAGACCTGCTCTATGAACCCTTCGCCTTTATCAGCCACCTGCTCCTACAACATGTTTATAAAGCTGCAATTTTTCATTTTCAGTGTTTCGAGACTTCACGTTGTTTTTCACTAACATTCCTTCTCGAATACCTGATCTCTCAACGTGCTTGGCGCCTCTTCATCGCGGCTTATTTCCTTCTGGCACATTCTACTATATTTGACTCTTTTTGAAGGAGTTTTGCATACAAAAGAGTAATTCTCCACAGCTTTTGCTTTTCAAGGAGTCTGTAACAGCGCTGTTGTACTGCTTCCTTGCCTTATATGGGGAAATTGCGCAACCTTAAGCTTACAGTTCCCAAGGTCGTCTCTCGTCAGTCATCAGACTCTGACTCTACGATACCTAACATGGATGAACAAGCTCATCGCAAACCTGAGGCTACACAAGGAGCCATTCCCAAAACTAATCCTTCTAATAAACCCCTGCAACCTGGTTCTTCTAAGCGTCTGAAGAAAGACCCTCCCTCTCCAGGTTCCTCGTCGCACTCAGCTTCCATGGACCTTATTCTTGAAGAACTTCGTGCACTTAAACCATTTATGACTGAAACCACCAAAACTTTGCAGTTCCTTCATGACAAATGGTCCACACTTGAGTCGAGGGTTCTTTTGGTGGAACAATCTACGGAATCTCTTCAGGCTTCCTGCGCAAGAATTTCGACGTTGGAGAAGGATGTTTCTCTTCTAAGAAGGCAGACGGAAGAGTTGGAAAATAGAAATCGTAGAAATAACCTACGCCTTTATAATCTTCCGGAGCACACAGAAGGGTCGAATCCAACCGAATTTTTCCAAACCTTCCTGCAGAAAATCCTAGACCTTCCTCCATCTTCCTCCCTCAACATTCAACGCGCACATAGACTTGGTCCGAAAGTTTCCACCAAGCCCCGCGGAGTCATCATGTTGTTCTTGCAATATACTGATCTCCTTCAAGTACTTTCTGCAGCAAAAGCGAAAAAACAAATTATGTGGGAAGGTCATCGTTTATATCTTTCTCAGGATGTAGCTAAACCAACAGCTGACCGTCGAAAGCAGTTTCTTGACCTACGACCACGACTTCGGGACCTTGGTGCCAGGTTTGGTTTACTTCACCCATGTCTCTTCAAGGTAACCTACAAAGAAAAGACCACTACTTTTGAAGAACCGCATGCCCTTGAAGAGTTTCTTCGTTTTCATGAAGCCGAAAACATGGACACTGCTCGACCAGTTTAATTTATCATGTGTCTTCCCTGTTTGACAGCAGTATTTCCCCTACTTGTTTCCTGGTGTATTTCAATGTTCTCTCCATCCTAGTTTGTTGTACTTAATCCATTATTTTATCTATTTTTGTACATTTCTGTATTTGATCTTCATATGTTTCCTTAATCTCCCCTTTTCGATTTTTGTCTTCCTACAGATCCCCTCCTCATGTTCCTCACCCTGGTGTATATTCGATATCCTCAAATGCCCCTAAGCTGGTTCCTCGAGTGTTCGGTCGCGTGAGTTTCAGTTGTCGATGTCGTCCTCTTTTGGCGTCGTCACCCCTCTTCTTCTATTGTATTTGTTGGTATGTCTCCTCTCTCTCTTCTATCCTATCCCATTTCTTCTATGTTATATATTTTGCTATCACTCCTCACACTATTCTCCTTCTTTACTATTTTCTCTAACTTTCATTACTCTCCCTCTCAACTTTTCTCTCTCTCTATCTCTGTCGTAAACTCGACTTGCATTCTTACTACTTCTCTCAGCCTTTTCTTAACTTCTTTTCTACTACACTTTTTCTTTTCTATCATTTTCTTGCTAATTTACATTCCGAGTAGTCACCTGGAATGTTAAAGGGTTAAATAACCCTATTAAACGTCAACGAGTTTTAACGCATCTCACCAGACTTAAAGCAGATGTAGCCCTCTTACAAGAATCTCATCTTTCAGACTTGGAAGCTACTAAACTTAAAAGATGTTGGGTGGGTCATGTTTTCTATTCTCCTGCCGTAGGTAAGAAAAATGGTACAGTTATACTTTGTCATAAAAAGTTCAATGTTTCCATTGTCTCTCAAGAATGTGATGATAACGGCCGTTGGGTTATGGTTAAACTGCTTATAGATAAAATACCGATAGTTATATTTAATATTTCTTTCTACTGAATTTTTTACAATTAACCACCTCCCAGACTCTTCTTTTGTCATGATTTGGGATTCGTTTAAGGCGGCTGCACGCGGGTTTATTATTAATTTTGTTTCCCAGAAGAAAAAACAATCAATCTCTAAGTCAACTCAACTCTTAGATAAAATTAAAAAATTGGAGTATGCTTATTATAATTCACACTCTGATTCTTCTCTTCGTGAATTAATTTCTGCCAAATTTGAGTTTAATAAATTCACCACCACCGCTGCCTCAAACTCTCTACTAAAATGCAATTCCCGCTATTACGGCGGACAAAACAAGATGGGCAAACTCCTGGCTAATTATCTTAAGATACGCAAAGACCGAACAAAAATTGAATCCTTACAAGGCCCAAATGGTATTTCTTTCTTTAAAGATAAAGACATATTAACTCAATTTGTTTCCTTTTACCAAAATCTTTACACTCCCGAATCCTCTCCCGATCCTCAAGACCTTCTTACATATTTTCAGGACATTCCCCCTCCAGAATCCTCTCATCTTGATTTTCATCCACTAGAGTTGGATATTACCCCCTCGGAAATCTCTCATGCAATCTCTATTCTTCGTCGAGGTAAAGCACCAGGACCCGATGGTTTTACCATTGAGTTCTACAATCACTTTTCATCCCTTCTTCTCCCAAAATTACATCTGCTATTCCAATCTTTTGCGACTTCCGGCTCCTCTCAAGGTACTTTCCAAGAAGCATTGATTTGTTTAATTCCCAAACCCGACAAAGATCATACCCTATGTAAAAATTATCGTCCCATATCATTAGTAAACACAGATTATAAAATCTTCGCCAAAATTATAGCTCTACGATTAGATCCCTTACTACCAGACCTTATAGGCCCTGAACAGTCCGGATTCGTTAAAGGCCGCTTATCATCAGATAATTCTCGTGTCTTCTTTAATATTTTGAGTAAGGCCCCCTCCCTCTCTGGCCCCCTCGCTGCCATCTCCCTCGATGCTGAAAAAGCTTTCGATAGAATAGGTTGGGACTTTATGTTTCAAGCTCTCCGATGGTTTGGTTTCCCCCCTAAATTCATTTCTCTAATATCTTTACTCTATTCTAGCCCCCATGCTTCAATCTTTGCAAATGGTATGGTTTCCGACTACTTCCCTCTTCAGAGAGGGGTACGTCAAGGATGCCCCTTATCACCTCTTTTGTTCATTATCGCCTTAGAACCTTTTTTAACTAAAATTAGACTCGATGACACAATTACTGGTTTTCATTATGGTCCTCACACACAAGCTAAATTATCTGTTTACGCTGATGACATTTTATTTTATTGTTCAAACCCTCAAACCACTCTCCCTTCCTTCCTACATCAGGTTTCTTCCTTTTCCAACGTTTCAGGTTATCGTCTCAACACGGATAAATGTGAAATTCTTCCCTTAAATCCCTTATGTCAAAAACATCTCTTTGACTCCTCTGGCTTTTCCTGGCAACCCACGAAGATTAAATATTTAGGTATCTGGTTTGCCCCTCGTATCCCTGATACTCTTAAATTTAATTTCGAATCCCTCTCCACCAAAATCAACGCATCAATAATTCGTTGGAACCCTCTATTTCTTTCTTGGTGGGGTCGATTGGATTCTATCAAAATGATGCTAGCACCCTTAGTCCTCTATTCTATTTCCATGATTCCCATCCGTATCCCAGATCATTACTTCAAATCGATAGACTCACTTCTATTGAAATTTTTGTGGAAAGGGAAAAAATCTTGTATAGCTCTCTCTTCCTTGAAAAAAGATAAATCCCTCGGCGGTGTCAAATTCCCCCACTTTAAATCCTATCACAACGCATTTTCTTTAAAGCAAGCTATGAAGTGGCTCTCTTCTGATCTTCCTCGCATCCCTCCTCTATGGCTCACATTAGAATCTTCTTTACTTCATCCTTATGAATTTCCAGAAGTTTTATCCTTTACCTCTAAGGTTTCATCCCTATGTTCCCCTATTATCTCTCACTCTTGCTCCCTTCTTCGTCCATATCTATTATCCACTTACCCATCTGCTTCCTCTACTCACACCCAACCTATCTGGCATAATAAATTACTCAAAATTCGTAACCGTTCCTTATATTGGAAATCCTGGCATTCCCTTGGTTTAAAATGGATATCACAATTGTTATCAGACCACAAACCCCTTCCTTTTCAAGATTTACAAACGCAATTCTCCCTACCATCCTCGTCCCGTAAACAATATTTATCTTTGCTCCCGTCCCTCACCCAATATCTTTCTTCACTCCCGGCCTCTGATTCTATCCCTACACCACATCTTTCGATTTCTAATGCTATCGACCAATCTCTTTCTGCTTCTTTTATTTATAAATCTCTACAGTCCTCTGCTGATCGCACGAAATCTAAAGTTGAGTTGGCTTGGGAAAATGATCTTTCTCACACATGGTCTATCATTTTATGGGACAAAATTTGGTCTAAGATTCATAGTACATCCAGAGCTGCCAACACTACGCAAACCTTATTTTTCATTTACAATCGTACATTATTTACTCCATTAACTCTATCCTCCTTCTCCCCAGACACATCATCTACTTGTTGGTCCTGCCCATCTCCTACGGCGGATCTAAAACACATGCTATTTGAATGTCCTCCTATTTTACGTTTCTGGCACTTAGTTTGGTCCCAATTACAAAAGATTTTCCACTTTACGATTTCATTCTCCATTACACACATTTTCTTAGGTTCCCTATCTCCTGTTTTTGCAACCTCCCATCATAAACAAAAATTGCTTGATCTTTGTATAGCTATTGCTTTCCATCATATCACATCACACTGGAAGCAAGCTAATGATGTCTCTTTTACTGCTTGGTGGAACGCAATATGCTTTAATCATAGACTAGACACTAATTTTGTATCACCTATTTCCTTAGCAGTCAAACGAGATCTTTTATGGCTTCCCCTCACCGAATATTTATCAAAAGTTGCTAGGCCTCCTACCTCAACTCCATTACGTACTGTTGAAGTTTGTAAACCACCATGAATGCATTACTTTACTTGTTTATTATGTTATCTGCAATATTTACTGTTTTACCATGTTATTTTTATACTTTTATAATTTGAGATAGTTCTTCATCCACCTATATTTCTCAATTTTAATGCCTCTTTTATATTTTATACACAAGTTTTTCCTCCATTAGTTTCATTAATATGTAAGAATGATTTCATGTTTCTTATAACTCCTGATTGTTTCTTCATTTTCTGTCTTTGCCTCTTTTTATTTCAATAAACTTCAAACTTAAAAAAAAAAAAACACAAAACGCCAACTTGAGTTATCTGGTTGCGCTTGACCAGGTCAAAGTCACACTTTCAGGCTGACTGTAATGGAGTGCAGGTTGGATACAGTCACCAGGTTAGGCCCGCTGACGTTTACCTTCTTAAATTTGTGCCAAGAGTCCAGTTCAAATTGAAGAGTGCCATGAGGAGCAGGTAGAGCTTTGCGGGAGGCTGTCAGAAAAGTGTAAAGAGCTAGCTGACATCGTGGGTGGGTGTTGCTGGAACTTTTCGTTTGCAGTTCCAATGAGCGGTTGGTGCTGCAGTGCGAAGAGGTGAGCTGAAAGAGGTTTGAGCTTATTTGCGCTACGAGCAAAGAGGTCTCAGTGCAAATGGGCCAGTTTGCAGTCAAAAGCTTCATTTCAGCACCAGTGAACCACACGAATGGTCCAACACCTGAGAGGCAACATTTAGTGGTCAGAAACTCACTGTAGCTGGATCCAGAGGCTTGTGCAGGATGGTGGGGAACCTTTTATGTCCCTGAAGCTTAGATCAGGAGGCCAGCAGACTAGCCCTTGGAGTCACTAAAAGGTCCAGGGTTCAAGATGAAGTAGCAGGTCTAGTTCTCCTTCCCCAGGCAATAGGACAGCAGGCGGCAGGGCAGCACAGCAGGGCAGCAGTTCAACATAGAGCAAAAGTCCAGCAAAGTGGACGTCCTACAAGTGGCACAGCAGTCCTTCTTCCTGGCAGAGTATCCACAGGTCTAATAGTGTACTGAAGAGTTGGTGTCTGAGGTTCAGTATTTATACCCAAGTGGGGAGAAGCTTGTAGAGGTATGCCACATCTAAGCTCCCCATTGCGTGTGGCTGTCTAGGAGGAATGCACACGGCTCAACTGTCAGCTACGCCCAATCATGTAACCCAGAGACAGACTGCAGGCACTAAATGGCTAAGGCAAGAAAATGCCAACTTTCTAAAAGTACCATTCTCAAAATTGTAACTTAAAATCCAACTTCACTATAAGTTAGGATTTTAAGTCCCAATTCCAAAGACACCAAACATAAACTGGTTAAATTCTCCCATTTGGAAGAGGTAGGCCATGCAGTAGTGACAAATTAATGTAATCGTTTTTCACTCTCAGGACGTGCATACCTTAAAAGCGCATGTCCTACCTTTTAAATACATTGACCCTGTCCTCTGGGCTTTCCAGGATGACTTATATGTATCAAAAAAAGAAATTCTGGGCCTGGCAAAAGGGATATTTTGCCAGGTTAAAATGGCAGTTCAAAATAGCACACACACAGGCTGCAGTGTTAGACCTGAGATATGTTTAAAGTGCTACTTAAATGGGTGGCACAATAAGTGCTGCAGGCCCACTATTAACATTTAATTTTCAGGCCCTGGGCACATGTAGTACCACTTTACTAGGGACCTACAAGCATATTAAATAGGCCAATTGGCTATAGTCAATTCTATCATGTTTTAAGCAAAGTGCACTCAGTCATTAGGGCCAACAGAAACTAATTAAGCAAAAATAGAATTGAAGGCAAACAGTTAGGGGTGACCCTGCAGAAAGGGCCAAGACCAACCGAGGCCTAATTCGTCTGATGTTCTAAATCAAAACCAGTCATTAACCTAGCTTTTCTGGCTCCACAAACTCCACAATTCCTCCGCAGTACCATGAGTGATATTTATGATATTCATGGGTACTAGCTTACTTGAATTGCCTCATGCACAAAACATTCAAGCATCCCTCCAGAGTAACCAATGGGATAGGTTTTCATGAAAACAGTTAACAGGACCAGCACTACATTTGGGCAATAGTTGACTACTAATTAGGTGCCACCAGCAGGGGCCACTCAAAAATATGGCTCCATTGTCAGGGCACCTGATGGCAAAATGTTGTCCTTACACTGGCGCTGACATTCTTGAGCAGTCAATAATAGCAACGTTTAATAAACTTTTTAGTCAACTCACAGGTGCTAAATTATACAGTAATAATTATTTTATTGGCCATACTCTCTAACTTTTCCTATTAAAAGGACCTAAGAACTGTGACATCTTCTTAGCCTTCTTGGCTTTCCCAGATCCAACAAATTTGCTATGGTTTCTCAGATTCCCAGGTTATAAAGTGCATGAATAATTACAGAAGATAATTACCTGGCACAGTATGATTCCTAGATGAAGAGCTGTAGTGGCTTTTTGCCCTGTCCTTCCACTGACTCACTCACATTGTTGATCACCTGAGGCAAGGCTTACTTTCTTGCTTTGAACAACATGGTTGCAACTTTGATTCTTCTGAATTTATTTCATACTGTTTCTGCTTTGGATACTGCTTTGTAAAAATCGGAGCAGCTAACTACTCAGTACATCACTCTTGACCAAATTAAGATGATCTTCTATATTTATTACATATTCATGCCTGATGTACATGCTCTTCATATACGTATGGGTCATAAAAATTTTAAATATTTTGGTTATATGCCAGATTCCAACTGTTCAAATTGTGTTGCCATCTTTTTTTATAACTAGTGCTAGGAGAGGAGAGTATCACAACGCCCTGGAGGCCCAGCAGTGTGGGGTGTGGGACATGCCTGGGTACCCCTTGGCACTCCTGCTAGTGCTTTTGATATTTCAGATGCGTGGCAATTAACATAAGTTGTTCCTCAGCTCAGTGACCTGCTCCTCTCTAGAGGACAACTTGCAAGATTAATCACCTTGTATGTTGTAAAAGAGAATACCTCTTCTGGGAGTGGGTGGATTCCCATTTCAAAGATAAATGTGCCCACCATGTATGTGAGGAGCCCTCCCGCAGCCAGTCCTCATCACACTGCCTTATCATATTCAATCAGAGACATGACATTAGTGTTAGCCACTCCCACCTTGGAATCCCTCTCTCCTTCTGTTAGCATTTTGTCGCTTAGAGTGAAGTGACAGTGAGAGGCGGTGACCGGAGATAACACTAGCCCTGCACGATGCTGGCACTATCTGCACACATGAATATATTAAGAACTAGTTTCCGGCACACAGTTTATTCCAAGAAACCAGCTTCTTAAGTCCTTACTTTGTGCTGCAGTGCATTAGTGTACTGGATATTGCTTCTCTGCAGTGACTCCTTGTTTCTAGGCATGGGCGGAAAATCCGTTCCGCTCGCGGATTTTGCGGATTTTCGGGAAATCCGCAATCCGCGAGATTTGCGAATTTCCTGCAAAATCCGCAAATCCGCGAGCAGCGGATTTTGCTCGCACTGCTCGCACTGTTCGCGTGAGTTCGCGCCCCGCGAATAAGTGCGAAATTGCAGAAATACGATCTAAGCAAAACTGAAAGTAACTACTTACCAGGTTCAAAAGTTCAGGCACATCATTAGTAGCCATTTCCTGTAGTGCTTCCTGAGGGGCCCCTCCAGAGTTCAGTTGCCAGTTGAAACTATTATGTGACCCTGCTCTGAACCTCAGAATAGTTACACATATGCCACAAAGGTCATGAATTACAGCTAAGGGAGACAAGCAGGAGCCAGGCTGGAAGTTAAAATCCATTAATCAGCCCCTAATTCATTATTGTCAGTTGGGGCAGGGCAGGTGTTGTAACTAATTTTGCAACAATGAAAGCACTTAGCAAGTGCAAAAGATCACTAATCAGGGCGCACTAAGGAAGCAGGTGCCAGCTAAAAAAATATTCTGTGACACATTAATCAGCCCCAAATTAATTCAGGTCACTTGAGGCAGGGAAGGTGTGCTTTGCTTTGCCGAAAATAATGTACACTGGACAACCAGAGGGTGTGGTGATGAAACAGAGGGTGGCATGGGTGGGCCAGAGGGTGGCATGAGTAGTCAGAGAGTGGCAGTGGTGACAGAGAGTGGCAGTGATGAAGAAGAGTGTCCCAAACAGGTTGGACACGTAGAAACAACAAGTTCGCAAAACTTGCGACCCGACAGGTAAGTTCGCAAATTGCGAAATTGTAAAAACCCTCGCGAACTGGCAGAAACACGGGCGAACACAAAAAAAAAAAAAATCCGCAAATTCGCGGGAATTCGCGGATTTTGCGGATTGCGAATCCGCAAATCCGCAAAATTCACGAACGCGAGATCCGCAAAATTCGCTCATGCTTACTTGTTTCTCCCAGTGGCCATGACCTACAGTGGAGATCCAGTGGTGAGTACTAGTGGTAGGCTAGCTACTGAAATCTTGAGCCAGATTTGAGCCAGATGCCCAGTTCTGGTTCATATCGAAATTTTACTCTTGAACTCTTTAGCCTAAAACAAGCCACACTTTCATGTGGCTTCTGACTGCCACTCATACTCTAACCACGTGCAGAAAAATTTATGACAAAGCAGTAACCTTAAATGTAAAATGGGCAAGAGAAATAGTTAGTCATCTAGTGTATGAGCTGCACAATGTGAAATCAGAAAATCTGAGTTCAGTCCCAGCTTCCATGCTTCTCAAAATCTTGGGGTCTTAGTGTTGGAAATTGGGTTTCTGGTTGGCAGAGGTATGCATCTTGTCTAAGCATGAACCGCAATT
The DNA here is from genome assembly GCF_964263255.1 of Lissotriton vulgaris. Classification (NCBI taxonomy): domain Eukaryota; kingdom Metazoa; phylum Chordata; class Amphibia; order Caudata; family Salamandridae; genus Lissotriton; species Lissotriton vulgaris. The sequence continues at coordinate 1,918,977,232 of NC_141691.1, forward strand.
CTAGACAGGGTAAGTCAGATACACACCATAAATTAACCTATGCTCACCCTCTGGTAGCTTGGCACTGAGCAGGCAGGCCTAATTTAGGAAGCGATGAGTAAAGTATTGGTGCAACACAACAGACAGTAACACAATGAAAATACCACAAAAAGACTGCACACCAGGTTAGAAAAATAGATATGATTTTTATATATAAAACAAGACCAAAATGACAAAGGAGTAGAAGTCGAGATATGAGTTTTTAAAGTATGAAAATGTCTGTAGCACATAGAAACAATAATGGGGCTCTCTGGTCACGCTGGAGAGCAAGCCGGATATAGGAGCCACACAGGCCAGCTGAACATACTACCTTGATCTTGGTCCCAACAGTGAGATGCCTGGATGCAGCCAAGCGATGAATCGGTGTTGAGCCTCGGTCGAGGTGATGCATAGATTTTATTGATGCAGCGATGGTGATGCTTCTGTTCCGAAGATGATGCTCCAAGCTGAGAGGCATTGGTTCAGTAGACGATGGGCCAGGTTTGTCCACGCAGTCAAGGGGACGCATTGATCTTCAGTGGCAGTGGAGGCAATGCATTGATGCTGATCTGTGGTTTTTTAATGAGAATGCGCTGGTTTTGACTCCACTGAGCAGATTCTGCTCCCACAACAGGGTCGGTGCACCGGCACTGCTACATGCAGACTGCAAATGGATACATTTTACTGAATCAAGCAACTGGGTCAACTTCCAATGGAACAGGCACAGGAGCAGGTGATGGGACTTTGATATCCCGGAGTCTCAAGCAACAGGAGTCAAGCCAACAAGCCCATAACTATGGGTTTCAGCTCTCTCTCAGCAGGGCAGCATAGCAGAATATCAGTTCTTCCAGAGCAGCAGACCGGCAGGGCGACAGTCTTTCTAGGCGCACAGCAGTCCTTCTGACAGAGGCTCTTTATAGTCTAGAAGTGTCTGATTTGGTGGGGTAAGAGAACCATTATTTATACCTAGTTGCGCCTTCGAAGTGGGGATGACTTCAAAGAAGGGTCTTTGAAATGCACAGAGTTCCTTTCTTCCTAGCACTGGCTCCATATAGACTACAGGGGCACATCAACCCTTTATGTGGGGACAGTACACTGCCTAGTCAGGTATAAGTGCCAGCCCCCCCCTCTTATCCTGCCCTGGATGATCAATCAGGATGCAGATGGGCACTCAGACACACCTAACCTTCCTTTGTGTGTGGCTGTCTAGAAGGAATGCACAAAGTCAAGCTGTCACATACCCCAGACATGCATTGGAAGCAGCAAGTATGCACACAGAGGTTTAAGGGCAGAGAACTGCCCACTATCTAAAAGTGGCATTTCAAAAACAGTAATGTAAAATCCAGCTTCACCAGAAAAGAGGATTTTTACTTACCATTTCAAAGATATAAAACATGACAGAGCCACTCCTTTCTAATCAGGAATTGCAGTTTAAAAGTGTAATAAGGAATTCCCAATGTTAACCTTTGAGAAGAGTAAGTCGCATAACAGGGAACAACAAATATAGGTGTTTTTCACTACCAGGACATGCAAAACGTAAATGTATATGTCATACCTTTTACTTACACAGCACCCTGCCCTACAGGATACCTAGGGTGTACCTCAGGGGTAAAGTAAGTGTAATAAAGAGGTGTTTAATGCTTGACAAAGGGTTTTAAAAGAAAAATTGAGATGGCAGTAAACTAAACAACACAGGCTCCGCATGTTTTAAAGGCTACTTGTGTGAGTGGCACAATCAGTGCTGCAGGCCTAGTAGTCACATTTAATTTACAGGCCCTTGGCCTAGATAGTGCACTCTACTAGGGACTTACATAAACATGTAATATCCCAATCACAGATAAACCAATGTAACCATGCTTTGGGGAGCTGCACATGCACTTTAGCAATGGTCAGGTGTGGTAAAGTGCCCAGAGCCCTAATGCCAATAAAAAGAATCAGAAGAAAGAGGAGGTAAGCAGGCAAAAAGTTTGGGGGAATACTACCTTAAGGCTGACAAGTGTAACATGTAGGTAGACATGTTTACCTTCGCGAAGCCTCCTTTTTTCTTTATTATCACATATGATAGAACGTTCAAATGCATGGATTCAGAATATGAACTGCCCAAAAACCTCTTGTTTTTGCTTTATTAATTACAAAGTTTCTCCATGTATAATAAGATTCTATGACAAATATAGGATACATAAGCATGACAACTGACTTGGCTCTTAGTTGCTGGAATACATTTTTCTTGTTCAGAGACTTTCACTGTCTCTCGTTGCAGTGTTATAATCTAATAATCTAAAGGTAAAGGATTCTGAATGTTAAAATGCATTTTATTTTGATTTTGAAGAGGTGTTTTCATATTTTCTCTTGATATTTCTTGTAAGCTTACATGCAAAATATTTTCCTGGCTCTGTTCATGTCTGAACCTTGGGTCACCTCTGGCTTGCTCTCCTTGACGATTTATTGGTTCACCTACCTCTATCTACCCCTATGAGTCACCTAGTTTTAATTTCTGTGCTGCTGAATTTCAACACCACTCTGACCCCCTGGAAACCACCATCATATATCATATTCAAAAGGGCCTAAGCAAATAAAGAAAAAACTGAATGAGAATGGAGTACTGTTGCCACAGTACTCCATGTGTGGGCAGCCTCTCTGTCCATCAGGATACTTTGCCTGAGTGGACAATGAGGTGGCATCTGCACCTGCGTGGAAGGGTAGAAAGGCGCTTGTTGGCCTGGGCAGTATGCCTAAAACTCCAGGTTACTCAACTTTGCATGTTAGACAATGGAAAAGCTCTTGCGTTACCCGTGAAGATGAATCAATCAATAGATCAGGATTTATCAAATGCAGCAAATCACCCATGAGGGTCTCAAGACGCTGTAGTTGCTAGCTACTTTGCAGAGAAAGCAATGAAAAATGAGGTAAAAGCAAGAGAAAGCTCTAAGAAAAACAGGGTGGAGGAAGGAGAAAGTACTAAAAATTCGGCGAGCCCAGGAGGAAGCACTCAGAAAAATAGGGAGAGAGGACAGAGAAAGCAGAAAAGAATGAGGCAAAAGCTGGAGAAGCCATTCAGAAAAATGAGGGGAAAGGAAGGAGAAAGCAGTACTACAAACAAGACAAAAGCAGGAGAAAGCACTCAGAAAATGGGTGAAAGGAAGGAAATAGCAGTAAAAATTAGGGAAAAGTAGGAGAAAGCACTCAGAAAAACAGGAAGGTAGCAGAGCTAGCTAGGCCTGAATGAGTAGCTCATACAGTGCTTTTTTCTGTTTTGCATTCTAGGACTTGTAGCCTTATGGAGTTATAATGGGTTATACAGCACTTCAAGGTCTAGAATGCAAAGCAAAAAACAAGGACTGGATGAGTCACTCATGGTTGGAAATAGTGCTATTAATGCTACTATGTAACTGACTCAAAAAAAAACTTCCGGACGTCTATGACCTGGCCTAATACACTGAATCTAACACTAATATATTGCAAAATGAGATCTGCACCATCCGACAAGACATTAGAGAAACCAATATCAGAATTCCTAGGCTGAAAGTAGAATCAGAAACCTGGAGGACTCAAAGATCAAAACGAAAAAATACCATGTCACTCCTCAGCAACACCACCCTTTCCTTTTCAAAAGATCTCACAGGGCTGGAAGACAGAAATAGTAGGGGAAATTTTCAAATTTATGGAATTCCAGAAGCAGGACCATGCATTCTCGTCTTGGAGAAATGGTTCACACCAGCTACAGACTTAACATTCAAATAAGATCCAGAGTTTGACAGGGCTCACAGAGTTCCATCAAGAGGGATTTCTTACCAAAGGCACCAATGTCCAATTGGTTGTAAGCCACTGCGCTATCAACATATTGAACTTATCCTTTCTTACATGAGAAAACACAACCAGATGAAAAGATCTTCATTACTTTAAGGTGACGGTTGAGTCAAGAAAAAGATTTTTGGCTCTTCAGCATAGGCCGAAAGCGATGCATTACCAGTTCTCCTTCGCTGGCCCTGCAAAGTATCGAATTATCGTGCAAGCTACCCCATACATCCAAACGGACCCCGTGGAACTCAAAAAGTTCCTCTACGACAAGGAGGAAGCAACCAATCAATCTATCGGGATTCTTGCTGCAGCGAGACTCATCACTGGTTCGAAGAGAAGATCACATATCTCCCCAGATTTAAAAGCCTTGAACTGGTTACCACATGAAGCCAAAATTCACCTAAAAATCCCCACCCTAGGCTGTTTGAGTTTCCTGTTCCAGACGCTAGGTTTTGCAGCTCGCCTAGCAGTTCATCAGTCCGTCGGAGGAGACCAGAGGAGTCAGGCTGCGAGCCGCCTGCAGGTGTGAGCGCTGAGTCCCGCACTGTGAAAACAACACCACCGCCAGCCCTCAGCTGCAGGGAGGAACTATAACGCCAGGAAAAGCTGAGGAAAAGCCTCAAAAGCCGCCAGGGAAGCCTGCAAGCCGCAGCAGCAGCAGCAGCCGGTACTCGGTGAGTCGGTGAGCCGGGGTGGACAGCAGCGCTCGCGGTCGGCAGCACATATGTAGTTGGGCGTGCGGGCGTGTGAACCCAGGCTAAGCGGACATTGCACCAACACTGTGTGAACAGAGCCAGGCCGTAGCCCAGCCGTAGCCCAGCCCAGCCCAGGCCGCTGCCCAGGAGCCCAGATCATAGAGAGCACAGAGAGCGGAGTGCCACTGAGGACGGAGAACGGAGGACGGAGGACTGGTGCCTGCTCCCATACCTGTGCTCCAGCGATCCTGCAACCTCCTGTAGCCGCACATAGATTTCTGCCCCTAACCCCCCCCTCCGTAAAAGTTGCGAGGTACGGTGTAGCACAGCGGGGGGGGGGCAACCGAAGGAGGGAACTGCATCAACTCCAGCAAAGACTCAGTCGCGCTCCTGACGGCCCGAAGTAGGGCGAAGAGCCCCCCAAAGGCGCAGTGGCCGAAGGGAGCAAAGAGAAAAAAAGGGAAGGAAGCGGGCTCTCCCAAAGAAACATCCGTACCTCTGTATCATCATGAGATCCGGGAAAATTAGAACAGACCCCACAATCAAGAAAAGAAACCAACTACACTCGAAAAACGAGCAAAGGAACCCACGATTCCTCCGATGAAGACCCAGTAGAAGTGCAAGACACAATTGCCAACACCCCCACAAAAACGATATCACAACCAACCTCACATCTAAAAAATTCCAAGATCACAGACTTTTTAATTCTTCCCTCATCGCCATCCGTGCTGCAGAAGCCCAAACTCGCTAATAGCAATAAGAGAACATCTCAGTCAGTGGGTTCAATGTCGTCAGTTTTGCAGCCTCTGAGCAACACCACAAGAAAGTTATAACCCTTGGAAAACCCCCAACAAACTCACAGTCAAAGCACAAATAAACCTAACGGAAGCAGCAACCCATGCAAATGTCCATGCGGCGGTATCAATGATAAAAACACCAAATTTGCCCACAAAGAGCATCGCTCATCAAGCCTGGGTTCCTACTTTTGTACGACAGAGACTGATCCGGGGACCGCAAACCCAGCCTCAAGAACGGACATTAGTAACATACTAGACAAGGAAGTAACCGGCACTGGAATGGTCGAAAGGCATCAAGACGACCAGGACTATCGGGACGAATACAGAAAAGGCAATGTTCCCCCAAAACAGGAAGGAGTCACAGCACAGCAGGGACGACAATGCACAGATGGCCTCGATGGCCAACCGAAGGAACAAATAACACCTAAACCTCAACCCCTCCCACGTCGAGAAACTCGAGAAGCTAACAATTGCATTTGTTGAGGTATTTTAACAATTCACCATGAGGCAAACTGTCAAACACAGAATGGTTCGTCGGGACTATTCCCCCTTCATTACTCTATTTGTTCGCCGACCAAAACAACCCCATCTAAAGGACCTGAGCCCAGAAAAACAAGGGAACATGGAACACTTACCCCAGGCACAGGTCAGGGTGGAGATCCTCGAGTGCTGGTTTGGAATAAGCCAGGGGTCAAAGTCAGGACCATTTCACAATCCACCAGCAACCAAACAGACACCCAGCCACCAGCGCAGGCACCGCTGTGGCCGCCATTCATCAGTATTATGGAAACCATTTCCTCAGCACTACTCCGACACTCTGAAAAATTAGAGCTACAGATAGACCTCCTACAAATTGTGGCATCTCACGTGGTTGGTATAGACAGCAAGATACTAGAGCTTAATTCTCTCATAGAGCGGGTACAGAAAGACCCACACACAACGTTCCACGAATGCCAGTGTTCGGAAACAATGAACCAACTAAAAGTCTTACCGACCATTCTAACAGAAATTCTATGGGAAGTCCAAAACAAAACAAAAGAGCACCAAGACATCATGGAAACTCACCCCACCGATACTCTCTCTGACAACTTGACAAGCATAACCAGCATCTAAACATCTCAATTGGTGAGGACTTTGGGCCAGACGCAACGGAAGGACTCCCAACGACAGATCATTTATCAACAGCACACATTGCACTTCTAGAAGACCCGACTCCCCAAGTCAACCGCACTCAGGACCCAGCTAACCTAGGGAGCGAGGATCCTGGCCCTAGAGGCAACAAAAACAATTCACCTCCTTAAGAAAATGAGAACACAAGAAATTAAGGAAATCCAGGCAAAAGAAGCTGCAAAGAAAACAAAAAACACCACAGCCCAAAAGGCCCAAGGGCCAAGATCCCCTGGGGGCCTGCAGTCAAAAAACGAATTTGACCCCAGAAAAAACTCCTCAAGAACCAAAGTTCAAAAACGCAAGCACTAAGGTTCCAGAGGAGCAAGGGGAAACCTGGCAGGGATCCTTACTTTCAAGTTTGCCCCACATAGTCACATCAATAGAATCGGCCAGCTGCCAAAGTGTACATACTCCCACACAAGACCATCTAAAAACGCAACCGGAGTGCGGCTCTTCTGTGCAGAATCCCCAGGCAGAACAAAAAAGCATTACGCACTACTTCCCGAAAACGACAAAGGCACAAAACGGAAATCCTCGCCATAATATGCAGCATCAAAGACCCTCTACCGTAAGCCACGACCTCCCTATATCCCTCCAGTATGCTCCCGCCCCTAAACTAGCAGCCCATTCCATAATCCTATTCCAGGGCAACTCAGTCAAGATAGCCAAAACAATCACTAAAATAAGGAACAAGGAGCAAGAAGAATATCCAGACTTAAGGTACCCAGCAGGCTCACTTATACATGAAATCATTCCGCATTGTAGTTCAAGGGGGAAGCACGATATTCTCAATCGGAGCGCCATCCTAAAACTAACCAATCTGATAGAACCTCTGAGTCATCTGAACACCAACCACATTGAAAGCATCGAATTTCATCCAATTGCAAATACAGGAGAGAAATGACTGTGGCAACATGGAAGGATCCCAGGATAGCCAAGGAATTTCGGCAAAACAGAGACATATTCGCAAAATGGGGAATACAAATCAGACCGGTTCCATTGGAGAGATATCCGGGCCCATTATCCTTGCTGGTCGAGGAACGTTCACGTCCAGGCAGTGGAGTACTTCGGGGGACAGTTGGCTGCCCGGAGAGTACCAAGGGAGGATGGTCCAACCTACGAATCCTCCACCACGGCACGTTAGGTGGACCAACTGAGAGACGCAAAATCTTACCCCCAACAGCTAGTCCAGCAGCCCATATGACGAATGAAGCGTGAACAGAAAATCTGAAAATATGTTCATGAAATATAAACGGGTTGGGAGGCAAAACAAAAGACGCTGACTTCCTAGTATTTCTAAATAAATTTGACATCATCTTACTCCAGGAGACTTGGTCAACCACTGCGGAACAAATTGACGGCTTTAAAGAAATTCAATTACAGGCCATCAGAAGAGGTAACACAGGCAGGGCCGCAGGAGGCCTATCGATCTACCTGAACACCAGCATTCCTTGGTCTCATGTTACCATTGACACAGGACAAACATGGATCCAGTGTATCAAAATCAAGTTACCTCCTGATCCCTCTTCAAGTCCTTTTGGCCCTCAAGAGTCTCGGCAATTGGAAAATCTGAAACACCTACATACACCTGGATGTAAAGAAGAAACCAGAGAAAATCCTGACCCTAAAGGCGCTAATTAAATCAATGCAATCCACTTACCCACAGGCGGGGCTGGTGGTGTCAAGAGATCTGAATATGTTCCTTCTACTTAAGGACTACGCCCTCAACAGCAACCAAAACAAACAGAATGACAAATCCATCCCTCCAATGGTATCAAACCATCAAAAAAAGGATAAGCACGGCCAGCAGTGCGTGCAAATGCTCACCGACGTCGGTCTTATCGTCCTGAATGACCGCTTTCCCCAAGATCAACCGGCGTCCTTAACCAGAAGAACCAAACAGGCTCAAGCTGTTCTAGACTACACCATAGTGGACTCAGAGGTCTTACAAACAATAGTTTCCTTCAGCATAACTCACCGGTTGGAGAGCGACCACAGCCCACAATCAATTGAACTCAGTCATCAACACATTAGGGCATCAGCATGCAATGATATGACCGAACTTTCGTGTCTATACAATCTCAAGTGATTGGTATGGAACGGAAAGAACGCCGAAGAAATCACGGCACATGCGAAAAGAGCGCATGCGGAGGTTACCGGGAACAGTAAAACGTCTCTTCAGGACAACTGGGTAAAGATGATCATCACCCTAACGGAAAGATTTGGCCACCAAATACACACAAACAAAAGGAAACCATGCAAGGCATTCCAGGCACCCTTGGGCTCAATACTGAGCAAAAAAAGGATTCTAAATCAAGAAATAAGAAAGTTATCAAGAAAAGGCACGATAAAGGGTGACGACACCAAGCGTCAAATCTACAACCTACGTCAAAAATATAAAAAAGACGTTTGGCTAGAAAAATCAAAACAACAAACAGAAATTTGGCAACAACTATTAGAATCAAGCAAATCATACAACAACAGGAAATTTTGGGCAGACATCAACAAAGTAGCAAACGGAGCCGCACATACCATCAATTCAAACGTTCTACAGGAAGACTGGATCCAGCATTTGGAGCTAACACAACAGACCAAACTTCAATCATGGGATCCAAATCATTTCTCGCACCAACAACACGAAAATCAAGAAGCGGCCCAAAACTGCGAAGAACATCGGATCACGCCATCCCAAGTTCATATGGTCATCAAAAAACTAAGGTCAAAAGGTGCGCCAGGCCCAAACGGTTTGCCAAATGGCCTCTTTAAATTTGACCAATCCTTTTGGGCAGAATACCTTACTCCCTTGTTCAACAATGCCTTTCAAACAGGAAACATTCCTACATCATGGAGAGGGAGCATTTTACACCCAATATTCAAAGCAGGCGCAAGAACAGACCCAGCCAATTATAGGCTGATCGCTCTAATCGACGTGGAGGCTAAAATTTACGCATCTAATCTCTTGAGAGATCTGGAAGACTGGGTTTGTTCCAAACATATCCTCCCAATCACCCAGACGGGGTTTAGGCCTGGAACCAACACCTCATGTAATCTTCTAGCACTAAACCTTCTCGTCGAAAGAGCAAAGGAAAGGTCAATAAAATTGTACAACTACAACAAGGTATCAGAGGGTCTATAAAAGGGAAGAGTTCAAAGATGACGGGTAACAGCCCGACAGTACAAAAACCCTTTAACTAACTGAACAGAAGCGTGGTGTGCACAAACATCTCAAGTGGATGAGGAAAAATACCCATCAGTCACCACTCGGATCCGCCCTTCATCATTTGGGATTTGTCCAGACCATCCGTGTGAGTATGTTTCATCACAGGCATAAGGAGACCAGGAGGTTAATAGGTCTTCTTTGCTGTGCCAACAACAGTATGGTCTACCACTCGGTAACAACTAGTGAGTGGTAAAGATGTGGTGTGACTGGGGAGTGCAGTGCAAGTAAACGTGAATAATAAACAAAAAAACCATGTGTCATAAAATTGGGTAAGAGAGCATAGAACTAACTTTATTCAATTGATGCTCACTTGACCAAGATTACAATTTTTGTCAAAGACAGTTAGATTAAATGGGCTATCTAAGGTGGAACCAGGTCGACATGTTTCAGCAATTTAGGACTCCTTCGTCCTTGCTTTCATCAGGACCATATAAACAAAAATAATGCTACTGCAAGATAGTGATAAAAGAAAAGTGACAACAGAGAAGTGGTGCAAAACAAACAAGTGCGTAACGTCACCTGCAGTTTCCAAAGTGCAATTTTCGTCGTGAAATTACAGGTAGTGTTGTTCACATAGTCTGTAAGATAAGACGACCTCACCCCACCTGTCAGTGGCTCAGGGAAAGAGTGAAGCACCGCTCTGTCCGTCGGTACTCCTGTTTCGTAGACCTAAGGTCGGCGTACGACACTGTCCCAAGGGAGATCCTATGGCAAAAGATGGACAATTGGGGCATTCCTCCGAACGTGTTACGAGCAATAATAGAACTATACTCATCCACTTGGGTCAAGATCAAATTAGGCAACGGAGATAGAACAACAAAAAAAATCCCCACCCTAATCGGCCTGAAGCAGGGATGCGTATTAGCCCCAATCCTTTTCAACATCTTCACCGCCGACCTTGACAAGTGCATCACGGAGACACAAAGTGACCCGCCAAAGCTAGCTCAATACAAAATAAGGAGCTTACAGTACGCCGACGACATAGTTCTCTGCAGCCAGACCCCCTTGGGTCTACAACGCTCCATCACAATATTGCATGAATACATCTCTGCAAATGGCTTGCAAACTAACTACAATTAAACAAAGATCGTCTGCTTCTCATCCCGGCAAGGGCGACAACCCTTCAAATGGCACATCACGGGGAACACTGTTGAGTCAAGTAACTCTTACAAGTACCTGGGGGTAGTGGTCGACTCAAGTTGGTCACTAAAAACTCACCAACTGCATTGAAAAGCGCAGTTCAATAAACTACGGTTTACTCTAAAGTTAATGAAAGCATAATTGAAATGCCCATCCAACCTTTACCTCTTGAAAGTGATTGAGGCAAAGTTTCTACCTTCCCTTACGTACAGTTCGGAGCTATTCAGAGGCAAAGACGCAAACTTCTTGAACTTACAACAGTCAAATCTGTTCAAATACATCTTTCACATACCAAGGTTTGTATCACAAGCGCAAGTACGCCTGGAATTCGGGCTTTCAAACCAGCATCAAGTCAGGCAAGCCGGGATACTAAAAATGTGCTGGAAATTAAGGGCAGCAGGTGAGGACACGCTGATGGGCCACTGTTGGTGCGAAATTAACAACCGAACAAATGCAAAAAACGTATGGAAAACATCTTTGGAAGACGCACTGACACAACTTAACATGCGAGAGGCATGGAATACAAACCACCCCTTCATGGCCTTCAAAAAAATAGCCAACAGTACAGCAAAACAAAAATCCAGGATTGTCGACAAAGCCGCCCTCGCAAAGAAAAAACATGGCTGGACAGTGGTAGCCACGTATGAGAGAAGTGCCCCACAACCATATCTAGTCAATTATATAACACCGTCCACACAACAAATGCTCCTACGCATACGCCTGGGCACCTACATCACAAAGGTTCAGACCCCAGCATGGAAGAAAACATGGCCAACATCGCTATGCAGACTATGTGGCCGTTCGGAAGAAACACTGACTCACATTCTGTGCATTTGTCCATCATTGGCTAGTCTGAGACGTTACTACCTATTACAAATATTTTGTTTTTATCAAATCAGAACATGCAGGCCGGCCGTTATGTTAGCACTGAACAGTTTCCAGTTGCAAACGGCCTGTAGGGCCTCCAAATTCTTACATAAGGCGAGCCTCCTTATCCAGAAAACTGAAAAAATGGTGCGGACCTAGTCGAAAGACTGATATGTTAGGAGAGGCTCAGGCCGCAGACGATGAAATACTGTTTTTTAAAAGAACTTGTTTTGAGTGTAAATGCATTTTAACCAAGGCTAGTTCGTATACTGTTTTGTACTCAATTTTGTAAAGGTTTTATCTAACCATATGCAATAAAATATTACTTACTTACTTACCTAAGAATAGCATGCATGACACATAAGGCCTTCTCCACGAAGCACCCAGCTACCTCTCACAGAAGTTGACATTCTCGGGTGGGACAAGAGCTTCAAGAAGTGCGGAAAACCTGCTACTGAAACCTCAAAGATTCAACAGGAAGAAAACATATAAACGAACCTTCTCTGGGAGGGCGCCCAGGATATGGAGCTCACTTCCCCCAGAAACCAGACTAAATGCCTCTACTGTTTCATTCAAAAAGGAAGTGAACGCGTTTCTCATGGCGAAACTCACCTACTCATAGACCAAGGTATCACGGTGACCAAGTACCCCCTTACCATTAAACCCTTACATCGACAAGGAGCCTTCCAGACTTTCTAGGTACGCGCTCAGACCGTGACCTAACTCAAAAGTTTTATGTTGTTCCTGTACCCTAATGCCTCACTTTGCACATTTGCTATGTATACTTGATGTGCCTACATTTATTCATTTGTATACCCAGCCTGACTGAATGTAAAGCTCTCTCATATCCGCAAGGATCTTGTTCGCGCTATATAAGACCTTCAAAATAAATAAATAAATAAATAAAGCGGGACTGCTCACCCGTTAGGGTCTCAAGGTGCTGAGTGGGTAGGGGAAGAGCTGCGGTTCAGTTGAAGAGCCATTCTTGAGGTTCTTCCTGAATTGAAGCAGAGACAGTGATTGCCTGAGAGGTATGGGCAAGTAGTTCCAGGTTTTCACAGCGAGGTAGGAGCAGGATTTTCCTCAAGCCATGGTCTTGTGGATTTGTAGGATGTTGGCCAGGGCTAGTTGAGGGGTGCAGAGATGTCTGTTGGGAGGTAGAAGGAGAGGCGGTGGCTGAGGTAAACAGGTCTGGCATTGTGGAGAGCTTTGTAGACATGCGTGATAAGCTTAAAAATAATTATTTTGTTGATTGTGAGCCAGTGGAGGTCTCTCAGGTGACCTGTGGCTGCTGCCGGGGATGCTCAGAATAAGTCTGCAGGAGGCATTCTGGATGTTCTGCAGTTTCTTTAGGGTTTTTTTGGTAGCTTTGTCATAGAGTGTGTTGGTGTTGTTGAGTCTGCTGCGGACAAGCACATGGGTCTCTGTTTTCCTGGACTCAGTGGGGATCCACTTGAAGATCTTACGAAGCAGACAGAGCATATGGAAGCAGGAGGATGAGACATAGTTGATTTGGCAATTCATAGAGAACGAGGAGTCCAGGATAATGCCATGGTTACATGTGTGGTCTGTGGGGGGTTTTAGAGCACTGCGGGCCACCAGGAATTGTTCCATGAGGAGTGGGTGGAGCTCAGGATGAGGACTTCGGTCATGATCTGAGTTGAGCTTGAGGCAGCTGTCCTTCATCCAGGTGGCGACTGGCTCCATCCTGTTGTGGAAGTTGTTCTTGGCGGCTGTGGGTTCGCTGGGAGGGAGAGAATCAGCTGGGTGTCATTGGCATAGGGGACAATGTTTAGTCCGTGATCTCAGACGATGGCTGCAAGCGGCGCCATGTATATGTTGAGGAGGGTGGGGCTCAGGATCCCTTGGGCACTCCGCAGATGATCTCTGTGGTTTCTGAGTGAACGATGGAAGTCTGACTTTCTGTGTTTGATCGCTGAGGAAGGAGTGGATTAATTCTAGGTGCGACATTGCAGATCCCAACTCCATGGAGCCTTGTGCAGAGGGTGTGATGGGAGACAGGGTTGAAGGGTCCAGGAGAATGAGGGCTGCAGTTTTGCCTCAGTGAAGGAGGGCATGTTTGTCATCTGTGGCAGCAAGGAGCGCAGTCTCTGTGCTGTGGTTGCTTCAGAAGCCTGACTGGAAGAGGTCCAGGATTTGGTTTGTTTTGGTGAACTCGGAGAGTTGGGCGTTACTGGCCTTCTTGATGACTTTGGCTGTGAAAGGGAGCAGATAGATGGGTCTGTAGTTCTTGAGGTCCATTGGATCGGCAGAGACTTTCTTCATCAGGTGGTTAATTTCTGCATGTTTTCAGTTTTCGGGAATGTGGTTGCCCAGATGGAGCAGCTGAAGGTTCAACAGAGTTTGGGGGTGATTGGAGGTGCCATGGACACCTCAACTATTAAAGCCCATGACTCAAAACATAGACATCAACACTTGTGGCAAACCTGCTTCTCTAGCCACAAGACACACTCCAAGTGGGTGTATTGTGTACCAGCAACTCTAGAGCATAATTGAATCATGGAAGTTGTGTCTATTTACTCAGTTTATAAGTTGCTTAACTACAGTTCAGGTGTTACCTGCTAATCACATACACTTATTGGGTCTCTGACGTGCATGTTAAAAATATGACATTACTATGATGCTAGTAGAATTTTGTTCAGAATATATGTCAGGTGTTTAATAACACATTATACGGTGTGATTAAATTATGCTTTTACTTAGGTTTCAATATTTCAGAATAGCACTGTGTTGTTTAAATAAACTTAACGATTGCTCCCATCACTGAGCATATGTACACAAATGCATCAACATTGTCTCGCTAATCTGTTTCCCCGAAGGAGCTTCTTCCTCCTTTTGCCATACATGTAGGTTACTTGGGGGAGAGAGCATGGGGAGGGGCAAATGGGTGAGGTACTCTTATGATTCAAGGTTTTACTTTACTATCTTCATTTTCATCTGTTGCTATAATTCTTCTCTATACATATTATTTATCAACCCACATATGAAATGATTGACAAATTCTATTGTAAGCACAGGGCCCAGGAAATTTTATGGACATCTCAAGAACCAAATATGGTTCAGGTATGCTCTTCAAGGTTGTTTGGGTAGGGATGATACTTAACCTGTATTCAGGCTCCACAAACAAGCCAGACTCACAGAATCTTTTATACATGCCCATTGGGGAGAAACTCAAACGTTCGTTGTACAAAAAATATTCTGTTAGCACACCCTCCGCAAAACATTAAGATAATATCCCTGATTGCGAAAGGAATCAACCACCTAGTCCCAAAAAGGCGCAAGTACGCCTGGAATTCGGGCTTTCAAACCAGCATCAAGTCAGGCAAGCCGGGATACTAAAAATGTGCTGGAAATTAAGGGCAGCAGGTGAGGACACGCTGATGGGCCACTGTTGGTGCGAAATTAACAACCGAACAAATGCAAAAAACGTATGGAAAACATCTTTGGAAGACGCACTGACACAACTTAACATGCGAGAGGCATGGAATACAAACCACCCCTTCATGGCCTTCAAAAAAATAGCCAACAGTACAGCAAAACAAAAATCCAGGATTGTCGACAAAGCCGCCCTCGCAAAGAAAAAACACTCCGCAGATGATCTCTGTGGTTTCTGAGTGAACGATGGAAGTCTGACTTTCTGTGTTTGATCGCTGAGGAAGGAGTGGATTAATTCTAGGTGCGACATTGCAGATCCCAACTCCATGGAGCCTTGTGCAGAGGGTGTGATGGGAGACAGGGTTGAAGGGTCCAGGAGAATGAGGGCTGCAGTTTTGCCTCAGTGAAGGAGGGCATGTTTGTCATCTGTGGCAGCAAGGAGCGCAGTCTCTGTGCTGTGGTTGCTTCAGAAGCCTGACTGGAAGAGGTCCAGGATTTGGTTTGTTTTGGTGAACTCGGAGAGTTGGGCGTTACTGGCCTTCTTGATGACTTTGGCTGTGAAAGGGAGCAGATAGATGGGTCTGTAGTTCTTGAGGTCCATTGGATCGGCAGAGACTTTCTTCATCAGGTGGTTAATTTCTGCATGTTTTCAGTTTTCGGGAATGTGGTTGCCCAGATGGAGCAGCTGAAGGTTCAACAGAGTTTGGGGGTGATTGGAGGTGCCATGGACACCTCAACTATTAAAGCCCATGACTCAAAACATAGACATCAACACTTGTGGCAAACCTGCTTCTCTAGCCACAAGACACACTCCAAGTGGGTGTATTGTGTACCAGCAACTCTAGAGCATAATTGAATCATGGAAGTTGTGTCTATTTACTCAGTTTATAAGTTGCTTAACTACAGTTCAGGTGTTACCTGCTAATCACATACACTTATTGGGTCTCTGACGTGCATGTTAAAAATATGACATTACTATGATGCTAGTAGAATTTTGTTCAGAATATATGTCAGGTGTTTAATAACACATTATACGGTGTGATTAAATTATGCTTTTACTTCGGTTTCAATATTTCAGAACAAGCCAGACTCACAGAATCTTTTATACATGCCCATTGGGGAGAAACTCAAACGTTCGTTGTACAAAAAATATTCTGTTAGCACACCCTCCGCAAAACATTAAGATAATATCCCTGATTGCGAAAGGAATCAACCACCTAGTCCCAAAAAGGTAAATTCTTGACTATCCATACAAAAGAAAAGGGGAAATCAACCTTCTACAAGAAACAAAGGTTGATTCCACCCAGATTACCTCACTAAGAAATAACCAATTCTCATATGTAGCATGTTCTGCTGTGATCACAAGAAAAATGGGGTCTTAGCACTGATCACTAGGAAATCAAGAATAGAAATAGTTAAAAACTCTCTGAAATGCAGGGGAGATGGATTATTTCCAAACTAGTACAAAAAAAGACTCAATTTTTTGTGATCATAGTATAGGCATCCACAAAAGATTATTCTTCCTTTTGGGATGAGCTACCTACTCAACCAAGAAGAAACCAGACTCTGCTACACTATACTGGCAGGGGACTTCAAATTACCCTTAGATATAAAACTATATAGGAATTTGCAATGTACTTTCCGCACTGTTAATTACATAAATCACTCAAAAAACTCTATATTAAATTTAATCTAATTGATGCATGGAGAAACACAAAATCCTACAGAAAGAGATTATGCCTATTACTCATTCCCCCATAACTTTTACTCATGCATTGATTACCAACTAATATCTGGTCATTCTCTAACTAAGGAAGATCAGAACACTATGTTGCAGCAGGGGCACGAAGGTGGGTTGTGGAACAGGGTGGATTGGGTGCTTCACTGGGGATTTCACAGAGTTATGGATTTGCATCTTAAGATAGTGACCTGAAATGTTAAAGGTCTTGTTTACTGTGTTAAGCGGTATAGGGTCCACACGTACCTCAGACAGCAGGGTACTCAGATGTCTCTTCTACAGGAAACTCACCTCCATGAGAGCAAGGCCCAGAAGGTGCATGAGAAGTGGAGAGGGTAGTTTTAATCCACAACATATTCCAACTATTCCTGTGGTGTCACCATTGGGTTGCTCCTCAGGTGCCCTTTCAGATGCACAGTTTTAAGGTGGACATCAAGGGTAGGTACCTCTTCCTGTTTGACTTACTGGATGGGCATGAAGTGTGCTGCTTGAATGTCCATGCACCCAAAACGGATGATGTGGCATTTTATTTAGATCTTGAGTGTGAACTCCTACCAGAGCACTAACCTGATTAGGGTTGGGGAATTTAGCTGTGTTCTGGATGGTGGTTTGATTCGTCACCCTCCACCCAAGTTGGGTACAAAGCCTCATATGGTGGCTGCACTGTGGGGGTGATGGACCGAGTGGGCTGTGACAGATGTCTGGCGTACAACACACGCAGATGTTAAGGAATACACATGCTATGTCCCAACACATGATACGTACAGTTGCCTAGAATGGTTCTTGGCTTCAGTAGGTATAGCTGCTGAAGTGGTGCCTACAAAGATCCTCGGTAGGTTCCTTTCTAACCAGGCACCACTGCTCCTGGAGTGGGGGGTGGGTGGCGTCCGGCCATTGGTACCTGTGTGGCAAATTGCTCTGAGGCACTTATTGATGCCTTGTTCCATGAGGAGCTCCGGTTAATGACAGCTGGCTACTTTGACTCTTTACATTAACAACAGCAACACATGGCTGTGTAGTGGGATGCGCTAAACCTGTGGAGAGCGTTTGTCTTTCATCAGTGGCACTAGACACCACATGGAGGTACAGCTGCTTGAGGAGGAGAGGCGCCTGGTGGCCCTCCAGTGAGATGCTCCCACAATGGGAACTCAAGGAGGGCCATTACAAGAAACAAAGGTTGATTCCACCCAGATTACCTCACTAAGAAATAACCAATTCTCATATGTAGCATGTTCTGCTGTGATCACAAGAAAAATGGGGTCTTAGCACTGATCACTAGGAAATCAAGAATAGAAATAGTTAAAAACTCTCTGAAATGCAGGGGAGATGGATTATTTCCAAACTAGTACAAAAAAAGACTCAATTATTTGTGATCATAGTATAGGCATCCACAAAAGATTATTCTTCCTTTTGGGATGAGCTACCTACTCAACCAAGAAGAAACCAGACTCTGCTACACTATACTGGCAGGGGACTTCAAATTACCCTTAGATATAAAACTATATAGGAATTTGCAATGTACTTTCCACACTGTTAATTACATAAATCACTCAAAAATCTCTATATTAAATTTAATCTAATTGATGCATGGAGAAACACAAAATCCTACAGAAAGAGATTATGCCTATTACTCATTCCCCCATAACTTTTACTCATGCATTGATTACCAACTAATATCTGGTCATTCTCTAACTAAGGAAGATCAGAACACTATGTTGCAGCAGGGGCACGAAGGTGGGTTGTGGAACGGGGTGGATTGGGTGTTTCACTGGGGATTTCACAGAGTTATGGATTTGCATCTTAAGATAGTGACCTGAAATGTTAAAGGTCTTGTTTACTGTGTTAAGCGGTATAGGGTCCACACGTACCTCAGACAGCAGGGTACGCAGATGTCTCTTCTACAGGAAACTCACCTTCATGAGAGCGAGGCCCAGAAGGTGCATGAGAAGTGGAGAGGGTAGTTTTAATCCACAACATAATCCAACTATTCCTGTGGTGTCACCATTGGGTTGCTCCTCAGGTGCCCTTTCAGATGCACAGTTTTAAGGTGGATATCAAGGGTAGGTACCTCTTCCTGTTTGACTTACTGGATGGGCGCGAAGTGTGCTGCTTGAATGTCCATGCACCCAAAACGGATGATGTGGCATTTTATTTAGATCTTGAGCGTGAACTCCTACCAGAGCACTAACCTGATTAGGGTTGGGGAATTTAGCTGTGTTCTGGATGGTGGTTTGATTCGTCACCCTCCACCCAAGTTGGGTACAAAGCCTCATATGGTGGCTGCACTGTGGGGTGATGGACCGAGTGGGCTGTGATAGATGTCTGGCGTACAACACACGCAGATGTTAAGGAATACACATGCTATGTCCCAACACATGATACGTACAGTTGCCTAGAATGGTTCTTGGCTTCAGTAGGTATAGCTGCTGAAGTGGTGCCTACAAAGATACTCGGTAGGTTCCTTTCTGACCAGGCACCACTGCTCCTGGAGTGGGGGGTGGGTGGAGTCCGACCATTGGTACCTGTGTGGCAAATTGCTCTGAGGCACTTATTGATGCCTTGTTCCATGAGGAGCTCCGGTTAATGACAGCTGGCTACTTTGACTCTTTATATTAACAACAGCAACACATGGCTGTGTAGTGGGATGCGCTAAACCTGTGGAGAGCGTTTGTCTTTCATCAGTGGCACTAGACACCACATGGAGGTACAGCTGCTTGAGGAGTAGAGGCGCCTGGTGGCCCTCCAGTGAGATGCTCCCACAATGGGAACTCAAGGAGGGCCATTACGTACGACCCAAAGGGCAGTGGAGACCTGGGATAGGCTGGACCATTTGCTTTGGCAAGAATAATATTAATTACTGCATTGTGAGGGTGACAAGTCAGGATGCCTTCTGGTGTGGTTACTTAGGGGGGAGCATCCAATTTTTTCAATGAGACACCACAATGGCACCCTCGCGGGCTCACAGGCTGCAGTTAATCTTCTTTTGCGAGACCACCTCCCATCGGTTTATGGCACTACTGGAATTAGCTGTTTAGGGAGGACATGCAACTTCTTTGACCAGTTACCGTCTCGAGGGAGCGGTCAGGCAGAGGACTTAAGTATGGTGGTATGGTAGATGGCACTTTCTTAAGGCGCCGGGCCAGATGAGCTACTGGTGTAGTATTGCCAGGTATATTCTGAACTCCTCCTCCTCCACCTACTAGTAACTTACTAGAAACTCTTCATCTTTTTTATTTATTATTTATTTTCAATCCATGATAGTAACATTACATTACTTATATAAAATCAATGGCTTAAAAAGAGAAAACACAGTCCTGAAAACAAGCAAAACAGATTTAGACAGTGTTTAGCAAAAACATGAAGCACAGTCAATACTTCATCACAGAGATCTAAAAGTCATAATAGTCCTAGAAAAAGAAGTGAGGCAAGAGTTGACTAATTCATCATATACAGTACACACATCATCATTACCGATCTAAAATCCATAACAATTCACTAAAGTGCAAATGCATAATCCTTATAATCCCCCATATTTCCATAACCAATTTCCCTTTTCAACAACCTTTTAGAGCATATAAACTCTGCTCTAAATTAAAGATGGTAAGAAATCTAGCCCTCCATTATTCAAAAGTCGAGCATCTTTCTGAAGCCACATTGAGTCAATGCATAATCTGGCTATGGCTGTAGCTAAGAAGATAAAAAATCAGAATTTATAAACCCGCTGGTCACCTCTGTCACTCTCCACCACACCCAACAACACGTGAGTAGGGGACAATTTTACAGGGCCCCCTATAATTTCTGCTAGGAATTTCTCTAAGTGTTCTAAAAAGTTACTTAGGTGCCTACATGAAAAAAAAAATATGCACACTATCAGCATCCTCCATTTCACAGCGAGAAGATCTTCCATAATGTGTCCCACTCCATTTTAACAGCCTGGCTGAAATATAATAGAGGTTAAATACGGTCTTGTAGTCTTGTGACTGAAGATTGGCAGACATCAATAACCTCCCCGCCAGCTCAATAGAGTATCCCACCCAAGTACCTTGGCGCCCCATCCTATTGTTCCACTTAGTGTTTTATATATCCACATCCCCACACTTGATGTCTAATAATAAATTGTATAGAGCGCCAATGCATGTGTTTTTTCTCAGTGCTTTAACTAAAGGATTCAATTTAAATTTCCATCGGCTTCTGCATAGATAATCACGAACTTGTAAATATTTAAAAAATTCGGATCTGGGGAGACAATATTTCTCAGCAAGTATTTCAAAGGACATCAAAACCCCATTTGCATAAAGATCACCAATATATTGAATACCTTTATTCCGCCATCTATCAATGGTTCTATCCCAAAATACAGATGGCAATAGCACTGTAGCTGCAAACTGAATATACTGAGAGACCTTCTTAAATCCATAACTTTTTCGCACAGCTTTCCACACCTTATAAGCAGCATATAAAACCTTAAACCTGTTTTTTTGTAATAGCTTGGCTCCAGACTAATAAATAATTGTTTTTTAACATTGATACCCAATAACATTTGATATATGGAGAGAGAGTCTGCAATGCTGAGTGGCTTTGTCCCAGTTAATAATATATTCATGTGTTGCAATATACACACATAGTAATATAAAGTAAAATCCGGCACTCCCAACCACCTTTGTCGTGAGGAACTACCATAACAGGCATAGCTCTGCAAGGCTTCCCCTGCGCCCATAAAAACCGAGCACACATGGATTGAAGAGCTGTTAGTTGGACACAAGAGATTTCTAGCGGAACTGATCTAAAATATTATAAAATCTTGGCCAATACTAACATTTTAAGAGCATTGCATCGCCCCACGAGTGAGAGATGTAAACATTCACATCTGTCTAATTGTTTCCATACAGAGTTAAAAAAATTACTCCAGTTCATCTCCACAAGTGACTTTAATGTCCTTATAATGACACCCAGGTTTGATACCCCGCTCAAAATCCTTTGCTAGTCATAGCCTACTTGATTTAAACACAAAATTTGTGTCTTCGACACTTTAAGTTTATATCCTGAAGCTGCTCCAAACTCCACAGCCAGTTGTTCTATCTTAGGCATGGCCATCATAGGATTTGTAGTGACCACTGCCACATCGTCTGCATATGCAAATACCCGATAGTGCTCTTGTCTCCAAATTACTGATTCTATCCCTGCATTTTGCTCTAACATCGTTAAAAAATGGATCAATATATAATCAAAACAAGAAGGGGCAGCACGGGGCCCCTGCCTTGTACCACGTGTAATGTGTATAAGATCTGATTCAAGGCATATTATACAGATTTTAGTTGTCGGGCGCCGCTATAAAACCTGAATAGCTGAGATGAAAGCCTATTTAATACCTATTCGTCGTTATACTGCCCATAAAAATTCCCATGCGACCTGGTCGAACACTTTTTCAGCGTCTAATAAAATCAGGCTAAATGTACTCCCCGTGGTATTAGCTATATCTAAAAGGGTTACCACCCTATTGATGTGATTCGTTGTACTCTCTTAGGTATGAACCCATGTTGTTGACTCGAAACCAACCGGGTAACCACATCCGCCAACCGGGTCGCTAGGATTTTGGCATAGATTTTACCATCAACATTTAATAACAAAAAAGGGCGATAGGAGCCTGGCTGTTCAGCCGGCTTATCTTTGTTTTTAAAAACAATTATGCTTGCCTCATCCCAAGTCAAAGGTGCAGCACCTACTTGGGCCTGCTGAAAAGTAACAAGCATGTCAGCCTTGAGTTCTCCAAAAAAGGTTTTGTATACTTCCAACGGAAGTTTGTCGGGCCCTGCAGCTTTACCTGTGGCAAGACTATTAATTGCCACTTCCAGCTCTTCAATGGTTATAGGTGCCTCTAGCATTTCTGCGTCTTGAAGATCCACTTTTTTGCAGTTAAGACTCGGCAACCGTACTTCCCCAGCTTGTAAATCAAAACTCTCCCCAGTGTAAAGTGCCTCGTAAAAATCATGAAAGACTTTTAAAATCCCGACATCCGTTTCTATAGTATTGCCCATGGAATCCACTAATTATCTGGGCCGCCTCTCTTGATAGAAGTCATTGTTCCAAACAGAGCCCGGTTGCCTCCCATACCCATAACTTTGTTTCTTGTTAATAGAGTATTTCCTGGCTATTTCTTTGCTCCAGTGTAGATTTATTTTGGCCCGCAGAGCAGCAATCTCCTCCCCCTGCATGACATTCTCCTCAGCTGCTGTAAGATTGCCATATAATTCCTGTAATGGCAATTGTACCTGTTTTTGCTTATGTAGTCCAAAGGTAAGAGTCTCCCCCGAAAACCCGCTTTAATGCATCCCACACAAAGCCAGACCCTGAGGTGTTGCGATTTATGGCCAAAAATGGCCTAAATCACACCTTCATATGTGCTACATACCCCTCGTCTAATAGCAGTTTCCTGTCAAATGAGAATGATTGTGGATAAGTTCCTGCCATGAGCATGTGTAGATTCGATACAAAAGGTCCGTGATCTGATGAGATCCGTGGGTGCACCTGAATATTGGCCTCTGAAAGTAAGAGACTTGATAAAAAAAATAATCCAATCTTACTAGTTTCTGATGTGGATGTGAGTAAAATGTATACCCAGGGTCCATCCCCCATAAAGCCGCCCATGCATCCACCAGACCATGATCCACTAATAATGACTGAAGCGCTTTAAATACTTTGGGCTTCCTGCCATTATAATATTTACTATCATCCTTCAAGGCCTTTGGCTTGAGGTGTATATTTAGATTGCCACAGATGATTAACGGTGTGGGCCATAATGCTAGTTCCATATTCAGCCCATCTATTACTGATGCCTCATCAAAGTTTGAACCATATATAGAACAAACTGTACACTTCATACTACCAATCATACATTCTGCGATAGCCCACCTCCCCTGGTTGTCCGCCAGTACTCTTCCTGTCTCTTGACTATGGCTCTTGGCTTATATCGCCACCCCGTGTGTAGTCGTGGATTGCTGTGTACATGCTAATACTGTCAGACCAAGTTCCACCAATAGTTTTCTTTTGCCCCATGGAATGTGGGTTTCTTGGATACATACTAGGTCTTGTTGAAACAACCGTAATTCGTCCGCGACCGGTTGCCTCTTATTATAGTTATTCAACCCATATACATTCGGAGAGCAGTTCCAAATACCACCATGTATGTACCTATCCCCCATCTATCTTCCCCAATTCTTTGTGTTCTAGGACTGTAAACCTAAAACCATTGAATTTCATATCTTGTTTCAATGCGCGATTATGGATTATTTTTCCTAGTGCCACCCCCTGACCCCACCGTGCCCAACACCCCTACCCTTCGTAGCCCCACCACCCCCCCGTACAGGGCTTTGCCCGAAGCCCTGGCATACCTCCCATCCTTCCCCAGACAAGAGGCTTAGAGACTCAAGGTCTCTGCGATGGAACGAACTTCGCCACCCCCCACCCCCCCCCCTGATCCTCCTGTCCCACGGGATACCCTGCTTAATTACACATCCCTTATTCTAGAAAGAAAAAATTTGTGTATAAAATACAGAAGGAATTATTCAACATTATATCTTACAAAAAATCCAAACCCAGCTAACCGTAATAAAATTTATCTAAGAATGCAATTTATAGTAAACAATCCTTCTCATTTCTTTGGTTTTTTTTGCCCTTTTTTTCTTTTGTTTTTTACAAAGACTGCAAATACTCTTTAGCCGCTGACTCTGCTGTAAAGAATCGCACATGTTGATTGTGAATGATCTTAAGCTTAGCTGGATTCAGCAAATAGGCTTGTGCGCCTTTATCTTGAAACAGTAAGATAAGCTGGCGTAGTTGCCATCTTTTCTCCACAGTCAGACGGCAATAATTGGGGCGTACAAAAAATCCTACCCCTCTCCCACTTTTCTTTCGGTCCGGTCGCGCCAGATCGTATACTGCTTCCCTAGCCAGAAAGTTGTGAATCGATCTTAAATTAGCCCTCGGTCTAATAGTATTCTGGCCAGGTCTCTTACGCTATATAAACGGAAATCTGTGTGCCCTCTGGATCTCCAGATTCCAATCCCACTGAGTCAGCCCAGGAAAAGCCTCAGAAAAGAGCTCAACCATAAACTTCGGTGAATCCTGCCCCTCGGCCCTCTCAGGGATATCTAACATGCGGAGGTTATTACACCGAAGGTGTCTTTCTAAGTCTTTGATCTTCCAGAGGGTATCATCATTTGTAGTACGTTGTGCATCCGTTGTTGCTTGCAGCGCAGCAAGCTCCTCCTCCAGGTTTGAGATACGTGACTCAGCCTCGTTAAACCTGTCAACTAATTTGAGCATGATTTTGCAATTCTCCTTACTGAATTCTGGAGTTTGCGACAAGCCCCCTGTGTATGCTGGCTCTCAGTGTGGGTCTCCTCCCTGTGGGCCATTATGCCTTGGTAAATAACAGCAAGAGAGATGACTTGAGGTTTCTCAATGACGGCTAAATGTGATTGTTTCCCACTGACCACTCCATTGGTCTTAGATTCACCCATAAATGAATAGTCCCACTAAAAGGGGTCCGTGCTCTCAGCCATCTGAAAACCTGCACCTGCACCTGAATCACCCATTTTCGGGCTGCTCTCTGGAGTACCAGGTGAATCGGTCCCCCACACGGTAGCAGCGTCCGTTTGCATATTGCTGGACCCCTTGCGCCTGTTTCCAGGGGAACCTCCTTTTCGCTTGCCCAGAGTGCTTGGGTTGGAGTCATCACCAGAGGTATCTGAGGGATCAGACATAGAAAAAAAAGTTAGGGCCAGATGTAGGAGAGAAAATACCGGTCGCTAATGGCCGATTTCGGCCGTTACCGACCGGTATTTAGGATTTGGCATGTAGGGGCCATCATTTTACAGAATCTGTAAAATACCGAATCGGTAATTTTACCGATTCGGTAAATCCACCTGTAGGTGACACTCCTAAGAGTGTCACAGGCCCTTAAGAATTCAGGTGTGCATGCACGTCTGTGCATGCACACCTGTGCAATGTGACACACAGACATTCCCTTAGGGCATGTCTGTGTGCCACGTGCCACACAAGTCCGGAATTGGGGTGCTAGAGGGACCCTTGCCGGATTCGGTATTTACCGAATCGGTAAATACCGAATCCTACCGATTCGGTAATTCTTAAATTCGAATTACCTACATCTCCCCCTTCATATTTACCGACTCTTAAATACCGAATCGGTAAAATTCGGTATTTAAGAGTCGGTAAATATGACTACCTACATCTGGCCCTTAGTCCCTTAGTTAGTCCCTTGAGTTGCTTTCGTTAGCAAGAATCTGGTCAATTGTGCTGCTTTCTCTAATCGCCAAATCCCCTCTCTCGGGAGCCAGTTCATCACTTTTTTCTTTGGTCTCCCCCAAATCGATCCCTACATCTTTTAATAACCCCCCGGGAGTATCACAGGCTGTGCCCTCTTTACCGGCTGAAGACTCCCCAGGTAAAATCTCCCCGTTTGCCGGTTCGACCGGTTTGATCAGTACCAGGTGTTAAAGATGTAGAGAGGAGTTATTTCCTCGATTTTCCCATCAAGAATAAAGCGGGTAAAGTTTTCTTACCGGTACCTTCCACACGAGTGCCGTATTTTTCCTCCAAGGATTCTTCTGACTTTTTTTCTTTGCGTCTCGTCCCTCCGCGGTGTCAGCGGTATCAAAGATGTTCCGTGCTCTGCTGCGTCCAGCCTTTGGGGGCATTACAGCACCGCAAACCACGGGCCCAGCTCCCTTCGTCGACAGCATCCGCAGCCCACAGAGACCTGCTTGCGCACACCCGGAAGTCCACCGGACAGATGCCAGCAACCGCCGGAGAGCCACATGAGAAACCACAGCCACAGGACAGGCACTCCACAGCATGCAAGCAAGCCTTGTCCCTCATCCCACGCTACAACCCGCTTCACTTCAGGTCCCTTACAGAGGTGCGCAGGATCAGACCTCGATCAGCAGCGTGATGAGTGGAACAGAGGGGGAACTCCGGGAGCTCGAGCTCACACTACCGTGTTTACGCCGCCATCTTGCCTCAGACCGGCACCTCAGCTCCTCTTCATTATAGCGGTTCTGGACAAGATGCAGTTTTGTGTCTATCCTTCTTAACAGCGAGTCTGGGATATTCAGGCTGTGATTCCGATCTTTCAACCACTTTCCCGGGTTTTGGTCTTGATGACCCTCCAGGCTACTGGGCCTGATGGCCTCCTGCATCCTGCTGGTGGACCAGGCTAGATGGCATATGCGGGCTCTGCAGTGGGACCTGAAGTTACAGTGGGCACAACATCAGGGGAACCTGTCCGCTTGCGTCCAGTTCTTGCAGGGCACTACACATCAATTGCAGTGGTGGCGTATGAACCAGGATTGGGTCAACAGCAGATCCCTCTCCCTTCCCCAACCGGAGTTCACAGTGGTGACCAATGCATCACTTCTGGGATGGGGCGGCCACATGGGGGAGTCCGGGCTCCACATCAACCTTCTGACGCTTCGGACGACTCATATTAAACTCAAAGCATTCCTTCCCTTTGTCTGGGGAAGAGTAGTGCAGGTGAACATGGACAACACCACCACCATGTGGTACTGCAGCAAACAAGGCGGGTGGGGTCATGGACCTTATGTCAAAAGGCCCTCCACCTCTAGACATGACTGGAACATCAGGGTATATCCCTGGTGGTTCAACACCTCGCAGGTTCCCCGAACTCCAGGGAGACAAACTCAGCCGCTAGTGCTTGATGGATCAGGAATGGCGTCTGCACTCAGAGGTGGTGTGTTGGACTTGGCATCATAGACATGAGTCTACCTTCCATTTTTGACAGATTGCCTCCTCTGTTTTGATATGTTTTTGCTGGTTATATGCTTTGTGCACTGTGCCACTACTATTCAGTGCCACAGTGCAAGTGCTCCCTATGTTAAAGTGATGTACTTATTGGTGATTCCATGATTGGGTTAGTAGATTTACCTGTCAGCCCCTAGTACAGTGCACCATGTGTGCCCAGGGCTTGTGAATCAAAATGCTGCTGGTGGGCTTGCAACACTGGTTGTGCCACCCACAGAAGCAGCTTGTAAAGTGTGTCTCAGGTCTGCCATTGCAAGGTCTATGGGCTGTCTAGCACTGCCATGTCGACTTGGCCAAGTGCACCCACTTGCCAGTCCCTAAACTATCCCTTTACTTCTTAATAGACACCCCTATGGTAGGCCCAAGGGCAGGGTGCATTGTAAGTATAAGGTAGGACATGTTCTGATGTGTGTAGCATGTCCTAATAGTGAATTACAGCCATTTTCGTTTTTTACTATGGAAGGCTACCTGTTCTCCATAGCCTAGAATGGGAAGTAAGATTATTACATTTTTATAATCCTAACTGACTCAGGGAACATGGTAGGAATTTGATTTTAGTATGCCCGAACTCAAAATAATAAAATAAATCTTTAAGTAAAGTTGGTTTTAATATTCTGTAGGTATTTTCTTGCCTAACTGTCCAGGCCTGTCTCTGCTAAGTTGTGTATTCCTCGTCTGGGTTTATGAGTGACAGAGCTGGGGGATTCCAGGAGACAGGCTGTGGCAGCCCAGTGGTGAATAGAGATATCTACATCTAGATGGGAGGGAGGAGTTGCACCTGGGACCTGAATAGGGCTGGGCCTTCCCTCTACAATGCTGGCTCCACCTCATGTGGCTTGTCTGATGTCTCTGCCCTGCACTGTGAAAGGAGAGAAGGAATCTTGTCAACAAAGTGCTCCAGAGCTGTATCTTCCCTCCCCCGTGCTGACTCCACCTCATGTGGGGCGGCTGATGTCTCTGCCCTGCACAGTGAAAGGAAGAAGAGAGTCATGTAGACAGAGTACTCAGGAACTGGTGTAAACTAGGCAGAGGCCTCTCTGCCTTCAAAGAACAAAGGATTTTGGGGTATAAATATTGGGACCCTGATCCCAAGAAATTAGGTCACTTCTGGAACAAGAAACCTTTTGCCTAGGCGAAGAACCAAGTAAGCTGCAGGAGTTTTACTGCCCCTCTGCCAGTGTGTTGTTTGCTGGTTTGGGCTGCAGTGGTTGCTTCATTGGCAAGGAAAGGAGAAGGAACTTTTTAAGGGCTTTCATCATCTTCAGAAAATTCACCAAGGGCTTGAACTGAGCTTGCCTCCTGCTGAAGTCTCAGGGACAAAAGACTTCATCTCCAGCTCCCCTCTGAATTTCCTTGATGGCAATTCTGACTCCAGACATTTGCGTGCCGCTGGGAGCTAGAAGTGCGATGCATCGAGAGGAAGCGTGTCGCCGCCGCAGCTGAAATCATCGCATCGCCAGGGAAGCGAGCCTTCGCCGCATCTCCCTGGAAGCGTGTGTTCATCGAAGGTGCCTGCTGTCGCATCACCGGAGAAGCATGACGCCATCGAGAGAGTTGCCATCACATCACCGGAGAAGCTTGTCGCAGGGCCAGTCGCAGCTCCAAAGTACAGAGTCGTCATAAGGCTGCCAATGCGTTTACACATCATCATCGCATTGCCGCATTAAGGGTGCCATCTTCTCGCATCGCAACCGGATCATCGCATTGCATCAAGGCACCATCTTGCGTACCGCAACAGGCCCGCAGGCCGAGAATCTATTCATCACCTCCACACCGGTAAGGATTATGACGCTTCCCCTACTCTGCGCAAGCATTAAGGCACGACGCATCCTCTAAAACGGATCACGGAACCGATGCATCTGCCTTTTTGCGAGCCTTTTGTTTACTTTGCGTTATGTCTCCAGGTACTTTGTTGAGAACTTTGTCGCATTCATCATCAACTCGAACTATGTAATTTTGATCATGTTTAAAGCAATCTTAAGTGTAGAATTGTGGATTTTTGTTGTTTGTTGTCTTGTGGTTAAGACTATATAAAGAATACTTATTTTTATAAAACCAGTGTTGTGTCCATCTGTAGTGTTTTCACTGTATTACTGTGTATTTTCTCAAATGCTTAACACACTGCCTCTGAGATAAGCCTGTCTGCTCGTGCCAAGCTACCAAGGGGGTGAGCAGGAGTTATTAAGGAGTGTAATCCACCTATCCTGACTTAGAAGTAAGGGTCCCTATTTGGACAAAGGTGACTACCATTGCCAACTAGAGACCCCCCAGATATAACATGGTGCAAGGACTCTTTCAACAGTGGGGAGAGCCTTTGTTAAATCTATTCACCACCGAAGAGAACGCGCAATGTCAGCAATTCTGCATGTTGGAATTTCCAAAGCGGTGCTCACTCGGCTATGCTTTTCGTCGCAAGTGAAGTTGCTGTCTTCTATATGCCTTTCCGCCTATGCCACTTCGGCTCGGAGTGCTGACGAAGATCAAGCATGACCGGGCCAATGTCATTCTTGATTGGGCACAAAGAGTCAGGCATTCCGAGCTGCTACACATGGCTATCGATCCTCCGATTAGACTGCCTCTAAGGGAGGATCTTCTGTCGCAACAGTTGGGGACGGTCCTACACCAGAACCAGTCCAGCCTCCGCCTCCTCGCGTTGAGATTAAGCGGCGGCAGTTGATGTCTTTTGACCTGCCTCACGAAGTCTGTATTGTTATTTTGGCAGCCAGGCGTGTCTCCTCTAAGACTGTATACGCCAATAGATGGAACACATTTGTGGCATGGTGTGCAGCAAAGACTGTGGATCACCTTTCTGCCCCTCTTTCTGAGGTTCTCTTATTCCTCCTTTCTTTGACCCAGCAGGGTTCTGCTCTGGGCACTATAAAGGGCTACCTCTCTGTCATTTCAGCCTTTCTTAGGCTTCCTGATCAGCCTTCTCTTTTCAACTCCCCTGTTGTAAATCTGGTTCTTACGTATTTATTGTACTCTCCTTCTGAGCCACTAAATATCTGTCCTCTCAGGTTCTAACTTTAAAAACTGCCTTTCTGGTGGCCATCACCTCTGCACGCAGGGTGACTGAGCTCCAAACTCTTTCTTCAAAGCTTCCTTTTGCGACGTTCCATCTGGACAAGGTTGTCCTTAGAACTCAAAACACACAAGATGATGGACCGAATGTTGCACAATGGCAAAACATTCACTCCCAGTCACAGATCTGGGTTTAATCCATCGTTATTTTGTGCGCCAAGCCACCCCAGTTCAGACATGGCCATATGCAAATCAGTCTTGGCCCTGTGCCTCATGGGAACAGTCCAACCCAAACTGCCAAGCCATGTCTTCCCTGGACCGGAATCAAGCATCCTAGGAACAGTTTCTGGCTATCAGCCATCTTCAGCCAGGATAGCTTGACTCCAGTGGCGTAGTGAGCATGGGACCCTCGTCTTGGCATACCCTTCCCACATAGGGTGAACAGCAAAACACACAAGATGATGGACGGAATGTTGCACAATGGCAAAACATTCACCCCCAGTCACAGACCTGGGTTTAATCCATCGTTATTTTACTCACCAAGCCACCCCAGTTCATACATGTCCATATGCAAATCAGTCTTGGCCCTGTGCCTCATGTGAACAGCCCAGCCCGAACTGCCAAGCCATGTCTTCCCTGGATCCGAATCAATCATCATAGGACCAATTTCTGGCTATCAGCCTTCTTCAGCCAGGATAGCTTGACTCCAGTGGCGTAATGAGAACGGGACCCCCGTCTGGGCATTCCCTTCCCACATAGGGTGAACAGCAAAACACACAAGATGATGGACGGAATGTTGCACAATGGCAAAACATTCACCCCCAGTCACAGATCTGGGTTTAATCCATTGTTATTTTGCTCGCATCTCTTGGAGGAAAAGTGATGCATTGTTGGAGTTTGTCACAAAAGTGATGCAACTCCAGCAATGCGCCAGAAAACATAGGTAGGCTCCATGTAAAATGCCCTGCGTCAATCCTTATGCCTGGTGTGAGCAGCCGTAGGGATTTTAACGCAGTGAATCTTGTCAATTTCGCTGCCCAGTTATACATGGATTTTTGCATGAAAACGCCTACCCTGCATACATCATACCTGGCACAGGTATAATGTGATGCAGGGGTTTACAACGTAACGCATCTCCCTAGATGCGTCACGTTGTAAATGGGCCGCAACTTTTATGCTGTAGTTGTGTCACAAAAGTGATGCAACAGCGAAGTAAAAGTGATGCAAGGGGCTTGTAAATCTGCCCCCTGGTGTCCCTAGTCTGGGTGGGTAAGTGCAGTAGAGTAAGACTGGATTTTCTGAAACTGAACACTGACCTGGGGGAACTAGGACTACTTGATCTACAATATATGATTGTGCAAGCCTTCTGCAATATACCACACAGTGGTGTTCCGATGACTCAAACGTGGAAAAAGATATGCGTGTGGGGTGTTGAGGCAGACCTAGTGCACTGCCTTATGCTGGGAGCAGTTGTCCTAGACGACCATCTTTTTTTTGTTCGGCAAGTGGATTTAGCGTGGGAACAGGTGGTGGCACAGGTTTTGTGTTGGGCCCCCTATGCTAAACTCCTTCCCCTTCCTCGCCGAAATCCAATACTTGACATTCAATCAGTGATGGATTTGACACAGTGGTTCGCAGATGGTTGAAAATACAGTTGGTGACTTATACTGAATATAGTGGAAGCTTGGGAGGCTTTAATCTTCACCTTGTCCGTTTCTGAAATATGCCATTAGATCTTGCACGGTTTGTGGGATCTGGACTACTTTCCCAGCTGAACCTGTGGAGTCTCAGACTCTCTGGATAGTACTGGACTAAGGTTCAACCTAGGGCCGAATTTTGTGTTTTTACTGTGCCCTTAAGGATGATTGCCATACTGACATGTCGGCGGTGATGGAGAAGTGGTATGGGCGTTGTCGTGGCAGCTCACGGAGGGTACATGGAAGAGGGTGTTTGCTATGGGGAAAGAGGTGGCAAGCAATGCAATATGTAAAGTCAGACAATTTTATAATTTACACCAGGCCTACCTGTCCCCACTATGGTTGCGAAGGATCAATAGGGACTGCTCAGAGGAGTGCCTGCGAAGTGGGTACAGCCCGGCATCCTTCCTTCAAATTGCATGGGAATGTGTCACATTACGAGGATACTGGGAGGAAGTTTTGAAGGGTCTGCGTGGAGTCATGCAGATATCATTGGAGGCCTTTGTGGAGCACTGCATAATTGGAATACTCTCAATGCCCAAACGTGGGACCAGAATGTGCCATAGGTTCGCACTCCTGGGTCTGGTTCTTGCCAAGTGGAGGGTGGCTATACTCTGGACACTTCCTGCGTCTCCAATCAGATGCAGGTTGCTATAGGATATGCAGGAATGGGGTGTGGCAGAGTAGAGGAATCTGCAAGCTGTGCATACAGATGAGAATGCTGATCATAATCTGGTGTTGTAGGAGGATATGTTGAATGGTTTATCGGAAGTGGATTTGCCGGCGTCTAATCACTCTCCTGTACTCGGATGCCAGGAATAGGGGTCACATCGCGTAGGTACATATATTTGGAGGTAGATATAGAAAAAACGAAATTACCTATCAGCATTTTAGATTCATTGTGCTGTCCTCGATATTCTGTGCCTTCGATATGTTATGCTGTGCAAAGGAAGGCCTGGCTTTTTGTAAGTTAAGTATTAAAGCACACTCAATCAAATTTTCACAATCCAACTTTAAATTCTATCAAATTTGTGTATTTTCTAAACAGCTCAAGCTTTGTGAAATGCAAAGCTTAAAAGCGAATTTTTTAAACAAACAAACTGGTCTCAGCTCAGAGCCCTCACTCCCACTCTCTTGTGTTAAATGTCCAGCCTCCACACTCAAAATTGCTTAGCTGTAGGATGTCCTATCGGGGATATTCTACCTCAGAAATACCTCAGACAGCCAAGGGCAACAGGTTTATCCTGGTCTTGGTGGACCATGCTACCCTGTACCTGGAAGCCATTCCACTCTGGACAGTGACAGCTCCCATGGTTGGACGTGCACTGCAGGGGATCTTCTCCCGTGTGATGTTCCCCAGAGAGGGGGTGTCTGACCGAAGTACAAACTTCATTTTTAATTATATGAAGTATATGTGGAAGGAGTGTGGTGTTACCTACAAGTTCATCACTCCTTACCACCCACAAGGTAATGGGCTGGTTGAAAGACTCAACCGGACCCTCAAAGGCATGATCATGGGTCTTGAGGAACCAATGAGGCATAAGTGCGACGTCCTCTTACCATGCCTTCTGTTTGCCTACCGTGAGATGCCACAAAAGTCCCTAGGGTTCAGCCCCTTTGAGCTTTTGTATGGTCACCCGGTAAGGGGACCTTTGAATTTGGTCAATGAAGTCTGGGAGCAATTTCCCAGGAAACCTCCCCAGGATGTATATAGTTACATGCTGGCCTTTAGGAACCAGACTTGGCGATTCAGAGATCTCGCTCAGGCGAATCTGGAAGCCAGCCAGGAAGAGATGAAGCGGTGGTACGATCATAATGCCACTCTCATTGACCTTCAACCTGGACAGAAAGTCGGGTCATGGCCCCTGTGGAGCCTTGTTCTCTCCAGGACAGGTGGACTGTTTCATATGAGGTGGTGGAGCGCAAGAGTGATGTCACTCATCTGGTGAACTTGCAGTCTCCTAGGAACCCCTTGCGGGTCCTGCATGTTAATCGCCTAAAGCCCCACTTAGAAAGGTCCGAAGTGGGCATGCTCCTAGCGACAAATGATGGAATGGAGGAGGAGACAGAGCCTCTTCCTGACCTCCTGTCTGTGAGAGAGGAAGATGGGTCAGTGGATGGTGTCAGCCTGTCTGCCACACTGACCCCTGATCAGCAGCAAGATTGTGGCCAACTGTTGGGGTAATTCTCTGATCTATTTTCCTTGGTTCCTGGTGTCACAGAGTCGTGCATCCATGATGTGGACACTGGAGACAGTCCTCCTATGAAGCACAAGGCTTACAGAGTGACTGACAAGGTTAGGGCTTACAATAAGGAGGAAATCTCCAAGAAGTTTGCTTTAGGGGTCACTGAGTCCTCAAACAGTCCTTGGGCCAGCCCCGTGGTCTTGGTCCCAAAGGCTGCCTCGCCAGTTGCCACACCTGAACTCCGGTTCTGTGTGGACTACAGAGGGCTCAATTCGGTCACCAGGACTGACGCATACCCCATCCCCAGAGCTGATGAGCTCATTGATCGGTTAGGGGCTGCACGGTATGTCAGCATGTTTGATTTGACATCTGGGTACTGGCAGATTGCCTTGACTGATGGGGCTAAGGAGAGGTCGACATTCTCCACACCAGATGGGAACTTCCAATTCCGGGTTATGCCCTTTGGGATGAAGAATGCCCCTGCTACCTTTCAGAGGTTGATCAACCAGGTGTTGGCTGGACTGGAGATTTCAGTGCCGCCTACCTGGATGACATTGCAGTGTTCAGCGCCATTTGGGAGGAACATCTGCACCACCTCTGGGAAGTGTTGATGGCGCTGTGCAAGGCAGGCCTCATGATCAAGGCGAGAAAGTGCCAGATCGGGCAGGGTTCCGTGGTGTACTTGGGACACCAGGTAGGAAGCTGCCAGGTGGCGCCCCTGCAACCCAAGATTGATACCATCCTGGCATGGGAAACCCCAAAAACTCAGATACAGGTGAGAGCCTTTTTAGGAATCATGGGGTACTACAGGAGGTTTGTCAAGGGGTATGGCAACATTGTTGCACCCTTGACTTAGCTGACTTCCAGGAAGAAGCTCAAGAAAGTGAACTGGACTGACACCTGTCAGAAGGCTTTTGACGCCCTGAAGACTGCCTTGCGCCCAGCACCCGTGCTTCAGGCGCCTAACTTCTCAAAAGAATTCATTGTTCAGACAGACGCTTATGAGCATGGTGTGAGGGCTATTCTATCACAGATTAATGAAGAGGGCCTAGACCAACCTGTAGCCTTCATCAGTAGGAGGTTACATCCACGTGAACAGAGATGGAGTGCAATTGAGCGTGAGGCATTTGCTGTGGTCTGGGCACTGAAGAAGTTGAGACAATACTTGTTTGGGACTCACTTCCTGGTTCAGACCGACCACAGGGTATGGACTTTACGGTGGAACACTGCCCTAGGACAGAACACGCCAACGCTGATGGTCTCTCCAGGTTTTTCCACCTTAGTGAAGAGAACTCCCAAGGGGAAGGGTAGTTCTCCTCACATTACAGCTGGAGGGGACACGTGTTAGACCTGGCATCATTGGCGTGAGTCTACCTTCCATTTTGACGGATTGACTCCTCTGTTTTGATATGTTTTTGCTGGTTGTATGCTTTGGGCACTCTGCCACTGCTATTCAGTGCCACAGTGCAAGTGCTCCCTAAGTTAAATTGCGGTATTAATTGGTGATTCCGTGATTTAGTTATTTGATTTACCTGTCAGCGCCCAGTACAGTGCACCATGTGTGCCCAGGGCTTGTAAATCAAATGCTGCTGGTGGGCTTGCAGCACTGCTTATGCCACCCTCAGAAGTAGCTTGTAAAGTGTGTCTCAGGCCTGGCATTGCAAGGCTTGTGTGCAGTCTAGTACTGCCATGTCAACTTGGCAAGGGCACCCACTTGCCAGTCCCTAAACCTTCACTTTGCTTCATATGGGACACCCCTATGGTAGGCCCAAGGGCAGGGTGCATTGTAAGTAAAGGTAGGACATGCCCTGATGTGTGTAGCATGTCCTAATATTGCACTACGGCCATTTTCGTTTTTCACTATTGCCAGGCTACCTGCTCTCCATGGGCTAGAATGGGCAGTTAGATTATTACATTCTTATATTCCTAACTGGCTCAGGGAGCATTGTAGAAATTTGGATTTAATATGCCTGAACTCAGAATGATAAAATACATCTTTTAGTAAAGTTGGTTTTAATATTCTGTGTTTGAAAATACCACTTTTAGAAAGTAGATATTTTCTTGGCTAACTGTCCAGGCCTGCCTCTGCTAAGTTGTGTATTCCTTGTCTGGGTTTGTGAGTGACAGGGCTGGGGGATTTCAGGACACATACTGGGACAACCCAGTGGTGAATAGAGAGATCTGCATCTAGATGGGAGGGAGGAGTTACACCAGGCAACTGAATAGGGCTGGGCCTTCCCTCTACAATGCTGGCTCCACCTCCTGTGGCTTGTCTGATGTCTCTGCCCCGCACTGTGAAATGAGAGAAGGAACCTTGGCAACAAAGTGCTCCAGAGCTGTACCTTCCCTCCTCTGTGCTGGCTCCACCTCCTGTGGGGCGGCTGATGTCTCTGCCCTGCACAGTGAAAGGAAGGAGAGAGTGATGAAAACAAAGTTCTCAGGAACTGGTTTGGACTAGGAACCCTCTCTGCCTTCAGAGAACAAAGGATTTTGAGGTATAAATATAGGGACCCTGATCCCAAGAATTTAAATCACTTCTGTAACAAGAAACCTTTTGCCAAGGAGAAGAACCAAGGAAGCTGCAGGAGTTTTACTGCCCCTAGGCCAGTGTGCTGTTTGTTGGGTTAGCCTGCAGTGGTTGCTTCATTGCCAAGGAAAGAAGGAACTTTTTAAGGACTTTCATCATCTCGAGAATATTCTCCAATGGCTTGAACTGTGTTTGCCTCCTGCTGAAGTCTCAGGGACAAAAGTCTTCATCTCCATCTCCCCTCTGAATTTCCTTACTGGGACTTCTCAACTCCAGACATTTGTGTGTCTCTGGGAGCTGGAAGCCCGATGCATCAAGAGGAAGCGTGTCGCCGCCGCAGCTGAAATTGTCGCATCATCGGAGGAGCGAACCTTCACCGCATCTCCCTGGAAGCGTGTGTTCATCGAAGCTGCCTGCAGTCGCATCACCGGAGAAGCGTGACGCCATCGAGAGACTCGCCATCGCATCACTGGAGAAGAGTGTCGCAGGGCCTGTCGCGACTCCAAAGTACAGAGTCGTCGCAAGGCTGCCAGGGCGTTTACTCATCGTCATCGCATCGCTGCATCAAAGGTGCCATCTTCTTGCATCACAACCGGGTCATCGCATCGCATCGCGGTGCCATCTTGCGCACTGCAACGGGCCAGCAGGCCGAGAATATACGCATCACCTTTGCACCGGTAAGTATTACGGCGCATACCCTACTCTGTGCAAGCATTGAGGCCCGACGCATCATTTCCCCCGGATCACGGAATCGATGCGTCTCCCCTTTTGCAAGCCTTTTGTTTACTTTGCGTTACGCATCCAGGTACTTTGTTGAGACCTTTGTCCCATCTATCATCAACTAGAACTAAGTAACATTTATCATCTTTAAAGCAATCTTAAGTGTAGTATTGTGGATTTTTGTCGTTTGTGGTCTTGTGTTAAGTCTTCATAAAGAATATTTATTTTTATAGAACCTGTGTTGTGTCCATCAGAGGTGTTTTCACTGTAATACTGGTATATTCACAAATGCTTAACACACTGCCTCTGAGATAAGCCTGTCTGCTCGTGCCAAGCTACCAAGGGGGTGAGCAGGGGTTATTAAAGAGTGTAATCCCCTTATCCTGACCAAGAAGTAAGGGTCTCTATTTGGACAAAGGTGACCACCATTGCCAACTAGAGACCCCCAGATCAAACACTCCAGGAAAACCCAAAAAATAAAGGAACTGTAAAATAATTATTAGTTTTCTAAAAACTAATACATAGTTCCTTTAAAAAAAAAAAACATGCTTCTCCAATGGCAACTTCCAAATGACAAAAACCTGTAAAATAAACAACACAATGCCTCCCGCACAAATACATAATAAAATCATAAAAAATACGCACATAAACACACTAATAACACAGTACTCTAACCATATTTAAACATAGAATACATACCGTAACACCTACCTATCAACAAACTAACTGCATTTTGCAAACGCAAAACTACTAACTAAACCGCACCAAAACACAAAATACAAACTATACATACACTATACACCACCTAACTACCTTCACCCTACACCTAAATTAAGCTAAAAGTAAATAAACTAAACTTACCTTAACCAATGTGACACAGCTTCCAACCGCAAGCTTCTCCCCTCAGAAATGACCTAAAGCAACACAGCTAGCCTACAAAATACAACATTGGGGCCGGTTCCAATCTCTGTCGGACAGCTCACTGAGAGCTGTCCGTAGCTTTACCTCATGTCCGAATTGCTCCAGAAGCTGGACCATCCAGGCAAAGTAGTACGATACGGAAATGTGCCAAATTCCTGACTGACACGTATGCTCTGACTCCATCCACAATTTCTGTATAAGCTGGATCCGTAAATGCCCAATCAAGTCGCACGGAACCATTTTCACTGCATTTTCCGGGCGGTCAAGTACGATGCGTACTTCCTACGTGCCGAACAGGTCGCCACGTACAGCACGTCACAGCATCCAGGAAAGCAGCCTATCAGGTACGATTTGCACCAGACCACAATCCACGGCTACAAGACGGACCAGCTAGCAATGAGTACGAGACACAGCAACAAGCAGCATGTACGAGACGAACACATCATGAATCCCATCGCGCAGTTCATATCAGTGCTGTACATCTATGACCGAATCAGGAACAGACTCGGACGGCACAGACGGTAAGTCAGACACCCACCACACAAACAAAAGACACGTACCCGCCAAAACACACCCAGGTGGTCCATATCCTGTCCACTAGCAACAGGCCACTATAGGGTTTGCAGGGCTATCACTACTACCACCCTCACTCATATGGGGTATGTTGCCTATCACCACTGCCATCCCCACTCATAGAGGGTATGTTGCCTATCACTACTACCACCCCCACCCACAGGGGGTATGTTGCCTATCACTACAACCACCCCCACCCATATGGGGTATGTTGCCTATCACTACTGCCATCCCCACTCAAAGGGGGTATGTTGCCCATTACTACTACTTCCACCCTCACTCACAGCGGTTGTGTTGCCTATCACTACAACAACCCCACCCATATGGGGTATGTTACCTATCACTACTACCACCCCCACTCATATGGGTTATGTTGCCTATCACTACTGTCATCCCCACTCACAGGGGGTATGTTGCCTATCACTACTACCACTCCCACTCACAGGGATTATGTTGCCTATCACTACAACCACCCCCACACATATGGGGTATGTTACCTCTCACTACTACCACCCCCACTCATATGGGGTATGTTACCTATCACTACTGCCATCCCAACTCATAGGGGGTATGCTGCCTATCACTAATACCACCTCCACTCATATGGGGTATGTTGCCTATCACTACTGTCATCCCCACTCACATGGGGTATGTTGGCTATCACTACAACCAACCCCACCTACATGGGGGTATGTTGCCTATCGCTACTGCCATCCCCACTCACATGGGGTATGTTGCCTATCACTACAACAACCCCACCCATGTAGGGTATGTTACCTATCACTACTACCACCCCCACTCATATGGGGTATGTTGCCTATCACTATTGCCATCCCCACACATAGGGGGTATGTTGCCTATCACTACTGCCATCCCCACTCACATGGGGTATGTTGCCTATCAATACAACCAACCCCACCCACATGGGGTATGTTGCCTATCGCTACTACCACCCCCACTCATATGGGGTATGTTGCCTATCACTACTACCACCCCCATTCATATGAGGGTATGTTGCCCATCACTACTGCCATCCCCACTCATAGGGGGTATGTTGTCTATCACTACTGCCATCCCCACTCATAGGGGGTATGTTGTCTATCACTACTACCATCCCCACTCACAGAGGGTATGTTGCCTATCACTACTACCACCCCTACCCATATGGGGTATGTTGCCTATCACTACTGCCATACCCACTCATAAGAGGTATATTGCCTATTACTACTACCACCCCCACTCACAGGGGGTATGTTGCCAATCACTACAACAACCCCACCCATATGGGGTATGTTGCCTATCACTACTACCACCCCCACTCATCTGGGGTATGTTGCCTATCACTACGGCCATCCGCACTCATAGGGGTATGTTGTCTATCACTACTACCACCCCCACTCATATGGGGTATGTTGCCTATCACTACTGCCATCCCCACTCATAGGGGGTATGTTGCTTATCACTACTAACACCCCCACTCATAGGGTGCTGTGTGACTCTCACTAGCAACACCCACACCTATAGGATGGGTGATGCGCCACACATCCATCATATACCAACATTAGGTATGTCAGTAAAATACCTCCCCCTAACATCATGAAAACTGTGTGTAGTCAGTGACAAATTCCTACAACAGTGAATACGACTTCGAACTTACAATGTAACTCACATCACATGTGTGAATAAAACTAAGGGGCATATTATCAAGGGGGTTTATCTCCGCTTTTTTGGCTTTAAAAGCCAAGAAAGCAGAGATAAATTTATCTCCCTATTACCTAGCTGTCGCTAACACCAGTTAGCGACAGCTAGTATGAGATAGCGACCATCTTGGGCCCCGCTTTGCATGTCAGTGATATTTATCACTAATGACATGCAAAGTGGGCGTGCCAAGATGTTAGCGACTGGAAACAGTCGCTAACATCGCTATCTCCTATTACCAACTTTTGGAGATATTCGTGCTAAGCGCGAATATCTCCAAAAGCTAACACCTGCCCTGAGCAGTTCTTAGCCATGTTATCCAATGGTAGGTGGATAACATGGCTAAGAGCATTAGCTCGGTAATGCATGAATATCGCTCACTTTTCAGCGATATTCATGCATTTCGGCCGATTTTTATCGCTTAGGAGATAAACCTTGATAATAGCAAGGTTCCTAAGCGATAAAAATCGCAGCAGCTCGGCGATAAAAATATCGCCGCTAAAGCAACATAGCGATAATCGCTAGTTGTTGGTAATATGCCCCTGAGTGTGGCCTACACAAGTCAAGCATCACATTAGCACTGTGCCAATGTGCTCTAACCCCCATCACTGGGTAGAATAAAAGTAAAGTATGGGGTTGTAAACTGCTGCAAATGTTGCGCTCTGTGGTAATGGGGTCTATACCCCCATCACTGTGTAGAACAAAAGTCAAGTGTGGGGTTCCAAACTGCAGCAAAGGTTGAGCAATGTGGTAATGGGATCTAAACCCCCCATCATCACAGTGACCAAAAGGTAAGTGTCATCATGGTAAAAGCTGCAAATGCCAAACAGCATGTATGATTCCTGGTCCCAACACATGAAACACTTTTGTGGCAAAGTAGTAGTTGTGTCCCATACCTACAGAGATGTGGTGAGGCTAACAGTGCAGTGAAAATAAAACATGCTCTCGGCCATGTGCAGACAAGCACCACCCATGGGGGCTGACATTGCATACAGTGTACAATGACACAAAAGCAGAAGT
Source organism: Lissotriton vulgaris (assembly GCF_964263255.1). Lineage (NCBI taxonomy): Eukaryota > Metazoa > Chordata > Amphibia > Caudata > Salamandridae > Lissotriton > Lissotriton vulgaris. Next base: position 1,919,019,273 of record NC_141691.1, read on the forward strand.
GACCATCTTAATGCATACACACATCTCGAAAATAGACACACAAATCAATACATCCTGTGTAGACTGTAGGTGTTAGGTCAAAAACTCCCATTCCATGGCAGCAATGGGACCTAACAATCAGGATTAATGTGCAGAATGATGAGATATGACTCCCAGGGACAGCAGGGAAAATCACCCAAACAACATCCAGCCAATGGCCCACAACAGCAATTCAAATGCACTGTTGAAGATGCACAAACACAAACAGGCAACCTCACACTGCACATCTGACACAACATGTGTTTGTGTGTGTGTCTCAGTATCCCTACGCAACTACACAACAGATGAGGGGGGCTGAACTACGATGACACAGATGTGGACACAGTGCCATACAAAAGTAACCCATGAATTGGGCACCCCTTAGTGGGCAATCAGGCAATGTACGATGACCTAGGTCCCAACAGACACATGTGACACAAGCTGGAATGAACAGCAACTAAAACAGCAAGAGACAGACCCACACCAGCACTACCCACAGGGACCATCCATTGGGGTGACACAAGCCTGCATGATACGTCCACTGTGATGACAGAGGTAGATGTCATTCAAACTGTGAAACTCAGACATGTGTCCTGTGCCACAAACGTACATCACACCTACACAAACACAAATAACTCAGCATGGCCCGTCATCCATGGACAAAAGGAAGGTAGGGGCAAAGCCATTCAAACATTCACATTTGGCCACCCTCAACACCACACACCCAGAACTACTCCAATGTGCATCAGTGAAGCCCACATGGACTGTTGATATCGCATATGCACCCATGACAGGCACAACTAAACAGTATGCGGTACATGGCCATGACGTCAAAGCTCCTGTAACCTTTGGAATACCTGTCACAGTCCCAGGACAATGCAGAAGCCAAGGAGAACCACAAGGCACACATGCTGACACCTGCCAACATTGCACCTCTGAACATGATGAGTGAGAGCAGTCACACACACATACACTTGTCTCTATCACTGAAAGTCACCACCTAGGGACAACTACATGATACTGGGATCAAACAAATGCCACGGGGACCCCTGACTGTGTCCCATCTGTGTCTGACCACATCATCACCACTCACAGCTGACAAATCCTAAAGATGACAAACCAATGAACAGTAGTGTGTCATGCACCCACATTTCTGGAAGCCCAAGGCAAAGATGTGGGGTGAACACAGAACAACTCAGCAAGCATCACTAACAGGAACATATTAAGGGAACACAGCCTGTGTAGAAAAGGGATGGGAACACACACAGACATGCTCACACAACACACACCATGGGCCCAGGCAATGTCATGGAACAACACACTTACTTGAGGGCACTCAACTCCTGAGGAAGCTCAGCTGTGCCAAACATAGTTCCTGCAGATCTCAGTCATGTCAGCAGAACACTTGATCAGTCAGCCATAAGTTACCACACAATGAAGGCTCTGGTCACATCAGCCTGGGTAAGGGAGTATCCCTTAAGTCATCTGCACATACTCAATACATATGTATACCAAGTTGCACAAAGGACACAGTTGACTCCTACACCAATGATGCCCACACCTGCATGTCCAGTGGAAATGGGCCCACAGTCAGGGAAATAGACACATTGGCAATGGGTAGCACATCGTATGTGCATGGGTGCAAGCCACAGATGTGACCATGCAAATGAAATGTTAACATCCCTGTGCAAAATGTGTTAATCATGACACACCCAGTTTGCTGCAAAGGATGACATGGATATCAACCAGAATGGGATAAATATCTCATGGACCACATGGAGTACATCACATCAACACCTCAGTTTTCAACATTGAAAATCCAGCAATATAACAGCAAGGTCATGAGAAACGTCATCAATATAATGTACAACTAAATCGAATTCACAAGGATAACAACAAATGATTCATTCAGCAAATGGGAAAGTCAAATGTAAAGTCCAGAAAAACAAAGGCCAATGGCCAGTCCATAGCAATAGTCAAAATAGGGTGTGAGTGACAACTGTCACCCATTGCTTGCCAGCACTGCTAAGGACAGAGGACATCCACTCGGAAGGGCATACATGGGGGCAGGCCAGGCACCGCAGGGACAGGATCAGGGCTCAGCAGAAGGAGGCAGTGAAGGAGTAGTGGGTGCAGGAGAGTCATTGGCACCTGCAGTGGAGGTGTCTGAAATAGTGGGTGCCGTCACCACTGTGGTGCACAAGTCAGATGGGGTGGGTGCCGGTACACCTGCAATGGGCAGGTCAGATGGAGTGGACTGGGACCTCAATGCAGTGCCCAAGTCAGACGGGGCGGTCGTGGACTCCACTGCAGTGCCTAACTCTATGGGAGCAGAATGGGGTTCAGATGAGGTTGGCAGGACAGGGGGGTATGGTCCCCATACCAGTGGCACAAACAGGCTGACCAGGGGTGGTGTTGAAAGAACAAGTGGCGGTGGGGGGGGGGCCTGAGCATTTTGGGGATGATGTATCTGTGGGTGCGGGAACCTGGGACAGGGTGTGGCAGAGGAACCTGTGGAGTGGTGGCCTGGGGGATGGACGACGGAGACTGTGTTACGGAGCTGTGGGCGGGGTTTGGGTCTTGCTCTTCCTGGGTACGGGCAACTTGCGGGTGGGGCCTCAGTCTGCCTGCACCTGGGGAAGGGTGTCCGGGTGTGAGGGGCACTCCCCTTTGTGTGTGGGAATGTCTTCTTTCCCTTGTACGCTGGATCAGCTGGATTGGTGGGGTAGAGGCCAAGATCACAGAGGAAGAGCTGCTTGGAAGATGGGTTTGCAGGTGAGGCAAGGGAAAGGGTCTTGGAGGGAGAGTTATCCGAGGACTGCGGAGTGGTTGTGGAAGCCTGTGTGTGTGTTTGCAAACCATCCCCTTTGAGTGTGGTATCAGTCCCTTGAGGTTGCTTGCGTGCACATTTAGACATTGCTTTGGGTGTTTGTGTGCTACTTGTGTCTGTGTGTTTGTGTGAATGTGCTGGTGTGTGTTTGCTTGGGACAGGTAGAGTGCAAGGAATTGTCGATGGGGCAGAGGTAGGAGGGGTGAGGGACTGTTGGAGGAGGGACACTGCTGCTGTCAGGGAGGAAGCCATGGACTGATTAGTCCTCTGTAGGGCAGACATGCCCGATGACATGCCCTCCATGAACGACACCAGTTGTGTCAACAGACTGGTGTGTGCATGGAGGACTGTCAGCATTGATATCTGCCCTACATGGATCTGTCGTAGCTAGTTCACAGATTCCACACTAAGGGGACACAGGGGCAGGGGGTGCGGTGCCTGGCACAAAGGAGACATGCTCCCGAACACTGGAGCCTTCATGGACCTCTGGGATGGGACCCCATGGGAGGGTGGTGATGGTGGTGGTGGTGGTGGTGATGGTGGTGGTGGTGGTGGTGGTGGTGGTGGTGGCGGCGGGGACAACCTCACTAGCTGGGGTTTGGTGGCGGCTGACACCCACCTCCAAAAGGGATTCATCCTCTGAGCTGCTGTGGTCCTCAGCTGAGGTGGATGGTGCTGAGAACTCCTCTGTATGGCTACCCTCGCCCTCCGTGCCACTGGGTCCCTCAGACTCCTCAGTTGCTGTCCCAGTCTGGCTCTATGGCTCCTCCTGGTCCGTGGCGCTGTCCACTCCTATGGCCATGGATGTATCTGGATAGAATTAGTGAATTCAGGTCAACATCAGTCACCAGCACTGACCGCACACACCACAGTGGGTACAGCACATCACAGGGCAAACCCTGGCATCATCAGCTGAACATAGCTCAAAGTGCTCACACTGGTTTGAATAAGCCAATTGTCAGTCTGACCATCAACCATGGCTCTCATATTCCTCCTGGCCTTGCACACATATGTCTGTTGCATGTTGGATGCTAATACCCCAATGTGCACACATGCACCACCTACACAGTTGTTGAACATGCAAGTGAACATGTTGAAGTTTGTTACTATACACACATCACATCTCTAGCCACTGACTCAGTACAGGTGTCAGGATGAAGGGATGGCCAGAGTCTCATTTGACACGCTTGTGATGCATACTTGCACCAGACACAATGATGTCCTCATGTCCTGATAGTCAATGCCACAATGGGGTGCATAGAGCACATTTGACTCCACTGCAGTATCCCTCATAGCAAGTTCAATGCCATGGCACAGGCATGCCTGGGAAGTCAGTCAACAGTCTCTCCTGTCACAGGGGCAGGGCAACCAGACCACAACAGTCTGCACTGTGTCACAATCATAGGTCATGGGGAATGCAAGCTCTGCAGCTGACAAGGGCACATGTCCATCCACTGCAAATAAAATATTCCGGACTCTGATGACCGCACATCATACGAATTAGACATATGAGTGACTGCAAATACAACTCCCTGAACATGAGCACCTCACAGTCTGCTGTGAATGAAACCCAGCTGCCTGAACTTCACATTTGCATACACCATTGTGCACAGTCAAGTGATCACACACCTATATGTCACACAGGTCTTGACTCCTATAGTCACATCTCAGATGGCATGCTGACCCTCTAACCTATGAACAGCCCAGTTGTCCTAAAAAGGAAGCCACACCACAATGACACAGAGGCAGACACCTGAGGGCGCATTTCACTAAGCACAATCTGTAAGTTGATACACGGGCGTGGGAGTACAGAGTGTTTTAATGCCCTGGAGTAGGTATAACTGCCCAGGTCAACGTGAAACAGTGTATAGCCCTGGACAGTAGGCAGGTGGCTAAGCAAGTGTGACACACTTGATATACATACTCCTGAGGCCCCAAAATTGGTCTCACCTGCTGCATGGGTGTGTTTTAAATACAATAAGCAAAAAAAGAGGTGTCATATGGTTTCAAAGAAAACACAAGAAGGAGCAACAAAAAATGGAAAAAACGGCCACATTTAGGGCGTCTTTTAGGAAGGCCCTCACCCACCACCTGGTGATGACATGCTTCATCATTGGGCCCCAGTGAAGAGGCCGAATGCCACTTCAGTATGCTTCGACGCCAGATCTACTGGGGAGCAGGATATGTGAGTTTAAGGCGTGCAGTGAAAAAATAAAGTAAATAGTGGTGAGGGGATTAAAAATGTCTTTAGTGTATCAGGAAATGATTTATTAAGCGATCACTTAGGACATGTTATTAAAATTAAATGTCGGAAAGTAGTCCATGAATTAATTGTGTGGTTATTTCCTTAGTCAGTCAACATGTTTCTGCCTCTGAAACGGTGTGAATTTACCAGGCATTCATCAGGACTCTATAGGTGTACTAAACCCTGGAGATATGGGCACGATAAGGCCCACCCTTACCTAGGGACGTGTACGTGTAAAAAGAAAAGTGAAAAAAAGTGCGAAAAATAGGAAGGGAAAATGTCTTCCTACTAACTCCTGGTTTAGGAGGCTTCCTTCATTAAGGTTTCTGCACCTAGAAAGAAAGATAAGACAAAGACGCACACAAAGGACAAGACAAACAGTTATGGGTTTGTTCATAATCACAATTGTACATCTAGAGTGCTCCAATCGATGTGAAGAGACAGTGTGTGGCGCTTATAACACTATGTTTATCACCACCTCTGTCCCTGGGTTGATAAGCACTAGTCACTGGGAAGTGCAAAGTGCTAGAAGTGAAAAATGAGTGATAATGGGTAAAAGTATTAAGAAGGGAAGATCAACTTCCCATGAGCGATCAATATGCCAGAGTAGTAAACCAATCGCTATAAAGGTAAGTAAAAATGTCTCCCTTTTATTGTGTAATAGGGGTACACCATGGGTCACAGGAGGGGGGTGGTAGTGTAATTGGCACACCCTTGGGAGAGGGAAGAAACATACAGATCGTCAGAAAATAGAGAGAAAAGGTACTTAGCTCCGTGATATGCCGCCGAGATCGAGAGTATCGATGATTGCTGTTTGACTTACGCCCTCGACGCTAGGCACCCTCAGTATACCTGCATTACCCTCATACTGGACCCCAAAGATCAAGTGCGAGTCTCGGTGAGTGATTAAAGTATGTTTGGCAGCGAGGTGAAGGTTCCGGGGGGCGGGCCCTGCCTGAGTGAGGGGGAGGCGCCCGGAGTTAGAAGGCCAATAGGACGTGAAGCATGGTCTGATGTGGCCGGTCACGTGTGCCGGCGTCAGAGGGTGGATACTGGTCACGTGGGCAGTCGTCGGGAGAGAGGCTTGGTCGGTTGCTAGGTGACCAAGCGCTAGGCATTGAGAGGTGATAACTTTATAGATTTGGCCAAAGGACAGATCGTCATTATTTATAAACCAGGCAAAGGTCATATTTTCGGAAGACACATATGACTGGCAAGAAGGTAAAGATTTTATCGCTTAGCCAAGGGATGGTATATGCCAGTGTGTTATAAAGGTGGCTGATTATTTGGTTTGCATTTTCCGATGACCTGGAAGTCCTGTTGGGTCAACTTATCAGATAGTGATATTGATTGCTAATAGTCACTGGGTACAGATTTGCATATAATTGGTAAGGTGGCAGTGATCACGGGGTACCATTTCGGAGATGAGAGTGGGGGAATCTACTTGATCACAGAATTCCATGGGATGTCATCATTTAATCCCACTAGATGGGTCCCCAGTCGATAGACCCATCTTTGCTCTTTCTCGAAAAGACGGTTGGTGATGTTATTGCCAGTATTCACCTGTTCAATCACAGTCCACTGCATGTCATTGGTGGTGTGATTGTGTTCAAGGAAATGCCTGCTCATTTTTGTAGTGGCTTTTTTGCATCTTATGTTGGATCGGTGCTCGCAGATCCTCTGCTTGACCTTTCTGCTTGTCATGCCTATGTAGCGTAGACTGCAAGTGCAAGTAATCATGTATATCACATTTTGAGAGTTACAGTTGGTATGGTCTCTCTGTGTCCAAACTTTCCCTGGTTTGAGTGCCAGGGTCTTAGTGTGTGTTGTAAGGTGGCAGACGCTGCAGTTTAAACAGGGGAAGTGGCCCGTTACTCTTGGCATTCCCCACTTGTCTGTCACGGATCTAGTTGCTGTTTGGGTCACTTTGGGTCGTGTATGGACCAAGGCATCTTTTAAGCTGTGTCCCTTCCTGAAGGAAAACAAGGCTTTTTCCCAAGTTTTTTTGGTGCTGGTTATGATTTTCCAGCTTTTGTTGATGGATTTTTTCATGGTATTTGAGAGGGTGCTGTATGTTGTAACACAGGTGAGTGGAATGGCACTGAGATTTTCAGTCTTATCCTCAAGAAGAGCTGCCCGTGGTTGATTGCGCGCTCTTTTGTAGCCCTTGTTCAGAATTGCTGCGGGATAGCCTCTTGACTTTAGTTTTTCTGTTAGGTCATCTGATTGTGACTTAAAGTCCTGTAGGTTGGTGCAGTTACGTCTGATTCGTAAATACTGACCATATGAGAGGTTTTCTTTCAGTGGGCGGGGGTGGAAACTACTAAACTCCAGTAAGTTGTTTTTAGCGGTGGGTTTATAATATGTTTTGGTTGACAAACTAGTGCCCATAACACTGATGGTCACATCAAGAAAGATGGCCTCCTTTTTGCTGGTAGCATGTGTGAATTTTAAATTCGGGTCCAAAGTGTTGATCCATGTGAGTTGTTCATCACTGCCGGTCCAGATCACTAGGACGTCGTCAATATAGAGTTTCCAAATCTTGATGCAGGAGGTGAAGGGGCCGTTAGATGGTAAGATATACTTGGCCTCGAAGTCAGCGACATACAGGCCGGCCACGCTTGGGCAAAAGTGCTGCCCATCGAAGTTCCCGTGCACTGCAAGTATAGTTGACCCTTATATGAGAAGAAATTCTCCTTTAGAAACGTCCGATCGTCTCTGGCATTGGCTCCCTCTTGGAACCACTGTCACGTTTTTGTGACCATTATCTTAAGCCCATCGTTCAGAACACCCCCACGTATTTGAAAGATACCAAAGATCTTTTGCAACTTTTGAAAGACTACAATTTTGTTGAAAATTCAGTGACTCTTGTGACACTCGATATCGAGAGCCTTTATATCAGCATCCCCCAGGATGATACGATCAGAGTCCTGAAGGCAGCCCTGGACTCAGTGACTTGGAATTACCAGACACCTAAAAAAATCATTATTGACTGCCCAACTCTAGCCCTAAAAGAGAATTTCTTATCCTATAAGGGTCAACTATACTTGCAGTGCACGGGAACTTCGATGGGCAGCACTTTTGCCCCAAGCGTGGCCGGCCTGTATGTCGCTGACTTCGAGGCCAAGTATATCTTACCATCTAACGGCCCCTTCACCTCCTGCATCCAGATTTGGAAACGCTATATTGACGACGTCCTAGTGATCTGGACCGGCAGTGATGAACAACTGCTATCTTTTCTCACGTGGATCACCACTCTGGACCCGAATTTAAAATTCACACATGCTACCAGCAAAAAGGAGGCCATCTTTCTTGATGTGACCATCAGTGTCACGGGGACTAGTTTGTCAACCAAAACTTATTATAAACCCACTGCTAAAAACAACTTACTGGAGTTTACTAGTTTCCACCCCCGCCCACTGAAAGAAAACCTCCCATATGGTCAGTATTTACGAATCAGACGTAACTGCACCAACCTACAGGACTTTAAGTCACAATCAGATGACCTAACAGAAAAACTAAAGTCAAGAGGTTATCCCGCAGCAATTCTGAACAAGGGCTACAAAAGAGCGCGCAATCAACCACGGGCAGCTCTTCTTGAGGATAAGACTGACAATCTCAGTGCCATTCTACTCACCTGCGTTACAACATACAGCACCCTCTCAAATATCATGAAAAAATCCATCAACAAAAACTGGAAAATCATAACCAGCACCAAAAAAACTTGGGAAAAACCCTTGTTTTCCTTCAGGAAGGGACGCAGCTTAAAAGATGCCTTGGTCCACACACGACCCAAAGTGACCCAAACAGCAACTAGATCCGTGACAGACAAGTGGGGAATGCCAAGAGTAACGGGCCACTTCCCCTGTTCAAACTGCAGCATCTGCCACCTTACAACACACACTAAGACCCTGGCACTCAAACCAGGGAAAGTTTGGACACAGAGAGACCATATCAACTGTAACTCTCAAAATGTGATATACATGATTACTTGCACTTGCAGTCTACGCTACATAGGCATGACAAGCAAAAAGGTCAAGCAGAGGATCTGCGAGCACCGATCCAACATAAGAGGCAAAACAGCCACTACAAAAATGAGCAGGCATTTCCTTGAACACAATCACACCACCAATGACATGCAGTGGACTGTGATTGAACAGGTGAATACTGGCAATAACGCCACCAACCGTCTTTTCGAGAAAGAGCAAAGATGGGTCTATCGACTGGAGACCCATCTAGTGGGATTAAATGATGACATCCCATGGAATTCTGTGATCAAGTAGATTCCCCCACTCTCATCTCCGAAATGGTACCCCCTGATCACTGCCACCTTACCAATTATATGCAATTCTGTACCCAGTGACTATTAGCAATCAATATCACTATCTGATAAGTTGACCCAACAGGACTTCCAGGTCATCGGAAAATGCAAACCAAATAATCAGCCGCCTTTATAACACACTGGCATATAACATCCCTTGGCTGAGCGATAAAATCTTTACCTTCTTGCCAGTCATATGTGTCTTCCGAGAATATGACCTTTGCCTGGTTTATAAATAATGACGATCTGTCCTTTGGCCAAATCTATAAAGTTATCAACTCTCAATGCCTAGCGCTTGGTCACCTAGCAACCGACCAAGCCTCTCTCCCGACGCCTGCCCACGTGACCAGTATCCGCCCTCTGACGCCGGCACACATGACCGGCCACGTCAGACCATGCTTCACGTCCTATTGGCCTTCTAACTCCGAGCGCCTCCCCCTCACTCAGGCGGGCCCCGCCCCCCGGAACCTTCGCCTCGCTGCAAACATACTTTAATCACTCACCGAGACTCGCACTTGATCTTCGGGGTCCAGTATGAGGGCAATGCAGGTATACTGAGGATGCCTAGCGTTGATGGCGTAAGTCAAACAGCAATCATCGATACTCTCGATCTCGGCGGCATATCACGGAGCTAAGTACCTTCTCTCTCTATTTTCTGACGATCTGTATGTTTCTTCCCTCTCCCAAGGGTGTGCCAATTACGCTACTACCCCCCTCCCGTGACCCATGGTGTACCCCTATTACACCATAAAAGTGAGAAATTTTTACTTACCTTTATAGCGATCGGTTTACTACTCTGGCATATTGATCACTCATGGGAAGTTGATCTTCCCTTCTTAATACTTTTACCCATTATCACTAATATTTCACTTCTAGCACTTTGCACTTCCCAGTGACTAGTGCTTATCAACCCAGGGACAGAGGTGGTGATAAACATAGTGTTATAAGCGCCACACACTGTCTCTTCATATCGATTGGAGCACTCTAGATGTACAATTGTGATTATGAACAAACCCATAACTGTTTGTCTTGTCCTTTGTGTGCGTCTATGTCTTATCTTTCTTTCTAGGTGCAGAAACCTTAATGAAGGAAGCCTCCTAAACCAGGAGTTAGTAGGAAGACATTTTCCCTTCCTATTTTTTGCACTTTTTTTTCACTTTTATTTTTACACGTACACGTCCCTAGGTAAGGGTGGGCCTTAGCGTGCCCATACCGCCAGGGTTTAGTACACCTATAGAGTCCTGATGAATACCTGGTAAATTCACACCGTTTCAGAGGCATAAACATGTTGACTGACTAAGGAAATAACCACACAATTAATTTGTGGACTACTTTCCGACATTTAATTTTGATAACATGTCCTAAGTGATCGCTTAATAAATCATTTCCTGATACACTAAAGACATTTTTAATCCCCTCACCACTATTTACTTTATTTTTTCACTGCACGCCTTAAACTCACATATCCTGCTCCGCAGTAGATCTGGCGTCGAAGCACACTGAAGAGGCACTCGGCCCAATGATGAAGCATGTCATCACCAGGTGGTGAGTGAGGGCCTTCCTAAAAGGTGTCCTTAAATGTGGCCAGTTTTTTCTATTTTTTTGTTGCTCCTTCTTGTGTTTTCTTTGAAACCATATGACACCTCTTTTTTTGCTTATTGAACATAACCGGGGAATAAGAGTGTCTCAAAGTTCTCTTTACCTCTCCTTTTGTTGATATATGTGTTTTAAATACCCCAGGCACATATGGTGAGTCAGATCAGCAATTGGAACACATATCAAAGGCACACACAGATCACATGTCAGATCTCAGGCATTGTGTAAACAATGGACCCACCCACGAAGCACACAACAGAGTCCCGGTTACAGATAATGTCCAGAACCTTAAGCATAGCTGACTGCAAGGACAAAGTGCCCAATTGAAACAAGTCACAGACTGTAAGGGACACACCTGTGGATCAGAAGAGGAGGGTGCATTACACAATTGAGGGGCATGAGTCCTGGACTACAAGACAAACATAATGTGGAAGTTTAACTAGGCCAAAAGACTGCAAATAGCATGTCAAACATAGTTCACAGATTAGGCATGGATTTATCTCATCCTTGCTGCTGTCTGGCCTTCAGCTGCCCATCCAGGTCCGGGAAGACCACCGCCAGAATCCTGAGCATGTGGGGGGTCAGGGTACGGTGTCTATCCCTCCTAAGAGGAGGTGACAGCTTCAGCTGGACCCTTGTGATCCTCCGTGTCCAGCCCCAAATGTCCTGCCACGTCTTCTGGCAGTTGGGGATCCGGCGCTTGTAGACCCCCACAGATCTAACTGCCCGGGCGATGGTCAGCAAAATCTCCTGCTTCTGGTGGGCATGAACCTGTGAGGATGACAAAGTGAAAAAGGCCATTTACACACATGCCACATATTTGTGTTGCACACAGGTGGATATACATGTAGTTAGCACAAAGGTAAATGAGGTACACATGTAGTGCACCCATAGAAATGGACAATTGACCTGCATTCCTGACATGGTAACATTGCCTGGGAAGTAAAAGCTTGCACAAATTCACTTTTGCTGCAGAACACCTGTTCATCACACGTACCTACACACTTTGGGGGTTGAGACTACTCAGTGAGTATGCTTGCCACTGGTGTACACACTGTTAGTACTGCTAGTCAGACAAAATGCACAATTAGGAAGGCAGTGGACTGCACACTCACCTGCTCCCCTGGTTTCCCATACAGCTTGCAGTACTGTGGAAGGAGGCTGTCCAGCAGGTCCTGGTTCTCCTCTTCTGTTAAGGCTAGGGCTCTCTCCACAGTGCGTGCCTCAGCAGTAGCCAGAGGATGCAGAGACAGCAGCAGTGGTAGCAGAGATGTGGTCCTGTAGGGAAACATCCATCACAACGCAACTTTTACAATGCACTACCATCACAACGCAACTTTTACAACGCAGGATCCATTACAACGCAAGCCATTACAACGCATACCATTACAACGCAGATGCTATTACAACGCATGCCATTACAACGTAAGTATATGTAAGTATATCATTGTATTAATATTATTTTTATTTTTATTTAATTACAATTTTTAATTAATTTTCTTAAAATAATTATAATTTAATTTATTATAATAATTTTGAATATAATTATTTTATTTTATTTTATTTACACTATCCAACACTTACCCTACTATTACACCCTCCTGGAGTTAGAATAGTAAATTTTACCCCTACACTATCAAACACTTACCCTACTATTACACCTCCCTGGAGTTAGAATAGTAATTTTTACCCCTACACTATCCAATACTTACCCTACAATACACCCCCAGGAGTTAAAATAGTAATTTGTACCCCTACACTATCCAACACTTACTCTACTATTACACCCCCCTGGAGTTAGAATAGTAATTTTTACCCCTACACTATCCAACACTTACTCTACTATTACACCACCCTGGAGTTAGAATAGTAATTTATACCCCTACACTATCCAGCACTTACCCTACTATTACACCCTCCTGGAGTTAGAATAGTAATTTTTACCCCTACACTATCAAACACTTACCCTACTATTACATCCCCCTGGAGTTAGAATAGTAATTTTTACCCCTACACTATCCAACACTTACTCTACTATTACACCCCCCTGGAGTTAGAATAGTAATTTTTACCCCTACACTATCCAACACTTACTCTACTATTACACCACCCTGGAGTTAGAATAGTAATTTATACCCCTACACTATCCAGCACTTACCCTACTATTACACCCCCCTGGAGTTAGAATAGTAATTTTTACCCCTACACTATCCAACACTTACCCTACTATTAAACCCCCCTGAAGTTAGAATAGTAATTTTTACTCCTACACTATCCAGCCCTTACCCTACTATTACACCCCCATGGAGTTAGAATAGTAATTTTTACCCCTACACTATCCAACACTTACCCTACTATTACACCCCCCTGGAGTTAGAATAGTAATTTTTACCCCCACACTATCCAACACTTACCCTACTATTACACCCTCCTGGATTTAGAATAGTAAATTGTATTTTATTTATTAAAAATTAAAATAATTAAATTATTTTAAAAAATTGTAATTAAATTACATTTAAATTAATATTAATTAAATTATATACTTACGTAGTAATGGCACGCATTGTAATAGCATCTGCGTTGTAATGGCATGCGTTGTAATGGCTTGCGTTGTAATGGATCCTGCGTTGTAAAAGTTGCATTGTGATGGTATGCGTTGTGAATGTATGCGTTGTAACATCATACATCCGGTCCTGTAGCATGTAGTGCAGGCAAGTTAGCTCTCTGTGGGCCAGCCAGCCTTATATCTGTGCTGCAGAGGCAGAATCTGTGCCATGTGTCCTAAGTGATAGGTCCAACACGGTTGCATCCTATGAATCTGGCCAATCCATGGAATTGCACAACTTGTACACATCTTCCACATTGTTCAAAATTTCACCTTCATGACACCCTAGGATTTGCAACATTTTAGGCAGCCAACTGAATTTCCAGCGCACGACTCGTTTAATATTGAATCCGCGTCCGTCTCCCTGACAGTGCATAGCCAAGGAGTGCGCACGGCTCAGTCAACTAACTGTACGAAGAGTAGTTTGAAAATCCACACGCACCCATCTCCATACGATTCAATGGGCTATGCGTGTGCACGGCTCAGTCCACAACTGCACGACACGTCTGCATTAAAGTCACCTGCGTCGGTTAACATTGCAGTCAATAGCCAAGGCGTCCGCACGGCTCGGTCCACAACTGCACGTCGCGTCTGCATAAAAGTCACCTGCGTCGGTTAACATTGCAGTCAATGGCCAAGGCGTGCGTGCGGCTCGGTCCACAACTGCACAACGCATCTGCATAAAAGTCACCCGCGTCAGTAACATTGCAGTCAATAGCCAAGGCGTGCGCACGGCTCGGTCCACAACTGCACGTTGCGTCTGCATAAAAGTCGCCTGCGTCGGTTAACATTGCAGTCAATGGCCAAGGCGTGCGTGCGGCTCAGTCCACAACTGCACGACGCGCCTGCATAAAAGTCACCCGCGTCAGTAACATTGCAGTCAATGGACAAGGTGTGCGCACGGCTCGGTGCACAACTGTGCGATGCGTCTCTGTAAAAGTCACCCGCGTCGTTTAACATTGGTGTGACTTGATAATGGATTCCACACACAATTACTTGCCAGGGACTCAGGTGCATATCTGCAATACCACAGCCTGTGCCACACTGTATCCCAAGGCATGTAAGGCTGCATTACCTGTGTGTGTAGGGGGGAGGCAACATTTGGTTTGTTGTGTGTCAGCCAAGGATACAGGGGGAAATTTCTCAGCTCAGTCTGAACATAAGGTCGAGCACTGCGGCCTGCCGCATTTTCCATTATTGGCAGAGGAGAAAGTGGTGGACCTGTTGTTAAATAACAAATCAGCCTCTCCCCTGGATCCCTGCTCGCCGTATATATTACATCTAGCCCCAGAGGAGATAAGCACTTCACTAGCTCCTGTATTAAATCAAAGTCTGATATCAGGAGATTTTCCTATGGCATGGAAAAAAGCCTGTATCCGTCCCCTCTTAAAAAAACAAAGTTGGATCCTCTTGATGAAAAGAACTATCATCCTATCTCCTGCCTGCCGCTGGCTGCCAAAGTTCTTGTGAAGGCCATAAACCTAGACCTAGCATCTTATCTAGAGATTAACAACATCCTCGATAACACACAATATGGTTTCCGTTCGAAACATTTTACGGAGACAGCCTTAATTATGGCAGCAGAAGAAATACGCAAGGTGATGGACTAGGGAGGAAGGGCTATACTGGTCCTGCTCAACTTAACAGCAGCTTTGATACCGTGAGTCATGCGGTATTAATTCAAAGGCTACAGGATGTAGGTATCAGTGGTACAGCTCTCACCCTCTTATCCTCCTTTTTATTGTCTAGAAAACAAATGATCCTCTGGGATGGATATAGATCGGAGGAATTTATACTGCCTGGTGGAGTTCCTCAAGGCACGGCCTTATCCCCTACACTCCTTAATATCCATGTAGCCCCTTTGGCTAGATTAATAAAAAGCTATGGCTTTACACTGGTGTCATATGCTGATGACACTCAGCTTATAGTGTCCGTAATGCAGTCAGTGGATATTATGGCAGCTGATTTTTGTAATTGCACCTCTGCTTTGATGACCTGGATAAGCTCTAACTTTTTGAAGTTGAACACTGAGAATATTGAGGTTTTGGAGTTTGGTCAGAAAGCTTCAATCTGGAATCAGCTATGGTGGCCTATTGCAGCCGGCACCTGCCCCGTGCCGGTTATTAAGGCTAGGAACCTCGGATTCATGTTCGACAAAGCCCTCACCTGGGCCTCCCATATTAATCAAGTTTCCTCTGCATGCTTCTTTATGTTAAGGGGCCTGAGAAAGATTCTTCCTTTCATCCCTTTCTCCCTGAGGAAAACAGTGGTAGTAGCCACCATTTTGTCCAGAATCGTTTACTGTAACACTCTATATTTGGGAGGAGCCGCTGCTCAATTTGCTAAACTTCAATCCATTCAGAATGCGGCAACCAGAACTCTGCTTGGGTTACCTAAACATCACCCTACATCAAAAGCTATAAAACAGCTTCACTGGCTCCCAGTTCGACGACGTGTCGATTTCAAGATGCTTTGCCTGGTGCACAAAGCCTTGTTTGGTGGTGGTGCTAAGGATGTGCAATCCTTGTTTTCACGTTACCTCCCATCACGGTCTCTATAGTCAGTTACTCTTGGCCTGGTACAACTCCCCAAGATAAAAAGAGTAAGGTGTGGAGGAAAACGGTCCTCTTTCCTGTCATCCAAACTTTGGAACTCACTACCTGTACACTTGAGAACGTTATCTAATAGATCGGTCTTTAGGAAAAAAATGAAAACATGGCTTTTATCCCAACCCTGAATATGTCAGTTGTCATGTCTCAGTCACCTCACCTCAACCCAGCACCAAGACGTCTCAGCAGTAGTGCGCTTTATAAATACCCTCAGTCAGTCTCTCAGTCAGTCTGTGTAGCACTTTGGTGTAGCCACTCCCAGGCTGTGCACAGGTTCATGGGGACAGAATCCTTTGTGTGTTGTGCACATTACCACTGTGATGTGCAACTGTTCAGTCATGAGCATGAGTCATGGACACAGTAGCAGGTTGGATATGTGTATGACATGTCAGGTACACCTTGAGTCGTGGGTGGGATGGTATGTACGTCACAGCGAGACCCATAGCCAGAATTCTGATGTATACCCACAGTCTGTGTGCATTTTGTGTCTCAGATGTGTCTAATTCCATGTGCCCAATGGGAGACAGTCTCCACATCCTTGTAGTTTGTACATCAACATTGATGTTGTGTGTGTGTCTCAGAGACGTCCATGTATGGCCTGCAGAGGCAACAGGGGCCACTACCTGTGGGACTCGTGGTTGTTTTGTGGGGTGTACATGATACGCCATGTCATGCCAATGTACATGTAGCAATACAGTGACTCTGGGAATCTGCCTGTCAAAGAGCTGTGATGAGTGGAAGACATCAGTCCTCACTTGTCACTGTGGTGTGTGTTTGGAACGTGACAGCAGTACAAAGGTACTGCGACCTACCCTAATGATTTGCCATTGCACTACAAGGAACCTATGTACACATATTGAGTTGAGATGTTAGATGATGGGCATGTAGGTGACATATGTGTCCATACCCAACAGCACTCACCTCAGTTCATTGTGTATTGTCATGATGTATCATGTGATATTTTGCTTGGTCATAGCCACATGGGTGGCTGAATGGACAATCTTCTTTTGCCCATCTCTGTACTGCATGGTACCAGCTGTCCATAGACCATTCCCAGACCTTGAAACCATGGTGGAACGTGACTGCATCCGACGGTACCGCTTCACCAGGCCACTGATTGAGGAGTTGGCAGAGCAGTTGGCGCCATATCTTCTACCTGGTCGGACATACCCTACAGCACTGACCCCAAAGGTGAAGGTGATGGCAGCCCTGTACTTCTTTGCTACCAGTCCCTTCCAGTACACTGTGGCAACTGCTTGTGGGTTGTCGCAAACTATGTTCAGTCGTGTGCTTCGCAATGTCTTGGAGGGGATGTTGCATTTCCTTGACCTGTACATCAAGTTTCCTAGCCCAGGTCAACTCACTGACATGAAGGCTGCTTTTTATACACTGGGGAGGATGCCGAACGTCATCGGATCTATTGATGGTACACATGTGGCCCTGGTAGCACCACGGGCACATGAGCAGGCATACCAGAACAGGAAACATTTCCACTCCATCAATGCTCTGGTGGTATGTCTAGCGAGCATGTGTATGACACATGTGTGTGTATGTTTCCCCGGTTCTGCGCATGATGTCTACATCATGAGAAGTAGTCACATTGCGACGATGATGTCACAGATGCCAAACAAGCCTGCCTGGCTTTTCGGTGTGTACTGACTGTTTACCATTGTGTGTGTTTGGCAATGTTGTATTCCACCCTCTTTCAAAACTCAGCTAATGTGCAATTGTTTGTATGTAGGTGACTCCGGATATCCCAACATGCCATGGTTGCTGACATCCTTCAGGAACCCTGTGACACCAGCTGAGACGCGCTACAATGAGTCACATAGTCGGACCAGGAGAGTGATTGAGCGGACATTTGGTCTCCTGAAAATCCGCTTCCGCTGCCAGGACAAGACCGGAGGGGCCCTCCCATATGACCCAGCAAAGGTGTGCAAAATATTCATAATATGCTGCATGCTACACAACATGGCAGTGCGGAAGAAGTTGCTTCTCATCCAGGATGACGATGACCAACATCCGCCATCTGTGGAGGATCCTGGCCTGGGCCACAATGCCAGTGATGATGATGATGATGAGGGTGACGTCTGCACAAAGCTCATCAACAACTTCTTCCCCTGAATGTGAGTTTACAGGGTTGTTATGTCAATGTATTGAGTTAGCCTGAAATGTGTTGGTGCTGCTCTGTTGCTGTTGGAGTGTGTCTGTGTGCTACTTGACTGGATGCGTGCAGTGATGTGTCCTTTCAGGTAGTCTGTACTCCACAACAGTGTCGACATGCTAACTTGTTTCTGTGTAGGTTTCTTGTGACATGTTTTGTGCATGTGTATTGCATTTCTATCCTGTTCTGCTGTGATTTTGACTGTGTCTTATGTCTGTACTTCCCAGGGTACTTTGCCTGTTGTTTGGTCATCTCTGGCCTCCAACACCCAGAATCCAATTCCAGGGTGGAAGTTGTCAATTACCATCAAGTGATGTACCAGACACCCCTGGACTTCAATTCTTCGACACTTGGTGATCATGTGCCCACTGTCACGTGGAAATACCATGCAACTGTTGTGGAATAAACATGTTGTTGATGTGTAATGAACATGTGCTTCACTTTGTTATGTGCATTGTCTGTCTTCACACATCTGACTGACATTTGATTACCTCACCTGTGGGTTTGTTACCACTGACAGTGGATAGGTGTGGTGTTTGTGCATTCCACTGTATTTCTGGTCAACATTATTGTAGGTGATGAGTTACATGGCCATGGTGAGTATGTGTTGTGGTACCCTGCAGCCTGATTCATGAAGTAAAATTGCGCCCGCAATCGCTGCGAAAATGCAAATGCGGGCGCAATTTCCGTAATCGGCATTCAACATCAAAATAGCGAATTCGCAAACACAGAATTGCGAATTCGCTAATATATTCGCAGAATCCCGGCAGGTGAGCATTAGCGAATCGGAAATTGCGACACACCACGGATTCTGCGAAAATAATAGCGAATTTGCTATATAATCGCAATCGGTATTCAAGAAAAATCGCTATTAGCGAAAAACCCAAAAATCGCTATTTGCACCGCGCAAAATAAGGACAACTCAAAGCAGGTGGTAACCATAAAAGCCATGCAAAAAAAACTTTCAAAAAACCGTTGTCCTATCACCAACAGGTTCTGGCCTGACCAATCACACATAAGGACCATCATCATCAGCAGCATTAGGAGTCCCACAATGCCAGGAATGTACATGGTGGTGAGGCGTCGAAGGCTAGAGCGATTAGCACGGAGGAGACGCAGGATCCAGGACAGGATATTCCGCCAGCGGGTCACCTTGCTGGGCCAAACCAGAGAGCAGATATATGCTAAATACAGGCTGAATGGGGAAATGATAATGCAGCTAATACAGGACCTTGACCCCCTGATGCAGCACCCAACAAGCCGTACCAATGCGGTGCCTACACATGTGCAGGTATTGTGTAGCCTGCACCTCCTGGCCTCCGGGAGTTTCCAGGGGATAGTAGCGGCTGCTGGGGGTATATCCCAGTCCACCATGTCACGCTGCCTCCACACTTTTGTTGACGCCATGCTCACCCAGCTACACCGTCACATCAAATTCCCCGCCAGCCAACAGGAATTGGACATGACCAAGCTACAATTCTACAATGTAGCCCATTTTCCACATGTGCTCGGATGCATAGACTGTACCCACGTCGCCATCTGCCCACCAGCTGCCATGGAGTATATGTTCCGCAATAGAAAGTCCTATCACTCCCTCAACATCCAGATGGTCTGCAATGCTAAGACATACATCACTGACATTGTCGCACAGTACCCAGGGAGTACCCATGACTACTTCATTTTCCGGCACAGCGGCCTCCACACACGACTGGTCAGGGGAGAGTTTGGGGAAGGACACCTACTTGGTAAGTACACTTACTTGAAAATGTCACATTACTAAGATGTAACAGCGCAGCACAGGCAATCACCATCTGCTCCTCTCATTCAGGTGACAGTGGCTACGCCCTCCGTGAATACCTCCTGACCCCATACCTCAACCCTGCTACACCCCAGCAACGGCGCTACAATATTGCACACATACGGACAAGGAATTGCATAGAAAGGACATTTGGCCTGCTCAAGAGCAGGTTCCGCATACTGCGCAAGACAGGTGGGGCCATGTATTACAGTCCTGAAATGTGCTGCCGCATTGTGGCTGTCTGCGCAATACTACATAACATTGCAACCAAGCGCCGGATACCTGTTGACATCTCTGGCAGTGAATCTGAGGGGGACAACCGGCCACCGGCACATGCGCGCCATGCACATGGGGAGAACCCAGCAGAAGGGCACAGACGTCGCAACCACATCACAGTGAACAGTTTCTAGTACAACCTCTTCCATCACCCCACAAATCAACAATGCATGCAAAATGTAATGATGACACAACGCTAATGTGTGTAGCAAAATAAATGTATTTGTTCAATTCACAAAAATAAAAATAAGGTTCCAGTCCAAATAACTACAACAAACAGTATTACAGCATACTGCTGTGTATCACAACATGGCAGGCTTAACGTCAGCCTGTGCCAATGATAGTCTGAAGTTCTCAGGTGCGCGTTGCGCCCAAGCGCCTCTGAGGGGTATCCTCCTCCGGGGCTTCAGGCCCTGGCGTGGGCCTGGTGCTGCGGCTGTGTGGTGGGATCTGTGAGGCAGAGTGAGAGCTGACGCTGGACGCCCCCTCACTAGCATCATCACCCCCCACAGTGGATGGTATTGCTGGAGGGTGAAGTGCAATGACGGCCGTGGTGAGGTGCTCCAGCACCCTAGTCATGTCCTCACTGCACTGTACTAGTTGGTGCTGCTGGGTCAGGGAGCGCCGGGCCAACAGAGAAGTAGCATTTGCTGCTACATAACTTGCCCTGCTGTATGAGGCCAGCCGGCTCATAAGTTGGCGGTGGCGGCGGCGTGCTGCACTGCGCTGTGTCGACATGGCAGCGGTGTTGGCCTCCATGGCTGCAGCCATGCGGGCCATTCCCTCACCCACACCTGCCATGGCTGCAGTCATGTTGTCTAATCGTTCCCCCACACCTGCCATGGCTGCCCTCATGCCGTCCATGTGGCCTGCAACTGTGGCCACATTGCGCCCTATCATATGGAGCTGCAGCTGAATAGCTCCTTGCTGTTGTGCCTGGCGCTGGTGTATCCGCAGCATGCGTCTTTCAACGCTGAGCCGCGCCAGTCCCTGTTCATTGGCCCGCCTGCTTGCTGGAGTGGAGTGCTGGCGTGACCTGCCACGCCTGCCCTGCTGGCCTGAGTCTGTGGCTGGCCGCTGTGTGGAAACTGGCGCGGCCCCGGATGTTGTGGGGACAGCTGCTGGGGGTGTGACCGCAGGTGTTGCTGGTGCGCCAGATGCAGGGGGTGTGACTGCTGGTGTTGCTGGTGTACAAGATGCAGGGGGCACAATGGTAACTGCCCTGGCTGCGGCTCTAGGTGGAGCAGCGGTAGCAGGAGGCACAATGGTGGCTGGCCTGGCAGCGGCTGTGGGTGCTGCACCAGTCGCAGGGGGGACACTGCAGGTGGATCTTGCTGCTGGTGTTGATGCAGCGGCAGGGGCTGGTGCCTGGGTTGGTGGTGGCACCTCCTCCTCCTGGACCTCCTCATCGATTTGCAGCCTTTCGCTATCGCTGCTTTCGCCACCTGTGGGGGTAAGTGGTGGATCATTAGTTGCATGTATCTGGCAGACGTGCAGTTGCTACATGCATGCTGGGTGACATTCCCTGAATGGCTGTGGCTTTGTGTGCTTTGGGACCTGTCTGGCTGCATTGTGGTACTACAACATTGTGGCCAGACTACATCTCCCACAATGCTTCAGGACATTCCTTGATGTGCAACTATGGCATGCCTATGGGACATTAGGGGAGCCTATTTGGTCATGGACATCCATAGGGGGCAGGGTCGCAGTCGCATGCCACTTACCTTGGGTGTCTTGGGTGGTGCGGGATGAGTCTAGTCGTGTAAATCCTACACAGGCCTTCTTCTCCAGGGTGTCCTCCACCTGTTCCTCCATGCCAGTATTGGGTGGGACAGTTGGTCCTCCTCCTCCAGTGCCCGAGGACTCCCCAAGGCGCGCCGCCACCTTCTCCTTGGCACGGCCTCGGAGGTCGTACCAGCGCTTCGTTAACTCCTCGAGGGACCTGTCCGCCACTCCCACGGAGTTCACAGTCGAGGCAATCCCCTGCCATATCCCGCGCTTCTCTTGTTCAGGGACCCTCCTGGAATCTTTTCCAAACAGTCTCTCATGGTTTGCCACCACCCCCTCTTTCAGGTGTTCTAGCTCCTGCTCCGAAAATTTTAATTTCCTTTTGCGCCCAGACGAGCTGCTGGTGCCAGGTGCAGGTTCCTCAGACATTGTAGCGGAGTTGTGGTTCTGTGGTTCTCTCCTGAATAGCTGCAGCTCTCCAACTTGCTCCCTCTCAGTCAGCCTCACTGTGGAGAATGGTGGTGGGAACCGGCAGCTTCCTGGTTGTGATGTCATCACTGGGCTCGAAATGCGACTTCCCGTTTTCCCGATCTCGCGAGTTTGCGATCTCGCAAATAGCGATATCGCAAATAGCGATATCGCTATTTGCGAGTTCGCAATCCCGGCGCGGGTAGCCGAAAATAGCGATTTTTCTGCGATTATCGGTCATCGCTAACGGAATTTGCGATCGCGTGCGAATCGCTTTTTTTTATCGCAATTCTTCATGAATTCGGATTTGCGATTTCTGAATAGCGATTCGCTTTTTTTCGCTATTACAGAATCGCAAATGCCGATTTTCATGAATATGGCGGCTAGTGGTGTGTCTCCCTCATATGTGTCCCATCACCATGACTCACATAACAGTGATCACATTGCTGAAGTAGTTAGCATGCACTGTATTCTTTGGCAGATCATCATTGCCATGACACATACCATGTTGGAATCACAACAGAGGCAAGTATACTGTAATAGTGAGTTTATTTATAAGAATGTGTGAGGATAGTTCACAGGATGGTGGGTGCTGTACATTGGGTTTGGAATCCAAAGTTCACAGATGAGTTGGAAGTGTTGGTAGCTGAAATGTCTAGAGTAAAGTCCACAGTCATCTGCTACAACAGGCCAACATAAACCCTCCATGTCATGTTGGAGAGTTGGGTTATATACAACAAGGTGAAAGGTTTGCACACAAAGAACAATTTCCAGAACAGGTTTTGTGTTCCTGGGGGATGTGCATGGCCATCTGTGTCTCACTTGTCCTTCTTCGGACGACCCCTCTTCTTCTTCCGGGGGGAGTCCTCAGGTGCAGGCGTCTGCGGTGCAGAGGACTCTCCACAAGAGTCATCAGATCTTGCAGCAACAGATGTTGTGGGCACACAGGGAGGTGTGTACATGTTGGTGCTTATCTGGCGGAGGTGGAGAAGTGTGGTTCACTGGTTAGAGGAGACAGACCCTGATGCAGAGGTCAGACCCGGGATCAGGGTTCAACTCCCGACGCGGCAGGGTCTTGAGCTCAAAATGTCCACAGACTCGATAATTCTCACCTCGGTGCCTACTCAAATCATGGGTTCACACTCTGCAACTCTGGGCAATAGCTTGCTTAATCTCCACTACGGCCCCACTGTGATGGGATGCCTGGTCTTCACCTTGGGGATGCCCAGTAGGGGTTATTTCGCAGGGAAAGCCAGGACGGGTTCCCAAAGCAAGCGCTAAGAGACCTGTCAGTGATTTGGCGCTATATAAATCGAAATTAACATAACATGACATTAACATATCAGTAAAATAAAATAAATCCAGTACTTGTATAGCGCACAAATCACCCCGGAAGGGGTATCTCGGCGCTGGGGGCCGTTGGGAAGATTAAGCAAGCTATTGCCCAGAGTCACATGGTGCTGGGCAGACCCCTGCCACCGGAGCCGGGGATCGAACCGTGATCCCCAGCATCCAGCATCAGTCGCCCTGACTGCGGTGCCACACCTCGTCCCTATGCACCGCAGTAAGTTCATCCCTCTTGGACTCTATGCAAGCATGATGGGCAGCCTTCTCCTGTTCAATGTCCTTGAGGATACCCACTACCTGGCCGAATCCTCCGGTGCTATCCTGGTACGCATCTACGATGCGTACTAGTTGGGGGTCATCATGCAGTCCAGACGCCTCTACAAGCTGTGACCTCTGCCTACCACCCCTCCAACCACATTTAGCCACATGGGCAGGTCCTGTGGTGGCACACACAGGTGACCCGGGACCCCCTTGGGTGTTGTTACTGGTGGTGTTCTCCGTAGATTCCTGGGTGGCCTGTGTCCCTTTGCTGTCGGAATTCTGTGTCCTTGGTCCGTCAGTGTTGGCGAGGTGCTCTGTCTGTTGCCAGATGTTGGAGGTGTGGGTGCATGGGGTGCAGATGTTTGTACTGCTGGTGCTGCATGATGACTCAACCCGGAAGTGCCAAGTTGTTCTTCGTCATCTGAAGAGGACAGAGACTGATCTAAACCAGAGAGCTCAGGGTCCACCGGAGTCTGGAACAGGGACTCCTCTTCATTTGCTGCTGTGTCCCCAGCACCACCTGTGTTTGGAAGAGACACACAATGTAAGTTATGCTTCTACAGGCATCACTGTTTCACATACATGACAGTTGCAACTGTACGCCAGGATGCGTGCGTGTACACTGCATTTTCCTAAGTTGTCACGGACAGAGATTGATATTGTTGTAGCACATTGCCCTGCCAACATGAAGCATTTCAATGTGCATGTCGAAGTGTGTGCATGACCAGCTCATGTGTAGATGTGCCTGTACATGGCCATTGCTACTCAAGGGCCATCAAGTGGCTGACACAGGTGTGTAATCCCTGTCCACATTTGACCTTTAACGAGGACATACGTGCAATTCCGCTTAGGATATATTTCAAGATTGGGGCATGTGTGGTAGCAGTTTTTGCTAGTCTTTGTGCGTCACATTGGTGTGTCGGTACAACATGGTCACAGCCCGGTATGCCTGAGACCTCTTCGGAGAATCTGTATTTTTTCTGTGTTCCTAGTTCCCATCTTATTTCATACAAGTGATGATGTTACCGTAGCTAATGATGCTGGTGCTGAGTTTTGTACTTGTAAAAGTGAGTTATCTTGTCAATGTCCTACATAGTGATATGGATTGAGCAGGCCAGCTCTCTGGATTTCCATGCTCATGCCAGTGAAAGCCAGTGTTGTGTGTGTTGCAGTTTTGCTGCTGTGAGTAGCATGTCTCCTACAATGCAGTCCAGGTTAGTCCTTGTGTCTACAGTGTCTATGAAAGTGAGTGGTGAGTTATGTGAAGGATGCACATGTTGCTCAACGATGTAGGAGTGGAATGCAGCTCACAACAGCACCTAGTGTGAATGAGACCATCCTACAGTGTTAGCTATATTGATGTGCCCATTCCATTCACTGTCAGATGTCCCCTGTCAATGATGTATATGTGAGTTCCTGTGTGTTTTGTGCTATGTACTATATCTGGATCTCCATACTTGTCATCTGCAAGACACACCTTCACAGCCACGCCAGGGGGCACCCCTGGACACTGCATCCCCAGACAGTGAGTTTAAACATACGGTTGCAATGGCTGTGAGTACGAACGTGTTTGGGTTGGCCAGTGCATAGGTGTGATTTGCAGCCACATCATTTATCAGGCCCATGTGCCAGCCATCTTGCCAGGGCATTTACTTAGTAAAATGACTGGTCCCACGAGTGCAATGTTTTTTTTAGCAGAGAAGGTGTGTGTATGGCCAGCATCGGTGGTATTTGCTTTAAATCAGGACCTCCTTCTCCCCCCAGGACAGTTATTCCACCATGAAGTGTGCCACCATTGCAGTGGGTGCAGGTTAACTTTCAGGATGTCAGACAGTGTTGTCCTGTTGGTTGCTGGTGCACAGTTTCCAGCAGGGTATTGTGCGCCCCACAACAGAGCCCAGTGTCAGACATCTTGTCAGTCCATTTGCACTCCCTGTGAGGTGAGCATGGTTCAGTGTGTGCTTGCTGCGCCATGTAGGTGGGTGAGTATTGTCTGTGACTGCAACTCCCATCATGCTCTTGGCTACACCCCCCTTCCCAGCATACCCATACTTCCTTCCTTTTGACTCTGCTTCCCTGTGAAGGAGTTTGACAGCAATGCGAAGGTGACTGGCAGTGTTGTCCTGTTGTTTGTTGGTACATAGTTCCCAGCAGGGCCTTGTGCTCCCCACAACAGAGCCCAGTGTCAGACATCTTGTCAGTCCATTTGCACTCCCTGTGAGGTGAACACGGTTCAGTGTGAGCTTGCTGGACCACGTAGTTGGGTGAGTGTTGTCTATTACTGCAAATATCGTCATGTTCTTCGCTACACCCCCTTTCCCAGCATGCCTATACTTCCTTCCTTTTGACTTTGCTTCCCTGTGAAGGGGTGTGACAGCAATGGCAATATGTCTGACCGTGTTGTCCTGTTGTTTGTTGGTGCACAGTTACCATCAGGGCCTTGTGCTCTCCACAACAGAGCCCAGTGTCAGACATCTTGTCAGTCCATTTGCACTCCCTGTAAGGTGAGCATGGTTCAGTGTGAGCTTGCTGGGCCATGTAGGTGGGTGAGTATTGTCTGTGATTGTAACTCCCATCATGCTCTTGGCTACACCCCCCTTCCCAGCATTCCCATACTTCCTTCCTTTTGACTCTGCTTCCCTATGAAGGAGTGTGACAGCAATTGCAAGACGGCTGGCAGTGTTGTCCTGTTGTTTGTTGGGGCACAGTTCCCAGAAGGGCCTTGTGCTCCCCACAACAGAGCCCAGTGTCAGACATCTTGTCAGTCCATTTGCACTCCCTGTGAGGTGAGCATGGTTCAGTGTGAGCTTGCTGGGCCATGTAGGTGGGTGAGTATTGTCTGTGACTGCAACTCTCATCATGCTCTTGGCTACACCCCCTTTCCCAGCATGCCTATACTTCCTTCCTTTTGACTCTGTTTCCCTGTGAAGGAGTGTGACAGCAATGGCAAGATAGCTGACAGTGTTGTCCTGTTGATTGTTGGTACACAGTCTCCAGCAGGGCCTTGTGCTCCCAGTGTCAGACATCTTGTCAGTTCATTTGCATTCCCTGTGAGGTAAGGATGGTTCAGTGTGAGCTTGCTGGGCCATGTAGGTGGGTGAGTGTTGTCTGTGACTGCAACTCCCATCATACTCTTGGCTACACCCCCTTCCCAGCATTCCCATACTTCCTTCCTTTTGACTCTGCTTCCCTATGAAGGAGTGTGACAGCAATGGCAAGACGGCTGGCAGTGTTGTCCTGTTGTTTGTTGGGGCACAGTTCCCAGAAGGGCCTTGTGCTCCCCACAACAGAGCCCAGTGTCAGACATCTTGTCAGTCCATTTGCACTCCCTGTGAGGTGAGCATGGTTCAGTGTGAGCTTGCTGGGCCATGTAGGTGGGTGAGTATTGTCTGTGACTGCAACTCTCATCATGCTCTTGGCTACACCCCCTTTCCCAGCATGCCTATACTTCCTTCCTTTTGACTCTGCTTCCCTGTGAAGGAGTGTGACAGCAATGGCAAGATAGCTGACAGTGTTGTCCTGTTGATTGTTGGTGCACAGTCTCCAGCAGGGCCTTGTGCTCCCAGTGTCAGACATCTTGTCAGTTCATTTGCATTCCCTGTGAGGTAAGGATGGTTCAGTGTGAGCTTGCTGGGCCATGTAGGTGGGTGAGTGTTGTCTGTGACTGCAACTCCCATCATACTCTTGGCTACACCCCCTTCCCAGCATTACCATACTTCCTTCTTTTTGACTCCGCTTCCCTGTGAAGGAGTGTGACAGCAATATCAAGATGGCTGACAGTGTTGTCCTGTTGTTTGTTGTTGCACAGTTTCCAGCAGGGCCTTGTGCTCGCCACAACAAAGCCCAATGTCAGACATCTTGTCAGTCTATTTGCACTCCCTGTGAGGTGAGCATGGTTCAGTGTAAGATCGCTAGGCCATGTAGGTGGGTGAGTATTGTCTGTGACTGCAACTCCCATCATGCTCTTGGCTACACCCCCCTTCCCAGCATGCCCATACTTCCTTTCTTTTGACTCTGCTTCCCTGTGAAGGAGTGTGACAGCAATGGCATGATGGATGACAGTGTTGTCCTGTTGTTTGTTGGTACACAGTTCACAGCAGGGCCTTGTGCTCCCCACAACAGAGCCCAGTGTCATCAGTCCATTTGCACTCCCTTTAAGCTCACATGGTTCAGTGTGAGCTTGCTGGGACATGTAGGTGGGTGAGTATTGTCTGTGACTGTAACTCCCATCATGCTCTTGTCTACACCCCCCTTACCAGCATGCCCATACTTCCTTCCTTTTGACTCTGCTTCCCTGTGAAGGAGTGGGCCTGTGCTAACAAGATGGCTGACAGTGCAGTCCTGGTGTTTGTTTGGATACTAGTCCAAAAAGAGCCCATGTGCTTTACACAGCAGAACCCAGTGTGGTGGATCTTTGTGTGATATTTCAGCAGAGTGTGAGGCAATGCATTATACCAGGTGAGTTGTGTGGAGTTTGTGTTGAGGGGTGTGTGTGACAAAACATGCTGGTAAGTATGGTCAAAGCTGTCAGTCCTCTTTCCCACCCGGTCAGACATCAAACCATGAAACGTGCTTCTGTTGCAGGGCTTGCAAGTTGGCTTTCAGGATGTCAGGCAGTGGTGTCCTGCTTCTGATTTGAACACAACCCCTACCGGGGTCTTGTGCTCCCCACAGCAGAACCCAGTGTCAGGCATCTTGTCAGTTAATTTCCACTCCCTGTGATGTCAGCATGGTTCAGAGAGGTCTTGAGCGGCCAATTGGGGGGGGAGCATTATCTGTGACTACAAACCCCATCGTGCTTTTGGATACACTCACTTCACCAGCATACCCATTATTCCTTCCTGTCAGTCAGCTTCACTGTGAGGTAGTGTGTTTGTGGTGGCAAAATGTCTGACAGTGTTTATTTAGATTTGTGCCACTGCCTTGCTCTATTTGTTGGTAGGTTTGTACATGTCATGACACAGTTACAAATCACTATGAGATGGCAGGTATTGTGTTTGTCTGACTAGTATACATATCTTGAGATGATTATCTTTTGGTTCCTGTGACTTTGGTAATGGTACATGGCTTCACTGTCCCCTTGACAGTGGTGTGTGTGTAATGCTACACAATATTGAGTATATTGGTTGAGTACTCACCAGGCTCTGGTATGTCTGCTAGACCATGGACGGTCTCTGGTAGTAGGATATCCCACACCTTCTCCTCCCAGGACCTGAAGTATGCTGGTTTCGCAGGAGGGCCACCACCAGTGCACTGACTTAATGTGCGTTCCTTCTTGAGGAGCTTCTTGACCCTCCTGCGCACATCATACCACCTGTTCTGGACGTCATCCTTTGTGCGCAACATTGGTGCTTGTGCGTTGAGCTTGTCCACAATCCTCGCCCACATCTTTGTTTTCTGTGACATGGTGGTCCTTTGGGCCAATGTTCCAAACAACTGTGGCTCTACCCTGAGGATTCCATCTACCAGGACTTCTAACTCTCTATCTGTGAACTTTGGATTCTTCTTTGGGGGCATGGTGATGGGTGGTGGTGGGTAGTGATGCGTGTGTGAGGGTGCAAGTGAGGGTGGGTGGGTGAGTGTCAGTTTTGCTGGGTATATGTGAGAGTGCTTTTGGAGAGGTACTAATTGTGTGAAGGTTGTGTGATGGGTGGGTTGTGAATGTGTCTGTGGTTGCTGTCTGATGTTGTTCTCTGCTGGCTGATCTATTGAATTCGCAAAAGATCATGGTGATTTTTTGCCTTTATATTGGTGGAGTTGTCGGTGTTTCTTTGCTTCAAGTTTTTTTTTTGAATATGTTTTGCTTGTTTGGTCCTTTTTTTTGTATTTTTTCCCTTGTGTTTTTTTAGGCATGAAGGAGATGTTCTTTTGACCGAGACGGACGCTGATGTTGGCTTGTGTGGGCTTCTCCGAGTCTTTCTTGCAGACTTTCTTCTGTGCTTCATACGCATCTGTTGCGGAGATCTCTATTGCTTCAAGTCATTGTTTTCTGTGCATGTCGGTCATGCGACTTGAGCTCCTTGCGAGTTGGTCTTGTTTCACATGCATTGCATTATACTGCGCGGGTCGGACATCGCGGGTACGTGTCGGTCGGGTTCATTACTGGTGCGTGTCGGTCGGCGCAAATTGCGTCCTGTTTCTGGGTAAATCACTGTTTTCTGTACGGCTCGTTCGTACGGCTTGTATTCCGTACAAGTCGGTTGTACGTCACAGGGGTTGCGGCGTACTACATGGGTCGTACGGCGCCTGTACGTGTCGGTCGGACTCCGTTCCAGGTTCGTGTCGGTCGGCGCGATTTCCAGCCGGAATCGGTATTGACCCATTAGTTTGGAAAATGGCTACTTAAATGAAATAATAAAAATACTTGTAGAAGGTACATTAGAAATGCAATACCATTTAAAATAATATTAATAATAATTAATGTTCTAAATGTTTTTTCTTTACTGTTTAAATATGTTAAAGTATAATAGTAAATATTACAAAATAAATAATATTTATTATTATACATTAAAATAAAATATGTTAACTTACCAATGTGATTAAACAAAATTATAATGGTTGCAAAAAATGTCTTAATGTTAACAAATATTTTTCTTTTTCAAAATGTTTTCTTACATTAATAATTTTATTTGTATTTACAACTTAAATAATAACATACAAATATAATATTATTTATTACAAAATAAGCACAAAATATAAACAAAGTTATACAATGAGAAAATTGTAATATAATGTATGTTATTATAAATGTACACTGTATGTAATTATGTAATGCATATTTACAATGTACATAAATATTCTATAACTGTTACCAAAAAAGTATGGTATATATAAAAAATGTATAAAAACCAGTGGACAACTACATCTTTTATTAGTAAAAAAATTACATATTTACTAAGTTCTACATTATAAAAAAGATAAAATTGTTTCATGCTGACTATACTTATGTTATATGTTTATGTTGATATGTTTATGTTAAAATATGTACTAAATATGGAATGTAAGCAAAAAATTATGTGTTATTATTTCTCTTCATGACAATATATATTAATAAATGTTTAATAAAACAAAATGCATAATATTTATTTGCTTGACTCTTTGAATGAAAATAAATTTGTTATAAAATATAAATATTGTGTTGTACTTAATTCTTTATTAATTGTTTTTTTCTGTATTTACAATGTAATAATTATCTTAAATTATATATCACACATATATATTTTTTAATAGACATAGATAATATACTATTACCACTTAAACATAGATTTGTATCATTAACCTTACTACAAACAAAACCCTGATATTTTACTATTCCCACTCTATACTATATCAACTAAAGGAAACTGCAGGACACTAAACATATATAATTTACTATTCCCACTCCAAACTGTATTAATTCTGGGAAGGCGTTGGACACTAAACATATAAAATATAATATTTCCACTCCAAACTAGAAAAAAATAATGGAAGGTGTTGGACACTAAACATATATAATTTACTATTCTCACTCCAAACTGTCTTAACTCAGGAAAGGCGCTGGACACTAAACATATATAACTTACTATTGTCACTCCAAACTGTATCAGCTCAGAGTGGGTGCTGGGCACTAAACGTATATAATATACTATTCCCAATCCAAACTACATTAAGTCAGGGAATGTGCCACGCTCGGAAATCTGACCATGCCAGACGGGGAAATCAGTTCAAGGGACTAATTAATGTCGGTAGTAACAAACTGAACAGCGATGCACAAAGTGTGCCTGCACTCGAAGCTGCCCACAATCACATCACACACACCACAATGATACATCACAAATGTCCATTGGCAATGTAAGCCATCCCCAGAATGGAAGAAACACCTGGACACAACCAAAACAGCAGCAGAAAACCAACCACCTCCTGGACCAGTATCCTTTGCACACCAGAAGCCGACACAGAGACAGGACATCATATAAGCACAAAGCACAACATCACATACGCCCATCTCCACACAAAACCAACCCCACACACCTGACATACTTCACAGAACTCCACCACCCCCTACACCCTGCACCCTGCACCTTTCTCACCTTTGCACCATGGCAAAAGGGAAATGCCCAAATTCACTGACACTGGGGTGCCGCTCGAGACTGCTTTTTACTCCAGTACTGTTGTTCTGACACACGAGGACGGCGTGTGGGTCTTTGCCCTTCTGGGACCCCTGTTGAGGAAGCAAGAGACTTTCGTGGCCGCAGAGGAGTGAGAGGCGCGGTGACCGGGACTGCGAGGACCAGCATTCCTGGAGACATCGACAGCTGGTTCCTCTTCCCGGCTGAGCCGCGCCCCCTCCCAGTGCCACGCCCCCTCATCTCTTATAATCAGACCTGTAAACGCGCATCGCGGGACGTGCGCGGGTCGTAGCCCGCGGCGAAGCCCGGGCAAAGGGCGGGCCCTCTGTGGCCCTCCGAGGCCTGTAGAGACTGGACTGGGCCATAGACGTTGGACATCGGTTATAATTCAGTACGTATATTATTTTTAGCTGGTATGTTGTCTAAGGACAAAGCAGACACTTGTAAAAAAACTGTATCTGGGTCAGGGCCTATGGATAACTACTTGATTAAGAAAATAACCCAGATTAATAGTGATAGAAGGGCTTCCCTAGGTCATGGAGGTCCCTCACTTATACAGGATGCCGTACAACTGGTGGTGGCTGATACACCTACACTTACACCTATGTCTACTGCTCAAGGGAAAGTTGTTACAGCAATAGCACAGGTGCATGCCGTAAGTCTTGATGATCAGCCTGACATTGAGGAAATAGAGCACCCCACATCTCCCATACGCTCGGCTAGAGTATTTAAAAAGGCAAAATTAAGAAGTAGGGGGAAGCAAAACCCATATATAGCTAACAATAAAAGGTGCCCGTTACTGAAGGCAAAGACAGACAAAGACTCTTCTTTGGGGCATATAGGGACAGTTTCAAAGTCAAACCAAACGCATTGTATTATAGAACATAATGCTTTATCAAATACTGGGGAGAGGGTGGATAAAGGGGAAGTTTCTGAATATTCCACCACTGAGGTCTCTATACAAAGCACTCCTATTAGTACGCAAGTCTCCCTTTTGAGCCCATGCAGTGGCTATGATGACGAAGGGTTATCAAATTCTCCCATATTTTCCCCTGTTTCCTCTCCCAATATAATTCATATGACACCATTTATTACTAATTCTGATATTACCAAAAAAAGAAGGGGCTGTTCATTGAAGACCCGGGAAGCTAAACTGCAGAAGAGGAGCCCCACTTTAGCTGTGAATGATGTAGTTATCTCATCAACCCCTCCTACTGTCTCTCAAACGATTACCCATTCCTCTTCCCCTTCTGAGGGTGGTTTGTTAGCAACATTTGAGAGTTTGGTAACATCATTGTTACAGCCTTTCCTAGAAAAAAATTACCCTGTGTAATACTCAACTAGCTCAGTTAGATAAAAAGGTAGAAAATAATAGACTACTACTAGTAGATCTGGCCAAGGGTGTAAACACTATAAAACCTATAGCCTCAACTGTCACAATGAAGGCAGTTACTAAACAATCTCCACCTTGCCCCACTCCCCCTACTAAAACTGTTCAAATTGGGGTAAAAGCATCCAGTCCTGCAACGGAAAAAGCTTTGCCACCACAATTGTCACAAAAGAAGCCTGTCCCTGTAATTAAAGCCACAAGTATAGCAGGCGACCAAGGGGGGGAAAATTTAAGTGTAGAAGAAAGAGCAGAGACATCGCATGATAAGGCTATTAAGGAGAATGAGACAGGGAATTCCCACAATAGAAAGGGGTATCGTCAGAGATTCGTAGACTTACCACCCGAAGCAGCCCCCTATACAATAGTTATGGCGGGCGTCCCTGAGCAAATTGCGGGCATTAGGGAAGATCATCGAGCCTTAAGAAAAAAAGTGACTTATTGGCTGCGTAATAATAGACCTTTGCCCGCCCACATTAATGGAGAAATTCTTAATGTGAGGCGTTCAACGTGGGTGGGCCCTCGACCCAAAGATAAGAAAGGGGATGTCATTATTGTAAACTTTAAGGACCATAGAGCTGTCAGACATATCGGAGATTGGTATGACCTGAGAAGTAGCGATTCAATCACAACCCACTATCTCAGCTACTTTTATCCCTATTCGCCAGGGCAACACTCTAGAAATAGGGATCAATCAATCAATCATCAATCATAGACATTTATAGAGCGCTCTACTTACCCGGAGGGTCTCAAGGCGCTAGGGGGGGGGGGGGGTGCTGCTACTGCTCGAACAGCCAGGTCTTGAGCTTCTTCCTGAAGGCGAGGTGGTCTTGGGTCAGGCGCAGGTCGGGAGGGAGGGAGTTCCAGGTCTTTGCGGCCAGGTAGGAGAAGGATCTTCCTCCTGTCGTCGCTCTTCGGATGCGGGGGACGGCGGCGAGGGCGTGACTGGCTGATCGGAGGTGTCGTTTGGGAGCGTAGAAGTTGATGCGGTTGTTGAGGTAGCTCGGGCCTTGATTGTGGAGGGCTTTGTGTGCGTGGGTGAGGAGACGGAAGGTGATTCTCTTGTTGACCGGGAGCCAGTGCAGGTCTCTCAGGTGTCCGGAGATGTGGCTGTGTCGTGGGACGTCGAGGATGAGTCTGGCTGAGGCGTTCTGGATCCGTTGGAGTCTCTTCTGGAGCTTGGCGGTGGTTCCGGCGTAGAGGGCGTTGCCGTAGTCCAGTCGGCTGGTGACGAGGGCCTGGGTGACCGTCTTCCTGGTCTCGGTGGGGATCCACCGGAAGATCTTACGTAGCATGCGCAGGATGTTGAAGCATGACGAGGAGACGGCGTTGACTTGTTTGGTCATGGAGAGGGAGGAGTCCAGGATGAAGCCCAGGTTGCGTGCGTGGTCTGTTGGTTTGGGTGCGGTGCCCAGGGCGGGGGGCCACCAGGAGTCGTCCCAGGCGGAGGGCGAGGATCCCAGGATGAGGACTTCCGTCTTGTCCGAGTTCAGCTTCAGGCGGCTGGTCGACATCCACTCGGCTACCTCTTTCATCCCTTCGTGAAGGTTGGCTCTGGCGGCGGCGGGGTCGTTGGTCAGGGAGAGGATCAGCTGGGTGTCGTCGGCGTAGGAGATGATGTTCAGGTTGTGTTGGCGTGCGATGGCCGCGAGGGGGCTCATGTAGACGTTGAAGAGGGTTGGGCTCAGCGAGGATCCTTGGGGTACGCCGCAGATGACTTCGGTAGCCTCTGACTTGTATGGTGGTAGGCGGACTCTCTGTGTCCTTCCGTCGAGGAAGGAGATGTTCCATTTCAGTGCCTTCTCCTGGATTCCGACGTTGTTGAGGCGCTGCGCTAGGGTGCGGTGGCAGACGGTGTCGAAGGCCGTGGAAAAGTCTAGGAGGATGAGGGCCGCTGTTTCTCCGTTGTCCATCAGGGCTCGAATGTCATCGGTGGCAGCGATGAGGGCGGTCTCGGTGCTGTGGTTGGCCCGGAAGCCAGACTGCGAGGGGTCGAGGGATCCATTCGTCTCGAGGAAGGCGGCCAGCTGCTTGTTGACGGTCTTCTCGATGACTTTGGCCGGAAACGGGAGCAGCGAGATGGGGCGGTAATTCTTGAGTTCGGTGGGGTCCGCTGTTGGTTTCTTGAGTAGAGCGCTGAGTTCGGCGTGCTTCCAGCTCTCAGGGAAGGTGGCGGTGGTGAAGGAGGTGTTGATGATGTCCCGCAGGTGGGGTGCGATGACAGCGTCTGCCTTGTTGAAGATGTGGTGAGGGCAGGGGTCGGTCGGAGATCTGGAGTGGATGGAGTTCATCATGCGGACGGTGTCTTCGGTGCTGATCGGGGTCTAGGCGCGGAGGGTGGTGGTGGGGGGCGTTGGTTCGGTCGTGTCGGTCGTGGCGTTCGTCGGTTGGGTGCTGAAGCTGTTGTGTATGTCCGCGATCTTGTTGTGGAAGTAGGAGGCGAGGGAGTTGCAGAGTTCTTGCGATGGGATAAAGTAAGGCAGCCTGTAAACTGGTCCGGTTTAAATCAAAATGGACACAGTCAGACTCCCCATTTCCAAACTCAGAGGCAATTAAATTTTCATCAAAGGCCTATCTATCCACCAACTCCTGGGCCGAACTTTGGATACAATTACCATTGGGATAATAGAGGTCCTCCCCTACCAGTTTACAACTTACCAATCCATAATCGGTTTGACGCCTTTTCGGGCTTAGATTACATTGATTGACAAAAACAGGATAATTGTAAGAAGTTACTGAGAGTAGGGAATGTTACTGATTCTAAGGGGAATTCAATAGTGCGTAGGCCAATAGAGGGCTGTAAGATTACCCTAACCTCGGAACAGCCCCTAAATATAAATCATGTAGACTCTGAAGAGCCTCTGTGTAAAACACCGAGTACTCTGGAGTTAGACATGAGTGGTGATCACGGAGAAATAGGTTCCTTATCTAACAAGATATCAGGCAATATTTCCTTGGGAGTTACTGAAGCAAAGGAGAAAGGGAAATCCTGTACACTCCTATTTTGGAATGTGGCAGGATTAAGTAATAAAATTAATAACCCATCGTGGGAGACGGTAATCAACGGGAAGGATATTGTGGCCCTTCAAGAAACCTGGTCTATGGAACCAGTGTACATAAGTGGATACAGAACTTTTTTTACTTCGGCTGTGGGGGTTCAACATGGTCGTGCAAAGGGAGGCCTAATTACATTTATCTCCAACCAGCTTAAGTACGAGAAAGTACATTTTATGCCCAAATCTAGCTATTACCAGGTAATAACCCTAGGCACTAAGAAGGGAATCAACGTTGTTGTGATAAATTTTTACAACAACATTCCGAAAGATGAAATTCCCAATATCTTAAAAAAGCTCAGGGAGGACATACAATATGAAATAGACAAGTCTGATAGGGAATTGATAATTTTATGGGGGGGGGGGATTTTAATTGCCCACTCTGTACAAAGGGAAAAAAGGGGATTTGTGGCCTCATGTTAGAACAGGATATCAGTTTGACACACTTTAATCACTCCTTGACCGGGGATTTACTTAATGAATTAGTGTTTGCGCATGATCTGGTTTATGCAAATGAAATAGCCCAAAATCCAACTCCCTTTGCTCCCACGTTCATTGGTAGAGGGGCATCATCTACTATTGATTTTATTCTTACATCAAACAGTTATTGTCACGGCATTGATAAGTCAGAGACTCTAGAACTACCCCTAAGTGACCATTTGCCCCAAATAATAGTGTTCGACAATCCTTTTTCTGAACATCTTGAACACATTCCTGACCCGTGTAATGTCCCTGACGTAACTCTGGGGAGGCAAAATGGGTATAGTCTAAAATGGGGCAAGGTTGCACCAGATAGGTTCTTGGAGAAGCTTTTGAATGTTTGCTCTGATAGTTTCGCAATTTGTTTAGGGGAAGCGTCTCATTGTGACCAAATATTGGAACATTTTAATAGAATAGCCTCTGAAATTAAAAATAGCCTGAGGGTGGAGATAAAGAATAGGAACAGGCGTGTTAAAAGCTGGTTTGATACCGCTTGTAAAAGGGCATTAACTGATCTGAAACACGCTATTCATTAGTAATAAGAGGGTTAAGGAAAAAAATATAATGAGGCCCTGAAAAATAGAAAAGCCGCTATAAAAAAGGAGGCCCTAGATGCACTCTGTGAGGCCGCCCAATCGAAGGATGCATCTGCTTTTTGGAGGGCAGTTAACGCCCCCTTCCTCTTTGATAATCACAAAGCTCGTATAAAGCTAGCAATTACTGAGGATGAATGGGTGGAACATTTTTCAAATTTGTATAAGTCTCAAGATGATCATCATCCTATAAATGTTTTTAAAATGGGTAACGTTGGAATGGGGGATGAAAAATTGGTGATAACTCTGGAGGAAGTCATGATGGGGTTGAAGGCCATGAAGAGAGGCAAGGCTGCCGGCCCTGACGGGATCCCTGCAGATCTATATAAAGTGAACAACGAGCTTTGGGGCCCCTTGTTGGTACAGCTTTTTAATGCTGCTCTCGCTGAGGGTCTGAATCCATCTTGGTTTACCTCGATTATCGTTCCAATATACAAGAAGGGTGATAGACAAGACTGTGCTTGTTATAGGCCAATCTCCCTTCTTGATTCAGCTATAAAAATTCTCGGTAGAATCATCCTGGTTAGACTACAGAACTGGGCAGAGGAAAATGAAATCATGAGCGATCTACAGTATGGTTTCCAGAAGGGCATGGGAACTGTAGAACAATGTTTGAATCTAATGATTGTCCAGCAAAAGTACATGAGGGTTAAAGGAGAAAGGTTATATTTTATGTTCGTTGATTTATCCTCGGCATTTGATTGCGTGTCACATTCAAAGTTGTGGGAAATTTTGAAAGGGGTGGGCGTGGAAGATTCGATTAATGGCTTCCTGAGAGAATTATACTCAGGAGCATCAGCCTCAGTCCGATATGGCCGCGGGGGAGAATGTACCAGGAATTTTGGAGTGGGACGTGGAGTACGTCAGGGGTTCGTCCTGGCCCCCTTTTTATTTCTCCTCTATATAAACG
Organism: Lissotriton vulgaris; assembly: GCF_964263255.1. NCBI lineage: Eukaryota > Metazoa > Chordata > Amphibia > Caudata > Salamandridae > Lissotriton > Lissotriton vulgaris. Next base: position 1,919,058,070 of record NC_141691.1, read on the forward strand.
GACTTGAGTGTCGTCTCCTGCAGGAGTGCAGGGATATGCTTAGGGTGGGTAAGAGGCCGATCCCTGCACTCTTGTATGCGGACGACGCCGTCTTAATGGCCCGTACTCCCCTGGCCTTACAAAAACTGCTAATATCCTTTGAAAAGTTCATGTTGAATTTAGATTTGAAAATTAATTGCAGTAAAACATACTCCATGAACTGTGGCACAAGATCCAGGGTACAAATGAAAAGAATGTATTTAAATAATGTTCCCCTGGAAAATGCTACCACTTTCCCTTACCTAGGCATACTATTTCACGAATCCGGGGGATGGACAAGTGCTTTAAAGGCCAGAACTTTGTTGTTCCAAAAAACAATAATGGCCATAAAGACTTTTATAAAAAAGCTGGGTCATAAACCAATTAGAGAAATCTTGGTTATATATAATGCTACAAGTACCTCCGTTGCACTGTATGGTGCGGGTCTTTGGGGTTTTTCTAATATAGAATCATTACAATTAACTGAAAACAAATTTTTAAGGGATATACTTGCAGTACCACAGAGTGTCTCAACATATATTTGTCATACTGAACTGGGTCAACCGTATATTTCAGATCTAATTAGAATTCAGCCCATCCTTCTGTGGCACAGGGTATGGACTACAAATGAATATGTGGTCAATCGGGCTGTGCTACAGGATATACTAAATATGGATAATGTGGGTAGTGTTGATTGGCTAAATTATATCAAACATTTCATGATTGAAATTGGTTGCCGTGAATACTATGAGGACCCTCCATCAATGGGAAACATCTCCAGAAAACTGTTGAAAAAACTGAGTTTGGAATATCTCGATGATAAGAGAACACGAGTGGAAATGAGTAAACAGACAGTTACTGCGCATAACTTAGTATTATCTGGTGTAAAAGTACAGCCCTATTCAACCTTGATGATGTCGAATTATGATCGATTCCTCTTGACCCGTTTTAGACTAAATATCCTCTTTAGACTCTTGTCATTCCCACAAATGAATTTATGGTCGCGAAATTTGCCTACCTGCCCGTGTGATGATTCCTCACCCCAATCAGATATTCATATTTTATTTTTTTGTAAATTTTATACTATGCCTCGCAGAAAATTTATAATCCCCTTTCTTAAAGATATGAATTTTAACAGATGTCGTCTAGCTTTTATAGAATGTCAGAGAATGGACACAGTTTTTACCGTTGCCGTACTTTCAAGTTTTTTTAAGCATGTACTTAAATTACGAAAATCAATTGGTGCTAATGTAATATAATGGATCTGTTATCTTTTTTGTGTAAACTGTAATTTTCATGTTGTTGCTTTTATGATTATTGATTTAATCGAATAAAGTACTTTCTGATTCTGATTCACTGACACTGAGTTGAAACTGATGGTAGAAGAGATAATAAGGGTCGAACCACATTTGCATGTAAGCCTGGTCCAACACACCCCACTTTTTGGCACAACCTAGATGTGGACAATGATCTACAACAAAGTCAATGCTGTAGGGACCACACTACGCACACTGTGTGACATCCAAAGGTGGTGAGTCGACCACAAGGCCTTGGTCAAGCATCGTGCCCACATGAACCATGAGGCGGACCTTAGAATTGGTGGCGGCACTCACGGGGGAGTGAAGGCTGGTAAGTACAAACAAAATTATCACATCCCACTGTAATGCACTGTTGTGCACATGTGAGCCTCAATTGCCAGACAAAATCTAGCTGATGTACAATGCACGCTGTCAACATGAAAGTCTCCTAAGGCTAGCATGTCCTTTCTCTGCTACACTGAACAGGTAGGTAGCCATCTTACTCGGGAGGGGGTTGTCGGGACCTGACAGCAAGATCAGAATTCCAGCAAGGCCCTTTGTCTTCCCTCCCAAACAGCAGGGAGCTATCCGACCAGCCCAACCTGCATATGTGAGCCAACTCTGTCAAGCTTCATAAGTTACAGCTAGTGCACACACAGTAATACCATTGAAAGTTCATAGGAATCACAGTGTCATTGATGAAGTCACATGTAACTGCAAAGCAAAACCTCCTGCCTTCACTGTCCCCGCCACCACCATGACTCCCACAACATCTTCAACAACAATGCTGAGCCCTGCAGCACCTACCTGTGTGGCAGCCACCTCCACCGTCACCATTGCTGGCTCCAACACTGTCCCGATGCCAGTTACAGTCAACACCACCAGTCCGCTTTGGGATGCTGGGGACAGTGTGCAGCGGCAGCACCAGACAACGCCACAGGTTCGTGGCAGTAGGTCAGGTGGCAGGACAACTGGGTTACAGTCACAGGAGGACAATGAGACAGAGGCCCAGACCACCATGCAAACTGTCCTTGATGCATACCAGCAGAACCAGGGATAGATGGGCCAGGTCCCTGATGAATTGCGTGAACTCCTTCTGCTGCAGAGGTCCAAGGACACTCGTTTGGGAGAAATTGCTGAATATAGGTGCCAGGTTGTGGGTGACCAGAAGCACATGCATGCCGCACAAACAGCTGGCCACCCCCAGTGGCCAGCCAGATGATAGCCACAACACCTCAGCAGTGGCCACAGGGAGGGTTGAGCCATATCACAGCGAATACACAGACACCACCGATCATGCAGCAGGTTCCCCCAGGCCAAAGGGCGTAGGGGGCATCTGATAAAAAGTCCCAGGGAGGATCATGTGGCAAAGCACCATGCCGTACCAGTTCTTGGAGCCAGCGTTGATGTCACCAGTGTCACACCGAGCACTGACTTTGTTGTAAATCCGTACACACATTGCCACAAGGATGGGAGTGTACTGTTGGACTGTGGAATCCCACCTCCCACCATTGTGTGTTCTACCCGAACTATCCATGTACCATCACTTTCAACTTCAACACCTGTCACTCTTTCACCTGCCTGCCTTTGTGACAAAAGGAATATTTATCATGGTAAGTAGCATGGTAACTCAAATTGCAATGTATCATGAGATGTGAATGCAACAATCCGTTGACAGAGTAGAGGAACCTGGAACGCCACAAGGAGAAGACAGTGATATGACATATGATGGCAGTACAGGAAAAGCACTGCCCTAGGCAATACTGTACAAGATGCATAACAGTTAACACAGGCCAACACCATCAAAATGGACAGAAGGGGGATGGGAGCACCCCACTTCACCTCCCAGAATAGTTTACCCATCAGCATCCTGGGAAGTGTTCTGCAGTTGTAATGCTCACTTGTCTTTCTATAGAAGTGAGTCACCACAGCTGGATGCAGGTCAGTGATGTCAATCCCTAGACACATGTGTGTTGCGTGATTGTCCTACATCAGTAGAGGTTAGATACATTGTGATTGCTGTCTGCTGAGGGAGCAGCCAAAATCCAGTTAGATCTCGGTGCCTCTCCCTGCCCGAATCAGGTGAAACACTGCAGTCCAATGGCAAGTAAGCATTATGACTGAACTGCATTTACTGTAATGCTAAGGGATGAACTGTGCTGGGAGGTGAAGCAGTGTGCCTCCATCCCCCTAGCAACAGCAACATGGACATGACAGCAGTTGTCACAGATTACATAGGGCAGACCAATGTAATCCTGAGCAGTGTGCCCACAAGAGCCAGCATCACAACACATCCTGTTATGGGAATGATAGAGACATTGTCGCATTCACACACTCAAGTACTGTTGCACAGGGATTAACATGTGACATGTGCTAATCATGCGTGTTGAACCACGTGAACACCAGTCCATGAAAACATACCCACGCTACATCTATGTACCAACCAAAGTTACCTTTCCCTGAATGAGCACAACTGCTGCAGTCACAGGGCAGGCAGCACGTAGATAGGAACCGTTGCGGGCCATGTTCCTTGCTGTAGCAATGTTCACCACACTCCCCCACATGTGATCGTGATTATTCATTTGTGGGCTCACATTCTCACAGCAAAAGCATACTTCAATCAGTGTGCAGGCACAATAGCCTTCTGTCTGGACAAGCAGTCGATCCCACATCAGCCCGGAGACCTTCAAATTCCAGGTGTCTTGACCATCCCGCACGATTCATTCACTGCGGAGCACGGCACTCCCACTTTTTTCTTGGGGAACCGACACACAAATTATTGATAGCGTCTGACGCTGAATACCGTTGCAAATTTTTTTTAAACTTTTGTGCTATGGCTTGTCCCTTCGTTTCATGCTATTTTGGGAGTACTCCCGGGTGTCATTCCTCTATTTTACATACTGCATTTAGCGATTTCAGGTCAATATTTTGGCTGTACAACTGAGCGCTGGTTCTGAGATTGCTCTCAAGCCATGTCTGACCATCCTGTGGTCCAGGCCAACCACGGTCAGTTGCAACTGTACCATGACCACATGCAGCTTCTCTTCAGAAGTGTCCCATTAGCTGTGCTTCACATCAGATTTATGCAAAAACGACAGTTGATGCAAACACCACCAGCTGATCCACGCCGCCAAGAAGTCGGCACTCAAAGAACGACTGGACAACAACGCCCACGGCAGCAAGGAACTTTTCAGCATCGTCAAAGAGTTCTCCAACCCCAGCGCCCGAAACAACAACATCACTCCCTCGCAAGACCTCTGTAACTCACTCGCCACGTTCTTCCACCGCAAGATCGCCGACATACATAACAGCTGCGACGCACAGACCACGCACCCTACCGCCGAACCAATGCCCGCCACCACCACCCTCTGCAACTGGACCCCGATCAACACCGAAGACACCACCCGCACGATGAACTTCATCCACTCCGGATCACCAACTGACCCCTGCCCACACCACGTCTTCAACAAAGCCGACGCCATCATCGCACCCCATCTCCGGGACATCATCAACTCCTCCTTCCACACCGCCACCTTCCCGGAGAGCTGGAAGCACGCCGAGCTTACCGCCCTCCTGAAGAAACCAACGGCGGACCCCACCGACCTCAAGAACTACCGTCCCATCTCGCTCCTTCCCTTTCCAGCCAAAGTCATCGAGAAGACCGTCAACAGACAGCTTGCCGCCTTCCTCGAGACGAATGGATCCCTCGACCCCTCGCAGTCCGGGTTTCGGGCCAACCACAGCACCGAGACCGCCCTAATCGCAGCCACCGACGACATCAGAACCCTGATCGACAACGGGGAAACAGCTGCCCTCATCCTCTTGGACTTCTCTGCGGCGCTCGACACCGTCTGCCACCGCACCCTAGTGAAGCGCCTCAGCAACATCGGAATCCGAGAGAAAGCACTGGAGTGGATCATCGCGTTCCTCGCCGGAAGAACCCAGAGAGTCCGCCTCCCCCGTTCAGATCCGAGGCCACCGAAGTCATCTGCGGCATACCACAAGGATCTTCACTCAGTCCAACCCTCTTCAACGTCTACATGAGCCCCCTCGCAGCCATCGCACGCCAACACGACCTCAACATCATCTCCTACGCCAATGACACCCAGCTGATCCTCTCCCTCACCAACGACCCCACCACCGCCAGAGCCAACCTACACGAAGGGATGAAAGACGTCGCCGACTGGATGAGGAACAGCCGCCTTAAACTGAACTCAGACAAGACGGAAGTCCTCATCCTGGGATCATCACCCTCCGCCTGGGACGACTCCTGGTGGCCCCCAGCCCTGGGCACCGCTCCCAAGCCAACGGACCACGCACGCAACCTGGGCTTCATCCTGGACTCCTCCCTGTCGATGACCAGACAAGTCAACGCCGTCTCATCTTCGTGCTTCAACACCCTGCGCATGCTCCACAAGATCTTCAGATGGATCCCCACGGAAACCAGGAAGACCGTCACCCAGGCACTCGTCACCACCCGAATGGACTACGGGAACACCCTCTACGCCGGAACCACAGCCAAACTTCAAAAAAGACTCCAGCTCATCCAGAACGCCTCCGCACGACTCATCCTGGACATCCCCCGACACAGCCACATCACCAGACACCTGGAGCCCTGCACTGGCTCCCCGTCAGCAAGAGAATCACGTTCAGACTCCTCACTCACGCACACAAGGCTCTCCACGACCTGGGCCCCAAGTACCTCAACGACCGCATGACCATCTACACGCCCACCCGCCAGCTACGATCAACCAGCCACGCCCTCGCCACCATACCACGCATCCGCAGAGCCACCGCCGGAGGAAGATCCTTCTCCTACCTGGCAGCCAAGACCTGGAACTCCCTCCCCACCCACCTAGGCGAACCCAGGACCATCTCTCCTTCCGAAAGCAGCTTAAGACCTGGCTGTTCGAGCAGTAGCATACCCCCTCCCCCAGCGCCGTGAAACCCTCCCGGGTGAGTAGCGCGCTTTATAAATGCCGTGATTGATTGATTGATTGACAGAATGCAGAACAATGTCATACATGCACCCCAGTACAGAGATCTGGGTCTAAATCCATCGTTTTTTTTGCTCACCATGCCATTCCAGTTTGAACCCAGCCATATGCAAATCAGTCGACCCTGTGCCCCATGGGAACAGTCCAGCCCGAACTGCCAAGCCAGGTCCTTTTGCGTTCGCATCAGATTTAGGCATACCTTCAGCTATGCCTATTTCACCATGCGAGCAACCAGTCAGTGGCCCATGGATGTCTGCCTTTCCAACACATCCATTGCTGCCCTGGATCATGAGCTGTGGGTGAGTCCTTTGTTGGTTCATGACCAGGACTGCTTCAGTGATACACGTTTCTGGGATGCCTTTCGATGTGTCAGACAGGCTGACAGCCAGGCTTGTGCGTTTGCACAATGGCTCCTGCGTCATGCCCTCATCGAACCGCTTCTAGGTTCTCATGGGATGCACCTTTCATCCTCGTGGTGCGAGGAGCACATCTTCTCCTTCATACTGCTGGATTGGATGGCGATTCCTTTTGCTGAAGATGATTTGGACTGTCTATTGGAACTAATTGCCTTCAACGCTGCCTGTGCCTTTGTGGATTTGTAACTACTTAACAGGAACTGTTGGTGACTAATTCGATATCCTTTTGCCTTTTTAACTCCTACTTACACGAATTGTCATTCATCTCTCTGAATTTTGCCATGTCTGCATTGGCTTTGACTCTGCTGACCCCTGTGGTCTGTTTCACTTGGTACCACAGAACTGAGCAAGGGGAGGCGGTCATCTAACCGTCATGGACATTGTCGACTGGCATGAACCTGGCTTACATTATGCAGAAGTAGCGCAGGAATATTACATGGCGAAGTTGTCACATGAGAAGTGTACTCAGAGCTTTTACTCTGTGCGGTCTTGGAGTACTGGCTGAAAATTCTGACCGTGGTCGGAGAACATTGTCCCTTGTCATTTTATTCTGTTCCTGCCCTGGCACCCCGACTCAACAAAGTGTCACAGCTGAACGAGGACACGGGTGCCTTTTAGATGTCATGGGAAGGCAGGCTAGTTGCCCCATACTTGGAAAGTGATCCATCCAGTGATGAGAGTGGCACAGCACATGGGATGCACATTTCACCATGTATTGGAATGGGGTCTGCTGACAAAGCCCAGAGACCCGGGACACCCCATTGAACTTCCTTCCAGCAAGGGGTGGGGGGATATGCTCATGGGTCTCTGTCCAGAGGTATTATTGATCTGACAACTAGCTTCATGTCATATGGATGTCTTACTATGGTAACTGTTTTTGTACTCATGCATTCTCAGCTTGTGGTGTTACGTATGTAGCATGGTCTGACACTGTAGTAAAAAATGCACATTTCAAAGCATTTCTTGTCTTCAACTGCTCTATTTGTGTACACGCACCTGAATTCCTCTGTGTGAATAGGAGAGCAAGTGGGGCACTATAGCAATTGGTTCCTGTGCTTCTGGGTGCTTCTGGGTGCTCAGTACCTGCCTTTTCATGTTCTCCGATCCAGCGCTTAGTCCTGTATGTGTCCAAAATGGCAGAAATACCTATCAAATCTGTGAGATGACAGCAAGGCACGCAGACACAGTCATAGTTGCTAATTTTCACTCTACAGTCAACGGAAGTAGTTGACGATGAGCTGTTGATGCTGGTCAAGGCCTTTTTCCTCACCACTGTCATTGTCACTGGGCATGTGTGGGTTGGGAGCAGGAGGCTGCTGCTGTTCATCGTCGTCCAGATTATGGGGGATTCTGCTGCACAAGGCCAGGTTGTGTAGCATGCAGCAGTCGACTACTGTCTGGCATGCCTTCTGTGGTGAGTACAGGAGGGCCCCACCAGTCTTGTCTAGGCACCTATATCTTGAATTCAGCAGTCACAAAATGCGCTCTACTACACGACGTGTCCTCCCATGTGCATCATTGTATTGGACTATCCCCGGCGTTGTTGGATTCCGCAGTCGGGAGAGCAACCACGGACGATTGGGATACCCAGAGTCACCCAGTTGTGAGACAAACAGGCAAACAGTGTTATCTGGAAATGTGAGGAGAGCAGCATGTCACACATACATCACAGTCATTGACACAGCCCACTCACCAACAAACCAGGCCCGCTCGGGTGCAGATTGAACATCAATTGGGGTATGCTACTGTTCTGCAAGATGTGGGAATCATGTGCCCACCCAGGATACTTAGAACACACATGTGGGATGATCTGATCCACCTGGCATGTCACTTGCAGGTTGATGGAGTGGTAGTGGTTGCAGTTCCTATAGATGTGTTCACTTGCCTGTGGCGGAACATGGGCAATGTGGGTGCCTTCAATGGCTCCCATAACATTTGGAATGCAAAGAGATTCCCTCCCGAGCACTCTATGAAGATAAATTCAAGGTAAATGTAATAATACGTCCGTGAAAATCCTGATTGGCACAATCACCAAAGTCCAAATTCAAATTCCGATATTCCGGACAAGATGTTCCAACAGCGTTTATTTCTTCACACTCATATTCATTCCAGTTAGTAAATCATTTCTCCAAATGATGCAGCCAACACTTGTTTCGACGTGATTGATCAAGACACATTGACTTCCTCAGGGCTGTTAATTCTGTACACTCGTCATAAGTATAAATCTCATGGGAACGCCGGTCGGGAAAGTGATGATATTAACTACCCATTGTCGAATCTGGATATTTGAACCTTAGAACTTTGGTGGGAGTTACTTTGTGTACACCGAGAATTGAAGTTAGAGGTATTGGACGGATGTTGATGCGACATATGTACTACAAGAAGTATTGATACTACAGTCGAAGGACTTGAGTTGATGACACGGAATGAATGGTGTTTCTGATGGTACCTAATATCGTGATATTTATACTTATGACGAGTGTACAGAATTAACAGCCCTGAGGAAGTCAATGTGTCTTGATCAATCACGACGAAACACTTGTTGGCTGCATCATTTGGAGAAATGATTTACTAACTGGAATGAATTGTAATTGTAATTGTAATTGTAAAGGTTCTTCTATAGCGCATGGCCACTCGTAAGCATCCCAGCGCTTGATATTAACCAGAGAAAAAATAGATAACAGATACCCGAAGTACAGAGGCCTAACTTATCTAAGTCTTAGGGAACAGTACAGTTTTTAGCTTTTTGCGAAATGCGAGCAAGTTAGGCTCTTGACGGAGTGGTGGAGGGAGAGCATTCCATAACTTGGCCGCATTTCGCGAAAAGAGGCGGCCCCCTGTTCGGGCCCTGTTGGTCTTGGGAATTATTAAAAGGTTTTGCTGGTTTGAGCGAAGATTCCTGGGTGGTTTATATGGCCTGATCATATCATTTAAAATAGGGGGGCCCATCCCATTAAGAGTTTTATGGACCAGACAGAGGGTTTTGAAGTGAACCCGTTCCCTTATTGGAAGCCAATGCAAGGTCCTCAACGAGGGTGCAGCTGATGTGCGGCGGCTGGTACCAGTAAGTAGCCTTGCTGCAGAGTTCTGGGCAGTATGGAGTTGCCGAGTAACCGAAGCAGGGGCTCCTAAATAGAGCGCATTTCCATAGTCCAGCCTAGATAGAATAAGGGACTGGACTATGGTTTTCTTGGCTGCTTCGGGTAGCTGAGGAAGGATTTTACGAATTGTCTTCAGCAGGCCAAAGCAGGTGGCCACTGTCTTTCTTGCCTGGGTTTTAAAAGACAATTCCATATCCAGCCAGAAGCCGAGGCTTTTTATCTCGGACTTTGGGGTAGGCCCAAGCCCCATGCAGGAGGGCCACAGTGTGGAATTATTAAATGTGGCTTTTTTTCCTAGTAGCATCAGCTCAGTTTTCCCCCCATTCAGCTTCAGATGGGACGCATCCATCCATTTCGAAACCGCCTCCAGGCAGCTGCAGAGGTTGGTCGGAAGGGGTTCCACCTGATTTAAGGAGACAACTAGCTGAGTGTCATCAGCATAACTTACTAACTGGATTCTAAAGGGGGCCACTACCTCTGCCAGAGGCGCCATGTACACATTAAATAGTGTGGGGCTAAGGGAGGAACCCTGTGATACCCCACACAGTAATGGCACTGGAAGGGAGCAGCTGGTCTCTGAGAAAACCTTAAAAACTCTGTCGCTGAGGAAAGACCCGAGCCACATAAGGGCCTTGCCCGTGACTCCAATCCTTTCAAGGCGAGATAGAAGGACACGGTGGTTAATCGTGTCGAAGGCGGCGCTGAGGTCCAGGAGGATAATGGCCGCGCTGCCAAATGCGTCCAAAATCCTCCTGGAATCCTCAACCACCCTCAGCAGAGCTGTCTCGGTTCCCTGTCCTCTCCGGAATCCTGTTTGAGTAGGGTGTAGCAAATCATGGGTCTCCAAATAAAATGCTAGCTGTTTATTCACCCATTTTTCGGTAAGCTTACTGATGCCAGGAAGAAGGGAAATGGGGCTGTAGTTGGAAAAATCGTCAGGGTCGAGATTTGGTTTTTTCAACTGGGCCCTGACCATGGCCAACTTCCAGTCTTGCGGTACTATACCTAGTTCCAGCGAGGTGTTAACTAAGTTGATGATGTGCTTGCTGACAAGGGGTAGAGCCAGTTTTAGAATGGTCATCGGGGCAGGATCAAGCGGGGAACCGCTTTTTATGGAGCTAAAGAGAGGGGGTAAAAGTTCTGCACTGAGCGGAGAGAAAAATGAGAGGTGAGGTGGAATAAAATCAGTATCACCTACCGAAGAAGGGATTAATTCAGCCACAGATAGGGGAGGAAGAGAGAGAAGGATATTTTTGGTTTTTGTGGCAAAAAAGCTTGCTAGTTTATTGCAACGAACACCAGATTCCTCGGGGGATAGTACTGATGATGGCGGGTCCGGGTCTTTTACCAGAGTTTTAACTATCTTAAACATCTCTCTAGGGGCATTAGCAGAGTTCTCAATTTTTTCTGCATAAAAGGTAGATTTGGCTATGTTGAGGGCAGATTTATATTTCTTTATAGTAGATCTGTATTTATTTTTCTTCTCCTCGTCAACTCGCCACTGCCTTTCCTCCCGTTTACATTCCTGTTTAAGGGACCTTAGGTCTGAATTAAACCAGGGCTGTTTATTAGGACCTTTTTTATTTGTGATACATTTTTTTGGGAGCACACTGTCCAGTGATTGTTCAATCCATTGGTTAAAGTCTTTATTCGCCCTATCGATGTTCTGGTTGGCCAGAGGCTCTGCTTCAATGTTTCTATCCAGTCATTCAGTTCTAGTTTCGTCCAGCGCCTACCTAAGGCTTTATGAGAAGGTTTAATGGAGCTGGGTCTATTTGTCCTCCATGTAAAAGGGATTACCATATGGTCTGACCAGGGAATTGAGTATGGTTCAGCTGAGGTCAGTTCTACAACGTTTGAGAATATGGGATCTAAAAGATTCCCTTTGGAATGAGTGGGATGCAGAACTATCAAGTTTAGTTCACAGGCGGCTAAGTCTTTAGTTAATTCCATTGCAATGGTATCCAAAGGATTATTAAAATGGAGGTTCAGGTCTCCTAACACTATGAAGTTAGAGACCGTGCTGGCTAGTTCCAAAGTGGTTTCGATGAGCCCTTCCACAAATTGTTCTATCGGGCCAGGTGGACGGTAAATTAGAAGGCCGGAGAGTGACAGTTCTGAGGATAGTGTGATAGAGAATTGTGTACTCTCACAGTCTGGGATAGAACTGTCAGTCATACGGCAAATTAGATGTTCCCTATAGAGAATAGCAATCTCACCTCCAACCTTAGGTCCTCTATCCCTGTGTTGGATCAGATATCCAGATGGGAGAGCTCGGACAATGTCGGGGCCAGAAGTGGATCCAAGCCACGTTTCTGTTAAAAAAAGGATATCCAAATCCAAATCTTCGATTAGTAAGGAAATTCCGATGGCATGTTTTGGTAAGGAGCGGCAGTTGACCAATGCCATTTTTAAAGCGACCTCTGCTTTTCTTGTTTTAGGGCTCTGTCTTGTTTTAGTAAGCGCCTCAGTTGTCCTAAAAGAACAATGTTGGCATGATAGGCCGCCAAGCGCAGGGTCCACAGAGTGGCTGCAGGAAAATGGAAGTGCCCCCTTTAGGGAAAGGAGTGCCGAGCGTGAATATATTGATGGGGGTGAGGCTGATGTAACAGGGGTCCTGGGCCCTGGGCCCGACTGGGCGCGAACGGGCGCAAACGGGCAGGACTCTGGCACGACTCCGGCGCAGGTCCGGCGCGTCCGCAGTACACATCCGCTACGCGGAGCCATGCCTGTTCTTTTAATGGCGCTGCTAGAGCGCGTGATCTGCGTGTCCCACACCCAATATGGCCGCCAAGATCACAATCCCAGCCCTCTGCGTCGATACTCGGCCGAGGGCGATTCAAAGGTAGGGGAGGAGTGAGTGAGCACAAGGCGCTTAGGAGCGCTAAGGGGGGGGGGGTCTCTAATCTGTAGCGCTTAATTATTCAGGCACGGTCGAATTTACACAAAATAAAGCGCAAAGTACACAGAGTAAAAAGCTTTCAGGGGAGTGATTAAAATCAATAAAGTAAAGATAGAGACCTCCTGGCTTCCGCATCAGGAGAGAAAGTTGCTTCTGGTCGTAATCACCAGGGGATGTTCCTAGTTCCCTTTTATGGCGCTGCTAGAGCGCGTGATCTGCGTGTCCCACACCCAATATGGCCGCCAAGATCACAATACCAGCCCTTGGCGTCGATACTCGGCCGAGGGCGATTCGAAGGTAGGGGAGAGGTGAGTGAGCACAAGGCGCTTAGGACCGCTAAGGGGGGGTCTCTAATCTGTAGCGCTTAATTATTCAAGCGCAGTCGGATTTACACAAAATAAAGCGCAAAGTACACAGAGTAAAAAGCTTTCAGGGGAGTGATTAAAATCAATAAAGTAAAGATAGAGACCTCCCGGCTTCCGCCTCAGGAGGGAAAGTTGCTTCTGGTTGTAATCACCAGGGGATCTTCCTAGTTCCCTTTTATGGCGCTGCTAGAGCGCGTGTTCTGCGTGTCCCACACCCAATATGGCCGCCAAGATCACAATCCCAGCCCTCGGCGTCGATACTCGGCCGAGGGCGATTCGAAGGTAGGGGAGGGGTGAGTGAGCACAAGGCGCTTAGGAGCGCTAAGGGGGTGGTCTCTAATCTGTAGCGCTTAATTATTCAAGCGCGGTCGAATTTACACAAAATAAAGCGCAAAGTACACAGAGTAAAAAGCTTTCAGGGGAGTGATTAAAATCAATAAAGTAAAGATAGAGACCTCCCGGCTTCCGCCTCAGGAGGGAAAGTTGCTTCTGGTCGTAATCTGAGTGTGAAGAAATAAACGCTGTTGGAACATCTTGTCCGGAATATCGGAATTTGAATTTGGACTTTGGTGATTGTGCCAATCAGGATTTGCACGGACTTATTATTACATTTACCTTGAATTTATCTTCATAGAGTGCTTGGGAGGGAATCTTTTTGTTCTGTGGTTTTATTTAGGTAAACCCTTGTGGATGTTGGTAACCGCATCTTCGTCCCTGGAAGCAATACTTTATACTGTGATTTGTGAACTTACCCCTGGATTCTGCTGAGCGCCCTGTTGTCTGTGGGTTACCCATGTCTTTTTTGAACATTTGGAATGCCTCCCACGTCATGGTATTCCCCATCACTGCTGCCAAATCATCCCTCCTCAGGAAGTGGACATGACTGACCGCCTGACTGACTGAATTATTTATAGAGCGCACTATTGCAGAGACGTCTTGGCACTAAGTGGTGTGCAGGGACAGCGACCAAGAGATTCCTAAACAACGATCTACTTGGCTGAAGTCTCAACTGTGGAGGAAGGGAGTTCCATAATTTAGCTGCTAAAAAAAAAAGCATTTACCTCCACATCTTGCTTTTTTGATCTTTGGAAGGTGTACCAATCCAAGAGAGGAGGATCTCAAAAGGTGCAATGGCACATATCGAAGAAACAAGGATTGCACATCCTTAACCCCACCTCCAAAAAGGGCTTTGTGTACCAGGCAAAGTGTCAACCTGTCGTCTCACTGGGTGTCAGTGAAGTTGTTTTATACTAGTGGATTTGGGATGATGTTTGGGTAGTTTGAGCAAAACTCGTGCTGCCACATTTTGAATTGATTGGAGTTTAGAGAATTGAGCTGCACCTGCTCCCAAATAAAGAGCATTACAATAATCTATTCTTGATAAGACCATGGCTCCTACCAGAGTTTTTCCCCCAAAAAAAGGGATGAATGGGAGAATCTTCCTTAAGCTTTTTAACGTAAAAAAGCAAGCTGATGAGACTTGATTGATCTGTTGTTCAAATGTGAGGTCTTTGTCGATCATAAAGCAAAGGTTCCTTGCCTTGTTTACTGGTGTTGGACAGGTACCGGCTGCAGATGGCCACTATAATTGGCTCCAAACCAATGCTTTCTGTCCAAACTCCACCACCTCAGTTTTATCTGAATTAAAATTTTAAGAAATTGGAATTCATCCAAGACATCAGTGCAGAAAGGCATTTGCAAAACTGGGCAGCTGTTACATCCACTGATTGTGCTACAGACACTATAAGCTGTGTGTCATCAGCATATTACACCAGTGTAAAACCATGGCTTTTTATGAGTCTAGCCAGGGGGGCAGCATATATGTTAAACAACGTAGGGGATAAGGCCGAACCCTGTGGAACTCCTCCAGGGAGAGTGAACTCTTCAGATTGATAGCCGTTCTAGAGAATCAGTTGTTCCCTGGATGATAGAAAAGAGGTAAGAAGGGTTAGTGCTTTACCACTGATACCAACATCCTGTAGCCTTCGTAATAGTACTGCATGGTTCACGGTGTCGAAGGTCGCTGTCAGATCAAGCAGGCCCAATGCAGCCCTTCCTCCACTATCCATCACCTTCCGACTTTCCTCTGTATGTATGTCCTTGTAAAGCATTAATGCTGACTGGATGTCACGGAACACCATGCTGAATATGGGCTGTGACATCCCACCGGCGCTGGCCACAGTTTACAGGTAAGACCCAGTAGCAAAGGAATGCAGTGCACCCATAAACTTCACTGTAGCAGACAATGCAGCCGGATATATTATTTTGGGCTATAACTGGGGATCCAAATGGGCACATGGGTTCCATAGTGTGCAGCGATCCTAACTGCATTTCATGATGATTTTGATTCCCTACATCGTCATTAGGTCGGGAACAGTGCAAAAGCTGGGTGGTCTCCTTCTACGTATGTCAGGGTACGGAAGCATGGGCTGAGTTATAGATGAGATATGGTGAACAGCTTACCCAGAGACTCTCACAACCACAACTTTGACAGGACTCATGGTCAATTGAAATGCACAAGTGACCTCCATTCAGACGTTTTTCGTCACTCACTCGACATACTGACACTTCGACATACAGAGAGGTGGAAGTGTATGGCATATGGTACACTGCTACACCAAGGATGACTTACCCTGTAGTTGGATGACACAGGACCTGTATTTCCCAGCATAATTGCTGAGTTACATGTAGCTGCTATTACTGCATGAGCACAAGCCTCAGTCCTACAATACACAACAACATTGCGGGATGGGGAAGTGAGTGTCATCTGGATAACGCAACATGGATATACATCACAGTGGACAAAGACATGTGGACATTATGGGGTCAGTCCTGCGTGAGTGTGTGTGGAATTTGCGTGACAGACATTGCAATGTTCACCTGAATGAGGCACAAATGCACATGGATTGTGTATACATGCCCACATGGCTGACAATGACCGATGATGTTTGTTCTGCATGTGCACTCCTGTAACGTGTGTGGGTATATTTACAGGCAATGGAGGCTAGGCACACTGCATGCCACACCAGTACGTGTGTTGTGAGTGCTAGGGATTTCGAGTATGTCTGATTTGCAGACAATGGACACCTCTGATTGTCTGGCTACTTCACTGACCCTTCAGAAGTTGACCCCTGGCCTAGAGACGCCAGTCAGATGTCAAGAGATATTCAATCAATGTTCACAGGTTGGATGTTTCATTACATTACATTGGTACGGTGCGAGTGACGTTTGTCGTTTTTGACTCCTTCCCTCATTTCAGTCCATGCTGACCACGAGGCATGACTATGTATGTATTTGCACTCTCCTTTTCTTGGACATACCATGTGTGTGAAGACTTGACTCAAAGGTACCCCTCTCTCATACCTTCACAGTGTAGTGACCAGCTAGTCATTGTTCTAGTTGTACTGATGTGCCTGCCACTCCCAGAGGGCTGGCTTAGCCCACAGCCACCCAGCACAGGCGTCAATGGACATTGGACCCTGCCAACAAACGTGGCCGGACGCCCTAGGCCAGTTCTCCCATACTAGCATGGTGTCTGTGTGGTCACTTTATAAGCATGGGTGCCTTGTGGCCTACAACATTACACATGGGGTGCAACAATCACTTTAGGAGAATGAGGTGTGATGTGTGACAACAATGCTAATGCAGAATGTGTTTGCATGTGTGTTAGCTGGCATCCCCAGCAATGACACGCATTGGCCCCAATTGAATGTTACATGATTGCAGAAGCAGCTTCCAGGCCACTGTGGTGTGGCACACACTATGCAAATGAGCCATTGGCCAATGGAATCCTTCGGCAGCAAACATTTTATGATGTTGTGGTGTGCACGCTCGGCAACTGCAGGGCTCGTGATTGGCCCCATTTGCCTTCAGGGGCACAGAAGGTCACTCATGGGGATTGGGTGGGCCTCGCAATTTGCATTTGGAAAGTTGCCATATTCATCATGGTGCCGCAACACTTGCTGGGAGTTGTAGTTGCTCAGATATTGCGTGCGTGGGGATAATTGGTATGTACCTCTGCTGTTGAAAGGGCCGGCGTCTTGTCTGCCGGAGGTGCATTAGATAGAACTCCGGGAAGGCCTTTAGAACAAGATCCATGGTGGGTCCGGTGGTTCTGATGAGTACTGTATCAACTTTTCCTCTCCACTGTTGTGATTCTGCCATCCGTGATGTGGTGGTTTTTACGCAGTGGTGGGAAGGGCTGTTTGCAGCCTCGTAATTTGTTTGGCAGATGGAACGTGTTTCCGCAATCCGGTCTTGCTCTGTTGGTTCAATCCGCAACCCTTGTGTATGCAAAAAAGCATGCGGAGCCTGTCAGACCGCAGCAGATGGAAAAATGCCTCTGTTGGACCATTGTAATTTGGTGGTCGCAAATACCGCACCTGGAGCGGCAACCGCAACCAGTGCGGATGGGCTTATGTTAGGCATAGTAATGGGCCCCTAAGGCAGGGAGGGTGCATGACCCTGAACATATATAATTTACTATTCCCACTCAAAACTATATTAACTCAGAGAAGGTAGTGGAAACTAAACATGTATATTTTACTATTTCCACTCCAAACTTAAAAAAGTCAGGGAAGGCATTGGATAGTAAACTACATTAACTCAGGGAAGGTGCTGGACACTAAACATATATATTTACTATTCCCATTTCAAACTACATTAACTCAGGGAAGGTGCTAGACACTAAACATATATAATTTACTCTTCCCACTCCAAACTACATTAACTCAGGGAAGGTGCTGGACACTAAACATATATAAAATACTATTCCCCCTCCAAACTTGAATAAGTCAGGGAAGGAGCTGGACACTAAACATATTATTTACTATTCCCACTCCAAATTACATTATCTCAGGGAAGGTGCTGGACACTAAACATATATATTTAGCTATACCCACTCCAAACTGTATCAAACATATATATTTTACTATTCCCACTCCAAACTTTAAAAAGTCAGGGAAGGCGTCGGATAGTAAACATATTTAATTTGCTATTCCCACTCCAAACTACATTAATTCAGGGAAGGTGCTAGACACGAAACATATATAATTTGCCATTCCCACTCCAAACTACATTAACTCAGGGAGGGTGCTGTACATGAAACATATACAATTAACGATTCCCACTCCAAACTACATAAACTTAGGAAAGGTGCTGGACACTAAATATATGTAATGTATACTATTCCCACTCCATACTTGAAAAAGTCAGGGAAGGTGCTGGACACTAAACATATATAATTAACTATACCCACTCCAAACTGTATCAAACATATAAATATTTTACTATTCCCACTCCAAACTTTATAATGTCAGGAAAGGCGTTGGATAGTAAACATATATAATTTACTCTTCCCACTCCAAACTACATTAACTCAGGAAAGGCGCAGGACACTAAACATATATAATTTACAATTTCTACTCCAAACTACATAAACTCAGGAAAGGTGCTGGACACTAAATATATGCAATGTATATTATTCCCACTCCATACTTAAAAAAGTCAGGGAAAGTGCTGGACACTAAACATATATATTTGACTATTCCCACTCCAATCTTTAAAAAGTTAGGGAAGGTGTTGGATAGTAAACATATATAATTTACTATTCCCACTCCAAAGTACATGAACTCAGGAAAGGTGCTGGACACTAAACATTTATAAAATACTATTCCCACTCCAAACTTGAATAAGTCAGGGAAGGGGCTGAACACTAAACATATATAATGTATTATTACCACTCCAAACGACATTAACCCAGGAAAGGTGCTGGACACTAAACATAGCTATTTTTCTATTCCCAACCAAAACTATATTAACTCAAGTAAAGTATACAACAATATAATTTATAAATGTAATAGTGTCCAAAACATTACATAAAAACATATAAAATAATACACAGTATACACATATTTACATATTCCCATTTATAAATATTTATCCCAAAAAATATGATTTTTGTAAATAATTTTATTTCATAATCAAAAATAATATTATTTAATGTTTTTTTTTAATCTAAAATTTTCAATTTTTATTTTATTTTTAAATTTAAACATAACTTAACAAACTTATTGAAAAATTTCACAAAATATCACAACAAATTTCAATTTATTTTTTATTTTATAATTTTTTCAAATATATAAACTTTTTATTTTAAAACGTAAAAAAAAATACCCCCATCATCACCGATAATCACAACATCACACTCCAAAAATTCAAAATTACATTTTTTATTCAAATGGTTTTTTGGGGAAATTCCAAATTATTTTATATCAAAACACTCCCCACCCTTCTCTTCTATAAATCCAACATACCGCTCCTAAAACAAAATTTTAGAATTCATTTATATTAATAAAAATATTAAAAATGTAAAATATTTTTTCTATAAAACACTCCCCACCCTTATCCCCTATATACCCAACATCTCACTCCTAAAACACAATTTCAAATTTCATTTATATTAAAAAAAAAATATTCTTATTTTTTTAAAACTCTCCCCACCATTATCCCCTACAAACCGAACATCCCGCTCCTAGAACATTTTTTATAAAACATATACAATTAATAAACATTTATTAAAACACTTAAAATAATATACTATACTATACAATTCACATTTACAAAATCGATATTTTTTACTAACAATATTTTAAAAATTTATATTTTTAGCAAAGATATTTTATATAACACAACAAATCAATAATCCTGACATCGATATTATTTACAATACCATTTTTGACTTTTGACATTTTAAACTCTATATAATTGCACAACGATATTTAAAACTCGATATTATGTCCACTTACCATTTATATTCCCATTCCCGTCTCTCTCAGGTCTCTCTTCTATTCTCTCTCTCTTGCCTTTCCTATTTACTCTCCTTTCTTTCTCTCAATCTCTCTTTTTCTGGAACCTCGTCTCTCTGTCTTTTCTTCAATCTTCTTTGTATTTCTCAATACTTGTTATTGTCTTTCTATCCCGCTTCTCCCTGGACTATCTATATCAACTGAAACTTTTTCCTGGCTGTGCATTGCCATTAGCTAGAAACACTTGCCACCTTTCTGTGACCACTGTGCTTTTCGCTGTTCCCCAGTCCCAGAAACCTACCATCCTGGGGGCCTCCTGGAACTGGAAAAGTACAATACTATCATGGAACAAAGAAGTTAGTGCAATGTGGCCATAATATCCCGGCAGCTCATTGTCAATTCTTGTTAGACAGGACATCAGCCAGCATGGATTTGGTGGGTTTTAATTGCTTTAGGGCAGACGATGACCCTTTGACGTTCACAACTCTACCTTCACAGTGCAGTGGACTTCAGAGGGACATCCACAGTACTGGAAAAGAAAACGTTTCTGGTAAAATCACCAGAAACATTTTCTTTTCCAAAATCAAAGTCAGCATGAGAGGCAAATGCTTCCCATAAGTCCTGAGTTTGATCTATTGTTTTGCTGCGTTGGGTAAAACAGTTACACAGCAAAACAAAAGTGAAAGCAGACCACACTAATTGAATCTGTAGGGATCCACAAATGTCCTACCACACAGTATGCCTACACTTTTCTCCTAATAACAATAGTACCCCACTTATGTGACTTACCTATCACTCGTGAAAGGAGAGGCTCTCAAAGGCCCCTAACACAAGGAAACCTCAAGATTCTACCTTGCATATTGACCAATTTTGGTGATGTGGGTAGCTGTGGTATTTAGGCCAGGGCTAGTTGACTGTTCTCATCCTTTTGGAGAGACATAACTCTATAAAGATATTTTTTATTTTTAATAGTGGCATAACCACTGTTCGCTTATAGGGCTGGTTTGGCATCCAGGAAAAACTGCCAGGCCCAGACATTTCTAAAACCAAGGTGCCTGGGTGGTCAAGGGAGGTGTGGCTTGCATAGATCCCACTTCCTTTTCTTACAGGGAATGCTTTGCAAACTCAACACTTTGACTAAATCACAGAAATTCCTATGACCTAGCATTTCCACATTTCTCCCATTAAAAACGCCACGCCAAACGTTCACCAAATATTGTGCATTTTGTATATTACTTTTAACAAAACAGCAATTTATGGGCTATGACCATAAATTAAATAAAGGTAAAGCAGAATTTCAAAGGAGTCAATACCTTTCGAAAAGCAGATTCATACTACATAGATCTTAAATTACAATATGCAAAACTAAAAAAATGTTAGTCAATGTTCTGCGTAGATGTGTAGAGAGGTCAATTATCATACAAATGCTTTCTGATTATGGTTTCCACATTCTTTGGTTCAAAGAGATGAATCCTCTGCATGTTGAGCCTGGCAGGGTTATCTAGATATAAAACAATTTTTTAAAGATAGTCTGGTATAACACCTCTTTGTGACATAGCAGGCTGTATTGGGTCATATCATATTCACATACTGCTAGTTAGGGTGTTTGCCACTGTTTACAGCAGGCATGTTAATCTAAAAAACTATCTGGCTCCTGCAAACAAAATAAAGATCTCTAGAGCAGATACGTTATCTTGCCAGGCTATATTTCTAAACAGGCCTCTGTGGTCTGATGCAATTTCAGTCAAATGTAAGTCATACCTGACTTGTGATGGCTCTGTCCAAGCTCAAAAGGCTAATCAAAGCACCATTGTGAAGCAATAAGGACCCCCTGGTATGTGATTAAAGTTCCAAGGGCAGTTATCAAATCAGCAAGGCAATAAAGAACCCCTTTCATGAAATTACATAATAAAGGCCATGTATGAACACAACATTTGTAAGATTTATTACATTTTTTATTTACTGATTGATTGGTAATCAAAGCACCATGCTATATTGGAAACAGGAGTTCCAGGATTGGTCTTTGCTCCTGGATGACTGGTAGGTTTAGGTAAAGATAAACACCTATGAATCAGGAGTAGAAAATATTGAGAATGCTATTGGCTTATAAAAAACAAGAGGCAATGTCCTGTACAGTTGTGCAATCTCTTCAAGCAGAAAATTCTTGTTTGATATATCATATATGAAAGGTGAGAAGGGAGTTCAGATCATGCCCACTGAATTCTTGGACTCTCAGCTTTGACAGTCAAATAATGTTGATACTACCTTTCACATCAGCTCCTTCCACACAACACTGTGGCATCCCAGAGGGGTCAATCCTATCCCTTCTAATATTCAACATCTACCTAATCCACTTACCAAACCTGATTATATAATTCAACCTCAGGTGTTACAACCATGAATATGACGCCCAAATTTAAAGATTGATGGTCTGGAAGACCTCTGCAACTTGAAGACTGCCTTTGGCCATAAACACATGGATGATGAATAACCATCTAAACCAAAAAACACATTGAAAGAGCTTATGCCATGTAGACAAAATACTAGCCTACCACTGTATGGCCTAAGGAAAATGTAGCCGCTCCAGCAATGTCAATAGAAGTAAGAAACATAGTCGAAACCATTGATTCAGACCTATATTTGATACCACCTGTTTAAAACATAAAACAGAATGCCTTCTACGTAATGAAAACACTATGTTGCATCCTCCCATACCTTGGATACCAATAGAAACAGCAAGCCATTTTGGTTCTGATTGGTTATCCATGATTAGCATATTTGATTTGCTAGTAAGTCTCTGGTAAAGTGCACTGTGGGTGCCCAGGACCTGTGAATCAAATGCCATTGCAGTGGCTGAAGTGCAGTTTTAAACTGCCATGTCGACCTGACAAGTGTACCCACTTGCCAGGCCCTAACCGTCTCTTTTTACACATGTAAGGCATCCGTTAGGTATGCTGACAGTACCCCCATTGTTGTGTTCGATTTTAGATTCCGAATGAATTTCCCGATTCATGCCCTTATATAGGTACAATTCACATTACCCAAATATAGGCATACAAATCCATTCCTTATTTAGGCATAGCCCATGCTGCCCAAATACAGGCATGGCTACTTCCATCCGTTCATCTACGTCACAACGATTTCCTGGAAAATCAGACTCTTAAGCCGTTAGGGACTTCCCCTTGCTTGGATATTGATTTCTTCAAGAACTCATTTATTATGCATGACCATCTATTCCTTAGGGGTTCATTCATGACGTTCATATGCCCGACTTTACGTCGAAGCTGGCATTCCTAAACACCTTCAATGTATAAATATACCTTCACTTGCTATGGAAAAGCACTGTGTGGTTCGGTGCAGTTCGACTACCTACTTGCACGACACAGCTCGCTACAGCAAGTGCCGAAGGAAGCCAACTCTCCAGCTGATGCACTGACCAGAATCTGTCATCCTCCTGCCAAGAATCCAGCTCCAGTGTTTCTGACTCCCGTTGCGGGGTGTTGGGAAATCGAGTCTGTGAAAGAGATACCAACCTCGCTCATTCTAAGGTATGGAGCTGATTAGAACCTAGAAAAACCTTTGGCAATTCTTTTTTTTAATTATTTATTTGTCCTCATATATGCCACCAGTAGATGATTACTCTAGATAGGCACTCTTCAGTCCACTGACAAAAACCTTCCTGTCCAACCCTCGTGTTTGTGGATAGCCAAAGAAGATTGCCCAGAGGTAGGGTTGTTACCCGTCCAACTTCCTCTTGTGATGATACTTGCTACATAGGAAGGACAGGACCACAAGACCTCTGGCATAATCATTGGACTATTAGTTTATTTCTCACTCCAGGCATTCAAGGCCGACCACACGTCCACAGACTCCTCTCCCCCACATAGTGTATCCAATCTACTCACCGCCATGATGTTTTTAAGGCAATCTGCAAATTTTGGAAGGAGGACCGACTTCCGCTCTTTACAGATCTCTCTTCTGGCGATGACTATTACATAGAAAATAAACTGTGAAATATTGCTGTTAATATCATAATCAGGTAGGAGACCAAAGAAAACCAATCTGGGAGTACATATAAGTGAAAATGAGAGTACCTCCTCCAGAAAACCACACACTTGTCCCCAAAAGTTACTTATTTTAGGACATTCAAGAAACATATGTATGTCATTAGCCTCTTGAAACTCACATCTGGGGCACGAGTATTGGACTGCTGACATCTTGGAGAGTTTCGCTGGGGTCCAATAAGCCCTATACATTGTAAATAAATGATTTCTTCTTAAATTTGAAGGTTTAAATATTTTTTGAGACATAGAAAATGAGTCTATCCAGAGTTTCACTAAGTTATCTGAAATCTGAACCATGAAGGGGTCCCATAATTTACTAATATCCGTTTCCAAATTATCCTTATTTTCCAGCAAAATTTTATACCATTGAGCAGTCTCCCCTTTCCTTCCTGTGCTACTACTAATTAAATCAAGCAGGGGGTTCTCATCTTCTATATCCCAAGTTTGGCTTCCCCACCAGGTCGACAATTGATAAAACTTAAATCTCGTAAGAGTACCCCCGGTTAAACTCACTAGGGCTTCCCAATTTAAAGCTTTCGACGCATCACAGAGGTCCCCCCATTTTGAGAGACCAGCTCTCTTTAAAGGGAGAGCTAGTTAATCCAACAAACAGTCCGGGGTACCGGGGGAGTCCCAGATTGGAGCTTGTGAATGGTAATAGTGAATACCTAACAACTTACGGATCTGTAGCCAATTATCTAGGGCAGCCTTCAAAAGCTTCAGAAGAACCTTTTTAAAAAATGTTTGGTCTCCAAACTTAAACAGAAAGAAATCTGCACTATATGGGAGGTCTAGTAACATAGCCTGAAAGAGTATACCGTGGGAAGCAAAGTCCAATTTATTGGCTAAAAGTCTAAAGTTTTTGAATTGGAAGGCATAGCAGTAAAGAAGTAAATCGGGGAGAGCCAGACCACCTAGTTTTAATCCTCTCCTCAACTTCTTCCAAGCTATCCTGGGAGATTTTGTCGCCCAAATAAAGGAGCCTATCCTACCTTGCAAATTAAGAATATCTTTTTTTATTGAATACTAAGGGGATAGAATTAAAGAGAAACGTTACCTTTGGTAAGATGATCATTTTAAATAGATTCACTCTGCCATAGATGTTTAAAGGCAGGGTGTTCCATATAGATAGGAGTTTTTTAACCTCTTTTATCACGACTTACCAGCTGGTCTTGGGAGTATCTTCTAGTTTATGAGTAAGTTGAATACCCAAATATCTCATCTTGGGTTTAGCTTCTGGGATAGGGACTGGATTATTCCAACACATAATATCAGTTTTGTCTCTATTGATACTATACCCAGAAACAGTACCAAAATCCTCAGCAAGTTTGAATAATCTTGGTATTGCTTCTAATGGGTTTGAAGTGTAAAGAAGAAGATCATCTGCGTATAGAGCTGTCTTAATTGTTAAATCTCCTATTTTAAATGGTTTGATTATTGGATCCTGTCTTAACCCCATAGCTGCTATTAAACATTCCTCCCCAGTGCTGCGCTGTCCATTAGAACTAGTGCTGAATGGACGTTCAATGGTCGTGCGCAGCACTGGGGAGGTAGTGCTGCCGTCGGCCAATGCACCGAGGCAGCACTTAAGGGGTTAAGGAACAAACAAAAGGCTCAATATATATATCAAACAGTAGTGGAGACAAGGGACACCCTTGCCTTGTCCCACGACAAATGTTCAGCCAGTCGGACAAACCACCATTTACCAAGATCCTAGCTATCAGGCCCCTATATAAAGTTTCAACTCCTTTAACAAAAATCTCAGGGAAGCCGAATTTCACCATCACTTTCCAAAGAAAAAGCCAGTTCACTTGGTCGAAGGCTTTGGCTGCGTCTATTGCGACAATGGCGAGCAGCTTCTTCTTCTCTATTGCAAAGTCTATAGCGCCTATTACTTGAAATGTAAGTTCATTTAATTGGCGGCCAGGAATAAATCCCCTCTGATCAGGATGGATGATAGATTTTATGACATTAGCGAGTCTTGTTGCCAAAATTACGGAATATATTTTTAAGTCAGAATTCAAGAGTGAGATGGGACGATAGGACTCTATTCTTTCGGGGTCTTTATTTGGTTTTGCTATTAAGGAAATTGTGGCATCTAACCAAGAAGACGGTATTTGTTCTCCCTGAATTAATATTTTATTAAATAATTTCTGTAGTGGATTGAAAATTTCTTCAATATTATCCTTGTAGACCTCTATCGGAAGTCCGTCGGGACCGGAAGCTTTATTTCTTGCCATCTTCTTCAATTGGGACCTAATCTCTCCCTCTGACATCTCCTTTGCCAACAAAGCTATATCTATATCACTCAGCTGTGGTAGGTCTCTTAAAATCCTGTAGGCCGGTTGATTTTTTCTAGATAGAGTTCTTCATAGAAGGATCTAGCTTCCCTTTTAATTTCATCATCTTCTGATAAAGAAACACCGGTCCCACGTTGTATCAGGGATTTAATATTGTTTCTGCTTCTCTCCGTCCTAGCCTTCCATGCTAGCAAAGACCCACATTTCTCTCCATATTCAAAGTTACGTAACTTACTTACTTCCCATTTATCACTGAGTACTTTTTCAGTTCTTGTTCTGAAGTTTATTTGTAAGTCTAATAATTCTTTTTCCAGTCTTGGCACATTAGTTCTATCATTCAAAGTAGCAGTTTGGCAAAAACTAAACCTATGCTAAAGACAGCACCTACTTCTTCCCTCGTACTAGACCTAGGTTAGGTACACTGGGGAAGGCATATTTTAGAAGCACAAGTTGAGTATTTTAGCTTGTGTTATTTATGTATGTATTTTTACATGTCATAGCAACAGACAATGCTATTACAGTATTATTTTATATTACTGTTTACGCAGCATGCATTATACTTTGCATTCTTTCTTACGATTGTAGCTGTGCACCTCTCTTGCATGAGAAAGAAGACTGTTCAATAAACCCTTTTATTGAAACACCCGTCTCTCTATTTCTGTGCAAACTCTGTAGAAGCGTAGCATGCACGATTGACTGAGTGAAATAGTTATCTATTGTTTCCACGACGCTGAAGATATGTTTCAATTCTAGGGGAAACAAATTTGTCATGTTTATGCGGTTGTCAGAAACGAATCCCTTCTTGTTTACTCGAGAAAGTTTCTAGTGACCTCTGAGTTAGCTGGCACAAACACAATTAAGTTTAGGACATACTGACCTCAGTCCTATGTCAAATCTATAGTGTATATTATTCCAATGCGCAGAGCCTATTGAGAATATAGGAACTGCACTACACCATGGGCAGGGTGCAATGTATGTGAAAGGTAGGATTTGTGTATTTTACATGTCCTGATAGTAAAATACTGCCACTTTCGTTTGTCACTATTGCCAGGCCTCTCTCTCCCATAGGTTATCATTGAAGTTACGTTGTAACATAATAAAACTGTAACTTTCAATTAGAAAGAGATGAGATTTGAAGATTAAGTTTCCTGAGCTCAGAATTAAAAAAATACATCTTTTAGTGAAGTTGGTTTTTAAATAGTGTGTCTAACCATCCCGTGCCTCTGCTTGCCTGAGGAATAAACCTCTGGTTTAGACTGACAGGGGCCTGTTTGTGCATTCACTCTAGACAGTTACACAAATGGAGCCAAGGTGTGTCCTGCATATTATTACACAAATGGAGCCAAGGTGTGTCCTGCATATCATGATGAGCCATCACATCACCAAGCTAATGGATCTTCCTAAGCTAGAGTGGTGCAAGGACTTGTCACTTACACCTGAATGGGGCTGTGCCTGTTCTCCCACAATGCTGTCTCCACACCCTGGAGTGTGTCCGGAGCCAAGGCTGGGCAAGGCAAGAATTTGTAAACAACAAATACTTTTGTTTGAAATATGCCTACTTCAAAGGCCAAAAGGGGTATATGAATTTAGGATCATTGACAGTATATGGAGGATCAGAATATTGAGCTGCCATCATTTCGAGGTAAGAATATCGAGTAAATCCTAAATATTGTTGTTAATATTATAGTTTGCTAAAATATCGACTTTTTTAAATGTCTTAAAAGTAATATAAAATTAATGAAATATTAAATATAATTAAGTAAAACATATTTAAAAATAATTTTAAAAGATTAAAATTAATAAATAACAAATGTAATGTACAAATATGCATATTTATCTTTTATATATATATGAACTTAATAATATAAAAAAATAATCAATAGTTTTAATTATAACATATTAAAAACATAATTTAAACTATAATTACATATTTATATATAAATATACATATAAAAAAACTATCATATAAATATAAAAGGAAAGTATATATTATAAGTTAAAACATTAAAATAAATATTTTTTTAAATAATATTTTACACTACATTAAATATAACAATACTGAAAACGTTGCATACTGTAGGGAATAAAATTACTATTCCCACTCTAGTGAGTGCAACCGTAGGGAAAGTGTTTTATAGCGGGTAGGTAAAAACTTACTATTCCCACTCCAGAGAGAGCAAAAGTAGGGAATGTGTTGGATAGCGGGAGAGTAAAAATTACTATTCCTACTCCAGCGAATGCAACAGTAGGAAAAGTGTTGGATAGCAGGTTCGAAAAAATTACTGTTCCCACTCCAGCGAGTGCAACAGCAGGGAAAGTGTTGGATAGCGGGTGAGTAAAAATTACTATTCCCACTCCAGCGAGTGAAACAGTAGGGAAGATGTTAGAGAGCGGGAGGGTAAAAATTACTGGTCCCACTCCAGTGAATGCAACAGTAGGGAAAGTGTTGGATAGCGGGTGAGTAAAATCATACTATTCCCACTCCAGTGAGTACAACACTAGGGAAGGTGTTGGATAGGGGGAGGGTAAAAATGACTAGTCCCACTCCAGTGAGTGTAACAGTGGGGAAAATGTTGGATAGCGGGTGGGTGAAAATTGCTATACCCACTCCAGTGAGTGCAACAGTAGGGAAAGTATTGGATAGCGGGAGGATAGAAATTATTATTCCCACTCCAGCGAATGCAACAGTAGGGAAAGTGTTGGATAGCGGGTGGAATTTTTCAAAATAAATTTACCTCCCACAATTTTCCCCTATAAACATCACCTACAATATTGTAAAATATGAGTAAATTAACACATAAAATTGACAATTAATTAATTAACTAATAACAATTAACAATAAAATAATAACCATCAAATCTAAATAATTCACACAATTAACACTATGAAATAACTTTTAATAAATATTATATAACAAGTAATAAAAATGACATTAAAATTAAATTACTCCCCACCCTGCTCCCCTATCAACCGTCAACCTGTTCATAAAAAAGTACACAATTAACATATTTACAAATTAATAATTAATATCTAGCTAATATTTTTTACATAATTACCAATTAATTATTGTTATTGACCAATGTATAATTCATTATTAATAAATTAATTAACTTAATAAACAATATAAATTAATAAATACTAACTTATTAATTATTAGACATATTCATTATTTACTTTCAATTAAATTAGTTCCCACCCTACCCCCTATGAACCCACAACCCGCTACAGAATTAAGTTACGCAAAAAGTACATATTATATAATTAATACGTTCTAAAAAATTCTTTAAAATATATTATATATTAAATTAGTTCCCACCTTATTCCCCTATAAACCCACAACCCACTATGGAATTAAATTACGCTAAAATTAATTAACATAAAATTAATTACCTTAAAAAAATTCAAACACACATTACAAAATATATACATACTTTTAACACAAATACTAACATTCAAAAGACTAAAAAAATCGATATTATTAACAACGATATTTTGACAATTGATCTTACTAACTTCGATATTATTAAAATTGATATTTCTTACCTGCATGTCGATATTCTTAACCACTATATTTTTGCAAGTCGATATCCTGTCCACTCGATATTTTGTCCATTCAATATTTTTAATTCGATATTATGACTAGTTACCATGTATTGGACCTAAACCCCCAGATTTTTAGAACACTTCTGGACTAAGAGGACCCTGCTAAGAAGAACAGCTGAAGAGCTGTCAGGAGGAGTACTGACCCTTTGCTGTGTGCTGCCTCACTGGTTTGAAGTAGAACTTGCCTCCTGTTAAGAAGTTTCCCTAACACAAAGACTTCACGTGCAGCATCCTTGAAGTCCACTGCTGAGAGTTTTTTTAACCTGCCTTATGGTACCAATTCCAGTTCTGGGCCCTTGGAGGTTGTTCCTGCTGCATAAAGCTACAAGAAACCTGAAAATCACCGCCGTATGGGAGAAATTTCCATGCACCGCTGCCGTGTGGCTAAAGAAATCTATGCAGCGCCTGCCCGCGGTCGAAGAAACTTCAGCAGTCTGAGTTCAGCGCACTGTGTCTTCGAAGTCCGAGTCCACAGCACTCATTCTGACGCAGGCCGTGCTGTGCGGCTAAAAGAATCCACACATCAGTGCATCTGAATTTCTGCGCATCACACCTGTGCAACAGGTTTTTCCAATGCATTCACCTGCAGACCAGAACCGTCTCGGAATTCAACTCGTCCCTTCCCCTTACAGTCCGTATTCGGCACAATACTTTTCCCGTGTGCTGCAGAACTGACTTATCACCTCTCCAAGGACTCAGGAACTGACGCATCCCTCTGTTTTCCGACGCTTCTCTCCTGTGCAGCTGTTTTCCTTGTGAATTGTGATGCATCTGAAGGTACTTTGTAAAATCACCGCATCCATAGTTTTCTATGAACAGAATTGCTAAAACCTTTTGGAATTTATATTTTGAGTTGTGTAAGTTAGATTTTTATTGTTTTATATAAAGATATTTTACTTTTCTAAACTGGTTTGGTGTCCATTTGTAGTGTTTTCCCTCTGTTACTGTGTGTGTTATGTGCACAATCTTTACAGATTGCCTCTGGGATAGCCCTGTCTGCTTGTGCCAAGCTACCAACGGGGTGAGCAGGGGTTATCTTGGATGTGCCATCCTTTAACTCTGACTAAAAGGAAAGGTCCCTACTTGAACAGGGTGCATTCCACTGCCAACTAGAGACCTCAGTTTCTAACAAGCACTGCTTTCTCAGTACAATTGCCAACCTCTGGAGCTCACTACCAGCCAGCATTCAAAGCCTCCAGAAGCCTATAGACTTCAGATGTCAGTTGAAAACATGGATATTTCCAAGACACCTATACCACCCACAGAATCTGGAAAGACAGTCACACTCTCAAGCTCAACCTTTAGCTTACAATTCACAGGCTGGAAACAATCCAACCAGCAAACTACTTTCGATAAGCAGGTGAGTTAAGAAGGCCTAACCTATGCTTTGCCAGCGTATTACATAGTTATGAATTTCATTCATGACATTTCTGGCCCACGCTAATATTAGTGCCCTAAGATCCAGAGGTCAGCAGCCAACTGTAACTTACGCCTTTTACATTAAAATGGGGCATATTTGCCCCAAGGGTTGTCCATCGCCAGTACTGTGCAGTCAATAAACCAGCCATCACTAACTGAACAGACATGGAATAACTGAAGAGATCTGTCACATACCGCTAGTCAATCGGAGGACTTTAATCCAGTCCCTGAATGAAGGTCAATAAATATCTATAAACTATGGCCACTTCTTTCATCTCACAATGACTTTCAGATATGAGATGATTATAACAATGCACATCCAATCAGATCTCTCCACTTCTCTCTCCCTCCGACAATGCCTGCTCTTGCCACAAACTTCACACTGGAGGCAGATTTACAAAAATTTTCAGCAGGCTAGAAATCTGAAGATATGAGAAAACTAGGCCTGAGACTTCTTCTGATCTATCTCCTCTAACTTGTTCCCTCCCTGTATTACAAGATCTTTTATTTGATAAACTCCTAGGTTTTCTTAAATGTTTTGAGTCTGCGAATCCACCAGCAATCCTAGATCTCTACAGTGTCTTCATTTAGTTTCTGAGTGGATTGATGTAAATCGGAGTTCTTTCTTCAATATTAGTAAAAAATGTACGACTTCCCGACAGCCTACTTCCCAAGGCTATTAACCCCTTCACTGCGGCGGCTATTCCGCCACAGTGCTAAGGGGGCGGGTGGAAATGCGGCGGGCGCATGCTGGTGACGGAACCGCTCCGTCACCAGCGTCGGTTGCGCTGTGCTTATGACGGAGCGGTTCCGTCATGGCCCCGCCCGCTCAATAGAACGCTCAGCGCAGGCGCGGAATTCGCGCCGCGCATGAGAGGCGGGCTGGCCATGACGGAATAGCTCCTTCATCAGCACAGCGCCACCGCAGCTGATGACCGAGCGGTTCCGTCATCAGCAAGGGAGGGGTTAAACAGTCATTATATGTTAAGGTATTGTCGGGAATACAGAATTGGTACCGCATTTTGCAGAGCCAACTCTACAAACAAACAGCCCCACGTGTCCGAGTAAAAATACAGGAATTTATGAGATGTCGTATAGATGCAGCATTATGGAAGGACTACAATAGATGGTCCAATAAGGCCATTCGCGGAGCTAATTTTAAACATATGCAGTTCTTCTCTAAATGTCAGCTATATTATACCCCTGAAAAACTTTAAAATGTTTTCCCAGAAATGCTACCAGGCTGTTTTCGATGTAACCACCTGAGGGGGACTGGTTTCATATCTGCTTTCCCTGTCCCAAATTATAAGACTATTGCACAAGCATCTTCCTGTGGATTAGCAGGCAACTCAATCAAAATCTCGATTCCCATTTTTTGGCCGTTCTATTTGGAATTTCAAACCTAAACTTATCTATCCGACAAACACAGCTTGTCTTTATTGCCTCTCTGGTAGCCAAATCCTTGATCTTACGAAACTGGAGATTACCGGATCCACCTAGCTTTCCACAATGGGTAGTCAAAATGAGACAAACTAAAGAAAGGTAAGAATTCTATTCCCGTAGAAAAGGGGCAACCCAAAAATGCATACACATTTGGGGAAAAGACTAAAGGCTTTAAGGACTGTAGCGAAAAGGGTGATAAATAAACCCATATAACTCAATATTAGCAATAAAGAGACTGATCATAGACTATTACATTTGGCTTGCTTTATGTATTTTGTGAAGATAAAGATGTTTTTAGAGTATCCATGAATTATTACTGTACATTACTATTCATCTCCAGAATTAATGATTATTGAGATTTAGCTTATTTTTTTATTTTGGGTCTGTGATTATTAGATTTAATAAAATATAAAAAATAAAAAAAAAATTTCCATCAGGGTTGTGTCACTTTTGTGGTGCAGCCCTGGTGCAAAATATTTTTGGTGTTTTTGAAGCTATGCAAAGCCATTGTACATGCCTTTATGAAGTTTAGTAAATACAAAGTAGCGCAAGGCAACGCATTGCGCTCCCTAGAGTTATCTTCCTTTAAGAAGACATTCCATGGGTGGGGCATGGGCATTTCCATGCATTCACCCATTGATTTAGCAGTCTCAGATTTACTGGAGATAGTAAACCTGCGTATTCATCAAAAGAGGAGAAATATCTTTAATAGTCGTTGCTACTTCCTCTTTCTATGTGTGCTGCATTCTGTAGAACATATAGAAAGAGTAATGTACTTCTATGGATTGTTTTGTGCCGGAAGATGCCGCTTCTTGTGCAAACACAATTGTGCCTGTAATACAGACACCCTTGCACCATGGCAAAAGGCAACACACAGTGAGCCAGCACAAGGAGATAGCAGAAATGCTCTCTATTGCTGTAAATATGGCTCATTTCTGCTGCGTTGAGTTGTGTGAAATGTAAGTAAATCTGTCTCAAAAGTGCTGATTGGACAACCCAATACGGTAACCAGCTAGAAGACTATAATCATATACTACCATAAAGATATCTGTAGAGCTGTTTAAAACTGAAAATGTACTGAAAAAAACATAAACTGCGCCTCTGTGTGTCATCATCCACCACATTGCTACATGCTGCACCCCATAACACAATAAACGCACCTTGGAGGCCATCACACATATCATGGAATCACTTTCCACATAGGATCACAAAACAAAGACACCATCCTTCTAACCACAACCCACCACCCAATGGGATGTACCTTGATGCCCATGTAGGTAAACGCTTAAGTGCCACATCTAGGGATAGTAAGCACTATATAGATAAAATACATTATTTATCTTTTGTGCATCACCACTATTGCTTTGAGCTTATTAAAATATATGTTTCCATCACACTTCAGAATTATAAAACAAAATGTGCTTCATTTGTGCTTTCATAACTGCTGGTATATGTAGAAATATTTGTATAGTTCATTTACGGGTGTTTAAATTTTTTGTTAATTAGAAACAAAATGACTTCCTACAGTACTTTATTTTGCTCCCATTTACGCAAAGCCACTGGAATTATGTGAATTTGCAGCATTTTCTACAAAATTATGAATTTGCTGCATTTTACACATATTCCATCACCAGTTGTATAATCTGCAGATTTTAACGGAAGCAATTTTTTATCCAATTCAACCAGACAGTGCTAGCATGTGTAAAAATGACAAAATAGGTAAGTGAAACTATGACAAAACGTGCCGCAATAAGCTGCATAATTTGTGTTTACTTGTCGCACAATTTAGTCAACATTGCAAATAATTTAACCTCCCCCCGTATAATTCCATTGTTCCCGTCTGTACCCCGGCAAGATTGTCACATAGTTCACTTTACAAAATACTGTCAATTTGCAGTCAGGGAAAGAAAAGTAAACATCTCCACTTAAAAGAATAGAAAGCACTTTTTCAGAAAACATAGCCTGACATTTAACCTGTCTTGGAACATACAGCAAATATAACAAGATAAAAACAGGGGTTGTGGCTTGAACGCCGACGGGAACAGCGGCGTGAGCTTGGAGCTCCGCGCCTGATCCCCGGGTTATCCTGGATCCCAGTGCGGCGGACCGTGCGGTTGAGACTGGCTGCACGTAAGAAGCGACCGGGACTATAGCAGCGCTGCCTGGTGTGAACACGGACACTCCAGAAGCCTTGGACCGAGTGTGCGGGGACGGCGAAGCCTGAAACTGGCGGCGAGACAAAATGGCGACCGAAGGCTGATCGGGATGCTGGTGCTGCAGACCTTCGCTGGTGAGCTGTGGCCCCGACAAGATCAGGCAAGGGGCAGTGGGGACGTCGCATAGGACACCTGGAGCGAGCGGCGCTGTTGAAGCGGAGGAGGAACGTACCCTGCCCGAGGCCGGTTCCCAGCGTGTGAAGACCCTCAACGTGGTGGAGTTAGCAGAGCAGAGGAGCGGCTGGCGGTAGGCGGTGCGGGAGTGACCTACGACGTGCTAGGGGATTGAGCTCAGCGGTGTGCGAGAGAGGCGGAGCGCTGTTGCCGGACGGGGGCTGTGACCAGGAAACAGCAGGGGGAACGGAGGCGAGATGGTCTCCAGCTGAGAGTGCGCACGACAGAGAGGTGCATTAATACAGAGTAGAGGCGAGTGGGCAGCCGAGGAGCCCTAACATTCCAACAATTGCGGGCAGAAAGGGCAGCAAACTGGACCCCGTTTTGGTCATTCAATACTGCAGGGATGTGCTTGGTGGGCTGGCGCACGGATTGCTGATGGGCTCCTGCAGGAGGAGGCTGACTTAGAGTGCCCGAACTGAGGAATAGGCGCAGAGGAAGCATACCAGTGAGGGACAGGTGTTTCTGTACGGCGCCCCCGGCGACGGTGGTGAGTTGCGGTCGCACGAGGATGGCCACTTGATGGACTGGTGGCCGAGCCCGATAAGAATATAGGTGTGAGGGAGATGGGAGGAACTGGAGTGCCCTCTAGACGCTGACTCCGAGAGGCCCCTTGTTACGCTGGCGGTTTCCATGCGCGGTGTGCGAGCCCGCTGAAATACGTTGTAGGGAGTCCAGCTGCCTGACCGAGCCGGCTTCTCATTACTGAGGGGCAACTGTCCTGAAGATTGCGGGGCTGGAGGCCTTAGCCTAATACGAGGGAATCCTGCGACGGGAGCTGCGATTGCGCCAAGAGGTTGGATGGAGCTTGCGCTTGACGGAGACCACGCACTCAGACCTGGTGTTCGCCGCCATTGGAGCTGAGCAGGAGAACGAGACTCAAGAATACCCTGCGAGTTGTGTGACCAAGGCTCGGACCTCACATACAACTCCTGACTTGTGTTGCCACTGGAGACCTTGGAAGCACCTTGGTTCTGAAGGGGGCCCAGAATCATTGGGAAAATTAAGGGGAAAGCGGATGGCGCTGCAAATACGGAACTGCAGGAGCCTACAACATCGGGGCCCGCGGACCTCCAACAGCTGCAGGACCGCATTTTGGAGGCCATAGCGGCGACGAGAGATGCATTGCAGCAGGACATAGCACAAGTTGCATCGGGACTGGGGCTACTCCGTGCGGATCATGCTAAGCTAACGGATAGGGTCAAGCAGAATGAGGTCACTCGGCCCTAGAAGTGAAGATGGAGAATGCACTGGCTCGGATACAAACACTAGAGAGGAGGGCTGAGGACGCCAAAAACAGGAACAGGCGCCACAACATCTGCTTGGTCGCCCTTCCAGAAAAAATTGAAGGAGGGGACATGATCGGCTACTTGGACTCATGGCTTAAAACGGCGATGGCCCCAGAGGGCCTGTCGCCATTTTTCACACTCGAACGCGCACACCGGATCTCCGCTAGACCTCCTAGACCGGGCCAACCTCCTAGACCGGTTATAGCATACTGCTCCACTACAAAGATAGAGACTTGCTGCTCCAGAAGGCCCGTGATACGGGGCCCTACCAAG
The DNA here is from genome assembly GCF_964263255.1 of Lissotriton vulgaris. Lineage (NCBI taxonomy): Eukaryota > Metazoa > Chordata > Amphibia > Caudata > Salamandridae > Lissotriton > Lissotriton vulgaris. The sequence goes on from NC_141691.1 coordinate 1,919,094,754, forward strand.
TGGACAATAGCAAGGTCACCTTTTTCCTGATTACACCTACGAAACGCAGCGGCTCCGAGCCTCCTTCCTCTCTGTTAAACGGGCTTTGAGAGATGAGGGTATACAGTATTCCCTCCTCTTCCCGGCCAAATTGCGGGTCGAGCTGGATGGCACTGCTCACTTTTTCCATACATCGGAGGAGGCCTGGACATGGGTCGAAACCTAGAAGGCAGGAACGGACCGTACGCAACGCCAGGAAGAGGAGATGCAGAGGTCGACACAGGTGCAAAAATCTCAGAGACTCCGCAGGAAGCGGCGGGGCAAACAGTAGAGGAATGGAAGGCGGCATTGCAAGCAGTGGTGGCGCTCTCGGGCTCCAGTCCGACTCCATCGAAACATGGCACAGAGTCAGAGGGCCACCACACGGGATCGGAGACGGACTTGTCAGAGACGCATAGCACCAAGGGCGGAAGACACCCTGGATGCCTGACACGTGAGACTTTGGAGCTTTGCATTTGCAATGACTTGTTGGGGTTTAATAGCGGTGGGATAGTTGGGTTTGATAATATAAGGCGGTCTGCCGCAAGTCCTTTTTGGGGGATTATGGGGGCGAGGGGTGCGTGTTGGCGCGGCTGCCTGTCGGTCTGGAGCATCCCCTTGAGGCCCTTAAGGCCCCTGCAGTGACGACTGCAGGATATTTGGGAGTTTGAGTTGGATGGTGGTAGTTTGGATGGGGCTGATGGGTTAGAGTTGGATCCTGTTCTGAGGGGGGGAGGAGGGGTAATGGTTGGGGGTGTTCCTCTTTGGCGACTGTTATCATTTGTTGTAGGGGGTTGGGAGGGAGAGGGCTGAGGGGGAAATGTTGGGTAAGTTCCACCACTGATGCAGAGGCGAAGGCCGGCTTGGCCGGCTATGTGATGGATTGGGACAATGGCTGATACTGATAACTTGAGATGTATGACCTGGAATGTGAGGGGGCTCCATACGATGATGAGGAGACACAAAGTTCACTCTTATTTAGTTCGCAGAGGGGTCCAGATTGCGTTCCTTCAAGAAACACACCTGACAAAAGGAGATGGCGGGGACAAGTGTTTAATGCTACTCATTCCCCATTTGCTGGAGGGGCACTGATCTGGGTAAGGGCTGGAGTCCCCTTTCAGGCGACCCGACAGATGATAGACCCTGAGGGTAGATTTGTGGCAGTGGCGGGTAAACTGCGGGCCGTGATATTACATTATGCAGCATATATGCACCCAACACTGAACAGCTGGCTTTCCTGGGGAAACTGTCAGGGACACTAGCACATTTTCTGACGGGCCCGGTAGTAGTTGGAGGAGACTTCAACTCGGCGACGGACGTTTCAGTGGACAGATCTCATCCACCGCTTAGGGACTCCCGGGTTCACCGATTGGCCAAGGGCAGGCTAGAATGGCAGGCACGCTGGAATTTGGTGGATGCTTGGCGTGTGCAGCACACGACTGATCGGGATTACTCCTACTTCTCTAGTGTGCATGAGCTGCATGTTCGGCTTGATGCAATGTTGTGCTCCCCACTGGTGATCCCGACTGTGGTGCGCGCCGAATATCTCGCCAGAACAATCTCAGATCACAACTTCCTATTGGTCACCTTGGACTGGATGTCTGAGACTCCATGTGTTCCCACGTGGAAGCTGCGCCCTGACACTTTAGATGACCCACTCTTCCATGCGTCGCTAGAGGAGGGGATTACTCGGTATTTTGCAGACAATGCTAACACGACAGCGTCCAGAGCGTCCGAGTGGGACGCCTTCAATGTAGTCCTCAGGGTGCTCTGTATTGGGAAGCAAGCAGGAATACGGAAGGGTCTCCTGGGAGACTTAGATAAGGCAGAGAAAAAACTGTGAGAGATAGAAGTGGCGAGGCCTGGGCACCCCGAAACAAGAGAGAGTCTGCATGGCACGAGAAGCAGTGGCTGTCGAAGTAGAGCGCCTCCGTTGCTTTGACTACAAGGCTTACACGACGAGGGTGCATGCTGAGGGAGATAAGGCGAGCACACTGCTGGCTTGGTTGGCCAACCCCACACAGCGACACTCCCCCATCCTAGCTTTAGAGGGTGACGATGGTAGTATGGTATATACTCAGGCCGAAATAACGCAGGGCTTTACATGTTACTATGAGAAGCTCTATAAAAGCATGTTGGAGAATGGAGATCCTGCTCTGGATGCCTTCCTCGACGAGCTAGATTTGCCACAAGTAGACCATGATCAAGTGGAAGACCTAGGGAAAGATATAGAATTGGGGGAGATTTGGGGAGCTATAAAGCGTATGACCCGCAACAAAACACCAGGACTGGATGGTCTGCCAATAGAAATTTATGGTAAATATATTGATTTATTGGCGCGGAGGCTCTTGGAGGTATACAAGGAAGCCAAGGAGGAGGGCCGCTTGCCCCAGTCAATGAGAGAAGCACTCATGATCCTGTTGCTGAAACTTGGAAGGGAGAGTGGCAATGTGGCATCGTACAGGCCGTTGTCCATGTTGACGACTGATTACAAAATTCTCAGTAATATCCTGGCGGCCCGATTGCTACCATATATGACCTCGTTAGTCCATAAAAATCAGTCTGGTTTTATCCCTACGCGTAATACCACTTTGAACATTCGTAGACTTATACGTCTCATGAGCGACGATAACCTTGAAGCGCAATTACCCTTGATATTGTCCGTTGATATAGAGAAAGCTTTCGATAGCTTAGAATGGGACTACTTATATAATGTTTTGAGGCGCTTTGGGCTTGGAGACGGATACATAAGATGGACAAGAGTCTTATACACCTCGGCGGTGGCAAGGGTACGGGTGGGGAGGCTGATATCGCACCAATACCCTGTAGAGCGAGGGACGAGACAAGGATGCTCTTTGTCCCCCCTCCTATTTGCCCTAGCCATTGAACCTTTAGCCATCGAGGTCAGGACGGGGAGACATTACAGAGGGCTGGACGGCAGGGATGGGCGGCAACTTATATCCCTATATGCGGACGATCTATTTCTATTTCTCAATGACGCAGAGGAGGCCTTGACTGGGGCGGAGAGCCTGCTTCAGAGAATTGGAGAGCTCTCGGGCCTCAAAGTTAATTAGTCCAAGATGTGTATGTTCCCTGTGCGACAGGGGGAGGTCAGGCCCGACGGACACCCACTAATAAAATGGGAACCCACCTGTTTGAAATACCTCGGGGTATATATATACACACCACACAGCGGTGGACATGTTGGAGGGTAATGTGGGTCGCTGTATATGGCCACTGAAGAGCAGTATGGCCTTTTGGGCGACTTTGCCACTATCGCTGATGGGCCGAATTTCCCTTTTGAAAATGGTAGCATTGCCGCGCCTTCTGTATTATTTTCGCGCATTGCCGGTATGGGTACCCTGTTCCCTCTTTAAATTGTTAAAATCGCAAATATCCTCATTTCTTTGGGGCACGAGGAGATGTAGGGTCGCCCAGAACACGCTCATTCGTCCAAAAGATGAGGGAGGGCTTGCAGTTCCTGATTTCGAACTCTACTATTTAGCTGCTCAGTTGCAGCTCTTCACACAGGAAGTAGCGAGAGTGTTCAGAGGCCCAGAACAAGAGAGGGAGGGGGGTACTCCGCGGCATGTCTTGGCTTACATAACACTGCAACAGAAGCTAGACTTGCGGGACCTCACTATGGAGGAGCAAACGTTCCGTCTCTGCTGGAATAGATCCCAGCACCGAGCGGGAGTACGTCACCCGTACGCGCCGGAAATACCTATCGGAATGGTGACGGCGTTACCGCATGGTGGGGACTGGTCACAACTGCAGGTTTGGGAAGACGCGGGACTGCAGGTTGTAGGAGACGGGGCGCTTCTGCCCTACCAAACGCTCCAGGAGATGTATGACCTACTGAGTGGAGGCTTCTTACTGCATGCCGGGATCACTACAGCCATACAAACGCACTGGAAGGAGGGGTTACTGGAACCCACAACGACTATGGCCTGCCAATATACCATGATGTTGGCGGGCACTTATAAAGCGGTTACATGTCTCTATGCTAGGATGCTCCGAGAAAACCTGCCGCCCTTAACTGGGTTGAAAAACAAGTGGGAAGCCGACTTAGGAAAGGAGATCCCTGAGACGGTTTGGGCGCAGATAATGCGACGAGCCCGAAAGAGCACTAGGAACGCACGCTTCCAACTAGTGCATTTTTTTATACTCCACAGAGCGTACTTAACGCCGGAGAAAATTCGTAAGTATTTTGGAGTGAATGAGGTAGCGTGCCCTTGGTGCACCAGGGAGGGCGTCGAACTGGACCACATGTTGTGGACTTGTCCAATGCTGGGAGACCACTGGAAGGGGATAGGTGACACATTGAACGAGGTGACAGGAAGGCAGTTGCCGTTTGATATGGCTATCAGTGTCCTACATTGGTTCCCTCACACCCCCAAAAATAAGACTACCAGCAAATTTATTGACATGGGACTTATATTCGCCAAGCGCGAAATCACTAGGCATTGGAAGGCAAGGACTGGTCCTACGTACAGACGATGGGTGAATGAATGTCTGAAGTGGGCTGCCAGCAAAAGCTCCCTTAGATATCAGATGGCACGTAGATGCCAGGACGACAAAGCACTAGACGCAGCAACGGCATGGGAAGTGTTAGTACAGGCCTTACGAGACCGGGAGACACATGATGCAGAGGAGGAGCAGATTAGTGAAGGGGAGCCCTGCCAACACAGCCAGGTCACATCGCATACCTAAACACTTAACGCTCCTGGCACACAACTCTAGATGACTGACTGAGGTTATACGCGGAGGTGGTGGGACATTGGGGAGGGCGGGGGGGGACCACCGAAGGGAACATTGATGAACTGAGGATTGAGCAGCGACACCCCCTATGGAAACTATAGAAGGGACCCTTAGGATACAGAACACGATACCGCAAGGCTGGCGAGGGACACTACAGATTGGTAATATGGTGGACGCCCCATTTGACAATGAAGCAGGAACGCTCCTGAGGAGTATAGTCACATGCCTACGGGTTCACAAGATATTGGTGGGGGAAGGAGTAGAACTTGACATGATAGGCTGAGTTCAGGCGCTCCTAGTCGCTCATAATCGTTTCATGAGGTTGGTCACAGGATGGGGGTTGTCGGGGGGTGGGGGGGTTCTTGGGAAGGGTTGTTACAAAATGGAAAAGTGGACACAAGATCTCCCTACTGGACGGCTGCGATTGACTCTTGCTGTAGGATCTTTAATTTCTCATGGTTAACGCCGCCCGGCCTCCGGGATGTGGGCACACGGGCTGTCTAACGAGATTTTAGGAGTTTGCGCGTTGCAGCCGCCGGGTGTGGAACTATAGAATGTGGACTATGTAACTTTAATATTGTCTGCAATAAAAATATATTTAAAAAAAAAAAAACAAGATAAAAACAAAATGAAAGACATTTTTATTGCTCAAACGCCTACTGAACTCCTGCACATCTATAGTGTGACCGCTGCCATTTTTGGAGGGTGTATAAACAGAAACAGTGGCTGCTGTGGGCTAGTACAGTTAATACTGGCAATTACCAGTATTACCTGTCCAGGCCCACAGGAACCACTGTTTCTGTTTGTATACTACTTACCCTGGTTGTTTGGGAGTAGGGTTTCCCTTGTCTCTTGTTCTCGATTTCTGGGGGGTGGGTAAAGATTAATTTTGCCTGGCCGGGCCCTCAAGTGCCCCCTGTGGCTACGGGCCTGAAACCACGGTGTCTAATGATGGTGCTAAGAGCTAGTGTATTTCTGCTTAAATCTACCTTTTAACACCATTTTATACCCATCTGCAAGTAATCAACACTTTGGCATCAAATCTGACTTAATATGTGAACCTCTGCTCCGTGATAACATTTTAGACCAGAAAGCAAAAACCTTAGGCCCATCCACAATTGCTCTTTGAGTAAATACTTATATATTCAGGGCCTCATTTGCAATGATTTTGCATAGGGCAGTGCTCCAAGGACCAAATTTATGAGGCCTTGCGTCAGTTTTGCGCTTCCGATGCGTCACTTTTTGTGATGCATCAGCAGCGTAAAACATGCCTCCTGTTGCGCACTATTTACATAGTGACGCATCTAAGCAGATGCGTCACTTTGTAAACCCCTGCGCTACATTATACCTGCGTCAGGTATAATGTATGCAGGGGGGGCGTTCCCCCACAAAAAGCCTCGTAGCAGTGACGCAGTGAAATCTATGAGATATCACTGCGTCACGTCTAGGAAGCCATTGCATCAAAATCTTGCGCCTGCCTCACAGCAGGCATGACTGACGCAGGCCCTTTCACATGGGGCCTGCGCCATGTAAAATGACGCATTTCTGGAGTTGCGTCACTTTTGTGACACACTCCAGCAATGCGTCACTTTTGCACCATACAGATACGTCAGAAATACTGACGTATCTGTACCTTCTTGAGCAATGATGCGTCATACTGTAAATATGACGCATCATTGGTGTCGCAAGGAGGGCGCAATGAAAAGTGACGCATCGCTGTTTTCAGGCAGCGATGCATAACTTTTCATAAATGAGGCCCCGAGGGTTTTGCTTCGCTGCCCTACACCAAAATGAAAGGGTAGGAATTCACCATATTTATGAGATATTCCTTCCCTTTCAGTTTTTCGCACTATATGGTGCCTACTGCCAACACAGGCACCCTTGCACCATAGTGTAAGGGTGTCTGCAATGCTGGCAGGATTATTTCTATGCAGGAAAAGACACCTTGCTGCACAAAAACAACCCATGGATGCGTTTTCCTCTTTCTTATGTGCGCTGCAAATTGCAGCACAAATAAAAAGAGGACAAAACGAGGCAAAATAAACACAGTTCCCCTTTCTACTCCTGCCCTGGGGAGGCGTACAGTGTTGATGCATTCCCACCTTTACAAATCCTTGTAAACCTGGGAATGCATCAAAACCCATGGGTGTTGCACTGGAGCACCCACCGCAATGCCTATGGAATGCCTCCCTGATGTAGTGAAAAGCACGGCAGAGACTCGCAGTGCAGTGCCTTACACCATATCTACAAGGCCATGAAAACCATGCAAAGTTGCATTGGGCGGCCACGTAGATATGGGTCTGCATTCTGCGCCCGCTGAGCGTCTAAGAACTGACACACAGGAGGCGCATGGCGCTTGTAAATAAGGCCCTTAATGGTTAACGATCCTGCATATTTTCATTCACTTTGCTTCTGAGCAGAAATATTACCGCTACACTATTGGGTGGAGCTTTATTTACAATAAACAACTAATTTCCTTTTTTCACGCATTCTGGCTTGCCCCTCTCTTTTTGTCTTCGAAGTTTTCCACCCCTCGGTCGATAACGATGCAATATATATTTTGCGTTTGGACAAATCCATCCAATCTGACTGATCAACAAATTTAAGTGCATCAATATTCCGCCGCCGGCGAGTGCGAGGTGCAGCGTGAGCGATGCAGGCTGAGAGGGAGAACGCAAAAAGCCCTGCAGGGATCATCACCGCCTATAAAATATAAGGGACGTGATAAATATTCCAGCGCTTCCGCAGATCCCATTCTGATGCACGATCTGGCTAAAGGGGCCATCTTGGCGCGTGATGATCTATTCTGCGGCCTGCTGGAGAGCGGCATTAAACTGAATTATGTACTTCTGCTGATTGCGAAGTGGCGCACCTGACTGCCGCCTTCTCTTTTATAAGTACAGATGGCTTCAGAAATATGATGAACCTTGAGCAGACAGAAGGGGCTGGAAACAGATTGTAACCGTGACATTTTGCCCCCATCTCTTTTCTTTGCTGCGTCGTTAAAGTAAGGGGTAATTTCTGACTCTTTGTCAGCGGCGTTTATCACTTAGAGAAGCTACTTTAACCCGCCACCTTTGGCCTTCTGTCATAAGAAGAAAAGAAACGTTTTGTCTTTTCACTTTGAATTCTTACTTGCAGTTGAACTGTGCTCTTTGCCTGTTTCTTTTTTTTCTAAGTGCAAAGCTCGGCTTCTTTGTTGCAAGGTGCGCGAACGAGCCGGCGTGGACAGCTCCGTGCGCACGTGCTCCTGGCGGATTCCGTTCCAGAGCCGTGTTGATGTACACCTTGTCCTAGATTTGCTTCGAGCTTCAACTAGTGCATGAGGATGGAGATTTTTTACTTTACTTGCTGGGCTTTAATTCCACGTGTTCATATACATTTCTGTGTGGGACACAAGATCTTTGAAAAAAAAAAAAATATATATATATATATATATATGTATATTCCAACATAACCCAGTTATTGAAGAAATAATTCACTGGTGCCGCGGCCACATTTTTTCAACGGTATTTATTTAGGCTTTCGGGCAAACCCGACGCGTTTCGCAGTTAACCTCACTGCTTTGTCAAGGGTGATTAGTTAAAGTGCAACTCACATATTTAAAGGTGCAGGGTTCAAATTACGTCAATTTCATAAACATGGTAAAAATACTTCCGTTTTTTACTTCTATGCAATTTGACAAACTTTCAAAATCATAACAGTCTTAGAAATTAAACATAATAAATTTCTAAGTTGCCCAAAATAAACTGAAAACCATTAGTGTCTACAACAATTCACAACCATCAAGCCCAAGTGGGCTGATCTTATTACATCTATTGATATCTACTTAAAGACATAGTGAATAATAGCACCTTAGTAACACATTTCATAATTATATCCATTGGGCACACAAATATAGTCTTTCTGTGATCTTGCTCTACTGAGCATATACTCCCATTTTCTTGGTAATCATCTTTGGAAGTTTCGTCTTTTGTCTGCAATGGAACAAACGAAGAACTATCTTTAAAAACTGTTTGAACCCTGTAGTGTCCAAAAGAAATACAAAACTAGAACTTTAAAAATTTAAAAAGATATACAGTAAGGAAAGGAGTAAGGATACAGAAAAATACTTCATCTCAGATGTATAGAAATTTCATCATCAAAATTCAAACCATACGGGATCCCGGTGTTGTATTTTATGATCATCTTTGACTCAAGCTTTCTTAATTCTAGTGTGCGATCATAACAGTGATGTATATCCCGTCTGCCAAAATATAAATCCCATTATATCCTATCTGATTTATAGATCAGCGGAAAAGATCCCGTCACCACTTTGATGGAGTAACCGATCAGCCAAGATCTAAACCAGGCCCTAAATGTTGTTAATTACTGTCCATATATAAGTCAAAACATCAGTGCACCAAGAATAAATGTTAAGAACAGCATTGGCCACATTTTGTGGCTATTTTACTATCCAAGCCTCCGCTGGAGTCTGCTATCGATATTAGGGCAGGGGCTAGACATAAGGGAACTTTTTTTTGATAATCAAGTTTATTGATTTTTAAAAACAAACCACAATTCACATTAGCAGCTAAATCAGGCACAGTACCAAAATAGTCTACAATCATAGGGTAGACGACAGAGACTTAGAAATCATTCTTTGAGGGAACATCTTGCATGAGGTTATCATTAATCTGAAGAACACATATAACCCTTAGGACAATAGGTTGAACCATTTACCCCAAATCTTTTCAAAGAATTTGGGACAACCCCGACTCCAAAGAGGGGTTCCTCTTGAGATCCGCACCATTCTACCCCCACCTCCATTCCTTATAGGGATCTGAGCCTGAGACCAGAGAGCCGCTATATCCCGCTTCACCACTGCCACCGCTGTCCCCAGGAAATGCTTGTCTGCCCAGGCAGCCATCCAGGCCGTCAGACACACCCAGAAGCAATCCTATGGGATCATGGGGAACCGTCCACCCCAGGGTCTGTGTGAGTACCAGTTCCAATCACGCCCAGAATGGTGCAAGGACAGGGCATAGCCAAATCATGTGGTAAAAGACTGCAGGGGCATGATTACAGCGCATGCAGGTCGGGGGGGAGCCAACGGGCACAGCATAGATGCACGGGGTTAGGTATGCCGTATGTAACTAATAGAGTTGAACCAGACACAGCTTGGAGGAGGTCGTCAAGGTCTTGGGGGCCATAAGAGCATCCTTCCAGTCCGCATCCTCTAGGGGTCACACCCAGCCCTCCCAGTGGGAACGCAACAAATCTAGGGTTGCGGGCCGTTGTTCACAAGGGAACGGGTAATATGTGACACCCCCCTCTACCCAGGTTACCCATCATCACTTGGACCTCAAAGGGACTAAATTCAGGGATGGAGGTGGGAGACGGGATGGGATGTGTACCCTCAGGGCATACCTAAGCTGTACGTATTTATAAAATTGGAAGGGGTGGAGGGAGTAGCGCTGCTGCAAGTCTGCAAATGTTCTGATGTGGTCCCCAAACCAAACGGCCTCCAGAAGCAAAATCCCAATGTGGTCCCACCGGCGAAAGTCCATGAGGAACGAGGCCTCACGCAGCCAAGTACCACACAACAGGGGCATCTGTCTGGTAAGTTTCCGGTCTCATTTCATGTGGCGCAGAGCTGTACGCCAAGCCAGGAGGACAGACCTAGTGATGGGGGGGAGGACCTGCGGTATGGGGGCCCCGTATAAGTAGGCCTTGAGCTGCGGGAAATCCATCGATCTGAGTTCCACTTGGTACGCCGGGTCGGACCAGGCGCCCTTGAACCAGTCATGAACTACGATGAGTCTCGTGGCCAGATAGTACAGGTGGATGTTGGTTACACCCATGCCCCCGTCATAAGGAGGTATGCAACAGTGTGTATCGATGTGGCCTCCCGCCGCCCCCCCATAAAAGCTGGGTAAGGATACCGTCAAGCTCACGGAACCAGCTCCCCGGCAGGGAAAAGGTAATATTTTGTAAACTATATAAAAAACGGGGGAGGACCATCATTTGAAAAAGGGCACTTCTGCCAAGAGGGTTAAGAAGAAGGGATTGCCATCTTCTGAGGTCCGCCTTGACCCTGGTAACCAGGGGTATAATATGTAGGGCCCATTCGAGTTCTGGAAGTAGGGCGACCCAAAGCCCCAGGTATTTAAAGGGCTGCCTGCGCAGGGGAATGGTCGTTTGCCAGTAGAAGCAGGCACAGGACGGGTGGAGGGGGCCAGGGTGGACTTCGCCGGTTGAGCCAAAGGCCCGAGACCAGTTCGAAGGCGGAGTGGGCGTTCAAGCACCGTGGGCCGGAGTTCTTGGGATCCGCCAAGAAGAGGAAAACTTCGTCGACTTAAAGGGTGACCTTGTTGACATGAAAGGGGTCCCATTCATAGCCTGGGATGCAGGGATCTTGACATATGTGAGAGGCCAGGGGCTCCACTGCTAACACAAATAAGAGCGGTCAGAGCGGACAGCCTTGGCAAGTGCCCCTCCGAATGGGGAATGTCTCCGAAAGCACACCATTAATGAGGACTCTAGCGTTAGGACTGGAATAGAAAACACAAACAAGGTGTTGAAATGGAAGGCCGAATCCCAACATCTCCAGCACGTCCCCCAGATACTCCAGTCAACCCTGTCAAATGCTTTTTCAAAATCAATAAAAATCAGGGCTAAATATGGAGTGAGATGCTGGTGGTGAGCAAGGGCGAGGTGGAAGCGGCGTATGCATTGCGGGGTACCCCGGGCAGGCATGAAAACACATTGGTCCGGGTGGACCAAGTCATGCAAGTGGGGGCGGAGACGTTGAGCCAAGGCTGTGGCAAAGATTTTCCCCTCAGTGTTAATGAGGTAAATGGGGCGGTAGTCGGCACAGGCCAGGGAGGGCGGTTGTGTTTTGGGGAGGACCACAATAGTGGCCACATACGTCTCCGGGAAAAGGACCCTGTGTCCACCACATGCTTAAACAATTCTGCTAGATGTGGGACCAACATGTCGCGGTAGGTCGCGATTAGTATTCTTGAGGGTAGCCATCCGGCCCCGGCGTCTTACCGGAGTGCAGGAGTGAAATGGCGCGTGTATCTCCTCCTCCAGGGGGCCCGTCAGCACCGCACATCTGCTGGGGAGCTCTATATTGAGTCTTGAGGGGGCCCCTTCACGTACCTTGCAGGGGGGCCCCCCCAAGGTTCATTACGCCACTGCGGTTGGCTTTAGGGTAGGAGACTAGGTTGTGAAGTAATGTGCCATTTTTATATCCCCAACCGTATATGTGCGCCACTGAGAAGCGCCAGAGCATTTTAGCGGAATCCAAGGAGAGCTGACAGATCTCCTCAAGGAGCAATGCAAGTTGTCGGGCAGAGTCAGCACCTTCAGTAGAAGCCTGGGCTGTTCTAGCTGCGCAGCACGGGCCTCCAGCTGTACAAGGCGGACGGCCTAGGCCGTGTGCCTCGTGTGGACCAAGCCCCTAGCCACTTTTTGTATAGTGACCTTGCCAACCTCCCACAGTGTACCCAGCGGGGGACCAAATCTGTATTAATCAAAAAATATTGCTGCAACTCCCATCTGAGGGACTCAAAAAAGTCTGCATCTTGCAGAAACTAAGCGTTCATCCGCCAAGTTGTACGAACGCCATCAGGGGAAGTCCCAAGATGAAGGGAGATGGGGGAGTGGTCCGAGATACCTCAGGCAGAATATTCACCCCGGACACCAACTGGCAGTTGGGGGCCAGCAACAAAAACAGGTAAATACGAGAGTGAGTATGGTAGGCCCCTGAAATGTGAGTGTACTATACCCGACGTGGATTCCCCACCCTCCAAGCGTCTCAGAGACCCTGAGCGGAGGACCAATCAGAAAGGCGCTTAGCAGAGGCAAGACGAGACACAGAGAGAGCACCTGTTGTGTCGCGAGGAGGGCGCATAACAGCATTGAAGTCACCTCCGACGACCGTCAGATCCTGAGGAAAGGCAAAGACTACAAGTGTGAGGTGCCAAAGGGCAGATGGCATTGTGGTGGGGGGAATATATACACATAAAAGATTAAGAGGGAGTCCCACGATCTTGCCGGTCAAGGCCACATAACGGCCCTGTGTGTTCTTCTCAGCCCATGTCAAAGTAAAGGGGAGACCCCTGCAGAGAAATATGGCCACCCCCTGGTAACCCCGCGTGAAACCAGAATGCCAAATCCTCTCAAACCAACAGCGGGTGAGGAAGGTGCAATGAGTTCCCAGAAGGTGTGTTTCTTGTAGAAAAAGGATATCAGGTGCGTGGCGTTGGGCGCTGCAAAGAACAGCAGCTCGTTTTATGCGGTCTAATAGGCCATTGATGTTCCACGACCAGATGTGGAGAGATCTACTTAAAGTAGACAACATCAGAGCGGGTAGTGTGTGTGGAGGGCAGTGCAGGTAGACCCAGGTCCCAGGGGAAATAACATCCCATAGCCCGGGCAGAGGGTGTGGATCATGCAGCCTGGGGGGGAATATATACACATAAAAGATTAAGAGGGTGTCCCACGATCTTGCCAGTCAAGGCCACATAACGGCCCTGTGTGTCTGTCTCAGCCCGTGTCAAAGTAAAGGGGAGACCCCTGAAGAGCAATATGGCCACCCCTTGGGAGCCCCGTGTGAAACCAGAATACCAATCCTGTCAAACCAATAGCTGGCGAGGAAGGTGCAATGAGTTCCCAGAAGGTGTGTTTCTTGTAGAAAAAGGATATCAGGCGTGTGGCGTTGGGCGCTGCAAAGAACAGCAGCTCGTTTTATGCGGTCTAATAGGCCATTGACGTTCCACGACAAGATGTAGAGAGATCTTCTTAAAGTAGACAACATCAGAGCGGGTAGTGTGTGTGGGGGACAGTGCAGGTAGACTCACCTGATAGAGCTGCACTATAAAAGCAGAGCTTACCTGTCAAGGGCTCCCAGCTCCACGCATGGCAGTGATAGACCCTGGAGCCCCTTGCTGTGTGGACTGCCACCCCCACAGTCACCATTGTGCTTTTCCTCACTACTGCAGTCTCCAAATGCCAGCTCTTCAACTATAACCAGGTCTTGTTTGTGAGTGATTAGGTGATGCTTGAAATGAGGTGGGGAAGGAACAATGGTATGATGAGTCCAATAGCACTTAGTCCTAATACCGATATGGGAAACATCTGGTGGCATGCATTGGGGCAGAGGTGTTCTCCCGCTGTTTTGCTGTATACTTGGCACTGTTCAAAGGGATGTTTTGAATAGGTCAGACACTATTATTGTTGCATACCTTGGGGTTATAGACAGATTAATTAATCATGTGGAAAGTTGTTGTTTGATCGTGGGTTCATACATAAGGGGGATCAGACATATTTATTGTTCTTTAGAATTCTATTGAATTACACAGTATTCTTTGTGAATTTGGCAGGAAGCTCCAAAGTCTGTCAACACGAATCAAGAGGGAAGAACCCTCATGATGATGGGCCAAGGCGGGGCCCGCCCGGGGCCCGCCTTCGCCCATCATCATGAGGGTAATCAACTTCCTGGACTCTATTCTCAGGGCGGCGAGGTTGCAGGGTCCTGTGTCCTACCAAAACAACAGGATTATGATCTTTCCAGATTACACCAGAGAGGCACAGGCCCAACTCCGAACCTATGATGACGTCAAACAGAAACATCGCAATCTGGGTCTCTGCTATTGTCGCCTCTTCCCAGCCCAGCTCAGAGTGGTGTTTCAGGATAAGACGGGGAGCCAGAAAGCGGTGAGCCAGAAAGCGGTGAGCCTGCTCGATAGCGAACCAAGGGGAGAGGGATTCCTTAGGGTTCCAGAACCATATCCAAATCTCCAGAAACACGTCAGCCTGGCCCTGTTCGACCCCTTCTGGAAACCTATGAGGCGTAGGTTATTCCTCCGTGACCTGTTTTCGGCATCTTCGGCCTGACGATGCAGTTCAGAGGTCTGAGTTTGGAGCTGGGCCACCTGTGTCTTCAGCTGGCCTATGCCGTCCTTGGCCGAGGAAATTCGCAATTCCGAGAACCGGGTCGTCGCATTGCGTAGTTCGTAGCAAATGAGGGCCATGTCCACTCTTACCACACCAATCCTGTTCTCCACTTGGGAAGCCAGGCAGCGGCGAAGCACAGGACCCAGGCTCAGGGCCGCCACAGTGAGGAGGCCGCCATGTCAGGAATCATAGGCTACATCATGAAGGGGAGCCCAGCGGGATGGTGGAGACTCCGTTTAGCCCGCCGAGGGGAGCGGTACGTTGCAGGTGAAGTGTAGCACCCCGCAGGAGCGCCAAGGGGTATAGATGGCAGCTGGTATCGGGCAGATTAGAGGCGGATGACGGAAGGGGTCCTGAGCACTCTTAGAGTGCGACCGCCATCTTGACGCCTCAGGCCACCAGATGTAAGGGAACTTAATTCAACGTTTCAGTGCTCAGAAAAATGTTAACTAATTTACAGCAAGCACCCAGAACTTATAGATGAAAGGAATTCAATGTAAGATTGGTAGTTCTTCAGAACCTCAGAACCAGAGCAGCATCTTTTTTATGATCCCCAGATTTAGACAGTTTTATTTATTTATTTTTTTTCGAAATTTTTATAGCGCAACAAATACCCTGGGGTGTCTCAGCGCTTGTGGAGCTACTAGAAATCAGCCGTTAACTTAGTGGTTGAACAACCATGTTTTTAAGAGCCTGCGAAAGCTCATCAGGTTCGGGGCAGTTTTAATAGCCAGTGGCAAGAGATTCCAAAGTTTTGGAGTGGCCACCAGAAAACGCCTGTCTCCCCAGGTGGCAGTGCTTGTACGCGGTACAGGGAGGAGACAGATGTTAGCCGATCTTAGTTGCCTCTTGGGGGTATACAGCTGAAAGGCTTCTGTGAGGAACCTGGGTCCAACGCCATGTACTGCCTTATAGGCAATGCAGAGGGCCTTAAATTGGATACGGCTCTCAACTCTCAGCCAATGGAGATGACGAATGGCAAGAGTGGTGGGCTTGCGACGAGGAATGTTAAGAAGAATCCTTGCAGCCGCATTCTGAATAGACTGCAACTTCGTTAGGACACGCTTCTGTGTGTTTAAAAAGAGAGCGTTCCCATAGTCTATTTTTGAGAAAACTAAAGTAGAGACCAGAGTCTTCCCAGCTGAGGTAGGGAGGTAAGGCAATAGTTTCTTAATTTTTTTCAAAATGAAGAATGCTGAAGAGACAACCTTGTTTGTGTGGAGGTCAAAGGACAGTTTACTGTCAAAAATCACTCCCAGGTTTCTGGCCTTCTCTACTGGGGCAGGTGGTGGTCCCAGCTTTTCAGGCCACCAGATAGAAGACCATTCAGGAGAGAGCCTGCTGAAGGTCATGATCTCGGTCTTGTCCGAGTTAAGCCTCAGACAGTTCGAGGCCATCCAAGTGCTGACCTCGAGCATGGCTCTCTGGAAGTTAGCTGCCACACTAGGGCCATCTCTGTGGATTGCGAGAACCAGCTGGGTATCATCTGCGTAGGATGTAAGCCGTACCCCATGGGCCTTTATTACCCTCGCTAAGTCCGCTACGTAGATGTTAAATAGCATAGGACTTAGCGAGGAGCCCTGTGGGACTCCACAAGGGAGTGCAGAGATAGGGGAGTAGAAATCTCCCAGCCTCACTGTCTGGGTACGGTTTACCAGGAAAGATGAAATAAGGTCCCTGGCCATACCGTTTAGCCCCAGGGCTGTGACACGGTCGACCAGAATAGCATGGTCGACCGTAACAAAGGCTGCAGACAAATCCAGAAGGATCAGGACAGCCGCCCCTCCCTGGTCCATGATAGCTCTGATCTCATCTGAGGCCTTTATCAAGGCGGTCTCCGTTCCATGCCCTTTCCTGAACCCAAACTGCGTTTCGTCGAGGAGTTGGTGAGCCTCGACGAACTCTGAGAGTTGTTTGTTCATCAGAGATTCGCATATTTTGGCAGGAAAGGGCAGACACGCAATGGGTCTGTAACTGGCCACAGCTGTAGGGAGGTTTTTTCAAAAGGGGTTTGATCACAGCCTTCTTCCAAGGACTGGGGTATTGACCTGTCTGGAATGCAGTGTTGCAAATTTCCATGAGTGGGCGCGAGATCACTTCTGTGAGTTTTGCCATCACGGAAGGAGGACAGGGGTCCAAAGGGGAGCCAGACTTAGTGGTGGAAATGAGTCTGATAATATTGTCTTGTGTGGTGGGCGTGAAACACGGAAAGCGATCGGAATTATGGTCAGAAATTACTTCTTCCTCAGTACAGACTCTATGTTTAGTCCTGTTATCCCCTTCGAAAGAGGAATATATCTGCCACCTTTGTGGTGAAGAATGTGGAGAGATCATTGCAGAAGGTCTGTGAGGGTTCGACCCCCGGTCCCGTGGAGGGAGTGGACAGAGTCGTGACGACAGAGAACAGCTCTCTAGCAGAGTTTGTGGCATTCTCTATTTGTGCCGAGAAAAAGACAGTTTTTCGGGCAATAATCGCCTTTTTATATATTGTGAGAGCATCTTTATAGGTTTGTTTGGCTATAGGGCAGTAGACTTTCCTCCAACGCCTTTCTAGGTTCCTGCAGTGTTGCCGATGGAGTCTAAGATCTTCAGTATACCAAGCGGCCGACGGAGATGCTCTATTAGGTCTCGTGAGTTTCTCCGGGGCCACTTGATCAGCAGCACTCCGAATCCAATCCTGGAATTCAGAGGCTGATAGTGCAGGAATATCTCCTCCCTGAGGGTAGGAAGAGGTCAGGGAATCTACCATCTGAGGGATATCCGCGTTCTTCCAGGCTCGAATCCCAATCCTGGTTCGTGGCCTGGGGGAGGAAGATTTGTAGTCCGGATTTGTAACTCAAATATAATGGCCCTATGGTCTGACCACGTGATAGGAATGATGTCCAATACAGAAATATCAGGATTATTGGTGAACAGACCATCTAAGGTATGTCCCACCTGATGTGTGATGCCCTTAACCAGTTGATGCAATCCGAAATTTGAGAGATCGGCAGTGAGTTGGATGGTATCATGGTTGTCCTGCTCTTCCAAATAGAAATTAAAGTCTCCCAGTATCATATATTTATCAGAGCTTATAATATGGTAATTAAAGTCTGAAAAAGTGGAGAGAAAGGGATTTCGGGGGCCAGGAGGTCGATATAATAAGATTCCTTTCAGGGCTTGTTTAGAATTAATGCTGATAGCAAAGGTAGCTGCTTCACAGTTGGCGGAGTTTATGGGGTCAAAGGTGGTACGGTATTTATCCTTGTAAATAATAGCGAGTCCGCCACCTCTTCCTATGGGTCTGTCATGTCTGGCTACACTATATCCATCAGGGGTTGCAGCGCAAAAATCCGGCCCTGACCCGGCATCTGCCCAGGTTTCAGTGGCAAATAGTAGATCCAGGTCGTCGGCGAGAATAAACTCGCTAATCTGGAGACTGTGGGATGGAAGAGAGCGCGTATTAATAAGCGCAGCTCGACAGCTATGAGAGAAAGCGTTATCCGGAACATATGACGGGATGTAGTTATGGTCTACATGGACTGATAGATGAGATTGTGGAAGTTGGTAGCTACACCCCGGACACGGGGGGGACAGACGCCCACCGCAGGGGTAGGAGGTACAGAAAAACAGTCTTGATGTACATTACCATGGTTCAGCTCTTTTAATTGCTGAGGAGAGTAACACAGTCGGGGACCAGGGGTTGTGGCCCTGGGCCGTGTCCGGCCGCGGATGGGCGCAGACGGGCTTGGCTTTGGCGCGGCTTCGGCGCGCGCCCGCTGCGCCAGCCCGCTGCGCCGTCTGGTCATGGTGCTCATTTATTGGCCGTGAGGAGGGTGGGAGGCCGGCGCGACTAGAGCGCAGCCCCAGCCCACACCAAAGATGGCGCCCGCCGCCGCCTACAGTCAAACCAAAGCGGCTAGGCAAGGCGAAAACAAAGCTTTGTAGCGTGAGGAGGGGTGTTAGAGTGCTATTGGACTCATCATACCGTTGTTCCTTCTCCGCCTCATCTCAAGCATCACCTAATCACTCACAAGCAAGACCTGGTTATAGTTGAAGAGCTGGCATTTGGAGACTGCAGTAGCGAGGAAAAGCACAATAGTGACTGTGGGGGTGGCAGTCCACCCAGCAAAGGGTTCCAGGGTCTATCACTGCCATGCGTGGAGCTGGGAGCCCTTGGCAGGTAAGCTCTGCTTTTATAGTACAGCTCTATCAGGTGAGGTCCCACCCTCTCTCAAATACACCCAGCCAGAACACCTGAAACCAATTACCGACTAAGGAAATAACAAAAAAAGGCTCACGCACAGAATTGTTGTGTTCTCCATAAGAGAGATGATTAGTTATAACTATTCCTGTCGACCGCAGCTGTTGCTGTCTGTCTTTCCATGACCATTTGTTTATACCTTGCACTGACGTTGTTCCATTACCTACCTTTCTTTCCTTCCTCTTTAAGGAAAATTGCCTTGATTATTGTTCTCCTTGCCTTGGACCCCATTATGCGACCCATTTGCAGTCCTGATGCAGTGAATATGTCCGTGTGTCCATAGGGGTTCTTTCTGCCTGATTACACTGACATTTACTTGTACAATCTTACAACCATTTTTCGGAAGGATTTATGACTATATCTCCAAAGCAGTGCATTCTGGATTAGATAGTCTGGCGGTGGGCGAATTACTCAGTGAGGGGTCGCCCGCTATGGCAGAGCAGTTTCACTCCACTGCTTTTAAGCAGTGCAACGTAAAGGAAACATAAAATGATAATAACTTTGAGTTATTATCATTTTATGCCTCTGTGGTGCTTTGAGGGTGGGTGGGTGGGTGGGGCTGCTCTGCTCTTGGAGCAGGGCAAGGACAAGTGATTTGCCCACTCCTAAGTACACATGACAGTTTGGACAGTCCGCTCGGGCAACCCAAAACAGTCATGCGCACTTTCTCTGTTTTTCATGCAGAGTACATTACAGCTTGCAAGGAGAACATGCCCAGGCCCCCATTCCCTAGCTGAGCGTCAAACCAGGATGCTTGATTGGTCAGGGGAGCATGGGTGCTTACCAATCACAGTGCTGCATTGTGATTCGTCAGGAGAGCCTGGCTGTGCTTCCTGTTCCTCGAGTCAAGATGAGGAGAGCAGGAGCAGAGAGGTGGAACCCGGCTGTTTATTTATTTTTTTACATTGCGCACAACCCCCCTGCGCTCCCTCCCCCCCATGCCCATCACCGCGAGCCATACCGGCAGTCACTGGAATTACTAAGAATACACACTTACATTGTACTACAGGGACATTTTACTTATTCTCCTAGTGTCATTTCAGCCATCTCAGTATCACCACTATCTGTTTCTTTAGCCCTTGAGGGACTCTTTGTTGTATAGTTTGAAATAGCAGTGATCACTTAAGGGGGCTAGGAAGTGGTAGTTGGGATCCACTGCTGAGGATACATCTGTCCCCCACTGCCAGTACGCGAAAATAGAAGACAACATGATATATAGTCTATCAAGCATACAACATAGAATTAGCATATAAAACGATTACGATACAGTGCTTTGGGACCACACCAGTTACAGCAACAAGCTATGTATATGCCCAATAACATGCAATGCAGGCGTAGAACCCCTTGCTGACTTCACACAACTATTTCCTCCTCTTTTCTTTATCATCAGAACGGAATCATCAAGATTCAAATCCCTCATTGCCCAAGAATTTGAAGTTGGACAGATATTTCAAAAGGTTTTCCCCAGGGTGCCTTAAAAGCTTTGAAGATTGTCTGAAAGATACTTTGGTCTTCTGTTGGGAATCAGTGTAAGTAGATAAGGACTAGTGGGACGTGTACCAAATGTCAAGTGCCTGATATTTAGTACTGCAGGTTGCATCACATTATTGGAACTATTGTTGAGCTAAAATTCATGTTTTCGCATTGCTTTGTGTAAGTTAGCAATCGTGGAGCCATTTTGTGTCTGGACGCCATTTTGTATCATAATTAAAACCTATCCTTTGCCACTTCTGAGAAACAACCGTCTCTTAGTTATGTTTCTTCGGATTTGAGTTTTGCTACACTAATGAATACACTGTTCTTATTAGCACATACCTTTCTCATAAGATATGGGCCTTCTCCCACTAGTCTGAAGACTGACCCCCCTGCAATGACCTTGGACTCTGTAACTTTGTAAGATATGAGTACTGAGATTGTTTTTTTTTCTCGTCTATATTGCTTCACAGGACCTGCCTGGAAAATTCCACTATGGGCGTGTTCTAGCCCAGTTACTCAATGTACTTAGTGTTTCTCTATGCTTGTGGACTTAAGTCCCTCTGCAGCACTCCTAGTGATTGGGTTGACAAGGCTCTGATTTGAGTGTACTTTGTACTTTGAATAAACAAATTACTTGTTTGTATTCTCTACTGACTGACTCTTCATTTGGTATGGAAGGCTGAAAGATGGTCGTAGTGACTCGGGTGACCCTAATTGGGTCACTACCTTCAGTTGGTGCCCGAACAGGGACTCCTTTGGATGAGTGACCAATCCCCTTCTGCAGACAGGGGGGAGGTAGAGGCCATCGTCGGGTCGGACGGACGGATCAGGGATCCGTGCATGAAGAGTTTCTGGTACTTGTAGCTGCCCCTTGTGTCTCGCCGGACGGTGCCTCGCCCAGTGGTCATCGCGACTGGAGTCTTGAATGGCAAAACCCTTGGATCTGACAGTTTGGTCTGAAGAGTCAGCAGTGGTGAATACCTTTGTTTGACCTGTATTTATCAGGTGAGTTTGTTTTGGTTCTTTTTGGATATGGTACCATTTTGGTTTGTATTTGCTACAGTCTAAAGACCGCCTTTGGGACAAAGGCAATTGCAATTATTTTGCTAGGCATAAAATAGTGAACTTGTATTCTTTTGAGAATGTCTAGTTTCAGTAAACTGTTTACCTTGTGCTGTTGTTGTTGTTTTACTCGATTGGAAGAAAGCCAGCCAGCGCCTCCAGAATACACTCTGAATTTTGACATTTATGGAAACCTGGTCTTGGCCCTATTATGTTTAGTACCTTATGGCACAAATATACGAGGGACAATGCAGAGTTGCAGTGGCCACTGACAGGTACTTTTGATGAACAAAAGATTGAGTATTTACAAGAACAGTTGTTTAAGAAACAAAGTAGGCAATCTATGTTTCGTTCCCTTAGAACGTGGCAAAAGAAAGCTAAGCAGAGATGGATGAAAGCAGAGAACGAGGCCCGGAAAGGAAGAATGCAGACGTTGACCCAGAAAGCTGTAGCATATGATAGGTAGACACAGGAGAAGGGTATCGACTTTGAAGATACAAGGTTTCAATTACATATTGACAAATCATTTGTGGTTCAGGAGGAAGGTGATACTTTTTTTGAAGAATTGTTGGACGGCCGACTCCCACCTTCAAATGCTCCACAGAGAACATATCCTACTGTTCTGGCTCCCTCACAGCTGTCCGTTACAGTTGCGTCTACTGTTTCTGTGCCTGCGTCCACCGTTGTTATGTCGATGGTTGTGGCTTCGGTTCCTTATCCTCCTCTCTCTCCTGTTTCTTTGCCGTCTGTGGCAACTGTGACGTTTAGTACCCCTGCCACATCTACTTTTTCAGCGTCCCTCTCGCCAGCTCTTCCCCCTGCGACGCAACTTTCAGCATCAATAGTACCTGGCACTTCCGTTGCTTCTCCTTCCTTGGTTTTTCATCCTCAGGTTTCTTTGGGTGAAAGGACGCTAGTGCACGGGTTTGGGGGTGGAGATTGGACAAAGTTCATAGAGCTCATGGGTCCGTACATGCGATCTGAAGTGGGAGATGAAGAGAAAAAGGTAAGGCTAATCAGGCTGCGTAGTGGGGTCGTAATCCCATTTACAGTTAGGAAGACGTCTGGAGTGTGATGAAAGATTATGAGCCCTTTGTATAACAGCATGCCCTTCAGCATATGTCCGCTAAGCTTATTAGTATTTGGGAGCAGTGTTTCAAAGATGCTGCACCACAGATTTTATATGATATTAAATATTCTGTATATGTAAGTAATATGGAGCCTGGTCAAGTTTTTTGTAGCGTTATGACATTGATTGGCTACAGGGGTAGTCTGCTTTAGAAAAGCCCCACCACGGTGTCCCAGTTTCTGTTGAGAAAGGTTCATCCCATATATCACCCAGAGATACCAGAATTAACAGATGGTCGCAGCAATGTTACTCGAGCGGCAGAGGCGGCAAGGTTTCGGGAGCAATGGGTTTATACTCCCTGGAAAAGAAGTGCAGTATTGTCTCTTAAGACTCAATTACCTGAGTGCATATTATAAAGAATTGACCAACGTTGCTTCTTCCACTCTTGCTGATATTATTGTATCTTTGGTATTTAGTTCTGGTTGATATTTGTGGCAAATACTCACACAAGATCACATTGTGGAATTTGGAGGTACATGGGATCAAATTAAAGCATGGGACTGGGAGAGAAAGTCAGATGATAAGCCTTGAGCATAAATGTTAGAATTGCCAGGTCGCATAAATACGTATATGCATTCTCTTACTCCACCAAAAAAGTTGGATTGGGATAAATTGTCGGCATGTTGACAGAAGAAAGATGAGAGTGTGTCTGATTTTTTCACTTGATTTGAAGGTTCATTTTTGGACTATAGTGGACAGGATTTGTCCATTGAGAGAGGTGTTAGGTTGTTAGTCAATAGATTTGTTTCCAATCAGCTTCCTGAAATAGGGACTCGATTGCAGGCTTCTGAAAGCACCTGGTCCATCTCATCCCCTTCTGTTATTTTGAATATGGTACAGTATTATGAGCATAGGCATAAGGAGTAAAAAGAGAGGATGGAGAAGAAACGTAAGGATTTGAAAATGAAGGTGTTGTTACAGCAGGCTTTTAGAAAGAACAGCAGAGGACGTGGTGGTCCTGCCCGACAGCTTTCACGTACTAGGAGGCAGCTGAAAACTATGCCTTTGGGGACAAATCAGTGTGCGTATTGTAAGGAGGGACATTGGTGTAGTGCAACACATATTTTAGTACACTACAGGGAGGTAATTCAATAAAATCTGCCCGCAGCCTTGTGAAAGGTCCAGCCACTTTTCTAATTCTGCCCCAACTAACAACTGTTTTCTTCCCTGGATTCTGCTGCTGGAAAATGATAAATCTCTGGCCTAGAATCTCTGCAATGACCCTAAATTTAGGGTTATACCATGACTGTTTGGAAAGCCTAATCATTGCATCCCTTCCTACAATTCCATGGTAAACCCTCGCCATCTGCGAGAGTAGGCAATCTCGCATAACTATTCTGTCATCTACATACACCCATATTTCATCATCTGGTCTTTTCTTGTAACCCGATTTATTCCATAGTTCTTTCTAATCCTCACTAGCTTCTTCATGCAACTGTCTAACTTCATCCCTTGTTTCAACTGAAGAGAACATCAAATGACAATCTATTTTTCTTTTCTGATCCTTTATTAATTAAAACTGCATTTTGTGCAAAGAAACGAGCCACTTGGCCTGCGTATCTGTTTCTATTATTCACATAATCATTTCATGATTTATGTGCTGGACATTTAACCACTGCAATCTCTTTGGGCAATTGCAGTGCATTCAAAAATTCTTTTACATGTTTACTGTTTCTTATCGGTGATCCTGAAGAAGTCAGAAATCCCCATTGCATCTACAATGGGCCAAAGTCATTCACCACCCCGTAACCATATTGACTATCCATACATTTTGTTATCCTCAAATTTATGCTAATTACCTATGCCGTGGTCAAAACAACCAACTCAAAAATCTGGCCCAAATGTAATCCTTTTATGCAAGATGCTTCAAGACCATGGCCACTGTGCATACAGCATATGCAGCTCGCAGAACGCCTCTTTCATCTCGCTGACATAAACTATCTACAAACTTAACACAATCTGATTCTGACAACGGTACATCTTTTATATCAGGTCTTAGATTGTACACAATTATGTCACATCCAAACAATCATGATCTGCTTCATCTTTCACTTCTTCACTGGCTGGACTCTGCAACAATGTTGCTCGGTTCTGTGAAGTACATCTGATTATCGTCACATTTTCAGCACCCCAAATCACTCTTTCATATCTTGTCAAACGACTACTTGTCATGTGCTGAGTAAGTGTACGCGTCAGCAAAATCTCAACAGAATGTGGTATATACACTTTCACTGGATATCCCATCCCAATTGATTCATTCTGCTCCAAACTCACACAAGTAGCAGCCACTGCTTTCATACAACCTGGTAATGCTGCAGGCACTGAATCTAAAATAGCAGAGAAATGCGCCACTGGAAGTCTTGCCATTCCATGTGTTTGTGTTAAAACTGAAAGAGCACACCCATCTCTCTCACAGCAGAACAATGCAAACTCTTTACTATAATCAGGCACTCTCAATGCAGGTGCTCAACACAAACCATCCCGCAATTCCATGAATGCTTTCATGCTTTCTTTACCCAATTGAACTGGATCAACCACATCCTTGTACTCTAATCTCTGTAACGGCTTAGCTAGCAATGAGAATCCACTAATCCACCGTCTACAATAGCCAACCATACCTAAGAACATTCAAATTTCTTTCTGCTTTTTGGGAGCGCCCAAATGCCAAATCACAGCAATTCGATCCTGTGACACCTTCCTGACTCCTTTCTCAATCTTGTGTCCCAAATATTGAACCTCTTCCTCACAAAATTGTAATTTTGCTGGTGACACTTTATGCCCTCCTTCTGCAAAATGATTCAGCAAAGCAATCGTATCTGTCACACATGACTCCCGTGTTTTGATGCCACTAGTAAATCGTCAATATATTGAACCAAAACTGAATTTTATGGAATAACCAATTATTCAAGACACTTTTTCAAAATCTAATTAAAAACTGAAGGACTCTCTGTATACCCCTGAGGAATTCAACATCATGCCAAAACACGATCTCCGAACCGGAACACAAATAAATATTGGCTATCCGAATGTAGTGGCATCAAGAAAAACGCTTAAAACATATCAATCACTGTAAACCACTCTGCATCACAAGGAATTTGGTAAAGAATCAATGCTGGATTGGGCACTATCGAACAGCAAGGTACTACAATTTTATTCCCCTTCCTCAAATCTTGCAGATTCCTATACTTCCCGCTCAGTTTCTTAATTCCCATTATACAGGCAAATTACATGGACTCCCAAGTATTTCTTTCAAGAGTCCCTGTCCAATCAACTGCTAAATCACTGGAGTAACTCCCTCTATAGTCTCAGTACTCATTTTATACTGTGGTCTTTTTGGAAACTCTGCACCTTCCTTAACCAAGATCTGAATAGAATCAACACCCTTCATCAATCCAATGTCTTTTCCTGAAAAATCCCACACATCAGCTGTCACTTTGTCTCCCAATTTGACAGGGAAAACATTAGCTGTAAGCAAAAGATAAAAATCATCCACTTTTGTTCCTTGCTTTGCCATAATGATTTTAAAAGCAAGATCTTTGTCGGGAGCTTGAAAAGCAATACAATCCGGTGTACAATAGATAGTACAATATATCTTGCACAACAAATCTCTCCCTAATGATTTACTGGAGTAGTGTCACACACCACAAACTGTTGCATATCTTTATATCTCCCAATATGAACCTCCATTGTTTTTGTGACTGGAGTCTTAATATGTTTATTTGAGACTCCTACAACTTGGATAGTTTGTCTCGAGAGGAGTAGGTTTGAAATTTCTGCTGTTCTCACAGTAGAACGAGTAGCATCAGTGTCCAAAAGAAATGTAAGGTCATTACCTTCCACTTTTCCATCAACAAAAGGACCAAACTGATCTACCTCCAGAGAAATGCCAAGTACGCACTCTTCCTCCCCCCTCAGGCACCGTCATTGGGATTAATCTGAATCACTCTCAGATCATTACAACCAATATTGTGGAATCATTTGTACATTTTGATTCTTACCAACTTGTTCACTCATGTGAAATCCAGCATCCGCACTGTATCTCTGTACCTGAAAATTCACATTATTTGGCATGGGTGCTTGAGGCACTTGTACCTGTTGTACCTGTGGTGTAACTAACTGTTGTTGCTGCTGCAGTTGTTGTTGATTCATAACCACCCCATTCTGCATCTGTGGATTGAAATTTGAACCATTCCAGTACTACCTTGTATAACCTTACACACATTCTTCCAATGTTCTAGGCTAATCGCGTCAATGACACAGTAATTTCTTTTTCAACTCTTCTTTATTACCCTTGCCTCTGCCTTTTCCTGGCAACTGCACCTGAACCACTCCATTCGGTACAGTTTTCATAGGCACCATTTGACCACTATGAAAATTCTGATTCTGTCCGTTTATCTGAAAACTTACTTGTGAATCATCAGCATAATTCCCATTTTTCTGATTTGCTACTCTCACCTGTACCCACATCACTTTCTCTTTCAACTTTTTATGTCTGGACTCAATATCATCACTACAATGTTGTGCATGTCTCAAAATGTCATCAATTGTCTGACCCTGCAAACAGATGAAGTGTTGCTGAATCATAGCACTAATCTCCGGGTTTCCATCCAAACACAAACCTATAAACATACTGTCACATTGCTTTGTCTGTGATATGTTCAAAGCCACTGTACTGTTTAAACACCTGTAAAAGTCTCTTTCAACGCCTGCATCCTCCTATCAATATTAACCCAATCTGTTTTACCCTTCAAATAAGTAATCGCTTGATTATACTTGTTCATCACTTCCTCTGAGGAGGGTGCTCCTATTTTAATATCTCTAGGAAATTCATCTTTCGGCCAATCAACCACAATCTTAAAAGGCCATCCAAGTCTTTTAACAAAACTTTTACAAATCTCTCTACTTGTTTTTACCATTCAACTGTTTTCTCTCTAAATCTAGAGAAACCTTTTGTAAAAGACAAAATATTCTGTCTTGACCAAGGAATATGAATGGATATATCATTTCGACATGCTCTGTTTCTTTTAATGGAAGCAAAGGCGATGCAACCACACCCTTATTCGCAAGTGCTTCTTCTTTCTTTCTCGCCCATCTACCTTTCCATCTTTCTACGTCATCCCATCTTTACAGAGTGTTTATCAATTCTTTTATCTGCAACCGTTTTCCAGAAGCATTCAAACTCACTAGATCCTTTTCAGTAAAATCTAATCTATATGTCTTTTGCAAAGCTCTGGACTTCTCAATATCAATACCATATTCTTATGTAGCCTCTGATAATTTCTCATGCACATTTTTAGCTTTCCATGTAATATTTTTACACAAATATAACAACTCTTCATCTTGATAAGTACCCAATCTTTCTGGACTAATTGTACCAATAATCATCTCTTCTAGATCTACTCTCAATCTACCTACATCCATTCTCGATTTAATTTTACTAGATGCCATTCCCTTTATCCACTCATCTAACTCCTCCGGTGAAGGCTCCACTGAACCAGTACCACCTGAAACTGGAGTTGTCGCTCTTACATTTGCCAATATTTTTCTAGGATCTATTTGAACACTCCTTTTTGGTGTTTTAATCACATTTCAATTTATTGGAAGATCAATCAATGACATATTCGTCTCACCTGACTCTAATGCACTAACATTCCTGACACCATTCGCAGGAACCGTCAAAGCATGTACTCTCGAAATATTCTGGTCCTCACTATACAATGGAACTATGGGACCAATCTTCACTGGACCTGACAACGCTTCTGCTTTACTTAAACTCATCTGATTAATTTTCTGAGTCAATATTTCTTTTGCTCTATTAAGCATTTCAATCTCTTTTTCTTGTGAAATCCGAGTAATCTGTGTAATCTGCGATACCTGTGTAACTTGAGGAACCTGTGGATCTTGGGGAGCTCCTATCTCAATTAAAGGTGCACTTGGAGTAACCCCATCTGGATTCTCTTGATACAGTGGAGGTCTTTTCAATAACATCTCTTCCAAAAACTCATCATCAAATTCATTTAGATCTATATCTAATTCCAAAGTCTCTACATTGTTCTTTTTCTCCTTACACTTTCCACCAGCCTGATCTTCAGCAACCATTACTGGATATAATCCATCCAGGATTACATCTCTCCTCCATTTTTTCATTTGAGCATCCCACTTAGCTTCTGAAAGCCACTTCATTGTATTCCTTTATTTCAATCCATTCCTGTCTCCCTCTCTCCTGTACCCTTCATGCTCTCACTCTTCCAACGTTTCATACTGCATAGGGCTAGGATTTGGTTTCAGGGAATTCATTTTTCTTCTAAGATTTTCTAGAACCCTTATATTGAAAGTACCATATTTTGGAAAATCTAACACTCCATCATCCTCAGTATACTTCATACAATTTTCCATCTATGTACACGTATGATACCCACGCTCCAACATCATATATGAAGCAGGTGTTCTAGAAGGAGGCACAGGAATTCCCTCTCTAGTTACAATTGGTTTATCCTTTTTGAAAAAATCCTGAATCGCTTTAATTAACCAAATTTTCAACACTTGCTCTTCTATGCTAAATACTCAAGAAACACCAGAAAACCTTCCGTAATTCCATTCACCCTATCGGCTAATGCTCGTCAAATATCAGCGGGACTCACATCAACCAACCAATCAGAGTACAATACGCACCCACTACTCTGACCAATGCCAACTCTGTGGCGTCAGTATAACTCCTGCTACTGACCCTCCCTTTACAAAATAATACGGCAATGTAAAACAAAGTAATGAGAGAGTTCAATTACTCAATGAGATTTCTTTTGCTTCTAGTAAAATAACAACTAGCGATACTTCACTTTCAGACAAGTGAAAAGAGGTCTTGGGATAAGTCCAACGTTTCACAAGAGGACTTTTTATTTAAAGAGGTCTTGATACTCGTTTGGGGGTAAGGCTAGAGATTCGGAAGTGGACATTCCACTATTTCATACACCCTTCTTACAACAGAGCAAGTCCCTAAATTAACATCAACAGTTTTCCACCATTCAGTATTACTACAGCAGACAAAGAACTTCCATTGTAGTATTTCTCTACACTGTGACTTTCAGCGAGGTATTTCTCCACACTATGACTACCACTTAGGCTTAAATCACATCCCGCGATCTTAGGCAACTGCGTACCTGTACTTTCAAACTACATAAAAACAAAACACTAAGTTTTCGTATTAGTAACCAAAATCATTAAATCAACTATTAATTTGCCTAATTAACAGATTAAACCATCGATTTCTGCTACCAAAAACTGATCAAGCGCTCAGGGACTAAACAATTTCTAAAGACTGGAATCAATTCCCATTACCCAACAAACCCCTTTACGCTGGATTAGTTGTAAATGTAAAGACTAAATCAAACTTACCATTTCCCTATTTAGGTCTCACTAATTTATAAAATATGGCAATTAGATCTTTGCAATCAGACAGGGTAGACAAATTAATAATCATAAGTAAAAATACAGTAATAAAGACAGACTCATTTGTAAGTTTATAATATTTATCTAAATAATAATAATGTGACTGAAATCTCAGTACATTCAAGAAATACAGATTCAATTATGGATCGCCACTAGGCAAACAACATTAGAAGAGAAAATTACAAATTCATAATCAATGACAGTACATTGAGGAGTGGATAGATGAAGAGACAAAAGTTTGCAAACTTAGATATCAGGCTAATACTAACCCAATTAGGAAACACTTTCACCTGGCCGGGGTAACAGCATAGCCCCTTCAAGTAGATTTGAAAAGGCAAAGATTTAAGTTCAGGAACGCGAGAAGGACAGCAAACCGACGTCATGCGACAATTTCACCCCAACAGTCAGCGGAAATGTCTGTCATGCCACCACCTAAACTCCTCCCTCCAGAGCACCTCAATTATACCCTAAAACCCAAAAGGCCATCCCATAGACGTATCAAACTCGGGTTCTACTAGTGATTTGATTGGCTAGGAAAGGGGTGTATGGTCACTCCACTGTCTACACATACAAAATTCTCTAAGGGGTATTGTTTAGAAACAGGCTATGACATCAACCACATAACCCAGGAAATATTCTTCATTTCATTATCCACATTTCCTCTATTCTAACAACAAGTTAAAACATTGTATATCAATCTTCCGCTGTGCGCCTTTCTGCAGAGGAAGTTTCTCTTTGTTCATAGTGATGTCCTTTTGTTCAGAATTTTGGCACGTTCGTGAGTCTCTGAAGGTCACGTTCCGGCTCTTTGTCTTCTCCTACTCACACTTCATCATTTTCTCTGATTTTCTTCATCGATTAACCCCTAACCTGGCATGCAGAGCGAAACCTCATGTTTGTATTCTGTAAGAATGAAACACATAACATTTATTATTTCATGAAAATGTTTTCTATACGCGCCTACCCAATGCTGCATCCATCCCTGCCAACCCATGTTAGCTGAAATATTTTATATTCTGCCAATATTAATAACTTGCATCTAAAGCAGCATTAGTCTTTTTACTTACATTAGCCATAAAACAAGTTTTGGGGCCTACTTGTCAATTTAGTTTCGCTGTTGCGCATGCGCATTTTACTCATTTTAGTCTCTTTCATTTGTTTTCCTCACTGCACATGTTTAGTTAATGTTAATGAGGGTTCAATTTGAGCGGGTTTCATTTCTACGCAAAAACCCTACTCCATCAGCTGTTAATACTGATGGTAACAGTAGAGTGACCACTTCCCTCCTGGCCACTACAGACGCTGACTCCAATCCTCATCTTTTTACCTACAAATCAATGATTTCAGGTTGGTCAGTCTGATTAGTTAAATGGAAGCAAAACAAAACTGCAACACTCAGAATGCATTTGGCTATCCCCTCTTCTTTTCAACCTTTATATCTATCCCCTTATTGTTTCCCTGCTCAATATGGGGGTCCACGTGTATAATTACGCTGACGACCTTCGGCTTGTTTTTGATCTTTCCCCTTCACCTGATTCCCTTCTTAAATTTTAAACTACACTCATTTTCATTTCGGATTGGATGAACCTAAACCACCTCAAGCTTAATCTGGACAAAACTGAGTTGGTCCTGACTGGTGGTTCCACCAGTCCCTGCACTCCTGCCTTCTGGCCTTCCATCTTTGGTCCTCCCCCGGTTCCCTCTGCTTCAGTTAGAACCCTGGGAATCAACATCAGCTAAGACCTCTCCATGCGTCCTCAGGTTAGCTCTGTTGTCTCATCCTGCTTTTTGTCCCTCAGGATTATCCGCAAGATCTCCCGTTTCTTTTCCCCCGATGCCCTTAAAATCATTGTTCTGGCCATGATGCTCTCCCGGTTGGACTATGGGAACTGCCTGTACGTAGGCATTCCTGCCTATGAGTTGCAGCGCCTCCAGACCATCCAGAACCAGGCTGCTCGCCTCATCCACCGGCTTCCTAAGTTCCACCATATTACTCCTCTACTTAAGTCCCTCCACTGGCTCTCCATCCTGCAGAGAGCCCTCTTCAAGATGGGTTGCCTGGTCTTCATGGCCCGTGCTCGTACGGCCCCTGTTTTCATTAACTCTATGATCACCCACTATCTCCCCTGCCTCAACCTCCGTTCCTCCAGCCAGGCACCTCTTAGTGTCCCCCGTTTCCATCAGCCCAGAGTAGGTGGCACTAGGTTTTCTACTCTTGCACCCCGCTTCTGGAACAGCCTCCCTCTGACCATCAGGTCCATTACTGTCTACTTGCACTTCCGTAAGGCGCTCAAAACCCATCTGTTTGCTCAAGCCTTTTTCTCTCAATAATCCCCCTGCGTTCTTTCCACCTGTCATTGTTTATCATTTAGCGTCAGGAAGCCGCTTGGCCACAGTGCGCTCTCCAAATAATTTCAACTTCAACAAAAGTCTGAGATTGAAAACTGAGAACCGTTGTGACCTGAACGGAGGTTGCCACCCTAGTAACAGCTGCTCGGCACAGATCCTGCTACAGTGCCCTAGAGAAGGGACGGAGCTGTTCCTGACCTTCATTCTCAGTGCCGCGAGGTGGTGTAGTTATCAATGGCGCAGTGACCTGAGGGGCTCACAGCTCATAATTTATTGCTTTATTTTACTACCCAACCATATATCAGACAGACTAATTTTCCTTGCCTACATTAGGATCCATTGCACCCTTGCTCTGCCACAGTGTTGGCTTCTGATGGGCAGACAAAACAATGGATTTAGGCCCAGATCTTTGTACTGGGGTGAATGTAAGACATTGTTCTGCATTCTGTTCATCAACTGTGTTTTTTGCAATTTTCTGAGGGGCAGACTCCATGTCAGTCAAGATTCCTGATTATTACACTCATTGAGTGGCACCTCTTCTGGAAACTGTCAGTATTGTAGAATTTCCTGTTGGAACCTGTCACTGAACAGTGCTGGTCAGACGCCATTTTCTGAACAGAACAAACGGAGCCCCAAGGCAGCAGCTTGCTTAGGTTGACGACTGAGGCCTTCTTAAAAGGAGCCACTCTCTACTGGGCTACAAATTGCCCACACACACAATTTCCAATTGTGGAAGAGCTGCCCCCGAAGTCGAGAAACTTTTCCAAGTACACAGAACTATCAAGTGAATTAGCGGGGTCCCTCGAATTATGTGGCAGCATTGACTAAATTACAGTATGGTAAATAAATTCAACATAATATTTGCATACTTAGACCAGAATTTAAGGGTGCATTGCTTGGCATTTTTAGCAAGCTATTTTGAGATTTTAACACACATCAATACATAAGGAAAGACGATATTATAGAATATGTAGGTTTCCTAGCTAAGAACTCTATTAAATGTGATGCTGTTCGCTCCAATCTACTGCTACCTTTTGATAGGAGTAAACCTGCAGGCGTTTCCAAGGTGAAGAACTGCACCAAGGGGTTTGTGAATACCAGAAATTGACATAAATATATATTTTTTAATACATTTTATTTATTTGTAAGCGCAACATTCATCCAAATGGATATCACAGCGCTAGGAGAGCAACACCTACAATGAGAGTAGAATGACGTTTGAGATTCTAGTTGTTTAATTGGACCGTATGGAACAAAGGGATTTTTAGTTTTGTTCTGAATGATATATAGTAAACCTTAAGACGAATTTCCAGCTGAAGTTTATTCCAGTGAGTTACTGCCAGATCAGAGAAAGAGCATCCCCCTGCTCTTGCCCTCTTAATGCGTTTTGTTTTTCTTCCCGCGCCTGATTGCACAACCTAAAATCCATGTTGGAACATAGAATTCTATTTTGTCTTGTAGGACTCTAGGGCCATGATGGTATAGGGCCTTGTGTGCATGACCCAGGAGCTTGAATCTTGACCATTGTCGAACAGGCAACCAATTGAGCTCCCTCAGACATTTCTTTTGTTGCATACCAATTTGGCAGCTGCATTCTGGATCACCTGCAGACGTGAAAAAAGACAGCCTGCCATGCCCACATAGAGCGCATTCCCATAGTCCAGTTTAGTTATGAGCAAATCCTGGGTTATGGTTTTTCTGCATTCCACGGGGATCAAGAAAAGAGTCTTTTTAGAAGTTTTAATGAGGCAAAGCTTCACCAACATAATGCGTTGGCCTGGTTCTGCATGGTCAGTGCATTGCCAATACAAATGCCCAGGTTTTTTTAGACCAGTTTCGGTGCGGGTGCAGATCCAAGTGATTTGGGCCACCAGGTTGCGTTGCAGATTAAATGGGCTCCTCTGAAGAGTAGGATCTCTGACATATCAGCATTTAGTTTTAAGCAGTGGTCTGACATCCATACCACCATTTCTGAGAGACAGTTGGTTAGTTTAATCCTAGTGCCCTCAGGTGTCTCTTCAAGGGCTATCAGCAGCTGTGTATGGTCCACATAGGAACAGATACTGAATCCCCATTTATTGCTGATTTTATCCAGAGACGATACATAGGCCTTGAAAAGGGTAGGGCTTTGAGAAGCTTCCTGTCAGACGCAATACTTCATGGTTTTTGGGTTGGAGGTGAAAGGTCCCATTTGTACTTTTTGTGTTCTGTTACTTAGGAAGGAGCAGGACCACTGAAGGGTCTTAGAGCGTATGCCCTTTTTCTGTAAGGTGTTCAGTAAAAAATTATGCAATATTGTGTCGAGGCCGCCAACAGGTCCAATAGGATCAGAATGGCGGCCTTGTCCTGGTCAATTAGAGATCTAATGTTATCCAAGACTGCCAGGAGGGTAGCCTACATGCTGTTGGTACCTCTAAAGACAGTTTGAGAGGGATCCAAGAGCTCGTTGGATTTAAGGTAGTTTGACAGCTGATTATTAACCAGCCTCTCCCTCACCAAGGACCTCATCACCGCCAAAGCCAACCTCCATGAAGGAATGAAGGCCGTTGCCGACTGGATGAAGATCAGCTGTCTGAAGCTGAACTCTGACAAGACGGAGGTCCTCATCCTCGGCTCCAACCCGTCAGCCTGGGATGACTCCCGGTGGCCAACGGCACTGGGGGCAGCCCTGACCCCCACCGACCACGCTGGCAACCTGGGAATCATCCTCGACTCAACGCTCTGAATGACAAAGCAAGTCAACGCTGTCTCCTCCTCCTGCTTCAACACCCTCTGCATGCTCCTAAAGATCTACAGATGGATCCCGACAGATACAAGAAAGACAGTCACCCAGGCCCTCATCAGCAGCAGACTCGACTACGGAAACACCCTCTACACGGGAGCCCCGACCAAGCTCATCAATCAACTACAACGCATCAAAACGCCTCAGCACAACTGATCCTCGATGTACCACGACACGGCAACATCACCACCCACCTGAGAAACCTACACTGGCTTCCCGTCAACAAGAGGATATCCTTCAAGCTCCTCACCAACACACACAAGGCACTCCACAAGACCGGCCCAGCCTACCTCAACAGATGGCTCTCCTTCTACACCCCCAACCGCCAGCTATGCTCCGCCGACCTCTCATTCGCCACCGTCCCGCGCATCCGAAGAAAAACCACAGGTTGGAGATCCTTCTCCCACCTCGCCGCCAAGACATGGAACACCCTCCCACTGAGCCTACGACAGACCCAAGACTTGCTGACCTTCAGGAGGATACTAAAGACCTGACTGTTCGATCAGTAGCGGCCCCCAACTCACCCGCCCCCCTAGTGCCTTGAGACCATCACGGGTATGTAGTGCGCTTAACAAATGACTGATTGATTGATTGATTGATTGAACTGCACCACTGATTCGGGGAGGCAGGTATAATAGTCTTTATATAGAATAGCTATTCCTCCTCCCTTCCGCCCCAGTCTGTCCCTTTTTAGAAATATATAGCCAATAGGTAGGGCAATGGCGATGTCGGGGGTGTTAATATCATCGAGCCACGTTCCTGTGATAAAGGCGAGATGGGGCTTTATTTCGGCTATTAAGTCCCATATCTTGAGGGAATGTTTGGGCACAGACCTAGCATTCAAATAAATGCAGTTCAGTCAGAGGACAGCCTGGTCCCTGATTTCTTCTGGGGACCAGTGTGGCAATGTCTGGCTGCACCATTTGCAACAAAGACAAGTGAAAGGACCCTCTTTACTCCCTGGTGAGGCTTTTGTACAGTACCCCTTGTTACTTGGTAGATATGTGTTTTCTTCAAGGAGACTCTTCCTGGAATAGCAGCATCGACCACCCAGGTCTGATGTGGGAGGAATAGGGGTCCTGGCCCCTGGTCCAGTTCGGGTGTAAACGGCACATACAGGGTTACCTTTGGCGAGCCGTGACCCCGTTTTTATGTCTGCATGTAATTGGCATTAAAGTGGGGAAGGATCAATTGTCCTGAGTAACCAGGGTTTAATTTTTGTTCGTTACGGTACCGATAAAAAACTCTCATTTAGGGACTTTGGCTCGAAGGGCGGTATATCTTGGTTCTCTGCATATCTTGGTTTTCTAGTTACGTGACAGCATCATCATTATCTGGTTAATTTTGTGTGCTTCCTCCACCCAGGGGTGAACCACTGGTTAGTACAGTAGTGATTTAGTGATGAAAAAAAGGGGATTGGTGCGTGAGGAAAAATGTTCTTGTTAAAAAAGCCTGGGTAACCAAAAGAGAATTCAATTTTATTAGGTCTGGTATTAGGCTTATTAAAAGTATTTCGGGGTATAGGAAGGGGCGTTATGGGGCTTCTGCACTGTTTAGAGTCCATAAAAAGATAGACATGTTTCAGCATTGATCTGCCCAGGGGGAGTGTGGGGGGGGGGGGGTCAAATAGGCTTTCTTCAGGACCTAAAAACTAATAGAAGTGAAAAAGACGAAAAAAACTCTTTTGAGAGGGTAGGTCTAGGTACATTGTCCTGACCTGTATTAAGGTCTTGGAGTACCTGTAAGTAAAAAGAGGAAACATAACAAACACAGAAAATGGCAAATTGTGCTTCATTCCATGATAGTTGCTGTTTAGATACCATTTGGCGGAAGAAAGAAACTAAAAAATGGCAATTCCTATGCAGGCAAAATTCAACCATTCCTACTTGGCAAAATGTCTCTCATTGTCCACTATGTGTATGTCTACTGGTAACCTCATGCTGTTTAAGTAGACTTGTTATGTATAAGCGTGAGCTAAATCATGCATCGGTATTTCTCTTGACTTTTTTTAAAAAACATACAGGAATCATGCGTGAGCTTCATGCTACTTTTGGGGTAGAAAGCAAGAATGATGCGCAACTGTTCTCATAAAATTGTGGCAGCTGTGGTCGGGGACTCATTTGTGCGTTAAATGGCTGGAGACGTACTTGTGATTATGGTGGTTGGTTTACATGAGTGCCAAAATGTGGGTGTACTCGCGGCTTCATTATGGCTGTAGTAATAGCGGTTGGCACGTGGTGCCCCTTTGGTGTTTCAATCGAGACTGTATGCCGCGTGCGAGTTTACTCGGCGGGGACAGCATTCTTTAATCACATGCGCGCTAGCGGATTTTTGCTCCTACGCTGAGATTTTCAAAAGCGCATGTTACGTGACGAGCTGGGCTCGTCATCAGCGTGCGAGCGGGCTACACCATGACGAGCCCAGCTCGTCATCAGCGTCGAAGGGGTTAAGGTGCGTCTCGGTTAATAGAAATGATACAAACTAATTAAACATGCTGCCGATATGCATCTATTCATTACTAACTTGCGTACCTTGTCAGAGTTTTATTTTAAACTTCGTCAGGCCACCAGGAAGGGGGAGGGGAAGGGTACCTGCTGAAAAATAACAATAATTTGTACAAGGCACGTTAGGGGGGCCACAATGATGATACTTTACGGTTTCGTCGAGTTTCGTCTTTCCGACGTGGAGGCTACCTCTTGAGCAGTCGTGCACCACTTGTGCTAGCTCTGCCCTTCTCAACCCCGATTTGGTAGGCGGGTTGTCTCCCGGTGTACATATGTCTCTGTGATTCAACAAGTGAAGGAAGAGAAATGTAAAAAAGACTATCTCGGGGGGCCCTAATGTTAACAAAGTTTTATGTAAGGTTTTGAAGCATTATTGTGCCTGTTCATTTCTTCTTGGATTTTTCAGAGGAAAAGAGATCGCATTATCTCGAGTGATGGACAGGTCTGTTCTCGATCTCATCATGATCAGAATTGCACATCGAGCACAATTTCTGTGTATACAGTGATTCTGCCATTTGTCCTGCATCGAAATTGTTGATTCATATTCAATTGTTACTGTGATCCTGGTGACATATTAAAGTATAGTTATTTAGAGCACTGTATACTGATACCTAGCGAAAGTGACAGATTATGACACATTGTGTCTATGTGTACATAACCAAGGTGATGCAATTAGATGGTATGTGTGTTTATTCCGCTTATGGCCAGGTTTGTCCTTCGGTGCACAGCTGGTCAGTTTTGTGGGTTTCCAGATGATACAGGATAAGTTACCTGTGTATGTTGACGATGGAGCGTCAGTTGTGAAGTGTGAATCATTAATTAACTTGCCTATTTGCTATCCCCATGATGGTATGTATAGATTACTTAGTAAGTGTTCAGTGGTTTAGGCTCAGCCAGGGAATTTGGTCATTGAGACCGTGGGTGTTAGCTTGTAATCGGTGGACCCATCTTTGTTCCTTTTCAAAAAGGATTCTCTCTGCGTTGTGGTCTTTTGTAGTGAGCATTTCCAAGATAACCCATCGCAAATCACTTGTTTTGTGTTTTGTCTCTATATAGTGATTGCTCATTTTGGTGGTGTTCCTTTGGCATTCGACCGCCCGAATGGGGGCTGATACATAGGTTTTGAACATTCAAAACACAGCATCCTTAATACTGTTGGGTCTGATTACAGATGATGTCATTATATTTACGATGTATCTGAATTTTTGATTGTTCTGAGGCCACTCTGGATGCCATTTCAAACTTCTCTTTGGCAGCTATTACTTCTAGAGAACATCTATGACCTGTTACATGATTACATTGGCCCTGAAGAAGTCCGTAAGGAAGAAACGCGTTGGCTACTTCGTGTTTTTATGACTACGTCAAGTGTGTTTTTTAGAAAAAAGAAAGAAGAATTATGAATAAAGAAATCATACTATAACCTGCTTCTTCGGTTCTTGAGAAATTATTTCTGTATATATTTCCTACACTGTTAAATGGAGTGCTGGACCACTATCTTTGGAATCACTGTATTATATTGCCAAGCAGTCGAAGGTGACCAATGCTCTTTTATTCATGCTTACTCTGCTGTGCACAGAAGTGCGAGCTCCTTTGGGAGTCTCTGTCCCACTCACTGTTGTACATCGCACAGGTTATGCTTCTCACAAGCAGCGCCTAAAGGGGACAGACCAACTGAAAGCGAGCATCACGAACATAACAATGTGTAAACATGCACCGGCCTAAAACTTTACACCTGACCTGTAGCCCATACATGTACTAACTGCAGCAGCTGAGACCACCACAGGTACCTCAGCAAGGTCACCTGGCCATCTGCTCGGGTCCTGCTCGGTCTGCAGTTCTGCCACTGCTGTCTCTCCACGGTGCCACCCAGTTGGACCCCTGAGAATCCTCCTCATCCCTGCCGGAAGGCTGTTCCAGGAGGGGCCTGGATGCAAGACGTCTTCCATCAGGGGTTAGGGTGGACATCGACCGCGAGGAGTGACAAGAGGTCTCAGCCTCTGGCACCATGAGGTGGAGATAAGCACTCATTGCCACATTCATACCCTCCAGCCTGCTTAATCACTAACAATTAATGAGGGCCCGAGTCGCTATAAACCGAATCTGAGCAGGTAGAAATCCTCATATGTGGATATTGGCATGCTGCACACTAGATCCTGTAATGGGTGCGGAGCTTGGACCCCTCCCCCACAATGGATGCAATCATGAGTCCTGGAAACTGTTTGTGTTTCCTTTCTTTATTGAGTTATCAATTACCCGAACAAGAGTGGTACATTTAAACAGACTTGTACACGATGCATCCTCACACGTAAGCACTCCAAGGCCTCCCTCAAATCATGGTTCCGCCAGAAACAAGCATTTGCAATGCAATAGGACTCGCATTTATGTGAGACCTATTGCATTGCATTGCGTCACAGACAATGCAAGGGGAGGTGGTGGCACGGACAACGGGAGTGCGGGGGTGGAGAAGGCACAGACAACGGGAGTGCGGGAGGGGGTAGGAAGGCACGGAAAAAGATAGAGCTCACAGTCTAAATAACACGTACCCTACGGTGTAACACTCGAAGTAAAAGGGCCAGTAGCAATGGGAGGGTACAAATGACAACATAGCCATAATAAGGAGGGACTAACAAGCCTCATAATCAGAAAACAGCATTTAGAGGGACAAACACACAAGCCAATGAAAAATATGGAAGGGGTAGTGGGCGGGGCTTCTCTCCCGTACTGAACTACCACAGATCAACCTCAGAGCAGCGCTTGCTGCCCGCTGTCACAGGGCTCGACCTAAAAAGCGCATGTGCTTTTCCTTTGTGATGTATCTTTTTGCCAGTCTCCGGGGCCGCATTATGTGCCCAAATGTTGCAGGCCAGACCTTGACTTTGTCTGTCACTCTGCTACTGAGAAACACACAATATTCATATGGAGCACCGCTCAGGAAACTGGTGAAAACAGTCTTATGCACCAGAGCACTGACTGGATCCCCCAGAATTTCAAAATGATGAGCAGGTTGTCACATGGACATTAAAGCTGATGTTCTTTAACCACCCCCATTACCCCTACCACCTCAAATCAACCCCGTAGCTCCCCCACTCCCCAATGCCCCAGTTATCCTGGTACTTAGTTTTGCTCTGAAAGGGACTAGTACAATCTAATTCTCAAAAATTGGAATTCATCTGCATTGTTAACTGATTTTCTACTGACCTTCTCTCAACCTTAAACCCTTAAACGGGCTTCAAAAAGAGAAACGAGTTCATTAGACTACATTTTTTTTGGTGTCCTATTTTCTCACTTCACATTTTGTTGAAATGGCCGTAGAATGCACAGGAGCTTTGGGGCATTGTGAATGTTTATCAGTTTTTCTTGCATAAGGGTTGTTTATTCTCGAAAATGTAAGGATTCTCAGCCAAAGTAAGTTTGAAAACTAAGGAACCTGTCTCGGTGAAACACATTGGCCATACTATGGCAGATTTAGGTTTAATTCACAGTCCACTTGTCGTCTCAATAAAGTGATCATTTTACACGTAACGGATATAATTTTCATTTTTGAAGAAACTGTATCCAATTTAAAAGCCTGTCAAGAATCATGGACATATTATGTGTTAATATTGTTTGCTATGCTAAAAAGCTTGCTTCGTAAGAATATAATAATGAATACAGATTCATTTACGTATAAATATTGGAACATTAAGTTTTCCTTCTTAATAGATTTTCACAAAGCGTACCTTCTTTTGACACTTCGTAATGAGCACGTTTTGCCAAATTCACATTTGGGAGTTTTTACTACACCAATGTGACCAGGCTCCTGGGTCAATATTCCCATAGAACCTTGGCACACTGACAGTATTGTATAAGTGGATAAGTACACAGCTTGCTGCAAACTTGCCAAGGCAAACTAACTGATCTTCCCTTTCCTTCAGGGTTGTAAATAATATTCAATGCTTTCCCTCAGAGTTTGTACTGAGGACGGGAGTCACAAAAGTCGCAGAAAAAGGACTGCAGTCCAGGGCGGATTTTGCTCTCCCCCTCTCCTCTTTGAAACTGCTTTCATGATTTCATCCTGATGCAGTGTCTTGCTTTGCTGGCCGGTTACTGTGCCACAACTTACCGACCTGTGAGAGAACTGCGCTTGGGAGGCACTAGAGGGGCTGACAAGATCTTGCAGTCCAGGTTGGCTTTTTTTTAGATGAAATACTTTTTAAAACGCACAATTTAGGGTTTATTTAAATAAACTGGTCCTACTACCATGGTACTATCTGTTTTGAGAACATGATGGAGAACATGAATTACAATCTAGTTGAAGTTAAACTAATTTGCTGATTGTTGCACCCTGAGCTTTCAGGACAGTTTATCTTACTCCAATACATACAACCCCTTTCCGCAATGCTTGATGTAATCTGTCGGTGTTATGACTTGGCATGGAGAATACACATATGATGTACTGGGTGCCTTACTGATCCACACAAAATCACCTTCTTTTTTATGCCTTCAACTGAAGATTTCTTGTCATGAGTATATGGGTAGTCCGAAGCCTTGTTTGAGGCTCAAACCTTTTTCAGTTCCTGATTTCTTTGGCCCCTTTTCTCCTTCACTGACCCACTGCGATTTAAGTAATCCTCTTTTTCTTTGATTTGGTCCAGACTGCTCATCGCTAACCATGTACTGAGATAGCAGTCACTGACCTGAGATCTCACTTGTGCCTTTAATTACTCAAGTCCCAGGGGGGCTCACATGTGTCAGTGAGGAATGGGGAAAGGCACCAGAGAGAAACATGCCTCCGGAGGCCATTGGATCTGTTACTGACTTTATTTGGGTCGCCTAGGTTGACCTGTTGGTGTCCATATCATCCAAGAATTCATTGGTGACATATTAGAGAACTTGACATGGTACATTCAACCAGTACTGAAGCAAAAGATCATTCATATTAATTTTGTTAGCAAACTCTCTTGACTAGCCCTGGGTCCCTTGGAACCTGAGCTGGAGGAATTTG
This sequence comes from Lissotriton vulgaris, assembly GCF_964263255.1. Taxonomy (NCBI): domain Eukaryota; kingdom Metazoa; phylum Chordata; class Amphibia; order Caudata; family Salamandridae; genus Lissotriton; species Lissotriton vulgaris. Next base: position 1,919,137,453 of record NC_141691.1, read on the forward strand.
GACTTCTCTCTGGCAATTGTGTTATTCAATTGAAGAGGGTATGGATAGAACCCAATTGCTTACAAACACAAACTACTGCATTCTAATACACAGTGCTTATGTCAATAGTTACCTCAAGAAAACATGCTATGTAGATTATAATGTACACCTAATGGGTGAAAGTTCTGCAGAGCAGCCATGAATTGCTCATGTACATTTGTGTAGGTTTGAAATGAGCAAATAGTTCACAATTTATTTTATATCAACCAAGATTATTTTTGGTTAGTTTCACTTATGTTTTCTCATGGTGGAGAGCACAACTAGGAGGCTAAAGTTTAGAGTGGCTTGAGTTCAGGTAAGTGATCCAAATGAGGTGGCTGTGGGACAAGCGTTGCTAAAGCTGACACAGTCTGAAAGGCAAGAGAGGAACTCCCTTTAAATCAGCTGTACCCATGAGGATCTCTGTCTCCATGAGTATTGCACAGTCTATGGAATGTACAGTTTTCGTTACTGACTTTGCAACCAGAAGAGGAGACCCAACAGAACCCAAGGTGGACCAAGAGAGGATTTGCCATGCTGGGCTCTGTGGTTTGTGAACCAAACAGAGTCAATGTGAGTCCAAGAGTATCAGAGCCACCAATGTTACACAAGAGCACATTGCTAGAGCTCCCTCAGAAACCAGGGCACCTATCAAATTTTAGATGTACCTTTAGGATATCACTGGGACCTGTCTGGATATCACAGCTATGATGGTATGAAACCATGCTGATATATTACATTTTTTATTTGTCTGATGTTCTACTTTTACAGCCATTTCTTCATTCAAGGTGTGTATTATTTGAACTGCATTTAAGGTAATTTTCTTCTGAATCCTGATGAGTATAAGCACTGTGACTACTATGAGAAACATTGTTCTAGTTTTTGAGGCATTCAGTCTTTGAACTAGAACATTTAATAGTGAGGTGCTGATATTTTACTGAGTAAAGTTGGTGGGTGGTGTCAAATTGCGCGTTTAATTGACATATCTGTCCCGATAAAGGCCACCTATACTGTAAAGAGGCTTAAATATTGAAATTCAGCAGATTGACCTTACAATGTACTACTGACCAATGTAACATTTCGGAATGTATAGCATTCTTAGCCAAATATGTTTTTTTCCTGTTTTCAGCATTTATTTACCAGCTCCTCCACTGCATCTTCTCACTTGTGGTGCTGTAATATGTTTATTCCTGCACCACCTGCAAAAGATTAACCTGTTGCGACATTATTAATCTGTGCTAATATGGTGGTAGTTATGGACTGCTCCTTCTTTATGTAAACTCTTTTATTACATAGATCGATATTTATGGTAGAAGATTGGAGACACGGAACCACTTTCATCTCATATTTTTGAATATGAATGTCCTTGGAGCCTGTCCTGTTACACTTGTAATCCAAAGCTTGGCTTCTGTGTGAGATGCAGGATGCGCTCTTTACTCAGCATTCCGCTTCACCAAACCATTTTTACATTTATAACTACTACTATTCATAAAGACCGAGTAGTTACTTTAGGATGTTGAATTTACATTGAGCCCAGAGTTCCACTCACCAAGAAAACAGCTGCAGAAAGTTAGGTTTGTAAATAGCCACGTGTTCACTCATCCTTCACTCAAGCACTCTCTCGTTGAATCACTCATTCACTTAGTCACTCTGCACTTGCTCTACAAGAAGTTCAGAAGATCATTATCGGCACTACAGCCGGCGTTATCAGTATTCGGAGGTGAGGGAGCTTTTCTCCAGTCCAGGTGTAATGGACTATTTTCACCCCAATACATCTTGACATGTGTGTTCAGTTTTCATAACTCACTTTCCCCAAGGAACACCAATTAGGATGATGAAGGTGCTATCCCCGTAGATGGTGTACTCTTCATAGTCATACGTAAAAGACAACTGGCAGCCTGGATCATCGTTCAGCTGTAGACAACCCCTTGTTTATCCTATTGAAGCCTGGAGCCAATGGTGGAAGGATATAGACATTACAGGTGTGTTTCACTCCCAACATCAATAAAGAAAGACTGTGGGATTTGACTTTAATATAATTTCAAAAATCGCGATCCCAGAATATTGTGGTAAATAATATGGCAGGTAAGAGTTACCTTTTTTCTGTTAATAATGATATTGAAGTATGCACAATTATTTTATCTAATATCGTTGCATAAAATAACGTATTGCTTATTAAACATTTTTGTAGTTGTGAGTCTTATAAGTTATTATTTTTTATTGTTAATTTTTTGTAGTGATTGTTAGTATAGTTTAAAGTTTTCTGGCTTGGTAAGATATTTAAATAATTATATTTAATTTTATTTTTCTTATATGTTGGTGGGTTTATTGGCTGTGTAGGGGAGTAGGATGGAAAGTGAATTAAAATATATGTTATAATATTTAATAAACTGTTAATACTCGTTTTTAATTTTAATTGGTTCATTAAATTATGAATTATGCAAAATAATTAAGAAATTTTAATATGAACATTTGTGTGTTTTTAATGTATTACATTTATAATTTTTATTGAGTAGTGTTTTAGCATACTATGTATGCATATTTTATATATCATAAATTAATAATTGTTTTTTAAGAAGAACATCAGTGGTCTTTAGACATATTGAAGAGTAGAGTGATAAGTGTTGTAATTATGTATCTATATTAAAATATTGGTTACTTTATTTTCTATCAATTAGTTTGCATATTTTGATTATTATTAAATTACTACAGTTAATGATTTAAAAATCTTATGAATATTCCGTTGTTTTGAACAATGTATATTTTTAATATTTGTGTTAATTTATATGTTTATTATATTGTGTTTTGAAACATTGTTATAAATATTAATATTTTTTGTTTTGGTGGGGTAATGTGTTTGTATGGATGTACAGTTGGTAGGGTTATTAATTTAACCCATATTAAATAATTATTAATTGTGGACGTTGTTTATTCATTTTGTGAATAATGTGTTTAAATATTTTATATTGATGTAAAAGGCTATGGTTTATTTTGTTACAGTTTCTATTTTTTTAATTTAGCACTCTTTTTACTTTAATGTATATTTTTATGTTTGATAAAGTTACAATGATCGCGTTGATGTTTTTATGAAATTTTATTTTGTGAATTTAAATTCGATTTTGTAATATTATTTTTGAATATTAGTTAATAAATAACTGTGTATTGTAGTGGCAATATTAAAAAAAGACATTTACTTTTATACTTTTTTACATTTAGTTTGTTGGATGTTAATTCATTAATTTTTTTTCTATTACTCTATATTGAGAGAAGTAAATGTAATTTTTCAAATTATATACAGAATAGTGAGTTTCATCCCTCTAAAGTGTAACACGTTCCCTACTGTTTCTCGGATTGGAAGGGAAACAGTAAATCTGACTTCTCCCAAGTCCAACACGTTGTCTACTATTGCTCAGGTTCAAATAGGAATAATTATTCTGACCTTTCAAAGTCTAACATATTCCCTAGTATTGCCCCAGATGGAGTGGCAATAGTAAATATGACCCCACCAGAGCCCAGCACTTTCTCTCCTGTTGCTCAGGTTTGAGTAGAGACAGGTAATCTGATCTTTCCAAAGTCAAACACTTTCCCCAGTGTTTAATTTGAGGCAGTGGTTGCCAAGGTGGGCTGCACCGACACTTTTTTTGAACACACTTCTTTTTCATCAACAGACTTTGATCTAGAGCAAGAGAAAGAAAAGCACAAAAGGGGGAAAGAAGGAGGAAGAGAAAGACAGAAAAACTGTGACAAAGTGAGAAAGCAGCGATTAAAAAGAGCCTGCAAGAGTGAGATGAAGAGGCAAGGAATGTATAGTAGTGGGTTAAAGAGTCAGGAGGAGGAATTACAGCCTTCGTTTTCTGCACCCCAACCTTTGATAAAGCTAGCCCTGGGCTTATGAGCAAAATATTGGGCCTCAGCGATGCTCTTTTATAAATTAAGCACTGATGTCATACTGTTGCACAGTATGGAATGGCAGTAGTTAATCTGATGCTACCAAAGTCCAGCACTTTCCCTATTGCTGCTCAGGTTGAATTGGGAATCGGACATATCAAACCTCCATAGTACAACATGTTTCCCACTGTTGCTAAGGTGAGTGATAATAGCAAATGTGATCCCTCCAATGTACACTTTCCCTACTGTTGCTCACGTTGGAGTGGAAATAGTAAATCTGACCCCTCCAAATTTAACACTTTCCGTACTGTTGCTGAGGTTCGGAGTGGGAATAGAAAATCTGATTTTCTTTCATGTATGTTTTTTTTTAAATTTTGGTTTGTATGCTTGTTGTTTTAAATGTATGTTTTGATCTTTACTTAGTTGGAATTAGAATTGTAAATATGTTTTCCTCTGGTACAGTAGTTGTAAATATTTGTATTAATATTTGTTGGATCAATTTCGTTTCATTAGTTTGGCAAAGTACCCAAAATAAGTAAGTAAACAGGTGAACATTCAACTCTGTTGCCTACAGCCCGGAGGCTGGAAGCATTTATATAGCAGTGAAAACAATCCACTGAAAACATAATCCAACCCACTCCCACCCACACCCTCTCCCATACATCAATGAAAGGAGATAGTGTACATAACCTTGTCCCTTTATTTTTAGGCACTCCGGGTAGAGAGCCCGGTCAGGCAAAGGAATTAATTGCAACAATTTGAGATACTTCGGGCAGGTAAACTCACTGAACTCGGATTAACTCGGATTATAGAAGAGAAATAAAGAGGGCCCAGACCTGCTGATAGGTTTCTATTTTATGCTCTGTGCAGAGCGTTAGTTTTTTATTTTATGAAGCCAAGAAGTATAATGCAGGACTCTGTCCGAGCTCAAAAGGGATAGAATTGCTTGCTTTGCCCCTCCTAGTGCTATAGTCATTTGCTTACCTTTTAAGGACATAAATAGGTATGTTAATTGGTTGGGTAGACCTAATAGAACCTAAACTGGGAATTGTGGGATTGGTGTATCAAAGAATATGTCTATGTCATCCAGGAGTCTCTACCAGTACAGGGCCAGTTTAAGCCTCTTCCGGAGCAGGTGTATCAGCATTGCAGTACCCCCACAGCCCATCCAACATCCCGTGCTGTACTCTGGGCACCATTTCTATGCCCTGTCAGGAGTACATTAACAATGCATTGCTATCTTAATAGCAGTATCCATACTGGATGCACTGTGTGTGGTACACCTTCCTCTGTAGAAAATGTCTTCTCATTCCTTATGCGTCAGCTCCCTGGTACTACTTCCCATCGTTTTTGTCCTGATTGTTTCTTCTGTGAGGGTGGTTGTGATAAAAGAGTGCATAGCTCAGTTATCAATCGGCTAACCTTGCCCTTCAGGTAATACATTTATTGAATGGTGTTACTAGCCTGCGTTCATGCGGTTGAACAGACCCAGTGTCTGTAAGTAGTGTATACGATCTGACTCACATAAATCATACTCTCTTTGTATTGTGTTAAAGGAGATAATCCCTGCAGTGTCAAACAAGTTGCCAACTATTTTGAAGCCTGCTAATTTTCCTCACGGAAAGTGGTCAGTTTGGTGGTCTGGGGTGAAATCTGGATTTGTGAATATAGGGGTCATTGGGGATGGAAATGTTGTGAGCCCCTTCCATTTTGCCACCTTGTCCACAACCATCATAGTGGGCCTTTTTATAGGAGAAGACTATAATCTACATACTCCACGTCTCCAGGGTAGCCAGGGTACCTTCCGAACATGAGTACCTGCCACCTCCCAGTCCATGAAGCACCATGGTAAACTATGTACCTAAGTTACGAGGCCTGATAATATTGTGTGATGTTGGTGACCCCCAGACCCACCTCAGTGGTAGGCCTGCAAATCAAGAGGCGATGCATGTGGGGCCTCTTCTGTCTCACACAAGACTATTGATTTCCATTTGTAATGTACATAGATTATATTGTGCGGGGAGCGTAATGGGAGCAATCGGAACACAAACAGAACTCTGGGCAAAATTACGATCTTAATGGCTGCAATGGCTTTCAGCCAGGAGAGTCGGTATTGGCCCCAGGCAGATAAGTCCGCTCTCACCAGCCTAAGAGCCCCCGGTGGTTGATCTCTGCTATTTCTGAGTTTCTGGAAGTAATCTGAACTCCTAGATAGGGGATAGACATTCTCATCCCAGACAACTGCATATTGAGTGCTTAGTTGTTCTTGGTGTGCCCAAGGTACCATTAGATTGAGAACCTGTGATTACTGAAAATTAACTCTAAATCTTAATACTTTTCTAAAACAACGCTGCTCAGTTTTAAGAACACGTAGAGAGGTAGGAGGGTCTCTGGGAGCCACAATCACATTGCCCATGTAGAGGCTAATAGTGTGTGTTACTTTTCCAAACCATACCCGCATATTCTTACTGGGGTTGGTCCAGCCACTGATAATCTATAATGCCTCTCATCGGCAATCACACATTTAATCCAGCTTTTTGATAGCCTGTCTTTTTGGACAGCTCGTCCAGGACCACATGCTGCACCAATGCACTGCCGTCTGGCCGCGGCCCCTTCTGAGCCCTCTGCACCCATTGGATTGGTTTTTGTGCCTTAGCTGTGGACGGATCAGATGTCTGGGGTTTGCCTCACGATTTCTCCTCTAGGCAGGGTCGGATTGGGATCACAATTCGGCCCGGGCACTGACGAAAAAAGTGGCCCACATTAAAGAGGCGTGGCCCATATTTAAGGGGCGTGGCCCACATTCAAGGGGCGTGGCCCACATTCAAGGGGCGTGCCCTTTCATGAAACACCATTTGCACAGACAAGGAATGAAAGTGGGAGGATACTGTTCTTGCACAGGACACAGGGCCAAGGTGACAATGGCCTACATGCTGAGCAACTAAAAAAATAGCAAGGCCCCTTTTTGTCACAAAATTATTCCAGCCCTCCAGCACAGGAGCACCTGAAAATCAGCAAAGCCCCTGCTATTACTAACCTATTCAGCCCTCCCCAGACCTTCAGCTCAGGAGCACATGAACAGAGGTAAGGCCCCTGCAATTAGTAAATTAATCAACCCTCCAGGCCTTGGGAAAATATCCTGGCAGGGGAGCACAAAACACAGCTTTCTGGGTCATCCAAGGTAGCCAGGTAGCCAGGGGGGAGGCTGAGGTGAAGCTGGTGCATGGGAAGTTACTTCCCAGTGTGTTCTGGCAGTTTGAGTGTTTACCATTTACTGTAGTATTACCCTTGTACCTGTCTATGGTACCCTTTTGTAACTTGCACAAGTCACTTTTCTCTTGTAACACACTGTTTGCTCCTCTCACTTTTGTTTGCTTTAGATACTTGCACAAGTGCCACCATTGCCTACGTAGCGTTTGTTCTTGTGCTGGAGTGTCTGCCATTAATTGCAGTATTATACCTCTACTTGTATTGTGTACGCTTTTGTAACCTGCACACATATCTCTTTTTCCTCCTGTAATGTATCGTTTGCTCCTCTTGTATTTTGGTTGCTCACTATTGTCACTTTTGATTCATGTAACTTAACGTTTGCTTTTGTAATTTGTCCACTTATAATTTTCTCCTCATGTATTATTGCTGTTCCTAGTGTGAAGCCTCTGACACCTTCGGGTAAGGTCCGCGCTATATAAAATCGCATAAATAAATGAGTAAAACAAAAAAATTCCAAACATCACCAGGCCCCCACAGCAAGACCCATTCTTCCTCGCCCACTATGCCCTGAATGTGAAGGGCTGTGGGCGAGGTGTTAAGACTAACACCGTTTCTGGGCTGCATGGGCCCCAGGGGGGCCGAGGTGCAAATGGCTCAAAGGCCTGAGAAACACCTGGCCCCCAGGGAGGCCGATTATTGCCAGCAATCACCCCTCCCCAGCCCAGCCTCGGCTTGATTGCTTGGCAGGGTAGGGGTGAAGGAGAGCCCACAGCTGACAATCGCTGTCTGGCCGCACAGCGAGGCTGATTTCATTTTCTCAGTCTCTGTCTCCGTGCACTCTGTGGGCCGTTTTTTTTTCTCCCCTTTCCTAGTCCACTCTCTGTGGACTGGGACAGGGGAGAAAAAAAACGGCCCATAGAGGGCACTGAGGCACCGGCCCTTCGGCCCATTCCCGAATGCCCGCCTTGCCAATCCGACCCTGCCTCTAGGAGACCAAGCACTCGGTGGTCCTAGGTTAGTGTTCTGATTTGGTGCAACTAACTATCCCAAACTAATTCACCTCTCAATATTGAGCCATTCATAGGCATTAACATCAAAGTGGCTGCAAATTTTAATTGGCTTCGGTGCAACCCCAGCAATATCAGCACCATATCTCTTACGGCAAAAACTCTATATGCTCAAGCAGCAAGCCTCACGATAAAACCGGAAGAAGTATGGTAAAATTTCATCTTAACTGTTGGTGAGAAAATATTGAAAGGACCATTAAACAGGGTAAACCACCAAAAGGGAGCATCGACCAAATCACAATTCAGTCCAGAAATGAAAACGCAAAAGCAAATTATAAATCGAACATTGAGACAGATGCGAAAAAATCCAATAAATCATGACTTACAAATTGCCCTACGGGAAGGGAAAAAACTGTTAAAAAGAAAGAAATGGGAAAAAAAGAAACAAAACAATCAACAAATTGTGGGCCAAGCTCCTCCACGAAGTTAAACAAAAAACCAGCTCAAAGTTTTGGCAAATAATTAAAAGGGTGCACAGACATAATATCAAGTCCAAAATATCGATTGGACATAATATCGAGTTGTAAATATAGACTGGACAAAATATCGACAGGACAGAATATAGATAACCAAAATATCGTTTTTAAGGTAAGTGATGTAATATCGACAGTTAAAAATATAGAAAGTTAAAATATCGAAGTATATAATATAGATAGTAAAAAATATCGATTTTTTAATAATATCTAATCTTTTATAGTGTATTTTTATGTTATAATATGTGTGAAAAGTGTGTATTTATGTTATAATTAATTTTAATTAATGAATTTTGTTTTTATAATTATTGCGTAATTTAATTCTGTAGCGGGTTGTGGGTTTATAGGGGAATAGGGTGGGAAGTAATTTAATTATAATGAATTAAATATGTACATTTAGTTATTGATAGTAATTTGTAATTAGTTGTTAATTAATTTATATTTGTTAATTAATTAAATTTTAATTGGTAATTCATTTTAATTAATTGATTAATTGGTAATTATGTAAATTTTACCAATTTATTTTCTGTAGCGGGTTGTGGGTTTATAGGGGAATTGTGTGGGAAGTAATTAAATTATAATTAATTAAATATGTAAAATTATTTAGTGGTATTTATTTAGAATTAATTATTAATTAAGTATTTATGGGTAATTATAAAAATTTTATTTGCCAATTAATTTAATTTAATTGATTAATTGTTAATTATGTTAATTTTAATAATTTATTTTCTGTAGCGGGTTTATAGGGGAGTAGGGTGGGAAGTAATTTATTAATAATTAATTAAATAATTAAATGTATTTAATTTTATTTAATTGGAAATAATTGTTAAATAATTTTTAATTATTAAATATGTAATTGTACATTTGTAAATAATTTGTATTAATAGGTAATCAATTGAAATAATTATTGTGTATTAGTAATTTTAATATATTAATTATTATATTATATTACATTTTTAATTATTTTTAATTAATTATTCATAGATATTCATTTTTAAATTTTTAAATAATATATGAAGTATTTACTTTCCCTAATGTTGTATTCTCTGGAGTGGGAATAGTAATTTTGACCCTTACTCTATCCAAAGCTTTCCCTACTGTTGCACTCTTTGGAGTGGGAATAGTAATTTTAACCCCTACGCTATCCAACGCTTTCCCTACTGTTGCACCCACTGGAGTGGGAATAGTAATTTTAACCCCTACGCTATCCAACGCTTTCCCTACTGTTGCACCCACTGGAGTGGGAATAGGAATTTTAACCCCTACGCTATCCAACGCTTTCCCTGCTGTTGCACTCTTTGGAGTGGGAATAGTAATTTTAACCCCTACGCTATCCAATGCTTTCCCTACTGTTGCACCCACTGGAGTGGGAATAGTATTTTAACCTCTACGCTATCCAACGCTTTCCCTACTGTTGCACCCACTGGAGTGGGAATAGTAATTTTAACCCCTACGCTATCCAACACTTTCCCTACTGTTTCACTCTTTGGAGTGGGAATAGTAATTTTAACCCGTACGCTATCCAACGCTTTCCCTACTGTTGCACCCACTGGAGTGGGAATAGTAATTTTTACCCCTACGCTATCCATTTCTTTCCCTACTGTTGCACTCTTTGGAGTCGGAATAGTAATTTTTACCCTTACGCTATCCAACGCTTTCCCTACTGTTGCACTCTTTGGAGTGGGAATAGTAATTTCTACCCTTACGCTATCCAACGCTTTCCCTACTGTTGCACCCACTGGAGTGGAAATAGTAATTTTTACCCCTACGCTATCCAACGCTTTCCCTACTGTTGCACCCACTGGAGTGGGTATAGTAAATTTTACCTCTACGCTATCCAACGCTTTCCCTACTGTTGCACCCACTGGAGTGGGAATAGTATTTTAACCCCTACGCTATCCAATGCTTTCCCGACTGTTGCACCCACTGGAGTGGGAATAGTAATTTTAACTCCTACGCTATCCAACGCTTTCCCTACTGTTGCACTCTTTGGAGTGGGAATAGTAATTTTTACCCTTACGCTATCCAACGCTTTCCCTACGGTTGCACCCACTGGAGTGGGAATAGTAATTTTAACCCCTACGCTATCCAACGCTTTCCCTACTGTTGCACTCTTTGGAGTGGGAATAGTAATTGTAACCCCTACGCTATCCAACGCTTTCCCTACTGTTGCACCCACTGGAGTGGGAATAGTATTTTAACCCCTACGCTATCCAACGCTTTCCCTACTGTTGCACCCACTGAAGTGGGAATAGTAATTTTAACCCCTACGCTATCCAACGCTTTTCCTACTGTTTCACTCTTTGGATTGGGAATAGTAATTTTAACCCGTACGCTATCCAACCCTTTCCCTACTGTTGCACCCACTGGAGTGGGAATAGTAATTTTAACCCCTACGCTATCCAACGCTTTCCCTACTACTGCACTCTGAGTGGGAATAGTAATTTTTACACTTTTGTTATTGTACGTTAATAATATTGGCTATTATTTAATTATATTTGGTTACTATATATGTATATGTTTTAACAAATATGAATTACACATTTTATTTTTAACTTTCATTAATTATTTAATTATTATAAGTTAATTTAAGTATTTTGAAGTATATTTTAGTAATTAATTTTTTATATTAATTTAATTTAACATTGTTTTTAGTAAAGTCGATATTTTTAAAAACTATATTTTAGTAAACAATATTTTTAAGTCGATATTTTTGTACTTACTTGTTTGTAGATAGAAACTCGATATTTTGTCTGTCGATATTTTTGAACGATATTCTTGATGGTCGATATTCTGTCCCTCGATATTATGTCAGTGATCCATCTTGGCTTAAATTCTAATATAACGGAGAAAGCATGGACAAGGTACCTCTTCAAGCATTTTAACAGTACAGCCTCCGACAATGAGGAGAACCTTGAAGAAGTAGGGGAAAGGGGTCCAGCAATGAAATCAACAGGGAAAAAAAAAAGTGAATTTCCAAACAATGGCCACTATTCAAGAATCAGACCCAAAAGGAATGAGGTTACCCTCTTGTATGTGTAAATCAATGCTTGTTAGACTTGCCATCTTTTGGCGTTTTCCCCTGAGTTTTTGCTTCCTGACCTCCCAGTTTTGACTCTGTTTTTGCTGGCATAGTGGTTTTGCACACTTTTCTCACTGCTGATCAGTGGTAAACTGCAAGTGCTCCCGTAGTAAAATGTGTTATGGATTGGTGTTTCCATGATTGGCCTATTTGATTTATGTGACAGTCCCTAGTAAAGTGAACTGTGCGCGCTAGGGCCCATAAATCAAATGCTTTTAGTGGGCTGTAGCACTGAATTGTGCTACCCACTCAAACAACCCGTAAAGTGTAACTCTGGCCTACCATTGCAGAGCCTGTATGCAGTCTGGGACTGCCATGTCGACTTGGCAAGTGCACCCACTGGCCAGTCTCTAAACCTTCCCTTTTCTACATGTTAGTCACCCCTAAGGTAGGCCCAAGGTACCCCTGTGGGCAGGGTGCATTGTATGTGAAAGGTAGAACATGCCCTGGTGTGTGTGGCATGTCCTGATAGTGAATTACAGACAATTTCGTTTTTCACTATTGCAAGGCTACCTGTTCCCATAGGCCAGAATGGACTGTTTGGCTGTTTGATTATAACATCTTTTAACCCTAACTGAACCAGGGAACATGGTGGAAAAAATAATTTAATGTGTCTGAACTCAGAATGAGGAAATACATATTTTAGTGAAGTTGGTTTTAATATTCTGTGTTTGAAAATACCACTTTTAGAAAGTAGGTATTTTCTTGCCTAACCATTCAGCCTGCCCCTGCTAGGTTGTGTATTGCATGTCTGGTTTGTGAGTGACAGGGGCAGGGGTGGCTCCAGGAGGCAGGGTGAGTCATCTTAAGGCTGTTAGACCTTTCTGCATTGGGAGTGTTGGGAGGAATAGCACATGGACCTGAATAGGGCTGTGCCTGTTTCCACAATGCTGGCTCCACCTCCTGGGGTCCGTCTGATGATCCTGGCCCACAATGACAAAGGAAGAAGTTGTGCACTAGCAGAATGCACCCAGAACTGGTTTGGACTAGGTACAGACACTCTCTGCCTTCAGAGTACAAAGGATTTGGTGGTATAAATATTGGGGCCCAAACCCGAGAACTTTAGAACTCTTTTGGATCAAGAACACTACCAAGAACAAAGACCTGGAGAAGCTGTGAGGAGGAACTACCACTTTGCTGTGTGCTTTGGTTTGTTGGCCTGCAGTGGCTGCTTCGGTCTTGGGCAGTGAAAGGACTGGACTGAACTTTACTGCAAAAGACTATTGCGAGTTTCTCCAAGGGCTTGAGGTAGAGCTTGACCCCTGTTCAAGAAGTCTCAGGAACAGCAAAGACTTCAAGCTCTTCTGCTCTCAGCACTGGGGACTGTGTGTTTTGTATTGCAACAGAAGAAAAGCCACTTGACGAAGTCTACAAAGCCGCTGCCGACTCCGTGTCCTGACGGCACTGCAGAGGGCACCACTGCAAAGGTGCACCGTGATCCTGGTCTCACCGACGACACCTGCTGACACCACCACCAAGCCGCTGCTCGCACCGCGACCTGTGGGCACTGCACTCCTGATGCAGAGGTCTAGCCCGGGACCAGGGTTCAATTCCCCGCCTCGGCGGGTCTTGGGCTCAAAATTCCAATTCCCCGCCTCGACAGGTCTTGGGCTCAAAATTCCACGGACCAGATAATTCTCACCTCGGTGCCTATTCCAATCATGGAGTCCCACTCTGCAACTCTGGGCAATAGCTTGCTTAATCTCCACAACGGCCCCCACAACGCTAAGGATGCCTGGCCTCCACCCTGGGGGTGCCCAGGAGTGGACGCCTCACAGGGAGAGCCAGGATGGGTTCCACAGCGGTATTCGTACAAGCGCCTTGAGACCCTTGCGGGTGAGTAGTGTGCTATACAAGTATCAATTTACATTTTTTTTTTTACATGATGACACCTTGGTATCCCCAACGACGCTTCTCCATGCCGGCACCTGCCAAGATATGTTTCTCCATCGCAAATTCGGCTAGAATTTGGCCTTTTAAAACAAACACTTTATAGATGGAGCATGTATGTCACTAGTTGGCATAAGATTCACAGTGCCGAGGTTGGTTACTTAAATTCCAATCTATGGCAAGAGTTGCTCTGACACCGAAAATCCTCAGCCAGAAATTATCTATTTGATTTGCTTCAAGCCTTGGGACTGTCAGACCTTTGGGGCACCTCCACTGATCTTTTGTCCTTTATTGAGGATAAGTAGGCATTAACCTAAAGAGAGCATGGCTGGATCACGCTTAGCGATTACGGAACATTGCAACCTCAAACATACCTGAACATTGGAATGAACATAAAGACGAAAGAAACGTTTTTAAAATTACGCCTTGGAGTAACTCCAGCTGCCCCTCACTTGCCACCATGGGAAAGAAAAAACTGCCCGCAGCAGTATCGCTTGGGCGGAGCTTGCAAGGAAGACATTACTCATGTTGTTTGCATCTGCCCTAAATTAAAGGATGTTAGGTACAATCTGTTACGTCCAACCTTTAATTTACATGGTGTTCGAAAATCCAGGCAGGCAGTCAAACTGTGTTTTACCCCAGCTAAAACAAAATTAAACTGTCTGGTCACAAAGTTTTTTGAACTAGTAGCAAAAAGACACAAGTGTATGCTGAGCGTGGATCAATAAAATAAAGTCTGAATAATTCCTTGATGGTAGCTTGAAATTGAAGGATTCAAATTTCTTAAGGTCGGACTATACTTACCAATAGTCCAAGGATATATATTAATATATTCACAACTAAGGAATAACCAAGCAGTCGGCAATGGAGAAGGTCGAATCATTTATTGAATCATAATATAAGCCCTGACAAGGGAGCCTCTGTCTACACAACCCATGGAGATGCGCAGAGGAGACTAATGAAATACACACTACACAAAGTATATATACGTTTTACATATTCTGGTTAACACCAAGAAAGGAAATATACAAGCTGTCCGTTAGTCTACCGGAACACCCATTTACGGTTCTTACACATTTCTCAATAGCTAAGCTAAAAGCTATTCCAAGAGTAGGTCAGTGAGGTGCCCTTCTTGTCTATCTTGGACCCGTGGAGTACAGAAACAGAACCTGCTACAATGTATGCGTCCTACGAGAAGAGCAAGTCTGACCTTGGGTTTCCCTGTACCATGTTCCACATGAAAGAGAGGCAGACTTAAACGGTTTAACCTGCTTTCGTGTTCTGTGTTATACCAAGAAGTATCAAAACTCTTATAGACAGACGAAGGGATATAGTACCGAGTAGTCCTAACTACATCAATAGGACAGAACGACATTCTATAACCCATCATTAGGCTATCATACAAATATGTTTTTGTTCTCAATTCATGGATACGTGTGGCGGTAATATGGTTCATAGTGGGACAATCACATTTATATAATTCTATATTCCAACAGAAATATCTGACGACGCACCACGGGCAACTGATGTCGAGGCGACCACCGAGTTATGGTACAATGTGGGGAAGTATAGCTTCCCTAAAGACCAATATACTATAAAAAAAGTAGAAGAGAAGGTTGAGCGCGTCTTAATAAGAGGTAGCATGATTTGCCCCTTAATGACAGCTTGACATTCCTGAAGACGCACCACAGACACTTGAGGTTGAGGTAACAACAAAACAATGGTTCAACACGGGGAATTATGTCCTCCCTAAGACCTACTTTTTACTGGTGTTGATGAACTAGCACAATGCAAACTTTGCAAAAATTTCAATTTAATTGACAACTATAAACTGATATTAAGCACATTTTTAAACCCTAGAGAGCCGCTTACAATGAATTATTAGCACTTTTTAGCAATGTTCTACTTTTTTTTGTAAAGGTTGTAATTAATCATGTACAAAATAGAAATGACCTTACCTTACTTTACCAGTGGAAGATGACGTGGGATGGTAATAATGATAGTTTTATGTTTGAATAGTTATTAATTGTTTTCTAATTGAATTAAACATAGTAGCTAACAGTGAGTCACTGCTAGACAAAAATGAAAGATTTGCATCTTCTTCAAGCACCCTCATCTCCTGGATTACACAACATGTTGCAAAAGTTATTTCATTGAAACCCAAAACTTCCACTGTTAAATCAAAATGCACAGTTGAATTAACCAGTTCTTTGTCTTTTAAATCATATGTTAGTCAATCTTCATAGCAATTAAAGTTAAAGGATTTGAAATCAAACAATGTTGACTTTCATATGACTTCAAGTCTCATGTTGACTCTGTATTACCACTTCCTAAGGCTGCCTAGGCTACCCATTCCACTTTGCTCTTCCTCTCCCCAGGAAAGGATAATCAGCTTCCTTCTTGACCACATTTCATGGTGGGCCTGCATTTTGCACCCAAGTCAGCAACTGGAAAAAAGACATGGTACTCCAAACATATAAGATAAAAATCTCTCAAACATATTACTCTAAATGATAAGATTATCTTCAAGGATCCCTGCCTACCTCACCATTGCAGGCTTAGAAGTACAGGTCCACTGCTACATGTCCACACTCTAGGCAGGCCTCCTATTCCCTATGCTTGGTGTGTGATTGTGGTTTTCCTAATCCTTTTGATCAAGTCTCATCATACAGTCCACATTCCATCACACACATCATGCTAGCCATCTCTCTGCACTACCCAGCAGCCAGTCCACCTCTCAACCCAATGCAGCATGCAGGCTACTGACTACTTCATGCAGTATGCAGTCTACTTCCTTACCATACTCAGAAAGCAGACAGCCTTCCTATCCCATGCAGTAGGTATACCACTTCCTTCCCCAACAATGATATAGACCACTTCCTTACCCACAAAGTATACAGCCTTTCAAATTTCTTTACCCTTTTTCCAAAGTGCAGTCTCATTCCCTAGCCTGTATGTCATTTTCCTGAATTGAGCAGCTGTCAAATGAATGAGCTATACTGGTCACACAGAATGACTTATAAAGAACACAATAGTGCTGGTCAGTTAGGGGCAGGAAGCTGCATCTAGGTAAATTGATCAATTTGATCCTGCTAAATGGTGTGTGAAGGTGAGACAGAAGAAGTGGACAGGCCAGTATGTGGTGTAGCTAATTTAAATTGTCAACCTGTATCCATTATTTTGTATCCGGGAAATTAGGATATTAAATGAAGCAGAGTGATTGGCGGGGACTGCCCACCTCAAGTAATAAATGCAACCCTTGTCAGGGTGAAACCTTGAAATCACTAAATTAATCTAAGATCCCCTTGGTGGTAGCTATGACACAGAGCAGACAGACTTAACTTAAGGTAATGTGTAAAGTATTTATGCGGTACCAAAGGAGTAATTAAGTCAAAACGCAACACAAGAGAAATCCCAAACCAATTTAGGAAAATAGAGTGCCTTTCAATATTTAAAATAACCATTTTTAATGTTTAAGGCTCATAATAGGCTATGGTGAAATATGCTCTCAATAAATATCTACTACTACTACTACGAGTAATATTGCCAAAAAGCGTGTAGAGCCAACTGCAGTCAAATGGTTGTACTTGACTTGTACCTAGGTGCAAGTTAAGGTGACCACAATGGAACATGCCTCGGCCAAGCAGAATAAAGAAGTCAAGGTACTACTGATGATGCAGTTAGCCTGGAATGAAGTGGTGTAAGTGCATTGTGGGCCAGTGCCGCTCGCCTCTGATCTTTGATGGAGTCTGCTGGACCTTGCCCTGCCCCTGATGTTGTGTCCTCTGATCAGGATGTTCACCCGCAGGGGAAGGTGAGGCACATATCACCACTGTTTAGTATTTACTGATATGCCTTTTGTGGTACAGTAGGAGAGCAGAGTGTTTCAATGGCAGTACACAAGTTGGTAGTGTTTGAGTGTGTATTTCTGGGGTGAGGACTGAAAGCTAGATGCCAGTAATGGCAGCCTGGGGCTAACACATACAGCACAATTGAATAAATATATTTTGCAGCCATTCACATGGACTTTTTCCAAAATTGTTGGATGTGGTAACTTCTTAGTTGGGAACCCCAACAGACTATGCTGGTGACTTAAATAGTGTAATCACAGGCATGATGGTTTGCCCTCCCCCCACCCCCCGGGTGAAAAAGACACATAGGTTTTCTAAACAAATATAATATATAGGCCTGATATGGTGGATATATCAGAGAACATCATAGAGCTGAGAAAGGATTTTTGGTCTTCTTGCTGCTGTATGTCTCATATAGCCAGTTTGGCTATTTGCTTGTATATCACCATCTCGAAGAACGTTTGGGCAGATTTGCTGTGTTTCGTTTTGTTGTGATGTTTTCTGCAATGCTGTATTATTGTGCTGTATTATTGCAACATTGTTGAGTTGCATTGTGGTTTTTATGCTCTGTTGTGTATTGACCAATTTGTTGCTTTGAGTACTGTTGTGTTATACTCTGTTGTGTAGTTTAGATTTGTAAAAAAAATACATTTCCAGCTGAAAGCAACACTTACTTTTTAAACTTCTTGTGACAACCAACCATTTACTACTGTCTCAAGTGTTAAAATATCACCACGCCACCTCTTCAACTTTTTAAGACAACAGTCCTCCAAAAACTGTGGCAGTGTGTTTGTACTTCCATTGCTCACTTTCTGTGACCTGGCTCTTTTTAACTCTTTTTGGGTCGAGACTGAGTCAGCGTGCATGCGCTGCTCTGCGAGACTTGCTATAGTGCAGTATGGAAGAGAAGCCCCGCCCACTCTTCGCCCATATTTTCCATTGGCTTGTGTCTTTGTCCTTCGTAAATGCTGGCTTCTGATTCATTAATTGGCTTGTTAGTCCCTCCTTAGTACAGTAGTGTCTTAATTTGTAACTTCCCATGGCTACTGGCCCCTTTACTTCGGTTGTTACAAGGTACATCTTTTTAAGTGCGTAAGCACTACTTTTTTTAATGAGATTTGTATTTACTACTGTAAGCATGACATGCTTTCCTGCAACATTCAGAGCGATGCACCCTTTCATTTTATTTTAATATATGCAGGGGCACAGTGCATGTTCATGGCGCCCGCTTAATTTAATATGTACGGGTGCGCGCATGATGTTGTTGCACAGTGCCCATTGCACGAAGATACAATGCCACCCAGAGCTGGCCCAGAGCAAAATATCCAAAGCTAGGCCACGACAACAGGAAGGCAGTGAAAGAACTTAGGTAACAATGAGTGCATAGTGAGCTCCTCTGACCAGACTCGTATTCAAAATGTTAGGGACACAACTTGGGCAGGAAGACGAAGAAGATTCTTTACTGAAGTTTATTCCATAAGACGAATAGCCTAGCATGAGGTCACAAAGCAACTGCCACCGATAGCTGTTGCCTGGATTACTTCATGCAGAAGGATTCCATACAGGAAATACAAAGAATGTTTGCAAAAAGCATTCGAATCAGCAACAGTAGGTCACCACATAACAATACATATTTAAGTACATGTATGTAACACGCTCTAGATTAGGTTGACTTTGCGCTAATAAAAAATCAACAAAACAAAACACATCGCACACTTTAGCCTCGCCCCGTGCGCTTGTTTGTTTTGAGCATACGACGACAAGAGTATTCTTTCTTGACATCACAGAAGTAGCTGTGGAGTATTGGGTAGAGGTGCTGCCAGTTAGAGGATAAGTGGGGTTGGCGGACTTTCCCTGTAGTGTTTGGTTGACAGGCAGTCATGAAGGATTGGGTAGAGGTGCATAGAGTTCTACAGGGTGTGAGGTGTAAGGCAGAAGCTCGGGTTGCTGCTGTGCTATTGGAAGGCGGCCATGAAGCATTGGGGAAAGGTGCATAGAGTTCTACGGATTATGCGGAAGCTCGGATTGTTGCTGTTCTGTTGACAGGTGGCCCTGATGCATTGGGTAGAGTTGCATAGAGTTATATGGAGTATGTGGCACTGCTCTGCTGATGGGCTGACAGTGCTGAGCTGGAGCCGCTGATGGAGCTGCATCTAGCAGATTTCAGAGCCACACAGACAAGGGCTAACCTCGGTGGAGACCAGACTGCTGAGCCTTGCTCTGTGATGGAGATCCCTCAAGGGGAGAACCATGCCCTCCACTAGAATCAGAGGAGAGGGCGGAACCACTCATACCAAAAGTGAGGATGGCAGACGGTCACAGCTTACCCGCTATAGCCCGCAGGAGGGATGCATATAGAACCTAGCAGAGAGTCCATCTCAGAGACCCATGCAGAGGGGATTGGTCAGAGACCCCTAGCGCCAAGGCAAATATTCAGCTCTGATGCCACTGTGTACAGGAGGGCAGAGGTGGTCTAGCCTAGTGGTTTATCCAGGTCTAAACACAAGCATTTCACACTGGGACAAGTATTCCGGTTTATATCACAATTCCCAGATTGCAAAGCACAGCCTTGGCTGGAAACTTGCGATCTTTGCACACAAGAGAATACAGACTGACCCACACAGGCTGCCTATAACTGCACATTGAGGGGAGAGATTTGGTGTTCACACAGAACAACAAGCAGAAAACTCTCCCCCAACCCCTGCCCTACTTGTACCCACTCAATTTCTTCAACTGTTTACTGGTCTACTAAAAATAATTCCTGCTTAACTTCCTAGAGGAGGGCCAGCTTGTTAGAATCTTATTGTTTCCCATGTACCAGTAATATGTTGCCCTGCCTCCTGAGTGAAGGAAGACATGTGCTTGTGAGCTCCAGCACATCTTGTACCAGGAAGGAGCATCGTAAGCCACCAGACACATCATCTGCCAGTTGGGGCAACAGGTCTCAGAGGTGGAAACAGATGATCTACATTCGCTCCACACACAGCTCGATTGGCCACTAGTCAAGTAGGTTACATAACCTTTTACTGGGAGCGATGCTTAAATCCTACGCCCTCATATGATCCTCACACTAGCTAGAGGATGCACAAACCCTTAGCCAAGAGGAGAGCAAGGCCTCTTTCCAGGTGCGCCAAAGGAGAGCAATAGCATCCTTTGGAGCACCATCTACTTCATGAGCAAGACACTGTCCCCCACACTTGTAGGCCAGCGGAGAGTATGTAGTGCTCTAAGCACAGGAGATTGAAAGATACAGCTGCACAGTGGAGAACATGATTCCTCTCTAGGGGCCTGATTAAAAGTAGACTAACATTGTCATCTGATACTAAGGTGTTTGGTATTTATTAGATATTATAATTCTGAACAAATATTGGCAGCTAGGATACCTGTTCCTACACCACCTGTGGTGTTCACAGGGTACACAAATGGTTTCACACACCTCTATAGGCCAACTACCAGATAGTCCAACATTAGAGCCATTTATTTACATTAAAAAGTCAATATGAAAAAGATTGTTCAATGACAAAACATAAAGTCAGAACAAAAAGCAAAGCAGGCAATTCCTGTGTCTTTTATATCCTTTTATTCTTGTACTCCTCCAGGGTAAGTAAAAGCTCAGCCAACGTGTTTCACCATATCACAGGCTTCCTCAGGGCAAGTTCCAATAGCAATGTCATCAGACGATGAATAAGGTACTCATTTTCCAAGAGACCAGCAATCATCTAAGGCACACTTATTCAAAGTACACTGACTTAAATCCTAATGGGAATATCAGCGATGTCCGCAATATTAGTGCAACTTGCATCACGATCAGCAGTCCAGTTGTCCAAGCTATGCTCAGCAGGTATGACAGCATCTAGTGTTGGAAGGTATAGCGATGCGGGGATATCACTGATATTTCTATTATGATTAAAGTCAGTGTACCTTTAATAAGAGTACTAGATAAATGTGTAAAAATAATCATTTTGTTGTGAAAAATTAGAATTGAGGATTTTGAATATATGCACACACAATACTGTGACTCAGACATTGTAAAGGTCTGTGGGATGGGTAGTGTCTCAGCCACTCCAATTCGCCCCTTCACTTTGTTTTGCAGAATTTCGCTATGTTAGACACGTCTTCATCTGCATATCTCGTGTGCAAACTCTGAGTTCTGCAGGAGAGGAACAATGTGGTCCAGTCCAGGACCTTCTCTTGGATTCCGGCGTCGTGTAAGCGTGTTCATAGTGTGTTGTGGCAGACCATGTCGAAGGCAGCTGACAGGTCCAGGAGGATGAGCGCCGCTGTTTCTCCGTTGTCAAGCAGGGTCGTGATGTCACCGGTGGCGGCGATGAGGGCGGTTTCAGTGCTGTGGTTGCTGCGGAAACCGGACTGAGATGGGTCCAGGATGTTGTTCTCCTCGAGGTAGCGGGCCAGTTGTTTGTTGACGATTTTCACAGTGAACTTCACCGGGAACGGAAGCAGGGATATGGGTCGGACGCTCTTGAGGTCCTTGTGGTCCGCCTTGGGTTTCTTGAGTAAGGCGTTGACCTCGGTGTGCTTCCAGCTCTCCAGGAAGGTTGCTGTCTCAAAGGAGATGTTGATTACTCTCCGGAGATGGGGTGCGATGGATGTGCTGGCTTTGTTGAAGATGTGGTGAGGGCATGGGTCTAATGGTGATCCCGAGTGGATGGTGTTCATGATCTTGCTGGTGTCCTCGTCATTGACGCTGGTCCAGGAGAGCAGGCGGTTGGTGCGGGTGGTGGTAGTCTGGTTGGTCATGGCGCTGAAGCTGTCATAGATGTTGGTGATCTTGCGGTGGAAGAAAGTGGCCAGTGAGTCGCACAGGTTTTGCGAAGGCGGGATGTCATTGGTGTTGGAGCTGGGGTTGGAGAGTTCCTTCACGACGTTGAAGAGCTCTTTGCTGTTGTGTGCATTCTTATCTAGGTGGTCCTTGACGGCGGCCCTCTTGGCAGCTCTGATGAGTTGATGGTGTCTGTGGGTGGCGTTCTTGTGGGCTGTCTGGTGATCATTCGCGGAGCCAGTCCTTCTCCAATTTTTGGCATGTTTGTTTGGAGGCCTGGAGGTCTTAAGTGAACCAGGTGGCTTTCTTGCTGGTGTGGGCACGTCTGACATGAACTCCACCCCACCTGCTACCACCACATCACACTGGCCAGAGGCAATCAGACCAACTTCAGTAGTCATTGCCTAGTTAGAAGAAATGCAGGCCATAGTCACTGTGTGGGCTGGAGTCTTGTCAGAGAAGCCCGCTCCAAGGGCAGCCTCACGTGCAACATTGCTGGTTTTCACTTCCATTATGACAGTGCCATACACAATGTGATCCACTACTTCCTTTGGAATGGCTGTGCGGTCTAGCAAACCTTGCAGAGCTGTTCTTGCCAAGTCATGAGGCATCAAGTCTGCATAGGTTGTACCAGATAGCAAGAATGGTGTTCGGACACCTTCAACAACCACCACATTCTTCACTTCAGGCTTGGATAGATTTTTCTTGCTCTTGGTCTGCACAGCAGGAGAGTTGAGCGGGGAAGAGCAGCTCACAGATCTTGCGCTGAAGCGTGCTGCCCATGATGTGGTTGTGATGGGGAGGCTCCAGATAAAGCGTGTCAACATAGAAGCCATTTTTAAACCCAATCCCTGTGATGCCGGCCCGCTGTGTGCAGTTTCCTCTCTCCCTGCCTGACGTGGCTGTTGAAGGGTGACTTGAACGGGGCTAGGGTGTTGGCTCAGTCCTCGATCCATTGTCTAAGGTTGCGGGTGGTGGTGTCGAGATCAGTGGAGTTGGCGGGCGGGTTCTGGGTGAGGGTGTCGGTTAGCTGGTCTTCGGTGACTTTGCTCCAGTAGTGTTGAGGTCTCTGTTGAGTGCGTGGTGTGTGGTTGGCTTCCTGAAGGTGAAGTGGATGCAGTGGTGGTCGGTCCAGTCGGGTTTGGTGGTGTGGTTGAAGGAGACGCTGGGGCTTGCGGTGAAGATGGGATCGAGCGTGTGGCTGGCGGTGTGGGTGGTGTCGTCACGAGCTGTCTGAGTCCGAGGTTGGGGAGGTTTTCGATCAGGGTGGTGGAGTTGGAGTCGTTGTTGTTCTCGATGTGGAAGTTCAGGTCTCCTAGGAGGATGTAGTCTGTGGAGGCGAGGGCGTGCATGCTGATAATGTTGGCGATGGAGTCCTGAACTGTGGTCGGGGTCTGGGGGCTGATGGGTCTGTGGGTGGCGTTCTTGTGGGCTGTCCTGTGATCGTTCGCGGAGCCAGTCCTTCTCCAATTTTTGGCATGTTCGTTTGGAGGCCTGGAGGACTTCAGTGAACCAGGTGGCTTTCTTGCTGGTGTGGCTGTTGGAGGGTGACTTGAAAAGGGCTATGGTGTAGGCCCAGTTGTCGAACCATTGTCTGAGGTTGCAGGCGGTGGTGAAGGGATCGGTGGAGTCGGCGGGCGGGTTCTGGGTGAGGGTGTTGGTTACCTGGTCTTCGGTGACTTAGCTCCAGTATTGTTGAGGTCTCTGTTGAGTGCGTGGTGTGTGGTGGGCTTCCTGAAGGTGAAGTGGATGCAGTGGTGGTCAGTCCAGTGGGGTTTGGTGGTGTGGTTGAAGGAGATGTGGGGACTTGGGGTGAAGATGGGGTTGAGCGGTGTGGGTGGGTGTTGTCACGAGCTGTCTGAGTCCGAGGTTGGGGAGGTTTTCGATCAGGGTGGTGGAGTTGGCGTTGTTGTTCTCCAGGTGGAAGTTCAGGTCTCCTAGGAGGATGTAGTCTGTGGAGGCGGAGGCGTGCGTGCTGATAATGTCGGCGATGGAGTCGCTGAACTGCGTTCGGGGTCCGGTGAGTCTGTAGAGGAGGGTTCCTCTAAAGGTGGTGTTGGGGTTGGTGTGGAAGTGCATGTGTTCGGCGGTGCTAACAGTGTCGTCCTTGTTGGTCGAGACTCTGAGAGTGTTCCTTTGGACGATGGCAATTCCTCCTCCTACTCCATTGGTACGGTCTCTCTGGGTGTTCTTGTAGCCTTCCGGGAGGCCTATGGCAATGTTGGGTGCTGAGACAGGGGTTCAACCAGGTCTCTGTCAGGAATTTGACGTCCGGGGTGGTGGAGTCGAGAAGGTCCCAGAGTTAGACGGCGTGTTTGAGGGTGGAGCGGGTGTTAAGGAGAATGCAGTTGAGGTTGTTGGGTACCTTGGTTGGGGGTTTGGCTTGCAGGATGCTGGTGAAGCTGCAGGTCTGGCAGGTGAAGGGTCCTTGGGTGAGCTTTGGGGTGGTTCGGTTGCAGGTGTGTTCTTGGCCGGTGTTGAGTGCGTGGAGGGTGCTGGCATCGTAACTCAGTTGGGTGTCATTGCGGCCATGGGGACCAGGGGTTCTGGCGCTGGGCGCAGACCAAGCGTGGACGGGCGCAGATGGCTTGCACAGGAGAAAGGCAGAACAAGCACGGGAAAGGCAGGAGACAAGCACTGAAAACAAAATGACGGTCACAAGCAAGATACCAAAATACAGTCACACAGTGCAATTAAAAGCGAGAAGCGCAAACCTAAGCGGGGGCGGGGCCGGAGGGGATGCAGTAAAGGACAGGAGGCCAACGGGCACAGGGAGAAGGCAAAACAAGCACAGGCAAAGGCAGGAAAAACAGGCACTGAAAGAAAATAACGGTCACAGGCAAGGTGTAAGATTGCAGTTACAGAGCACAATTGAAGCAGGCAAAAAAGCAAACCTAAGGCCTACCACTGGCCACCAGGGATGAGGTGCAGGTGGTAGCCTGCAGGTGGTGGCGGGCCTCGAACTCCCTCAGCAGAAGCAGCTGGGCAGAGACACAGGCGCAGTTAGGTGGAGCTGTGCGATTCAACACAAATGGTTGTGTGCCTACTTGGGGGGTTGTGAGATTGTTGTTGATGTGCAATGGGGACACAGCTGGTACGCACCTTCCCAGTCATCCGAATTGCCATGTTTCTCAGGGATGCACATGCGCACAGAAGTCAGTTACCAGGGTGTACCTTCAGGTGCAATTATTGTCCTTACATCCAGCCATACTTCCATACGTGATTGAAAATAGTAATGACACAACTGTGTGATTTAGAATGTTTTATTCACATTCACGTTATTGACGGAGCTAGAGCTGTAGCTGTATATGGCCATCCAAGCCCACATCACATGGAAGCCCAGTGGTGGGCCACCCAGAGTCCTTTGGGGATTGCAAAGTGATTAGGAAGTGGGAGAGTGCAGTCCGCAGCTAGATTGCTGTGTGATTGGCCAGCAGTGATGACATGGGAGTCCGTGTTGGGGTCCGGGTGAATGCTGCGGAGTGTTCCGGGGGTCGGTAGGAGGTATTTCCCATGGCATGATGCACAGGCCATAAGCAGGCAGGGACAGGGCATATGGCGGTGATGGATGCTACTGCCTTCTTCCTCACAAAGTAATTCCCATCCCCTTCTTACTCCCATGATACAGGTTCTGTGTCTGGTGTGTCCGGTGTGTGTGGTGGAGTGATGGCTGCATCACTGTGTGCCACGGACACATCAGTGTTTGGAGCTGTGTGTGTCGATGTTCCCGCTGCAGTCATCTGGGTACGGGTCATTGGCAGCAATGGCAAGATGAAGTACTGCGGGGCATTGAAGTTCCAAGATACTACTCGCTGGTGTCCAGCAGTGGCATACATACTTCCAGCCTGCATCTGCTCCATGGTCTCCATTGACCTCCTCATCTGTGCCAACTCTGTACTGTAATCGCTGGTGCCTGTCTGAGCAGACAGTTCTTGTATTCAATTATTTGGCCGAGTGAGGTCAGCCAAGGTCTGGGGTGGCCACAAGTTCAAAACCCACCCGGCGGCTGTTCAGCCAACTCCACCTGGCAACACCACACACTTTGTAGGAAGTCAGTGTATTGGTCAGGGGGTGCTGGGAGACAGCTGTGGTAGTTTGTGTTTCCTGCTGTGTGGTCTGTGCAGGTGGTGGGCTCACCTCGGGGAAGCTGGCCTGCCGTGGGCAGTGAAGATGGTGTGTGGAGGCTGTCCATTATCCGTTAGCGGGTGTCTTGACATATGAGCAGGTTGTCCTCTTCATCATCAATGATGTGAAGTGTGGTGTGCCATGTAGTAGGTGTTGTTTGTCCCTCTGCAATGTGAAAGGGGAGATGCAGGTCAACAGAGTTTTACACATGTATGTTGAAGATTTGCAGATGTTTACATTCAGACTGCATGCCAATGTACATTGTCCCTGTTTTGGTAGAGCTGGCTATTTGATGACAGTCAGTATGTGTTACATACATGACGGATGTGTGGTAGTTGCTGTGCATTATCATCACACAGTGTCAGGCAATGACAGATGCGTGTGGACAGTTACTCTTCACGTGCGGGAACAGTTGTGAGCCATGTCCTATGGTGTTGGTGTTGCACTTTGTACCTCATCGCCGTCATTGCTGATGTTCCGTGATTGCTATGTGTGTGTGCTGAATTGTGTAGCCTTCTCCATTTGAGGCGGAGTGCCTTTGAATTGTGTGCTTTTCGGGCCTGATTTGTTTTTGACTTGGGTCATATGTGCTCTCGGCCAAATTTTGTGGTCTTGTGCATTGTTCTGCTGCTGCGTGTATCGTACGGCATGGGTTGTTTGTGCACGTGGACATGTCAGAGTGTGACCTGCTCCTTTACGGATGTGACCCACACTGTGCTACCTCCATGTTGATTCGTAGGCCATCTCATGTTTTTGTTAAAGAAGGGTAAACCCAATGGTACTGGGACCTGGGTGAAATTTGTTACGCTATACAGTGGCCCCAGTAACTAAGGACAAACTAAGATTAAAAATGAAGAAACATATAAGTGAATCGACAAAGAGTTTAGCATAAGGGAATGTTGTTTAATCACATTACCACATCAAAAAACATTTGACAACTTTGTGAAACCTTCAATCTTTATAGGTTTAAACAAGAGGTGCCCAAAGGACAGAGAAAAGAAGGAGGGGGGTGAATTTAATGTGAGGATCGTGGTCACATAGGAAAATATGGAAAAAGAAGTGAAAATCAATAAATCATTTCGCTATTAGAGTTCAGTCTATAATTACAAGCCAAGGCTACATG
Source organism: Lissotriton vulgaris (assembly GCF_964263255.1). Taxonomy (NCBI): domain Eukaryota; kingdom Metazoa; phylum Chordata; class Amphibia; order Caudata; family Salamandridae; genus Lissotriton; species Lissotriton vulgaris. The sequence goes on from NC_141691.1 coordinate 1,919,164,960, forward strand.
AATTTGTATTTGTATTTGTATATTAGATTTCTATAGCGCCTTATCACCCAGGGGTCTCTAAGCGCTTTGCAGAGAGTGAGCACCATGCCAGAGGGAAGAGAGCTAGGCAGTACCCCAAGCCTCCTGAAACAACACTGTTTTTAGCTTTTTTCTGAACGATAAAAGATTTGTTTCTTTGCGCAGGCTCTCTGGCAGTTTGTTCCATGCACTGGGGATTGTATGGGAGAAAGTTCGCCCTCCAAAGGAGGAAAGTTTGAAGCGCGGACAAATCAGTAAAGCAGCGTCTGCTGATCGTAAATTCCTGCTTGGGGCGTATGGAACTAGACGTTTCTTGATATATTTTGGGGCTTGTCCGTACAGTGCTTTATGCGTAATGCATAGGCCCTTGAATTTGGCCCGTTGTTTCACCGGCAGCCAATGGAGTTTATGGAGGAGGGGTGTAGTCTGAGTCTTCATAGAACTCAGCCTTCCTAGCCCTAATAGCTTGTTTGTATATGGTTAGCTCTTTGGCATATAAGGTTCGACTGTCAGAGTCATACCCCTTGCGCCAGGCTCTCTCTGTCCGACGCAGGGAGCGTTTCAATAGCCTTAGTGCCTCATTGAACCATGGTGCACTTTTCTCCTTATCTCCAATTTTAACCCTTCGTGCAGGTGCCACCACCTCAATGACGCTTTCCAGTTTTTGAGATAGTTTGAGACTGGCTGTCTCAGTGTATATACATTTATACAGCACTATGCCCTATTCATGGAACACAGTAAGAAATCTCTGTTGATACAAGGGCTAGTTGTCGGAAAAGAATGTCGATGTTTTGACCCCATGGAGGCAACGTAGGTTTGTAGACACCTCACAATGGGGTCTTCATCAGGACTGAGGGGTATGTTGGTGGGCACCTAATGGGGGAAATATAAAAACCACATTGGCACTCTGTAATCACAATAATTAAATTCCAGAAAGACCTGTGGCCTAAACAAATATTTACCAGAAGTCCGTCTACTAGGATACCGTATGGAAGCAGGGCCAAGTGGCTCCTAAGGCGTAGAGAGGCACATCAACCCCTATAGGGAGATACAGATATAGTAACAGCACCATTGTTGCTCATAGTCAAGGATTTATTAATAAAATACCAAAATAGTCACTTACTCAGATGTTTGAGACAAACACCTTGTCCTTCTTAGTGTAAATCAAATACACCTTCGAGCCTCTTAATTAAACTTTAGTTGCAGCTTAAACATGGAATTCAATTCAAAAGAATCTAGGAGAACAAGGGGGAAGGGACAACACGGAGGAGGGAGTTAATAAGATTGTATGTTAAAAGAAACACTGGAACCTTAAAAGCAAAATCACACGGTATTCCAAATACCTTCTCTCAGTCACGTTGTGTAAATCCAGTCAATAGATAAGCTGTAAGAACACAGAAATATAATCGTCAAAAGACGATCTCCAAAACCCAAATCACAGTGTAATATCTAATCAGGAAATGGAGGGTGTGCGTTGGCGGGACAAGTTATATCTAATCAGGAAATGGAGGGTGTGCGCTGGCGGGACAAGTTAATAAACTCACCAAAATTCAAGCATCCCAAAACTTTAGGGGTGCGCCAATCTGGGGAGACAATAACATAAGTACCAGCGTCAGGCCAAAGAGTCCTAATCAAAGCCTCTTCTCGAGCATTTCCTATTATACAAAAAGGCCACATGGGGGAGCCGCGCAACAGCTTACCGCTAATCGCCAGCAAAGCCGTCGTCTGGAGAAGGGATATCAGAGGAGAGTCGGCAAATCAAAGGGCTTTATAAACGCGAGGCGTCATCATGTTTGGGAAACGCCCACGCAAGACCTACATGCTGGTTTGAGCGCGTCATGGCAATAGTGCGATAGAGAATGAAGAAAGACAACATTCCTTTGTTTTCACTCAGAAAAAAGCCTACACTAAGTGTTCTAAAAACGGCAATAGTAGGGATACATTTTAGCAATATAACAAGCATTTTGTGGTCATTACAAGTTATACAATTTTACAGACAACGTTTTATGCCTTCACGAAGGCTGGCTAAAAAACGAATATACATAAAACCATAATGTGTTTGGTCTACGAGGACAGATTATACTCAGTGGCGTCACTAGGGGGGTGCGGGGGGTGCGGACCGCACCGGGTGACACCCCTCACATGGGGTGACACCATCTGGTTATGTTACGCTGTGTAACACAGCTCTGCTCAAAGGTGAGGGCGAGTGTGTCTTCTGTGTGTCTCACTGCTTACAGTTTAACTCAAATGTACCTGAAACGCGCTGCAGCATAATTAATGACCACTTTCAAGACGCTGTGCAGCGCAACTAGTTTGCGGGCGGCTACTGTGCGAATATAGTGACAGAGATCCCTTGTCACAGTGTTAAAACTGCTCCTCTGATAACATGAATTGTGCCTGCTATATAGTGTGCTCCGGTGGTTGGAAAAAGCGCAGCACTTTCAAGTAGTAGACAGTCAGTGCAGCGTATTGCTTTTATGATTTCCATCGTAGAAATGTTATAAGGGACAAGCAAGGGTGGCGGATTGAGGATTCACACCTTCCCATACTTTCTCTCCACCGGAGTGTCGGTGCCATGGAAGAGACGCTTGCTGCTCGTGTGTAAGTGCTGTCTGCAGCGGCACCTATCTTCCTACCGAAATGCATCAATTAGCCGGTCTGTTTTTTGTGGCATAAAATACTTTATTTACTATAACAAGAAGCTCTTTAAACTTGCGCCGCCAAGCTGCTTTCCGTTGCTTTTCACCGGGTCACGGCAGGTCCCACATTGACACATTGTTGCGGAGGAGGCATGTACGGTTGGCGCGCGTGCTGTGGCGGGATGTCGAACTTCCTGCTGCCAGCCGGGCCCCAGGGCACCCAGGAAATCCCCTGCTGCATCACCTAGATTTAGAGGATTGACCACCTGCTCACTTCCTCCAGACCTGTGCTGTTGCTGTTGCTGTGCCCCTGCCTACCCTGGCAGAACCCAACTTCTGTCCCAGACTCACTAGGCCAGCATAAGTCTCATAGTGAGAGCAGGTACCACAGGCTAAGGCAGTGCATCAGGGCTCGCTCTCTGACTCTCTGAAAAAGAAGCAGGCAAGCGATCTCCGCTGTGCCACGCCACCAGCTCCTCTCCGTGGATCAATCATTCTGACAGCTGTAAAGAGATACAGGCGAGTCAGATATGAATTTATTAATCTGCTACTGCTGACATTATAAATGTTTGTTACGAGAATGGGGAGGGGGCTTCAGCTCAACATAGCTCCTTGGAAATGGGCAAACGAATGTTGTCTGTCCGTACTGTGAATGCAGGGCTATCTTAGGGGGAAGTTTTATCTAAACTAGCAGTTTTGCTGATTTCTTAGTAGTGCAAAGTGTTTGACATCCTCGCTGGACAGTGACACTTCGAAGCAGCAGAGCCTTTATTTTCCCAACGCGGTGAACTTGCTAAGTCTGAGATAAGGCAGGTGATTAATGTTTACCGCTGGAGAGAGGTCAGAGATTTGTCTACTGGCAGTTTTCACTCTCACCATTAGGTAAGGTAGAGGGTTATATATGCCTACTGCAAAGAAGGTCTCCCAGCATATTGTATTGAACTGTATTGTATGTGGATAACTCAGTGGGTCACAGATATTCCTATGTTACATATGTTTCAGCTGCTAACTGGAGCAGGGAGTGGAGTGTGCTGATTATTTAGAACTTAAATAACAGCTTTAAAATCACCTGCTGTGATTTCTGATATGTGTCTATTTCCATGGAGTTCATTGCATGATTTTGATCGCACGGCAGTGCCACGCATTTAGTTGTTGAATGTCTCTCATAAATCTACTGAATCTATAAAAATGTCACACATACACAATCTGAAACATTAGCAGCTATACTCAAATGGGTGTAATTTTTTATATGTATATCATTCATTGCTTGCTTTTGTTCAGGAGAAAGTGTCACTCATAGTCATTGAAATGTCACTCATAATTACACTTAAATTATGAAAATGTCACACATCGCGCTCTGAAACCTTGGCAGCTATGTGTGTGTGTATTTAAATGTATCCTCTAAGTGTCGCACGCACTAATCATGCGTTCATACTCAGGAACACATGTCTCCTATTAAAACTGCAACACCTTTTTGGCATCTTAGAAATGCATAAATGAGCATATAAAATGACGGAATGACGCACCATTTGTTATCTGCGTGCAAGGGAACGTGCGCAGAAGGAGTAAGAAATATTTGGAAAATTTTAATATAGCGCAACAGAGCATGGATTTTATTCGGCAAAAAAAGGCACTCTCTGCTAAATAAATGGTTCATAAGTGCCACAACCCACTAAGCCTGACCTCATAAGCAAAGCGGAGCGCAGAACCAACGCTCACTGGTATAAATTATTGATGTCGGTGTGTTGGCTAAGGATTAGTGTAGGACGCATTCTGCAAGTCTGCTTTATTATCTTATATACAATAAAAAGTCCCCAAAGTAACTGCCATGTTGACGGAAAAATTTTAATATATGAAAGTTGAGGGTGCAAAATATATTTTGCGCGTCAGGCAAAGTGATATTCGTTTTTAACATTCACTCCACTGCCAATGAGTCAAGACTGGTAACTTGTAAGGGCAATCTTGTCCGTTCTGCCTGTGAGAACGTAGGCAGCAGTTTCATATTGTTTTGCTGCCAGTGCACGAATGCAAAGCACATTTAATAAGTTTATTTTAGTCACTTTCTGAAGAGCCAAGAACTGTGAGGGGTAAACCATGGGGGTTGGGGGGAGAAGGCGACGAGGAAAGGGTTAAAAGAGCTGCAGGAGGGGGAAGGGGGTGCAGGCGGAGGGGGAGGGATGGTGCAGGCAGAGAGGGAGAGGGTGCAGGCGGAGGGGAGAGATGGTGCAGGCAGAGGGTGAGATGGTGCAGGCAGAGGGTGAGATGGTGCAGACAGAGGATGAGATGGTGCAGGCAGAGGGAAAGATGATGCAGGCAGAGGGGAGATGGGGCAGGCAGAGGGGGAGATGGTGCAGGCAAAGGGTGAGATGGTGCAGGCAGAGGGAGGGATGGTGCAGGCAGAGGGTGAGATGGTGCAGACAGAGGTGAGATGGTGCAGGCAGAGGGGTAGATGGTGCAGGCAGAGGGAGAGATGGTGCAGGCAGAGAGGGAGATGGTGCAGGCAGAGGCGAGATGGTGTAGACAGAGGGAGAGATGGTACAGGCGGACGGTAGATGGTACAGGCGGAGGGTAGATGGTGCAGGCGGAGGGGAGATGGTGCAGGCAGAGGGCGAGATGGTGCAGGCAGCAGGGAGATGGTGCAGGCAGAGGGAGAGATGGCGCAGGCAGACGGAGAGATGGCGCAGGCAGAGGGAGAGATGTTGGAGGCAGAGGGAGCGATGGTGCAGGCAGAGGGAGAGATGGTGCAGGTGGAGGGGAGATGGTTCAGGCAGAGGGAGAGATGGTGCAGGCAGAGGGAGAGATGGTGCAGGCGGAGGGAGAGATGGTGCAGGCGGAGGGAGAGATGGTGCGGACAAAGGGAGAGATGGTGCAGGCAGAGGGGAGATGGTGCAGGCAGAGGGGAGATGGTGCAGGCAGAGGTGAGATGGTGCAGGCAGAGGGGAGATGGTGCAGGCAGAGGGTGAGATGGTGCAGGCTACGGGAGAGATGGTGCAGGCAGGGGGTGAGATGGTGCAGGCAGAGGGTGCGATGGTCCATCCGGTAAGTTGTGAGGGGGTGACACCATGAGTTACCCGCACCGGGTGACACCAACCCTAGTGACGCCACTGATTATACTTACTTACTCATCGTTTATGGTGCACAGTTATATCACTTATATTGTAACACATGGCAAGACATAGTGAAAAACACTGTATAAAACAGTTGTGTTGGTCCAATGGGTGCTCACATCATCAGACATGAACAGTGTGAGGCTTTTTATCATACCCATATACAAAGGAGATGGTGTTTACTTGGATCAATGGGATGGGATATGCGCACCTAACATAGTTAATACAGTAAGAGCTTGAGTGGCGAAGGGGTTCGCTATGAAGTGTAGGTGTGGTCACTCTATTGTTAAACAGGCTAATTGAGCAAAGCTTGAATCTAGTTCATTAGGACCTGTATTTATTGAATCAAAACGTGTCATCCATTTAGCTTCCCGCACATTCAGAATGGGTCCCATGTTACCACCCCGGGGCCCCAGGGTGGCTTTCTCAAGTACAATCCATTGGAATTGCTCAGTTGAGTGTCCTGCATTTTTAAAATGTTCAACTAAGGGTGCACCATGGGTGTCGCACCGTATTCTGCTACAGTGTTGAAGTATTCTTGTTTTTATTTTCTGCTGCGTTTGGCCAACGTAGATGGATCCGCATGGGCAGATGAGGCCATAAATTACATTGCTCGTATTGCAGTTGGTAAATGCTTGTAACTCTATTTGATGGTGTTTATAGATGAACATCTTAGTTTGGATTGTCAGTCCACCTGCTTTGCAACTACCACATCTGTAATGGCCCCTATAAGGTTCCAGTGTTTCTTTTAACATACAATATTATTAATTCCCTCCTCCATGTTGTCCCTTCCCCCTTGTTCTCCTAGATTCTTTTGAATTGAATTGAATTCCATGTTTAAGCTGCAACTAAAGTTTAATTAAGGAGCTCGAAGGTGTATTTGATTTACACTAAGAAGGGACAAGGTGTTTGTCTCAAACATCTGAGTAAGTGACTATTTTGGTATTTTATAAATAAACCCTTGACAATGAGCAACAATGGTGCTCTTACCATATCTGTATCTCCCTATAGGGGTTGATTTCCCTCTCTACGCCTTAGGAGCCACTTGGCCCTGCTTCCATATGGTGTCCTAGTAGAAGGACTTCTGGTAAATATTTGTTTAGGCCACAGGTCTTTCTGGAATTTAATTCTTGTGATTACACAGTGCTGATTGTGGTTTTTATATTTCCCCCTTCAGGTGCCCACCAACACACCCCTCAGTCCTGATGAAGACCCCATTGTAAGGTGTCTACAAACCTACGTTGTCTCCACGGGGTCGAAACGTCGACATTCTTTTCCGACAACTAGCCCTTGTATCAACAGTTTCTTACTGTGTTCTATGAATAGGGCATAGTGCTGTATAAAAGTATATACGAATTCATGTAGCTTTGGCTTGTAATTATAGACTGAACTCTAATAGTGAAATGATTTATTGATTTTCAGTTCTTTTTCCATTTTTTCCCATGTGACCACGATCCTCACATTAAATTCACCCCCCTCCTTCTTTTCTCTGTCCTTTGGGCACCTCTTGTTTAAACCTATAAAGATTGAAGGTTTCACAAATTTGTCAAATGTTTTTTGATGTGGTAATGTGATTAAACAACATTCCCTTATGCTAAACTCTTTGTAGATTCACTTATATGTTTCTTCATTTTTAATCTTAGTTTGTCCTAAGTTACTGGGGCCACTCTATAGCATAACAAATCTCATGTTTTTGGGCTGCTGCCATGCTTTCAGGCCAGCAGTGTTACTTCCATAGTCATTATGGGTCACAGAGCCGCTGTTTTGCTGGATTCAGCACATGTGCATGGGTAGGTTGTGATTTTGGGATATGGAGGGGGCACCTTGTCCTTCTTAGTGTAAATCAAATACACCTTCGAGCCTCTTAATTAAACTTTAGTTGCAGCTTAAACATGGAATTCAATTCAAAAGAATCTAGGAGAACAAGGGGGAAGGGACAACACGGAGGAGGGAGTTAATAAGATTGTATGTTAAAAGAAACACCGGAACCTTAAAAGCAAAATCACACGGTATTCCAAATACCTTCTCTCAGTCACGTTGTGTAAATCCAGTCAATAGATAAGCTGTAAGAACACAGAAATATAATCGTCAAAAGACGATCTCCAAAACCCAAATCACAGTGTAATATCTAATCAGGAAATGGAGGGTGTGCGTTGGCGGGACAAGTTATATCTAATCAGGAAATGGAGGGTGTGCGCTGGCGGGACAAGTTATATCTAATCAGGAAATGGAGGGTGTGCGCTGGCGGGACAAGTTAATAAACTCACCAAAATTCAAGCATCCCAAAACTTTAGGGGTGCGCCAATCTGGGGAGACAATAACATAAGTACCAGCGTCAGGCCAAAGAGTCCTAATCAAAGCCTCTTCTCGAGCATTTCCTATTATACAAAAAGGCCACATGGGGGAGCCGCGCAACAGCTTACCGCTAATCGCCAGCAAAGCCGTCGTCTGGAGAAGGGATATCAGAGGAGAGTCGGCAAATCAAAGGGCTTTATAAACGTGAGGCGTCATCATGTTTGGGAAACGCCCACGCAAGACCTACATGCTGGTTTGAGCGCGTCATGGCAATAGTGCGATAGAGAATGAAGAAAGACAACATTCCTTTGTTTTCACTCAGAAAAAAGCCTACACTAAGTGTTCTAAAAACGGCAATAGTAGGGATACATTTTAGCAATATAACAAGCATTTTGTGGTCATTACAAGTTATACAATTTTACAGACAACGTTTTATGCCTTCACGAAGGCTGGCTAAAAAACGAATATGCATAAAACCATAATGTGTTTGGTCTACGAGGACAGATTATACTTACTTACTCATCGTTTATGGTGCACAGTTATATCACTTATATTGTAACACATGGCAAGACATAGTGAAAAACACTGTATAAAGCAGTTGTGTTGGTCCAATGGGTGCTTACATCATCAGACATGAACAGTGTGAGGCTTTTTATCATACCCATATACAAAGGAGATGGTGTTTACTTGGATCAATGGGATGGGATATGCGCACCTAACATAGTTAATACAGTAAGAGCTTGAGTGGCGAAGGGGTTCGCTATGAAGTGTAGGTGTGGTCACTCTATTGTTAAACAGGCTAATTGAGCAAAGCTTGAATCTAGTTCATTAGGACCTGTATTTATTGAATCAAAACGTGTCATCCATTTAGCTTCCCGCACATTCAGAATGGGTCCCATGTTACCACCCCGGGGCCCCAGGGTGGCTTTCTCAAGTACAATCCATTGGAATTGCTCAGTTGAGTGTCCTGCATTTTTAAAATGTTCAACTAAGGGTGCACCATGGGTGTCGCACCGTATTCTGCTACAGTGTTGAAGTATTCTTGTTTTTGTTTTCTGCTGCGTTTGGCCAACGCAGATGGATCCGCATGGGCAGATGAGGCCATAAATTACATTGCTCGTATTGCAGTTGGTAAATGCTTGTAACTCTATTTGATGGTGTTTATAGATGAACATCTTAGTTTGGATTGTCAGTCCACCTGCTTTGCAACTACCACATCTGTAATGGCCCCTATAAGGTTCCAGTGTTTCTTTTAACATACAATATTAATAATTCCCTCCTCCATGTTGTCCCTTCCCCCTTGTTCTCCTAGATACCTTTGAATTGAATTGAATTCCATGTTTAAGCTGCAACTAAAGTTTAATTAAGGAGCTCGAAGGTGTATTTGATTTACACTAAGAAGGGACAAGGTGTTTGTCTCAAACATCTGAGTAAGTGACTATTTTGGTATTTTATAAATAAACCCTTGACAATGAGCAACAATGGTGCTCTTACCATATCTGTATCTCCCTATAGGGGTTGATTTCCCTCTCTACGCCTTAGGAGCCACTTGGCCCTGCTTCCATATGGTGTCCTAGTAGAAGGACTTCTGGTAAATATTTGTTTAGGCCACAGGTCTTTCTGGAATTTAATTCTTGTGATTACACAGTGCCGATTGTGGTTTTTATATTTCCCCCTTCAGGTGCCCACCAACACACCCCTCAGTCCTGATGAAGACCCCATTGTAAGGTGTCTACAAACCTACGTTGTCTCCACGGGGTCGAAACGTCGACATTCTTTTCCGACAACTAGCCCTTGTATCAACAGTTTCTTACTGTGTTCTATGAATAGGGCATAGTGCTGTATAAAAGTACCTACGAATTTATGTAGCTTTGGCTTGTAATTATAGACTGGACTCTAATAGCGAAATGATTTATTGATTTTCAGTTCTTTTTCCATTTTTTCCTATATGACCACGATCCTCACATTAAATTCCCCCCACCCCCCCCTCCTTCTTTTCTCTGTCCTTTGGGCACCTCTTGTTTAAACCTATAAAGATTGAAGGTTTCACAAATTTGTTAAATGTTTTTTGATGTGGTAATGTGATTAAACAACATTCCCTTATGCTAAACTCTTTGTAGATTCACTTATATGTTTCTTCATTTTTAATCTTAGTTTGTCCTAAGTTACTGGGGCCACTCTATAGCGTAACAAATCTCATGTTTTTAGGCTGCTGCCATGCTTCCAGGCCAGCAGTGTTACTTCCATAGTCATTATGGGTCACAGAGCCGCTGTTTTGCTGGATTCAGCACATGTGCATGGGTCGGTTGTGATCTTGGGATATGGAGGGGGCCCCTTTATGCACTTTGTGGACAGGGTCCTGCTTGGTGTTTCTATGTGTGCTGCAGTGTGCCAAGGCTATCAGTGACATGTTCCACGATCATTGTGGGTGTGCAGTGTGCTACACATAATTGTGCATGTGTGCCATTGTGCCCATCTCCCCCTTGCCCTCCATCCCTGGTCGTTACTCACCCTGTTGCTGTTGGGTCAGGTCGTATCATGCTGTGTCCAGACCCCCAATTCCTGACACCATCTGCACACTGCTAACTGTGGCCACCATTTCCTCCAGCTCATCAATCTCCTCCTGTGTCGCTGGACTCCCACCTCCAGGCGCCCTTGCTGTGTTCCTGTTGGCGGAGTGCTGCTCCTTGGTTTGGCTGTGCCAGCGTCTCTTGACCTCCTCCAGTAACCTCCTCGACACTCCGACTGCATTGACATTGGTGACGATGGCCTGCCATATTTCCGTTTGGGTTGCCAGTGCCACTGTGAAGGTGCCGAACAGTTGTTGATGGTGTTCTATCACCTCCGTGACGATGATCCGGTCTTCCTGCGGACTAAACCCCGTCTCCCTCTTCCTCTTATCCTTGCCCTTCCCCGAACACATGGTTCCTGGCAGTAGCTCCGTGGGACTTGTGGGGTTCAGCTTGTCCTCTGGACTCTGTCTGGATGCATCCATGTTGCAGTGCTGTTTCAATTGCTTTTTTTTTTCCTTTTATTGTGCTGGTTCCCGCCAGACGCGTGTAATTTGCAGGCCTGTGACTGTTTTTCTCTGATTTTTGTACCGCGATTGGCGTCATCGGATGCTTTTTTGCATTCGCATTTCACATTTTCGCGGTGTGGTGTTGATTTTCGCGCTGACATTTGATGCGTTATCTGGTGACTATCGCATGCTTCCGCCTTGTTGAGAATTCCACGTTGACACAGTGTTATTTTCCTGTCATGGGTTGCGATGTTGAAAGTTGCGTTACGCTTCTCTTGCGGGAGTTATCACACGTTCTTGTGAATATACCTCAAAGAGTTTTAGGTGATACAAGAAAATACGGGCTGCTTTTTTCACATGTTATAATGTGTTAATTTCTCCATTCCTCCAAGCTAAAATGAGTGCTACCTTGGAAAGGGTAATATCTTCTTTATGGTGTGTTGTATGCACTAATGAGGGACAAACCTATTGGCATTGCAAATTCTGTTTTTACACGCAGCTAAGTCAGCTCCTACTTCGCTACTTCTGCCATTCAGCAATGTAATACGCTCTTCCCTCTGCCCCCTTCATTCATTCTCCCACATCCTGCTTTATTTTTGATATGGGGCTGCTCCTAAGTTCAAAAAAGAAAAAAATGTTTAATGGCACCCTCTTTATAGTTTTTGTTTTAATTTAACCCTTCAAGAGGGATGTCTAACCATCTTAAAAGGGTAAATTAAAACAAAATGGACACCATGTCATGGTGCATTTTCACGTATACATACTGAAACACGAACCCCTATGTGTCTGTCACCACACAGGTGCCAGCTACTTTCCTGAAATTCACAGGTGTCACTTTCTATGTGTGTGTGTGTGCTTTTTCTTAATATGCATTTTTATTAAATAAAAGGTAGTCCCTGCCACCTGCAACATTCCATCTTGCATTTTAAGATCTTTTTTTCATATTTTGTATTCATCCATTTACGTTAACATAGTCCTAGCTTTACTGTATAGTGGTGTAATAGCTTATAGTATGGTATAGTGTGCACTTCTTTCTTTAAATAATCACTCCACCTAAAAAACATAAAAAAACTACGACATTTACAATGCCAATACCTCCAACTCCAACAAATATGAGACCGATTGCATTGCAAATGTTTGTTTTCTTTTGAGATTTTTTCCTCAACCGATAACTTGCTGGAATCACGGGTAACCTTCATCATGCTTGATTTTACTCAGTTTTGACTGTAGATACCACTATCGGAAATGTAATTCAGTCACTAATACGAGTTTCTTTCGTCACATTCGACCTATTTTCTGAATCACTTCTATTTCAATACTAGAATTACAGTTTTCAAATACAGCTTTTTTCATTAATACAGTTTGACATTTTTTTATTTTCATTTAGAACTGCTGACGTAAATTCAGGAAAATATCATTAAATGCAGCGAAAACCTCTTTGCAAGTGGGAACCATGTTGCTATGGCCTCGAGGGGTAACCACTAATTTGAAAATGTTCTAGTGTAAAAATGAGCAAAAGTAAAATACAATCTATTTGACTGGCGTTGGGTCCACAATGTACTGTATGCTTTTGGAAATAGACATCAATTCAGCAGAATGTCAGGAGTGGTGAAAGTTGAATCTTGTATCGTTTGACCCCAGTGACATCACAGGGCTGACCCCGTGCCTTAACCATTAGCCGTTCAAGAGCCTCCTATTTGCTGCCGAGGGAGTATTGACGGGCAAAGGGAGTAAACTGCACTTCTCCGAAAAGCAGATATACTTTCTTATCCTGCTGCTGCCTTTATGACCCCTCAGACCATCCGTAGGCAGGTTATTGCCAGGAGTGGTAAATGACAACCGAGGTGTACAGGCTGCTACCCCATTTTACGTCCTTGTCTCATAAAACGGTAATGATAAGCAGAGTTCATGCTTACTTAACAAATGGGGATCAGAAAGTCAATCACTTGCTCTTTCCCACTGCATGATTATAACTTGTTTTGACTGGTTCAGAACTACAGAAAATACTGCTTAATAACAAATTCTCACAGCGTGATCACAGCGCTGCAAGTCTCCAGGTACAAGGTTTATTTGACTTTTACTCCTCGTTAGGAAAGAGCAACTGGGATCCACTTCTGGTTAAAGTTATGGATTTGTAAGAAAGAATTAATATTTTTTTTCCCTTTTTTGTTCAAATATGTTTATTGGAAAACTGTAAACAAAAACAACATCGATAATTCATTTCTTATTGCGAAGAACCAGCAAAGATCATCAAGTGGGGGCCATGTTTAAATTTTTCATCATGTACCGAGCCAGAGACAAAATTATAGGAAGAGATGTAACATTAGAAAGTGATGTAGTGCCATGTGACAGTTTCGGCTCCCCTGGTTGTGCCTTCCTTCATGGCAAGCCACTCTGCCTCTCCTTCCCTAATATTTAATTGGAGTATAATTTTATATTCTCGAGCACTTTAGTAAAACACAGTGGCAGGAGGACGGTGGCTGTTTAACTACCAAAAATTTTAATTCATTTGTTAGTCATCTACTTTCCATAATTATAAATTATTTATATATTGTTATACAGAGGCAGTCCCTTGCTTCCCTGTTAGATCTGAGCTATGTACACATGTAGACATGTATAAACATATGCATAGCCAGATTGAGTGTATTTAATTTACATAATGTAATACATTTCGCAGATGGTACAAGTGGTACGTCTTAAATTTCAGTGGCAATGGCAAACCTAGGAAGAAAGATGGAGTTTTGCTCTTTAAGTACCTTAGGGGCAATATTGCATATGAACTCTACATGTCCCATCAATCAATGTGCTTGGAACTAAGGGCTGATGGACCGCCGAAACCGTGGTGGTGGTCCCTGGCCCGCCTGACTGTTGGTCCACTTGAAGTATAACAAATAGTGCAGTGGGACCGCCAAAGACCCACTGCAAATGCCGGAGATCATGGATCCCGTGGCAGTGGCGTGGCAGTGAGAGGCTCTAATAAGCTGATGGTGCCGCAGCATATTAGAAGTTTCCTCACCCCCCACAGTTGTGACAGTGAGGAAACAAAGGGGACCTTACAGGGCTCCCCGTTGTCTCAGGGCCAATGTGTGCATGCAGTGGGGCACATGTTGTGTCCCCCTGTGTGCAGTCATCCCCTTTCTTACAGAGTATGGAGTTTACAGTTCATGGCGTACAGGAACATGCTTTGGCGTTCCCATTGTGATGTCTTTTTAATAGGCACTGCCATGGGAACGCCAAGGGCCTGCCTGCCTGGCCATGAGATTACTCAGAATCTGGCGGCCGGCCGGTGGTTGAGTGTAGCAGTCTTGGAGTGGGACGCTGGCATGGTGGCCCGCTTCAGGACTGCCAAACCCGTCATCATAACCATCTAGCTACATATGATGGACAAATAATAAAGTGCAAGATCTTTTTTCAAATACGTGTCAGCAGGGCATTGTCCCTCACTTGATAAAGCTGGATTTTATCCCCAGATACATCGCCTAATAATTATCTGCATACCTGCATGGGCTCCATAGAAATATTATTACATACAGACATCACCAATCAATTACCAGATTAAAAGTATACTGAATGAAATGTATACACTCAGGCTCAACTACTCAGGTCTGGCCTGGGGAACTCGAAAACACAAAGCTGAACATAGACACGCTTCAATGCCATGATAACGCTGCGTAACCAGTTTGCAAGCTACACTCAAACCGGTTCATTCCAATTTTCATGTTCAATTGTTGAGTAGGCAGACGTTGCAGACAAAGCATGCAATGAATTGTTTGAGGCCAATTGACATAAGAACAAACAATTCCTCAAGAGTAAAGTGATTTTTTTTTCTCAAATTGAACAATCAATCAATCAGGATTTATTAAGTGCAGCTATTCACCCGGGAGGGTATCCTGGCACTAAAAGCCAACCTACTCGGACAGAACCAGTTGAACAACTAGGTCATGAGTCCCCTTCTGAATTCCTGAAGAGTTGGAGGGCAAGGCTATTACAGGACTTCGCAGTGGGGTAGGTGAAAGAGCATCCTCCACTGTTGCTTCAGCAGATGCGCGGTGTGAGAGAGTGAAACAAAGTGCAGGTGTCTGTAGGGTTGGTGGAAGCTCCGGCTGTGGCTGTTGTATGCTTGTCCTTGATTGTGCAGGGTTTGATAGGCATGGGCCTGTGTCTTGAATTGGCATCTCTTGTGGGCAGGGGGGAAGTAGAGTTTTTTGGGTGAGGGATGTAGTGGGTCCGTTTGGGGATGTCGAGGATGAATCTGGCCGCTGAGTTCTGTATGGTGAACGACATTCAAAAGCTGGTGAGCCATCAACGTCAATTCACCAACATGCCAGGGCAGGGGTAGTGGAAGTGACATCACATGCCCTTTGAACTTTGATTACATCACAGGATGCGACATCACATAACCTCACTGCTGGCAGCACAGAAGGAAGTGATGTCTCTCATGAAGAAACACCACCAAAATAAAAAAGAGCAATTTGTACAAAATTACACAATACCTTCAGGATTAATAACATTTAAAAATAAGATGCTGGATGAGGTACAAGTATATATTCGTTATTAAACATATACCAACAGGGCTGCTACCATGTTGGGGATACAACCAGAGAACACCCTGGGTCATCCATTATTTGCCAAAGGCCTATGCTATACGGCCCAATAACTGCCCCACATTAATGCGATGCTCCTCTTCATACTTTTTCACGTCTATTGTGATAAAAGTCCCAATCCGAGTGTCAAATGTATTGTGTTGTAACATTACACAAAGGTACAATAGAAACAGGAAAATGTCACACACAGTGAAAACCTGGCAGCTGTTGTAGCGCTGAAGGAATGACATAAACACACACTGTGGTGTTAGGTGTAAAGCCACCCTGCAAAGTTGCACACTTATTGGGTATGACTAAAATCTTGTATTAATATTCCCACATAATCACAAAGGCTAAAGAGTGTCACACAGTTCCAGCCATTTGAACACAACTGTGTCTTTATATATTTCTCCCTTCCCACCTAGGGGTGGTGCCGTGCTTCATTACTTACTGATTAGTGATACATCATGGCTGCTCGGGCTCAAGTCTTACATCATGTCCTGGTTATGACAGGATTCAGTGCATTTGGTCTGATGCTCGACTCCAATTGGAGACTAGCTGTGCAGTCTTATCTTCTCCTTTTGCCAATAAATGAGTGATCATTGTTTTAAAAGGACGAATCTCCACAAATGTGGTGCTGTTCAGTAACCGCCAAAGGACAAGACAGTCATAAGAGGAAATAACTATAGGAGAGTAGAGCGACTGCTTTATAACCATGGAGAGTGTCCGCTTTCTGGGAAGTGCGGTCCAGTTGAGTGAGTTGACAAATGGCACTGCCAGACCACCATAAGTTAAGGACATGCAAAGTTAGAAAAGGTTTTGTGTGGGCAGACGTGACCTCTGATTGGCCAGAAACCAATAGCCACTGTCACTTCTGACCTAGCCCCATTACTAGCAGTGTGTTGCCCTCCCACGCATGTAATTTGCTGTTTGGGTACTAAAAGACTCCATGAGGCAGTCTACCCTGGCAGCAACTGGCAAACTGCTGACAAAAGTGCAAGTCAATATGATTCACAGTACAGGCTGTGTGTTCTGCAATGCATGACTCTTCAACCTGCCAGGTAGGCTCCTTTGACCCAAGGTGGCTGTTTGTCCATCACTGTCCAATGATCCAGCAACGTAAAGCAGCAAAGGGAGCAGGGTATGCCAGCAAACCTATACAGTGATTGCTACACTATCAAGTGCACCAGTGAAGTGGCACCACTAAACTGTTACCAAACAAAGAGGAAAAGGTGGACAAAGTCGGAGTTCTGTTGAAACAGACACCTCGCCTAGGGGAAAACGCATGCTTCATCATAGGACTGCTACAACATCCCTGGCCAGACCAGCGCCTGGAATGCAGCAAGGGGAGGGGAAGGACAACACAAACAAATATTTTGGGATCGAGGCAGTAGAATACACACAGACAAACAATTGAAATTAAGTCATAAACCTATCTCAGGAATGCCCTCAACAGTCTTTTTTTATGTTTGGAAAGATTTATTTAGCAATATGTTAATAAGTAAAGACAACAGCAAAAAAATAGCAAAATACAAATACAACAATATCAAAACGGAAATGGCTGATGTCTGGAAGAAAAGGGTAAAAGCAATTTGTGGGTTTTATATAAGGGAAAAAATAAAAAGGGAAAGAGGGGAAGGAGAGGGAAAACTAATACTCATGATATAAAGAATTAAAACTGAGAAAAAACATATTGATAAAAAAACTGTAAATGAATAAGTAAATATAAAGTTATCTAATGAATAAGTAAAACTATATAATAGCTTAACAGGGTGAATAATATTAGAGAACATAGAGGAAAACTTTCAAGGGGGTTTGAAATTTTCAGATGTTATATGCAAATTATTGTTTAAAACAATTTGGTCTAAATAGGTGGTAAGGGGCAACCAAAAGAGATACCTATTCATGTGTGGTTTGCAAGAAGAGGCGAAAGCAACATCAAGTCTATGGAAATGACAGAGAGTATTCCACCAATGCTGTATGGCAGTTTTGCAAGATTTTTCCAGTTAAAGGAGATGTGCTGAAAGGCCAAAGCAAGCATAAGGTCGAAAAGACCATGTTCATGTGGAGGAAGATCTAAAGAGTCGGAAAGACTTCCAGCAAAGAGAAGAGGTACAGAATAAGGAATGTAAACTGTAAACAAACTAGAGATGTAAGACCAAACTTTCTCCCAGAATTGGTAAATCGAAGGACAGAGAAAGAAGAGATGAAAGAGGTCAGCATTAGAAGAACCACACGTCCAACAGTAAGAGCCAGTAGAGGAACAAAAGCGAGCTAGGGAAACCGGGGAGAGATACAATCTGTGATAAAGGAAGAACAAAGATTGAGTAAGAGAAGCAGAGTGAGACATTTTTAAAGATCTGGACCACAATTTGTCCCAGAACGTGATAGACCATTCGCATCCAAGATCAGATTCCCAAGAAAGTTCCAATTTGAACTTAGCGTGATCAGGAATAGGGGCAGAAAAAAAATTGTATATAAGAGAACCTTTGGGGAGAGTAAGAAGTATTTTGAGAAGAGGGTTTTGGATATCAGATGAAGAAGAATGAGGAAGGGAATAATATTTGTCAAGAATAATCACCATAAGAGAAGTAAATCTATGCAAAAAGGAACGAGGACACTGAAACAAGGATTGAAATTGGGGAAAGGAACACCATCAAAAAGATGATTAACACACAAAATACCTTTTGATCTCCAGGCGTTCAAAAAAATGGATCTGTTGTTGAGTAGGATAAGCGAATTATGCCAAATGGGAGAGTCTAAGAAAGATTCACAGGAAATAGTAGTGGGATTAACTAAAGGTTTCAGGAGGAGACAAATATGTTGAAAAAAGGGGAGGGAAGTATGGGTCTTTTTAGCAGAAAAACATACAACTTCTTTGAAGGAAAAGGGTAATAATAATGTTTGTTCAATGTAGAGCCAAAGAGGAGAAAAGGGGGAAGGGTCTGATGTGAGCCATCTTGAGGCCTGATGCAAAGAAAAGGATTTATGATAAAGACGAACATCCGGGAAATTTACACCGCCATTAGATTTTGATTTCCGTAGAAAAGATAGGGCGATTCTAGATTTTTTATTAGATTTTACTAGATATTTAGGTGCATATTATCAACAATTAGCGATATTTATCGCTAAATAAGCTTAGCACCAATTTTTCTATTGCCGTGCATCTCCGGATTTTATCGCAGAGATAACGTGCTATTAGCAACGTTTATCTCTAATGAGATAAAATATCCAGCAATTGCGGCTTAATGCATGAATATCGCTGGAAATCCAGCGATATTCAGGCATTAGCTCCAATAGGGTCTTAACCTGAATATCCAAATCACATTGGATATACAGGCCAAGAAGTGGTCTGAACAGGCATTAGTTTTCAGCGATATTTGCGCTTAGCGCGAATTTGTTCATCGCTACGTGTGCGTTGATAGTAGGCGATAGCGATGTTAGAGATGTTAGCGACTGCTTTCAGTCGCTAACAGGTTGGGTATGCCCACTTTGCATGTCATTAGTGATAAATATCGCTGACATGCAAAGCAGGTCCCAAACCGCTCGCTATCACCTAAAAGCTGTCGCTAACTGATGTTAGTGACAGCTTGGTAATAGGCCGATGAAATTATCGCCTCTTTGCGGCAAAAGCGGCGATAATTTCATATTGCTTACCTTGGTAATATGCCCCATAGAGAGGCACGAATCGATACATTTAAAATAGATAGAGGGAATAAGAATGGGAAGCATGGAAAGGATGTAAATTAAGATTGGAGCAATCATCATCTTGGAGAGAAAGAGGATTTCAAGAGGTAAGTGATTTCTCAATTCGAGAAAGAGCAGCAGACATATTCAGTTTAATGGAAGAAGTTATAGAATTAGAGAATCATATGCCTAGGTATTTAATTTTGTAACAAATCCAGGCAAAACCGCTAGAAGAGAAGAGACAGAATTTTGTGAGAGGGAGAATTTCAGTCATGTCAGAATTAATGTTGTACCCAGAAACCTGCGAAAAGGATTTAAATTCAAGAAGTAAAGGAGGAATAGAGATCTCGGGGGCAGAGATGAATAAAAGAATATCGTCCAGATAAGCAGAAAGTTGCAATTGGTGCTCACCATAGGGAAAACCGAAAATGGACTAGTTATTGCGGATAGAAGTCAAAAAGGGTTCAAGAGCTAAGACTAAGAGAAGAGGGGATAATGGACAACCTTGATGAACGCCACATTGGAGAGAAAAAGGATATGATACGTGCCCATTATTTAGAATCAAGGCTTTAGGAGCAGAATATCAAATTAGTGATATCAAATTAGGACCAAAACCGTGCTAGCATACCGAAGCAAACAAAAAGGACCAATCGACTCTATTGAAAGCTTTCTCTGCGTCAACAGAGATAGCAGCAAGAGGGATAGAGAGGGAAAGACGTTATTTAAAACATTTAGAAAAAGAGAGAATTATCAGAAGTGAGTCTAATTTCAACAAAACCACATTGCTCTTTACCAATAAGATGGGGCATGATAGGGTCTAAACGTAAAGGAAGCAGTTTAGCAAATACTTTGTAATCAACATTATCTAAAGAAATCGAGCAATAGTTTTTACAAAGTTTAGGGTCCCAACCATCTTTAGGATTGAGGCAGATGGTTGCCTCTTGAAATGTGCCTTCTGTCTTACCAGTTGAGTAAATAAATTGAAAAGCATTAAAAGTTTAGGGAGTAACAACTCAATAAAGTGCAAATAAAATTCAACAGAAAAACCGTCTGGGCCAGGTGATTTACCTTTAGTGAGGGTATTTAAATCTTTGGAAAGATCAGTAAGGGAAAGATCATTTTTGGGATCAAAAAAGGTTAAGATGGGAAGAGGAAGGAGTAGGAAGTTTATCAAGATCAGACTGGATGAGAGTCGGGGGAGATTGTGGTGTACAGAGGTTTTGATAAAAAAGTTTAAATTCATCAAGTATTTCCTGATCTTTATGTAGAAGGTAATTATCAGAGAAATAAATCGTAACAATAAAAGTCCGTTCTTTATGTGTTTTAAGGTAATTCGCTGAGAGTTTCCCTGCCTTGTTCCGACCACCATAAAAGCGAGTACTACTGTGAAGAAGAATTCAAGAAGCATTGTCAGTCGAAGTTTTTTTAAACTCTAATTTGGCTCGTATCAAATCTGGTGAGATGGAGGTTTGTGAAGATGTGCAATATTCATGTTCCAAAAGTTTAATTTGAGCTAATACCATTTTCCGTTTCTGAAGAAAACATTTATTTTTCTTAGAAGCAAAGTCTATGATAAAACCTTGTGCAGGTGCTTCAAAAGCATCCCCGATAATATGGGGGAAGTACTAGAATCACAATTAGGAGAAAGAATTCATTAACAAAGGAGCAGAAAGAGGAGAAAAAAAAGAGGGTCAGTTAGAAGGGAATAATTGAAACACCACTGGGAAAATTTTGGATGTGGAGGGAGTAAATCAAGATCGGTTACAATTGGAGCGTGGTCCGAGATAACTATATGTTCAATAGAGGAAGACATAACATTTTGAGACAAAGATTGTGAAAGAAAGATGTAGTCTAGACGAGAGTGGGGTGAATGAGGGGGGAGAATAAGGAGTAGTCAAGAGTGTCAGGATGAGAAAGACGCCAAGAGTCAATGAGATGTGATTGCGAAATAGTATCAAGGAAGTGCTTACGAGTCTTGTTTAGAATGAAACGGACCGTAGATTTACGATCCCAAAAAGGGTCTACTATTTGTTGCAATCACCACCTAGAATAAACAAATCGTCCCAAAATTGAACACATTTTTAGTAATACCAAAAAGAGCAATCAGGCTGTGTAGGACTATAAATATTAAAAACAGTTAAAGGAACAGAATTAATTGACAATTTAGATAAAATCCATCTACCTTCATTGTCATTTTCTTGCAATAAAACTTTACATTTTAATTTCCTATGACATAGAATGACAACACTGTTCTTTTTGTTAGTAGAGGGAGAGCATAAGACCATACCCACCCAGCCTCTTTTTAACTTAAGTGATTCAGTTTCTGTAAGGTGGGTCTCCTGCAAGAGAACCAAATCAGGATTATGAGAAGGGAGGTGGGAAAGGATTCTCTGTCGTTTATTAGGATTGATACAATCCATTACATTCCAGTAGATAACTCTGAATGCAAACACATTAATTTGGCAAGAACAAAATTTACAGTAATAGGAACATCATAAAGAATGACAATGGATATAGGAGACAAAGGATAGTGAAGGAGGAGGAGATAAGGAAGAAGAAAGAAGGATAAGCGAAGAAACAGGTGATAGAATTATGCCTAGAATGAGGGGAATCGAACATGGGGAGGAAAAGAACAGTAGAACAATTAGAGAAGAGGTAAAAAGGAGGGGAAAAAAGGAAAAGGAAAAAGAGAAAAAATAAAAGAGTAGACAGTACATTAAGCATGGGCTGAAAATTCGTTCCGCTCGCGGAATTTGTGGATTTTCCGCGATTTCGCGATCCGCGAATCTCGCGAAATCGCGGTAAAATCCGCAAATCAGCGGGCCAAATTTGCAGCCAAGCACTTACAGGGTTACAGCAGTAGGTGCAAAAGTTTAAGCTAATTTTATGTAACCTTTTACAAAAGGGTTACAAAGAAATTAACTTCAACTTGGGCACCTGCTGCTGTAAGCCTGTAAGTGTTTCCTGGTGCCTACTCGCAACTATTCTCTGACCCTTGAAGCAGGGTCAGAGAATAGTTACAAGTAGGCAATGAGGCGCCTGTCACGAAAATTAAACCTCAACAGGAAGCACTGACAGATATAAAAACAAGCATTTGCAATGCAATAGGTCTCGCATTAAGAAAGTTTGAGCTATTGGTCTTGTAAATGACAATTTTTTTTATTTATGTGTTGATTTTGAAAATAGCTAAATTAATAGCTTTGTCATTTACAATGCCAATAGTTATAACTTTCGCAAATGTGACACCTATAGCATTTGTAATGTAACATGTTTTGTATTTACGTGACTTAGATGTATTGATATTACAAATTACAATGGCTTTTAATTTTTTTAAATAATTAATACTTAAATAAAAGTGATTTTAATTTATAATGGCAATAGCTTAAACTTTTGTAAATAACTTTTGTGAAGATTATGTTCAGTGTATTTAATTGTGACGAAAATCCAAGAACAGAAGTGAAATATTAACATCTTTTTGTGACATTTGTAATAAAGCTTGAAACATTGAGACAACATATTTGAACCAGTTGTTCTTGAATGGTTGCGCAGATTGATGCTCCTGTGGCGCTGAGTGGTGCTGTGGTGGTGCTGAGTGGTACTGTTGTGATGCTGAGTGGTGCTGTGGTGGTGCTGAGTGGTGCTGTGGTGGTGCTGAGTGATAATGTGGTGGTGCTGAGTGATGCTGTGGTGGTGCTGAGTGGTGCTGTGGTGGTGCTGAGTGATAACGTGGTGGTGCTGAGTGATGCTGGGGTAGCACTGAGTGATGATGTGGTGATGCAGAGGGCAGAAAGGCACGAAAAGCAGCCTAACAAATGGCAGAAGGGCTGAAAAACAAGGGAAAAACTAGTCTAACAGAGGGCAGAAGGGCACAAAAAACCAGTCTAACAGAGGACAGAAGGGCAGAAAAACAAGGGAAAAACGAGTCTAACAGAGGGCAGAAGGGCACAAAAACGAGTCTAACAGAGGGCAGAAGGGCAGAAAAACATGGGAAAAACAAGTCTAACAGAGGGGAGAAGGGCGCAAAAAACGAGTGTAATAGGGGGCAGAATGAATCCCGCCCTGCGTGTATGTCCACGAAGATGCCACCGTTTTGTGCAATACCTCTACTCAACTGGAGTACTTTCTACTGTCTAATCAGTAAGTGCTCCCTCGTTGGCTAAATGTATGGGGGCAGATTTACAATAACTGGCGCATCCCCAGGGATGCGCCAGTTATTGTGCGCCGCAGCTCCGCCACCCATGGTCCGCCGCATTTACAATGCGGCGCACCATGTGGCAAAAACGGCACAGATGCGTCACGCATTTGTGCCGTAAAAACAGCGCATTGCTGGAGCTGCATCGCAAGTGCGACGTAGCTCCAGCAATGCTCTAGGGGGCCCTATCTCCCCAATGCTGCATCAAGCCTTGCACCTGCTTCAAGCAGGCGCAGGGTTTTGACGCAGCATTGGCCTAAAAGTGACTAAGTGAAATCTTGTAGAATTCACTCAGCCACTTTTAGGAGGCGTTCCTGCACAGGAACGCCCTCCCCTGCGCTCGAACGCCTCCTGATGGCGCAGGGCTTTACAACGTGACGTATCTCTCAGATGCGTCACGTTGTTAATACCCAGCACCATGGCGCATCTGTTGTGCTGCCGCTGCATCACAAAAGTGACGCAACTGCGGCGCAAAAGAGGCGCCAGCGACCATGTGTGCCTGTGCCTGTGTTACAGGCACACATGGTCACTGGAGACACATCTTCTGGCCCTTTACGCAGCTGCAGTGTATTAAAAGCACTATACATTTACCCAATGAGGGAGCACTTACTGGATTAGCCAGTAGAAAGTACTTAAGGGCAAATCGCAAAGAAATCTGCGATTTCGCAGGGAAAATTCGCAAATTCGTGGATTTTTTGGCGATTTCGCGGGGAAATCCGCTAATTCGCAGGAACGCGAATTCACAAATTTCGCCCATGCTTACAGTACATATCCAAATAGGATGACTGAGAATAACATACCTGAGGGGACAAAAGGGCAGACATTGGGGCAGGGACAACGCACGACAAAATAAACCACCCAACCTGGGGAGTCCAGCCACATCAGGACTTGAGGAAGATAAGAGAGTGACCATACATGATGAAGAAACATAAACAAATCTGTATGAATAAAACAAAGAGACAATTAAAATTGAAATAATGTATAGAGAGATACATAACCAACTAGCGAATAACCGGAAACATGATACACATGAAGAATACATGTTGCTTAAGTAATATCTAAATATGAACAGAAAAAGGAGAAAAGAGAAAACCATCAGAGTACAAGACAACCACTTAACTAACAGAGACAATGAAGAGACATCAAAAAACACAGACAATGAAGAGACATCGACAGAAAACACTGCAAAGAAAAGATAACAAACATTCAAACATTTGAATAACTATTTGAAGAATTAGTAGTATCCATAACATTGGTGGTGTCAATATGAAATTCTTAAGTTCTGCAGGATCTTGAAAAGTCCACGTTTGGTTTTGAAATGTCACTTTGAAGATACATGAATGAAACAAACTGTATCTAGCGCCATTAGCTCGAAGGGTAGGGCGTAGATTCAGGAATTCTTTCCTTCTGGAAGCTGTGGCGTTGGAAACATCTTGAGACAAAATCACCTTCTGACCAAGCCAGGCAATTTGTCTTTTAGCTCTAGCTGCAGAGAGAACTGACAGTAGATCAGTGAATTGCAAAAAGAGAATGATGACCCCAGGAGGTTTAACTGGAGCTGGTGAGAGGGGTGGATGAGGGCCAAGCCTATGAGCTCTTTGAATGCTAAGTGAAGTGGTATAATGCATATCCAAGAGTTTCGGCAGAAAGGAGGAGAAGAAAGATACAGGGTCGTCACCTTCCAGAGAGTCAGGCAAACCATAAATATGAAGGTTGCTCCTCTTATTTCTATTTTCTAAGTCTTCAGTGTGTTGTTGAAGGCTTTGGACTGTTTTTTTAAAGATGAGATTCGTTATCTTGTATCTGTGGTACTTGAAGTTCCAATGAAGTCACTCTGCTTTCCATTGTAGACCATTTTTCCTCTAAAAATTGCATCTTATTGTTGGTTTCCTCCACAAACGGATGCAAAGCACGTATCTCTTCCAAAATTAGCTCCATGGATATGGAGGACGAAGATTTGTCAGGAGATGGTGGGTCGTGTTTCAAGCTTTTAGATGTGGAGGTAGAAGGAGATGACTTGTTTGAGGCAGTCTGTGATGATGAGGAGCCACGATTAAAAGTTACTCAAGCCATCTGCAATGTAGTAGAAGAAGAGTCTGGTGTTGACACAGAAGGAGGAGTTACCAATGGCCTTTGTTGTGATGGAACAAAAACAAATTTTGGTTTGCTCAATTTACCCATAAAGAGCTGCCTACCAGAGAGTATAGTAAGCGATGAACAAGTCTCGATAAAACCGTGATAATCTCCAGAAGAAACAACAAATGGTTTGACTAGCAGTGACTTAAGAAGGGAGGGAGCACGAAGGCGGTAAAATGTCAACACATTTTAAAGTCACAAACCTTGGAAAAGGTAACATATTGACCCTGTGTTGAAAAATCAGAAATAACTCTGTATTATTCAAAGGAGAAGGTGAAAAATTCCAGTCCTGTCAGGAAGAAACCAAGTAGATTTTGAAATAGTTAGTAAATTGTCCTTTAAAGAAGTGACTTGGCTATATAAGCACAAAGCACACTAATGCAGCATATTAAATCCAACAACAACAGCGCCGAGGGAGAAGGAGCACATTTGAAAAGGATTATAGCTCTTAAAACTTAAAAAGTTGTGGCGGTAAATGAGAAATGCAGCCATCAAATGCCACATGCCAGATTCAAATAATGAAATGATGAAATGAAATGAAATGAATGAGACTTATATAGCGCACGACTTACCCTGGGGCATCTCAGCGCTTGCTTAGGGAACCCGTCCTGGTATTCCCCTGTGAGATAACCCTGGCAGGGTATCCACAAGGTGAAAGCCAGGCATCCCACCGCGAGGGGCCGTTGTGGAGATTAAGCAAGCTATTGCCCAGAGTCGCAGGGTGTGAACCCTTGAATCGAGGAGGCACCGGAACGAGAATTAACGAGTCCGTGGAATTTTTGAGCCCAAGACCCGCCGAGGCGGGGAATTGAACGCTGGTCCCGGGCCGAACTCAAGCTCCAGGTCTGCCGCCTCTTACCCCTGAGCCACACTTCTCCACCTAATCCTGAAGTTGTACAGTAATTATTCACCCATGAGGAAACAAAAACCTCAAAGCCAAAGCCCAGGAAAGTCACAGAATAAAAGAGATGGTAAAATGTGTGTATATTCCTTTAAGGGCTGTTATAGGAGGCCATTAGGGGGTTAATGGAGGCTCCAGAGTGTGAGGTGAATTCCTGCCGCTACGATGAGCATTTCCAGAGGAGGCGCGCGCTTCAAAGAAGGTGGGAGCTCCGAGGCAGAGGAAGGCGGCAGGAAAAGGAAAGGTATGCGCGATATATGTGACGCGCTCAGCGTCCAAAGAAGGGCTCACCAGAATCCTCGCATTTTGCAGTGTAGAAGGCTGCCAAGGTCCAAGCAAAAACCGGCGCTGGAGACGCGCCAGCAGATGATAAGCGCCCCGCTGCAGCGGAGTTCTACCCCATGGCGGCCATTCAGTCCGGCGCCGTAGCCACCCCCCGCCCTCAACAGTCTTTAATAATGGACACCTTGGATGTATTAAAAATGGATTTAAAATGGTTTGACGAAACAGGCAGTAAGCAGAGATGAAAGGGCACTAATTACCCCCACAGTTATATCCATTTCTAAATCCATTTCTAATTCTACCCTAAGAGTCCATGATTAATGACTGTTGAGGTAATTCCTGAGATAGTGTTTTGACTGCACTTTGATTGTTTGTGTGTATTCTACTGAGTGGATCCTAACATATTTGTTTGGGTTGTCCTTCCCCTCCCCTTGCTTCATTCCAGGCATCGGTCTGCGCAGGGATGCTGCAGCAGCCCTATGATGAAGCATGCCACTACTAGCGGGCAAAGGCACTTATACAAAACCTTGATTTTTCCCTAGGTGGGGTGTCTATTTCAACAGAACAATGACTTTGTTGGAAGGAAAAGGAGTAGCATCTCTCTCGGTGTGTGTTGAACCTCTAAACTGCTGTCTGCTACCTGTCCACCATCCCAGAGAAATAGCTTCTTTTATGCCACTTATAAATTAATTAAGCGTAGCAATGCCTGGAGCCTGGGATTATAACCGGTAATATCTACATCTACAGTGCACTAAGAATTAGACATCTTTAACAGCACTTTAAAGCACTTTCAAGTTTAAAGCGCTTTCTCTTTGAAAACATAAAACTCAGTGTTCCAGATGTATGCAAAAACCATCCTCAAAAAGGAGTTGTAAATTATGCACCAACTTTTTGTGAATGGAGTGGAATTTTAGAACCAACCCATGTACCGATAGAATGGTTCACAAAACTCCGGCTTGGAGTGAACCACAAACTGACCTACTGCATTAGTATCCATAAAGTAGGTTGCAAATTGTGACACGCTCAAATTTGTGCCCATCACAGAGATTGTGGTTCATAGTTGTCAGCAGACCACCATCACTGTAATCGCTTTACATTTTTTGTAATGCGTATATTTTCCTTAAAGGACATTAGGTTGCGTTTAAAAAAAAGTATTCTTTTTTGAAAAGTTTATATATTTTTAATGCAGTATATTTTCCTTAAAGGAAATTAGGTTGCGTTTAAAAAAAAGTATTCTTTTTTGAAAAGTTTGTTTGAGAGTAGGCAGTGGTCTCCTGTACCACTGCCTACACCCTATCAGACTTTTTTAACATTCACAAAGGAGAATTGGTTCCAGGCTGGTCCGTTTCATTTTGCGAATGTGTTACCAGTCCATCTTGAGAATCTGTAACTTTTCAATGTTTAGAGACAAAAGGGCAGATTTACCGGCCCCTTGCGCTCCCAGTATGCCACTTTTTGTGACGCACTGGCAGCATATTACACTGCTCCATATTTACAAGGGCAGGATAAGCCACCCTGCTTTGCTTTTCCTGTCCTTGTAAATACGGCCCCTTCACACACAGCACTTTGCGTGTAAGGGGCGTTCCATGAGTGCAGCTGTGGGTGTTTCCTGCCTGTAGTGATTGTTTTTGTGCAGGAAGGTGCTCCTTGCTCCTTGATATGGGATGCGACATATCATTGTAAATATGTTACATTCCTGTGCTCTGAAAGTGCTGCAGTGCGGCACAGCCAAAGGTCTTGCAATGCCAGGCTGCAGCACCTTCTTGTATATCTGCCCTAATATTTGGGTCACAAAACATAGGTACATTGCATTGTGAATTGCAATTTATAAGGGGCGCCTTAAACGTGCTCCTTCCGATAAGCGATTTGTTATGTATGTCTGTTAGACCTGGCACCACTGGCGTGGGTCTCCCTTCCATTTTACCTCACGTGTTTTTGCTGGTGTTAGATGCTTTGGGCACTGTGCCACAGCTGTCCAGTGCCACCGTGCGAGTGCTCCCTGTTGTAAATGAATGTATTCATTTGTGATTCCATGATTGACTTTTTGGTTTACCTGTCAGACCCTAGTACCGTGCACTGAGTGTGCCCAGGGCGTGTAAATCCAAATGCCGCTAGTTGTCAGAGCTGATTTGCATATCGCCATTGTCTAACCCAGGGTGGTGTGGAGTGCAAAAAAACGATGGATTTGGGCCCAGATCTTTTGACTGGGGGAATGTGTGACATTGATCCACATTCGGTCCATCACTTGTTGTTTTTGCAATTGCCGCCCTAAGTGCGCTGGGGATGCCCAGACGTGGGTCCCAGGCACTCCACACCACTTGGAGTCAAGCTAGCCGGGCTGATGAGAGGTGTTACCTCGAAACCGGTCCGGTCCTCGGATGCTTGATTCCGTTCTGGGAAGGACATGGCTTTTGTAGTTCGGACTGGACTGTTCCCATGGGGCAACAGGGTCAGAGCTGATTTGCATATCGCCATTGTCTAACCCAGGGTGGTGTGGAGTGCAAAAAAACGATGGATTTGGGCCCAGATCTTTTGACTGGGGGAATGTGTGACATTGATCCACATTCGGTCCATCACTTGTTGTTTTTGCTAGTTGTCTTGCAGCACTGGTTGTGCCACCCATAGAAGCGGCCTTGTAAAATGTGTCTAAGGTCTGCCATTGCAGAGCCTGCGTGCAGTCTGGTACTGTCATGCTGACTGGGCAAGTGCACCCACTTGCCAGTCCCTAAACCTTCCCTTTTCTTCATATTAGTCACCCCTATGGTAGGCCCAAGGGCAGGGTAATTGTAAGTAGAGGTAGGACAAGCCCTGATGTGTGTGGCATGTCCTAATAGTGAATTACAGCCATTTGCGTTTTTCACTATTGCAAGGCTACCTGTTCTCAATAGGTCAGAATGGGCTGTTAGAATTATTACATTTTATAATCCTAACCGACTCAGAGAACATGGTAGAAATTAGAGTTTAGTATGCCTGGACTCAGAATGATAACATACATCTTTTAGTAAAGTGGGTTTTAACCTTCTGTGTTTGCAAATACCACTTTTAGAAAGTAGGTATTTGCTTGCCTAACCTGTCCAGCCTGCCTCTGCAAGGTTGTGTATTCCCTTGTCTGGTTTTGTGAGTGACAGGGTTGGGGGATTCCAAGAGACAGGATGAGTCAGCCTTGTGGTGAATAGAGAGATCTGCATCTAGATGGGAGGGAGGAGTTGCATTTGAACCTTGAATAGGGCTGTGCCTGCCTTCTACAATGCTGGCTCCACCTCCCGGGGTGCGGCTGATGTCTCTGCCCTGCACACTGAAAGAAGAGAAGGAAGAATGTCAACAAAGTGCTCCAGGACTGTACTTGCTTTTCACAATGCTGGCTCCACCTCCTATGGGGCGTCTGACGTGCCTACCCTGCGCTGTGAAAGGAAAGGAGAAGTCTGGTAAACAGAGTACTTCGGAACTGGTTTGGACTGGGCACAGGCCCCTCTCACCTCAGAGAACAAAGGATTTTGGGGTATAAATTTCCCATGAAATTAGAACACTTTTGGACTACAAGACGAAACCTGTGCTGAGCCGAGGAACCTGAAGAAACTGAGGAGAGACTATTCCCAAGTTGAAGTGCTGCTTGGGGGATTGGCCTGCAGTGGTTACCTAACTGCCAAAGAGAGGAGAAAGAACTTTGTGTACTTTACTTTCAACTTGTGAAAAGATCTCCAAGGGCTTGGAAGCGATCTTGCCCCCTGACTGAAGTCTCAGGACCAATAGACTTGACCTACCTTTGAGGATTGCTGCTGGAAGCGCTGTTTCAGTTGCTACAGAGGCAGGGAGCTGTGACCGACTCGCACGACCGGCCTGGTGTCCTGAAGGCACCGCATCGACCAACGTCCGCCTCGAACAACTCAAGCTCTGAGCTCCCCGACTCCGTCCCGACCCGTCACCGAGCAGTTGCCTGCACCGCGACTGGTGGACACCGCTATGTGCAACGCCTCGCTACACCGACTCATACTGGTCTGACCAACGCGGTCACTGCTGCTGACTTTGAGTCCTGTGAACACACCGGAGTTGGGCACCTTGTCGCACGGTTCGCGACGCACCGCCCGACTCGCACCGCTGTCTGAACTGATCGATGCCAGCTCCTAAACTCCGGCTATGTCACCGCACTGCAAGCTCGGAGCACCGCAGCGAAGCACCATCCCGCTCTGCAACGCATGCCTTGGATCCACCGGCTCTGTCAATGGGCTGTTGCCTGCACTGCACAGAGGGACAACACGTCCTGCAACGCTTTCTTTTCTGCATCGCGACCAACACCGGAACAGGCTCCCACGTCCGTGCCGGCCGCATCAAGTAAAAGGTGCTGTGACTGAGTCTGTCGACATTTGAGTGAGCCTGGACCGACGCGGTCCCCTGGATTTGTTGGACTCTGTGTTCTTTCAGCAACGCTGTAGCCGGACAGGGCTACCGACTCGCACAGAAACTTGATTTAAGCCTTTTCAAACAGAACTCTTGAATTCTAATAGTATTGTGGATTGTTTTTGTCGTTATTGGTCTTATGGTAACTCTATATAAAATAAAATTATTTTTTATATAAAACCTTGTGTGGTGTCCATTTGTAGTGTTGTCACTTGATTGCTGTATGTGTTCACAAATGCTTTAAACACTGCCTCTGATATAAGCCTGTCTGCTCGTGCCAAGCTACCAAGGGGGTGAGGAGGGGTTATTCTAGGAGTGTACCCCCTTACTCTGACTAGAGGAGAGGGTCCCTATTTGTCACAAGTACCTACCTATGCTAACTAGAGACCCCAATTCTAACAATGTCTAAACCCATTTGCTATTCGTTAACCATTTATTGAATTACAAAATGGGTTTACTGCAAAAGAAAAGGCCATTTAGCAGTCGCACACCATGTGATTTTGAAAAATCGCAGGCTTTGAAACCACAAAATGCTTTGTACATCTGACCACTAGTTCTCTTTAGTCATGTCTTCCTCCCAGAGAAACTTCACCAAACATGTTAATGTTTGTCAGTGGTACCATCACGTGCATTATTACGTTTGCTTGTACGTGGATGATAATGCAAGACTGTCCACAGGCCCCTGAATAATCCCCACTACTGCTGCTTGACCTTATAGCTTAGTAACATTATGCTATGTATGATGAATGCAACACATTTCAACAAGTTGAGGCTTTCTAAACCTACAACACATGTAAAAAGTAAAAAAATACAAAGAAATCCTCAGCACACCTCATAGGTGTATCAACAATTTGTTAAGTGCATGATGTAAGGACAAATTATACACAAGTTATTTCAATTCTTATTTTCTTTCTTTATTCTTTTGGTCTTGCTTCAGACAGCCATCATGTGTTTCATCGCTTCCAAAGGGAAATCGTACTCGAGCTACACAGAGAGCGACGTTTGGGAAAAGACCGTCAGACTCACGAGCTCAAGATTTGGGGACAAAATAGGATCCTTCAGATGCATGGACTGCCTTATTGACGTTGCACAAGATACAGAATCCCTTTGTGGGTTGGAAATAGCACCCCAAAAGAAAGGTCTTTATCAAAAAGGACATAGGCTTGGGAAAGTCACGGGACGATTTCCCTTTGTAAGCTACGAACCACGTGTTGGCTGTCTGAAGCAAGGCCAAAAGATTAAAGAAAGAAAATAAGAATTGAAATAACTTGTGTACAATTTGTGCTTACATCGTGCACTTAACGAATTATTGATACACCTATAACATGTGCTGAGAATTTCTTTGTATATTTTGTTGGCTTTGGCCGCTATTTTGGGGAGGTTGGTGGGTCTCCTCACCTCACAGCACCGTCTTCCAAATAAGTGGTTCTATGTACAAATACATGTGTTATTCTCCTGAGTGGCGCCAATATACCTAAGCATTATACCACTGTTCATTTGTAGATGCATGTAAAAAGTAAAACTACAAGGACCAGAAAGCAACATGCTATTTCAAATTGCATAAAAGGGTGAGGAGTGGCAGAGAATACTTTCAAAACGTTAACACATTATCAAGGTATCACGGCTTAGTTTTACTTGCAATGAAATGGCATTAAAAGTGTCACAACCAAGGCAATTGCACAACACACCTAAACACACTGATAAAATATACGTGTCACGTTAGCAATCTCAAAACCTAGCCGCTCTTGTAAATGAAAAAATGAAAGCACCTTTCATGACTGTCTGTAAGGCTGTTGCCCTCACAGTACACAGGTCTGAATGAACATCTGGTGAACAACACCACAGGATCACAGGCTCAGACTGCTGACAGTCCTGGTAACTTCCGCCAATGCTGCCCGGTCCTATCACGTGGGGTGAAGTATGTTCCTTCCTGGTGGAGCCTTCGGCCTAGGAGGCCTTAGAGGGTGTTTGCTAGGCAACACTCGAGCAAACCCGTAGCTGATGGGACAACTTGAAACAATAGAGTTTCAACTGTCCCCAGCAAAAGAATGTGCAGCAAATGCTGTTGAAATCCCAAAGCTGCTTTTATTTTCCTACGAAAATGTCCGGTTTACTCTGTTCCCGGTGCTGCCTGAGTTCAGGGGTCGCAAGTGTAGTGCCAGCGATTGCAAGGGGCAAGCCAGGATACATCTCCAACCCCAGGCAAACCATAAATGGTGTCCTTTAGTTGAGACATATAGGCTGGCATGCTTGATCGTTAATTTTCAGGCCATTACATCTCTTTACAGTTTTCCCAATCCTCATGTGACTCATATTCTTTTTCCAGATGTGGCCATTAACATTCATGGAAAAGGAGGACTAAAAGATTAAAACTCCCCAAGATGTAACCTCCTCAGGCTTTACGGATTCACATAGTGGTGATTTGTCACTCATCCAATTGCAGGTCTAATGATTAACTTATTTGTTTTTGCTTCATATCAACAGACTTAATGGTTTTAGAACAACAAACTCTGGGGCATATTACCAAGGGCCTTATCGCCGCTTTAGCAGAATTTTTCCCTGCTAAAGCGGCGATAATTTTATCGCCCTATTACCTAGCTGTCGCTAACACCAGTTAGCGACAGCTAGTAGGAGATAGCAATCATCTTGGGGCCCACTTTGCATGTCAGCGATATTTATCGCTAATGACATGCAAGTGGGCGTGCCAAGATGTTAGCGACTGTAAACAGTCGTTAACATCGCTATCTCCTATTATCTACAAAGGCGTACTTTTGGAAATATTCGCGCTAAGCGCGAATATCTCCAAAAGCTAACGCCTGCCCAGAGCAGTTCTTAGCCATGTTATCCAATGGTAGGTGGATAACATGGCTAAGAGCATTAGCTCGGTAATGCATGAATATCGCGGACTTTTCTGCTATATTCATGCATTTCGGACGATTTTCATTGCTTTTGAGATAAACCTTGATAATAGCAAGGTTTATTTGCGATAAAAATCGGCAGAGATTGGCCATAATAATATTGCCGCTAACCGTGTTAAGCAATAATTATCACTTAATCTTAGTAATATGCCCCTCTATGTTACGACGTCCCACCATTTTAAGTAGTGTACACAATTTTAACTTCACGGAAAGAATTTCAGGGGTATTCTCCCTCTCTTGAACTCCGACCTTTTCTTGTTCTCACTAGGAGACTCTGCCCTATAAGGATCACTTCAGTACTGTTGAAAACCGCCTTAACATAATCCATACTCCACAAACCCGAGGTGGAATTGCATTGGTGTATAACTGAAGAGTGTATTTATATTTGATATTTATTGGAACTTGTATAGCGCGGCTATCGCTCCGGAAGGAGCATCTTGGCACTGAGCAAACAGAAGAAACCAGCTTGGTGAAACAGGAATCAGATGGCTGCGAGGACCAAAGAATCGGGCTGAGGGAAAATCCAAGTCTTCAGGAGTTTCCTGAAGAGGCTTTCTGAGGGGGCGTGCCTGAGGTCAGAGGGGAGGCCGTTCCATGCCTTGGCCGCCAGGAATGAAAAGGTTTTTCCACCTTTCGTTTTGAGCTTGAATCTGGGTGTAATAACCAGGTTAGCTCCTGATGACCTCAGGCAACGCGGTGGAGTGTAGTGCGAGAAGCGCTTCACTAGGTAGGAAGGACCTGTGTTTCTGGTGGCCCTGAAGACCGTGACAAGGAGTTTAAAGAGGATTCTCTTGTGAAGGGGCAGCCAATGAAGAGTGTTGAGGGCTGCAGAGGCCGAGGACCTTCTTGGGAGTTTAAGAACGAGCCTGGCCACTGCGTGTTGGACGCTTTGCAGTTTCTTAAGGGTGGACTTCTTTATTCCAGCCAGGAGCCCGTTGCAATAATCTAGCCGGGATAGGATCAGAGCCACGGCAACTGATTTCCTGGCAGAGATGGGGAGAAAGTCGAAAAATTTCTTTAGCTGTCTAATGAGGTTAAAACAACACCCCGCAGTAATGCGCACATGATCGTCAAAACTGAGGGATGAGTCAAATTGGACACCCAGATTGCGGGCCGAGGAAACCGCACTCGGCGGGGCTTCAGAGTGTTGAGGCCACCAATCTTTTGGAGAGAAGAGGATGTCTTTGCCTAAGGGTATGATTTCAGTTTTGGCGCTATTACACTTGAGATGATTGGTGTTGAGCCAAGAGAAGACTTGGGCGAGGCAATTCTGGAATCTGAGAGCAGCATCAGATTGTTTTTTATCTATGGTGACGACAAGTTGGGTGTCGTCAGCGTAAGATGTTACGCGGATGCCGTGGGATTCAATCAGAGTGAGCAGTGGGGCCATGTAGATATTAAAGAAAAGGGGGCTGAGTATGGACCCCTGAGGCACACCTGATGAAGTGGGTCTTTCGCCAGAGAGAAAGGGGCCTAGTGAGACTGTTTGCGATCTGTTGGAGAGAAATGATGTTATCCATGTTAATACGGTATCCGTCACACCAATCTCGCGCATTCTGTTTATGAGGATGACATGAGAGATGGTATCAAATGCTGCGGTTAAGTCGAGCAGGATGAGTACAGCGTGTCTACCCTCATCCTGCAAGAACTTAATGGTGTCGGATAGCTCGATCAAGGCAGTTTCAGTGGAGTGGCGAGGGCGAAAACCAGATTGCTGTGGATGAAGAATATGGTTGTTTTCCACGAATGCTTTTAACTCCTCATGTACTAGTTGCTCAGTAATTTTGCCTAGTGCCGGGAGTAGGGAGATTGGGCGCATGTTGGATAGATCTGTCGGGGATTTGTTTTGTTTTTTCATAAGAGGCTTAACAATGGCCTTCTTCCATTCAGCGGGAACAATGCCTGAGCTGAGGGATTCATTAACAATGGTATTGATAAGAGGGTTGACGGCTTCAATGAGAAGGTGGAGGATAGTCGGGGGGCAGGAGTCCGTGGGGGCTCCCGATCGACAGGACATGATGGCCTTCTGTGTTTGTAACAGGGACACTGTTGAAAAATTGCCAAAAGAGGGTAAGTTAGTGTAGGCAGCTTGTAAGGGGATGGCAGGGGGGGGAAATCTTTATGAATGTTATTGATTTTCTCCACAAAGAATTCAGCGATCTGATCGCAAAGGGTTTGGGATGGAGGGATTTCCAGTGTGAGGGCCTTGGGATGAGTGAAGGACTTGACAATATTAAAAATGGTGAGCTGTTTCTGTTCGGCAACTTCAATGGCTGCGGTAAAGAACTCCCTTTTAGCTTTTTTTATGTGGGAGAGCTATTGTGTATAGGGTTCTGGAAGTATGATCATAAGTTTTCCTCCACTCTCTTTCGAGCACCCTGCACATATGGTGGCTTTCGGTAAGGGCCTGGGTATACCAGGGGGCGTTGGGTTTTCTTTTGCGGGATACTGGTTTTTGAATAGTTGTATTGGAATTGGCCAAGACTAGTTTATCAATCCACGTGTGGAAGTTTTTAGAGTCTAGTGAAACGTCACCAACGATAGTGGGAGGGGGGGCGAGAGACTGGGGGTGCAACTTAATGCGCTCAGCTACTTTCTTCCAGTTGGTCGAGAAGGTGATAGGGGAGTTCTTAGTGCATGGTTGCGATGAGTGTTTTGCCTTAATGGAGAAGGGTATAAGACAGTGGTCAGTCCAAATTTGTGGGATTGGAGGAGATACAGCTAGGGTGACTGAATTTGTACAAATACCATCAAGCGTGTGGCCAGCCCGATGTGTGGGGGGGAACAACCAATTGAGTAAGGCCAAAGATATCAAGGGATTGTTGGAAATTTAAAGTGTGAGGGTCTACGCAGGATTCCAAATGTAGATTAAAATCACTGAGAAGAGTGAAGTTGGGATAATGAGTCATAAGTGATCCGAGGGTTTCGTCAAGGGAATCCAAGAAGGGCGTTGCGTTTCCAGGGGGGCGATAGACAAGTCCTCCTGAGAAGGAGGTGGAGGAATTAATATGGACCACAAAGCCTATGCCCTCATAGTCCTTAAGCAGGGCCAGATCGAATGTGTGGCACCTAACGGATTTTTTAATGATGATGGCTAACCCACCTCCCCTTCCGTCAGGTCTATCCCGCCTATGAATGGTAAAGTCAGAAGGGAGGGCGGTTGCCAAGTCAGGGTTGGACGCGTCATTTAGCCAGGTTTCGGTGATGAAAAGGGCGTCTAGGTCATGAGAAAGTATAAGGTCATGGATATCTTGTCCATGACAGGCTAGAGATCTGGCGTTAATGAGTCCACAGTGGAAGGTGGTTGTCTTGGGTGTTGGTGGGTAAATTGGGTGAGGGATGATGCCAGTGGGTCTTAGGGATGACCATTTACAGGAGCGGCATGAGAAAGGGCCCCAGTAGTGATCAGTGGGGCGATGACCCTTACAGCTGTGGCAAGCCAATATCTGACGTAGTGAGAGTAGCTCATTAAAATTGTACCTGATGACTGGGTAGGTTTGAACAGCGTGGCCCGCGCCCGCCGCGATTCTGGCGCGGACGGGCGCAGACGGGCTTGGCTTAGGCGCGGCTTCGGCGGGCGACCGGCGCGCCCGCTGCGCCAGCCCGCTGCGCCGTCTGGCCGGGTTGCACATTTATGCAGAGGAAGGAGGGTGGGAGGACGGCACGACTAGAGCGCTGACCTCACCTGCCTCGCTCAAGATGGCGCCCACCGCCACCGGGTGTTGGTAGAAGACGGCTGGGCTGAAGGGAGAGGAAGAGTAGGTGTCGAGAGTGTCAGTGTACCTGATGCTCAATTCCCCTTAGCTGACAGCCCCCCAAAGATAGAAAGTACGGCGAATTTAAAAGTGGTTTAAAAAACGCTCAGATTACAATGCTCGTAATCATAAAGACAGATTGCCTAAGATCGCAATTTTTAAATGCATCAGCCGCTCGCAGCCCCAGTACCTCTCACCAGGGAGAGCTTCGGAAAGCACAGAGAGCAGGGTAGGGCTCGCCTAAGTACAACAGGAGGGCGGGAGGACGGCGCGACTAGAGCGCTGACCTCACCTGCCTCGCTCAAGATGGCGCCCACCGCCGCCGGGTGTTGGTAGAAGACGGCTGGGCTGAAGGGAGAGGAAGAGTAGGTGTTGAGAGTGTCAGTGTACCTGATGCTCAATTCCCCTTAGCTGACAGCCCCCCAAAGATAGAAAGTACGGCGAATTTAAAAGTGGTTTAAAAGACGCTCAGATTACAATGCTCGTAATCATAAAGACAGATTGCCTAAGATCGCAATTTTTAAATGCATCAGCCGCTCGCAGCCCCAGTACCTCTCACCAGGGACAGCTTCGGAAAGCACAGAGCGCAGGGTAGGGCTCGCCTAAGTACAACAGGAGGGCGGGAGGACGGCGCGACTAGAGCGCTGACCTCACCTGCCTCGCTCAAGATGGCGCCCACCGCCGCCGGGTGTTGGTAGAAGACGGCTGGGCTGAAGGCAGAGGAATAGTAGGTGTCGAGAGTGTCAGTGTACCTGATGCTCAATTCCCCTTAGCTGACAGCCCCCCAAAGATAGAAAGTACGGCGAATTTAAAAGTGGTTTAAAAAACGCTCAGATTACAATGCTCGTAATCATAAAGACAGATTGCCTAAGATCGCAATTTTTAAATGCATCAGCCGCTCGCAGCCCCAGTACCTCTCACCAGGGAGAGCTTCGGAAAGGAACTGGATTGGCCCATGGAAATACCTTGTTAATAGGCACTTCAAGTCAAGTCAAGTCAAAGATCTTTATTCGGATTAAACATCCATAAAAGTACATAAAATCACGGCATCATGCAATATCATACAAGACACAAAGTTCAATGCACTTACTAAAAAGAATTAATACAATCACATAATAAAATCTTCTGGTTCATCATAGGGGGTATTTACAGTTAACTTCAAGAATAGAAATGTCAGTAGATTTTAGGTTTGCATTAAAAAGAAACTACGATTGGCGACTTTTCAAAGATCATTTCTATAATATGTGCAAAAGACAATTTGTTTGTGCAAAACAAGCAATGTGCAAACTCAGCAATTCAGAGTGCAAAACTTTTCAGGGCAAGTTCAATTACGCTCTTGAACGGACTACAGATTTAAGAAAGCAACTGACTCTAAAAATTACTTCGTCACAGCTCAACCTTAATAAATCTTCAAAAGCCAGTACAAAGTCAAGTTGGTCAGTTTTGCGGGAGATGGCATTAAATAATGTTTGGTATATTTGACATAAAAAACGCAAAAAAGTGTAAAGTGTAAAAGGCTTTGTTTGCCACCTTGGGTACAGGGACAATTTAGATTTTCCAGGTTTCTATTAAATCCTATTGGGAAGTATAATAGATTTTTAATGCTCCCATCCCTGAACCGGGACAGCAAGCTCCTGTTCCATTTACTCATCCTTCTGCACAGGTAGCTTTCAGGTAAATTTGGAGGCCTGTCACTGGGTATCGAAAATTATAGATACCTTATGACGGCCGGTTTTGTAAGGTCTTTCTTTTCCCTCTCACAGTTGTAGTGGCTATACAAGGCCCTTTTTACTAAGTTCTTGTGTGAGCAATCTATTATGTGGGGAGATGTAAATAAATGTCCCTGTTCCACACTCACTAGGCTTTTTTCCACCGCCGCGAGCCATGGTGTGTGACTGGCCCGGTCACATTTTAAACAGTCCTTAATGATGTCGCGGGTCAAGGATGCGGCTTGATTCCTCCATATTTTTTACCAGAACAGAGCAGGCCTAGATCTTTTAAAGTCCTCTGTATACTTGATACACAGTTCTTGGTGGCACAAATGAGTTGGGGCAGAAATGACCCCCAGCCAAGATCTTCCTGCAAAACCGGTTCTCCACTGTCTGTATGTTGGAGCAATTTGTGTAACCCCATACCTCAGCGCCATAAGTTCCTGTGGGTAGGCATTGGGTCGTAAATATGTAACATTGATATAATGACCTCAGCGCTTTGTGGTTGGCGAAGAGAGGTAACAGAGTTTATGACTTTGCTCAGTTTATTTCTCTCTTGTGCTACATGCGGTTGCCATGAGCCAGTATCAGCAAACAACAGGCCTAGGTATGGAA
Source organism: Lissotriton vulgaris (assembly GCF_964263255.1). Taxonomy (NCBI): domain Eukaryota; kingdom Metazoa; phylum Chordata; class Amphibia; order Caudata; family Salamandridae; genus Lissotriton; species Lissotriton vulgaris. The sequence continues at coordinate 1,919,205,211 of NC_141691.1, forward strand.
AAGTGCTTGTGCATTTTAAAACATTATCTCCTATTAAAATACAATTAATCTTATGCTTTTTTGGACCACAACACATTATGAACGATTTGTTAAAATTGGTACAGAGCCCCTGATCTGCCATATAGGTAACAAAACCTGAAATTAAAATTTGTAGTGCATTGGGTGTGCGGGCCATAAGTACCGCGTCATCCGCATAGAGGAGAGCGGGAAGTGGTCTGCCGTTCACTTGCGGGACATCAGATGTTAATTTACATACACAATTACTTAATTCATTTATGTACAGGATAAAAAGCAGGGGGGCCAGAACACACCCCTGTCTGACCCCCCTGCCAATTAAAATATCGCTGGATACCTCACCTAGAGTGTTCAAACGAACGCGGGCTCTCAAATCACTGTGCAAGTGAGCCAGGAAGTGAACTAAAGATTCCTCTAAACCATAATTCAACAAAACTGTCCATAATCGGGAGCGATTAACAAAATCAAAGGCAGAACTTAAATCCATGAAACCTAAATAAAGAGGGAACTTTTTTGCGATAGTGTACTTTGCCATTAGTAAATTTAGATTAAGGCATGTTCCACAGTGCCCACATGGCTTCTAAAGCCCAACTGGCATGGATGTAAGATGGAGTTATCTTCTGCCCAAACTCTAATCCTGTTAAAAAGAACCCTGCCTAAAATCTTCAGAGTGTTGTTGATCAAAGATATTGGTCGATAACAGGCAGGATCCAATCTATTGCCTTTTTTGAAGATGGGCACGATGGTACTATTTGACCAAGTTACTGGCGGTGGAGTATGGGATAGATGATTAAAAATGTTACAGAGTAGTGGCGCCCAGAATTCTGGTTCCGATTTAATTTGGTCGATGGATAGACCGTCGGGGCCAGGAGCTTTGTTCCCTGCGCTGGCTGAGATGGTGTCTTCTACCTCCATTAATGTGATGTTAAGAGGGATTAGAGGAGGAACGACGCCTATGGAGTTTCGTGGGGCCTCATATTTTCGAAAAATGTTTCACCCACTCATCCCCTGGTATGTTGCAATTTATCGGGGTGATGTTGGTTCCTAATGATCTTAAACTCTTAACCTCACTCCAAAATCCAGTTACATCCCTCAGTGTTGCAAAGCGCACAAGAGAATCCCAGTGTTCTCCTAGTAGCTCCTCTGTCCTTGTTTTAAGTGCAAGTTTATAGCTAACCCTCAATCTTCTCACAGCAGACTGGTCACCTGGGACCGTTGTAAGGGCTCCCCTAAGATCACGATTGGCTTTAGAGCATAGGGAATCGAACCACCATGGTTGTTTATTATCGGTGGATCAGGTTGGTTTAGAAATCTCCTTTTTTATGGCCTTACAAAGGTCCATAAAGGCCTCTATGATCACGTATTCGGGGCTGTCGATGGAAAGACAGACTGACACTAGTTGAGGATGTGTCCTAATGATACATGCCAAAACACCCCTATTATCGACCCCCCTACAAACCACCCTGAGTCTGTCTGTGGAAGCTACTAAATTTTGTGCGCCAATTTCTCTCACGTTCCCCTGTTTTTTAATAGATTTTAAACTGATTAGAATCGGGTAATGATCACTGTATGGGACATCAACCACCTTGGCCTTTAGTAGGAGATCTCCTAAGATGGAGGATAGGAATACATAATCTATGGTGGTTGAGCACCCTCGCCCTACATAGGTGGCCTGTGGTTCAACATTCCCCTTACTTTTTACCTCCTCCATAGTGTTAACTAGGTCGCAAGAGGTTATGTGATCAAGTAATTCCACAACTCTTTTACAGTGAGGGGTTCTTGGGTAAATATGGGCATTGAAATCACCCCCTATACAAATACCATCAAAGTTGCCATATTTATCTCCTTCCACAATTTCATCTACAAAATCAAATAATCTTATGAAATTAGGATTAGGTTGGGTTACAAAATCATTGTTGTAAAAATTGATTATACATAACTTTATTTTACTAGTATATGCCAACACCTGGAGGCTCTTGCCATTAACAGGTAATAGTTCAGTTTTAACTCCTGCCGTTATTTTAGCTCAGATGGAAAGTCCCCCACTTGGTCGGCCCATAGGTGAGGGGAGTGCATTTTGATTATGACAACTGTACCCTTCCTGGAGTAGGGGACTAGTGCACCACGTCTCTTGGAACATCAGGACGTCAAAATTAGTGACCCACTCTGACAACTCTTTAATTTGTGTTTTGGCGTGGAGGCCAGCGATGTTCCAACTCAGAATGTTCAAGTTGTCAGTGTGTGCTAAAGTGTAGGTACCCTGGGGAGATGTTAAGGGTGTAATCGGTAGGGCCGATGGTCCTCGTTCATTGGGCGCCATTGTGTTAGAACAACACGGCATTTCAGCTATAGAGTTAGTTATGAGCGATTGATCAATTTGTAATGTATCCAGGGGGGCTGTAGGTGATGGTCATTCAAAACTACCCATATCCGATAGGACACTAAATCTGTTAAACAAAGGGTAAGGTGATGGTGTTTGATTAAATGATTTCTGGGGCGGCCTATAAAAATAGCCTAATGGGAGTGAGGTTATGACAGTTGATGGGCCGGAGTAAGTATTATTGTTATTGAGAATATATTTGGCTGTCCCAGGATGGTGAAAATTAATCACAATGCAGTCGCCATTGATGTTCTTAAATAAGGGACCAGCCCAACTTACCCGGCGTGCTGATAAGATTTCATTTGAAATGTCATGGCCCACCCCTTTGTGTTTACACAACCAGTCTATACATTTATTGTTTAGCTGGACCCAAGACTCGCCTTATCCTTCTTTGAGTGATGGAACGCCGGCTAGGACTAGGACATATGGGCATGCATCTGGTGGTAAATGCAGGGTGGGTCCCATAGGCTTCGTAAGCCTTGGTGTGGTAGCGGGCCCTTTATCAGGGGCAGTAGTGGTTATAGCCCCTGATTTAGGGACTACAGAGATGGGAACATCCTTCTGGGGTCCGCTAGCCACAGTGGTAGCGGTGGTAGAACTGGGGGGTACGTCTGTCGTGACTGTGGTTTGCTGTGGTTTCCTGACGGTTGGGGGTTTACCAGCGGTATTGCTTCTAGGTGTAGCAGTTGGTGAAGATGTTGGTGTAGGTGTGCTACAATTGACAGTATTTGGCCCTTTACCCATATTGACCTTACAAATAGACTCTATGTCTTTCATTAGGCGATCTCCCCTCAGTAGATCAAGGCTAATCTGTCCCTTCCTTTTTACATCATCCTTCTTTACAACATTTTCCAGCCTATCTAAACATTTAAAAATAGTATTAAATTGCTTGATCATTTGACTTTTCATCTGTTTAAAAATAGTGTCTACAATAGTTTCAATCAAGTTCCCATTGGTTTTTGGTTGGCTGATGCTGTCAAGTAGTGACTCCGTCTGCGTACAGACAGAGGTATAGTCATCATTTACCGGGGTTGTTGGGGGTGCAACTAGAATCACATCATCAAGCGGTATAGATTCGCTCGTGTCAGTGCCACCCCTCAAAGGTTCTTTGTTCCCTTTGGACCACATACTCTGAGGTGTTGGCGCCATAAAAACAACGACAGCCCCGGTGGAGCGGGTGCTGTCTCATAACTGTTGGGGGCAGAATTACCTGAGTCGCAGCAGTACCGGGCACAAGGGCATTCCACAGGCTACACCCGGTCTCCCTCCCGCCGCCGCAGCTTGTAATCAGCGGCCGCCGAGTGGAGGGAGACTACATCTCCCAGCTAGCTTTGCGGCGGAAGCCGCTACCCGCAGTTCCGCGCCCGGAGGTGCCATAAAAACAACGACAGCCCCGGTGGAGCGGGACCGCGCGCGGGCTAAGCCCGGGCAAAGGGCGGGCCCTTTTAGGCCACATTCATTTCCAAGAACTGGCTGCATCATCTACAAGGCAACAATACCCTAAAATATCCCAGTGCATCAGGCCATTGACTTTGTTTGTGTTACTAAAAATCAAAATTTATGTCAATCATGTGAAACAGATATGGTATACATAGTTTGGTTGCACTGAAGACTTTAGAGATCATAGCCAGGCAGACGGGATCCCTTACTATGGCAGGTAGCTATACTAAGCTGCCCACCGGGTTGTAAATGGCAGTGTACATCTACTAGTCCATGGTACAGGATATAACCAAAACACGCTCTTGCCAAAGGGGGTATATAACAGACAAAATGTAAAGAAGGTTTAAAGTCCCTTTATTATGTGTTATATCAACTGCCAATAATATTTCATCCACTACATCAAGCAAACCACTAACTACATCAAATTGTATATGTACCTACATGTAAAGTTAAGAATAGCAAATATACACTTACCCTTCCATATAGCGGTAAGATAAACATACTGAATGTGATATTATTGTAAGTTAATTTTAGAAAAGAGCCCTCTTTGAAGGGTCCCCCCAAACTTTTTGTCTTCCTCCTCCTCTTTTTATGATCTGCTTTTTGTTGGCTTTAGGACTCTGAGCACATTATCACTGCTAACCAGTGTTAACGAGCCTGTGCTTTCTCATCTCCTCTCCTCTAAACATCATATAATTGGTTTATACCGGTTTGGCATATTTGATTTAATTTACTTGTGAGTCCCTTGTACCCGTAAATTAAATGCTACTAGTTGTATTTCAAACCCATCTCTGATCTGCCATTGCAGTGCCTGTGTGTACATTTTACTGACACTTCAACTGTGCATTTAAAACTCTTAGCCAAGCCTTCAACTCAATGTCATATCGTTGTGCCTGACTACCATTAGGGACAGAGCAGGCAGCACAGGAAAGGGTGGAGTCTCAGACAGGAAGGGGAAAGTTAGTTTCAGTTTTAGGAGCAACACGAAGGAATAAAGACGTGGTGAACATTGCTCCTGGCTCCTGTGGTTCTTTGGGGGACGGCGACACTCAACTTTCATTACACCTGAGTCCTGGCCCTAGGCAGCCCATAGGGCAGGGTGCTGAGTAAGTAAAAGTTAGGACATGTACTTTTATGTTTTGCATGTCCTGGTAGTGACAAACAGCTACATTCATTTTTCTCTACTGTGAGGACTACTCCTATCATAGGTTAGCATTTGGGAATTTGCTTAAATACCTTTACGTGGTAATTCCTGATCAGAAAGGAGTAGCTGTGTCACATTGTATATCTTTGGAATGGTATTGATAGCTTCCTCTTACTTGTGAAGTTGGATTTAACATTGTTTCTGGAATGCCACTTTTAGAAAGTGAACATTTTGCTAAAATCATAGCTCTGTGTTCCTTGCAGCCTGTTGCCAATATATGTCTATGGTATACATTTTGTGAATTCTCTCTAGACAGCTACAAGCGCAGGAGTAACCATCAAAATACATCTTCTTTCTGATGGCCCTGCCTAGGCAGGTAGGAAGGTAGGGGCTAACACTTCACTTGAATAGGTAGTGCCCTTTCCCACATATAGAGGGCTGATTTACCTCCCACAACTAGTCTGGAGCCAGAGCTGGGAGGAAAGGGAGATCTGTGCACTTCAAGGACATTTTTTTAAGTCACCCCCATTTCAAAGGCACATTTGAGTATAAGTACTGGGTCTCTGTCCACCTTCTGGATCTACAACTGAAGCTCTGTCAGAGGAAATACTGTGCTGCCTACAAAACTCTTTGCTGGACTGCTGACCTGGAAGGTCTGCTTTTCTCTTGTGTTGCTCTGTATCCTGCTGCTCTCTGACGCTGCTGAAGGAGAGCAGGATTCTGCCTTTTTCTCCAAGTGTGCTCCAAGGGTTTGTTGGCTTGCCTCCTATTGTGGAGACTCAGTGATAGGAAAGTATCTACCCCTGCTCCTGTACCTGGTACCTACCTGGTACCCTGGAAGTGGACCCAGATACTTGCATAAGTGAAATTAACCTGTCTGATTGGAGTAGAATCATCTGTTCACTGTTGGGGTTCGAGCAGCACCACCGGAACCCCCTCATCAAGTAACTTATCACTGCCACCATGGAAGTACAATTAAGTATAATAATAATACTGACATTTATTATTATTATTAGTGCTTGTGCATTTTAAAACATTATCTCCTATTAAAATACAATTAATCTTATGCTTTTTTGGACCACAACACATTATGAACGATTTGTTAAAATTGGTACAGAGCCCCTGATCTGCCATATAGGTAACAAAACCTGAAATTAAAATTTGTAGTGCATTGGGTGTGCGGGCCATAAGTACCGCGTCATCCGCATAGAGGAGAGCGGGAAGTGGTCTGCCGTTCACTTGCGGGACATCAGATGTTAATTTACATACACAATTACTTAATTCATTTATGTACAGGATAAAAAGCAGGGGGGCCAGAACACACCCCTGTCTGACCCCCCTGCCAATTAAAATATCGCTGGATACCTCACCTAGAGTGTTCAAACGAACGCGGGCTCTCAAATCACTGTGCAAGTGAGCCAGGAAGTGAACTAAAGATTCCTCTAAACCATAATTCAACAAAACTGTCCATAATCGGGAGCGATTAACAAAATCAAAGGCAGAACTTAAATCCATGAAACCTAAATAAAGAGGGAACTTTTTTGCGATAGTGTACTTTGCCATTAGTAAATTTAGATTAAGGCATGTTCCACAGTGCCCACATGGCTTCTAAAGCCCAACTGGCATGGATGTAAGATGGAGTTATCTTCTGCCCAAACTCTAATCCTGTTAAAAAGAACCCTGCCTAAAATCTTCAGAGTGTTGTTGATCAAAGATATTGGTCGATAACAGGCAGGATCCAATCTATTGCCTTTTTTGAAGATGGGCACGATGGTACTATTTGACCAAGTTACTGGCGGTGGAGTATGGGATAGATGATTAAAAATGTTACAGAGTAGTGGCGCCCAGAATTCTGGTTCCGATTTAATTTGGTCGATGGATAGACCGTCGGGGCCAGGAGCTTTGTTCCCTGCGCTGGCTGAGATGGTGTCTTCTACCTCCATTAATGTGATGTTAAGAGGGATTAGAGGAGGAACGACGCCTATGGAGTTTCGTGGGGCCTCATATTTTCGAAAAATGTTTCACCCACTCATCCCCTGGTATGTTGCAATTTATCGGGGTGATGTTGGTTCCTAATGATCTTAAACTCTTAACCTCACTCCAAAATCCAGTTACATCCCTCAGTGTTGCAAAGCGCACAAGAGAATCCCAGTGTTCTCCTAGTAGCTCCTCTGTCCTTGTTTTAAGTGCAAGTTTATAGCTAGCCCTCAATCTTCTCACAGCAGACTGGTCACCTGGGACCGTTGTAAGGGCTCCCCTAAGATCACGATTGGCTTTAGAGCATAGGGAATCGAACCACCATGGTTGTTTATTATCGGTGGATCAGGTTGGTTTAGAAATCTCCTTTTTTATGGCCTTACAAAGGTCCATAAAGGCCTCTATGATCACGTATTCGGGGCTGTCGATGGAAAGACAGACTGACACTAGTTGAGGATGTGTCCTAATGATACATGCCAAAACACCCCTATTATCGACCCCCCTACAAACCACCCTGAGTCTGTCTGTGGAAGCTACTAAATTTTGTGCGCCAATTTCTCTCACGTTCCCCTGTTTTTTAATAGATTTTAAACTGATTAGAATCGGGTAATGATCACTGTATGGGACATCAACCACCTTGGCCTTTAGTAGGAGATCTCCTAAGATGGAGGATAGGAATACATAATCTATGGTGGTTGAGCACCCTCGCCCTACATAGGTGGCCTGTGGTTCAACATTCCCCTTACTTTTTACCTCCTCCATAGTGTTAACTAGGTCGCAAGAGGTTATGTGATCAAGTAATTCCACAACTCTTTTACAGTGAGGGGTTCTTGGGTAAATATGGGCATTGAAATCACCCCCTATACAAATACCATCAAAGTTGCCATATTTATCTCCTTCCACAATTTCATCTACAAAATCAAATAATCTTATGAAATTAGGATTAGGTTGGGTTACAAAATCATTGTTGTAAAAATTGATTATACATAACTTTATTTTACTAGTATATGCCAACACCTGGAGGCTCTTGCCATTAACAGGTAATAGTTCAGTTTTAACTCCTGCCGTTATTTTAGCTCAGATGGAAAGTCCCCCACTTGGTCGGCCCATAGGTGAGGGGAGTGCATTTTGATTATGACAACTGTACCCTTCCTGGAGTAGGGGACTAGTGCACCACGTCTCTTGGAACATCAGGACGTCAAAATTAGTGACCCACTCTGACAACTCTTTAATTTGTGTTTTGGCGTGGAGGCCAGCGATGTTCCAACTCAGAATGTTCAAGTTGTCAGTGTGTGCTAAAGTGTAGGTACCCTGGGGAGATGTTAAGGGTGTAATCGGTAGGGCCGATGGTCCTCGTTCATTGGGCGCCATTGTGTTAGAACAACACGGCATTTCAGCTATAGAGTTAGTTATGAGCGATTGATCAATTTGTAATGTATCCAGGGGGGCTGTAGGTGATGGTCATTCAAAACTACCCATATCCGATAGGACACTAAATCTGTTAAACAAAGGGTAAGGTGATGGTGTTTGATTAAATGATTTCTGGGGCGGCCTATAAAAATAGCCTAATGGGAGTGAGGTTATGACAGTTGATGGGCCGGAGTAAGTATTATTGTTATTGAGAATATATTTGGCTGTCCCAGGATGGTGAAAATTAATCACAATGCAGTCGCCATTGATGTTCTTAAATAAGGGACCAGCCCAACTTACCCGGCGTGCTGATAAGATTTCATTTGAAATGTCATGGCCCACCCCTTTGTGTTTACACAACCAGTCTATACATTTATTGTTTAGCTGGACCCAAGACTCGCCTTATCCTTCTTTGAGTGATGGAACGCCGGCTAGGACTAGGACATATGGGCATGCATCTGGTGGTAAATGCAGGGTGGGTCCCATAGGCTTCGTAAGCCTTGGTGTGGTAGCGGGCCCTTTATCAGGGGCAGTAGTGGTTATAGCCCCTGATTTAGGGACTACAGAGATGGGAACATCCTTCTGGGGTCCGCTAGCCACAGTGGTAGCGGTGGTAGAACTGGGGGGTACGTCTGTCGTGACTGTGGTTTGCTGTGGTTTCCTGACGGTTGGGGGTTTACCAGCGGTATTGCTTCTAGGTGTAGCAGTTGGTGCAGATGTTGGTGTAGGTGTGCTACAATTGACAGTATTTGGCCCTTTACCCATATTGACCTTACAAATAGACTCTATGTCTTTCATTAGGCGATCTCCCCTCAGTAGATCAAGGCTAATCTGTCCCTTCCTTTTTACATCATCCTTCTTTACAACATTTTCCAGCCTATCTAAACATTTAAAAATAGTATTAAATTGCTTGATCATTTGACTTTTCATCTGTTTAAAAATAGTGTCTACAATAGTTTCAATCAAGTTCCCATTGGTTTTTGGTTGGCTGATGCTGTCAAGTAGTGACTCCGTCTGCGTACAGACAGAGGTATAGTCATCATTTACCGGGGTTGTTGGGGGTGCAACTAGAATCACATCATCAAGCGGTATAGATTCGCTCGTGTCAGTGCCACCCCTCAAAGGTTCTTTGTTCCCTTTGGACCACATACTCTGAGGTGTTGGCTGGCTCTTGTTGCGAGGGGGTTGCTTCCTCTTGTTTCCCGTAGGTTTGGAGACTCCTCTTTTTCTTTTCTCACCTCCCGGTTTGTTACTCGGGGTCAGAGGAACAGCTGAGACTGGTAGGGATTCCGTTGTGACATTAGAAATACTCCCGACTAACAATGGATCCAGAGAACTGGCTGGCAATGGTTGTCTCAAGACCGTAATCACGGGAGAGAGTGGGGTGCATTATTAGGAATTGTCAGTGATGTTTCAGAAAGTGTACTAGCTAGGCCCATTGACATCCTCCGCTCTGTGTTGGCAATTTGGTTAGTTACCATGTTGAAGGCATTTTCCAGCCTGCTCTCTAGGGAACTTTGGGTCACAAAAGATCCTTCGGTAGCTGATATCACGTTTGCAGTATTTCTTTTCACCATTTTGACTATTAGTCAATCAGACTCACCTAGTGCAGCTGCTTAGGGGGGAGGCCCAGCCCTGCCTCTTCTGGCCTCTGAGGGCCTAAAAGGGCCCGCCCTTTGCCCGGGCTTAGCCCGCGCGCGGTCCCGCTCCACCGGGGCTGTCGTTGTTTTTATGGCACCTCCGGGCGCGGAACTGCGGGTAGCGGCTTCCGCCGCAAAGCTAGCTGGGAGATGTAGTCTCCCTCCACTCGGCGGCCGCTGATTACAAGCTGCGGCGGCGGGAGGGAGACCGGGTGTAGCCTGTGGAATGCCCTTGTGCCCGGTACTGCTGCGACTCAGGTAATTCTGCCCCCAACAGTTATGAGACAGCACCCGCTCCACCGGGGCTGTCGTTGTTTTTATGGCGCCTCCGGGCGCGGAACTGCGGGTGGCGGCTTCCGCCGCAAAGCTAGCTGGGAGATGTAGTCTCCCTCCACTCGGCGGCCGCTGATTACAAGCTGCGGCGGCAGGAGGGATATCGGGTGTAGCCTGTGGAGTGTCCTTGTGCCCGGTACTGCTGCGACTCGGGAAATTCTGCCCCCAACAGTTATGAGACAGCGCCCCAGTAGGAGTGAATTATTACACAAGACTCGGCTCCCAAAAAAGCACGGCCCCCATTTTCCTCATGCCTAAAAGTCCAGAGCCAACCTCTTTAATTTGGTCTATTGTTTTCAAAACAAAAGTCTTTATTTAGGGAACTAAATTCACAAGGTTTTGAATTCACTTGGGTTTAATGACAGCAATAATTGATTGGAAATTTTAAAATCTTCTAATTTTAACTTCACTTTTTATCAGTTGTTCCCACTATTTTCCTTTTAATTATGGAGTACTTTATTTGTAGATATGCTTGTTATCATGAATAAATATTGTTGAATATTTGGTAAACAAATATGCCAAAAGTCAGAATAAAGCTCAAACACCAGTGTTATTCTAAATCATGTTTTGTTCTATAGCCAATTGGGACCCTCATATTCACCTGTTTCAAACCTATAACGTTTTACATTTTTGGGAAAGTAGAATGATTTAGGAAATAATGTAGGTGTTGTGTGAACTGGCTTCTCTAACCAGTTTACTATGCAAATTGCAATACACAGTACAAAAGGACACCATTTCCTCCCATGAACTGATGAAAACCTAATGAGAGTCGTGCATAAATGTGTGTTATTTTGTTCTGGGACCATCTATAATGCCTCACTCTTTGTGGACCTCAATTGTGGCTCAGTTTGAAAGACACACCTAATCTAGAACTCTTTACTTAACTGTAAGACGTCCTCCATCTCCAGTTTATCAGTGTGGCTCCAACTCTTTGGTGTGAGTCAGTATAAAAGCCACTCCTGGCCATGACCGATCTGTCTGCTGTTGAGACTTCTAAAAAGGAGGAAACAAGATCGCTTCAAGATCCAGCTCTGCAGTTTTGAAGTGCAAGGGCTCAAAAACACCAGACTTCCAGGTCCAGTATCTTCTTCCCTTAGTAAGCTAATCAGTTAATGAATGCTTCGGATGTATTATGCAGTTTCACGTCCTAAATCTTCATTTGGGATCTGTGAACCAACTTCAGGTTCAGGCTTTTACCTTGTGTAAAAGCAATGCCTTGTGGTGCTGCATTCAAGACTCACGTGTTTCCCTGCAAGTTGCTAGTTGACTAGATGCTTTTGATGCTTCTTTTCGTTCTTGGCTTTGTTTCGGAACTCCAGCGTTCTTAGTGCCCATATAAATCAATAGGATACAGTTACCTCAGCACTCAGAGAATTTCACTCCATTCCACTACCCACATTCATTTCCAAGAACTGGCTGCATCATCTACAAGGCAACAATACCCTAAAATATCCCAGTGCATCAGGCCATTGACTTTGTTTGTGTTACTAAAAATCAAAATTTATGTCAATCATGTGAAACAGATATGGTATACATAGTTTGGTTGCACTGAAGACTTTAGAGATCATAGCCAGGCAGACGGGATCCCTTACTATGGCAGGTAGCTATACTAAGCTGCCCACCGGGTTGTAAATGGCAGTGTACATCTACTAGTCCATGGTACAGGATATAACCAAAACACGCTCTTGCCAAAGGGGGTATATAACAGACAAAATGTAAAGAAGGTTTAAAGTCCCTTTATTATGTGTTATATCAACTGCCAATAATATTTCATCCACTACATCAAGCAAACCACTAACTACATCAAATTGTATATGTACCTACATGTAAAGTTAAGAATAGCAAATATACACTTACCCTTCCATATAGCGGTAAGATAAACATACTGAATGTGATATTATTGTAAGTTAATTTTAGAAAAGAGCCCTCTTTGAAGGGTCCCCCCAAACTTTTTGTCTTCCTCCTCCTCTTTTTATGATCTGCTTTTTGTTGGCTTTAGGACTCTGAGCACATTATCACTGCTAACCAGTGTTAACGAGCCTGTGCTTTCTCATCTCCTCTCCTCTAAACATCATATAATTGGTTTATACCGGTTTGGCATATTTGATTTAATTTACTTGTGAGTCCCTTGTACCCGTAAATTAAATGCTACTAGTTGTATTTCAAACCCATCTCTGATCTGCCATTGCAGTGCCTGTGTGTACATTTTACTGACACTTCAACTGTGCATTTAAAACTCTTAGCCAAGCCTTCAACTCAATGTCATATCGTTGTGCCTGACTACCATTAGGGACAGAGCAGGCAGCACAGGAAAGGGTGGAGTCTCAGACAGGAAGGGGAAAGTTAGTTTCAGTTTTAGGAGCAACACGAAGGAATAAAGACGTGGTGAACATTGCTCCTGGCTCCTGTGGTTCTTTGGGGGACGGCGACACTCAACTTTCATTACACCTGAGTCCTGGCCCTAGGCAGCCCATAGGGCAGGGTGCTGAGTAAGTAAAAGTTAGGACATGTACTTTTATGTTTTGCATGTCCTGGTAGTGACAAACAGCGACATTCATTTTTCTCTACTGTGAGGACTACTCCTATCATAGGTTAGCATTTGGGAATTTGCTTAAATACCTTTACGTGGTAATTCCTGATCAGAAAGGAGTAGCTGTGTCATATTGTATATCTTTGGAATGGTATTGATAGCTTCCTCTTACTTGTGAAGTTGGATTTAACATTGTTTCTGGAATGCCACTTTTAGAAAGTGAACATTTTGCTAAAATCATAGCTCTGTGTTCCTTGCAGCCTGTTGCCAATATATGTCTATGGTATACATTTTGTGAATTCTCTCTAGACAGCTACAAGCGCAGGAGTAACCATCAAAATACATCTTCTTTCTGATGGCCCTGCCTAGGCAGGTAGGAAGGTAGGGGCTAACACTTCACTTGAATAGGTAGTGCCCTTTCCCACATATAGAGGGCTGATTTACCTCCCACAACTAGTCTGGAGCCAGAGCTGGGAGGAAAGGGAGATCTGTGCACTTCAAGGACATTTTTTTAAGTCACCCCCATTTCAAAGGCACATTTGAGTATAAGTACTGGGTCTCTGTCCACCTTCTGGATCTACAACTGAAGCTCTGTCAGAGGAAATACTGTGCTGCCTACAAAACTCTTTGCTGGACTGCTGACCTGGAAGGTCTGCTTTTCTCTTGTGTTGCTCTGTATCCTGCTGCTCTCTGACGCTGCTGAAGGAGAGCAGGATTCTGCCTTTTTCTCCAAGTGTGCTCCAAGGGTTTGTTGGCTTGCCTCCTATTGTGGAGACTCAGTGATAGGAAAGTATCTACCCCTGCTCCTGTACCTGGTACCTACCTGGTACCCTGGAAGTGGACCCAGATACTTGCATAAGTGAAATTAACCTGTCTGATTGGAGTAGAATCATCTGTTCACTGTTGGGGTTCGAGCAGCACCACCGGAACCCCCTCATCAAGTAACTTATCACTGCCACCATGGAAGTACAATTAATAATAATAATAATACTGACATTTATTAGGTGCGACAGCTACCCCCAAACACAGGGGTGTCCCGGCGCTTGAAACAACTGGGGTGAAAACAGGCGGCAAGCGCAAGAATGCGACTATTATTTCTGTACCGCTGCTGTCTTGAAGAGCAATGTCTGACTGGGCGCTTCGAAGTGAGGCAGGGAGGTTGTTCCACAGTACAGCTGTTTTCACTGTGAAAGCTCTTCCCCCCAGTCGTGCTTTCTTAAAGCGCGGAGTTTTCAGCCAATTGAAAGAGTTAGAGCGCAACGCCCTATTTTGTTGGTAGGGTCAGAGTCTTTCCTTCAGATACTTCGGGCAGTTTCCATTTAGAGCCCGATAGGCCATTGTCATAGCCTTAAATATGATTATTTTTTCCACTGGTAGCCAGTGGAGTTTGTATAAATGCGGAGAGACGTGTTGTTGGAAAGGAATCCGGCAAACCAGTCTCGCAGCCGCATTTGAATCAATTGACGCATCCCTTTGACAAGTGTGGAGAAACCCGGAACCTCGACATCAATGCAGCACTGAGACCACTGCATCACCGCCATCACTGAAGGGTGATCAACGCATCCCTTTGACAAGCTTGGAGAAAACCTGTGCATCAGCATGAACACATTGTGGCTCAGGTTCTTGCCTTTGGAATCAAATGCACTGCCCTCAATGTGTGTGTGAAATCAATACATTACTTTGACTGTGGGAGTAACATCCATGCATCAACCCAGCATCTTGTGTTTGCGACTAGGATCAAGGTACTCTGTTCCCCGTGCCGTGTGGCTCCTGTACCCGGACCCGCGCTCCATTGCGGTTGCTTGAACTGTTGACTTTGCTGCGGTCCAGCATGACCTCAAGTAACCCCTAAAGCACTATTTGCTTCTAAGTGCTATTTTTACCCTTATTCTTTAAAAATGTATATTTAGACTTTTTGCCATATTTGGTTTTGTTTAGAATACAATGATCTATTTTTCTAAACCTGTGTAAAGTCTTTGGTGGTGTTTTCATAGCTTTACTGTGTGTGTGTGTGTTGCGCAAACACTTTACATATTGCCTATTTAGATAAGCCTGACTGCTCTGTGACAAGCTACCAGGTGTGTGAACAAAGACTATCTTTTAGTGTGTATCTATCTTACCCTGACTACAGTTGTGGTTCCTGCTTAGACAGAGTGCAGAACTCTGCATACCAGAAACCCCAGTTCTAACAGTTGACATTAATAACCTTGATGTAGTAACATGCAACCTTAATAAACCTTCAACTCCTTATCACCAGAGCCCGTGTTGTTGAACCCTCAGAGTGAAAAATCCAAAATGCAAACTCAGGATATCCTCAGATGTTTCAATAATGAGTTGCCAAATCTTAAAAGGACTGTCAATAACTGAGAACAGATCAAGTAATGAAAGGACATGATAGGTTATTAGAACATTGGAATGTTGGGAGCTCCATTGAAAACAATGGAGTGCTCTGGGCTTATAATGGCTGGTATAATCATGGAGCTCCAACATTCCAATGTTTCTTTGTTCACAGCTCTGGATGTGAACAAAGGCTTCAGGGAACCTGAGGGGATCCCAATCCCCTCACGCTCCCAAAAGCCTTTGTTTTTTCTTGTTAGAACATTCTGTCCTCTATTGACAGAATGTTCTAATAACCTTATAGGAAAAGTTATTAAGGAGGCCCCCTCTAGATAGTTGTCAGGGACTAGGGGGAATATATGTAAAAAATATGGGATGCCCCACGTTTACAGATCCACAGGACCTATTGTCCAATAGGACAATTCTGCATGTGTGTGAGTCTAGGGCAATCTAGTCCGGATTTGGCAGCGATATGCAACTCGTATTTGATATACTACTTGTACATAGACAATCAAAAAACATTCAAAAAATATAAATTACTTCTTATATAGAGTGACACTGATATGAACTAATACAAATACAAATTAAATTCTGGTAGAAAAAGTACAAGTTTATTTTTTTAGTACAAATTAAAACGTGTCGTGATATTAAAAACAGCAGTAAAAACAAGCATGAATATCAATAAACATATTATTATACATATGAATTCGACGGATATTTAAAAAAATCAGATACATAACAGCAAGAATCGAAGATTTAAGTCGACGTGGCGTTTCGGTTTTCCTTATAAGACACCTTCTTCAGGACCGATTCTTAAGACACATATCTTTCTATTTTAATCCACTTTTATCAGTATCAGTGGAATGTGTTGCCCCAGTCTTGTACGATCTGTTGGCATCGATTCAATTTGTTCTGAGGCAGGCTATCTTATTTCATTAGATGACAGGCCTTCCATACTGTGCGAGGGAGCCACCGTTATGTTCTTTGATGTAGAGTTTCCAATTGTTATGGCTGCAAACTGCTGCAGTAGGTTGTACCTTTTTTAGGATATGCCCAGGAAGTTTTAGGGGTTGGATAAAAGAATCGGTCCTGAAGAAGGTGTCTTAGAAGGAAAACCGAAACGCCGCGTCGACTTAAATCTTCGATTCTTGATGTTATGTATCTGATTTTAAATATCCGTCGAATTGAGATGTATAATATTATGTTTATTGATATTCATGCTTGTTTTTACTGCTGTTTTTAATATCACGACACCTTTTAATTTGTACTAAAAAAATAAACTTGTACTTTTTCTACCAGAATTTAATTTGTATTTGTATTAGTTCATATCAGTGTCACCCTATATAAGAGGTAATTTATATTTTTTGAATGTTTTTTGATTGTCTATGTACAAGTAGTATATCAAATACTAGTTGCATATCACTGCCAAATCCTGACTAGATTGCCCTAGACTCACACACATGCAGAATTGTCCTATTGGACAATAGGTCCTGTGGATCTGTAAACGTGGTACATCCCATATTTTTTACTAATAGCCTTATAGCCCTTCGTAGATGGGCTATACCTCTATTAAAGTCCCTCTCACTTGTTAAAGGCCCTCGCCTTCAGCTCGGGCCTTTAACGCTGGAGAGGGCCTTTAATAGCCGGTATAGCCCTCTACGGCGGGCTATAAGGCTATATTAAACAACGGTGATTGGACAACAGTCCAACGGTGCATCATAAACTGGCAAGATGATAAGCCATCATCTTTCAGCAGTTTGCCATGCACCGTGCCCTTTTCTATTAAAAAGTCAAATCAATGGCTGGACATTAATTTATTATGGGTTTTTAATTTAAGACATGTAACAAACGTCTATTGTTCCCTGGCATGTTTGCATTAACCTATATTTTTGTATTTCTGAAAATTTCCCACACCTCATCTCATAGACAACAACCTGTCCATTGGTAGATTCTAGTAATCCCACCAACCATCTGCATGAACTCACTTATCGCTCACTGATGACCACACCGAACTCCTACTCATTTACCACAGAGAGATAGGAGTACATGCATGGAATGGTATCCTTGAGAGCACCAGACTAATCCCAATATTCAACACCCACTCAATTAACCATTTGCCTTTTGTTGGACCTGGCCCTTTTGGCAGGTTTATACCCAAACTTTTTGCCTTTTACCTCCTATTTTTTGTGACCTGTTTTGGTTGGCTTTAGGACTCTGGGCACTTTATCAGTGTTAAAGTGCATATGTTCTCTGTGTAAATTGTGATTCTGATTGCTTTCCATGATTGGCATATTTGGGTTACTGGTGGTTCCTAGTAAAGTGTGTGTCTAGGGCCCATAAAGCAAATGTTACAAGAGGGCCTGCAGCACTGGTTGTGCCACCTACATGAGTAGACTTATAAACGTGTCTGAGGCCTTCCATTACAGTGTCTCTGAGTGCCCCCACTTGCCAGGCCAAATCCTTCCCTTTTACTACATGAAGGGCACGCCTAAGGCAGGCCCAAGTTACCCCCATGGGCAGGGTGTAATGTATGTCAAAGTTATGACATGTACTGGTGTGTTTCGTATGTCCTGATAGTGAAATCCTGCCAAGTTTGTTTTTCACTATTGCAAGGACTAGGTCTCCCATAGGTTATTATTGGAGCTGCCTTTTAACATCTTACGAGAGTAACTTTCAATTGAGGAGAGGTAGAGATTTGGAGTTTGGGCTCCATGAGCTCTGAATTTAATAATACTTCTTTTAGTGGAGGTGGTTTTTAAATTGTGTGTTTGAAAATGCCACTGTTAGAAAGTGTAGAAAAAAGGGGGGTTGGGCCCTGTGGGAAAGAGGGTAGGTTGGGCCTCAGGATACTGCAAAAAAGGGGATTTTTACCTATGCCTCTAATATTAGTTCAAACAATTGATGCATGAAAGAGGATAAACCAAACTATTAGTTTATCCTGGCACTTCATTTATTTCATTTTTCTTTTTGATTAATTACAAAACTTATTTCATATTAGGCCAGAGAAAGAACATTATCAACTTCACATTTTGCCATACAATTTACAAAATGTTGAAACACAAAACATGAATATTTACAGTGAAAAACGTATGAAAATAAACAAATGTATTTGAATAAAAACAAATGTGCTCTCAAGTTTCTAAACAAATCAATCTATACAAGTCAATATACAGTTGCCTAGAG
Source organism: Lissotriton vulgaris (assembly GCF_964263255.1). Lineage (NCBI taxonomy): Eukaryota > Metazoa > Chordata > Amphibia > Caudata > Salamandridae > Lissotriton > Lissotriton vulgaris. Next base: position 1,919,223,600 of record NC_141691.1, read on the forward strand.
ACAATACAAAAGACTGCAATTGTCAAGTCAATTCCCAGGGGGTAAAAAGAGCTTTTTGTTACCACCCACGCCCCTGTTAAAGTATTACTATACTCTTGTTAATTTTAATCAGGGGATAAACAGATGCTGTTGGCATAATCTCTTTAACACCTTGGGTGCTAGTGATATTTTCCTCCTGTGCTGAATATTATATTTTCCCATTGTTCATGACAAGATCAGCTCGTCATAAGCACAGCTCAACTGTGCCTCATGACGAGCTGAGCTCGTCATTAGCAGGGAAGGGGTTAATGAATAAATAAATGCCGACGCGTTTCGAGTCTCCCTGTCTGAATCACAGGACTCTCATCAGGGCAGGATGAGTAGTATCCGTGGGAAATGTTTATAAAAAAAAAAAGGAGGGGGAAGAATTTTTAGAAATTGAACCTCAGTCCATTCAGTATTACCTCAAAGACAATTGCATCAAAAGATGCGACATACCTTTTTTAACCAAGGTTGCGCTGGTCTTTAAAATGTCATCAATGCCGTGGGTGTCACACTGCAATAGAGTTAGATGTAAATAAGGAAACTGTGTTTAAAGTGCGAGCAGCACCCTGCTTTCATTCAAAAGGGGCAGTATGTTTGTTTTACCTATTATCGTCTTGATCTGGCAGTGTACTGGGCGACTGTTTCGGTTTTAATCTGAGTGCAGAGTGTAGTTTACATTTCTGCAAAAATGTAAGGCGGCGCATAAGTGTATTAGGGAGAGAGAACCTTTTAGACCCATTGAATGTGGCGGGAACAAGGATGAAGAAAAGGACTTACTTGTCAGTAAACGTCAGGGGAGCGGAAATTAATACCACTGTTAGTTAAATTGCCAGATCGCGTGTCCTGTGAAAGACAAGGAGAAAGTCATTGTCTTGGCCCGTCATTTGGAAATAAATGTATCCGCCGAGCAGCTTAGGAGTCTCACCGTGAGGTGTACGGCTTTCCGCGTTGCCGGTTTCTCTTGCCCGCGGCTTCTTGCAACCAGCAGGTGCCGTGCATGCGCGGTTGTGATCAATATTAGATTCCCGGTCACATGGTGTTGTTTTGACCAATCGGACCTGTCTGAGGCATTGCTAGTGGTTGAAATGTATTGTGGGGATTGTAGTAGTGTCAATCACCTATGTCAAACTTAGACACTGGTGTTTTCATTTTTCTGAAGCGTGCATTTCTACTATGCCCTATTTACTTCGCTCAAGCAATTCAGTCCTTTATTAACACTGTCAAATTTCATGATAAGGTACGCCTCTGCGCAGTAGTGCAGTCTCCACGCTTGCTGATTGATGTTTGGGATCAATCCATGTTAATACTGTCCACTTGAAGTCGTTTTCACCATGGTTATTGCTCAAATAATGTTCAACCATAGGTGCAGATGAAACTTTTTTCTTTATTTTCGAGCGATGTTGTGTGATCCGTACACTCCCGGATTGACAGGTTTTGCCGATGTATACTCTGTTAGAAAGTGGGCATTTCCTTGTTGACCAATCTTGTGCCTTTGCCTGCCTGTGGAATCAACATCTGGTCTAGACTGACAGGGCCAGTTTGTGCATTCACTCTAGACAGTCGCCCAAAGGGAGTTGAGGTGTGCCCTGCATATGCTGATGGCCTATCACCAGGTTGATAAGAGTTCTTCAGCTAGAGTGGTGGGAGGAGCTGTCACCTGCACCTGAATAGGGCTATGACTGTCCTCTCACAACACTGTCTCCACCCCCTTGTAGTGTGCCTGGAACCGAGGCCATTTTATCAAGAAAACAATGGTTCCTGTGGCATAATAATTGTACATTGCAGAGTCAGTACATAGCATAATAGCAATTAGTAGCAGTAGAGGGTTTTAACCAGGGATGGCAAGGGGAGAAGCAAGGCTCAATATACCAGGTTGTTTTCACAAAGTTTTTGTATTTCAAAACAATGGTTACATCAATTAATTACAGTTTTACACATAGTATTTTGGAAGGAAGTGCAGAGTGTCCCAAGTGTTTCTTGTGAGAACCAAGTAGTACTTACGTGACAGTAAGTAAATATATACAGGTTTCTGCTGGGGTTATGTACAAGGAGAAGGAAAATGACCATAAATAATAGTTCAGACAATGAGGACACAGTGTCTATCTATAATCATAGACACTGTTAACGTGGTTCATTTCCTATGGCGTCGACGGCGTTTCGACCTGTGGGAATGAGGGTCTCATCAGGACTGATCGGTGGGGGACATCTTAGCGGGCACTAATATTTTCGCAATCCATGCGTGATAAAGTAAGTAAAATTAACTCACAGTGTGCCCAGCCGGGTACACTGTGGTGGTAGTCAGACTGATGGGAGCTTATGGGTATCTGCTTCTCGGTGATAGTGATTAGCGGACAATGCCGTCAAAGTTATAGCCTTTAGCCAAGACAATGCCTGTATGCTGGGGCAGTCACGCTCGATTGCGTCTTCCAGTACACATTGATCAGTCTGGGAATCTCGGTGTGGTGCGCGGGCAAGAACTCAGTAACTGACGCATCGCTGTGTTTTATTACGCTTCCCTCCTCTACGGCTGTTTTGCCTTGTGAATTTTGATGCATTTAAGGTACTTGGTGTATCACAGAACCTTACAGTTCAATGGACAGAATTGCTTCAACCTAGAAAAAGTCATATTTTGAGTTATGTATGTTGGGTTTTTGCCATTTGGTCTTGCTTGGTTTAGATAAAGATACTAAACTGGTGTGGTGTCCATTTGTAGTGTTTTCACTGTGATATTGTGTGTGTATGTACAAATGCTTTACGCGTTGCCTCTGAGATAAGCCTGACTGCTTATGCCAAGCTACCAAGGGGGGGGTCAGGGGTTATCTGGGTGTGTAACTCCCTCATCATGACTGGAAGGAAGGGTCCCTACTTGGACAGGGTGCAAGTCACTGCCAAATAAAGACCCCCATTTCTAACATTGGTGGTCTACTGTCGCACCACAATCTTTAATAGTGGCTGCCTGTCTAAGAGCACTCAAAGGTTTGTCGGAAGGGAGTGAGGATAGGACATGTGTTTGTACTTGAAATACCGTAATTGGTATACACTACTGCAGACTGCAGGTCACTACGCATCCACATACTGTTTTTCCTTCTTATGTTCTCTGGTTTCCCTCAGGATTTTAATTGATAATTGGAACTCTGGTCAGTTGTTGAACCTCTGAGGCCTTGAAAGAATGAAACTCGACTTCTGGCACCTACACATCTATACAATGAGGCACCTGGTTTCTGGATCTGTGTGCTGGCTGGCATAAAGTGTGTCAACACTTCATTAGGGTTAGTAAGCACTACATAAATGTATTTATAATTATATTTACAAATACCTGAGGGGTTTGTGTAGTAGCTCTGAGTTTCCGACACCACCAACTTCATAGGTAAGCCTTGGACTGCTCTGCCTTGCTAGCCTGAGGGTTCAGTGCTAAAGTGGTGTGCTTGGTGCTATACTTGGGTCCAAAAGTAAAGCAGCCACCGGACTACTGTGGTAAAAGACTCCAATTAACACAATTGCAGCTAACCTACCCTTTGATTGTCCTGGGACAACCAAAGAACGTCCTACATTTAAACACGATCTGCAGTGGAGGTGCATTTTTATTCCCCAATACCCTAACATAAAATATCTTCCCAAGTATACTCTACTGTGGCACCACAAGCTCCAATAGTGGCTGACTGTCTACGAGCTCTCAAAGGTTTGTGAGAAGGGAGCTGAGACTCTGTTCTCTGCTGTAGTTGGTGGTTGGTGATGCATGGCACGCAAACAGTTGTGCATATGATAGGGTGTAAGTGATATAAATATGGGGTGTTGGTAGGCGGGGTAGGTCTGCCTGCAGTGACTGGGAATGGGTTCACTTCTCACAAGCTTCATTAATGCCCCATTTCTCCTAATTTTAACCCCTTCCATGCTGATGACGGCCAGGAGCCGTCATGACACACAGTGCTCGAGTGCTGATGACGGTTCCCAGCCGTCATGACCGCACCTGCGATCGGAATGTGCCGCACAGGTGCAGAATCGCAGCCGCGCCCATGGGGTTAAACATCCGCAACCTGAAAATCAGACTGTAAAGGCTCACCAATTGATGAATAGGATATGCTGCAGCATTGTTTCAGGAGAAATACTCATTAATCAATAAACAAGTACCAATCACATAATAGAAGCTTTCTCACGCTCCTGACATACTAGCAGTCTCGCACTACCAATAACACTCGCACCGCCATTAGAGCTGCAGTAATAAGCTTCCAGAAGCACTATCAGACCCCTCACTGACTAGCCTTCACCTGCTACTGACAGCACTCAGAGCCCTCACAGAGTGGCAGTTTGATGCTGCTGACAATGCTCTCACGTCCCTAACACTCTACAAGTGCCAGTTTACCTACTGCAGTCTCATGCCTCTCAAAGAGGCACTGAAAGAACGTGCTCGCCCCTCACAGACTAGCATTACGAAGCTCCTTGAAGCACCCTTTACAATCTGGAAGTAAAACTAAACTGGCAGAACGCTCAAATCCCTCTCAGAAGAGCAGTCACAGACCACTGGAAGCACTCTCACACTGCTGACATAGTAACAGTGAGAAAATGCCTACAACAGTCTCACATCCCTCAGGGACTAGCAGGCACGTTCTGTTGGGAGCACATTCACACTCCCCACAAGCTTGCAGCAAAGCCAATAGGTCTGACATTTGAAAGTGCCTCTTCTCTGATTGGTGAATTTATTGTGGATGAGTATGGGGCTGAATGTGATAATGAGGCAGTGCTTATAAGGATAGGTCCATGAGTGCATGGATAATGAGTAACTAAGTCATGGGTAAGTGACTGGAAGAGAGGAAGCTTCTAGGCACTTTCGGTTATAATCCACACCTACAGTCATTGTCAATGGTTGTTGTTTTTTTTGTCCCTCGCTGAACCTGGTTAAATGTACTCCACTTGACCCTCGTCCTCTGTTAACTCTGTCACATATACCTTCCACTACAGCCAATGAAGTGTCTGGCATCTGGGTTTGCCTTTGGGCCCAATGATCAGGTCTCAGGTGTCAAAGAAAGTTTTGTGTCAATCACTGTGAGTAAAAGAAGAGAAAATGCAAAAAGCAATGTAAATCTGAACCAAGCTGTCAGCCTATAAATTGTTCGTGTCTCAAGAACCTTCGAGAAGGCATGGAAGGGGAAATTTAAGCAGCAAAACAGAACATCAGATATATTTTTATTTCCAATTGCAAGCAGCATAAAAAAAACCCTGTTCTCTACGCATGTAACAGCTTGGAACAAGTGCGAGATGTTTCAGGGCATCCCTGGGGTTACCAGCTCAGAATATTAGTGAGGAATCAGCATTGAAAGTTCGCGCTTAAACGCCTGCTAAAATATCAGATCAAGAATGTGAATACATTACTACCAACGTGTCTAGGGGCGATGGCAGGCAGGTCAAGTGCTGAAACTGAGAATTTCGGCACTGAAAGAGCTTTCAAAAATAAATATTAGAATGATTTCAAAAGTAGCAAAAAATATAGCTATTTTGAAGAAGAAAAAACGATTGACAAGTTGCAGTATTATAGGATACCGCTACAAGTAAAGGAATAAATTATCAAAAATGAGTGTTATTTCATAACCAGCGGAATGATTGAGCTTGAAGAAATAAGGATCATTAAGCTTGATTTTTTGAAGTTGTGAGGTGTAAATAAAGTTTCAATTGCATCCCGAATATATTACTGGTTTCTCTAAATCATTTTTACATCTGCCCTTACATTGTGTACGCTATTACGCCAAACTTTCTCAATTTTTTCACCAATTCATACTGTATCTTTGGTCGAGGGATCACCTTCAAAAGGTAAATCAACAACTCTTTTTCTATTCTCCCATCTCCTGATGACACATTGTTGCCATTTCTAACCACTTTCCCACTCCTCTGGTTTCTCACAAACCCTCTCCTGGCTGTAATGTTGTGAGACTATGTGCGCAGTTCTGGGCAGACTCAGCAGAAGTTATTTAATGTGCTGAGAGGTGTTAGGATGTGGTTATTAACAGGTATTATGTAATCAGGACAAGTAGTGTGTGATTGTATGCTGAGGTATAAAGACATACAATCTAGAGCTTCAAGTGTGGCGTATTTCATATGCATGATGCCGTACTGCGGAGGACGCTACAACTGGTGACGTGTGCGGGATCTGTGCCCCGAAGAAAAGAGACTGCTCTCCCTGAGAGTTTGCAAAGCTACAGCAAACTGATCGTGTGTGTCGCGTGCAGCTCTTCGATGAAAAGCATTTTGAGGCTGGTGTGTGTAGATTCGCAGGCCCACTTCAGTCCATATATGGCCCTGGAAGAAGTTGAAGGCCGTACAGTGGAGTATCTTAGCCCACCAGAACCCACTGGTAAACTACAGACTAATATCACACACAAGAACAACTGGAATGTTCAAATGAATTAGGGGGAAGAATGGCCGGGGGATTTTTTTGACCCTATTCAGAGGAGATCCTTCCTCACACCTCTAGGATATCCAAAGATATTGGAGTAGATGCCTCACTCACTTTATCGTGACATGCTTCATCATTGGCGTCTATCCACAATCTGGTAAGATAATACCACCAGGGCGGACTCAGCCAAAGATTGAATGGGAGTTCTTTTATTAAATCAAACTGGACAAGCAGGGATGCATAGGAAAGGTATATTGTTATAAACACCTACAGGTATACTCAAAAGTTTCCTGTATTCCTAGAGTACCCCGGGTGCGGATACAATGTTTATTGGGGTGTTTTATTAAATAATTATTCAATTAAACTTAAAAGATTGTATCAACATGTTTCAGCCAGCGCTATGAGCCCATTCAGGTCTGGGGCCTTCGTCAGGGCCTACTAAATGAATCACTGCCTTTCTATGCATGCACACTTGTGAGGTGTAAGGCGTCGGTTGGTGAGACAGCAGCGGGTAGTCCTGCAGTGCCGTGTCTTTGAGGAACGTTTGACTAAATGATGGCACCACTTTCTGGAACTGCATGACCCTTTAAAAAACTGAAAAGAGTAAAATCCTCAAAGTAGAAAATCAAGACAGGTGAGAGCCTTATGCTTCACAAGTGTGCATTCAATCTTTGGTTGAGTCTGCCCTGGTAGTATTATCCTACCAGGGTGTGGATAGGCATCAATGATGACGCATGTCACAATAAGTGAGTTAGGAGTCTACTACAATATCTTTGGATATCCTAGAGGTGTGAGGAAGGATCTCTTCTGAACAGGGTAAACAATTCCCACCATTCTCCCCACTAATTAATTTTGAACATTCCAGTTGTTCATGTGTGTGCTATTAACCTTGGAAGAATGCAACTGGTCTTATTATCTCTCGCTCTCCATGTTGTGGGAAAAACACCACAGATTAACACATAGCCATCATTTCTACAAAGTGGAAACGCTAAAGGCAGTCACAACCAGGTATGACGAAAAGGACAACAATGCTAAAGTCTGCCACAACCAGGTACAATGCGAAAATGCTAAAGGCAGTGACAACAGGTACCAATGTACAAACATACTTACCGGCTTCAGTGAGGGAAGTGCCATATGACCTTGAATCGGTGTGGTGTGTGACAACCAGGCCTGGGTGAGCAACCAGTGCGTGCAAAGTAGCAAGTGGCATTCAGTGCACCAAAAAGCCTTCAGAAAAGTGAAATTTTTCAATCACTGTGGAAAAAGTATGGTGCTAATCGATGGTTGCAAAGAATAAAAATTGTGTTTCCGATGTGGACTTTAATTTCCACATGAAGGAAAAGGACCCACCATGGGATAAACTGTAGCGGAAACCCCCCCTTCCACTTTATAATGGTTTGTTAGGCGAAATAGAAAAAGAAGATGTCATAGCGAGAGGAACAAATGGCCACAAGAAGGTTTAGAACCATTCTCGCAATGCCCACAAAGCAAAACACAAGTTGTGACAAGTAGAGGCTAGACAGAGTCGATCGTTGTCAAGTTCATCCTACAAAGGCTTCTTGACATCACTATTGAGCGCCAGTAAAGAAGTTGGATGTGGGATGATAGCATTGACCAAGGATAAAAAGGCTCATGTAGGTTTGGCTGCCTGCAATGAAGATCACAAGACAAAGGTAAACCACCACATGCCATTGCCCCAAAATCTAAATAAAGGTAAATGGGTGCCTTGTAGGTATAGACAGTGGTGTGTCGATTAACATCATGCCAGTCTAAAAGTTCAACAGCCTATCTCCTGTGCCACGTCTTAGCCCATCAAACGCAAAGACATACATGTGGGCTGCTACCAAACTGCTGCAGAGTCAAAAGTCGTTCATGGTGACAATGAAACATAAAACCATGTCACTGTAAGGGGAAATTTATGTTCTTATAGGAGCTTCATCCAGCACCCGCCTACTCACTTTTGCCACTGCTGCTGACATGGGGCCAATATCCCTTAATTATAACCTTCACACTCAATCTGAAGTTGTGAGTCTATTTCTGTAGTTTTTTTCATGACCTAGTCAGGTTCAAGACAATGAAGGTGCAACTTCACCTTAATGAGGACTTCGCCCTGTCACACAGCAGCACTGCAGAGTTGCTTTCCACTTGCAAGAAGCTGTCAAGAAAGAACTAGAAACACTGTTGAAACATGACATCATTGAACGCTCCACCAGTCCTACCCATAGGGTGTTGCCCATATTGGGGGTGCCATATAAAGGCAGTAAAGGTGCTGTGCACATCTGTGTTGATATGCGCCCTGCTTATAAAGCAATCGAGAGAGCTAGGCATCTTGGTCAACACATAGTCAACAGGATCATGCAACTGAACGGTGCCAAAGTCGTCTCCCGTCTTGAGCTGAACAAGAGATATTATCAACATGATTTGGGCGAAACCTACAGGTACATCACTAATATTTTTTGACTCATGTTGGTTTGTTAAGATACAAAAGGTTGAGTTTTGGAGTGTCGTCAGATGCAGAATTATTTCAGGATGTTATACATTGAACAATTCGACCTGTTACACATGCTTTTAATTGCAGTTTGAAGCAATGCAAAATGAGCATGATAAGGGTCTCACACAGATATGCCAGTTACTTTATGATGCAGGCCTCATATTGAATGCAGCAAAGTGAGAGTTTTACAAGACCAAACTCAAAATCTTCATCTTAATGGTCATCCGAATGATAAGAGACATTGTTGCCTCTGCTAGTTGAAACCTATCTGACAAAGAATGTGCTTATTCTCAGGCAGAGGAGAGTCTGACTGTGGTGTGGGCTTGTAGACATTTTCATGTGTATTTATATGGAAACATGTCACCATTATCACAGATCACCAAACACTACTCAACATTTTTGGAAATCCAAAAGCCAACATGCCCTCTTGCATTGAGAGAGGGAGGGGTTGTGACTGCAAGAGTACAATTATGAAATTGTGCACAAGCTGGGTAAAGACCATAACCCTGCTGATTACTTTTCACTAGTACTGCTACATCGTCAGTGCTCGACATCCAAAACAACCGAGGAGTAAATTAACTTCATTGTGAGGTCCAGTACGCCAGCATCCCTATCCATTGAACAGATCTCTGTTGCTACTAATGTCGATAAAACCATGCTTATCCTCAAAGACATCATTTTATCCCAACCTTGGAGATAGAGTGCTTGACCTCCTGCTAACAATGTTGAATTTCAAAAATTCAAAAATGTACAGGATGAACTGTCCGTGACCAAAGAAGATTTTGCTCTGAGGAACTCACAAATCGTCATACCAGAGCATTTAATTTAAATAGCTCTTGAAGGACATTGTGGTATTGTAGCCAGCAAAAGAGCCTTAAGAGATTGAGTTTAGTTCCCGCGTTTGGAAGAACAAGTTGAGAAAGAACTAAAGGAATGCCGTCTTTGCAATTGCCTTTCTCCCAAAGTAACACAGCTTCTTCTGACAATGTCTGACCTTCCTGCACAGGTGTGGGAGAGAGTTGCAGTTGATTTCTTTGGACCTTTTGGGAACGAACATCATCTCATGGTGGTTATTTATGTTATGTTATGTTATGTTATTTATTCTTTTGTATAGCGCACGGCTACTCAAAAAGAGTGTCCCGGCGCTTTATTGGAAAAGGAAGGCTGCAACACAATAACATAACACCTTTACCATAACATATTTATGAGTATTCATGCTTTCCAAGAGGAGGAATAATTATTCCTTTAGTAAGAAACCCCTCACTCACCACCTAGTGGTGACATGCTTCATTATCGGGGTCCACCCTGGTGGCCTAGCGTCACCAGGGTGTGCTTCGACACCTGTAGTACAGTGGAGCAGGTTGTGAATGTGGGTGCAGAAAAAATAAATGTTAAAAATTGTCCTGGTTTAGCTTGAAAAAGTGAGTTTTATTAAAAAGCAACTGGACAATAATAAAAATAAGGGGCGAGATACTGGGAGGAGAGTTACAACCTAAGTATCTCTGTATGTGTTATGGTGAGTTGGTCAACATGTTTCTACCGTGTGGGAAAATACCCGGTATTCATCAGGACCAAGGAGATGGACGGTGTGGGTCCCCTAAAAGACTCACCCTATCCTAAATCCTTTCTATACCATTGGCAATTTGGCCAAAGGTAGTATGCTCAAAAAATGTCGAGCATAAGTAAAAAACCTGTGGGGAGAGAAAGTAAACAGGTGTCAGGCGCAAACATTCTTACTAGCCTGTTACGTCGTGCAGGTTCTCAGTGCTTTCATACTTCATGCACAGTGATGGATGGAAAAACTTCTGGTGATAATGAGCGTGATGATATCGTGTCCGTGAGCGCTTACTGTTAGTGCCAGGGACCGATATATAAGTATCAATTGGCGCGTGCTCAATCGCATGCAATAATTCTATTTTTATCGCAGTAACATTCTATTCGGGTGAAGTCACAAATTGTGATATTTTGGTTATGATCGCAATTGCCTTATAATTGGAAAGGTGTATTAATGCGCATTGTTGTTTATCATGGACCAGGCAGTTGTGGCCCTTAACAGTTATAGTACAGTCAATGTCCGAAACTTCAAATAAGAGACACACAGGAATAACAAACATGTAACATAAAGAGGGTCACAGATGCTGCATGGCAGAGGGCAGGCTTACTATTTGTAGGTATTTCTGGTGCTTCGTTGGGCAGGGGGTAGGCACATCACGCAGTACAACGTATTCTGTATAAACAATATTGTGCCCGTGATAAGGTTAACCTATTGAAGTTTGCCGAAGGACTGTATATGTGGCCGCATCGGTATGTATACGCAGTATGTCGTATGCCCGCATCGGGGTTCTGTGGGGGTAAAAAGAATTTGTTCCTGAGGAAATATAAATTTTTGGTCAAGTTATGTTCCCTAGCGTGTACCCCACCGTCTCCATGTACCAGCTTAAAGTACATGTAACTTCCCTCCTGTACCAGCTATGAAGACGCAAATACATTTGCGTCCAACGTTAACATGTCCTCTTTCAGATCCACCCTGAATGGATTGAATAGTCCGTTCCTAAGTATGCTATGCCAACGTCTTTTTGTAGTGTACTTTACACGTTTTTCAGCTCTGGCAAAGTAGGGCCTGAATTTCTGCCATCGAGCCTTTTTCTGCTTTCTGACTCCGAGAGCCTCAGCCCAGGCAGCCTCTGTACTCGTGAACTCTGACTTACTTCCAGCGCGGCCCCCGCGCTCAGCTCAGCCTGCTGCCTGCCAAGACTGACTTCAACCTTCAAATTATCTGTTCTGCTCCTCGAAAATACATTCCTGCCTACTAGTTTCAGTAAACATCCCCCCCAGCTGCAGAGCAAAGGGCCGGCCTGTCTCCGTGCAAGTAATTCATAGCCTCTGTTACCATGCTCCCATGGAAGGCCCATGCCCCCACGCTTCTCATGCAGACACTCAGGCGATTATACACGCACTCCTCAGTCAGTATAGAATAGCTTCTGCCCCAGAGACCTTTTCCGTTCAGATAATATGGTTCCCAAACATCAGATATCAGATATGATAGAAGTACGAATTGATCTGACATGCCAGACTTCTGTCTCTTTCCGTCAGTGTAAATGTCAAGTCCCCCGCACCCTCCAGTTTCCACGTCAATCCCACGTCATGCAGCTGCGCGCGCATCCAAGCCTCCGATTTCTGCTGACATTGCAAAACTCTGCTTAGTGCCACCCCTTTGTGACACCTACTTGTGACGTTTCTAGCACACACCTCCAGTTCACGCCTAGTTCACGCCTTCTGATTACGTATTAGTAACACGTGTATGCTGTTATCTTGTCTTCTCTCAGCTGTTACGCCTACTATATTACTTTCTATGGTGTAAATTAAGTATATAAGCTATGTATTGTCAATAAAATATTGCTCTATCACTTCTTCCACCCCTGTGGTGGGAAGAACATGATATCCAGGTCTTGACCATTCCTTTTTAAGGAATAAAACCCCTAAGAACTCTAACACCACGGACTCTGTTTTTTTCTTTCCGATTTGAGTTATTATTGATTAAGTACTTACCTGCATAGAAATTAAGACGGTAAATTAAATATTTACGACATTTTGGCGCCCGAATAGGGACCCCTCCCCCACCCCATGCGCCGGTTGGTGCGTTGCAAGCTCTGTCCCCTGCCATCAGTTAGAAGGAAACTACGCGTACCGGCAGGATTTCCTGTATCTCCCTCTGGCCCACGGAGGTGACGAAGACTGCAATCAGCACCCAGACGAGGCGGTGAGGAGTGCGGAGGATCCCGACCAGAGCCTAGCCGAAAGAAGCAAGGTCCGAGGTGTCAAGAGGCCCACCAGTTTTCCGAAGTATCCACGTGTCAAGTCGAGTCGAGTCCGGTCCAGTCCAGTCGAGTTTTCCGAGGCCTTCTGTTTCCGTGCTTCCCGGTGAGTACCATTGCTGGGACGTATCAAGACGGGTTTGGGTACACAAACACGGTCTGCACTGTTTTTAGACAGTGTATCTGTACTGTTTAGCAGTACATCAGTTATTCAAGTCAGTTATTCAAGTTTTGCATTGTCTTAGACAGTGTATCTGTACTGTTTAGCAGTACATCCAGTATAGGGGGTAGTCATATATGTCTCAAATGTCTTTTCATGTGATTAATGTCGTGGTATGAATGTGACTGTTTTTAATGTGCATTGTTGTGTTCTTGTATCATTAGCTGCATTCAGTATTAAGTAAACAAGATGCCGTTTTTCGACAAGTTAAAGCAAATAGGAACTAGGAAAGGGATACTAGAGGAAGCAATTCCTATCCCCCCTAGGGACACTCCTGGAAATTTTATGTACCATAAGCATGGCTTAGACGCCATATTGTATCTAGATTTATGGGCCGATTATACTAAGCATCTAGACGAAAGACATAGATGGCCTGTTACCGGAACATGGGATGCCGAGTGCATCATGAAGGTAGAAGAAGCACTATGGAAAAAGAAAGCCAGACAATCTCAGAAAGACGCCATAGAGTTTTGGCGTAAGGAATCACATAAGCGTGCTGAAAAAGCACTACGTAGAGAAGACAGACTTAAAGAATCAGATAAAGCCCAAGAAAACGAATTAGTTACTGAAGGGATCCGAGTAAAATCAGAGCAAATAGACCGCGCACGAAATAACCTCGTAAACGGTATGTATCTCGCGGCCGAGGGTTCGCCTGAGGCCATTTCAGAAATACCGAAAAATCTGCCGCCACCATTAGTGCCAACTAAAGTAATTCACAAGACTACTAAAGACATATTCCTGAATTCCTATCTAGAGGATGTAGCACCCGCTTACACCAACCTGCCTGTTCGCGCCCTGCCTAATGACAGGGACGGGGGTGGTAACCCGCCCCAGGATCATATTCCGCCAGTACCACAACAGATTCCCCCTGTTCCACCACCTCCACCACTTCCTGCACCTAAAGTCGACCTACCGAAACCGCTTCTACCTGACCCTACTAAAAGACAGATTCAAGTACAGATACAGACTCCACAGAGAGATAATGCCCAAGCTTCCCTCTCAGGAGGTGCAACCGGGGGTTTGCGGACCCCACCATTGACACACAGAGTACACCTTAGGGATGTGCAGAGTCCTTTCACGTTCAAATCACCCCGCCTCGACATACTCAAACAACCACTTACAGTTTGCAGATATGATCCAGTACCCGGCAAAGACGATAGAATGTTGATGGCATCACTACGGTTACGATCCGCTACGGATTTCCTGCTGTTATTTGCAGGAATGAAGGAGCGCCTAGATAGAATATATCAGTTTGTTCAGACTGGGGTAGACCCTGACAGTATTAAGGATGCCATGGAGCATCAGAAAGTTGACGTTCAAGCGCAGATACTACGTTTTTTTATAAATTGCCTAATAAGAGAACGAGACAGGCCTGAGACAGATCAGGGTGAATTAGATGCACTCAACAAGTGGGGTCAAAATATATCTGAAGGAAAACACGACAAGGGGACCTGCATATCCAGTATGTACAAGAAAATTAGAAAGGCAGTGATAGACATACACAAAGAAGAAAAAGAAAAGGCTTCCTCCGAGGAGGATGAAGAACCTGAAGAACCAGAAAAGATTACAGATACTATAGCGTATGTAGGTAAGGGAACTTACCTTAGGAAAGGCATTCGCCCAGAAAGCAAGAGAGTTTTTCTCTCTGGCCTAACCAACCCGAATTCTCCTGAACATCAGTTCCAGGAGACTGATAAAAGGCTTCGAGACCGAATAGGGTACCACGTACTCAATTCTATGGATGAACAAGAACTAGCCCGGTCAGCCATATTATGGACTGACAATGCAGACATATACAATGATGACACGGTAGCACAGACATTTCTGAACCTTTCCCCAGACGAGCAGAAATTAGCAGGTGTATACATGATTCAGCACCTCCTCACGAAATACAGAAACCAACATTCTGATCCAGGTCCCTTACACGAAACATTAGAAGCACTACTCATGGATAGATGGAGAGGTCTAAGTACCAAGTTAATACAAATAATTCTAGAACAACGACATAGATATAACACTTTTATAAGCTCCGAATATGTTCCCGCTCCGCCCCCAGAAAGAAAAATGTATCATATAGAGCGTCTGCATGGTCTTGAAAGTCAGAACCCCTTACGAGAGGTACATCCAGTTATGGGTGAAGATCGTACCTTGAAACGCGTGTATGTACACACGCCTCTGACTAAGTTAGAACTGTTAGAAATGAAGAAACTAGTACCGTGCCATGATAAAGACCCTTCAGGTTTTCACAGAGAGCTTAAAGACATGTTACTAATGGGGGATTACACATATGAAGATATCATGAAAATGTTAAAGGTACTGCTGCCCACGGGCATCTACGAGAAACTCAAGGAAAAGGAATGGGAGGTGGGAGAGAAAAAGATTGTATGGGCAGAAATAGAAGACGAAGAGAACAAACGTGTCCCAGGGGTAGGCCTTGGGGAGAAAACTAAAGCATTACCAGGTTTGATAGTACAGGTTCTGCCAAGATTATTGACAACTAGAAAGGAAGACTGGGATGCAATCTCAGCATGTAAACAGAAACCCGACGAAGATACTAGTGACTTCTATTCAAGATTCGAGAAATGTTTTATTATTAACAGTGGTCTTAAACCAAGTAGCGAGTCGTACCCGCATCTTTTTGTATCAAAGTTAGTCGAGAATTCCCTGTTAGCAGTTAAAAACCGTGTATACAAGGTTGAAAGTACATGGCAAGCAAATACGCCATCACAGATGTTACAAATGTTACAATACCATCAGAATAGAATTAGAGAAGAACAAGATCAGGAACAGAAACGTATGAAAGACACAAAAATGAAAATGTTAGTAGCTCAAACAGTTCCCGCCGACGGTCACAGAAAGGGTGCGACCCAGACAAATCATTCTGCAGCTCCCGTTAAAGGGACATGCAACTATTGTAAGCAGCCAGGTCACTACGTACATGAATGTCCAGTTCTGAAACATAACATATCCACAGGTAAAACTAAAGAAAGACCGCATCCGCCAAGACAAGATCAGGCCCAGCAACAGACCTCACAGAATGTACAACCTATGCAGAATACACAGCCTATGCATGCTTCATCTCATACAGCACAGACAGTAGCGGTATCACAGCCACAGCCTCGACTCAACAAGTTTCCCAACAGATGTACCAGTATGCCCAATCTGCTTACCCTGAGTATCAACGATACACATGAAACAGCCTAGAGAGGGAGTTTGGCTTGCCTCTTATTGAAATTCCTGTAGATCAAGAAGGTCCTTATGTACACAGTCAAGTATTGGGAAAAGACAGAAAGTTTTTAATTGACACAGGGGCAAGCCGCACAACAATCAGTCATAATGAAGTCCCAGGGGCACCCCTCTCAGGCTCACAGAATGTTTCCCTTGGTTTTTCAGGACAGCCCATTGTAAATGAAGTATCTGAACCAGTCCCCCTGGCTGTGGGGCCATTATCACGTGTTACAGACCTGTTACTGACAAAATCATGTCCAGAAAATCTGTTAGGTATCAAAACATTGAAGGCTCTAGGAGCCATAATCTGCTGTTCCCCGGAGGGAGTTAGACTCTTTCTGCGGGATTTCAAGGGCCATTACGTATTAAGAGAATTTGATGTCAGATTGAAAAATGTACCAGATCACTTGTGGGCAAAAGGCCCAACTGATGTAGGTTGTATGCATATCACACCATACCGTGTTACACTCAAGACAGGAGTTGTTCTACCCCGAATCAGACAATACAAGTTACCACCTGATGCTGTAGTGGCTTTACTGGAAATCATTGAAGAGCTCATTGCCCAAGGAGTGGTCGTAGAGACCGACTCCAATATCTGTAATTCACCCATCATCCCGATTCTTAAACGTACTGATCCCAATGCACCGCCAGTATATCGGCTGGTGATTGATCTAAGAGAGCTGAATAAATGCATTGTTCCACAGTACCCTGTGGTCCCCGATATCTCTTCCCTATTGACTGCTATTGATTCTGAAGCAACGTTCTTTACTGTAATTGATCTCAAGAACGCCTTCTTTAGTGTACCTATTGACCCAGAGAGCCAATACCTTTTCGGATTCAGTTTAAATGGACGAAGTTTCAAATTTTCCCGCGCACCTCAAGGATTCACAGAAAGCCCCAGCATCTATAGTCAAGCACTGAAAAGACAACTAGATTGTATTCAAATGCCAGTTAACACCGCTTTACTGCAATACGTCGATGATCTGCTAATCACCGCACGAAGTGAGCCCGAATGTGAACAAGCATCACTGACAGTTTTACATTTTCTGGCCGACAAGGGACACAAGGTGTCTCCTTCGAAGCTACAATTCTGTGTTCAGCAAGTTGTGTACTTGGGTCACTTGCTGTCCAAAGTGGGGAGACAGCTCACTCCCGATCGCATTCAGTTAATTGTAAATATGCCACGACCCCAGACACAAAAGGAAGTGTGAGCCTTTATAGGCCTCACCTCGTACTGCAGACAATGGATTCCGCAATATGCATTTCTGGCTAAACCACTCATCCAGTTAACGACACAGGAGGCAGCGACTTCGACTGTCCTTCCTTGGACTCAGGAACATACACAAGCCTTTGAGGAATTAAAGAAAGCATTATGCCGAGCACCAGTTTTAGCAACACCATGCTACAGTAAACCGTTTACACTTTTTGTCACAGAACGTGATGGTACAGCGTTGTCTGTCCTCACTCAAGATCAAGCAGGTTCACATAAGCCTTGCGCTTATTTTTCAAGTACATTGGATTCAGTAGCCCAGGCACTCCCTGCGTGCTTAAAGTCAGTAGCAGCAACAGCATTAGCAATCAGACAGAGCGATTCAATTGTTTTAGGACATCAGTTAACAGTACAAGTTCCACACTCTGTAGAGGTTCTGTTAAACAGAACCCAGACTCAACACTTGACTATAGCACGACTGACAGGTTATGAATTGACGCTATTCCAGCCACACATAGAAATCAGACGCTGCAGCATTCTGAACCCCGCAACACTGTTACCTTCAATTATGACAGATCCAGCCCCGCATGATTGTATAGAGATCATTAATGCAGTAACAAAACCTCGACGAGACTTAACAGATGTTCCACTGACAAATCCAGACCTGACACTTTATGTGGATGGTTCATGTATGAGAACAAGTACAGGAGAATTAGTGGCCGCGTATGCAGTGACCACTGAAACCGAAGTTAAAGAAACACATCGTATTGACACACTGTCCGCCCAAGCGGCAGAGCTTATTGCTCTGACCCGAGCCTGTATACTAGCCAAGAACAGAAATGTCAACATATACACTGATTCCCGTTATGCGTTCGGAGTTGTACACGACTTCGGCATGTTATGGCAAGAACGAGGTTTTTTGACCTCTCACGGTGCCAAGATCCAACACGGTCCCCTCATTCAAGCACTGTTAGAAGCAATACATCTGCCTTCAGGTATATCCGTTATGAAGTGTAAAGCACATACTAAAGTTACAGATTCTGTTTCCCAGGGTAATGACCTGGCAGACCAGACAGCAAAACATACAGCACTGACTCATACCCAGACAACTGACGTGACAAAGACAATAGTACCGACAAATTGTATGACAGTCAGGGATCCCGCCCTAGATGTAATCGATATTCAGACACATGCTACCCCAGATGAAATAAAGAAATGGATTGAACTAGGAGGGATCCAGACAGATCAAGGTTGGATGACAAAGGGAAAATCTACATGGTTTCTCCCTGACTCTATGGTTCAAGTCATGATCAATACAGCACATAGTCCAGCACACCTAGGAGAAAAAGCGATGTTAGACAGTTTACAAAATCTTTGGAACAATAAACACTTACGAGCAGCAGCAAAACAGAAAGTGCGTACTTGCATGATCTGTTGTCAGTTCAATCCAGGTAAAAGCGTCCCTGTAGAGCAGTAGAGCAAGGTGGATTTCATCCTCGCGATCACCCTTTTGAAGTACTCCAGATGGATTATATCCAGATGGACCGTTGTCGAGGATTTAAATATGTCCTCGTAATTGTTTGTGCACTTTCCCGTTGGACCGAAGCATATCCAGTCCCAGATTACACTGCCCCAACCACTGCCAAGCAGCTGGTTCGAGAATTCTTCCCACGGTACGGCTTGCCTCGTGTCGTGTACTCAGATAACGGACAGCCATTCTCATCCGAATTAATGAAGCAAGTTTCCTTGCTGCTAGGATATCAGTGGAAATTCCATTGTGTCCGACATCCCGAAGCTGCAGGCCTTGTAGAGAGGCATAACCAGACATTAAAGACCCGCCTTGCTAAGATATGTCAGGAGAAAGGGGTCGACTGGATAGTCGCCCTGCCAGTGGCACTGTTCTATATGAGGATGGTTGCCCACTCGAGATCAGGACTATCCCCGTACGAAGTGGTCTTCGGCAGACCACCGAATATGTGGGGGGACGCCCATTCCTAAGAAAATTACTGATGTTGATTGCAATATGTTGACAGATTACCTTGCCTCCTTGATGTCTGCACTCCAACCATGTCGTTCACAGGTTGCCGCAGCCTTCCCTGACAACACTGATGTAAAGCCACATGATGTCCGTCCTGGCGACCTGATTTTAATTAGGAACTTTGACAGGAAAAGTCCGCTGGAGCCCCGCTGGAAATCGCCGAAGACCGTCCTTCTCACCACGAGGACCGCAGTGAAGGTTGAAGGCAGAAAGGGGTGGGTCCATACGAGTCATGTTAAACTATGCAATGAACTAAAACCAGACCCGGACTCGTCCACCCCCACCAAAGACTGTGTTGAACCTAGATACTTTAAAATTTCCGAACGAGAGAAAACTCCCCAAGAGGAGTACAAGTTGAAGCTCCGATCTAGCAAGTCAGACAGTTTAATTGTTTAAGTCCTCCCCTAGGTGAATCGGTTAAATAGTTTCTGACATGTATCCCCTAGATCGAGATAGAGAGAGAGAGAGACAACTCAAGAAACGTACATATTGCAAATCACTGCATAGTCACTGTATAGTGACATTATTAATCATGTTTTTTCTAAGTCTTCTGATTATTGTTGCAAGTATACTTCTTCCTATCTATTACCCTATTTTCAAGCGTGAACAATCTGCTTACAATGTTTCTGCTGAACATTCTTTTAGCGAGTTACCTCCACATGAACTTTCTTACAGACTTGCGCTGCGCAACAACACATTCATTAGTATGCTGCATCATTCCCATCAGACTAATAATGCTACAAATTGCTGGATATGTGGCCGACTCCCTCCCTACCAGAATTACAAGGGAGCTCTGCCCCTCTTTCCGTACCCGTTCACTCACAATGGCTCCTGTGGTGCATGGTTTAAAATAATTAATTCCTTAGATCCTGATATTGCTGTTTTCCAAGGGAGCTGGGTTTGGGGAAACTTGAACTTAGTTCTGCTCGACATCTGTTACCCTGACAAGAAGGGACTCCCCACTAGAATAGGAACTGATCTAGAAAATGAAGTATATGGATTAGGTAATTACACAATTAACCTTATGATTCTTACTGTCGAATCCGAAGCTGCACCAGTTCTGCCCGCTATGTCAGTATTACCAGTCACTGGTGAATTATGTGTCAGGAAGAAAGGTTCAGTACACTTAGGTCATAGTAAATGTACTACTGTGGTCGAATTCAGTGATCATGGTAAATCGTCCCTTAGAGCTACCCGTCATTCTTATTTTGTTTGTGGTCATACCGCATACATACGTTTACCTCCAGATTGGGATGGTACCTGTTATATTGCATTCCTTCTGCCACCCATTTTTCTAGCTCCTCCTGATTATCACAGAAATACAAATCTAGTAAAGAATAGACTCCGAAGAGATCTCTCGCTTGTCGACTACACAGAAACGGCATGGGAACAATACACCGATTTTAATAAAGGATTCTTTTTCTTTTTAGGCCCCGTCCAAAATAGTAAATTAATACGCAGATTAACTAGAACACTTGAAGCAGTAGTGAATGAAACTGCCTCCGCCTTAGGTAACTTAACAGAAGAGCAGTCCGCCATGCGGGTTGTTGTTCTTCAGAATCGTCTTGTTATTGACGTCATCTTGGCAGATAGAGGTGGAGCCTGTAAGGTCATCGGGTCAAGTTGCTGTGTTTTCATTCCACAAAACGCGCCATCTGTATATCAAGCTATTACGCGTCTTCATAAAATTGCAAATCAGATACACCAGAATCCAGGCACCTGGACTTGGTCCGGTTGGTTCTGGACAACGTTAACTGCTTGGGGATGGAAGATCCTATCCTTCCTAGGCATTGGCCTAGTCCTAGTATTCAGTTGTTGCCTGTGCCTACAGTGTGGGCCGGCGATCTGTGGACTGTGTGCCACATCTTGTATTGAACATTCCAGTTTCCTCTCAAAACGTGAGAGGAAGAAAGAAGAGCAAATGATGTTACAAGAACAAACTGATCGATTCATGAGGATCGAAATATCATGAAGGGTCCGTAGGGAACAAGGAGGGAATGAGGAAATATAAATTTTTGGTCAAGTTATGTTCCCTAGCGTGTACCCCACCGTCTCCATGTACCAGCTTAAAGTACATGTAACTTCCCTCCTGTACCAGCTATGAAGACGCAAATACATTTGCGTCCAACGTTAACATGTCCTCTTTCAGATCCACCCTGAATGGATTGAATAGTCCGTTCCTAAGTATGCTATGCCAACGTCTTTTTGTAGTGTTCTTTGCACGTTTTTCAGCTCTGGCAAAGTAGGGCCTGAATTTCTGCCATCGAGCCTTTTTCTGCTTTCTGACTCCGAGAGCCTCAGCCCAGGCAGCCTCTGTACTCGTGAACTCTGACTTACTTCCAGCGCGGCCCCCGCGCTCAGCTCAGCCTGCTGCCTGCCAAGACTGACTTCAACCTTCAAATTATCTGTTCTGCTCCTCGAAAATACATTCCTGCCTACTAGTTTCAGTAAACATCCCCCCCAGCTGCAGAGCAAAGGGCCGGCCTGTCTCCGTGCAAGTAATTCATAGCCTCTGTTACCATGCTCCCATGGAAGGCCCATGCCCCCACGCTTCTCATTCAGACACTCAGGCGCTTATACACGCACTCCTCAGTCAGTATAGAATAGCTTCTGCCCCAGAGACCTTTTCCGTTCAGATAATATGGTTCCCAAACATCAGATATCAGATATGATAGAAGTACGAATTGATCTGACATGCCAGACTTCTGTCTCTTTCCGTCAGTGTAAATGTCAAGTCCCCCGCACCCTCCAGTTTCCACGTCAATCCCACGTCATGCAGCTGCGCGCTCATCCAAGCCTCCGATTTCTGCTGACATTGCAAAACTCTGCTTAGTGCCACCCCTTTGTGACACCTACTTGTGACGTTTCTAGCACACACCTCCAGTTCACGCCTAGTTCACGCCTTCTGATTACGTATTAGTAACACGTGTATGCTGTTATCTTGTCTTCTCTCAGCTGTTACGCCTACTATATTACTTTCTATGGTGTAAATTAAGTATATAAGCTATGTATTGTCAATAAAATATTGCTCTATCCCTTCTTCCACCCCTGTGGTGGGAAGAACATGATATCCAGGTCTTGACCATTCCTTTTTAAGGAATAAAACCCCTAAGAACTCTAACACCACGGACTCTGTTTTTTTCTTTCCGATTTGAGTTAATATTGATTAAGTACTTACCTGCATAGAAATTAAGACGGTAAATTAAATATTTACGACAGTTTACTGGCGTGGAGAGTGGCCCAAAACCTACTTCTACTTTCTGCTGCACGGCTACATTTGCCGTGCAGTCGAGCGCCGGTATTAATGACAGAGTTGCTTCCGGGTGCGGTCACGTGGTGACTGCGTCACTGGTTCGGGAAGCGTGACTACGGGGAGTCAGAAGGGCCGCTGGTTGCCTTGGTGATAGTATGCAAAGGGGTAGCGCATGCGTGGACAAAGTAATGAATACATTGCATCCAGAGGGGTAGCGCATGTGTGAACATGATAATAGGAGACTAGATTCTGGTCATCGGACGGCCCTGTAATAATAGGAGCATCTCTTCAGGGGAGGAGCGCTCACCTGTTTGGAGCAACAAAGTTACCTGAGCAGATGGGAAGAGATTATGCTCATACATGAAAAAATGAAACTACGTAGGAATTTAAAGGGACAAACACATGATTGTCATGAGGTTTCAGGTTCATGAGAGTATTGTGACCAAGAACCTCTCTGTGACCTCTGGCACATAAAGCTTTGCACGCCTCCGGAGCGAAATACCTCCAAAAAAGGCTGACCTCCTACCATCCAGCCAGGTCGCTGAGGTCAGAATCCTTGTTTCTTGCTGCAGTGCCTCGTGCTAAGAGGGCACGCATTGGAGGCCGCTCTTTCAGATTATTGGCGCCCCAGTTGTGGAATAAGCTGCCAGTGGCCCTGCGTAGCACCCCAAACTTGTTGGCTTTTAGGAAGGGGCTCAAAACCTGGCTTTTTACTTCTTAGTTTTTCCCTGGGCTTTTTTGGTTTCTTTCTCTCTGTCCTTTATTTGTTTTTTCTTGTTATGTTATGAGATTGGTGTGCAATTCAAAGCGTCGGGACACTCTTTTGAGTAGCCGTACGCTATATAAAATCCAGTATAACATAACATAACATAACATAACATAACATAACATAACATAAAGTAAAGTGTGTGTTTCAGGAGAGGTCACTGTTTATTTTAAGACAGAAGCCCATGGGATATTTTCATTAAGGCCCATCTTGTGGGTTGAAAGTCTATAAATCCACCACTGCTCTTTTTCAAAAAGGGGTGATTGTACATTGGGACCTGGTTGCAATTGTTCGAATTAAGTCTTAATTCCAAGCCACAACTTATGTCGCAGAGA
Organism: Lissotriton vulgaris; assembly: GCF_964263255.1. Lineage (NCBI taxonomy): Eukaryota > Metazoa > Chordata > Amphibia > Caudata > Salamandridae > Lissotriton > Lissotriton vulgaris. The sequence goes on from NC_141691.1 coordinate 1,919,247,365, forward strand.
AAAGAAGGACCTCTATGTTTCAAAAAACATTACCAATATTGCATTCTACCAAAGTAATTAGAAGCAACCAAAATGCTACAAAATTCATTCAGTCCTAAAAGGAGGTTGATATTACCGATCTCACACGAGAAACAACTATTGTCAGATGATTGAAATGCCAATTCTGGCAGAAACCATGAGATACAAACAAAGAGGAACCGGGATAGGTCCATACACAAGATGCACAGCCCATTGTGGATGAATCAAATGAATCAAAATCTCATTTTAGGTCCTCTATTACTCTTAGTTTTAAGTTGTTACTTTTCAACTCTTTCTTCAATATTTTCAATTCATTTTATGCTTTCAACTTCTTTTGACAAAATATTTGGAGCACAGAAGAGTGAAGCGTTTCCATAAGTCACAATATTTTTATTAAAAATCCAATGCATTTCGGGATATCTAAAATACAAACAATTCAATAAGACAATCAGTGTCATTATCACACTCCTCACCCGGTGACCAAGCATAAAGCACTTCATAATATATATAAACACTGTCTTGTGTGTTCCCCTTAGTTTAACAGAGAGCATCATGCTCATATACCCAACGTTTATTACTGTGAAAAAATATTCTCAACGACAAGCTCCTACATATTACGGCATTCCTGTGAATGTTATCCATCACAACCCCATGTGTTTTCCTTCATCTTTGCCACTGCATTCGACTGCACCTTTCTTCATATGTGCTGTGAATACCTTTGTATCACAAACTGTGCTACCTACACCCTCCAGTAGACATGTGCTTACTGTAAATCAGTTTCTCATACTACCTCGTCCTTCATTTCAAAATTAAAACCAACTCCTTTCATGCACATGTGCCCAATTATTATTCCGATGAAAAAATAATCTCTAAACACCAAACTCCTACATATTGCAACGTTTCAGTAATATAATCCATTGTAACCCCATATGTTTTCCTTCATCTTTGCCACTGCGTTCAGCTACACCTTTCTCCCTATGTCCCCTAAGTGCCTTTATGTTACTAACTATACTGCTTGCACCCACCAGTGAAAATACGCTTACCGTGACTCAGTTTCTCATGCTGCCTCATCCTTCATTTTAAGATAAAAACCAACTTCTTCCAGCGCTTCCTTGCGTGCCTGTATTACAGTTTAACCTTAGCATGCGGCCCCATCGGCAATAGTAATTGACGTTTTTCTGTTCTGAGCGCGCGCAATTTATTTCACAATGCCCTACCAACTGTCCACACGTGTGTTTATTTAAAGCAACACTCCTCTTTCTGCAACTTACCCTTGCACTTCGTCCACCTGTACTACGTTTCCCATCATGCATCAAGGTTTCCCCCTCTGAAGTGCCTAATCTCACGAGCCCCGTTTATTGCATAAAAGAAACACACTTTTTATAAAGTTAATTGTGTTTTACATAACCTTGGTGTAAAATGTAATGTAAATTCAACATATATGCCCAATTTCACGTCTCCACTGGAAACATTTAAATGTTCAGATCTCTTATGTTCAGAGCCGGTCCTAGGCCTTCTGAGGCCTTCTGAGGCCCCGGGCGAAAGGGAAGATGTGAGGCCCCTCTAAGTGCCTTACTGCCTGCGCAAGTGCGCTTTTCCCTACTCTGCGGGGCCGGCAGGGGGCCCCCTGAGCGCGAGGCCCTGGGCAGCTGCCCATACCGCCCATGCCTAGGACCGGCCCTGCTTATGTTTCTACATTGATTGTCATAATTCGAAACTGTGAAAACCTCCTCTGTGCAATGGATATGCATTTTCACTGCCAATGTTTCCATCTTCTTTAAGTCACCAGGAAACCAGGAGATAGCATATAATTATTACACTCACCAAATACAAATCTTCGTGATAGAATTTACCACATTCCAGGTATGGCCTGCCTGTGGTCCCATACAACATGGGCTAATAGAGAAAGGAAACAGGAGGAGAAGCGGAGATCTTCAATTAGAGTTAGTCAATCATCTTTATTCTACTATCAAAGATAGTATTCAATAGTTCCTACAAGAGGAGGTCTCAGGTTGTAACAATAGACCATCCAGAAACAACCATGAATTATTATAAAGCTGTATACCTAAAAATAATTAATTTTTCTCATGTAAATCACGTATGCTTCAGTCGTTTGTCCTAATATATGGACAGATTTCTGTAAAAAAGGAAAAAAGAGAATACAATAACGATTTCTACACCATAAAAAATGCACTCCCACATTTCAGATAGTCTATTTACGGATTATAAACCTAATAGTTGAGAGGATTACATAAAACTGAAAAAGGGATTCCTCATAGACAGATGAAATCTTCATCTCACTTTACTACCAGTTCATATTACAGCAATTACAGGGGAGCGAGAGAGACATAAAACATTTTACAACATATGTCACAGAAACTATCCGGGCCTAATCACTGTAGTATAAGCTCACTCGGGCCAACAGTCAAGTTACCTCAGAGAGACTATAAGTCAGGTCCAGGCCAAAGAAAAATATATTCAATTCTGAAAACAAAACGACAATATTTAGTCAATCAAAATAAAACAGGGTTATTATCTTCACTTCTAGAAGGCAAAATTACAATATAATGCATGTTACATAGTCATACATTATACTTAGTCCTGCATATTTAGCGTGGTTTTTACTTCCAGATTTAGGAAACCGATCATTTTAAACAAACAGTATATAAGGTATCAGTGGTCTTTTAGATCAAATATAAAAGTTCCTTACTCAAATGTAAATATTATAAAATGCTCTTTTTAAATTACACAGCAGAGTAATACATGCACCCAGTATATTTACACGGCGCATTAAACTCATAACAAACAAAGTCACAGTTAAAAACGACAAATTCGAATGAACGATAATAAAAGCGAGGGTCAGAGATTTAACCCAAAATCAATCGCTCACTCATTCACTACTAAATGTGCAGCAGAGTAGTATATGCCCCCAATATATTGACAGGGCACATGAAACTTGTAAAAAATACAGTCACAGTTTAAAAATGACAAGTCGAAGGACCGGTGCAAATACCCAAGGTCAAAGATTTATCCCAACTTCAAATGCTATCTCATTTAGGCAAACGATTTTACCTTGGAGAGTACTTCCACCGTCTTCTTCGGTATTCAAAAAGTAAGTCACCCAAGTTTGTAAACTCGCGGGTTAAAATAGTCGACACCGGTACCTGGTTTCCGGTTTGGAAAGTAACGACGGACTGTATATTCCAAACTCTATCTGAAATAAGCGCAATTTTGAAGTGGTATAGCACCTCACAATATCAAGTCTATTATGCAGGCCATATCACATACTCAACATTAGATTCAAGTGAAAGTTCCCAACCGCCAGAGTTCCTAAAAAATAAATCCAAATCAATACCTCGTGGGCAACTCTCCTAGGGACCTATACTCGGTCAGCACAATCCAACAAAAAACGAGTAGTCGATGATTATCGGCAATAGGCGCCATTTCGGAATGATATAGTGCCATAATATTTACAAAAATAACATATACCAACAATCACATAGTTAGTGTAGATATGACGGAACAGTCCTAATATTCAAGACATCAAATTGGCGAATGAAGTAAAAATTAAGCATCCAAGCTCTGCCGCAAGTAAAATACATAGTCGCCTTCTTGTAGTGTAGCCGACTGTCATATATAGTCACTATCAGTAGTTATATGATATTCAACTAATGTTTAGCCCATATCATAACGCAGTACAATTTGTATCATCATAAGCAAAATACAAAGTCACCTTCTTGAAATGTAGCCAACTGTCAATAGTGAATGGAGTTCAACTAATATTAGCTCGTATCATGTTGGGTACAGTTTGCATTATCACTTTAATTTGTATTAAGCAGCAATAAATTATTTAAAAGTAACACTGGGCCCGATTCACAGAATGAACTTACTACTTTTGGCATTCACAGAATGCACTTACTACTTTTGGTATTCACAGAATGAACTTACTCATTTCGGTATTCACAGAAGTTAGGACTACTAACTTTAGGACTCCTAAATGCCTTCTGTGAATACCGAAAGTCTTAAAATTAGAATTTTTCTCAATTTAGTAGTAGTAAAGTTAGGACTACTAACTTTAAGACGCCTAAATGCCTTCTGTGAATACCGAAAGTCTTAAAATTAGGATTTTTCTCAATTTAGTAGTAGTAAAGTTAGGACTACTAACTTTAGGACGCCTAAATGCCTTCTGTGAATACCGAAAGTCTTAAAATTAGGATTTTTCTCAATTTAGTAGTAGTAAAGTTAGGACTACTAACTTTAGGACGCCTAAATGCCTTCTGTGAATACCGAAAGTCTTAAAATTAGGATTTTTCTCAATTTAGTAGTAGTAAAGTTAGGAGTCCTAACTTTACTACTACTAAATTGAGAAAATTCCTAATTTTACGACTTTCGGTATTCACAGAAGGCATTTAGGAGTCCTAAAGTTAGTAGTCCTAACTTTACTACTACTAAATTGAGAAAAATCCTAATTTTAAGACTTTCGGTATTCACAGAAGGCATTTAGGAGTCCTAAAGTTAGTAGTCCTAACTTCTGTGAATACCGAAATGAGTAAGTTCATTCTGTGAATACCAAAAGTAGTAAGTGCATTCTATGAATGCCAAAAGTAGTAAGTTCATTCTGTGAATCGGGCCCATTGTCCACTACGCTGAATGAAAATAACATTGTCCACTATGCATGCTTGATACCCAATTAGAGTTTGGGGTATCCAACATTTCAACTTTTGTCTTGAGTTCAGCTATTAACAGTTTTAAGGGGGGAAGGTACAAGAATTAAGGGGGGTAAAGATACAGATTTACACCACCGTGCGAAGCACCAATCATCAGTTAATTAAATGATGTTGGTAGTTGGAAGTATGTGAAAGATAGTGTTGTATAGCATTTTATATAGTCATCATCGTGATGGCGTTCACGTTGAAGGGAATTCATTGGCTAATGAGGCAGCGAAGGCAGCTGTGCAAACGGCTTCCATAGCTGCAATTACTCGTTCAAAAAAGAAAATAGACAGCGAAACAATGCTAGCAGTCAAAGCCTTAATGGAAGATAGCTATGCAGCGTTACCTCTAAACTATCCACTTACGTATACATACATAATTGATGCCAACTCTGTTCCTTTTGCACAAATTCCTGGAGTGGGGGACAGAGTAATCCCAAACAGGAACCAGAGAGGTGCTTTGGTTCACAGAGCACATATGGGAGAGGGTCTGAGACATCAAGGGATCTTAGAATCTCTAATAGAATTAGAAGAGATGTACTGGTGGCTGGGAATGAGCATCGAAGTTTACAAATTTGGAATCAACTGTGATACCTGTTACAGAGATCATAACTTTGAAAGCCACCAGGTACCTGACTACAGTGTAGCCAGCCCAGTACAGACACCACTGTTAGACAGCATTAGACTATCTACGTGCAGACGTCGCCATAGACGTAGGCGGTTCCATAAATATTAAGACAAGATTCATTTGGATGTGGCCCCAGGGCTCGGCTGACGCCAGAACTGTTATAAAAGATTTGCGAGTCTTTATCGGCACATACGCAATCGGCACACTACATTCTGACCAGGGTCCTGCGTTTAGCTCAAAAGCTTACAAGGAGGCCATGGCTAGCTTGGGCGTTCCATTGCGGTTTTCGAGTCCTTTCCATCCTGAGGGAAATGCGGTAGTGGAAAGAAAAAAATGTGACATAAAGGAATCTATAACAGCTAGGGTATTCGGTTCGGGTGACGGGTGGATCAAACATCTAAATAGTGTTCAAAGAGGTCTTAATAATTTGCCAAGAAATTCTCTGGGGGGAATCACTCCATATAAACTACTATTTGGTACAAAAATGCTTATCCAGGACCTTGATTGTCAAACTTCAGTGGTGGAACTGAAACCCTTTGATATCAAAGACCGTTTTGCTGTTTTACAGGACTTAAATAAAACAAGAAGAAGTCTGAGTAACACAACACAAAAGCCGACGACCACTGAAGAAAAACCACCTGTCCCAGCAAAACCTGTCTGGATTCCAAAGATTGGGCATCTAGTCAGGGAAAAGATCAGGGTAAAGAAGGAATTTGGGCCTTCTTATAGAAAAGCAGAACCTGTCTTAGCAATTCTTGGAACAAGATCAGTGTTACTTCCGCTTCTTGCTGGAAAAAGGGAGAACAGAACAGTATCAATTGACCTGGTAAAACCACATCATGTGGCCAATAATAAGTAGTAGGCCCAGTGGACTCCCAAGAAGTAGCAGACGACCAAATCTGGCTACTATTTAAGAGGTTCAAACTGAAAGACGTATCACCTTTGATAAACCTGCAGTGAGAAAAGAAGGACTTTGTAACACAGCCATGGAACTCGTCCCTCTTGATACCCAAATATCAGTTCGTCAAGAAACTCCTGTATACAATGATGTAGCACCTGACTATACAAACATGTCAAAGGAGGAAGCAACTCCAGTGATATCAAAAAATCCGGATGCGATACTAACTATTGACAGAACTGCTTCTGGCTATTTTATCAACTTCGATGACTTTTCTGAGGATCCCAGTGAACCTGAGACTACACCAGTAAATAAAACTTTTAAAGAAAAAATAACAGAACTCTTTCATCAACTTGAAATAACGTATCTGGTTTCACCATGGGTTGAATTTTGGATTGTGTTAGGTGTACTTTTTCTCCTACTTTGGCTCATTCTTGTTTTAAGTCTGGGAAAAATAATATATGGAAAATATAGTACAATGGACACAGCAAGTCAGAACATCAACTTACTTCTGCAACCTTACAAATCATCTCATCGTGAACGAAGAGACCTCTCATCAGTGAACATCACAGCCATTCCTATACCTCGTGGTATAGCATGGGACACAACTGACTATGAAATTCTGGGCCCGTTGGAACTGTTGAAAATTCCACACCAGTTCAAGGTTTCTTTAAGTGATTTTGTTTGATCAAGCACCTTTTTAGATGATTGGGACGTTGAAACTGTTAATATTATGATGTCAGACTTAGCAATGTGAGCAAAATTTCAAAAACATGAACACCTAGAAGGTTCAACAAGATATGAAGAAATGTATTATTATAATCATTTTGGTCACCATTATTTGCACAAATCTGTAAATGCTACGAATGTTTTGGCTTATAACCAATAGGAACATTGTCCGACGCCGCCAAAAGGCAGCTCTAAAACAGTTTATGAGAAATTTCCATACTTTACAGGTTTTATTATGACAAATCCAGAAACGTTTTATTTTAAAAATATAAATAAGACAGGAATGAAAACAATGTTGACCAACACTAAACACATTTATTCTGAAAACTTTTATGCTCAGCTGTCTACATTAGGTTTAAACTTTTTGAAAGACAACATTGAGACAAAAACTGTCTGGGGCACAAAAGAATGGCAGGTGCAGGGTTTAGAAGCCTTGTTCAGAGCCTGCATTATACCAGAACAAATTATATTTTTGAATGACACAGTTCAACAAGCGTGGAAGGGTATACTCAGACGTGAGTCCCTAGCTCATTGCACCATCAGGATTCAAGCAAGCCGGGCCGAAGACGGCTGAAATGCCAGAAACCGGTCCCCGGTAGCTTGTTTCCTTCCCAGTGAAAGAATTGGCTTGGTAGTTTGGTTTGCCCTGTTCCCATGATACACTGGGCCAGGGACAGACTAATTTGCATATAGCCAGGTTCTGAGCTGGGATGGTGCAGTGAGCTAAAAAACGGTGTTGGATTAAGCCCTGATCTCTTGACTGGGTGAGAGTATTCTGCTTAATTCAGAAACTCTGTCCATCACCACCCCCTGTTGTTTAATTAAACAGTTCAACAAACATCATATCTTGGCTTAGCTAAGATAAAAGATTTAAACAAACCTACCTTACCTAAAGCCACACCTGACGGTAATGGCACTGCAGATGAGGAGGTAGACGTAAAACAGATTTTAAAACACAACAGAACCAATCCTGATTGGAAACAATGGTTAATCTGGCCCATAGACACGAATAACCATCAAGATAGTCAAAGGGATTTGGAGCACCCTGCTGACACGTCATAGCTGAATTACCTCATGCATCATGGTCGATGTGGTTCAATGTTGCTCACTTCACACACAGTTCTCACAGTTTGTTGGCCAGTGCCAGTACCAGTATTCTTTTCAAGTGTATCCCCAGACACGTGTTTCTAGATTCCTATTTCATCAGTGGGGAAAAATGTTCGTAGGTCGCTGGACGTGCTGCCGCAGTTTCCTCAGGGTTAGTGCCACTCTCAGCGCGCAGGTGCTCACAGAGCTCGTCAGCTCACGGCCCACGGGAACCATCCTAAACAGTCAAAGGGATTTGGAGCACCCTGCTGACACGTCACAGCTGAATTACCTCATGCATCATGGTCGATGTGGTTCAATGTTGCTCGCTTCACACACAGTTCTCAGTTTGTTGGCCAGTGCCAGTACCAGTATTCTTTTCAAATGTATCCCCAGACACGTGTTTCTAGATTCCTCTTTCGTCAGTGGGGTAAAAAGTTTGTAGGTTGCGGGACGTGCTGCCGCAGTTTCCTCAGTGTTAGTGCCACTCTCAGCACGCAGGCGCTCACAGAGCTCGTCAGCTCACGGCCCATAGGAGCCATCTTAAACAGTCAAAGGGATTTGGAGCACCCTGCTGACACGTCACAGCTGAATTACCTCATGCATCATGGTCGATGTGGTTCAATGCTGCTCGCTTCACACACAGTTCTCACAGTTTGTTGGCCAGTGCCAGTACCAGTGTTCTTTTCAAGTGTATTCCCAGACACGTGTTTCTAGATTCCTCTTTCATCAGTGGGGAAAAATGTTCGTAGGTTGCTGGACGTGCTGCCGCAGTTTCCTCAGGGTTAGCGCCACTCTCAGCGCGCAGGTGCTCACAGAGCTCGTCAGCTCACGGCCAACGGGAGCCATCTTAAACAGTCAAAGGGATTTGGAGCACCCTGCTGACATGTCACAGCTGAATTACCTCATGCATCATGGTCGATGTGGTTCAATGTTGCTCGCTTCACACACAGTTCTCACAGTTTGTTGGCCAGTGCCAGTACCAGTACCAGTATTCTTTTCAAGTGTATCCCCAGACACGTGTTTCTAGATTCCTCTTTCATCAGTGGTGAAAAATGTTCATAGGTCGCAGGACGTGCTGCCGCAGTTTCTTCAGGGTTAGTGCCACTTTCAGCGCGCAGGTGCTCACAGAGCTTGTCAGCTCACGGCCTACGGGAGCCATCTTAAACAGTCAAAGGGATTTGGAGCACCCTGCTGACACGTCACAGCTGAATTACCTCACGCATCATGGTCGATGTAGTTCCATGTTGCTCACTTCACACACAGTTCTCACAGTTTGTTGGCCAGTGCCAGTACCAGTATTCTTTTCAAGTGTATCCCCAAGATTGATTCATGAACAAAACAGAAGGGTTAAAAATCAATAGGCCAGATCCAAGATACTTCCAGAGACAACATCCAGGGATAGTCACCACATACTGTGTGAGAAAACTATGCCTTGATTGGCTACAGAAATCCACACTTCCAGAAATTAAACAACACTTATATCTATATAAAGACGTTGACTTACGAGACATTTTACTTGGGCCTCGTAAACAATGTCAAAAACGTTTCATATACGTCGGTATATACGCTGCGTACAACGAAGCTTGGAAAATAATGCAGAAAAATACGAGAAATTGATCGTATTAATTTAGAGAAAGCACTCTCTGTAGTGGACAATGGGTTAACTACTCTGCCCTCCAGAATTTATTCTTTGGACAGCATTGTATCATCTGCCATCGACATAATAGAGCAGGACTTGCTAATGCTACAACATTGCCAGTCTCAATTACGTTCTATAATGCTGCTAGGCTGGACGTTACAAAATCTCCGTTCAGGCTACATGGCATGGCGTCTAACCAATACCACGTCATTGTTTACTGTATTTAACCTTACAGATAAACAAATCTCTTTGGCAAAAAGAGGAGCAGACTATACGGTGCTGAGCACTGAAAAACTGGAAAGATTACCATTAACTGTTTCTGAGAAGCCTGTCATTGAATGGATAATACATGGCACCATCTCGATACCAGTGACGATTTTCCAATTTCAGTATTGTCTACAGCATATACCAGCAGGCCTGTATGAAAGGTTGGGTAAAGGATATGTTGTACTTGACCCTTCTGGCAGGTTCGCCCCTAAACATTTTGCTTTTAATGGTGACCTGGTGGTAGTGATTTTTGGTTTCTGCGCACTTTCACTGTGTCCCAGTGGAAAGTGTGTGCGCACTCTGAGTGCGTGGAGTTAGGTTGGCCCGCCCTCCCATAGGAATGCATGGGGAATGTCTGTGTCTCTGGTAGTTTCTGATGCATGAGGTGTGCAGGCTCGGGTTTGGTATGTGCGGACTCGTGTGATTGAATGCTTCGCAATGATGTATGCGGCATGATTGTGACTTGTGTGGAAGTGCCACTTCTAGACATGGCTGTGCGTGTGCTGTAAAGGTGCTAGCGTGTGATTGGCTGGGGCTGGCTGGGATGCCAGGCTCCATGAGTCATGATGGGTCTGCCCCGTTGTGAGTGTGGAGATTAGCATGCTGATGGCTGGGGAGGAGTGCACCTGGGTCCTGAATAGGGTTGGGCTTTCCCCACACAGTGCTGGCTCCGCCCCCTGTTGTGCTTCTAATGACCCTAGCCCTGCCAGCGAATAGAGTGAGGGGCTGAGCACATCAAGAGTGCTCACCAACCAGCTACGACTGGTTTCTCTCCTCACCCTGAACTAAGACAAAGGATTTATTGGTATAAAAAGAGGCTGTGTCCCCAATGAAAATGTTCTCTTCCAGGATCCTGAGTGGGCTGCTGCTGTTGCTGGGCAGGAGGACCGCCACTTGGATTGCCTCCCTGCCTGGAGGCCCAGTGAGCTGCCTCTGGGCCCAGCCTTGCCCCCCTGCCTACCTAGGAACTTTGCTGGAACCTTGTTGGGCTTATAGCGCCTGGGAGCGCTGTATTTGCTTTCTAGCGCGGAGAGCGCTTTACTTTTACCTCTAGCGCCTGGAGAGGCTTTATTTTATCCCAAAGCGCCTGAGAGCGCTGTATTTTGTCCTTTAGCGCTGGGAGCGCTTTATTTTCACTTGGGCCGTTATTGGTGCACTAGCGCAGGGAGCGCTTTATGGTGTGCTAGCGCTTGGGAGCGCTTCCGTCACTTTGGCTGGTGCCCACCCGTATTTGCCCCACCTGGATTGCTGCCTCGAGGGTGCCCAACCCTCATTAGGCCAAAGCGCATCATCCCCTGCAGTACGGGGAGACCATACGCGGGGTGGGGATCAGAAGCGCACCGCAGTACGAACCGTACAAGCCTAGTATGACTCGTACCCTTGGTTCGCCAAACCTAGGGAGTACGCGTCTCACGCGGGTGCGTGAGACTCGGTAGGCTCCTGTGCCGGTGAGCCTACGAGGCGTACTGCGAGGCGTAATGGGCGCAGAAGTTCGAGGCGTACTTAGGCCCGCAGTAAAGCTTTGTGAAGCGTACGCTCGAGGCGTACTGAGGCCAGTATCGTGGGTTTGTGCAGTGTACGCTCGAGGCATACTGAGGCCCGTATCGTGGGTTTGTGCAGTGTACGCTTGAGGCGTACTCAGGTCCGTATCGTGGGTTTGTGCAGTGTACGCTTAAGGTGTACTGATGCCCGTATCGTGGGTTTGTGCAGTGTACGCTCGAGGCGTACTGAGGCCCGTACCGCACCTGTGTAAGAGTACGCTCGAGGCTCCAGAGAGAAGCCATCCCGGGAAGCAGCATCCCGGATGAAGCAGAGACCGCGGCAACAGGAGTCTGCCCCTCCAGTGCTAGGTCCTCGCAGCACTCAGGGTAGAGCGGCCGCGGCAGACAGCGGGCCGCTCCCCTATCCAGGTGGCACCTGTTGTTCTTGGAGCCATGAGAGGCTCAAGGCGCCATTTGTCTCAGAGCCCACGAGAGGCTCAAAGCGCCCCAGTTGTTTTTAGAGCCCAGAGAGGCTCAGGGGCATCACTTTGTTTTGTGAGCCCAGAGAGGCTCGTGGGGCATATTTATTTCTATGAGCCACAGAGGCTCAGGGGGCATTCTGTTCTTGTGGCAGAGCCACCCCAGAAGGCAGCGGGCCGTTCCCACCTTGCCCCCCCTTGTTGTTTGCTCGAGCCCAGAGAGGCTCAGGGGGCCATTCTGTTGTTCAGAGCCTGGGAGGCTCCAACGTTGTCCCCCAACATTGTCACACAGCTGCCCAGCACTTTGTGGGCAGCTGCCACGTTTAGGTCCCCTGACTTTGGGACACAGGGCGTCCTAGCCCCTGCGAGGCCAGTTGGCCAAGGGACATTCACAGGTGGTGACTCATGTGAGTTTGACGCAATTGTGTTTTCCTGCACCTCTGAATGTGTTTTTAGGCATCATGTGCCTTGTTTTTACACCGCTGAATGTAGGTTCTGCATCATGTGTTTTCTTGCCCTACACCTCTGAATGTGTTGTTTATGCATCATGTGTAATGTGCTTATACCCCTACAGGTACTGTGATACTTAGGTGGTTGTTCTTGCTAGTACAGGTGGTGCTAGTGAGGTCCTGGTTCCCTGCGTGACCTGTTCCTAAGGTGGTTAGGGTTGCGTAGGTGGTACTGACCTGTTACACGTAGTTACTGGTTATGTTCTATTTTGTGCTACAGTGATTTTATATTCTATGCTCTAAGTGCTAATTCTACCCAGTGCTAAGTTCTAAAAGTGCCCACCAGACCTAGCGGCTTGCCTGGAGGATGTAAAGAGCTGGATGATGAGCTCATGTCTGAAGCTCAACGATGACAAAACTGAGCTCATGCTCCTTGGCCCGCCGGCCCCCTCCACACTGGAGCTGATATGGCCCTCAAGCATGGGTACGCCCCCACTCCCCAGGGACAACATCAAAAGCCTGGGAGTATGGCTCGATAAATCGCTGAGCCTTAACACACAGGCCACAAAGGTGTCAGCCACCTGTTTCGGCCTCCTCAGGGTGATTAAAAAAATCCTTCCCCTCCTCCCATTCGAAGCCAGACAAATTGTCATACAGGGCTTGATCCAATCCCGTCTGGATTTTAATAATGCCCTTTATCTAGGAGCCCCGGACTACACCCTACAAAAGCTTCAGCGCACTCAAAACTGTGCTGCCCGGGCGCTTCTGGGAGTCCCTCGGAGGACCTCAATAAAAACTGGCCTAAAAACTTTACACTGGCTGCCTGTTAGGGACAGAGTGAAGTTCAAGGCTCTCTGCATCGCCCACCAGACTTTCTGGAAAACGGGCCCAGAAATCAACTGCTCCTTGAGTTCTCCATACCTGTTGAATAAGACTCTTCGTTCCTCAACTGCTACACTAGCCAAAATCCCTAGAATATTCAGAACCAGAGCAGGAGGACGTTCGTTCTCATACAATGTATCCAAACTTTGGAACACCCTCCCTCTGCAGATGCGAAACAATGTCAACCTCACTAGCTTCAGGAAACAGCTTAAAACCCTCCTGTTCAACAAATAGTAACCTTTAGAGGGCAGTTTCTGTTTACCTCCAGCGCCTGGACGCCTCAGGGCAACTGCAGCGCTATACAAATCTAATTTTCATTTCATTTCATTTCATTCCTGACAGTGGTCCATGTGTCTTGTACATATCCCCTGTAATTTCTGCCCGTGCGTGTTGGCACATTGTAAAGTGTGTGTTCTTATCTAATGTGTTTTGGTATAATACAAAGGCTATTTTTATATAACCTTGTGTTGAGTTTCCTTTGTGGTGGGCCTTGGGTTTTGTTGCTGGGTGCGCGCGCAAACACTTAACCTACATAGCCTCAAAGTTTAGCCTTGCTGCTCGCGCCACGTTACCTAGAGGGTGAGCAGGGGTTATCTTGGCGTGCAACTCCCTTGCCCTGACTTGGGAGTGGTGGTCTCTGACTGACTTTGGCGCAAGCCCTGGCCAGCCAGGGATCCCATTTCTAACAGGATACATTAAGTCAACCTGGACTTTACCATACACACACAGATGTTGGAGTGGAGGAAAGGAGGTATTTCTTAGTACAAACCGTGATACCTGGAAATGCTCTATAAATAAGCTCCAGGATATCAGAGGAGCAGAATGAGCAGGTTTTCGCATTAAGGTCAATGACCCTAGGCCCGAATAAGGAATTTTTTGAAGTATTGGGGAGGTACTCAGTAACTTGGCCCTTAGATTTTCCAACTTCACTCTACTTGGGGACATTATTCTCCATATTGACTCTCCTACAGATTTGGCAGCCACTTTGTTTAAAGACACAATGGATGAATTAGGCCTAAAAGTACTTACATTGAACCCAACGCACAGGGCAGGACATTTCTTAGATTGCATTTGCTCTAACCTGGCTACGCTCAAAGTAAACCCTCCTATGGTCCAGACATGGTCAGATCACTCACTGATCCCTTTTAACTTCTCACTAGAGGAGGGAGCTAAGGGCGTCTGACTACTATAGCCAGTGATTGCAGGCCTTCAATGACAGGAAACCCGATAATTGATAATAACCGCTCCAGGGAATGGATGCTTGCTCTTAAAGATAAAGCTGGCCACATTAACGATAGAAACAGGTTGAGCCAAAAAAGATTATCTGTCCCCTGGTTTAATCACACATTAAAAGAAAAACAAAGAGAGGTGCGAGCCCTTGAACGCAGGTGGCGAAAAGACTATCAAGATGAGGAACGCGGTAGATACAAGATAGCAAGAAGTCAAAATCATGCCCTGATTAAGGAGGCTAAAAGTACTTTCTATACTGCAGCAATAGAAGCGGTAAACAACAAATAAAAATCGATTTTTAATATAGTGAAAGGTTTTAATAACCCAAAAATTCTGCTGCGGGAAATCCCTCTGTCTGAAAAACTCTGCAATACTATAGCGGACTTTTTCGAGAAAAAAAAGTACAGGTACTCACCAAAGAGTTTGTCGCACCTAATATAAAATCAGCGGAAGAAGGGAGCATTTTAAGCTCACACTTGGACAATATGGCGACTTTTCGGCCAATTAATTTGGAGGAAACTCGCCAGGCTATACTGACGATCAAGTCAGGATCGCCGTTTGACTCATGCCCCCCTACTGTTCTACAAGGGCTTGTAGACACGGTTAACCCTGTAATCAATAGTATTGTAAATGCATCATTGGCCACTGCAACTATTCCCTCTGAATGGAAACTTGCGGCAGTTAAGCCTTTGCAGAAAAAACAAATAGCAGATCCCACCACGCTAACAAATCTCAGACCCGTTGCTTCGCGTGCTATGTAAACTAACAGAATCCTTTGTGAACAAACAAGTCACAAAGTTCCTTGAGTAAAACAACGCCTGGCACCCAAATTAATCGGGCTTTAGAGCCCAACACTCCACTGAATCTGTACTCCTGTGTACCACTGATACCATTCGAACAGCTTTGGATCAGGGCAAGTAGGCTGTACTGATATTATTAGATCTGTCGGCAGCCTTCAACAATGTCTCACATAACATCCTGATTGACCGGCTAACAACATCTGGCATAACAGGAGTCGTGTTGGAGTGGATTAAGAACTTTCTGAGTGACAGGCGGCAAGTAGTCACCCTTAGTGATTTCTGCTCAAGGGAAAAAACGCTCACATCAGGAGTTCCTCAGGGCTCTAGTTTGAGCCCGACGCTCTTTAATGTTTACACTACCCCTCTGATCAAGCTGATATCGTCCTTTAGGATGGATGTTATTGCGTATGCGGACGATACGCAGCTTATCCTAGTCCTGGATAAAGACACTAAGGACTGGGAAGAAAATCTTAAACGCTGCTTGTCGGCCACTTTTGATTGGATGGGAAAGAATCATCTGAAGTGTAACATGGGAAAGACGGAAATCCTGCCATTGGGCCCGCTAAATGATTTTATCCCCAAGCTACGGTGGCCCGAGAATGTGGAGGTACCACCAAATATGACTATAACTCACGTAACTTAGGCATCAAATTTGATGCTGCTGTCGTTTAAACAACAGGCGTTGTCAGTAGATGGTACCTGTTTAAACGTCATTAAAGGTCTAAGAAAATTCTTTGATCTTCTCCCACTATCAGCTAGGAAAATGGTAGCGGTTGCCCTCATAACATCGAGACTCGACTATTGCAATTCTCTATATGCAGGAACAAACAAGATGGTTACTCACAGGTTGCAAATGGTGTAGCATGCAGCCGCCAGGCTGGTTCTAAAATGGCCAAAGAGATCTTCAGCATCGGCCGCATTAAACACTCTGCACTGCTTACCAGTGGTCAAACGAGTGCTGTTCAAAGTTCTGGTAATCACCTTTAGGGCCTTTCACTCGCAAGGAACTAAGTATATACAAAATAGGTTTTCCCGATACCACCCATCGCGCACCCTGAGGTCATCCAAGGCCAACCTGCTGGTCATCCCGACCTTTAAACTCAGCTCAAGGGGTGGCAAATCTCTGCCAGTCCTGGGGTCCAAGGCATGGAACAAACTCCCACCACATCTCCGTGCTATGAAGCAGGAATCGGAATTCAGAAAGGCATTAAAAACCTGGATTTTTAGTCTCCCAGACACCTGCGCACGTGCACTAGTATGAGGACTCTGGTCACACTGCTGATTGCAGCCGGACCAGATTCTCGATCCATTCTGGTCCATGTAGGCACCAAGATGCTCCTTGGAGTGATAGTTGCGTGATACAAAAACCAATTTACATTACATTACATTACATTATATTACAAAAAATTGTAAAAACTCACTAAGGGGTACACTTTTATGTGAAGGTATTAATTACATGGAGTACTCAAACAACAAGCGGGGTTGCTGAACTGTTCCTGGTAGGAAAGGAGATTGGCTGTACCGAAGGTGTATATTAACACCCTTGGGCATCCATTAGGTTGGACATGTTTGCCTCACACACCCCGAGGGATGTCATGCTTCATCATCGGCGGTTGCTCCTCGTCGGGGAGGCGGTGCAATCCCCGACGGGCTCACCTCAAAGAGGGGCTCTTTGGCGGAGATCTTTTTGTCCAGCTGCCTGTTGATGAAGTGTGGGTATGTGGGCCAGGGCAATAGTATCCTAAAAATGGAAAGGTGAGGTTTAAAATATAGTAGAGGGTCCCGGAAAAAACTTTATTCTGGAGGTCCTCCTACTATTATTAAAAGGGTGTAGTATAGTTTGTTGGGTCACGGAGAGTTACGTGCCGTGTTTCAAACTAGACTAATGTGATGGTCGGTCAACATGTTTCTCGCTTGGGATTTTCCCGCGATTCTTCAGGACCTGGTGAAAGTGTGGGTTAAAAGCAGGGACATGCTAGTGTCATGAACCTAGTGTGATTACCTCAGGGGAATCCTGTGCCTAAAGGTCCTGGACTAATAGCCACCTGAGTTATCGGCGGGTCGGTACAACAGAAGTTGCCTATAGTTCAGGCTCAAGTTATCCGTGTCCGTGCTGAGTCACCTACCCATCACATTAGTCTAGTTTGAAACACGGCACGTAACTCTCCGTGACCCAACAAACTATACTACACCCTTTTAATAATAGTAGGAGGACCTCCAGAATAAAGTTTTTTCCGGGACCCTCTACTATATTTTAAACCTCACCTTTCCATTTTTAGGATACTATTGCCCTGGCCCACATACCCACACTTCATCAACAGGCAGCTGGACAAAAAGATCTCCGCCAAAGAGCCCCTCTTTGAGGTGAGCCCGTCGGGGATTGCACCGCCTCCCCGACGAGGAGCAACCGCCGATGATGAAGCATGACATCCCTCGGGGTGTGTGAGGCAAACATGTCCAACCTAATGGATGCCCAAGGGTGTTAATATACACCTTCGGTACAGCCAATCTCCTTTCCTACCAGGAACAGTTCAGCAACCCCGCTTGTTGTTTGAGTACTCTACACACGGGCACACGCTGAAACTGGACCTTCCACCTCCCCTTTTGAGGTGGTAATCGGTGCCCGTTCGATCCATTGATCACACTCCCTCTTATTTGACGACGATTAATTACATGGAGCCTGCAAAGGTTCTTTACATAACCTTTCTTGCCACATGCACGGTACTCAATTTGCGTGATAGAACCAATTTTCAGGCAGCTTTCCAATGGGAGCTTTGTTATGCTCAATGATCACAGCTGTTGTGGTATGTTGCCAGGGAAAGCCTAACTGGTTAGTGTGTCGGCCAGGGTCACTTGTTGTATGCAAGTATTGTATCCAAAGAGTAATACAGACAGGGAGACGGCATTATGGCCTTCACTGAATATCTCTTCTATACAAATTGATACTTTAAGCAGAATGAAAGCCATTCTTTTGCAAAAAACTGTGCCACTGACCTCGTCTAGAGAAACGTATGATCTGCAAGTTGCAAGGACTTCTGCAGAGATACATGCATTATTATCAACAAACTGCCCAGTACATTTCACAGAAATGTTAGGTCAAATCTTAAACATGTCTGATAGCAGTGGCATCGCACATGTATTTAAGACGATCTTTTCGGGACTGTTAATACCATTCGAAGCAGTCCTCTGCATTTCTCCAAAATTTCGTGCACTCTGTGTTCGGCGGCCTGCCTCTCGTTTTTGGACTCGTAGCAGGAATTCTATTTTTGTTCCTTCTGCTCCAAAATTGCAAGTCCAGTCACCAATGATACCCAGACTACCATGGAACAAGCCCTCCTAGCCATGCGGTATCGTGAAAGAATTACACAGATTCTTGGCTTGGCTCGTTTAAGAGATCTGATTACCACTTGGTTCCTTTTGTTCAGACCAATCTGTCAAGATTGCATCTTATCTGTTCTACGATGCCTGCTTTGCAGAGAAGAATGCGTGTTAGACATCTGTCTTACACTCCCGTCAGCACTGCCAACGGATGTTGACGCCTTGCTAGGTCCGGTAACGACTCATGCATCGTGTTGCCCCCAACGGCTGCCAATCCTGATGACGGCATTTAGTGAGATCTCACCAGCGAATCCATCTATTGGCGAGGTACGTGGAACAACAGGCACACAGGTACCATCTACACCGAACATTTCTAATGCGAATGACGCGGACGGCGATGTTTCACATCTATGCACATTTGATCTACTTGACAAAGTAGTTCCACTTTCACCAACAGTGGTAGACGGTTTCTTTTCCAGCTTAGATGATTTGATGTTTTCTCTCAACACCGAGAATAACTTTTGAAAGTGCACACAGCGTTCCATGAACTCTGAAATTTGGCCTTCGGTTTTTCAAAACAAACCCTCTAACTTGGGAACTCTATGTTTCTACAATCTAATTTGAAAACTTTTTCTCTTCATCCCAGAATAGACCCTTTTATTTATTTATTTGCGGTTTTTTTGGAGCGCAACACTCATCCCAAGGGATATCACGGCGCTTATACCAAGCAGAAACTACTGATGACTGATACTGAGAAAGTTTAAAAATTGGGGAAGAGGTGGGTTTTCAACTTTTTTCGGAACAGGAGATAATTTGTGGTATGTCTCAAGTCAATAGGGAGCTCATTCCACCTTTTTGCTGCCAAGTAAGAAAAGGAACGACCACCTGTTCTAACTTCATAAATACGTTTGGTCCTAACCAATGCCGATTGAAGTGAACGTAGGTTCCTAGTGGGGACATAAAATTCGATCTTCCCTTGAAGAATAGTGGGACCAGTCTTATGCAGAGCCCTATGGGCATGGCTGAGCAATTCAAAGGCAGCTTTGGCACAAAGTAATCTTCTTAAAGTAGAACGATTGTTAGATAACAAGTGATTCATTTGATACTTCCTACAGACAGATATTTGGCATTATCTCATAAAAACTTTAACTGTTTATATATTATGCTATGAAATGGTCTTGATTTTTCTTTTTCTTTCTGTAAATTTAGGGCCATTTCATAACTGTCATTTCATGTTTCAAGTTTCATTTAGATAGCCTTTGTTAATGCCAGCCATTGCTTGTAAAATAAGTACAATACAAATACTCATGTACGTATATAAGCCATGTTTAATGCATTTCATGTATTTTTGGTGGAATTATGAACACATGCTTTAGTTATGTTTTTTATGCTTATAGATTTAGTAATATTAGACATAATAAGTGGAGTGGGTGTTGATTGCGTTTTAGGACCCTAGTGTAATTTTCCCGATTCATGCCGTTATAGAGGTATAAAACACTGTCGGCCACATGCATCATCAGCACATTTTGCGATTCCTTATTTGCGAAAAAAGGGAATCACAAATAAGGAATCGCAAAATGGGATGCATTAATTTATTCGTATAATTTTTGTGATTCGGTGAAAATCGCAATTTTTACCGAATCGCAAGGATTATGCGAATTCTAAATTGCGATTTCGCAATTCCCATTGATTCCTATGGGCCAAAAGGCCCATAGGAATCAATGGGAAGGCATTGACCATTTTGCGAATTTCTATTCGCGATTCGCACAATGTTAATGCATTACATGGGTGCAGGGGGGGGTCTAAATGACCCCCCCTGCACCCCATAAATGCATTTTTAAGTGCATGTTTCACACACACATGTCCTAAGGACATGTGTGTCTGTAACATTACAGTGTTTAAAATGCAATTTTGAGCATTTTTTAACTTTTACGCAAATTACCACCAGGTTCAACCTCGTGGTAATTTGCACCCCCTAATTGCGAATTCACAATTTAAAATGCAATCATGCATTGCTTTTAAGGAATCGCAAATTTGTGATTCCTTAAAAGCATTCGCATTTTTGGAATTCGCTAAAAATAGCGATTTTCCCAAAAATGTTTGATGCATCCAAAAAAGATATTTAGGAATCGCAAACGGCCGAATTTACCAATTTGCACCGTTTGCGACTCCTGAATACCTTGATTCATGTGGGCATGTATCCTTATATAGGCATAGAAATCATAACCATATTAAGACATAGCTCAAGTAGTCCTAATACGGCTTGGCTACTTCCACTAGATCCAAAAATCTACAACGATTTCTTGGAAAAACCCGCCTTCAGCAGTCAGGGACTTCCCCTGCATGAATATTAAATCATCCAAGAAATCATGGAGTTTTCAGAGAATTAAGTCTCAGGTGACGTTATTATGTCCAATCTTACGTCAAACTCAGCACCTTCAAAGTATAATATACCCACACTTGTCCAAACAAAGACGCAGTGGTTTGGAGCAGTTCGACTATCTACTTGCCCGACGCCCTGTTGCTGCAAGTGCTGAAGGAAGCCCACCCTCCAGCCGACGCACTGAGAGACGCTGTACTTTCTCCAGCTTAGAAATCCAACTCCAGTGTTTCCAGGCTACCCTTGCGGGCTGCTGGGAAATCGAGTCCTGAGAGAGAGAGATGCAAGACCTCCTTCATTCTAAACCAAGGTACGGAGCTATTAGACCCTAGGAGAATTCTTGGAATAGATTCTTGGCAAAAGAATACTAAACTTAAGCTACACCTCACTTACTTCTTCCCTTGTACTAGACCTAGGTTAGGTACACCGGGGTAGGCGTATTTTTGAGAAGCACTAGTTGAGTACTTTTAGTCATTATTTATCACTGTATGTATTTTATGCATTTTAGGTATTCTATAGCTTTGAAACCATATCATGCTATTACAATATTATTTTGTAATACTCTTTTTACTGTACGCACTTTACTTCCTGCTAAGTATTGCAATTGTAGCAGTTCATTTCTTATGCTTGAGAAAGAAGACTGTTCAATAAAAACCCTTTGAAAATGCCTGTCTCTCTGTTTCTCTGCACCTCTGGTGAAACAAAGCATGCACGATTGACTGAGTGAAATAACTATTGTTTCCGCGACTCTAGAGATTGATTTCTTATTCTTGGGAAACAAAGTTGTCTTGTTTAAAGTGGTTGTCAGAAACTAATCCCTTCTTGTTCATTCGAGAAAGTTTCTAGTGATCTCTGAGCTAGCTGACACACACACAATTAAGTTTAGTATATTCGGTAGAGACCTACTTGACTTCAGTCCTACGTCTAAACTACAGGATACACTATTCCATTGCGCAGAGCCTATTGGGAATATAGAAACTACACAACAATAGTGATTCAGATATATGTAAAAAGTAGTGATTCTTGTATACATATGTCCTCACATATAAAAAAGAACAATGATATAAGGTGAAATATATATCTGTTCATAGAAGAGAAATGATAAGATCACAATATCATTAATAAACCTTTACATCAGATTTGTAAATTTTGTCCACATCAATATGAGCATCATAGCAAATGTGCAGCATGTCCTGTAACATCAGAAAGTCATGGTTACTCTGTTATATAAGGAGAACTTCAAGCACATATATTTTATTCATACATTTAAAAAATAGTGCTGTTCCTGATCTATATTAATTCCACACTCCACTGCTCGGAGCCTCAAAATCCATTGTTCTTCACACTGTCTCAATTTATGCTCTCTGTCTCCACCCCTGGGATTACTATGTACGACTTCAATGCTAGGAAATTGAAATCCTAGTTTCACCTTTTGATCAGGTCAGGCTCCTGCATGACATACTATCGGATGTGTAGGTTTTTCAAGGTACAAAAATGCTTAGCCATTCTTTCCTTTAGTGGGTGGATAGTACTGCCCACATAGTTTTTTTGCATTTGTATTCAATCACATAGAGTACATATTTAGTCAGGCAGTCTATGTGTTCACGAATCTGAAATGTACGAGAACCATTGTACTCAAATTCCTTTACTTCTTTCTTTGCCAGTCTACACATACTGCAGTTACCTCATTCATGGGATCCAATATTTAGTTCTCTAAGCCAAGTTGTTTTCACCCTTGACTGTGTTGGATTACTAGCACTTATAAGGCTTTGGATAGTTCTACCCCTTCTGTATGTAATACTAGGAGATTTAGAGATGTACTGTGCCAAAGTTTTATCAATTCTGTTTCAGTATCATAAACAATTTATGCGACCAAGGATGATAATTGGTCACCAAACAAACTTTAGTATTCTTACTCCTAGCTGTTTTGGAGACAGATTTCAAAGTTTCTGGATGTTTTAGTTATAGAGTTCTCTCTTTAGCTTTTCGTATTGTTTCTCCCGAATATCCCTGCGTATAGAAACTCTTTTCAATATCTCTCACTTTGGGTAAAAAGTCCTCATCCCTACTACAGTTTCTGCAGGCCTTCAAAATTTCTCCATAAGGGATAGCATTGATCTGGCTTCTCGGATGAGCACTTCTAGCATGCAATAAAGCATTGCATGCTGTTGTTTTACTGTACATTCTGCTCTGTATTTTCCCTTCACAGTGAAATAGTTCTAAATCAAGAAAAACAATGCTATTTGTGTCTGATGTTATTGTGAATGTCATATTACTCTGATTATTGTTCATATGGTCAAAGGAATCTGACGTGTCCTCTTCAGTCCCTGTCCAAATTAGCAAACATCAATATAACAACCATATTATAGAATGTATTCCTGCCATTTCGCTCCTGATGGGCCCCAGATATGCCCCGCCTCAAACCATCCCATGAAGAGACAGGCAAAAGGCGGAGCAAATCTGGAACTCAATTAATGAGGAAAGCAATGTATTTGAGAATAAGTATTGACATTTCAATAAGCATCTCTGAGTGTTCCAGTAATTCC
The DNA here is from genome assembly GCF_964263255.1 of Lissotriton vulgaris. Classification (NCBI taxonomy): domain Eukaryota; kingdom Metazoa; phylum Chordata; class Amphibia; order Caudata; family Salamandridae; genus Lissotriton; species Lissotriton vulgaris. The sequence continues at coordinate 1,919,270,909 of NC_141691.1, forward strand.
ATTGGACGTCGAAATAGGTAGTACTTCAAGGCCTCTATCCCGTGTTCATGTAAGATATTTGTATACAACAATTTCACATCCATTGTAACAAATCTCATACCCTGATCCCAGGTGAAATCATTCAAAATATTAAGTACGTGTTTGCTGTCTCTTAGATAGGACGGCAGATTAGTTACATACATCTGTAAGAATTTATCCACAAATTCAGTGATCTTTTCTGTTGGGTCCCCAATCCCCGATATTATTGGCCTACCTGGGGGGGCAATCAGATCTTTGTGGATTTTTGGGAGCGTATACAGGCAAGGATAACGCGGTATATCTGTCTTTAAATATAGGAACTCTTCATTAGATAGAAGACCATGTTCACGCCATCTAAGGAGCTCAGTATTGATTCTTCTTACAATTGCAAACATTGGATTGTTATCAAGCTTTCTATAGCAGGTCTGGTTATTCAGCTGTGACATGATCTCTGCATCATATTTCAGTTTGTCCAATACAACCATGTTGTCCCCTTTGTCAGCTTTCCTCACTATAAGATCAGGATCTTTAGTAAATTAGTGAGGGCCTGTTGTTCTTTAAAAGTTAAATTGCGTGATTTTGGCATATAGTTGTTTTTTATCATGGATTTATCGCACTTATCTATCTCCATAGTCACCACCTTGTGAAAGAGATCAATATTGCTACCACTTGTGAGCTGTGGAGTCCAACGTAACTTGTTTTTAAGGCCACTGTCAAAACTTAAATTGGTACAGTGTTCCAGATCAGCAGCCACTTCGGATACATTAATAGGTGCATTAGCATCCTCATTCAATGATAACAAAGTTGTAACATTATATGCATCATGAATAGACATATCCCCAGTAATCACTACACAAGCTTTAGATACAACAGGTTTTGGGTTGCTCTCAAAAAACTTTTTGAATTTCAAGCGTCTCGCGAATTTATATATATATCAATCTTAACATCTGTTACATCATACATCAATGTTGGGCAATAATTCATCTCTTTTTGGAGTGCAATAGTCAATTCCTTTGATAAGGTCTTGCTTGACAGAATAACAGCATGTACTTCTCCTACATCCTCACTATTTACTCTCTGTTCTTGTTCCATGAACATGTTTGTACCCTCTCTCTTTCTTTTATTTCTTCTTCCTCCCCTTTTGCCTCGCTTTGCTTTTCCTTTAGATCTTGTTTTGGTCTCATCTCGTTCCCTTTGTTGCCCATTCTTAACTGTTGCACCTCCCATAAAAAAGAATTGTCAGATAATGCTGCGAGGGTGCTAGCACTAGTACCTTCATCCCGACTACTAGATAGATTGCTGGATGAACCAGCTCTGGTACAGCTCAGTATTGATGTTTTGTTATCTAGTCTGGGTTGATCTTCCTTAACGATATCATCGAATCTTTTCGCAAAGGTAAAGATCCTACCATTAGCATAATCAATTTCATCCCGCCTTAGCTTGCGGCCTTCCGTTGTTTTATATCATCCTCATATCTGGCTAAGATCTCTTCTAAGATGACAAACTTTTTCTTTGTAGGTTCAGCCATGTTAAGATCTCCACTTTCCTTTTCTAGTATATCAACTTCCACGGCTGTTTTGGTCACTTTGCGGTCTGCATTCTCAATTAAAATATTCATAGGTCTAAAACTATTATCATTTAGTTCTTTTTCCCAGGCTTGAAGTAAATCTGCCTCTACGTCGTCATATTTGGGGAATATTTGTGCTCGCAACGCCAGAGGCACCCTATTCAGTTTGATATATTGTTTAAGGGTTGCACCATCCCACCATTTTGAGATTTCAAATTTCCTATTGAACTATTGAATACTATCTTCGATAGTAGAATAAAGATGATTGACTAACTCTAATTGAAGATCTCCGCTTTTCCTCCTGTTTCTTTCTCTATTAGTCCCATGTTGAATGGGACCACAGACAGGAAGGTGGTGAATTCTATTGCGACGATTTGTATTTGGTGAGTGTTATAATTATATGCTATCTCCTGGTTTCTGCCAGAATTGGCATTTCAATCATCTGATAATAGTCGTTTCTTGTGTGAGATCGGTAATATTAACCTCCTTTTAGGACTGAATGAATTTTTTAGCATTTTTGTTGCTTCTAATTACTTTGGAAGCATGCAATATTGGTAATGTTGTTTGAAACATAGAGGTCCTTCTTTTCTCGGTGACATAAATTGTGGCTTGGAATTAAGACTTAATTTGTCTTCTTTCTTCTTTCATTCATGTTTTTGGATATAACATTTCTTCACTGGATGAAACTCTGGTGATTATCGTTTCTTTTCTTGTTCTTATTTTTCACTTCAGACACTGTTAAGGGTGGTGAATGGTTGTTTATATAGTGACTTTTAAATATCAATGTTAAGTGCAATTGTATGTTTTTGTTTGTTTATGATTGTTCCCCAAGACGAAACCCGTGTCGGCTATCTGGCCTCCTTATTGGTGATGTCAATTATCTCATCAATAAGAATCACTGTTTGAAATCTCTGCAATTGTGAAGAAAAAAAAATATAAGAATCTATTTTATGAATCCCAAAAAATCGGATACACACTTAGGGACCAATGTAGGTAAACCCAGATTACAGATTCTTAAATACCGAATTATTCGGTATTTAAGAACAGGCAAATGGGATGTAGGTATTTTTACCAAATAAATTACCAAATCGGTAAGTTTAGTTAATTACCGAATCGGTAAATACCGATTCGGTAATTGCCATTCATTCCTATGGGCCTGAAGGCCCATAGGAATGCCGATTCGGTAAAAGGGGGAAACATTGAAGGGTGGCAGGGTGTCACTTTGACACCCTGTTGCACCCCTCAATTGTGTATGGGTGCACATGTTGCAGACATACATGCCCTAAGGGCATGTATGTCTGCAACATGGCACTGTTGGAAAAGCAAAAAAAACGCTTTTTCCAAGGTTTTCATTATTTACCACCAACTTGTAGTTGGTGGTAAATAATGAATCCTAAAAGGGGAAAAGCACTCATTTGAGTGCTCCCTACATAGCAAAATCAGTAATTTACCGAATTGGTATTTTTGATAGGAATCGGTAATTTACCGATTCCTTAAAATACAGATTATGTAAATTACCGATTCAGTAAAATGCCCACCTACATCTCATTTTCCAAATACCGGTCGGTAACGGCTGAAATTACTGAATTTCGGCCGTTACCGACCGGTATTTGACTACCTACATCGGCCCTTGGACTGTTTATTTTTAATTTGATCTATTCTAACTTTTTATCTGTTTTGTGCTCGGGAACAATAATCTGTTTATTGTATGTAACACCACACTCCTCTCCCAGGGAAGTCATATACTTTGATATGAAGTTGGTCCTTCTGTCGGAAACCACCGCTCTGGGGAACCCTATGCGGGAAAAGATCCCCATTAATGCCTGGCCCACCAATGGACCTGTTGTTGTCCTGAGAGGGATTGCCTTCGGGTACCGGGTGGCATGGTCCACCAAGACCAGGATGTACCTGATGCCCATAGCTGTCTTGGGATCCAGTAGCCCCAAGATGTCCATCCCTACCCTTTCAAAGGGTGTCTCCACCACGGGGAACAGTTGGAGAGGCGCTTTGACCTTCCTCTCACTCTGTCCACTCGCCTGGCAAGTTTGGCAAGACCGACAATGCACATCTGACTACCTTCGCATTTGCGGCCAAAAAAAGTGGGTGACAAGCTGGTCAAAGTTCTTGTCCTGCCCCAAATGTCCTGCCAAAGGCACGACGTGAGCCAGACCCAGTAGGAAGGTCCGGAAACACTGGGGTACCACCAGCACACAGGCTGATCAGGGTTCCGCGAACTTAGGCTCGCAGTACAGGAGATCATTCTCCCAATACATCCAATGTGATCAGGACTGATCACCAGTTTCCTGGGCTGCGGCCTGCAGCCGCAGACCATCCAGAAAAGGGCACTCTTTCTGCTCCCGGCAGAACTCTTCCCTGGTGGGACCCCCTTCTTGCTGCCAATGGGTCAGCTCAGAGATGTCCCCCAGTTTGCCTACCTGCTCCCCTGTAGGCACCGTGGCATCCCCCTCAAGGTCTGCCTCCTCCCGGGCCGTGGGAGTCTCAGAGACCGGTTTCCTGTGCCCCTTGCCCTTTCTCTTGGCAGGAACCTGTGCCACTGTTTCAGGCTCCGGGTCCCTCTGATCACCCTCTCGGGCCGCCATCGACCGAGTGGACATGCATGCCCAATCTGTCAACCCCAACATCTCCAAGAGGGACCTGAGCTCAACATCCTTCCATAAGGACTGCTCCAGGTCGTTACCGAGCAGACAATCGACAGGCATGGAATGGCTCAAAACCACCCTCAAGGGACCTGAGACCGCCCCCCCCCCAGTCAAAGGGAACCTGCGTCTCTAGACACTGGCTCTCTGAATTGTCAACTGCGATAACCTGGTCGAATGCCCCGGGGACTACCTGTGTTTCAGGGACCAGGTGACAACGAACTGAGGTCACACTGGCTCCAGTATCCCTGAGACCCTCTACCCTTTTCTCATTTATGGTTACTCAGGTGCTGTATTTCTTTGTGTTAAGGGCACCTGGACTCCTTGGACCACCTCACTGTCCCCTAGTGAGATGAGGGTCATCTCTGCGGGGTCCCCACCCTCCTGTGGGTACTCCTCCTCCTCCCCAAGCGCTAATCTAGCCAACACTTTGGACTGCCCACCGGTGGGTGGCTGCGCCATCTTTGAGCACCTGGGGTCCCCCATCATGTGCCCCCCGGTCACTTGCGAAACATCTGCGGGGCCAATCTCAGCCGGCTTTCTGGTTGAAACCACTTGCTTCTTATCTCTGGAGGGGATGGGAACCTTTACCCTGGGTGTTATTTTGGGGCCCTTTAGAGAAATGTATTTTACCCTTGTCTCCCCCACCTTTCTGCTGGGGACACTGCCCACCTTTGGCTGAGTTTCCCCCAAATGCTTTCTTGTGGACCCTGGTACTCACCCAGCGGTCCGGCTCCATAGCAAGCTTCCTGGGGCCAGTCAGCTTACTGTCAACTAGGTGCTGTCGCAGATCTGCAAAACATAGACTGGACAGGTGCTCCCATGCAATCAAATTGTAGAGCCCCTGATAATCTGTCACATTACTGCCTTTTACCCAGCCATCTAATGATCGCAAAACATATCCACACACTCCAGCCATGTGTCGGCATCAGACTTCTTACTGGACCTAAACTGGTCCCTGTACTTTTCAGGGGTAAGAACCTACTTAGTGAGGAGGGCGTCCTTCATGTCTGGATAGGTGAGGTGATCTCCCTTACCCAAAGCTATTAAAGGGTCCTTCGCTTCTTCAGGGAAGAGAGGCCACAATCTTGCTCTTCAATTCTCCTCAGGGACCCCATTCATGTGAATTGCTGCCTCATACCCCTGAAACCACCTTTGTATATCATCCCCCTTCTTGAATTCCTTGCCCACATTCTTAGGGATGTGCACAATTCTGTGTGCCTGTCTTGACGAGTTGCTGCCACCATCTGAGCTGGTTCTTTTCTCTCGATCCAGCTCCTTCAGCCTAACTTCTTGTTCCAATACTATTCTCTTCTCCTCTGTGGCTAATCTAATCTTGACTAGCTCCATGGCGGCTCTCCTTGCTTCCCGCCTGTCCTCCCACTCCTCTGAGGACAGGCCGCTGCTGGCTGGTCGGAAGGGTTCCCCCCTATCAAAAGCACATCAATCCTAGGAGTAGACTCCCCTACCTCTCCACTAAGGTCATCAGATTGCCCACTTGCATCTCTGGCTGCTAACCAGGCCCTCAGCGCCTTTTGTAGATCGTCCTTCCTAGTGAGACCTCTGATTTGGACTTTGAGGTTTTTACATACGGACTTCAATTCTATCACTGCGTAGAGCTCCAACCTATCCTCCTCAAAGGCAATGTCCATGGATGCAACGGATGATGCTATTAATTCCGGCATAATGAAGAAAAAAGTTCACCTGGCAAGATAACAAAAATCGGACAAAAATAAAATGGGTTAGTAGGTGGCACGTAATGGTCTGCGATATGGCAGTAGCGCACGCCAATCACTGTAAGTCAAGTGAAAATGCAAGTCCGATTCTCATCGCTGACAACCAATGTTAGAAATGGGATTTCTGGCTTGCTGAGACTTGCGCTAAAGCGAGGACGAAACCACCACTCTAGCCAGGGAAAGGGAGTTACACTTCTAAAATAAGCCCTGCTCACCCCTTGGTAGCCTGGCACAAGCAGTCAGGCTTAACTTAGAGGCAGTGTGTAAAGCATTTGCACATAACCAATAGTATTACAGTGTACGCACTACAAAAGTACACCACACCGGTTTATAATAATATCCAATTTTTTATACTTAAGACAAGAAAAAAATAAGATAAAAATCCACAATACTATACTTCAAATTCTTCACTTATCAAAATATGATTTCTACAAATAGTTCCTTAATGTCGATAGCTCAGTCCGGGGCTATCACGGAATCGTGAACAACAAATCCCAAAACAGGTCTGGCTGACCGCAGGTACGCAGGCCAAATACGGTGTCAGGAAGTCCCGCAAGCAGTACCTTTCAGAGATGCAGGGCAATGGGGCCCTTGAAGTCACTCGCATTGCAGGTGGAGCTCCTTTCTGATGGGATCTGGAGTGCTGGTGCCAACAGGCATCGGGTCATGTGTTGTGAAGCGCAGTGGTGCGGCGTGCGTTGCCCCAAGGTCTCGGTGCGAGCAGCGGCTTAGTGGCGCCGTCAGATGGCGTAGTCGGTGAGACCAGAGTTGCGGTGCAAGATGGAGGCGGTGCTCGTCACGGTGCTAGCAGGTCACAGTGCAAGCAGCGGCGTTGTCGTTGCTGAAGCCCTGTCGTCAGCTGATGAACTGGAGCTGATAGCACCAGTGTCGGTAGGCCAAGGCTGCGGTGTGGGATGAGGGCGGTGCATCGTGTAACTTATGAGCGGTGCCCCCGAACCACGGTCCAGGCAGCTGCGTCAATTTTTGTGGGAAGTGGCAGTGTGAGGAAGGCCACGGCATCGCCGTGTAGCGAGGCAGTGCAGAGTGCCGGCCCAGAGATCACGGTGTGAGCAGTGGCTCGGTGATGGCATCAGCAGGTGTCGTCGGTCAGACCAGGGTTATGGTGCGGTGTGTCTGCCGTGCCCTCTGCGGTGCCAAAGTTTCAGCATGAAGCAAGGCAGTGCGGAGTGCGGAGCCCACAGGTCAAGGTGCGAGCAGCAGCTCGGTGATGGCGTTAGTAGGCGTCGTCGATGAGACCAGGATCGCAGTGTGGCGTTGCAGTGGTGCCCTCTATGGTGCCTTCAGGACACGGGTTCAGCAGGGTCGTTCGTCGAAGAGGTCGTCGGGGCGCTCTTCGGGTTGCAGCACAAAATACACAGTCCCCAGTGCTGCAGGTCAAAGAACCTGAAGTCTTTACAGTTCCTGAGACTTTGTGAAGCTCTACCTCAAGCCCTTGGAGAGTCTCACAAATTTGGTTGCAGAAAGTCCAGTCCAGGCCTTTCACTGCCCAAGACAGAAGCAGCCACTGCAGGTCAGCCCATCAAAGCACGCAGCAAAGTGGTTGTTTCTTTCAGCAGTTTCTCCGGCTCTTCTTCTGTGCAGTCTTCTGGATCGAGATGAGTTCTAAAGTTCAGGGGTCTGGGACCCAGCATTTGTATCTAAAAAACCTTTGATCTTTCAGGCAGAGTGTGTCTGTGTCTGGCCAAAACCAGTTGGACGTGCGCTGGCATGAATACCTGGCAGGAGGTGGAGGCGGCTTTGTCAGAGGCAGACCAGGCCCTTTGAGGTGCAAGGAGATTCCCTCCCTCTCCTCCATCGTAACCCAGGTATATTTAGCAGTTTCCTGACCTACCTAGTCTATCGGGAGCCACCCTGCTCCCCAGCCATCTGTCGTCCCAAAAACCAGACAGGCAATCCACATTCCAGCAGAGGCACACAGGATTACCGAGCTAAATAATACCCACTTTCTAAATGGGGGCTTTATTAATTCAGAATGAAGAGGGCACCCTTGCTAAAGGCTGCGTCTTTAGATGCTAAGTTCAGGCATACCAAACTTCATTCACTTATACCTTTTTCGGGCTACGTACGTGGGTGGCACAATCCGTACTGTAGGCCCATGAGCAGCGGTGGACTCCCAAGCCCCAGCACCCGCTGGGGCTGACAAGTAAGTTGCATATCCAATCATAACACAATTTACCACAGGAGCACCAGCACTTTATCCCAGAGGCAATGTGTAACGTATTTGTACATGCACACACAGTAATACAGTGAAAATACCACAAAAGTACTCCATACCAGTTTAGATCAATAGGCAATGTTTATCTGAGTAAAACAAGACCAAAACGACAAAAATTCTTCAAACACAAATCTTGTTATAGAGTATTCAATATTAAGTAAAGTTCATAGTTCTGACTGGAGCTATTGGGTCACGCTTGACGATGAGAAATCCACAAGTTCAGTCCTACAATTAGGGAATGCGGGCCAGATACAGTAGTCAGGCAGGCCTCGCGCCGATCCTTGGAGATGTCTAAAATCAATGCTGATGCGAGGTGCAGGGTAGGTGAGGTGTAACAAAAGCAGGTGATGCTTCGGTTCGTTACTGCTGTGCAGGATCGTTGGCATGTTAGCGCTCGGGGATGGTGCGTTGCGCAAAGGAGGTGAGGTATCACTGTAGCAAGTGAGGCATAAGTTCCTGGAGGTGGTGCGGAGTCATTGAGCGGCTAACTCCCAGGGACAATGAGAAGTGCAGGGGATGTGATGCACCAGTTGCGATACCGTGTTTCCTTACTGCTGTGTGGTATCGATAAAGAAGATGGCGGTCAAGCAGGGACGCTTTGGTTTTGCAGCATCGAGGTTGAAACACTGGGCCACAGCTGCAGTCTTTGATGGCCCTGAGACTTCCAACAGGAGGCAATCGTAACTCAGGCCCTTGGAGAAACTTTAGAAAGCAGGATGTAGAAAGTAAAGTCCAGTCCTCTCACTCCCAGGACAGAAGCAGTAGCAGTTGGCCAACAAAGCAAAGCAAACAGCAAAGTAGCAGTCCCTCCTGGCAGCCCAACATTTCTTCTTCCTGGCAGAATGTCTCCAGTCCAGAAGTGTTCCGAGTACGTGGTGTCAGAGGTCCAGTACTTATACCCATTCTAACCTTTAAAGTAGGGAGACATCAAAGAAAGGTCTTTGTAGTGACAAGACCATCCTCTTCCTGGTCCTGGCTCCAGACACGCCATAGAGAGTGGAGACTTTGTTGTTTGGGGACAGGCACAGCCCTATTAAGGTGCAAATGTCAGCTCCTTCCACCACTCTAGCTCAGGAAGACTCATCAGCCTGGTAATGGGCCATCAGGACATGCAGGGAACACCTCAGCTCCCTTGGTGTTTCAACTGTCTAGAGCGAATTCACAAAGCTCAACTGTCACCAGCCCAGATGTTTAGTCTAGTGACTGGCAGAGGCACAGCATGGTTGAGTAAGCAAATGCTAACTTTCTAGCAGTAGAAAAACATAATCTGAGGATGCACTCCTTCCCTTGTTAGTGTTCATGAATCATGTTTGTGTCATCACAGTGATAGGTGCGAGGCTGTGATCCGTCCCATTCACAGCTCATACTATAAGTATACCTAAGAACACTTAATTTGTGTCCCATCTGTCGAACTGCGTAGTGGGTGAATATTACACACAATTGTTTGGACTCCTTTGTTCCTTTGTTCATTTTTCAACCATTTTCAACCTAAGAAACCAATAGTAACACTTATACTTCTCACTAATCCAGAATTTTGAAATCACTCAGGAGACAGCGCCATTTCAACTTCTGTAGCTATTCTTCATCTTTTCAAATGACTGCTGCGTGCCTATCCAGGCTTTTCACAACAACACGTGTAATCCAGAAATGAAACATGCATCAAAGTCGGCTCGCCTTTTTATACCCAATGCTTTTCAAACCTACAATGGTTCTTCTTCAGGGGTCTCTACTATAAATAAAAAACACTCAGCTAAGTGTTCAGCAGTCAACCATAAGCGAATACTGTAACATATATAAACTCACCCAATTTCTCACTTATACCCTTACTATTCCCTAACCCACCACCCTAAAAGCCTGTCTTATTCAAATACCCAACACAACTCCTTCCCTTCATACTACCACCTTCCCCTACCCTCCTAGTTATCGTGCACCCGCCTCCTGATAATCAAACCCCTACCCCATCCTTAACCTCTTATATTAACATCATCATCATTACTGAAATGTGCTCCCAAAAAAAACTATAACTATGTGTCGTGCACCAAATTCCAACCCATCTTTCCTCAAGCTATTCTCTCCATGAATCTCTTGCCGATTTACGATCTTAAACCCATTTTCCACTTTCCAAAATGGAACATCTATGTACCTTATCAGAGCTTCAGCCTGCATGCACAGGCACTGAATTGGCAGCTGATTTAGTTTGCCAACCTACACATGTGGGTGGCACACCCAGTGCTGCAGACCTACTAGTAACATTAGAGTTACAGGTCCTGGGCACACGTGGTGCAGTATACTAGGGACTTAGTAGTAAATCAAATATGTCAAACATGGAGAAACCAATTACTATCAGGTTTTAGGCACAGAGCACTTGCACTTGGGCACAAGTCAGCAGCTATAAAGCTATAAAGTGCCCCGAGTCCTACAGCAAGCAAAAATGAACCCAGCACACATTCAACTGCAGGAGGTCAGAAGCAAAGGGACAAGGGAAGCCACGTCAAAAGATGCCAGGTGTGACAGCTATATTTCTCTTTGAATATTAGAGAAATATTAGAGAAAACCAATGTAGTTTTCTTTTCAATCCGGGATATGGCATTTTTAACAATCCTGTTATTAGGTCAGCAAAATCCTGAAGAAGATCTTTCCCTTCCTTCCCGAGTAGTTAAGAGTGTCGGAGGTCATTGTACTAATAACATCTCGCCTGGACTTCTGTAACACTCTATATTTGACCGCCAACCAGTATTCGCCTAATAAACTTCAGGTTGTTCAAAATGCTGCTGCGTGACTGGTGTTGGGTGTTCCTAAACATCTGTTGGTGATGTAGGAGTTGAAGTCTCTTCGCTGGCTCCCAGGGAGGAAGAGACTGATTTTCAAAGCCCTGTGTCTGGTTTTTAAGGTTCTTAACCAGCAGGGCTCTTTCTGTTTAAGAACCGTGTTCAACTGGTATCGTCCCAGCAGACAGTTGAGATCAGCTGGTCAGAGGAAAGTGACTGTTGCCCCGATTACTTACCTGTAATCTTCATTACTCCGAGTATAGTCTTCCTCGCCACATGACTAACAAAGTGAGCTTCAGCTCCACACCAGAACCCTCCAAAGCAAAAAGTCAGCCTCCCATGCCTCCCATCCCATTCCAATATGGCCGACCAATTACACCCCTGACCTCTATAAGAGGCGGGCCGGCTCAACCCATCAGCCTGAAACTACCAAGCAGAAACATGAAGCCGATAGACAGACAGGGAGGGAGGGATGGGAACTCATGCGGCGAGGAAGACTATACTCAGAGTAATGAAGATTACCGGTAAGTAATCAGGGTGTTACCTCCTCGTTAGACTTCCTCGCCACATGACTAACAAAGTGAGCACATACCAAATTCAAGCAGCTTCATGGAAACTCACAAGAAACCAACGGACCAGAATGGGACCCCCACGGAAGAGACCAAACCAGACAGGCCAGACGAGCGGAAGAACCACCCAAGGGAGGCAACCACGAGCCAGAAGAACCAGCCCGGGACAGCAAGACAATGGAAGGGCCCAAAACCCGAATCCCCGTAGTACGAAGTGCCGCCAGAAAAAAGTGCCCCAGGAAGACCAACGGAGCACAGAGAATACACGGCACCAGACCGCACAGAGCCAAAAGCAACAGCAACAGGCCCCAGAATAGAAAGCAGCAACTCACCAAGACAGCCCAACGGACAGCCAAAAAGTGAGAGGGGGGCCAGAGCCCATGACACAGAGGGCAACCCCACCACAGGACCAACAGAAAAGCCACTGCAGCAAGAGAGACGCAGTCCGATAAACACAGCAACACTGCAAGAGAGGCCAACACAAGGGGACCCCGGAAAGGATTGTGACTACGAGAGAACAGAGGCAGGTACAAGGTAAAAAAAAGACCCACGAAGGAGCCGGAAACGACACCGAAGAGACCTGGCCATCAAGGGAACCCAACCAGCCAACCGAGAAAGGCAGAAACCCAGAGGCCTGCCCACGGAGGACGATGGACGGAAGGGACCAGGCCAAGCCACCAGAAAGGAAGCGAACGGTCAGGAAACGAACCAGAGGTGTCTACCCCCGTACATGAGGAATAAGAAACATTGAACACCTGGAATCGAACACTCAACGCCGAGGGGAAGAGTATAAGACCACAACCATTAGGCCACAGGGACTCACCCAGAGGACCCCAAGTAGAAGAAAAAACACAGAGCCCGAAGGAAGGGACACGCAGCGTGGCGGGTAGAGACCGCCATCCCAGGAACGCCCCACAAGATGGAAGCGAGACGCCAAAGCGAGCACCCAGGAGAAACAGGGCGAAACAAGCCCAAGCCATGGCAACACTCCAGAGAGCCACCGAGCCAACAGGCCCCGGAACCCCAAAACCAGGTCACAGTGACACAAACCCACACCCAGGACCGACCCAGCTGAAAATGATGATCCGACCGGAAACAGCGGGAACACAGGGGCAAGACCACAGGCAGCAACCCACCAAAAGGTGAGAAAGACAAAAAAAAGGGCGGAACAAGCGCGAGAAAGTCAACACCCCCACGGAGAAAACCCGAGCCGGAAGGACCCGGTACCCCCACCAGGGAAAAAGAACAGGACCCAGACAGCACAAGGAGCTGCGAGCGGGGAAGAGAACTGGGAAAACCAGCTACCCCGGACAATCACAAGCACAGCGTGAACTGAACGCCCCAAGGGGAAACAAAACACCGAGGCAGAACACGAAACCCCAGAACCAAGGGAGTCAGAGCCCACAGAGGCTCAGCATGGACGAAGGAGCAAACCCGGAGCCAAGATCTGCAGGAGCAGAAATGGGAAGAACCCAGGCGAGCCCTACCAACAGGACAAACAACCCGGACAGGCCCACAAGCCCAGGTGCAAAGCAGGGAGCCCGGATAAGAAGGCAAGAAAATCCAGCACAGGGGACACAAACAGGAAGAGAGCGACCGAGGCAAGCCTGCAAACCCCATAGGGAAGGAGGTAGAGCACAAACCGCCCAGGAGAGCAACAAGAAGCCCCAGCGAGGCAGGGGCAAAAACAAGCCAGGAAGTGGCCAACAGAAGGCAGACGAGAAACCGCCAACTGACCCAGCACAGACCCAAGCACGCCCCCAGGTGGAGAGGTCGCCAACACCCGGGAAGGGGAGCCACAGAGCACCAAGACCAACCAGACGGGGAGAACCCGCAACGGACAGACCGGGCAAGCACTGACAGTCACCCAGGTACAAGGAGCCTAAAACTCAGACAAGAACAGCCAGGGGGGCACACAAAACCAGACGGAGGGGGAGAGCCACCCAAGGCAGGAGAACAACCTCAAGAAGGGAGGAGACCGAAGGAAGGATCCCAGCTCGCCCATGCGGCCAACCGAGACCATGGCGACCAAGAAAACCACCCTGAAGGTGAGAAAAAACGGATCCATTCACCGAAGAGGCCCAAAGGGAGGACTCCGCAGAGCCCGCAAGACCAAGGGAAGATCCCAAGGAGTAACCAGGCAAACAGTCCGAGGCCCACGCAGAGAACCGTGTAAAATGTACCCATCAGGATGTTCTGATGCCGACCGGGCCAACACCGCAGGAGTGAAGAACGTCCCAATCCTCTACCCTCACCGTGACCCCCAACACCTGCAATCAAAAAGGATGGTGGAGAACACGACACCGGGAGAAGGTGGGTAACAAAACAAGGGAACCCAAGGTCTTGGGGAACACAGCTCGTCTCTTCTGGCTTCTTGGCTTCTTGGAAGCTGACAGCTTGACACAGACGAGACCGCTAACATGGAAAAAGGGGACAAGATTAAACACAACCCTACTACTATTACCTGTGCCAAGTACACACACAAATTACCGACCTCCCTGCTTACCCCAGTTAACAAACGGGAGTGGCTTGATACGAAACTGCAATCGTATTGGTTGTTTCTTGCGTAACCCCAGACCAACCACGCCCCCTCGGGAAACACCGAACATGTCAAAGGGGGTGGAATTCACAAATCATAAAGGGAAAAGGGACAGGGGAAAAAGAGGCATCAAGGGAATACGAATGACACCCAAGAAAACCCTGGAATCTCATAAAAAACACGAAGGTAGTGCAAAAAACGACCGTTATTCAGCTCCTTCGTGAAACCACCCAAACACAACGTACAACAAGATGGTTTGGATACAAAAAAAGGGGATAATAACGGGACGCCAGAACTAAAAGGAAACGCAGCCGCGAATCCCAGAACGTCACCGAAGAACAAAAACAGGTCCCCACAAAAGGTTAATGATGCCCAGAGGAATAGGAAAAAAGGGGATCAAAACCCAGCACTGGAAAAGACCGCTGGAAAAGAGCTCGAAGGAAGGGGAGCAACGTAGAACCACAGGAACAGGAATCACACGGCAAGGGACCAATAAAGAAACCAAGCACCTGTTTCCTGTTGGCAGCCCCCTTTTAAAGCGAGCCCTAGGGAGCATCCATAAATTCGCATATGCACTTGGCACTTTAAGAAAAAACGCTGAACGGGGAACTAGACAGAAGGCACCAGGCCCTCTTGAACCCCAACACAGGATACTTATGATAGCATCGGCAGGATTCGAAGCCCCATACTGTGAGAGGCTTCAGCACCAGAGGCAGAAGACATACCATTGAGCCATAGCTCCTTGTCCCGCAGCAAGGGATCAGACCCAATCAGGCAGGCACACTGGAAACCAGTGTCAAGGAGAGCACAGAAGATGGACAGAAAGCAGAACAATGTCATGCACACACCCCGGACAAGAGAACAGGGACCAAATCCACAGATGCACACCAAGCCATACCAGTGAGGAACAGCAAAACACCACCAGGGAACACCAGCCACAACACGTGCATGGGAGCGTGTGGGGAAGACACCATCGCACAACTGGTAACCCCAGAGCCCACAGGAGGCAGCTGAAGCGAACACGCCCCCTGAGTGCGTGGGGAATACAACACCGAACACAACTGGCAAGCTGGCACCACCAGAGCCCTCAGAAAGAGGCTGGAGAAGTGAATACGCACCACATGCACCAGCTGAGAACCACGACCACGCGACGAGGAGGGACCAAGGAACACCGGAAGGGCCACGGAGCAGGAGGAGAAGGGGACACCACCGCCGCGGCCCATGGCAAGAAAAGCCTGACACCAGGAATAGGAGCAGAGGCCAAAGCCAAACAGGAGACCAAAGAAGCAGCCGGAGAAGGAAGAACAGGAGCAAACAGAGGACCACCCCCATTAGACATGCAGGCGCCCACAGCCCCGGAATCCCTGAAAGCCATATCAATCAGGACCGACCAGGCCAGACCCAGCACAACAGCAGAGAGCAGGTGGGGACAGGGGTACACAGGAGAGGAGGACCCCCCAACCAAAACTGGAAGTGAAGTGCAGGAAGGGGAAACAGTCCAGTCCAGTTGAAGCCAAAAGAGCAGCCCGAGAAGACATGGAAAAACACACAGCTCAACAAGAGGAACTGAGCACCATCCCCACGGAAACAGAAGGGCCCAATACCGCGCCAAGCAGTGCATGTCGATGGGCAACCAACTAGGGAACCCGAAGAGTACGGACTCCCAGAAAGGAAACCAGGCACTGAAGAATAGTAGCCCACCGCCACAAGGCCCACAAACAACACCCACAGACGAAAGAAAAGCCTGAGACCTATGCACACAGGCCACCACAACGGAATGCAGAGAGAGGACACCTCAACATTACCCACCATACTGGGAGACCAAGTGAAGAGCACAGAGACACGGAACTGCGAGCGTGCTGGTACCGAGACTGGAACCCAGTCCACCACCACATGAGTGGTCAATGCAGACACACTACAACAAATGCATGATGCCACGGATCCGTAAAAGAGTGTAAATCAATCCCTCCTGACAACATCACCCAGAGAAGTCACGAGCGCGAACTCGACCCGAAGGCAACAGAGCATGTCACACGAGCACCAGGGAGAGACAGTGAGCTGCCCAGGAACACAAGACGGCCAGCGACTCCACCGAGACCCGAACACGGCACCCCAGCATTGAGGTCGACTGCACCAGCAGGAAGAACGAAAAGCCAGGAGGACCCGGCGCAGCCCAAAAGATAGGAGGTGCAGGAGACTCAACCCAAGACCGTACACATGCAAAGCAAGTGTTACCACCGAGCTACATCCCAACGTCAATCAAGGTGCACAGCATGCATGAAAACCCTGACAAGTGGCAGAGACCCCTAAAGAAACCAAAAGAAAACACATACCGGAGGAAGCGTATCCGCCGCCCAGCCCAGGGCCACTAAGACCCTGAGAGTACGCAAACATGGAGCCACAGCAACCACCACGGCAGCCGTAAACGAGGCAGGCAGGCCCACCGGATCCGCTGCACCTGAATGGGAAGCCGGGGGAAGACAGGCCCCGCCCCTCGGAACCAGCGAGAAATGCCCACTGTCAATGGCCGAACCAGGACGAGACAGCACAGCCCCATCCCACTGAGGCCTCAAGAAAACCATGCGGGATGAAAAACGGCACCCGCCGCCTAGCAAACCACCGCAAAACACCAGAGAAGACCTCGGAGCGCTGAGGACTGCCAAAGGTAAGCCGCGGAGACAGGGACAAGGGGGCCGCAAAACTGGCGGCATTAAAACCCCTCAGGAGAAGCCCCATCTGTGAGGAAAACCTCCATTATTGCAATGAGAGAATGGGAATTCCCCACAGCAGCCCGAAGAGCACAGAAGCACAAAGAGTAAAAGAAGCGGCAAGATCAGCAGTGACCTGACGTGCATTGTCAAACACTGCAGCAAGAGATGTAAACTGCCGTTCACACAACATGGCCACAGCCCTGACTGATAGGCACCGGGATAGAACGTGCAAGTACGTGCCCAACCATAGTAAAGAAGGTAGTGCAAGACAGCACAGTGGCCACAAGAAAATCAGGAAGTAACACCTGAAAGCCACAAACGCCCACCCGGAGAAGCAGCGAGAGCAGCCACCCAGGAGACGAAAGCACACATCGCCAGAGCCCGCCAGCCGTCCCACTTCGTGACAGCAGGGCCTAAATCACATAACCTGCTAAAGCAGGGCGTAAACCCAAACAAAAAATGGAGGGGGCGCAGGAAGCCCAAGAGCCTGCCCAGAGCCTGCCAGAGCAGAGCTGGGAATCCAAATGGACAGTGAAAGGGCCAGAAGGAGGGGGAAACCAGAGTGTGAGCCCGCTGCAGCAGGGCCTCCCCCCCAGGGCACCGGGACCTGCTGGAGCAGGACCTCAGCCCAACTTACCTGATCAAATGCTCTGGAGAATCTGCAGCGCAGAACTAAAAAAACAGGCTGATGGGTTGGGCCTGCCCGCCTCTTATAGAGGTCAGGGGTGTAATGGGTCGGCCATATTGGGAAGGGATGGAGGCATGGGAGGCTGACTTTTTGATTTGGAGGGTTCTGGTGTGGAGCTGAAGCTCACTGTGTTAGTCATGTGGCGAGGAAGACTAACGAGGAGGTAATCCCCGTTTTAGGAAGCCGAGATGGGGTGAGCGTGCATTTTCGTTGGCAGCTGCTAGGCTATGGACACTTTCCCTGTACACATCCCTAGCATTACTTCATATTCTGTGTGTCGCAAGGAAATGAAGACCTGGCTTTTCTCACAACTGTAAGTTTCTTTGTTGGTCCGCCCACCCCCCACCATCACCCCATCCTGTATGCTCTTGACGGTTATAGCGCTTTGATGCCTGTTTGGTTTTATGCTTTTGACACATTTTAAATTACAAATGAACAATCCAGAAATCCTAATTACTGTATAACCCCTCACCTGTACACATTGCTTTCTTGGATAAACACTTATAAATGGATGGGAAGGAACTGCAAGTAATTGGAAGCTATCTACATGCCATTCCTTAGCTAAACAGATGCCTTCCTTGGGTTACAAACTGTACATTTTCTGCTGAATCCGCATATAGCGTTTGCGCTCAGGTGTTTATTTATTCAAATAACACATCTTAGTTGTGAAAGCAATTAATGCACGTCTTACGGGGAAGCTGGGAGGTACATAATTATTATCGGGCAGAGCTTTGCAAATTAAATATTGAAAAAAGCCTGAAGCAAATGAAAATGACCGCAGCTCTGAAAAAGAAATGTTGCAGTGATATATGCACCAAATGCCTCTTATAACAGATCATGAAAGATTCTTTTCTTGGAAATCTTCGAATGGCAGCTAGTGTGGAGAGCGCAGTGAATTCCCTGTACCTTCCAAACTTCCCGTCTGTACCGCAATGTTGTTTCTCTCTCTACCTTTCATCAGCCCTGCTATTGATTTTACGCTCTCGTTCCTCGCCTTCCGCCACGTCCTGTGCGCGTGCGTGCCTTTCTTCCACTGCCTCCCAAAAAACATTCGTGTTCGACTTTCGTCTTTTCACTCGCCTCTCACAATGCATAATTAATTCAATCATTTCACCAGCAGTATTCTGTGAGCAAATGTGCGAAACACCCTAGTGCAAGCAAGGGAACTGGCCAGTGGTTACCCACTTATTAGGTACAAATGATCACAATAATCTGGGTTTTGGGAGGGAGTGGGGGGGTGGGGAACATGCCACGGCACCTGCTGAACCCTTTTATCTATGCCCCTGCTGTGAGTGCAGTTAAGTGGATAACAGGTACTTTTCACTGACTCTTCATATGGTTGTTTTCCGACAATTAAATGAACACCCATACCCTTCATGCTCCGCTTTGAGGTGGCTGCTGTAATGATGTACTTTCTTCCCCCCAATGACTCTCGGAGGCAAGCTTCAGGTTTACTCTATTTATTCAAGTAGTATCATACAAGGAGCGCTAAGCATGTCTTCTCTCCAGCCAGCTCACGCGCTAATGCCGCGCTGCGCGCGCCGCTTCCCTACGTCATCGCACGTCACGTAGCCACGTGACGTGCACGTTCACACGCTCACTACATATCTCCCTTTTTTCCCAACAACTCATATGTACAAGACCTGGCTCATGTCATAGTCTCTGAACCTCGCTGGCTGGACCACCGCCCTGCCCCTTCTCGTCAGTCTTACCGGGGACGTGGCAGTTGTCGCTGCATTATCGATACCACTTCCTAGCGCAGCCGCACTAGGCTCAATCCTGTTTCTATCCTCTTCAATTATCTGCTCCCCACTCGTGTCTTGGTCCTCTTGCCTTGTCTCACCAATGTCCAAATCCTCTCCCCCATACTCATTGGGGTCATCGCTGCTGTTCTCGCCATCTCCATCACTTCTGTTGCCTCTCCAGCAGAGTATTCTGTTGCATCTAGCCATGCGGTCCTGCGACCACACATTGCCATCGCTCAACAAAGCTGCTCTGCCTCTGACTTCCACTACCTGTAGTGGCTTGCTGTACTTGCTTTCTCCCTTCTTCTGCAATGTGGCCAGTCTTACTCTCACCCATTCACCTTTTTCCAAAACAGTGTCTTTCACATTCCTCCGCGCATCGTAGTGTTTGGTGTACACCGCTTGGGCTCTCTCCAGATTGGCCTGCACCACCGCCGGTGACCACTCGCTCTTGATGACTCTTTCCTTCCATATTCTGTTGTCCTGAGTGAAAGGCTCACGACCTCTGAGGATCTGGAAGGGACTATAACCGGTGCTCGTGGGTGTTATTCTGTATGCCCATACCATGTGCCAGATCTCTGCTTCCCAGTCTTTGTTATCTGAGATCGCTGCCTGTATCGAGCCCATCACTACTCTATTGAAACGTTCCACAAGGCCATTACCTGCGGGATGGTATATGGATGTGTGTTTTGCCGTGATGCCATTTCTCTGCATGAACTGGGACCATTTCTCAGAACGGAATTGGGGCCCATTGTCACTGAGGACACATTTTGGGATGCCCTCTCTCACAAAGGTTTCAGCCATGAAGCTCACTATCCTCTCCGTGTCCATGGTTTCTTCAATCCTCAATTCTGGCCATTTGGAATATCTATCTACCATTACGCAGATGTACTTCTGTATTCCCTGGGCATTTAATATTGGACCCAAAATGTCTATTGACAGTTCCTCCCATGGATTCTTCGGGGGATCAAATTTTCCTAAGGCTGGACGCAACGGTTTGAGTGTTTTGTCCGCGCCCTGGCACCTCGGGCATTCTCTCACGTGTCTTTCCGCTCTTATGTCCATCCCCGGCCACCAATAATTCTGCTTGGCCCTTAGTTTCAACTTCCCCGCTCCCAGATGGCCTTCGTGTAACATCTCCAGCAGCCTGGGAATCATCCTTGCTGGAGGTATGACTCTCTCTCCACTGTATACGAAGATACCTTGGTCATCTATTGATAGTTCCTCTTTAACTTCAAAATATGGAATGAGGCCTCGCCCTGTCTTGTTTTTGTTTGGCCACCCCTTCACTATATGGGCTTTCACTTCTTCCAGGACAGGGTCCTCTTCATACGCTAGTTTCCATTCCTGCTTGCTTATGATCACTTCCAGGTCTTCGGTAAGTGCGACCCATTCTTCCGCCGCTTCTCTGCGTTCTGTGCTGGGCTCCATTGCTGCCGCCCTGCTCAGATAATCAGCCACTTTGTTCTTACTCCCTGGGATGTGCTCCACGTCGTATCGAAACTCCATTAATTTGAGTGACATTTTTGAGATCCTCGGCGTTGCGTCAGCATGCCCACTGGATGTGAGTACCTTGAGTAGTGGCTTGTGGTCCGTCCTCAACCGGAACCTGGTGCCCCACAGAAATTGCCTGAACCGTGACATGGCCCACACCACCGCCAACATTTCTTTTTCGATCACACTGTACTTCTTTTCAGTGTTGTTCAGGGTGCGGGACGCAAAGCATATGGTTTCCACTCTCCCTTGGCCTCGGTCTTGCATGAGGACTGCTCCCAGTCCTTTGTCGCTGGCATCCGTTGTCAGTATTGTATTTCCTTGGGGGTCGAATCCTTGTAGTGGGACAGCCCCTGCCACCTCTCTTTTCACCTTCTCGAATTCTTGCTGGGCTTCTTCCGACCACCGGAATTCGCTGTTTTCTCTGGTCAGCAGTCTCATATGGTGGGTCTTGGAGGCAAAGTGTTCTATGAACTTCCCATAGTATTCTGCCATCCCCAGGAAGGATCGGACTTCCTCCTTGCTGGCCGGTGGGGGTGCGTCGCAGATCGCTTTCACATTTTCCCTTTTGGGAGTTACTCCTCGTGAGCTTATCTCATGGCCCAAGTACGTCACCTTCTCCATTCCCATGCAGCACTTTGCCCACTCTGCCGTGAGGCCCTTCCTTTCCAGGATTCCCAATACCGCATCCAGTTTCTTGTCATGGTCAGCTCTGTCGCGACCCATCACCAAAATATCATCCTGGAAGTATTGGACCCCTTGAATGTCCTTGAACAACTGGTGCATGAGTTTCTGAAATACCGCAGCTGCCGAGGCTAGCCCAAACGGCATGCGGCGGAATTGATAGCACCCGAAGGGGGTTATGAATGAGGTCAATCTGCGGCTCTCCGGGTGTAATGCAATCTGGTGATAAGCTGACGTTAAGTCTATGGTGGAGTACCATCGAACGCCCCTCGTGCTGGCCAACATCTCTTCTATCCGGGGAAGGGGGAACTTCTCTACCACTATGTTTTTGTTCAATTCACGCAGGTCCACGCATAGGCGGACCTTCCCATTGGGTTTCTTCACCACCACCAACAGCGCCAACCATTCTGCGCAAGTAATCGGCTCAATGATCCCTCTTTTCTCCAGTTGCCGTAGTTCCTCCTTTACATCGTCCCTCACGGCCATCGGGATATTTCTCACCTTGTGGGCCACCGGTGTTGCGCCCTCTCTGAGTATGATTTTGTGCGCGAACTTGTCGAGCCTTCCTACTGTGCCCCCAAAAACTGTTGGGAACTCCTTCTTCCATCTGGCCGTGTCCAGCCCATCTTCTTGCTCCGTCAGCAGTATTTGTTCCTTGCCCCCTGGATCCAACCTGATCCCCAAGTCTCCTTGGTCGAGCCACCCCAGGACCGATGGGCCTTTCTCAGAGACGTACAGCTTGCACTTGGCCGACCTGCCCCTGAACTCAAAGTTCAACTTTCTGCATCCCGCCATGGGGATCCGGTCTCCATTGTATGTAACGGGGCGTATGTCCAGCCTGTCCAATTCAGGGCCCAGTTGCGGGGCAAATTTCTCCTCCCATACGCTTCTCGGAATTATGGTGTAGGGTGATCCTGTGTCTGCCACTACTTGGATTTCCACGCCTCCTATCATCATGTCCATTACCGGTTTCATCGTCCTCCTTCCGTCCTTTCCACGGGTGCGGTCATCCACGCTCAAGATCTCGTCGTAGATGCAGAGGACTGTGACCACCTCTTCTTCGGCCACCTCGTCCGGTTCTTCCGCTTCATGATCGACGTACTTCACCGCGTTTTTGGACGCTTTCTTCCTGCACACTTTTTCAACATGGCCGACAATTCCACAAAACAAGCATTTGGCGCGAAGCGTGGGGCACTTCCAGTCGTGCGCCTCGTGCGCCCAACTTCCGCACCTATAGCAAGACCGTTTATTACTTCCGGCCGGTTTGCCGGAGGGGCCTGGGTTGCCTTGTCCTTTGCTCGGGCCTTTTTCTGGTGGTTTCCGCACTTGATGTTCCTTGTGGTGCTCTTCGTTGTCTACCTTATTCACTACTCCGCTGGGCACACTCTCTTTCTTCGTGGCCGCCGCACACCTTCGCGCCAGTTCGGCCCTCTTGACTATCACCAGTACGTCCTTGAGTGAGGTGTCTCCCGCTGCCCATAGCTTGTCCTGTACGTTCGTGCACGTGGTGTGCATCACCACTTGGTCTTTTATGAATTCACTTTCCCAGTTGGCGTACTTGCATGAAGCAGCCAGTTTCCTCAACGCCGCCACATACTCTTCCACGGTTTCTCCTGGTCGTTGTTTCCTTTGTTGGAAGTTAAACCGGTCCACTGAGACACACACCGATGGTTTGAAGTGTTCCTCCAGGTCTTCCATTGCGTGTGCGTACACGTCGTCATCATCCGTCTCTCTCTTCTTAGGAACCAAGCTTTTGTAGATCCTCAGGCCTTCCGGGCCCAGGTTTAGCAGTAGGATACGTTTCTTTCTCGGTGGCTTGAATTTCTCCTCACTCTCGTCTTCCAGTACTTCTATGAAGTTATCTATGTACTCCTTCCAGTCCTCCCATTTCATAAGGGGTTCCCCGGGTCTGGGAAGGAACTGGACAGGTGCTATCGCAAACCCCGCTTGCGCGTTCATCTTCTCGCCCTTGGATGTGGGCGGCACACCTTCTTGGCTCCTCGGGCTCCCCGGCGCGCCGTTTCGTTCTTCCTCGCTGAGTAAGAGTGGAGGGCTGCTCCTTTCAGCCCCTTCCCGCTCAGGTGGGGTAGCCAGTGCGGTACCTGTGGGCCTAGATCGTAACTGGTTTTCTGCTTTGGCTTGTGATGCAGTTCCCAACAGGTTGCTCGCCGCACACCTGCAGTGTTCGGTTCCACCTGCCGTCGACTGCGTTGCGCTCCTTGTGGTGCCCGGTCAGGGTGTGGTCGCTGCACGTTCCCTCGGGCTCTCCTTGCTCTCCGCTCCGCGACTCCGCTCCGTTCCTCCGTTCTTCGCGTAGTTGGGGTCGTGGGGGTCGTGGGTCGCTGATCCCACCCTCGTCGCCACTGTAATGATGTACTTTCTTCCCCCCAATGACTCTCGGAGGCAAGCTTCAGGTTTACTCTATTTATTCAAGTAGTATCATACAAGGAGCGCTAAGCATGTCTTCTCTCCAGCCAGCTCACGCGCTAATGCCGCGCTGCGCGCGCCGCTTCCCTACGTCACCGCACGTCACGTAGCCACGTGACGTGCACGTTCATACGCTCACTACAGCTGCGAAGAGCCCATCTGTCAAAGCTCTCTCATTTCTAGCTGTGTGCTGGATGGTGCAGGCTGGGCCAGTGGGAGCGGTGTGTCACAGTGTCCCACGTCACTGCACACAAAAACCGCAAGACTGGCCTCAGGTTGAGGGCGAGCCAGTCCTCCCCCTTTGAAGCACAGCGGCGGCAGGCTGGGGGGAACTCAGTCCTGAGGAATAGCCACCTCCACCCCATCAGAAGTTTTCAACTCTCCAAAATCACAGCAAAAGACCCAGAGCCCTGTCATTGCGCTCCTAATACGTCCTTTTCATTAAAGTATGCGAAAAGTTCATCTTGTTAAACCCTGAAGGAAAGAAGCCAATGACTGTGATGCTCCTCCTTGAAATGGAACCCCTTCAATGTGGGCGGCGCCTGTCGCTTCCCATGCCTCTGACAAAGCGTTAGTAAACATTGCGGCCCACGGGGGAAGTGAAGGTCGCAGACCAGTCTTCCCCCGGGGTATTCGCGCAATGGCGGAAGGACAAGGTGGGGGCGGGATTAGAGGGTTATGTTATGTTATGTTATGGTATTCATAATTTGTATAGCGCACGGGCACCCAGAGGTTTCATAGCACTAGAGAAGAGGAAGATAGTGAGCAGTAGCCTAACCGTGTGCTTGTTTGAATAACCAAGTCTTCAGTGCTCCCCTGAATTGCATTAGATTGGTGCAGCTGCGAAGTGAGAAGGGAAGTGAGTTCCAGATCTTTGGGGCCAGATAGGTGAATCGGTATCCGCCGAAGCGTTTCTTTTTAAAAGGGGGCAAGGTGAGGAGAGACAGGTGGGCAGAGCGGAGATTGCGAATCGGTTCGTGTCTGTTTATGAGATGGTTTATGAACTTGGGGCTTTTTCCATGAAGAGCCTTGAAGGTCAGACAGCTTACTTTGAAAATTAAATTGAAAGTTAAAGGAAGGGGTGGGATTGGGAGGGCATGTAAGGTGTCAGGAGAGGAAGATCCGGCCTCTTCCTGACACCTGAGCACCACCGGAAGGATGTAGAAAGTTTGTTAGGGACAGAAAGTTTGTTAGGGACATTGAATTAGCGATAGGCGGCCGATTTGTCGATCGGCGGGGGTTTGTTCCTTTCATCGGCATTTCCTTTAGGGCAGGGCTAGGCCGAGTGTCTACGTTTTCGGGTCCCCTGGTGACATCCAGAGCGGCGGCTGGCTTCGGCGTGATGTGCCCGTGTGACCGAGCGGGCCGGGAAGAGCGATCGCAGCCGGGCGTGTGCTACATGCACAGGCCTGGATGGCTGTGTGCTGCGGCGTTGTGGCTTTGATGGGACACCACCCGGAAGACAGCTGTGGCAGGTAGGGGGGAGGTTCATGTTCGGGGAAGAGGGGGCGGGCGGGGGACCCCTTCCGGGCACCCGCTCACGGCCGCGTTTCAGGCTGCTTGGGATGTCGCCATCGCCCGCACGGAGGGAGGAGGAGTGCAGGCTGACCGGTCTCCAGGGGTTGTGGGAGGGGTGGGCTGTTCTGCGCTGCAGGCATTGTGGGCCCCTTGGGTCATTGTGGGACACCCCGGGTGCGGCATAAGGACTTGTAGGGGGGGTTTAGGCCTCCCCCTTGTTTCGGAGGAATCACCATTTCAGCCGATAGGGTACACGTTTCGCATGAGCATACTTTTAGATGGGGTACTGTGTAGGGATTGGAGCACCTGCGGTAGGACGCGGAGCTCGCAGTAAACCCCCCACCCCCTGCAACTCTACCCTTTACAGCAGCAGGGACGGGTCATGGCCAGGCAATTTTCGGACCCAGTAGCATTTCTTTGGTTCCCAGGGCTATTGCAGGCACTTCAGGGGTTTACAGCCTTTGAGAGAGGTGGAGGGGGTTGCTGGTGTGTCGTTGGGGGCATGCGGGTGGCGCTTTGTGGGGGTGCCAATAGCCGGAGTTAGGGGCTGCCAGCACAGCTAGAGGGTTGGACCCACCTGGTTGGACCGGCCAGGTGGGGGGGGAACCAGAGATGGTGTTTGAACCCGGCAGGAAGGCCTGATGCCAGTGGGGCGCACAACGGCCTCCGAACGCTTGCCAGAAGCAGTAGGGGGGTCCGCGGCGGCCTGCCATCCGTCGGGGGATTCGCGTAGCAAATGATACAGCGTTCTTAATTTATCAATGTTACGCAGATAATTTGTGAGAGAAGGCGTGGGTTTGAGGGAGAGAGTGGAGGTTTTTTGTTTGCTCTGGATGCGAAGAGCGAGGTGTGAGCAGTGGAAGGCGTGCAATGGGGGTGCAGTATTGAATGGAAGTTGAGGTGGACAGGCTGAGGCTGCATGGGTTGCAATGTGGGTGGGGGGCATGGTAACCGGACTGTTCATTGTTATTACATGAGTCCTGTACTGCTACAGAATGACTTGAGGGCACGGCAACTGAAGGAGCAACAGCTCTGAGCAAACGGGAAATGGCCCTGGATTAAGCTTCAAGGCTCAAGGGCGGCCACAGAATGACCTGTGGTTTGTGGGCACAGCAGCTATGCACAAGCGGAAGATGTACCGGTTTAACCCTCAGGTACGCGATTACAGCTGCTGCTTCGGGAAGCAGTAGGTTTTTGCGGGTGGGGGTCCTTTCTTGGCTAACTGGGTGTCCTGGGGGTTTGTGGCGCTGGATGTTTCCTGGGAGGCAGCCGGAGTTTGGTGGTACGTTGTAGATGGCAGCATGCTTCACATCATGGCTCATAGGATGCGCGGGGTAGGGGCCTGGCAGATGGGACTATCCACACCTGGGTGGGGGGTGCTTGTGATGGGCTATAACGGAGGTTAACAGGTCTTAGTATCCGGGATTTGTTGCATTGCAGTTTCCTGGGGGCAGGGGGTCACGTGAGCCGAGTTCAGGAGGAAGGTACAGTCTACGACAGCGAACACGGGTATGATGAGCTGCGCAAGGGGTTTGTGGGGTGAAAGTATTAGGTTGTCGGGCGACTGACGCGTAGGCATGGGCAGAGTATTTTGGCAAGTTTGCAAGGGGCGGTGTGTTTTTGGCGGCGGAATGAGGAGTTTCCGGAAGCGAGGCATGTGTGCCGGGGTGCAGGTGGTGGCTGGGTGGCCATTGTTTGGGCAGGTGCACATGATAGAGGTATAGAGCCGCTGTGTTAGATGGCCAGGAGTTTTTTCCATTGAACTGGGTGCTTGGTACTGCACACCCTGGAGGCGGGAGTTTATGGTTCACGGGAGCTGTGGATAAAAGGGGGGCTTTGAGGGGACAGGTGGGTTGCACGGGCGGTTGGTCGTGCCCGGATGGAGCGCAGGCATTTAGAGCAGCGCAGTGGCGGTGCGGTACGGATGTGACAGGGGTGTGCCCGGATATTGGGGCAGTGGGGGGCCGGGTGTAGCGGCATTATTTGTGTCGGTTTGTCGGGGGCAAGGGGGTGTGTGTCAAGATAACAAAGCATTGAGAGTGTAGGACGTTGGGGGGTTATTGTTTTACTTCAGACGGGGGAAGTGTTTCTCTTGGTCTTTATTGGACTTGTGCGTAGGCGGGCTGTTTTGTGGCAGGGTCGTCGTGATGAGGCGTATGGTTCTTGGGGCTCTGGTGGGGGGGCTGCTAACTCGGGGCGACAGGAGTACAGTCTGGTGTCTGGGCGGCATAGGTTCTGGGGGGCATGGGTTTTTGCAGATGTGTTTAGGATGACTGACGTACGAAGGCTGGGGACCACGATGCATGTCTTGCTGGACTAACTTTCATTTTCTACCATAGGATCTGGAAGATCGGGAGCCAGGGCACTCGCCTGGATGGGGTTGGCCTTTCTCCCGGCATTTGGACGGCACAGGAAGCACACTAGCAGGTGTGCAGACGTCCCTGGGGCAGGGACCCCAATCATGGGCTGTGAGATGATGGGGAACCAGTTGAATGAAATTTGTGGGGGGGGATGTTTGTGCCAGCACGATTAACGTTGGCTCGCAGGAAATGTGAGTTTGCCTTAAGCTGAGGATACATGAGGGAAGAAGTTTACTGGGATATGTCGAGTCTGGCGTTGTCCTGGGATGCTTGGCGGCAGAACACATGGTACAGTGGTAGATAACGGGGGCTATGATTGTTTTTCGGGGATGTGTTTCCAGTGAACGGAGCATGGGGCATCCTGGTCACGTGCATGAATTGTGCTTGGCGGAGGATGGTTTGGGGGGTTAAGGATTTGGAGGTCCAGGCCTTGGCGCCTGGTGATGAGACTGTTGGGGGTGAGATTGAAGGTGGGGGTCTATTTTCAAAGGGAGACACCTGTCCCGGTCCGAGAATGGTCCGAGAATGGTCGGGGATTGTTGCTCAATTACGTCGGGACGTACGTGCAGCTGGTGGATGGTCGTCCACGGGGGGGGGGCAACTCTCATGGCGTAGGTTGGCCCAAGAACGTTCTGCGTACGGGTTGTAGGCCCGGGTGGTGAATAGTCGTTCACTGCTTGTAGTGGGATCCAAGGGTAAATATCCACTGCACGAAGATATAAGAGTCGAAGTGAGGATATACATGCAGGAGTTTGATTCTTAACAAAGATTAACGTTTGTCACGTTGAAATCATATGATCATCTGAAGATCACCTTACGCTCTAGAATGCTTCTTTGTCGTCAGGTACTTCTAAGGTTAAACATGCCTTACAGATGTGATGCAATTACATATAGAAGGGAATCAATCTTACATGCTACACAGCGTTGGGGGGTGGGGTGGCACCTTTATTTATGGACCAGGAGCGGTCTACAAACTCCTATTGTCTATCAAGGGATGCAGAGGATGTATGTACAAGGGGTGGATGGTCGTTCACCTCGGAAGTAGGGGGGGGGCACTTTGGGTGACCAGTAGATTGGTCCGGAACGGTTGCTTGTTTTTGCTGAAGAACAAGTACAAGTGCTGGACGGTCGTTCGCCGTGACGGGGGGCAATTATCCAAAGCACAAAGATACAAGAGACAAAGTGAGGATGAACAGGCAGGAGTTTGAGTTTAGCAAAGTCCAAAGTTTGTTCACATTGAAATATGATCATCTGAAGATCACCTCACGCTATGGAATGCTTCTTTGTCATCCGGGACTTCTAAGATTAGGACATTCCTTAAAGATGCAATGTAATTACATATGGATGAGAAACAAGCTTACATGCTACACAGCAAGGGGGGGGCACCTTTGTAAGAACCAGGAGCGGGCAAAGACTATTATTGTTCATCAAGGGATGCAAGTTACGGAGGTACAAGGGGTGGATGGTCGTTCACCCCGGAAAGGGGGGGCACCTTGGGTGACCAATAGATTGGTCCGGAACGGTTGCTGGTTTTGCTGAGCGCAAGTACAAGTGGTGGGCGGTCGTTCGCCGCGAGGGGGGGCAATTGTCTCTGAGTCGAGGATTGGGCCTGACGAAGGTGGCATGTACATGGGACACAGGTACAAGTGGTGACTGGTTGTTCATGATGAGGGCGATGTCTGCAGACTGGGATTGGCCCTGCAAGGTTACCGGTTCCACGGGATGCTGGCCAGGGGGTGGATGGCCGTTCACCGCGAGAGGGGGAACCAATTTTTGGTCAATGATTGGGCCCGGGCATGTAGCTGTTTCATACGGGCATTGGTCCAGGTGGTGGATGGTCGTTGACCGCGTTGGGGGCACGTACAACTGGGAGTGGCCCCATGGGATGTTTTGCTTCCACAGCATGCAGGTACAGGGGGGTGAGTGAATATCGCCACGTTGAGAGCAATTTTTTCTTGGTGGTGTTTGTCCCGGAACGTTCCTGAATTGCAAGGGACGCGTGTTAGGTGGATGGTCATTCACCGGGTGCTGCAGAGTGGGGGGGGGGGGGCATTTTTTTAGGCGCACAGGATGGAAGGGCACGTGGGCCCTCTTTGGAGGGGCACCTTTCGCGATTCACGTTTGTGCCAAGAATGGTACTTTGCTGCAGGACACAGGGAGAGGTGATGGATGGTCATCGCTAGGAGGCCGCAGGGTTGGCTGGCAGGAGGCGAAAAGTGCGCAGGACAGTGGGAGGGGGGTGTGGGGCAGGTTCCCTGGTTGGCGGTTCTTTGGAGGGGTGGGGAGTCACATACGGGCGAATCCACCCCTCGGGTGGGGGACGGTACACAGGTGACTGATAGGGGGGCACGGGAGGCAATGAGCAATGAAGGCAAAGTCAACAGAGGATGCTTGGAGGGCAAGTGAAGGTGAGAATGGGGAAAGGAAGGAGGTTATCGAGTAAATGGGGAAGAGTCAAACAGGTGAGATGGTTTTGAGAAGGTAGAATGGAGAATGCGTGGGTATGGGATGGGAACGTATATTTCTTGCATTGATGTACTGTTAATAAGTCTAAATGATTGCAACCTTGTCCTAATAAAATGGCTTTTTACACTTCAAGTAACAGCGTGGAGTGTAGTTATTGCGCGATGCAGCCCCCGGGGGAAGTGAAGGTCGCAGACCAGTCTTCCCCCGGGGTATTCACGCAATGGGGGTAGGACAAGGTGGGGGGCGGGATTAGAGGGTTAAAGGAAGGAGTGGTATTGGGAGGGCATATAAGGTGTCAGGAGAGGAAGATCCGGCCTCTTTCTGACACCTGAGCACCACCGGGAGGATGTAGAAAGTTTGTCCTCCCACCCACCCTACAGGTTTTCAGCGAAGGACTAGGGGTGGTTTTCAGGTATGGGGGTGCCAGTTTAGGGCAGGTTGCGGAGCAGAGGCGTTACGGTACTTTGGAGGGGTGGGGAGTCACATACGGGCGGATCCACCCCTCGGGTGGGGGAGAACGGTACACAGGTGACTGATAGTGGGGCACAGGAGGCAATGAGCAATGAAGGCAAAGTCAACAGAGGATGCTTGGAGGGCAAGTGAAGGTGAGAATGGAGAAAGGAAGGAGGTTATCGAGTGAATGTGGAAGAGTCAAACAGGTGAGATGGTTTTGAGAAGGCAGAATGGAGAATGCGTGGGTATGGGATGGGAATGTATATTTCTTGCATTGATGTACTGTTAATAAGTCTAAATGATTGCAACCTTGTTCTAATAAAATGGCCTTTTACACTTCAAGTAACAGCATGGAGTGTAGTTATTGCGCAATTGCAACTAATGATATATTCCTGTGTACCAGGCTGTTTGACCGTACGCAGTAACAATACTTCTCACATGTACCACCGGACCATAAATTCCACATCCCAACGCTGGTAATGGCATTGCTCCTCATTACGCACTACACCATTACGTATCCATAGTGCCCATAGCCCGTGGTTTAGACCAATGGGGTAACGAAATCTGAGAGGGCCCTGGCAAAGTACATGGTGGGCCCCAGCGGACCCTGTCAGGAGCTCTCAGGCCAGGGGCCTCGGAAGGGGGGGGCGGGCCGCCACAGGTGACATCACTGAGGGGCGTGACTAAATAGCCACAATATGTGTTTTAAACACATATTTCTGCCATTTTGTCAAGCCGGGAGTGACAAGAAATTTTCCTCACAGGGTACCACCTGACCTTGCTACACCACTGTCTCAGGCCGGTGGGCCACCAACTGTGCACTGTGCAGGAGGGGGGGGCCCCTGGAGCTCAGCCCCCCACAACAAGAGCTGGGGGGCTAAGGTTACACCACTGATTTAGACATTGTGTGCCCGATTCCCAAAGGGCCTCGCACTTGTGGCTCAAGCCCCGGATTCATGGCGGGACCTCCATACTGCAGTTATCCATTGAGGGTTCGCCCCCCAGAATGCAACCCTCCCCCTCCAGCTCCACTCCTCGGTTATGACTGCAGGGCTTCCGCCATGAGTGCGGAGGATTTTTGAGAATCGTCCCATGTAATATTATTTATTATTCGTATTTTCCACAATCTAGGGTAGGGCTTGATGCAGACAATGCCCCAATGCCACAGGGCACAGACAGGCTTAGCTGCTTCTGTATGGCACTTGCAGAAATGCACAGAAAATTAAGTAGCACCATTTAAAAAAATAGCTTGGTATTCAGTTCACTGGTTAGACTAAAAACTCCCTGAGAAATGCTGCTGCACTGTAGAAGCAACATCAATCTGAAGAGAGGAGAAGTATGGGTGACACTGTAGGGTGTTTTAATGGCCCTCGGTGTTCTGCGTTTAATATACATTTATGTGCAGATTTGTGTAGTGGGTACAAGTACCAAATTGGTGTCAGAGTGCTATACATAAACCAGTTTAATACTGCAAGGGTAGTTTAAATAAAAACGACTTCTCATGGAGATTGAATATACGGACAGTTGTATAGTACGCAGCACAATTTACAATAGATCATTTCAGAAGAGAAATTGCACACAACTGCAGTGTTACATAGCATAATTTCACGTAAGAAGCTGCATAACCATAAGTTGCATAATAGCTGAGCTGATTAAAGATGAGCAGTATATATATATCACTGCATCGCTGTAGTATGCTTTTATGTGAGTGCACCCTTCATCACCAAAGATGTTGCAGGGCTACATAAGAGGCAGTGCGCTGCTTGGTATATTCTGCAGGTCTTCTGGTCGTTCATGATGAAAGGAAAACACAAGCATGACTGCCTTCTATAGTAGGGATGCAGAGCAAGTTAGAGCTCTAAGCTTTATGCTACAGTAGCCACAGCATGGCTCCCTCCATGGACAAAGCCAGCAAGGGACCACAAACTGGAGGAAGTGCAAGGGTTGATTCATCCCTGATCAGAAAATTCCCCGTTTTGTCCACCTTGATGCAGGACTCCACCGTCCCACAGCTGCGTCGGCCTTGACTAACTTCCTCAAATGCTGAGTCAAGCCTCTTTATTCACTGGGGTCTCCACTCTGCTCTTGCCTTTCACCAGCTCCAGTGGGCTCAATCACTACCATATAGATTCATTGAAAAAGCTTTATTCGGGTTATAAACTCGTAAAAGCACAAACATACATTTTAAAATTCATACATTTTAAAATACGTTACATTAAAATTCATATTTCATCCATAAAATACATTTTTAAGCAGTTGTGCAAGCTTTAACAAGGGAATATTTAAAATTACTATAAAATTTTATTTTTATAAAATTTTAATTCATATTGCGAGAAAAAGTTCTCCGCCTAATGGACCATGCCCACCCCAAGTACTTTGCTGTTCCCAGCACAATGGGCATGTCTGTGGAGGTACAAATAATTCTCAATCCCTCAACACCACTGGATACCCCAAGGTTTCTACAGACTGGGGCCAACCATACTCTCCTCGGGTTTGCGTAGGCCTCACACAGAAATAAAAAGTGAGCTATACTTTCGTTAGGGGCACCACACACCGGGCAACATAAGGTGTTAGTACTCCTACACCTACCCGTCAATGACCTCAGGGGGAGAGAACCTGACCTTAGCTGGAAAAATAACTTCCTGTCTAACCGGACAGTAATACTGCCCCAATACTTTTTTAATATAGGTCTCGTTTTAATTTCCAGGAATCTACCCCCCATTGTGTCTGATAGTGTACTCCTCCAGAGCCTTTCTTCAACATAATCCCAATAAGTGGCCTTAATAGTATTTTTACTTGGAAATACTTCCCCGGAGGGATTTTCCCAAAGGTTAGGGAGACCAAGCTCACCAAGAACGGCCCTAAGTGTCTTCAACCATGGTATTTTATGAAACGTGTCTGTTTTCATTAAGGCAAAAAATCCATCAGCATAGTGTCGGATCTCTGGGGTCGTCCAAAGCCGTCTCCAATAAAGGATAGGCCTTAATCGGGCACGGTCACTAACCAATCTCCTCCCTAAATCAAGGCCAAGCGGGATTAGTGGCGCACTCTGGGGGAGACCCGTAATACCCCTCAGGAACCTATTCTCTGATATTTGTAGGGTAGAGAGCCTCTCAAAACCCCACACTTCTGCCCCATACAGGGCTGCCCCTAGAGCTTTGGCATCATAAACCATGAGGACCGGTTTTATAGGCCTAGTTTTTGATTTTGCTTGCTCCACCCGAAGCGCCCCTGCAATCTGCTGATGTCTCAATACCGCCTTTTCTATGTGGCGTGACCAACCTGGCTTATTCGATATCTCTACCCCAAGGTAAGTAAAAACATTTACTACCTCAAGCTCGATGTTATTCAGAGATACCCTTGGTTGGGGTCGGCGCCTTTGGGAGAAAACCATCAGCTTTGTTTTACCAGCCATGCTCCCTACAGAAAGTATCAAATATATTTAGGGCACGCTGCAGTCCAGCTGGGGTATTGGACACAATTAGGGTGTCGTCAGCGAACATCAGGATCGGAACCCTGATGCCCGCTAGCGAAGGTGCATCCACACTTGCATCCAACATCCTATCCACAATGCCATTAATGAATAGGGAAAAGAGCAGGGGTGACATTGCACATCCCTGCCGTACACCCCGCTCGACGGGAAAGTTAACAGTAGATTCCCCGTTCCTCCCCCATTGAACTCTGGCAAAGTTACACTCATGGAGTCGCATTATTAGGGTGAGCAACTCGGTTGGGACCCCTATCCCTTTCAGGACTACCCAAAGCTTGCTCCTTGGGACCAGGTCGAAGGCAGCCCTCAAGTCTACAAACGCGACATATAGGCTGCCTTCGCCAAGGAGCACCGTCCCCCACCGCAACATGGTAAATCGAAATGTTTGATCTACCGTGCTGGTCGCCCGCCTGAAGCCTGCCTGGTAGGGGGAAAGGGCATTGTTTTCTTCTACCCAGTCCATAAGTTTATTAACCACTGTCTTCCCCACCACTTTTTGGACAGTGGCAATCAAACTTATCGGCCTATAATTGGCCGGGAGTGACCGATCGCCTTTCTTATAGATCGGTATGATTATTGCCCCCTTCCATATTTCTGGGATTACAGCCCCTTTAGCTAATGCGTTTCCCAGTAAGGTCACATACCTGGCCCACCGTACCTTGTCATTCTTAAATATGTCAGAGGGTATCCCGTCCAAACCCGGTGCCTTTCCCCCTTGTAAAGATGAAATTACCAATTCTACTTCTCTACTTAAAAACAAGTTTTCCTTGCAAAATACAACTGGAATTGGTTCTATGGCCACAATCTCCCTATTCTCTGCGTATTGGGGTTTAAAATACTCAACCCATGATGCCTCATTGACATTATTATCTGGGTTATTAGGGGTGCCACCTCCGCCCCACTTCACGATTTTCCAGAAAAGTCTGGAATCCCTTGCCCCGGAGGCTTCCAGCAACTCATCCCAATATTCTTCATCCCACTTTTTCTTGGCCTGGCGAATACTAAGATTATAGTGTTTCCTGGCTGCGCTGATCAAAACCTTGTCCCTAGTTCTAATTGCCCTACCCAGTTCCAATCTGGCTAACCTACACTGCTTATTAAACCACCTAGCCATTTTAAGTGGGGCTTTTCTATTTGCATTATTCAATCTCATAAAGTGTGGTTTCAAAAGGGAAAAAAACTTATCATTTATGTCTGTCGTTAAGGTGGACCCAGGTATTACAGGGTTTGCTATCTCCATGGCGGCAATTGCATTATCCACCTCCGAGCTTATGTAATCCATGGACGCTAGATTTGCCAGGACATTTGGCCATTTAACTCTACGCATATCATTGGCCATAACAGGTACTACTTCACTACTTAAATCTCGATTGTCCGGCGCAGCCGTCCACCAAGTGTGGGTGACACAAAGGGGATTATGATCACTTTCTAATCTACCCTTTATTACCATATCGGCTATCCCATACCATAAATTAAGGCTACAAATGTCATAGTCTATTCTACTTTTACTATGACCATTGTCAAATGTACAGTTGCCACCCTGATCGCTCTTAGTCCTTCCATTAAGGGCCCTCAACCCATATTCCAAACATAGCGCATTTAATAACAATATATCTTTTGTCCACCGTTTGACTGGTGCAAGATTTAGGATCGAGACACCCCATTGGGCGTCTTCCTCTTGCCCTATCGGATTTTCCGTATTTTCCAACGGTTCGAAGGTCCTATTAAGATCACCAGCCACAACCACTCTATTTCCCAGGGACTGTGATTCAAGGAAGGTCGATAGGGCCTCTAGGGTGGGGGAGTTCCCAGCATTAGAACCCCTAGCATAAATATTATATATGTCTATCACACTCCCATTGTCTGATGATATTCTTAACAATTGTATATCCTTACAACCTAGGTCAAGCACTTTTATTTTAACTTGTAGACTTTGCTTGATCCAAACTGTTAATCCTCCCATGGGTCTACCCCTAGGGCCTCTACTCGCTGGGATACAAAAGTTTAAATAACCTGGGAGGAAAATCGGGTCGCAAGCCCATGTCTCCTGAAATAGACACATTTCAAACCCGTTGACAAAGTCTATCCAATTTTGTGACAATAGCCTAGTACCTAGCCCCGCGATATTCCACGAGAAAAACTTCCCCGGGCTAGTGCCATTACAAGTCCCCACATCGACGACTGACATAGACGGGAGATTAACCAGGCTCTCACAATTACCTTCCTTATCTATAACAATATCCACACAGTTAACATCAATTCCCTGGAAAACATCAGTATTTAATATTGGGCTTGTTTCATCTCCTGGAATTTCCAAGCACACCCTACTGTCCACCCTCCAATTCTCATTCTTCCCATTAATAATCACCTCATTTGGACTTGCTATAACATCCCCAATTGATGACACAGTTTTATCGGGTATATCCTCCCTACCCATATTGTCCCCTATTTCATTGGAAACGGCCAATTTCCGTCACCATCCCCACCCCAAATGTTTTAGTCCATCATGAGGGTTATAAGCTTGATCATAACAGACATTTGGACGTGGAAAAGGAACATTGAAAGGCATGGTCTCTGTCTGTGGAGGGAAACTGGGTCTCCCTAGCTCATTATTCCCACCAAGATGGACGCCAACTGGTCTTGGATAGAAAAAAGTGAGATCCACAATACCAATCCCACCACTGTTGGTACTCCAGCCTGGCCTCGTGATCAATCCTACCACCCTTGGATCTTGGAAGTTAATTATAATACATTCGCCCCCCAGATTTTTTGATGTACATCCTATCCAGTTAACCCTTCTCACCCTGATAATCAAACCATCCACTTCCCCAGGCAATGGTCTATTAACCCTTAACCAGTACATAACCTTGTTTTTTAACATCTGGTAGGTTTCTCTTTGCCCTACCAATAGAGGTGGAACATTGGTAAGAATAGCCACATAGGGATAGGAATCCGGGGTAAGATTTATTGGGGGTATCCTGGTTGGAAGTTTTGTCACACAGGGTGTTGGTCGATTTTGTTCAGGGACAACAGGGCATGGTAGGGGAACTCTCTTTAATACCAGCGAGGCCTTATTTTTCCCAAAAATATCATTACCAGAAATATCATTACCACCACATACAGAACCATCCCTATTCTGAACTTGTGGAACTTGGGACTTATTTGTTCCAACACTATTTTTGCAGGAATTTCTGTCATTGCTAACCAAAAGATCCTGGCAAGCTATCAGGGTACTTGGTAGGGATTGGCTAACATTGCTAGGAGGGGTAACATTTTTTGGGCATTCCTTGCTACCTTTGGCCACCATATTATGGGGCTTGGTTTTCCCGCAATTGCTTTTAGTTAGGATATTTGGCAATTCGGTAGTAGTCTTACTACTTTGTCCCTTCCCCTGGTGGCCAGTTGCAATACTAGCAACGGGAGGATGTAATTCAATGAAGGGGGCACCTACATCTCGCTCCGCTATTTGCTGTTGATTCATATTCTCGCCCGCTTTAAGACAGGACTTAATTAAGGATTTAGTTGAAAAAAGATTATCTAGACTAGCCTGCTCTAGATGGTCCAGCTGGGTAGCTACTTTTTTTAGTCTGTCTTCTAAGGGGTACAGAAGGGACCGTATTAATTTTTCCAACTCCAAAAAGAATTCCGGCTTGGGTGGTAGTGTCCCAGGTGGCGTCCCAGGGGATGCTATTATTATGGGATCTAAGCCTTGCGGAACAGCTTCTCCTTCGCCCATTGTTGGCCCAATAAGATTATTCCCAGTAATGTCACAAGGTTGTGTACATGTCCCTAATTTCCGGTATTTTCTTGGAGGTTTTGGAGCATGACATTTCTTTGTAACTACACTCCTTTTCCTTTTGGAACAGGGTTTGGTCTTTACAGCATGTGTTAAAACACTGGGTGGAGGTGTAGGCTGTTGCCCAGTAGATGGATTAGTAGGAACACTAGGAGGGGTTACAGGCAAAGTAGTGGTTACTAGTTCCAAGGGAGGAATAGCCAATGGCTCAATTGTTAGGGGAGAGAGGTGTGGGATTTCCTGTGCAACAGGCAGAGTGATGGATGATAAAGGAGTGACCAATGATGGAAAGCTTTGGTTAGTACGTTTATCAACAGGGGTTTTTAAAAGCTCAATGGACAACCTGCGTCCCGCACGTCTTTCTGACAGGGCGATTTCCCTATCAATGTCCTGTGGCAGCCGTTTAAAATAGGTATCTAGGGGGCCCAAAACAGCAGCCCCTGACTCATTCAAAGAAGGCAGCAAGGTAGAAGTATTTGTAGAACAAGCCATAGGAGCGACCCTTTTCCACCTTGATTAATTGAAAGTAGGTTAAATCACTTAACAATACCACTAATAACAGACATACAATACCAAGTCAGTAAATGTCAGTGGGGTGGCCCAGCCCGGCCTCCTTCGGCCCCTGACGGCCACAGACGGTCCCGCCCTTGTCCCGAGCTTCTCCCTGGCGCCCTCCCGCGCGCTCCCGCGCAGCGGGACTCGCCAATTGTTGATATACTATCTAGGGAGGAAGAGGAGGAGCCTGCAGGGAGAGCGTCCCAGCTGGTAACAATTGGGGGTTGTGGGCGCTCCTGGGACTTGTAGTCCTACGCCCACAACACGCTCGCAGCCCTGCAGGTCCAAGCACTCAGAGGGAATCTTTCCGCAGTACTAATGTCCCCAGGTGGCCTCAAACGAAGCGGGACCCGCGCAGCGGGTTCCGCAAGCAGTTTCCAAAAGATGCAAGGAAGTCTTCAGGAGCACAACGAACCCTGCGTGGAGTCAGCAACAAAGAAGTGGAGATCCGCCGGTAAAACAGAGGAGGGCGGCTTTTACCGCGATGGTCAGCCAGGGAGGAGCCTGCAGGGAGAGCGTCCCAGCTGGTAACAATTGGGGGTTGTGGGCGCTCCTGGGACTTGTAGTCCTGCGCCCACAACACGCTCGCAGCCCTGCAGGTCCAAGCACTTAGAGGGAATCTTTCCGCAGTACTAATGTCCCCAGGTGGCCTCAAACGGAGCGGGACCCGCGCAGCGGGTTCCGCGAGCAGTTTCCAAAAGATGCAAGGAAGTCTTCAGGAGCACAACGAACCCTGCGTGGAGTCTGCCACAAAGAAGTGGAGATCCGCCAGTAAAACAGAGGAGGGCGGCTTTTACCGCGATGGTCAGCCAGGGAGGAGCCTGCAGGGAGAGCGTCCCAGCTGGTAACAATTGGGGGTTGTGGGCGCTCCTGGGACCTGTAGTCCTGCGCCCACAACACGCTCGCAGCCCTGCAGGTCCAAGCACTCAGAGGGAATCTTTCCGCAGTACTAATGTCCCCAGGTGGCCTCAAACGAAGCGGGACCCGCGCAGCGGGTTCCGCGAGCAGTTTCCAAAAGATGCAAGGAAGTCTTCAGGAGCACAACGAACCCTGCGTGGAGTCAGCAGCAAAGAAGTGGAGATCATATAGAAGACTACAAAGGGCAGAATGACCACAAGACACATCCTAGGTTTCCAGTAGGAAAGTGGTATTTGATCAGCCCACTCACCATAGAAATTCGATTTGATAGCCATTGTCCCCAGGGGATATATGATGTTACAACGCGGACTTTTACTCCGCATACCGTTACAACGCGGTTTTTACAACGCGGATACTGTAACAACGCATGTATTTACAACGCATTTTTTTACAACGCAGGTACCTTTACAACGCAGACCATTACAACGTAAGTATAGGTAAGTAGATATTAATAAGAATAATATAATAGTGACTTAATTTTAAAAGTATAATTTAATGTAATTTTAAATAATTTAATTTCCGTTAATTAATTTAAATTTAAATTAATATTACTTTATTTTTACCATGTACCCCTGTACCCCAGAAACTCTAAACTGACCCTAAACCCCCCAAAAAAAATAAAGTAATTTTTTTAAATATAATTAAAATTAATTATTGTAAATTAAAAAAATTATAACTTTATTTTTACCCTGTACCCCTGTACCCCAAAAACTCAAAACTGACCCTCAACCCCAAAAATAATGCAAAGTAATTTAATTTAATTTATTTACTATTAAATAATTTAATTTAAAATTAAATTTAATTTATTTTTACCCTGTACCCCAAAAACTAAAAACTGACCCTGAACCCTAAAAATACCCCTTTACCCAAAAACTGAAAACTGACCATGAACCCTAAAAATACCCCTTTACCCAAAAACTGCAAACTGACCCTGAACCCTAAAAATACCCCTTTACCCTAAAACTGAAAACTGACCCTGAACCCTAAAAATACCCCTTTACCCAAAAACTAAAAACTGACCCTGAACCCTAAAAATACCCCTTTACCCAAAAACTGAAAACTGACCCTGAACCCTAAAAATACCCCTTTACCCAAAAACTGAAAACTGACCCTGAACCCTAAAAATACCCCTTTACCCAAAAACTGAAAACTGACCCTGAACCCTAAAAATACCCCTTTACCCAAAAACTGAAAACTGACCCTGAACCCTAAAAATACCCCTTTACCCAAAAACTGAAAACTGACCCTGAACCCTAAAAATACCCCTTTACCCAAAAACTGAAAACTGACCCTGAACCCTAAAAATACCCCTTTACCCTAAAACTGAAAACTGACCCTGAACCCTAAAAATACCCCTTTACCCAAAAACTAAAAACTGACCCTGAACCCTAAAAATACCCCTTTACCCAAAAACTGAAAACTGACCCTGAACCCTAAAAATACCCCTTTACCCAAAAACTGAAAACTGACCCTGAACCCTAAAAATACCCCTTTACCCTAAAACCCAAAACTGACCCTAACCCCTAAAAATACCCCTTTACCCTAAAACCCAAAACTGACCCTAACCCCTAAAAATACCCCTTAACCCCAAACATATAACATTTAAAATATAACTATATACTTACCAATACTTACGTTGTAATGGTATGCGTTGTAAAGGTACCTGCGTTGTAAAAAAATGCGTTGTAAAAACATGAGTTGTAACAGTATCCGCGTTGTAATGGATGCGTTGTAACAGTAGTGCGTTGTAAAAAATGCGTTGTAACAGGTGCACACCGTCCCCAGGTGGCCTCAAACGGAGCGGGACCCGCGCAGCGGGTTCCGCGAGCAGTTTCCAAAAGATGCAAGGAAGTCTTCAGGAGCACAACGAACCCTGCGTGGAGTCTGCCACAAAGAAGTGGAGATCCGCCAGTAAAACAGAGGAGGCGGCTTTTACCGCGATGGTCAGCCAGGGAGGAGCCTGCAGGGAGAGCGTCCCAGCTGGTAACAATTGGGGGTTGTGGGCGCTCCTGGGACCTGTAGTCCTGCGCCCACAACACGCTCGCAGCCCTGCAGGTCCAAGCACTCAGAGGGAATCTTTCCGCAGTACTAATGTCCCCAGGTGGCCTCAAACGAAGCGGGACCCGTGCAGCGGGTTCCGCGAGCAGTTTCCAAAAGATGCAAGGAAGTCTTCAGGAGCACAACGAACCCTGCGTGGAGTCAGCAGCAAAGAAGTGGAGATCATATAGAAGACTACAAAGGGCAGAATGACCACAAGACACATCCTAGGTTTCCAGTAGGAAAGTGGTATTTGATCAGCCCACTCACCATAGAAATTCGATTTGATAGCCATTCATGTCCTTTTTTATGGGCAGTAGGAACAATCGGGGTCAGGTTGGCCCATCAGACAGTCTGTTGATTATCCCCATGATTTGGTGAATGTTCTATAGAGTGCTGTGGTGTGCATGACCATGTGGCAAATGGTTAGGGAGTGTGGGAAGGAAGGCCTCCAGTGGTGGTCAGCAAGCAGCCTGGCCAAGTCTGTAATGCTGCATCTCGGGTAGTCTTTGACGATCGGCATCTCGGGTAGTCTTTGACGATCGGCTCCTCTGTGGAGCCTCATCAACGTCTCCAGTAAGCTGGCAGTGGAGGGTTGGTGAGGCCTGGCTTTAGGGGGACCACAGTGAGATTCAGGTTTAAGAACTCTGTAAGTGCTCCCGCCACCTTCACCTGCCTTGATTCACTCATTAGGCCTTCAGCTGTTTTCATTTAACACATTTGCTTTAAATCTGGCTACCATCCTGTTTGTCCGCAAGTCCAGGACCGTAGGAAGATCCTTCTCCTACCTAGCAGCAAAGACCTGGAACACCTTCCCTCTCCACCTCAGGCAATAACCATTGCTGCCGCATTTCAGAAAGGACCTCAAGACCTGGCGCTTCGGCTGAACCACAGAGCCTTCAAAGAACCAGAAGCCCCCTGCCCCCCAGTGCCTTGAGAACCTTACGGGTGAGTAGTCACGCTCTACAAGCCACTGATTGATTGATTCATTGATCTACAGCACATTAATGCTACTGCTGCTTTTGATGAGATAAATAATTTGTCCTACAAATGTTACTACTCATTATTTTCCCAGGAAAGGGTTCGAGTAAAGGTGTCCCACCATCTCCATAATAATATTATGGTGCATAGGGTACGTAAGAGCAGTGAGGAGAGAGAGAGAGGTGAGATGCATGCTGGGAGACACACTGCCAGAAGGGGCATTGCCTTGAAGACGCAGGGCTGCATGGAAGTATTGCGAGGCCTGGCGACGGGGCAGTATTATAATGCCAAAGGGCACTTAGGAGATACGACTAATCCCTTAAAGCTTTATCATCAATATCTGGGATATTCACTCTGTTCATTCTCATACATGTCTTATTTCTCAGTTATCTATTATGACGGGAATAATGCTGATAAACACATTTTCTTTTTTTCTTTAAATCCAAAGATGTGTGCGCGCTGTTTTGGGCAGGGGTTGGGTTGAGCCTGTAGCATGGATTCTTTTTAAGCCTCATTTACCCTGCGAGAACGTCTGTGGGGAGATGTGTCTCTTCCTAACATCCCAACAACTCTATAAGAACAGACCAAAGAAGGAGGCTGGAAGTTGCAGTTTGTCCCTTTTCTCCATTTCCATAGAGAGCAAGGCTATAGAAACCTCGATGATAGGCCATCATACTGGATGTGACCAACCCCCATCCACCCCCCAACCCCTAGATCAAAATGAAAGGGTACACAACAACATGTTGGCGAGTGAGAAAGCAATTTTACTTTCACTGAGCTTCTGGAGAAATATCAGTGTCCTTTCAGACCTGAAATGCCTTCCAAAAAGCAAAATATAAACACCATATGCAGCAGCCCCAAACAGTGCTTGAAATAATATGTAATATGTTTGACAGTGCATTAATTCATGTTCTTATTGAAGACGATTAATAGTAAATTAAATAGAACCTAAAATATACCGAATGAACACTAACATACATTTAAAATAGAGTCTGTACAGAAGGTATATCTGTGTCAAGTCAATTTGGTTGCAAATGGTGGCATGATTTCCTAACATTTGACATACATATTGTGACACCAAGAACAAGATCCCTGTACAGAAATGCATTTAGTTGTTCATAATCCTACTTATCATGCAGAGTCTCGAGTGTAGACAATTCCACATTAATGGCCCTCATATCTTATGCTCTTTACATGATTTCCTGACAGGTAACATTCTTGACCTGTTCCGGGCTTTCAGACATTTTCAATCATCAGAAGGAACGCTCTGCAGTAATTTATTCATATGTGAAGGCCACAAGGTCATATTTAGATGGAAACAAAAGTCCCTTCCAACATGGCATTGCATGATGCTGCACACAATGTCTCCAGCCATCCTCTTAATATGCGGCAGATTGCAGATTAATCGGAAGCAGGGTCAGAACTGGTAAATTATATATATATTGCAGTTTTTAAAATGCCTCATCCCCATTTCAATCTTCTCAACCCAACGCGAGCTCTGATCAGGTCACAAAACCGCCCTGATAGAAATTCTTTTGAGGATTAAATTTGCTTTGATCAAAGATCTGCTTTATGGGATGCAACATTTTTTTTTTGCTAGGTGAATCTTCCCCACCCACCAAGACCAACCATTGGCAAGTGAGAAATGAAAAATACCTCAATAAAGCAGTGGCTTTTTAGCTCACATGGTGGGTGCATAGGGAGTAGGTTAAAGAAGCACTTGCATTTACATAAAAGAACCACCAAAGTTCAAAACCCATCTAGCAACTTGTGTTTATTAAGAACTTCTGCCTGTTGTTTACGAGGAACAGGAAAACATGACACATCATTGGACATAGAGTGTTATTTCATGCTTCTTAAAGGCTTCAGTATCAGACATCTTGTTTTCATGTCAGCACTCCCAGCCACACAATCCACACCATCCTTCATCAAGCACACCCCTTTCCAATGGGTATGGCAATCTGACATTGGTTTTCCTCCACATGTATTGATTCCGTGGACATCCGGACTCCTGTATTGCGGGAAAGTTGGATTATTACAAGAGTGTATCACAAAACCCACAATTCACCATGGGCCTCATTAATGAGGCCGTGCGACACTT
Organism: Lissotriton vulgaris; assembly: GCF_964263255.1. Lineage (NCBI taxonomy): Eukaryota > Metazoa > Chordata > Amphibia > Caudata > Salamandridae > Lissotriton > Lissotriton vulgaris. Next base: position 1,919,315,423 of record NC_141691.1, read on the forward strand.
TTACGCCGCCGGTGCGTCACTTTTTGTGACGCACCAGCAGCGTAAAAAATGTGCCTTGTTGTACCATATTTACAAAGTGACGCATCTAGGTAGATGCGTCACTTTATAAACCCCTGCGCTACATTAAACCTACACCAGGTATAATGTATGCAGGAGGGGCGTTCTGACGCAAGAAAGGGTCATAGAAGTGTCGCAGTGAAATCTATAAGACTTCACTGCGCCACTTCTAGGACACAAATGCGTCCATTTCTTATGCCTGCCTCACAGCAGGCGTAAGACTGACGCAGGCCCTTTCACAAGGGTGAAAGGACACATTGCTGGAGTTGCGTCACTTTTGTGACACACTCCCGCAATGTGTCACTTTTGTGCCATACAGATACGTCAGAAATACTGACGTATCTGTAATCCTTGCGCCATGATGCGTCATACTGTAAATATGACGCATCATTGGTGTCGCAAGGAGGGCGCAGTGAAAAGTGACGCATCGCTGTTTTCACGCAGCGATGCGTCACTTTTCATAAATGAGGCCCCATGTGTTTCTTCTAAGTGGTTAGACGATTTTACTACTTAGAAGCAATACAGGTTGAGTGTAAGGATGTGTGATTTAGTAATGGTGTATTTACCCCCTCCCTAACTTGTAAGTAAAGTGTGTGGATACCCTTTGTATAATGGGTATTACAAGTGTGTACATGGGAACTGGAAATTACATGTTGAATCTGTATTTTGGCCTATTTTCTAGCCTGTTATTCCGCATTTGGGCTCTAGGGCCTAAACATCAACAGGAGTTTCTGCTTCGACAAGACATGCACACCACCCTTTCACTAACAGCCATGATCCACTAGCAGCTCTCTTCCACATTCACTTCTCTCCATCTTCCCCTAAGGTGGGTTGGCATAAATTGCAATTAAATCCTCCACTCTGCCTTCAGTCACCTTGATTCCTTCATCATGATTGCCCCAAACACTTTAAGCAATCTCGGACCCAATCCACTATTCTGGCTCCCCCAACACAGATGCAATCTTATTTCTGAAGAGCAACAAAAAAAATACACCACTCAACACGTCATCACTGGAGGCATCCAGGCAAGTCTTCAAGAAAGGTAAATCATGCTACTTCCAATCACTTATTTCCTCCCTCCAGGCCAGTCTTGCCACACCTCCAGATACCCACAAACACAAGCCTAACAGAACTTTCATCCCCTTCCAGACGTACATCAAGGAGACTCCTGGTGAAAAGCTGCAACTTTCAAGTCACCTCTCGTTGCACTCCTCACTCGCATTTCTTCTGGGTCGACTTTCATACGAATTTCTCATCCATTCTCTACATAGTCAATGCTTCATGTACCCCATTTTCGCCTGCACCTCTAAATAGTCAATCTGACGTCTTCTCTGTTCTCAAACAAATTACTACTCCTTGGTGAACAAGGAAGTGCTTGAAAGCGGGGACAAATTCACAGAAAATCTTGGCACATTCCACTCAAGAGAAGAAGGGAGGGAGGTATCCAGAGCAGTTATGGCCCGACAAAGTTCTTACTCCACACTGCTGCGCATGCAAGTCTACCATCTAAGAGGAGCGCAATTAAAACAACTAAAGCTATTAAAGCAAGGAATAAACAGAGCAACACGAAAACGCCACCGGGTAGTGCCAGATGTTAACCTCCAAGCCAAGCAAAGCCACAGAAACTGCATGGGCCAAAATTATCCAGGATGCAAAAGCCAAAAACAGCGCTGTTGGACTTGGCCCTTTTTGGCCAGTTCACCCCAAAACTTTTTGCCTTTTCTCTGACCTGGTATTGGTGGTTTTAGGCCTCTGGGCACTTTAGCACTGTGGTCCAGTGTGAAGTGTGTACGCTCTCTGTGTTACATTTGTAAGGTTGGCCTGCCCTCACATAGCAATGCATTGGGGATTCCCTGAACAGTGAGTGTCAGTGGTAATTCCTGTTATGAGAGGAGCAGTGTGGTCAAGTCTGGTATGTATGAAATTGTGTGAATAAATGCTTCGCAATAGTGTGCACAGATTTTTGTGGTTATTTTAGAAATGCCACTTTTAGAAGTTCAAAAAACAGGGGTGGCTGGGCCCAGTGGGAAGGAGGGTAGGCAGGGCCACAATTGTATAAGCAAGGGATTTTAGCCTATGCCTCCAAATTTCAAATTAAACACTGAATGGTTAAGGATAAACAAAACTTTATTAGTTTACCCTGACATTGATTTATGTCTTTTGATTATCACTCGATTTTAGAAAAATGTTTTTTCTTACACAAACAAAACAAAGATCGCCGTCAACTTCATGTCTGGCCATATACAGTTTGAAAAACAGTTTGTGCATATATACAGTGCAAAAAATCAACAGTAAACATGTAAAAAAATACATCAATAATGGATACGTGGTTGTGACATGGACAAATAAGTCATGGACATTGTGAACAAAATAAATTATGAACAATGAAACAATCACAATCAACAATACAATGTCAGGGTAAACTAATAAAGTTTTGTTTATCCTTAACCATTCAGTGTTTAATTCGAAATTTGGAGGCATAGGCAAAAATCCCTTGCTTATACTTTTAGAAGTTGGCATTTCTGTGTGCTATCTGTCTGCCTGATGTGAATTGCATGTCTGGCTTGTGAGTGACAGGGGCTAGGAGGTGTGTGTGGCTCCAAGAGGGGCAAGGTGAGGCAGCGCTAGGCTGAATGGGTCACCTGGGCTGGGAGTAGTAGGAGGAGTAATCCCCTAACCCTGAATAGGCCTTTGCCCAGCCTGCACAATGCTGGCTCCTCCCCCAGTGGTGAGTCTGATCACCTAGCCCGACCTGAAAAAGGGAAAGAGTAGCTTGCAAAACAAAGTGCTCCAAATTCCCCCTGAACCAGTTGCATCTCATTCCCCATGCCCTGCACTACAGACAAAGGAAATGTTAGTATAATTATAGGGGCTGTGACCCCATGAAAATGTTCTGTACTGTTGGTGCTGTTCCTGAAGGGGCATGCTGCTGCTGGGGTCACGGGGGGCTGCCATTAGGATTTGCCTCCCTGTGCCCTTTATTGTCCCTTTGATCTCCATGGATGTATTCTTTTTTTTCTGTAGAACCTTTGCTGGGAATTGTTCTCCCTTGTAGGAGACGTTTGCTGCATTTTTGCATCCCCTTGGCAGTTGGGTGTCATCAGCAAACATGTGATAGTGGACGTTAAATAAATTCAGAACTTCAGTTGAAGGCTCTATAAGCAGGCTAAAGAGAGTGGGTGAGCGCACGGACCCTTGTGTGACCCCTAATGTTATCAGGGTGGAATTAGACAGGGACTGATTACCCTTGATTCTTATATTCTGTTGTGGAGAAATTAGGTGAACCAGTTTAGGACGGACCCTGATAGTCCTATCCTACGTTCCAGTAGGTCAAGGAGGCTGTCATGTTTGACCGTATCAAAAGCTGGCGAGAGGTTGAGGAGATAAGAAGACAGGATTTGTTCGATTTAGCCTTTTTAGTGCGTCGTCAACAATGTGTGTGAGCACCAATTCAGTGCCTTGGCCTTGATGGGAATAGGATTGGAATTGGTCTAAGAGTCTGAATTGTTCTATGTGGTTGCATAATTGTACATGGATACATTTCTCGAAAAGCTTAAACAGATTCGTAATATTGGAGATTCCGCAGAACTTGTTGAAGTCTGCGTGATCAGCCATGATTTTAGGAAGTCTGGGATAGAGCCTTGAAGTAGTGAGGCATTACTATCTTGATCCAAATTGGGAGAATAGACAGTTTAATGTCACTGAGGAAATTCGATGACAGTGGGTTGCTGAAGTGGTTTGAAGGATTCAGTGCTGTTAGAATGTTAAGGAAGGCACTTTCATCACAGGTTTTGAAATTTTCCAAGAAGCGTTGTTTTTGAGGGTGTGAACTGGGAGATATGGAGGCTCAGTGATCAGGGGAGGGGGTGCTGGTATGATCTGAAGGTGCTCCATTGCTACCAACGAATTACTTTCAAATGTGATTGTCTTTTCTATGAAGAAGGAGGCAATTTCATCGCAGCTGCAGATTAGATCCAATTGGGGAAGGGTTGGGTTGCCTATTAGATTGAAATATGGCCAGTTCGAACAGTTTTTCAGTTTGATTTCTAGCTTTGTCTAGTTTCTAAAGAACTTCACTTTCAAGCTTCTAATGCAGTTGTTATAAATGTTCCTCAGCGATCTCAGGTGCCTAAGGTGTTGGAGGGACGGGGAAAATCTCCATGACTCATTCAGCTAGTGTTAGATTTTTAGGCTTTGAAAGTCTGTCTTGAATAGTTGTAGGTCCAGTGTAATCCTGCCAAGTCTGGATTCTATTCTAGTGAAAAGTGGTCGAGGTTTGGATCGAGGAGCCAGGTGCTATGGGGTGCTCGCGACTATGGTGTTTGAGTACTGCTGACCTCAGAGGAACAGGAATTAGGAGTTTTGAGAGTGTCATTGTGTAGTGGCCTGGCCTGCCTCGTGCAGGCTGAGCGCGAGGCGTGCATTGAGCGTCTCGTGCTGTCCCCTATGACGTGGACGACTGTGACAGTTGACGGTTTTTACTGAGAGCATTTTAGCCACAGGCAACGTAGGACGTGCCTGTGGGAGTTCGTAATAAAGGCTTGAAATAATCATACTGTCTCCGTCGAGTTACTACACTCGAAAGTGGCGACAAGGACGACTCCCACAAAGAACCCACAGAAGACTCAAGCAAGTGTACCTGTGAAGATAAGGAATCAGAAGACAAGCGCATTCCCCACATTGCGATCGGTTTGGATCTGCTGCTACAGTGCCACACGGTGAACGAGTGTCTTCTTCCTGGTGTCGGAGCTTGCTTCCTGTCAGTCGGCGCTGGCGAGCCTGAGGTGAGGAGACGAAAGACGCGCTGTGGTGGGCGTCAGACTTCACTGTTTGTCCCGCCTAGTTTGCCGATCGACACTTGAACTGGCAGTCGCTCCCCGCCCTGTTCTTAAAGAGGCACCTCCGTTTTTTTTTCACAAACAGTACTAATTGTGGGCTGCGCAAAGCATTATACGGAAACCCTTCTGGGGCTTGAAGGAAGTTACCAGTTTCAAGGATAAATAATCTGTTTTGGTCTGTGGCAGTGCTGATAACATTATGGATTAACCCTTAAAGACATTCTTGGGCACTATCCTTGAACATGGGAAAATAAATACACAACTTGTGCACGTCCTTAAAGAAAAGGAAATATTTACATAATTCTGCCTGGATCTTTCAGGGTTGGATTTAAGGAGGCTGTTTTGAACATGGTTGGTTCATAAAGAATACAGTGTTTGAGGAATGTTATTTTGAACTCACACAGTGGATTGCCAAGGTTAGCCACTGTTAAGTAGGCTAAAAATATATTAAATTATGCAGTCAATTCTTCCTCCACCTCCTTTCCTGGATACACCAGGTGAACCTCCGGTGCCTTGGAGAAAGTGGTTCGATGCCTTTGAAAATTACCTGGGGGCAATAGGAGCACATAGATTCAGGGCAGAAAGGAAAAAGTTTTTACTACTTCATTCTCTGGGGTTTGAAGGCAGAGAAACCCTTAAACATTTACCTGACGTGGTGGATGTGGAAGTAGAAGATACTGACGAATACAAAGACACGGTGAAGAAATTGAAAGTCAGATTTGATAAGCAACCCAGTGTGGTGGTGTCTAGGCATAAGTTTTTCAAAAGAGCGCAGAAAGCTGAAGAAGATGTAGACACATATATCACTGCTTTGAGGAAGATGGTAGCAGAATGTGAATTTGAGAACTTCAGTGAACAATTGATTCGTGACCAGTTCATAGGAAAATGTCTGGACAAAACCATAAGACAAAAGCTCTTATCTTTGGAAAATCCCACCCTAGATGAATCTATTCGCATAGCGAAGAGCATCGAAACTTCACAGTCTTCCATCAAGGAACTTGAAAGTAAAAGTGTTGAGTTGGTTACCCCTGTCCGTTTCAAAAAGTATGAGAAAAAAAAAGAATACCAGCCAAGTAATTTTTTCAAAAGAACTGATATCTGTTACAGATGTGGTTATCCCTCCCATGTAAGAAGTGGAAGACCGTGTCCTGCGAGAAATGCATCCTGCCGAAAATGCGGAAAATTGGGGCATTTCGACAAAGTATGCCAAAGTCAAAAAAGTAAAAAAGAACAGGTGGCATGTGCATTGGATGCAAGTGGAAGCGACAGTAATGAGACACCCTTTGCGAGCTCAAAGACATGGTGGTAGTGGTCAGCGAAGGGAACATAAAAAGTGGTAATCCTGACGACTGTATTGATCCCTATGCCATCATCTGTGTAGGCGAAGAAAGTTTGAGGCTGCTTGTAGACTCTGGCGCAAGGATCACAATGATAAGTGAGTCATTGTTCAGGAAGAAGTGGGGTAACAGACCTTTGCAACCGCCTGACCGTGAGCCTGTGTCCTATGAAGGGAGAAGCATAGAACTGATGGGGTACTTTGAAGACATCCTGATTTTCAAGAACAGGCACATTTATGGAAAAATATATGTTGCTGTCAATGGATTAGACATATTGGGATGGTTCCACCAAGGTTTGTTCAGCATGATGCTGTGTCCTGGAGCAAAGGAACAGATTTTGGTTGTTCGGGACCAATCACATGTGGAGGAGTTACTCAATAAATACCCAAGAGTATTTTCGGGCGAATTGGGAAAAATCAAAGGATTCAAACATAAAATCAAGATAAAGAGCGATGCAGAGCCCGTAAGACACAAAATAAGGAGTATTCCCTTCAGCATTAGGGAAGACTTGGAAAAAGAACTTTTGTCCATGCAAAAAAGAGGGGTTATCGAACCCATCGAATCGTCTGATTGGTCCTCAGCTTTGGTCGTGGCAAGAAAAAAAAACAATGATCTCAGAATCTGCATTGATTTGCGCAACTTAAACAAAGTCATCTGGGTAGATTCGCATCCTCTACCAAATATATCGGAAATGTTGGGTGTAGTTGAAGGTGCCAAGGTCTTTACCAAACTGGATTTGGCCTCGGCATATCACCAAATTGAACTTGACAAGGAGTCACGTCATTTCACTGCGTTCAACTCTCCAGCAGGCTTGTTCCAATTTTGTCGCATGCCTTTCGGACTGGCTTCGGCAGCCTCTGTCTTTCAGAGGGTCATGGTCAATCTACTGAAGGGTATAAAGAACGTGGCCATATTCCAAGATGACATTCTGCTGTTCGCGAAAGACCAACAAGAACACGACGTGGTGCTGAACAAGATCCTGTCTATTTTCCAGGAACATGGTGTGGTCCTAAAAAGGGACAAGTGTGAATTCTCAAAAGACAAGATGGAATATCTGGGTCACACAATCTCTAGTGAAGGAGTCGCACCCAAACCAAGTTTGGTACAAGCCATCGTTGATGCCACTGCTCCCAAAGACAAAGCAGGAGTGAAATCACTTTTAGGTCTCACAGAATTTTATGCCCGCTTTATTCAAGACTATGCTACCAAGATACGTCCCATTTCCAAACTGCTCCAAGACAGAAGTGAATTTGTGTGGGATGATGAATGCAAAACCGCCTTCGAATGGATTAAAGAGCAACTTAGCACCGTCAAGGCCTTGAAACCATTCGTACAGGGGGTCCAGTGTACTTTGACCGTCGATGCCAGCAGCTACGGACTGGGCGCTGTCCTGACACAGGTTGTTGACCAAAATGAACACACTGTAGGATTTGCATCCAGAGTACTTAGAGAAGCAGAGACTCATTACTCTGTCATAGAGAAGGAGCTTCTAGCATGTTGGTGGGGCATTGAAAAATTTAAAAACTATTTGTGGGGTCAAAAGTTTGTTCTTCAAACGGACCACAAACCGTTGGTTGCAATTTTAGGAAGTACCAACAGCCGCGGGGCCACTCCCCGCATTGCACGCCTAGCATCCAAGCTCTTACAATTCAACTTTGATATTGTACATATTGCTGGGGGAAAAAATGTAAGAGCGGATGCACTGTCACGTTTACCTGCTAATACCTGTCAGGACATGCATGATTCAGATGAATGTGGTTTTGATGATAAGGAGGATTATATTATAGCAAGTGTCGAACTGAATAACGTGTGTACTATAGATCAGCAAAATTGGAGGGAGGCGTTAGCTGGTGATGAAGTTTCCAAAAAAGTGATGAAATATATTTCCCAGGGGTGGCCCAGGGAAAGGAATGTGGAAGTTGATTTGCAACCCTATGTAAAAGTGTGTGATGAACTTTCTATTGAGGATGGTCTGGTATTCAGGCTAGAAAAACTTGTTCCACCGGTGGACATCAGATCCACTCTCCTGTCCAAAGCACATGAAGGGCACCTAGGAGCCACCTTAACCAAGCGTAGAGTGAGAGAGTACTTTTGGTGGCCCAAAATGGATAAAGATATTGAGGAAATGGTGCATGAGTGCACTGTTTGTTCGTCTAGTGACAAAAGTCTTCACACTGTTAGTCCCCCTCTTACACCTATTCCCCTCCCTGGTGGGCCGTGGGAAAAACTTGGCATCGATGTTCTAGGACCCTTTCACAGTCTACCCCAACAATGCAAATTCGCAATTGTTATGGTGGACTATTACACTAAATGGCCGGAGGCCAAGTTTGTCGCCAAGGTTGACTCCGCAGAAATTATTGATTTCTTAAGAGAAACATTCATGAGAGAAGGGTTCCCCCAATCTATCGTATCCGACAACGGAGTACAATTTGTATCATCTGAGGTGGAAGAGTTCCTTAGAGAATCTGCAATCACCCATCACCGTAGTTCTCTCTATCACCCTCAAACCAATGGTTTGGTAGAGAGACTCAATAGAGTCATAGGTGATTGTGTCAAATGGGCCCTAGCGCATCACAAAGCTGTTCCCCTAAGCGTCAGGACTATGTTGTGGTTTTATAGAACCACCCCTCATTCTTCCACTGGAGTGTCCCCTTTCGAATTACTGAGAGGTAGAAAACCATGCACAGAGTTTAGACCTGCTTGGATGTCTAAGTGGAATAAATCTAATTCCACTCCCCAAGAAATGGATGAGAAAGTGAGGTCCAAGTCTGCTGAGGTCCAGTCCAAACAAAAAGAGTATTTTGACGAAAGGAAGCGGGTTAAGATCAGAGAGTTTGCAGTGGGGAACAGGGTCAGAATCAAGAAACCTGGTTTTGTAAGAAAAGGAGAATCTAAGTATGGGGAAATTGTGGTGGTGGATAAAGTGTGTGGAAATGCTGTTCGAGTCAATGGAAAAGACTGGTGGAATAGTAACAAGGTGGTGAAAGTCGAAAACGTGCTTAATGACGTCAAGTGTCCTATGTTGAAAAGAGAAGTATCTCATAGTGTCTCTCAAGGTAAACTTGATGTCCAGACTTCTTCTCCCTGCCACTCCACTGTCAGGAGGAGCACCAGAACTGTTGGTATTCCTGTTAGATACCGTCAATGAGCTTCTGTGCTTCTCTGTAACCCACTTTTGTTTCACCTGCACACTTGTACCTGAACAGTTGGTATTCCTGTTAGATCCGTCTTTGAGCTTCAGTGCCTCTCTGTGCCTCACTCTTGTTTCTCCTGCACGCTGTCTCTCTCTCTCTCTCTCTCTCTCTCTCTCTCTCTCTCTCTCTCTCTCTCTCTCTCTCTCTCTCTCTCTCTCGCTCTCTCGCTCTCTCTCTCTCTTTCTCTCTCTTCCCCCTCGCTGTCTTCTCTGTTTCTCCATCTCTAAGGAAAGGAGATATGTAGTGGCCTGGCCTGCCTCGTGCAGGCTGAGCGCGAGGCGTGCATTGAGCGTCTCGTGCTGTCCCCTATGACGTGGACGACTGTGACAGTTGACGGTTTTTACTGAGAGCATTTTAGCCACAGGCAACGTAGGACGTGCCTGTGGGAGTTCGTAATAAAGGCTTGAAATAATCATACTGTCTCCGTCGAGTTACTACACATTGTTTGGGCCTCGGGAGTGTCATAGGAAGGGTTGTATTATCACCCAGGGTATTCTGAGGTCGAGGGTAGAGTTGGGGTGATGGTGTTAATTCTGTAGCTGCATAATCTGTGACTGCTGCTGTAGAGGTGTAGTAAGGGTGCAATCCAGTTAGGTGATTCATGGATGCGTACCCGAACCCCCCGGGGTTGTTGGAGAGTTGGTATTGTGTACACTGAGCGCTGTGGAGGAGACAAGAGGGGAGGGGGTAGACCTCTTAACGTGATGAGGACATGTGAGGACACTACTAGGGGTTCCTGTGAGTTGCCTGAAAACGTAGGACATATTGGGAAGGAGCAGAAATATTACTAGTCATAGAGTTTTCGAAGATAGAAACGATTTCATCAAGTATTTCTAGTTTGCAGTATGATGATTGGATGAGGATATCCCATTATTATATGGGGAAATGGTTGCCTCTGCTACACAACAGGTGAGGGAGCTACTGAAAGTCTTAGAACATGTGGAATTTTCCTAGATGTAGTGATCAAGAGCAGTGAGAGCAGGGCTATTCTCCGTTGTGCACTTTTCATCACTTTTTGAACTTGGTGTGCACATCCGGTGAGTGATGGAAATGTGTCCTACTTTAAGGATTTTCTCTCTGGTTCTTTGTTCTTGTTGAACAAAAGTCTTTTTTCCTCCTTTTCCAAATTTTTGTCTGTGAGATCATTGCGACTCCATAAGGTTACCTGGATCAGATAGACCCGTGGACTTTTGCTAGTGTTTACTATTCTCAGTTGTGCTCTTCTTTTCATGTAGAAGATAAGATCACTTATTATAGCTTCTTTTTTTGAGCAGAAGTAACAGTCAGCAATTAGTGTTCCTGGGTGGGGAAACAACACTTACAACGCAACTTTTACAACGCACTACCTTTACAACAAAACTTTTACAATGCAACATGCATTACAACACATGCCATTACAACGCAACCATTACAACGGATGTCACTACAACGCATACCACTACAACGCATACCTTTACAATGTAGTCATTACAACGCATACCATTACAACGCATACCTACACTATCCAACACTTACCCTACTGTTGCACCCCCTGGAGTTAGAATAGTAATTTTTACCCCTACACTATCCAACACTTACCCTACTGTTGCACCCCCAGCGTTAGAATAGTAATTTTTACCCCTACACTATCCAATACTTACCATACATGCAATGTAATGGTATGCGTTGTAAATGTAGTATGCGTTGTAGTGGAATGCGTTGTAAAGGTAGTTTCAAAGATTTCGTTGTAATGGCATGCATTGTAATGGATGTTGCGGTGTAAAAATGCGTTGTAAAGGTATGCGTTGTAAAAGTATGCGTTGTAACGACATACATCCTCCTGGGTGAGATTTGAGAAGTCTGTGTTTTAAGCTATTGGATGCGTTTTTAGTTGGATTGGGAGGGTGCTAAATTTTGTAGGCATTGCGACTGGCCAGCTCCATTATGGTGTAAGGTGCTCTTAGGGAATTAGGCCCATATCTGAGCGAACAGCTAGAACCAACTAAGAATGGGGTTGGGTTCTCCCGACTTATTTATGAGGATATCATCCTTAGTTCCTTTCAATGAAACTACGATAGGAACTCTGGTTTAAAGAGTTCAGAATTATCCTCCCGAGAATCATTTCAGTCTACAAACAGGTGCTCAGACCACAAAGAGTTGTAACACATTATAGAGAACTGATGTTGAAGGTGTGGTGGGGGTGAAAACAAAAGATGTAGCACAACCCTGAGATACTTATGATAAAGCAGGACCATGCGTGGCAGAGAAAAAGAGGCTGCATTAGAAAGAAGACTAGAAGTTGTTCAAGTTAGAATAGGGATCATACTGGCAGCATTCCAAGATGGCCATTCCATTAGAGGCTTAGGGGATCCAGTCTTATGATTAAGCTTAAAGTTCTTCTTTCCTTTCTGTGACACTGCTTGTCACCAGTATTATGTCCGTTTCTATTCAAGGGGGAAAGGGCCACCATCTTGGGAATGAAGTCCTAGTGTCTGGGAAGGGAGAGAGGTAACCTCAAAATGGATGGTTAACCAATACCCAGCAATATCTATGTAAATCCAGAAGGCCCCAACAACTAACGAGCAGCAAGTGCAATTGCGAAGGGCTCATGTGTCGGAATCGAGCAGTGTAATTACTAGTTGCATACCCTGATGCTCAAGGCAAAGCTGGTTGGGCCACGACTTGTCCGACATGGGTGTCTAGGTGATATAGCTCCTGTAGGGTACCAGAGAGAGGAAGATGCGACTCTCAGGAGCAGTCTTGGGGCCAGAAGTCAAGCAACAGGAACGGAGCCTGCAGCATTCCAGGGTTGGCTTGGTTGGGGGCGGCGAAAACTGAATGCAGTTATTAAGGTGCGGGCTGGCTACCGCTGTAGTGCTTAAAAAACTAGCCAACCTTGCTAATGTCCAACCTAATTGCCGCACTGAGTTGTAGCAGTGTAGGATTGCCCCCTTGGGAATGAGGCCACTCTGAGGGCAGGTTGAGGGACAGTGGGCGGAACTACAACTTCGGCAGGCAGAAAGAACAGCACTCACCAAGCATCTGCAACCTTACTGCGCAGACCCGCTCAGTCCATGGGCATTCGTCAGGCCGGTGGCAAGTGGGGGATGGTGGGCAGGTCCGCTGCTTTGTTTGGCTTTCGAGAGGCTTATAGCGGATTTCCTACAGTAGCTCTGAATAACATGTGGGGTCTTTGGCTACTTCCGCAGGTGTTGGCGGAAAACATCAAGCAGCTACTCAGACCGCCGATGTTGTCAGATGTCAGCTACTGAGCATCTGTTTTGACAGTGATGTGCAGAACGAGCTTATCTGCCAGTGGAGGGTGCAATTCAAGTCATCAAGGTTTCACTATTTGGCAAGAAGAATACCATCAAAAGTGTACCAGTGAGTGAGTGCTAACATGAGTTATCGTTTGATACTCATTGAGAAAGTAGATAGTAGTGGGGTGGATGGTGACTTATTAACAGGGATATTCACACATTAGTGATCCCGAAACCCGAGAGCTTCCCTTTTTAGCTCCAGGTTGGTGGCCATTTTGTGTGAACAGTTAATGGGTAGTGGGATACACCACCAGCCAAGTGCACCAGATTAATGCTGTGGCACATTCACTGGCAGAAAGGGAACAAATGACAAGTGAATATTATGCCATTGCAATTTCCCTTTAGAATTTAGTGCTATGAATGGCTCTCAGGTGGCACATTAGCCACACTGACTCTGAGGACATAATTTCAGCAACAGAGACTGCTGGTATTCTGCCAATGTGCAAGCACTCTGCGATGACTTAGACTGCTTCATTGGAGCACGCATGGCATGGGCCTTTTCTGACAGTCATGTATTAATCATCAGTTGGGTGCTGCTCATTTTGATGACATATGGCTATAACATTAAGTTTTAACCAACTCACACTGGGAGTGCATTTCTACCAGTGGAATGGCTACATGAATCTACTCACTCATAAGTTCACCACATCACAATAGACACCAATAAAATCAAAACTGAATGCTCGCATGTGTAATTGAATGTTACTTTCATGAAGTCACCACAATATAACAAACATCACTTCTTTGTTGAAGGTGATGACTGGTAGGGCAACTTTCACCATCTCCTCATCGCCTTCCACTGTTCAACGACAACATTTCAACAGATATACTACAGGGTACACACATGTATGCAAGTCTTAATCTAACACACTTTTGCTTTCCCCAAGCCACACTTCAGTTGTGTTGACCATATTGGGGTAGGGGTGCGGACTCCAGTACTCCCCAGAAGTAGTTTGTAAGACTTTCATAGCATGTTGTGTGTTGCACACCATCCCCATAAAATGTAACTTACATGTACATCTTGCCATTAAACTGCAGCCTCATTCAGGTTCATTTGGCACATAGAGCTGAGGTTATGGTCTACATGTGTATAACTGTTTAGTGGGTTATTCTATACCTTACCTTCAAGTATGGTTGCTGCTGCACAGTGCATGAACAGTGTTGAGTCATCGATGAATGGTGCACTATGTCACTGTCCACATATACCATCCTGAGATACTACTGTTGCAATACCATGCAGTTGTGTCTAAAATTCCACGCTCGAAAGCAATATGCATCCATGAACACATCATCCGCTTACTCTATTCACTCATAAATTTAACATTACAGCTAGATTAATCAATTAATCATTCACAGACACTAACAATTTCTAACATATAAAACACATAGGGTTACATTCAAATATCCTCATAATCACAAGTATGCACTTCTAAACGTAATATCAATTATTTTCATTTATATTTCATAAAATACTGAGGGTACTGTCATAACCACAACATCTGTACCTCCTTTTTAGGTCTCGCTGATCTAACGTGCATGTGTTGACTTTTAGAAATGCTCCCAAAGTCTGCAGGCGGATGGGGCACAGTGCATGTGCGCCGGGCCGTGCACCAATTGTTCGCCTGCAGCTTTAGGAGCAATTTCGCGGCCGCTTTGATGTTCTCAGAGAGCCGCGCGGCCACTGAGAACATCAAAGGGGCCACGAAAATGCACACTATGTGCCACCCCCTCTTCCTGCTTGTTTTTGTTGCAGTGACTTCCATGTAAGTCCCACACTTTTGTGCATAGTCCATTGTCCCCACGTTTCTGTGCACAATTCAATACCGCTTTTCTGTACCTCGTACAATAATTCATTTATTTTTCGCTTGCAGTTACTCCTATTTAATCCCCACTTTTCTGTGCACTTTCATTGCCGCTATTCTGTGCCTCATAGATTTTTTTATATTCATAAGAGTGTTGTTTGGTTTTCAGCCATCACTCATGTGCACCTCTCTCTGTCACCAGCGCCTTCTCCCCCACCCGCTCTACACTGCTCTTTCACGCATTGCTTCTCCTACCTACCCACTCCCTCTGTTACTTCACCTCCTCCACACCCCCTGCTCTCCTCTTCTCCCCCACCCTCTGGTGTTGCTCATGCACACTCCCACCTGCTCCATCCATGTGACTTCCACCACAAACCCTGGCCCTCTGCGTTACTTCTCCCAACCTGCGCCTTCAGCATTGCTTCTGCTCACACCGACCCTCCGTCTTACTCTGCTATCAGCATTTTATTTTTAAATTTACGTTTCCAGTTCAGTAAATTAAAAAAAAAATGTGTCATTTTGTAGGCATGAGCGTTGGTGGATCATACACTCCTTCAAAATAACGTGACCGCCATGTATTAGCGCCTTCATATACACACACATAATTTTGAGATATCTTGTCTCGGTTTATATTTGTGCCACACAACCCACAAAATCTGTCCCAACCATCCTTATTTCTTGACCCCGCTCTAAAATGTATACCCACTTTTGTGAGTTTCCACTCCCAACCCCCATCGTATGCATCATGGAAGACACTCGGAGTCCGTCTCTGCTCATCACCTAAACTGACGTAATATCTACACAAACTGAATACATATGAATGTACCCTTAGTAGGAGGAGTTCACCATTCCTGGGCTCATCTTTGCCCTACAAGCAAAAAAATGCCCCATAAACTTCACTGAGATCAGCCACCCTCACATCCTGCCTCCTCCGATAATGTTCACATCCTGCCTCCTCCGATAATGTTTCCTCGCAGTCATCCACTCAGTAGCACCCTCTGTGTGCTGCAAGCTGTAGACATCTCTGTTTATAAGCAGTAGGAAAATCACACAGTCTTCTTCTTCCTGACCATAATTTATTACAACACTTTTATATCCTCTTTTTTTTAATTTTAACAGGCAATCTGGTTTGTTAAAGATTCATACTGGCTAACTCGACCACCCTGCTGTCCTTATCTGTCAGTAGGGTAACTGTGGCTGGTTCTTGGAAAAATACCACCGGATAAACGCTTTTCAGTTGGATTTTTTGTTCCTGCAAAATTCCTTCTTTCTAACATATGTTCATGTGATCATTGCTATGGATTCCGTGCTTTGCTGCTTCTTTTGGCAGGAAAAAAATACCTCTGCTAGTTAGCTGTTGGGAGCGCTTTTCTACAGTGTCCTGTTGTCTTCGTATTCTATGGTGTGCAAAAGTCTACTAATCTTCCGGAGTAGCGCGTTCCTCTCTGAAAGTGCTTCAGTGCCTCGTCATGGATCGTAAGCGCTATATAAACACATTTACAATTACTTAAAACAATGTGACAGGTTGCCCCATGAAAGTTGTACGGCAACACTGGCATCTAGCTTTGGCTCCTTTAGTTTCTTTCTATCTTTCTGCTTCTAGAAGTGCATTTTACGTTGTGTTCTGCATAGTTGTGGGCCTTCCTTCCATGATGTTCTCTTCCTTCTGAGATTTCGACCTGGGCATGCGCAATATGTTTTTTCTCTGGTGAAGATTTGTAAAGTTCCCACTTTTTTTCCTTTCTTTAAATTACCTGGATTATCATCTGTGCAAATGGATTTATCACCATATAGTGCATACTACACACCCCAACCAGAAATTTCCAGAGTACTCCTGGCCGCTTTGCAGGATAATTTGCAGTTTATCTTTAACAGGCCAATAGGGCTGATGAGGTGGGAGCTGGGGCCGCGAGCACGCTCACAGGATGGTGGGATTGGATTGCCGAGGGAGCTCCCTGCGTGCAACACTTGCATGGGTTCTATTTGAGGGTTCTGGTGGCGTTGCTTCTGGGCGTTGAGGTTGACAGACAAGGAGTTACTCTTATCTTAGGGCAATCAGTCAGGGCCTGATGGGCAGGTCTGACATCATTATGAGGGCTGGTTTCTTACCAATTGTGACAGGTTTTATGGCAGTGCATCCAGTGGATGCTTTTTTAGCTTAGTGTTGTTGGTTTTTAATGGATTTGGAGGAACCCTTACTAAACATAGATCCTTCATTTTTTTCATTGATAACAGTTCCCCGTGGAATCCATTTAATGCTGCCCTGATGAGAGCCCTGTGACTTTCTTAACAGGACTCGAAACGCGTCGGCTACGGCACTAGTTCGCATAAATTCTTGTTAATACATTTAATATGAATGTTCAAGTTTAAAAGGAATGTTTAAACTTTGACTCATGTGGTTCTAAAAAGAAATAGTGCACCACATTGTGGAAACTGAATGCATATTTAATATTGGCAAATTCTTTCTGTCTATGATTAACTGTTTTTGGATATTTGGAATGAAATGATATATGTTGATTTAATGTTCTTTGTATGTCACATGTACATTAGTCCTTTTTTGTTAAGGTCTATTGATGATGAATTCAATGTTTTTTGTATGTTATTTGTATATTAGTCTTTTGTGAAAATTCAGTCGCTAGAGGTTGAGTTGATAATGTTGATTCTCTTGCCTAAAAAATAATCATCTAAAAAACGGATTCAAAAGATACTGACAAAATAAATTGTCTTGGTAAAACTAATTCATTTAGCTTTATCTATTGTCTTACTGAGTGATTTAGTAATACATCCCGGAGGCATAGGTACAATCCCCTTGTTTTACATTATTATTGTAGCCCTACCTACCCTCCGTCCCCTAAGGGCCCACCCCTTCCTTTCAATTGCAGGTTTTATGGCAGAGCAGATCAGTTTTTACTGTTGATTTTCCAGATAAAACCACTTTTATAGCTATCTGCTTCAATGATGGGGGCCACTTTTATTTTGGTGTCCAGGTCTAATTCTTGTGTCAGTCCGACCCCGGTCTAAAAGACTGGTAACATTGTGCATTTTTCTCCTTTTCCACAGTTTTCCCTGTGCAAATCCTTGCAGGTGCAGCACAGGGGAGTTTGTGCTGTGAAAACCATAGATCGAAGTGAGAGTATAGTAAGGGGCTCTTAAAAATGCTCCCAAAGACTGCACTCAATGCAACATACACTCCAAATACCACTCAGTGCCACATAATTACACGCCGTTACACACCACATAATTACACTGCACTCAATGCAACATGTAAATGTGGGTGTACTTGTAAAGTGCACTGCGACTCCATGGAGTATCCTGGTGCTGAAGACCGCTGGGGAACCCGTCCTGGTTTTCCCTGTGAGATGGTCCCTTTCTGGGTATCTCCAAGGTGAAACCAGGCATCCCCGGCGTCTGTGGGGGGCCGTTGTAGAGAAGAGGCAAGTTAATGCCCAGAGTTGCAGAGTGAAATGAAATGAAATTGGATTTATAAAGCGCATGGCTGCCCGAAAGCGTCCCAGCGCTAACAGAAAATAGAACAAAAAGCAAACTGAGGATGAAACCAATAATTAGGGGTCCTTAGGAAAAAGAATTGTTTTAAGTGCCTTTCGAAACTTAAGATGACAGGGTTCTGCACGAATCCAATTGGGGAGGGAGTTCCAATTTTTTGCTGCATTTAAGGAAAAGCGGCGACCTCCTGTGCGTGCCTTCATAACTCTGGGGACGAGTGTGTTCCCTGGTCAGAGTAGGCACCGAGGCGAGAATTATCGAGTCCTTTTTTGACCCTGGTCCACGACCCTGCCGCGTCGGGAATTGAACCCTGGTCCCGGGCCGTTCTCTGCTTACGGGTCTGCCACCTCTAACCAGTGAGCCACATACACTCCAAATACCACTCAGTGCCACATAATTACACACCACATACTTACACTGCACTCAACGCAACATACACTTCAAATACCACTCAGTGCCACATCATTTCACGCCACATAATTACACTGCGCTAAACGCAACTATACACTCCAAATACCACTCAGTGCCACATAATTACACGCCACATAATTACACTACACTCAATGCAACATACACTCCAAATACCACTCAGTGCCACATAATTACAAGCCACATAATTAAACTCTACTGAATGCAACACACACTCCACACAATACCACTCAGTGCCACATAATTATATGCTACATAATTACACTGCACTCAATGCAACATACACTCCAAACAATACCACATAATTACACGCCACACAATTACACTCTACTGAATACAACATACACTCCACACAATACCACTCAGTGTCACATAATTATATGCTACATAATTACAATGCACTCAATGCAACATACACTCCGAACAATACCACTCAGTGCCACATAATTACACGCCACACAATTACACTCTACTGAATACAACATACACTCCACACAATACCACTCAGTGCCACATAATTATATGCTACATAATTACACTGCGCTCAACGCAACATACACTAAAAATACCACTCAGTGCCATATAATTACACGCCACATAATTATACTGCACTCACTGTGACATACACTTCAAATACCACTCAGTGCCACATAAGTATATGCTACATATTTACACTGCGCTCAACGCAACATACACTCCAAATACCACTCAGTGCCACATAGTTACACGCCACATAATCACACTGCACTCAATGCAACATACACTCCAAATACCACTCAGTGCCACATAGTTACATGCCACATAATTACACTCTATTTATCTATCGCATCACCACAGCATCACTCAGCACCACCACAGCATCACTCAGGGGCACCACAACATCACTACGCACTACCACAGCATCACTGAACGCAACAGCATTACTCGTCGCCACCACAACATCACTCAGCGCCACTACAGCATCACTTTGTGCAACCATTCAACAACAACTGGTTCAAATATTTGTTCTCTCAATGTTTCAAGCTTTATTACAAATGTCACAAAAATATGTTAATATTTCACTTCTGTTCTTGGATTTACGACACAATAAAATACACTGAACATAATCTTCACAAAAGTTATTTACAAAAGTTCAAGCTATTGCCATTATAAATTACAATAACTTTGATTTTAAGTATTAATTATTAATTTTTTTTAAAGCAATTGTTATTTGTAATATCAATACATCTAAGTCATGTAAATACAACACATATTGCTATAGGTGTCACACTTGCGAAAGTTAAAAGTATTCGCATTGTAAATGACAAAGCTATTAATTTCGCTATTTTCAAAACCAACACATAAATAAAAAATGTGTCATTTACAATACCAATAGCTCAAACGTTCCTAATGCGAGACCTATTGCATTGCAAATGCTTGTTTCTATAGTACCTCTTTTTTCCACCTGCTTAACAGACTTCTACGAGTCTGCTATATAGTGATCAAATACCAGAGCTGGGGAGGAGAATTCCGTAGTTGGGGCAGAGTTTCTCACCTACTGAGACAAAGAAGGTATGACATACAGGAACTGGAAGCAACCCATTTCATGCAAGGGCCACAAAACAACTCTCTTTCATTGTCCTGTGCCTTTAGGGCCAGAAATCCTGCAAATAGCTGAGGATCATGATGTGAGTTTCTGCCAGAAGGAATTCTGTGTGTGTAATATGAAACTCAGCTAAGTAATGCAGAATGGACTGAGAAATGTCAGTTCATCACTATGCACTGTAGTGCACAGGGTGTTCACGCCAGAGGGACTGGGGAGTGGCGTAGGTGTTCGGAGGACCTCAACTAGTGGGCAGTTTAAAGGCACTTAACTTGTTTTTGGTATTCTCCCAGACTCCAAGGCGATAATCCTAACTCTATCCACTGCTCCTGAGAGTCCTGAAAACAACATGGCTGGTTCTCCATGCTCAGTTGGAGGCCCATGGGAAGTAGCAATGAGATATTTCTTAGGCTCAGATCCTGAAAGGTGTAACACAAACCAGCCCAACACCCAAAGAGACTGTGCTGCAGAGAGCAGGAGAGTGCCCATATACACAGAGATATTGTGTTGCAAGGTGGAAGTATTATGTGATTTTGCTGGTGGGTCTTACAATGTAATACTAACACAATGCACTGAAGTGGACCTCAGATTCACACTAAGCAGCCTTACCATGGTCCTGGTACTGTAGCGTGAGCAGTCAAGCATGCTTAGAGGAACATGTGTTAAGCATTTCACAGCAAACACAAGGAGATGATGGACGGAGTGCTGAAACTTTTCAGATACTCACCCCGTCTCAGATCTGGGTTGAATCCATCATCGTTCTTTAGCTCACTTTGCCACCCCAGTTCAGACACAACTATATGCAAATCAGTCTTGCCCTTGCCTCTTGGGAACAGTCCAGCCCGAACTGCCAAGCCATGTCTTCCCTGGACCGGAAAGAAGCATCCTGGGACCAGTTTCAGGTTAACAGCACTCATCAGCCAGGCTAGCTTGAATCCAGTGGCAAAGTGAGCACAGGACTCACGTCTTGGCATACCCTGCCAACTTAGGGCAAACAAAGCAAACACAAGGAGATGATGGACGTTGTGCTGAAACTTTTCAGACACTCAACCCAGTCACAGATCTGGGTTGAACCCATCATCGTTCTTTAGCTCACTTCGCCACCCCCGTTCAGACACAGATATGTGCAAATCAGTCTTGACCCTGTGCCTCAGAACAGTCCAGCTCGAACCGCCAAGCCATGTCTTCCCTGGACCGTCAAATGTCAATGTCAGAAAACACACTTAGCAATATGATACTTGCAAGGCGAGTTCAAAGGAACCCTCTTTTGGATAATTCTGCGGGCCCCTAGACCAAAATTCAACAGTCATTACTCTGTTACCTTGCCCAAGGAGTCTGGGTGCAGAGGTTACTTGGCTATCCTTGGTGCTGACGGGATCCACAGGAGCTGTCAAAAATGCACCATTTGGCAAAGCCACACTTGTCGTTGAAGATACACAGCGGCCAACTACCCTTATTGCACCTGGGGCCAATGAGAATGGTAGAAGAAACCCAGCTGTTGCACCTAGGTCCAGGGATCCCAAAGGCCTATACTTTCCGAGCATAGAGTGTATCTTTGACGGTATGAGGGTCATTGCACTGACTGTGTCACAGTGTCAAAGTAGTAAATTTACAAGATTTTATATATGTCTTGATATGTGCTTTCTCTTTCAGAGTTTTATTTCCTTTCAGACGATGCTGAATATTTTGAAACCATAAGTGTACAGTCACTACTACCACTGGTGAGGGTGCACCTTGGTGTGTGCATACCCCCGTGACAGATTTGGTCCTGACGAAAGCCTCGCAAAGTGCAATAGGAGGCTGAAACATGTAGACCTAGCATCACTTTATAAGGATTATATCGGCCACTCTAGCCAGCTAAAACATCCACTATCACCTTCTTTTCAATCTTGCCTTATTTCCCCACTATGAAATATATTTAGGATAAGTAACTCCATCATGATGTCACTTATTCACATATTGCACATTCCCAAAAAATCCCGCTCTGCTGTAAACAGGCGTTGAAGCACAATAGAGAGGCATTCGGCCTCTTGGGTGGGAACCCTTCGATGTAGCATGTCACTAACTAGGTTGGTGAATGAGGGTTCCTCTTCAAACTCTTGTGTGACTCCTCATACAATGCTTCTCGTTTGGAATCACTCTTCTTTTGTTCATTTATTGATTACAAGGGGACCAAGAGTGGCTCAACTATAAATCTCTTTCTCTCTCTGTCTTTCTTTTAAATGTAGACCAGTCATTCACACACACTACAAATTTGAAACATATAACACATATAGGATTATAATCCAACTTCTCCATAATCACAAGTATTCACTTCTAATGGTAATATACATTATTTTATTTATATTTCATAAAATATTAGGGGTACTTTCTAAACCACAACACCTGTTCCTCCTTTTTTATTTTTTACCTGTTTCTTCCCACCTGCTTATCGGACTTCTCCGTGTCTGCTTTATATGCAGCAAATACCAGAGCTGAGGCAGAGAATTCTGTAGTTGGGTCAGAATTTTCCACCTCCTGAGACAAAGAATCTATGACATACAGGAGCAGGAAGTAAGCCATTCCTGAAACATGGGAGGGGCTACAAAACAACCCTTCTCCATTGTACTGTGCCTTTAATGCTTGAAATTCCACAAACGTCTGAGGGTCCTGGTGTGAGTTTTTACTTTGAGAGGAATTAGAGGTCATTGAGGTGAGAGCCCTCCAAAAATATTCTCCGCTGTATGTGTAACATGAAACCCAGCTGAGCAATGCAGAATGGACTGAGACATGGCAGACCATCACCATGCACTGCAGTGCAAAGGGTGTTTGTGCCAGACGAACTAGGAAGTGATATAAGTGCTGGGAGGTCCCTCACTAATGAGCAAGATTGAAGGCATACAACAAGGTTTAAATATTCTTCCCGCCTCACAGGCAATAATCTAGGCTCTCCCCACTGCACCATAAGGTCCTGAAAACAGCATGGCTGGTGCTCCATGCTCAACAGGAGGGCCCGAGTAGTAGCAATGTAATAAGTCTTACATTGTTAATTAAATTACAAATGTCCATGTGCTTTGAAAGTTTTATAGTGTGATGTTTCATTTTTCGTTTACATCAACGTCAGTATTTTATGTTGTTAAAAAAAATGTGACTTGGAATTATTTTTACTAACAGATATATTTGTACTTTTTAAATTTTGTTTTAAGTAAGATTCATACCATGTTGGCTTAAAGGGATTTCTACGTTACAGTGCATTATTTTGGTACAAAAGCCCTTTTTCACTATAAACATGTTTTTATTGTAATGTAAAAGTTAATTATTTCCAAGATATACTCTTGTAAAAATATTAAATATTCCATAGTACAATAGGGATAAAACATATTTACCAGTGCCAAGTCCCTCTACAATCAATCTCACCATAAACTAGGTGTCTTACTCTTAACCTCTGGTTTGCCATAATGGATTCTCTGTGGCTCAAATATAGTTCAGTCATTCAAGGACAATTCTTCACTTGACCAATTACAGATTTCTGGACACAAATTTTCTGCAATAAAAGGTAGCATAGAGGGCAGAAACACAGTGGGTCACAATGCTACCTAGAGCGACAGATAGTGGTTAGACTATTTGCAAACATGTCCCCTATCACCTTTCGCGTGTTTGACCTAACACCCTAAGTTGTCATGGGTACACCAAACGTGGTCCTCTTTCTCACTGTGTCACTGGAAATAAGCTGCACCTGACCTAAGAGACTCGAAAAGGCTGAACCCAGTCTTGGGTTAATTGTATTCTGATTCCGAGATTACCTGGCTTGGCAGTGTGGGCTTAACTGTTCCCACAGGAGCACTACCAAGATTGATTTGCATATTGCTGGGTGTAGTGTAAGGTGGCACGGTGGGCAAAGTAAGGATGTTTTGAATGCTATCCAGAGCAATTTCTAGGGGTTAGACTACTTGCCTTGTGTGTGTTTGTGGTCATATAGCATGCCAGAGTGTATGCTTGAGGGTATACGTTAATCTACAGGGTGAGATGAAGTTAAAATACAAGATGGCATCCAGAAAGGAATCCTGGAAAGCTTTTCCTTCATCTACCCCTTTTTATCCTATGTCCCCTCCCAATGCATTTACAAAGTTCACCCATTACTGCCACATGGTAGCCTTCTTCACTCTAAAGAGGCTCCATGAAGGCAAGCAATAAAGAGGAAGGGAAGTTCATTTTCCTACGAGCGGAATTGGCAGCATTCTGGAGGCTGTAGCAGGTCTCAGGATCTGTGTCCACATGCAAATTGATGCAGTCCAAGGGTAAAAGGGCGAAGCCTAGTGTTGGTTGTATTTACTTGCTTGTAGGGCTAATGTTCTCCAGGGGTATATGATTTAGACCAGGTTTACGCTGTTTTCCTATACATTTCCATCTGAATTATCCATAGTTGAGGTGGATATCTTCTGTGGAGATCTCTGCCTAATGGTACAATTCAAACCAATGCTCGTTTACCGGTAATGACTTTAGAGTTGAACATTCAGTTCTAAGAGTTACCACTTACTCAATTAAGGAGATGGAGACTCCTAAATACTACTGCTGGGCAGAAATTTCCACCAGGAATTGGTGCAAACCATCCAGGCAGAAGCCTCCCACTAGTGGAACTTTGCATCTGTGGAGAGAGCTTTGCTTGCAGATTTACCTTTGTGAATTAGTACCTAGGTGTGCCACAGATATAGATCACAGATTCTGGGTAGGGGGGCATCCACAGCTCCTCAATTTGTGCAGACTATGGGGGCTCAAGAGGTATGCTGCAAAGTACGTGCCTTGGCTTCGGAATAAGAAGAACCATTAGTGGCGGCCTGTGCATGTAAGCTTGGTGAGTCCGTGGGGCGGGGCCAGGGTAGAAGTGTAAAACTACGGAATAAAGAAAATAAAATAAATACATAAACCACTTACTTTACGCTTGCCACATCTCCGACTTGCCATTAGGGCGAACGCAAGGTAAGTGGTTTTCTTTCTTTTTTTATTTTATTTTCCCTATTCCGTCATTTATCACTTACACCCCCCACCCCTGCCTCGCCCCTGCACCGCCCCACCACCCACCCCGCTAACCTGTACGGGCAACCACTGGTCTTAAGTCCAGAGCTATAAAGGAAAGAGGGACCGGTGTCCAGCTTGGCCAAAGGACCCGACTCACGCATTTTGAATACAGCCCAGTGTAGACATCAGACATCCATCTGGTTGTTGTTTCTTAGGGCACACATGGTCATTATGTAGCTTTCCTTTCTGAGAAATAAATAAAAACAGCACATCTCCCTGTGGGATGTTCTATGGGATCCTGAACATCTTTTGTGAGTGAGGCTCCTGCCCACCCTCTTGGCAAGATGGATTTTTACTCGTTAAACCCCGGGCACATTTATCAGGCTGGCATAAAAAGATGTCCCTCTGACACGAACCGTGCATGGTGCCACAAATGAGACAGGAAGTACCAGTGTTTCTGTCAGTCCTGTATTAAGAGGACTTCCATCTCTGGGCACCAGCTACGTCTGCCCTCGCCATAAAAAACACAAACCAAAAAGAAAAACAACATAAATATTTTACCCATGAGTTGAAAACGCCGAGTTCATTTTAAAACAATTAGATTGCATTTTTTCCAATACAGTTGTAAGTGTGGTTCAGTCCGTTTTAACTTTTTTTTATTGATTTAAAGGTCAATGAATTAAGAACACGACAACTCCATCTTCCACAAATGCATTACTGTAATCAATCTGTTTAATTTCTAAATGTCACTGGGGGTTTTAATGTAATTGAACCGAGAAAGATGGGACTTGCTATTTTCATTAGAACACTCTATATGTATGGCATATTTATTTGTGTCATAACTGTGACAGGGAACATAATTGTTAATCTGGAATGCATTCATCATCCATCCTCCCATTATTGAAATTAAACATAAAAACCCACAGTCGTTTATTCACAAGACAAACACCGCAACGAAAAGCTCTTACTAGAGGTTTTTCTATTCCACGGTAGTAGCAAGTACAGGAAATGCCTGCTGTGTGTAGCAGCATGAGCAGCAAGTTTGGTAAGAAACCACTATGTGTAAATCAAAGTGTCACGACTAATTGTATTATTATTATTATTATTGTCAATATTAATAATGATAATAATAATAGAATACGCATAATAAAGTTATTAGTCGTAGTAACATTTTTGATTCACATATATTGGTTTTCTGCCCAAACAATAATAGTAAATAATAATATTAAGAATAAAAATAAGAATAACAATGACAATAATAATGATAATGTAATAATAATAATCAGAGATCGATCATTAAATAACATGCATATAATTAGTATTCATATGAATCGTACTACCATTTATATTAGTAGTATTATTTATTACTCATCTTAAGTCATATTATAAGTAGTTTCAGTAGTGCAGTTCATATTCCTATTATTATCATTATTATAATTAATAATATTGCAATTGAATCCTTTTTTTCATAAGCCATGACAAAAGGATGTGTGGTATTAGGTATGTGGCAACTTGAGGTAATACTGGGTCTTTTTCTGTATTTTATTTACTGTCTTTAGAGAACCTGTGGACTCAGAGAGCCAGGTAAGTAATTTTGTGTTTATTTACTGTTGCACACATCTCCCACACACACACACCCACTGACTAAATTGGACCATTTCTTCTGCCTTCCGCGTACAACAGTGTTTTAGTACGGAGATTTTAGTTAGTCAGCAGAGATGGTATCTCAGTGGATGACTGCTGCCCAGGCCCTAACTCGGGCTATGGAGGACAGCTCTCAGGCAGAGATTGAGACAGCAGATACTGGGACAGCATCTGAGGGAGAGGAAAATGGAGTGGAGTCTGGAAGTGATGTTTTCGTCAGCACAGTTCCATCTGACGATTCGTCTTCTTGCTATTCCGAGGGACATGATGATGGCAGTCGTGGCGTCTCTTCGCAACCACCCTCTATGCAGTGAAGCAAACACATAACCCGGAGAGCTGGCATGTGCGGCAGCAAGAACAGACGGAGTGCTCTCTTGGCAACCCACAATTTAATTCAATCCCAAATTCTGCCATTCACTAGAGATGCTGGATATAAAGACAATACAGCAATTTTTTTTGCAAATTGACTATGTCTATCTCTTTTTGAACATTGACTTTCTTGAGCAAATGGTGGAGCAAACACATTTGCGGGCTGAACACTTTTTGAGGGAGCATGAAGACACACTAGGGTCTCATTCTGGGGCACACCAGTGGGCTCCCACTTCACTTGAGGAGTTGAAGATATTTTTGGGCCTTCCCTTCAAAGTTGATTTGGTGCACAAACGAAGCTTGCAGTCCATTTTGCCTTTTCTATACAGGAGTAGAGCTGGTCAGTGAGCATCACCACAAAGTATTTCCACAGGAGCTTGTTGGTAAGAACCTCCAAATGTCACAGAGCACTGCGTTGCATTCCAAGGAACTGCTCGCAGTCAAGCTCACTGATAGGCGTGATGTGGACGTACTCACTACAATTTATGATAAGATCACTTACCCCGGCATGTGTTTGGGGTCAGATGGCTTACATTCACAAGCCCAAATGTACACTTGATCAGGTTCTTCAGCCAGAAAAATGCAGGCCGTAAAACTCTCACTTGATAAAAGAAGCTGTTTACCCACCTGATATGTTGTTTATCAACTGACCACCATGGGAAGGCACATATATTTCCTTGACTTTCAGTTGACCGTCATTGAAAGTCTTACTGCTACAGAAGCAGCAGCCTCCACTTCATATGCTCTGGAGGATGTGGAAGCTGAAGGACCAGCACTTTGTCGACTGCATTCCTGAAACAGCAAAAAAGACTTGACCATGTCGTCTTTGTAGAGTCTGCTCCTAGCAAGGAAAGAAGTAGGCGAGTTGTATTTACTGACCTCAGTGACCAAATCAGCCAGTGCTGTGTTTTCCCTCCTGCTTTCCGTTGTACTACACAAAAGTGAAGTATTAGGAAATTGACAGAGGTGGAGCTGCTGTAACATAAACCTCTCACTGACTGCGCGTTTATTTCTAAATTCCATGGGCCATCACTTCAATGGGAAAGCAGCAGTAACGTTGTTTCCCTCTAATTGAGAAAATCATTGACCTGCTTATGGCTTTCTCAACACCTTTATCCACTATCAGAACGTAGTAGATGTTCTATTTGCCAATTGACAAGTGATTATAGACCCCACACTGCACATAATGGTGGACAGAATATAAGCCATGTTGTCATGGAGTACCCTGAGGGTTCCATGTTGAAATATCGATTACATAAATATCGATGAAAAGAATATTGATGTAAAAATATAGATTACAAAAATATTGAATCCCTATACTTAAACAGGTAAGTACAGTAATATTCACTGAAAAATATCGATGTAAAAAATATAGATGTTAAAAATATCGACTTTAAAAAATAACATAAATTTAAATTAAATAATATTAATAATATTAAGAAAATAAATTAAATTTAATATATATTTAAAATAATTATAACAAATAAACTTAATTTATTAAATATGAACACAAAAAAGTGTACATATACATAAATTTACTTAAATACATTTTATTAACTATGATCTTTATTACATTTATAAAATGTTTAAATTTTATAAAAATAAAATAAACACATATATAAATAATATAAACTAAAATATTCTATATTTAATTAACACATTAAACAATTAAAAAAAATAATACAAACATTTAATAACAAAATAAAAACATTAGTAGTTAAAACGTTGGATAGCGAAGGGGTAAAATTTTCTATTTCCACTCCAGTGAGTGCAACAGTAGGGAAAACGCTGGATAGAATAGTGGTAAAATTTACTATTCCCATTCCAGTGAGTGCAAAAGTAGGGATATCACTGGATAGCGGAGGGGTAAAAAATTACTATTCCCACTTCAGTGAGTCCAACAGTAGGGAAAGCGCTGGATAGCGTAGGGGTAAAAATACTGTTCCCACTCCAATGAGTGCAACAGTAGGGAAAGCGCTGGATAGCGGAGGGGTAAAATTTACCATTCCCACTACAGTGAGTGCAACAGTAGGGAAGGCACTGGACATCGTAGGGGTAAAAATTACTATTCACACTCCAATGAGTGCAACAGTAGGGAAAGCGCTGGATCACAAAACAATAAAAACACAAAACAATCAACATGCTTCTTAAATTTAATTTCCAAAACTAACATAATTGATATATAATTTTAAATATATTATTATTCACAAAGAAAATACAAAAAATATATACCCATTATTTAACACTATAAAATCCACAATACACACCTACAATTAATTATACAATTATATTCAATAATTACTAATTAATTAATGTCAATTAATTTAATAATATTTATTAATTAATCAATAAAAAATTAATTGCTTACCACCTTTCACACCATTTACACATATTAACACCAAAACACACACCTAAAATTAATTACACAATTACAATTACTAATTACTAATTACTTATTGGTAATCACACTATTTATACATATAAACACCACAACACACGCCTACAATTAATGAAGCAATTAACATAATTATTTATTAATTAACTAGCAGGCAGCCGCCTCCCTCAAAATTCCAACATGCACACGCACACACACACCCACACACCCACACACACCCACACACACACACACACACACACATACACACACACACACACACACACCTTGCACCTCAAACAGATTTACGGACTTCCCATCCAAAGCTCTTTTCAACTCCTGAAATACAAATTAAGAGCCTTAGAAAGCACTGGTCCAGCATACCTCAGTACTGCCTCAGATTTAAAAAAACTTCCAGACACCTTTTCACAGCCAAACTTGTAAATTTTCCATACATACACAGCACCAGAACAAGGAGAAGTTACTTCTCCTAGGTGGCTCCAAAAGGGCAGAACTACCTGTCTCTGCACATATGCACGTCCCTAAAATTAGTGCATTCCGCACAAGGTTGAACACTTGGCTCTTCAACTAGGTTAATCCATGGATCAACCCTGACTGCTATTGCATTGGCGAAAGGATATCCTCTAGGGTGATAGTGAGCTTTACAAAAAATGCTAACATTACAGAAAACTCTGCACCCAGTGCTACATGTATGGGTAAAATGTTTGTTCTGCCTGCCATTTTTATCCTCTGTCAGAACTTAATATACGTTCATTTTACTGTAAGACAAGTGCATTACAGTCATAGCACTCCACATAACAGTGGACATGACATATGCTGCTTTTTCACTGACAACCAAGTGGTTTAAAATCGAACGTTCTTCATAGTTTATGACATGCTCTATATTGAACTTAGGTAGTATTCCCAAACATGTTTGCCTTAGTTTCAAAGTCTGATATGCTCACTCAGATCGAGCAATGTAGGCTTTAGATGGCATTCTCAGCCACCCTCAACTTGAATCCACAAACTGGAAGGAGCTAGATTTAGCACAGTAAGGGCCTGATTAAGAGTTAAGAGGTCTGACAGCTGGGACACCGCAGCCTTTAGAAGACCGCAGTGTCGGCAGTCTTTCAACTGCCATATTATAAGTAGGGCTCCCGGTTTTATGGTATTTATTTTTTTACCATTTCTGTCTGTATTTATCCATATTTATTTTTGGGCCATGTTATCTGTATTTATCCATATTTATTTTGTGTTTTGCCTATAAATGTAGTAGTAAAACTGTATTTCTATATTCATTTAAATGATAGACGCGCAGTCAGACTTTGATGTCTGTCGTGTTTTAGCTATTTAAGTTGCCAAATATTACATAACAGTCCATCCACCTGCAAATATTAGCATTATACCATAAATGTTAGTTGACAAATGTAGTTATTTAAAGAAACGTCATCCTGTTTTTTAATTTCCCACGCTGTCCATCTGCTCAGCTGTTGGGCTAAATTCAGAAAAGACAGCACAAAGAGTCACTGAAAAGAAGCAGATGTTCTGTATTTATCAATTTTTTAAAATAAATGCAGACAGAAAACACATTGTATAAGTTGACCTGATTGCCCGCCGTGCAGCTGCTGGGGTCTAGTGGTGGGTGGGAATTGTTTTCCATATATATATCGATGCCTGTGGGAGCCTTTTGACCTCATATATGTTGACTGCACACATGCATGATAAATGTGGAAAAATACCACCTACCCATTGCCGGAGCTCGGCCCATATGTGGGCAGACTAGGCAATGTGTATATGGTACAAAAAGAACTTACCTGTATATCGCTGCAAAAAGGATCATAGTCTTTGGGGTGAAGATGCTGCTGTGAAGGGGGGACCTGGAGAAAGCGATCCACATCGAAATCTGCCTGGAAGAACAGGAATAGAGTGAGTATGCACCTCAAATTTGTCCCTTTCGTGGACCTGAAGACGTCCCTTCCACTGCCGTGGTATGCTTGTTAAAAGGCAACTTGTAATAAGAACGGTAATGAGACTTCTCACTACCGCCCTATGGCAGCTGCTTTTCCCTGACCACAGCGGTCTGCCATGGCTGGTGGTGTCAGCGGTTGGACCGCGGTCTTTGCAAAGGCAATCTGACAATCTCGTTATACTGCGGTCGGACTGCTCAGCTCGAGAATTTCATCCTGCAACGGCAGGTATGGCAGCTCATGGACCGCCAAACTTGTAATCATGCCCTAAGTGCGCTGAAGATGCATGTAAGATATGCAGTTCAGAAAATATATAAATTACAATGTGCCCCGGTGGCAATATACGGCGCAGAGATTTAGGGATCTGCCAATTGCTCATCAATCCAGTTAGAAGAGAATAGGTTCTGCAGGAAATTACTGTGCACCCCTATCTCTACTCCCCAATATATATGTCACAAGGAGCTTAACATTAATTTTATAATTGATTTTATTCAAGTACGATCCGCACTTATGTGGGTATCAGTGTGGAAGAACGAGGCAGCACTTTTGACACAACAGATTATAAAGGATTGTCTACAGTGTGACAAAGGCCTCGAAATACCATGGCTAAGTGGTGTCACTTCTAGTTTGCGCAGCATAAACAGAGAAAGTCTTTTCCTGGATCCCACTCTGGTTGTATCAGTCCCAAAAAAGGAAATTCGGGACGCTCTTTACCAACTATATACCAACGAGCGGCTAGTGATGGAGTCCAGGAAAACCTTTGTGCATAACTACCTGGCCATAGAACAGTATAGTCACCCGCTCCATTTGTATTTGACCCTCCCAATGAGCCGCTGGGAAAGGAGTATCCTGTTACGGTTTAGAGCAGGCACAATTAGATTTGCACTCTGCTTCCCATTGGGTTATAACAAAAATGCCAATCAAACTGTGTGCCCGTGTGATGATAGGAGTCAGCAAACCACCATGCACTTTATGTTTTTCTGCAAATATTACCGTATATACTCCAAACAGCTGATTTATCCACATTTTAATAAGCAGAGACCAATTAGCCTGGTGCCAGCATATCGCCACATATTAGATTTAGACAATGCCGATTTGATTTTTCGCACAGGCACTTTTTTTTAAAACTGCTATAAGGGCGCGCAGGTCAATGTCGGGTCTTTGAGCCCCATGAAATCTGACAACTGTTCTATTTTATTAATCGTTTTTACTGTTATGTCGACCGCCCATGCACTAGCCACTTTTGATATATGTATATTGGTATTTTATCTTCTAAATATTACTTTTTCTCTAGCTATTTAGGATATATGTATATGGAATTTTATCTTTTTATTCATTGTAATGTTCTATATCATGTGCTTTTATGGTTACGATTGTATCCGAATAAAGATGATTGACTGACTGACGGGCATGTAAGATATGTTTTCCTGAGCTTCATGTGGCTGTCATGGGAAGCATTAGAAGAGGTTCGTTATGCATGCGTTCGGTATTGTTCAGAATGAAAGCGGTTACTTGACGGGTGGTAAAAATGTAGTTAAACTGTTTATTCATTTGTGAATGTTGTGGCTGCACCAACTGTCATCTTGTCTGGACAAATGTGTTTATAGAGGTTTCTTCTTTGTGGTGTGTTTGTGTGCAATTTGGTTGATGACTGGTTGAGAGGTTGTCTTGAATGGGAATCCCATCCTGTGGCATATAAAGGGAATGGGCCCTTGAATGGCGGCAGTAGGTTGATGTGAGGGGAAACATCCTTAACCACAATGTATTTACAACGACTTACCTGAACAACGAATAGTTAATAACGAAGATTCACTTACCACGAAGGGCTGAACAACGAAGGACGGAACCATGACTTTTAGAATACCGGAGTTGCACGTTACGGCAGGCGAGGTACGTCAGTTCCAATCTGTTCCGTGGTTCAGGCGGAATTGGCTAATTACACAGCATGCTGCTTTGCCCTCCGTGCTGGGCTAACAACAATTCACCCCTCAGACTCCTCACTGTAGGACTGGGGCAACCAGCTCACTCTAACTCTTACGTTGACCCGCAGCCAGAGCCAGCAGAGAACTTGTTTACTTCCCCACATGCTCACTGCGATTCGTTCGAGTGATTCATCACTTATCTCCGCACAATCAAAAATCAGGTAGATTAGGAAAAGAATGTTGACATTGGCATCTTGTAATGATAATGTCAGCCTTAACGTTTTGTCTGCACCCTGGCTGACGTTTAAAAAAAAACAGTATTGGGATGTAGTCTGGTTTTCATCTGCTCCGATGAACGATTTTGGAAAAGCGTTTCTAGAATTCTCTGACATTCTAAGGTTGATCATTTTGTTTTTAAAAAAAGGGTGTTTATACTTCTGTATTTAATTAGATCTGTAAACACTTTTACATCTTGCAACAGGATGTACATATTTTATGGATAATTGTTTATGAAGTATTTTGATAACTTGTAATTAATTTTATTTCTCAAGTTTCAAATCTTACATAAAATGATTTCAAAAATGTTCACCTATTATTATATTTTTGAAAAAAGCATGTTTAATTAATTTTAGCCTAGCAAATCTACTTTCATTGTTTGTGCTTGTGCAGAGGTGCTCAGAATAAAATGTTTGTGCTTGTTACTTATGAGACTAAAAAGAAAATCAAAGCCTTTCATTTTTACATGATTGTATTGAGCACGAAGAAAGACACAGAATAAACTTGATGATTTAATAGAAAACAGTCTCAGAAATTAGTAATTTGCAAGTTAAAGGATTTTCGTTGTTCAGGAAGTCGTTATAAAATAAGTAGTGGTTAAGAATAGGTCGTTGTTAAACATTCGTTGTTTAGGAAGTCGTGGTTCAGGAAGTAGTTGTTTAGTCATACAACCTGATGTGAGTGTACTGATGTGTTGTATTGGGCCAGTGGCTGACTTTTCCATGTGGGAGTAGGGCTGCCACACTGCTGCTCCACTCCCACACTGCCAAAGCCAAAATAGAACACCCACGCATGCTGAATTTATGTAGTGAGAAGAATGACAGGAATTGGGCAGCCTAGCAGCTACTGGGTCCAACGCTAAGAAATAATAGGCTAGATATCGCTTAACTGAGATATCTTACTAAAGGGAAGGAAAAAACGTATCTTTGTCCTTTGAAGCTTTAGGCCCTTTCATAGCCTATTCAGAGAGTTGACTAACTGAGACTTCCTTGCATTGGTCTAGAAAACCAGAATAGCTGTACCATTTCTGGGGCACTATTCTGGCCGAGGGATTTCCCTTCTTGAAGGTACGTCTGTCTATTTACGGCACTGGGATCACTTGTAGATGACAATACCTGCTTGTGACTGTTCTCCATTTTCCCTCAGGGGAACCTTGTCCTTGTCGTTTATTTCAGTAGTGTGCGCTACGCATCTCATGAGCATTTTCTGTTCTTTTTCTCTGTCAATTCATGTTCACTTAGTACAACTTCTGGACAAATTGCCTGTTAACGAACTTTGGTTTGCTTACTATTATTGTTGTGGTGCACTAACTCTTTTGAGCTAATATTGCCTTCTTTGTATGTACACCTATTTAGAATTAGCCCCACTGAGGATATTCTAATTAATGGGTATGCTCCACCTATGCAAGGTAACATGTCACCATCAGTGCATCGTTATAGATTCCCCTATTACATTGCTCATAAGTAGACCGTACTAATTTGCACAGTCAACTGTATACTCTGTGTTTTCATGACTACACCCAACAGTCATATATTATCACCACCTGTATGTTTTTATACAGATTTTGGATGCCGCCTTGAGTATTACATGCAGAGGTTTCAGGTATCCTTTTGCTCACCTGACAATTTGGGTAGGTCACTTACACTACTATTGTGTTGGTTCCGATCATAATATGACTCCAAACTGAGCTGTATATGTTGTGAGTGCGTGCTTAGGATTTTGTTTATGCACATTTTTGTCTCTTTCTAGGGAGTATACTGACCAGTACAATCAACGTTTGAGTGATCTCCCACTCCACCTACTGGTTGTATATATTTATATTTTTTCCACTTATTCGAGGTGGTATAAGTGGTTATTTCACTTTCACACTCACTTTGGTCCTGATGAAAGCCGCTTCATAGCTTGCTTAATCTCCACAATGGCCCCTCGCAGCGGGATGCCTGGCTTTCACCTTGTGGATACCCTGCCGGGGTTATCTCACAGGGGAATACCAGGACGGGTTCCCTAAGAAAGCGCTTAGATGCCTGCGATGTGGGTGATATGCGCTATATAAATACATGTACATTTACATTTACATTTACATTTACATTTCATCTCGAAGGGGATTGCAAGGCTGAAACATGTTGACCCTCTCAATTCTTTGACAGAATGATTCTTCCTCTGTCTTAGTTATACCTTTTAACCTTGACATATGAATGCTCTATTAAAACTATTCAGCATATCATAGAGTTAGTTTTAGCTAAATTACACTTTTGTTTCAGTTACCTCTTACCACACCCTGCTCATCAAGAGGTTTAGTATACCTCCTCATCACTAATAAAACATCTGTGAGCTCCTCTCTCTTAGTGAGGGGGTTGAAGCCCGCACTACGACTAGGTTCTCAGAGCGAGGACATCCCAAATGATGAATCATGCCACTTTAGGGTCCTAAGAAAGAGATACTCCAGCACTACAAAAATTAATTCGACCCAGGGGCCTACTATTGTGTTCCCTAGTTATATGAGTGGGGAATCGGCCCCTGCTGGTCTTAGAAGTTCCTCAGGTCCTCTTGATTGTGTAGTATATCTAAGATAACAGATGCCAGCATTAAGAACCTACAGACATCAACTGTGGAGTACCCCAAGGGTCCTTGCTCAGCCCCACACTTTTCAACATCTACATGGCCCCCCGCACCGCCATCGTCAGACAGCTTGGGCTCAGTATTGTATCTTACGCTGACACCCAGCTCATGCTCTCTCTCACGAAGAACCCCGAAGACGCTAGACTCAGCTTCCAAGAAGGAAGGAAAGACATCGCAGCCTGGATGAGCGACAGCTGCCTAAAGCTGAACTCAGAGAAGACCAAGGTCCTCATCTTTGGACCCTCCCCCACCGAATGGGACAGCACCTGGTGGCCACCTGCTCTCGGAAACCCATCCACACCAATGGACCACGCCCGGTACCTCAGTATCATCCTAGACTCCTCCCTCACCATGACTGGACAGATCAACGCCGACAACTTGACCTGCTTCAACTCCCTCCACATCCTCTGAAAGACCTTTAAGTGGATCCCCCACGAATGCAGAAAGACGGTCACCCATGCACTAGTAACAGGCAGACTGGACTACGGCAACGCAGTCTACACCGGAATCAACAAAACCCTGCTACACAAGCTCCAAACCATCCAGAACACTGCGGCCAGACTCAGCCTCGGAACCTCACCACATGAGCGTATGACCCCACACCTACGAGACCTCCACTGGCTCCCTATCCAGAAGAGGGTAACCTTCAAGCTACTCACCCACACCCACAAATCCCTTCACAACATCGGACCCAAATACCTCAACGAAAGAGTCTCCTTCCATGTACCCAAGAGGAACCTTTGCTCCACCGACCTCACCCTGGCAGAGACCCAACGCATCTGCAGAACCAGAGCAGGCGGTAGAGCCTTCTCCTACGCCACAGCAAAGACCTGGAAAGCGCTCCCAGTCAACATCAGACGCTCTCCCACTCTGAACACCTTCAGGAAGAGACTCAAGACCTGGCTCTTGGACTGACCCGTAGGGGCAACCCCCCCCCCCCCCCCCCCCAGCACTTTGAGACCCTCACAGGTGAGTATCGCGCTTTATAAACCCCTGATTGATTGATTGATCAGGTTTTCAACATACTGAACCAGAGTATACCCCCTAGAAAGACCAACATGTCCAAATCCTTCTTTGGAGCTTGGTAAAAGATGAAGAAAGACTCAGTAAATACTTGTAGGATTCGGGTCCATGAAATTTGGGACCACTGAATGTGAAAAAGAAGAGATACTGACTCTTCTCGTGTATAGTATTGAAAAACAAGGCAGAGCAAAGATCAACCTGGGTAAATAATCAGCTGAGCCTCAACTTTTATTCAGTTTATAATTGGAATTTTTAGTCAAGTCACTTTTCACAGAGCATATTTCTGAGATTGCATTCTACAACGCATCCATTACAGCATTCATTACCCCATTATTACCAGAGTCCACTGTGAGTTACGGGGCTTTCCACACCGATCTCTCTCTCACTTTACTTGGTATTATAAATTGCAACATTTGGTCCATATCCACTCAGTTAGGTCTGTACACTCTGCAATTCTTCCTGAAACTGAGTCGGGTTCCCTCGCATTGTTGGAGAATTGTTTCTTTATGCTCATCAGATCTGAGGGAGTCCAGGGAAACTGAACCAGAGCTCTCCTCCACCTCCAGCCCGGTATTCTTTTAGAGGGAGATGATCCAAAAGATTCTGTCAACGCTACGCTTTGTCTCAGGCTTTAAGAGTCATTTTAGGACTTCGCTCTTGCTGGTCCCTATGCCCCAGGGTAGAACATGTGCATGCTATAGACCAATCCACAGTAGTGGAATCAGCCTCCAACCTGGTTATTGTACTGACTGCCAAGGGCATCGCAGCACTCGCTTGCATGTTACTTCCTTGTGCTCCAGGCTTCCGTGGTCCAGTAGGTGCTGCTCTGTTTTCTTGTGCAAATCCAGATGTGCCTTAGATCCCATTGGCAAGCATGGGGAACATGAGCAACAGATCCTCCTCTCTTGTATCCTCCCTCTCTTTCTTCTCTTTAGGTTCAGTAATCTGGGGGAATAGGAAGGCAGGAGGTAAAGCAGTTGGAGCACAAGTCCTAATTCTGTCCTTAAGGTGGTTAATTATCTATTCCAGCTTCTCCTGAGTAACTTTAATGCTCGGGATAAGGGATTCTTGTTTGCGAGTGAGGGAATCCTCATGCCATTGGATGAAAAGCAGCCAACTGCTCAATGTATGTTTCATGCTTTGACTCATTCAACCATTTCTGCAACTTAGCTAACCTCTCTATCTCAAAAGTACCATACCCAGAATGGAGTTCTTTCCGTCTTCGTTAGTGAGTCTTACTCTCTCCTTTAAGTATTTGCACTGCGTTTCATTCACAAGAAAGTTGCTAAATAAGATGAGGAGAAGTCCCTTTCGGTGGGGGCTCAGTACATTTAGACTGTCCATTCCCCATCCCAGTCCTTAACAGCATAAATACACTCAGTTACAAGGAAAGAGGGTCTGCAAGCCTTGTATTTATCTTAGGGAGGAAGGTAGGAGAGGAAAAAGAAGGCAGGATACATTTTCTTTCAATTGTTATTGCTTCAAACTGATCTTTTGGAGGAGGAGAAAGAGAAGGTATTGTGCGCTTACATCCAAAGATCCACTTGCATTTGCAGAACCTTGAATCTACACTCAGAGAAGCTTGTAAGGGTGTCAGGGCAGCTAGATCAGAGGGTCTCCTTCTCTCCCATGTTAATGGTAAGGGTCTGCTCTTTGGGTCCTCGCACTATTGGCTATCTTTCCTGTTACCGCACTATTTCTAGTGCCTTCTCACTCTATGTTGCACGCTCATTCTTATTTACTCATTTTCTCTTCTAAATTCCAATTAGTCCTACCTGCCCAACCTTTTTTCTTCTATTTTCAGTGTAATCTCCTCCCATTACAACAACTGTGTGTACTGGTTCGACAATCCAATAGCCACAAACAATGTAAGCGATGAAAAAAATCAACAAATAAAGGTAAATGCAGTTAGAATTTTACCTACATTTTGGCTTGATCTGCATTTGTTTTCCTGTCAAATGTCAAGCGTGGTGCTAGGCTGCTCCCTCCCCCGCCACGTTCTCCACCCAAGTTTCCCTGGCACAAAAGGTAAAGGAAAAGCTTTTCCTTTACCTTTTGTGCCAGGGATCCTTGGCGTATATTATCAAGCATGGCGATAGGCAATTATCGCCACTTTAGCGGCCGTTTTCGGCCGCTAAGCGGCGATAATTCTATTGCCCTATTAGCAATCAGTCGCTAACTGATGTTAGCGACAGCTTTTAGGCGATAGCGAGCGGTTTGGGGCCCGCTTTGCATGTCAGCAATGTTTATCGCTAATGACATGCAAAGTGGGCGTACCCAACCAGTTAGCGACTGAAAGCAGTCGCTAACGTCGTTATCGCCTATTAGCAAGGCAGCCGTAGAGATTGAAATATTCGCCCTAAGCACGAATATCTCCAAATGCTAACACCTGCCCAGACCAGTTCTTAGCCATGTTATCCAATGGGAGGTGGATAACATGGCTAAGAGCATTTTGTCACTAATGCGTGAATATCGCTGTATTCTCAGCGACATTCAGGCATTTTGCCGCTATCGCTGGATATTTTAGCACAATGGAGAAAAACGTTGCTAATAGCATGTTTTCTCCGCTAATATATCCAGCGATAGGCAGCAATAAAAACACATGCGCTAAGCGCATTTTGCGATAAATATCGCTATTCCTTGGTAATATGCCCCCTTGTGTGAAAATCAGGCCAGCACTCACTGGGGCATATTATTAAGAACGGCGTTTAAAATTATCGCAGCTAAAGCGGCGATAATGGGCTTGATAATATGCCCTTGTGAATTCCCATAGAAGCCCAAGTTCTGGTGTGAACATGGGCTTCTATGGGAATTCACAAGGGCATATAATCAAGCCCATTATCGCAGCTTTAGCAGCAGTTTCCTGAAATTTTTAACGTCGTTCTTGATAATATGCCCCACAGTTTCTCAAGTTCCCGCCTTCACAATGCACCATCTGTGCAAAATAAAACTCAACATATCAGAAAGCCTAAAGTCTAACTAGCATTTAATGCAAAACAGCAGGCAGTGGAGAAAAAAAGAGCTCTCACTCGAAAAGAGTCAGTTAAAGCTACAAATGTGTAACATGTGAATATGGAATATCTCTCAATACAAATAAATGCAGTACGACCACATAGCAGAAACTTGTGCTCAGCAAAATCATATTTAATTTTCTAGGTTCAGAATGTTTTCCTCAAGGAAGAGTAGGACAGCCTTGAAGAGAACATATCCTTCACATCTACAAAACTGACTCAAATTCTTATGCGGGGCATATTATCAAGGACCGGTGTTAAAATTATCGCTATTTAATTGGCTGGAAACTGCCGATAAAACGGCGATAATGGGCTTGATAATACGCCCTTGTTAATTCCCATAGAAACCCGTGTTAACACCAGAACATGGGCTTCTATGGAAATTAACAAGGGTGTATTATCAAGCCCATTATCGGCGTTTTATCGGCAGTTTCCTGCCGATTAAACAGCGATAATTTTAACACTGGTCCTTGATAATATGCCCCTCCTTACCAGGTTCGAAAAACAGGTTATGTTACTGGAAGATGTGCAGTATACTGCATGGAGCATTGTGGCTTTTAGGCCTGAGTATGCCATGAAAGTTTCAATATAATGTAATGGAAACCTTCAGGCAAATGCGAAATACTAATTTAAACTTTTGTGATAACATTAATGGTTCTTAGCATTTCTTTGCATAAACATATACAAACCAAATACAAAGAGATTTTAAGTACCTTTTAACATTCTCATTGCTTTCACTGAATTATGGCACCCTAGTCCCCAGAATTGGTAACCAATCCAATATGTTTCTCAATTCACTCTTCTGCATTTTCCACTGGAAGAGGTTTAACTTACTGGCTGAGAGGCCAAGGAGCATGGTCCCTGAAGTAGATCTCAACTTCCTGTTTGGTCGTCTTCCTCGAGCGCTCACTCAGAAAGTGGTAGACTGTGCATTGACAGGACCAGCGCTTAGATGTCTGAAGGCCTGCCCATCTGAGGTTGATTTTTCAGCCATGGTTCATGGGGCAGCCATGAGTAGCCCTCAGTTGAACCAGAGGTTCCTAGGGATTATATTTCATGATTATTATCAGGAGTGTGTTGCGCCTTGACACTTTAGGACCCCAATCCATCAAGTCCATTTCCAGGTCCGACTCAATCCAGATAAAAGTGAGACATTTGATTATGATGTTTATTTCACAGTGATAAAAGATATGATGTGATGCAGGGTTTCTTTGGACTGTTCATGGTTATCATAAAGATGTTTTGGTATGCCTCTGCAGAACTTTGGAGCTATAATCAACTAATGTGCATGTGCTGGTTCACCAGAAGGCAGTGCAGCTGATCAAGAAAGGGGCTAGTGTGCATGTACCCGACTTTGAGGTGTTTATTAACTCAATTTTATACCTCAAGAAACTAAAGGGCTTAACTTAACCTACATCACTATACATACGAGTGCTTTATCATCATTTCAAGATGAAAGGGATTACTCTCAGAAATACTACTTTCTCAGGAGAGTGGATAATGTTTCTGGAACTGAAGGGTGTCTATTTTTCAATTCCAATCACTGAGTTTCATCAACAGTATTTGAAGTTCTTTTGTAGTGGCCACAGTTGACAACTCCATTGCCTTCCCTTCTGATTTCTCCCTCTCTGTAGACTTTCGTGAAACTCCTGCTTATATGTTAAATCAATGATATTCTCCTAATGGCCAAGTGTTCAGTTACACAGCAAGAGCATCTGAACTACATGCAAGTCTTCCTTGTTTCGGTACATTTACTACTGAATTCTGATCAGTCATAATGCATTTATTCACAGGTGATGGGATTCCTTGATGTTGTCACTGACACAAAGATTTGTGTACTGTTGCTTACCTTAGAAACACTGCCTTGGCAAGGTGTCAATGAATTAATGCGTGAACAGCCTTTTGATTTCCCTTCTAAATGCCCAAAGAAAGCATGACTACTCTCAGCAGCCCCGGTATCTTTCTGCACTGGATAGTACATGTAAAAGTTGCCAAGTATCTTCTTAAGAGGGCCCTTAATAGGAGGGAACAGCTCTCAAAGGGAAAAACATTCTTGGCAATCTTACAAATCTTGATATATGTATGTATGTGTGTGTTTGTGTGTATGTATGTGGTATATATAGAGTGCAAACCTAACCAACGAGTGCTGCATAGGTAAAAGGCATGTGATTTGAGAGGTTGCAGATTTGTGGACAGTTTTTGCACCATGATGTAGTTTTCTTTAATGAAGTGTGACTTCAACTCTTTCCTGAATTTGAACATTGTTAAGTAAGTTCTGATGGAAATGGTGAGGCTATTCCAGATATTGGGTGTTCATGGAAAAGCCCTCTTTGCTTTCTAACAGTTCTTTTTCTGCAGTCTGATGGTGTACCAGCTCTGGGTGGGCCGAGGGTGCCCTGAGATGGTCAGCTTGATTGCTCATCGTGCAGGTTGGTATGGCTTTTAAATAATGATGCAGGTGGTTTTGAAGATAGTCGGGCTAGGAAGTGGAACCAGTACTAGGTGATGAGATCCTATTTATTTATGTATTGGATGAGACGTGCTGCAGTATGTAGAAGTCCTTACGGGGAGACAGTGTGGAGTCTGGGAGGCCATGGAGCAGGGTGTTTCCATTGTCCAGAAGGAAGAGTAAGAAGGCTTGCACAGCAGTTCAGAAGCTGCTTTGTGGGAGAAATAGGTGCACTTTGTCCAGCAGATAGAGGAAGTACCACACCGTCTTGGTTTTCTTGGCCATGTGTTCCTTAAGAGTGAGATTGGCGTCCAGTGTGAATTCAAAAGACATTGGATAGAACTCGGGTATGAAGACATAAACATTCATATCACTGAGCCAGATTTGTACTATTCCTTGCTTGTTGTTGAAGACAAATACCAGGTATTCTGCCTGGGGTGAGCTTCCTGGAGGTGCTGGACATACAAGTCTGGGTGAGGTTTAGACAGAGTGTGAGGCATTGGATTTCAGGAGTGAAGGAGGCTTTCAAGTAGAATTGCGTAACAATGGTGTATTGGTGAAGTGTGATGCTTTTATCATTGAGTAGAGGCGGATAGGGCTCCAGGCACAGGATGAAGTTGTCATGGGACAGTGTGGAACCTTGGTGAACTGAACAAGTGATATGGTTCTTTAAGGACCTGGAGGTGCCAAAATGTGTGAAATAGTGTTGGTTGGCATTAACATTGTGTACATACTAACACGTACTCTATGCTCCTTGATAAAACAGTAACATTCAGAAAATATAATGCGCTTTGTAGAATACCTGGTGGATTAAGTACCGAAACATCTATGTAATACTTAGCTACGAGCCTATCTGCGATTAGTCCAGGGATGTCATTATTTTTCTTACAATGTCACAAGGCAGTATGATTTCTTTATATAATAATTTCAGCTCTTTGCATGTTTGTGTTTAAAGATTTTTCCCTGCCTTATTAAATTGTATTTTCACATATACTGACACGGTTATATTTCTCTAGGTTGTCATGACTTTTCCGATAGAGTTTCTTTTCTTGTTGAGTCATGCACTCTTTATTAATAGAAATAATAATGTGATAGCTAACACAAAGTGAGAGAGGATGACAACATTGATTATGTTTGCAAACCTAGAATTAAAAAGTGTAGTGTATAGCTTGTTGCTTTACAGTAATACTTTGGGAATAACTGCACTACTTTATAAGTTGTAGATATAGCCTTCTGTATTGGAATAAATTGAGGAAAAAATGTTGGTGTTGATGAAGGCGTCTACGAAGTATCATAGTA
The DNA here is from genome assembly GCF_964263255.1 of Lissotriton vulgaris. Lineage (NCBI taxonomy): Eukaryota > Metazoa > Chordata > Amphibia > Caudata > Salamandridae > Lissotriton > Lissotriton vulgaris. Next base: position 1,919,359,413 of record NC_141691.1, read on the forward strand.
GTGGAATTTAACTGTCAACAGATTTAACAAACACTGAACTGTAAGGAGTGTGTATTATTTCTACATATTGATTGGCACAATTGTGAATATTGGAGTAAATAATAAAGGGTGTATTAGCATTATTACATTTTTATTTTGTTTTTAGGGAGTTGAATGGGATAAGATATATGTATAGTTACCAACACATATTTGCTATCAGTGGGTTATGTTCTCTCTCTGTGTTTGAGTTGATAGGGTTTGTTCATTTTTGCATTCGATAGGAGAAGAACCATGGAATGATGTTGCAAATAAATACCATTCAACACTTCTGGGTGTGTATGAGGGTGGGATGGCCGATGGTGGGTGCCAAAGCAGCTGAGGGGTCCAGCGATCTAAGGAGGCAGGAGTCATCTTGTTAAGAGGGCATCATCTATGATGTGTAAGGTAGCTGTCTCTGTTCATTATCTCAAAGCAGATTGGTAGTTGTGCATTGATGTGATCTTGGAGATGTGTTTTGACTGCTTTTTTTTCTTTTTATTAAAGAAGAACAAAACAAAAATCAGCACAGATCCTTAGGGCATATTCATACATTATACGTAGGAGAAGTTTGCACAATTACAGTTAGTAAGTCAGTGTTGCAATCAAAATATATCAATAGAGCTCGGTTTAGACCAATCAAGGTGTGTCCTGGTCATCTAGATCAATGCTACGAGGTGGACTACAGATTTCACCACGGTATGTGTTCCAGGCCCCCCAAATTAATGACCATTTCTTTGGGCACACCCTTGAGACTTAGACAGTCTTTTCCCTGAACATGCACCAGTCCAAGTTTTTCTTCCATTCTGTTAGCGTAGAGGGGTTGGGCAGCACCCCAATGTTGAGCTATATTTCTTTTCGCCAACATCAGCCCCAATGTTACCCAGTCCTGGTCATCCTTCTCTTATCTGTAGGTTCCCACATGTTCAATAAGCATCGCTTCGCCTCAAAACATAGTTCTAGTCTCAAAACATTGCTCATGACCGTGTGAATTTGACACCAGTATCCCTGAATGAGATCACACTCCCATATTATGTGCATAAATGTTCCCTCAGAACCACACTGATGTCTGCATTCACTCCCCTCAGCCCTCCCCATTTGGACCGGACAGGGCCCAGTGACATAGACTCTGTGGAGAATTTTAAACTGGACAAGTCTCAACCTGTCCGATATGGCCACTTCTCTTGGGGAGGATAAGGCCCCCTGCCACTCCTCATCGTCTAACTCGAATCCATCCCTCTCCCACTTTGCCCTGAGCCCCTGTAGGGGTTCGGCTACGTTATTGATTTGTTTTTTATAGGTGAGGGATATCATTTTAACTGGTAGGGAGCTGTCCAGCAGCCTGTGCTCAAGAGGAGTAAAATCTGGGATTGAGGAGCCTGAGGTTATGTGTGTATGCAGTGGGGGTATCAGAAGTATTCTGTGTTTGCAAGTTCATACTTCTGTTGTAAATCAGGAAATGGCATCAGTGCTCCCTTAACCTATAAATCCCCACTGGTTGAGATACCGATAAGGTCCCACTTATCGAATCCCTTTGACTTCCAAAGATCTCCCAGGATCTACGAGTCCCATGGTGGCGTTTCTGCCACCAGCTTCTGTTCCCAACCCAAATTCTTGGTGGCGGTGTGCCAGACCTGTACCAAATGCTTGGTCGGCCCAGGCAGGGGAAAACGCTTTGGTCTGTAGTATAAGGCTCTGTAGTAATTTCCCCCCGAGAGTACCCATCGGCCCATTGCGTAGCCCGAGTCATCTATTCTTCAGTGTGTACAATAGTTAACATCCGCAAGATGAGCCGCCCAATAGTATTTTTTTAGGTCGGGGAGACTGACACCTCCGTCATACCAGCTAAGGGTAAGTTTGTGTAGTGCTATCCTAGGCTTTCCATCACATAGTAAATCTATCTGCATTCCCTCGATCTCTTTGAAATAGCTGGCAGGTACCGGATCCGGGAAATTATGTAGTACATACAGAAAGAGAGGCAGGGACATCATTTTGAAGAGTGCTACTCTTCCCAATAGTGAGAGAGGGAGTGCCCACCACGCTGCAGTGTCTTGTTTCAATCTTTGAAGGGGCGGTATTAAGTTGTGATTGTAGCGGAGCTGGGGGTCAGACGTCACATATATACCCAAATATTTAAAGCCCTCCGTGGTGACCTGGATTGGGTAGCCCCTTGGGATAGCAGGACGGTCCCCATGTAGTACGTATAGTAGGGATTTGCTTCAATTAATGGAGTAGCCAGAGAATCTCCCGAAAATTGTGAATATATCCAGTACTGCAATCAGTGACTTTTTGGGGGCAGCCAGGAACAATAGTATATCATCCGCATACAGTGATATGAGGTCGTCCCATGATGGAGCCCACCTTAATCCACGTATGACCGGGTCGTTCCGGATCCATGCCGCCAGGGAATCGAGCGCTAGGGCAAAGAGAAGAGGGGACACCTCTGTCTAGTACCACGCCCCAACTCGAACAGCGCAGATCGCCTGTTATTCACCACGACCTGCGCCAAGGGTTTAGAATAAAGGAGCCTGATCCATCTGGTAAATCCCTCCCCAAATCCCAACTTCTTTAGTACAGCAAACAGGTAGGGCATTCTATGGTGTTGAATGCCATTGTGTCATCTAGAGAGACTACAATTGCTGGTTGGTTCTCATAACGTGTCTAACCTCCCCATTACTCCGTGCAAGCTCCGGAGGTTCCAGGCTGTGTTCCGGTGGGGCATGAAGCCCGACTGGTGGGGGGGAACCAGGTCACAGATCAGTTTGACTAGACGGTTGGCTAGCAATTTAGCAGGAATTTTGGGCTCTGCGTTTAGGAGGGAGATGGATCTGTATGATGTACAATTCGATCTGGGCTTGCCCTCTTTGTGGATTGTGACTATTGTGGCTATACGCTGGTCTAGTGGCAACTCTCCTCGCTCCCAACTCTCCAAAAACATAGCTCTCAGTCAAGGGGACAATTTGTCCAGCGCAAGTTTGTACAGTTCTATTGGTAGGCCGTTAGGGCCTGACGCCTTGCCCGCCTGAAGGCATCTAATCACCGCCCCTATTTCGTCGTTTGTGAAGTCACTATCCAAGAGTGCTCGCTCCTCAGGCGGCATGAGGGGAAGGGCAATATCTCTGATTATTGATTGGGAGTCTTCTTCCGAGTGGTGGGTGTGCGTACCATATATGCTACTGTAATAGGCTGCGAAGGTGTTAGCTATAGCTTGTGGGTCTGTGAGTGTTTGGCCGTCATTATTGATTATTTCCAGCACAAATCTGGATGCCATATATTTTTTGTCCTACCATGCCAGGAGTTTCCCGGCCTTATCACCCAGATCATACACCCTGCCCTCCAATTGCCTCTCAAAGGATTTTGCCCTCTCCATTGCTATCGCTTTGTACTCATCTCTTTTAAGCTGCAATACGTGTGTCTTTTCGGGCATCACCCCCTCCTCTAACTCCCTTTCTAGATCGAGGACTGCACTTTCAACTTCCCCCAGGTCTTTCATTCTATCCTTCCGCTTACCCGGTATTAGGGAGAGCGCCTGCTCGGATCACTGTTTTAAATGCTTCACATAGCGTTTCGGAGGAGTCGACTATGCCCTTGTTTTCCTGGAAGTAGTGATCTATGGGCGCTATCAGGGCCTTGCGTTCTGCAGGGTCTCGGAGGTGCCACTCTGCCCGCCCCCCTCCACCCCAGCGCTACATGTGTCCAAACAGGGGACATTGCCCCGTTTTGCCTATATAGTGCCCTAGGTCCTCTGCCCATGTAGATTGGATCATGAAGGGAAGGGAATTTCGCACCATTATACCCACCCCACGAGAACCGGTAGTAAAGCCTGCGTGCGCTACTAATTTATAACCCCATCTGTTTAGTGCCTTGCAAGTATTGCCTACCAGATGGAACTCCTGAAGGAGGACCACATGATGTCATTTCCATTGAATTTAGAATGAGGGAGACTCGGTTAGTCAGACTCATTTACAATGAAAGTCCAAAAGTTGGTAGTCCAAAAGTGAAAGGGATTTAGTGGGCTGAACCCACTTTGCTATACCCATAACTGGTGGTGGTTCAGATGTAAGCAAATAAAAGAGAACGAAGAACATATGACTTTAAGCAAATGTTCCAAGTATGAGGCAAATTTACTTGAAGGACCACAGGATGAAACTGATTAGTTATTGAAAATGGAATGAAAAAATGTGGTTGATATTTGACCTGCAAATTATGTACAGGCAAAATACTAGAATATAACCAACCAGCAAAAGGAGCAGAATTTTATCCTGAGTTTTCAGCATCTTGACGTTTGAATAGTGCAAATGTTCAGAAAAGTATGTTTTGTAGCTGAGTCAAATAGTCAGCTAATGCAGGAACCATGGATCAAAACAAGGACATGAATAAAAAACGATTTTGTATAAAATCTTTGCCTACAGAAAATTGGTGAAATATTAAGGACACTATGAGCTTCTGGGAAATATGAGACCCTTTTATGTAGAGTAAAATTATAGTAGCAAGGGGTATATGGGTCCAACATTGATTTATTCACACTTTTTTGCCCATTTGAACGAGGATGGGAACCAGAAGTAAAGCCATGTTTAAGAGACATTGCTTTGCACAAAAAGTTCCCAAAACTTGTGAAATATAATGAGTACATCTATCATAAATGATTGTATGAGGAGATTCATGAGTTTCTTCAGCTGTTGGTTCTTTAGAAAACAGGAGCAAAAAAAGCAATCTTGAAGAAAGTATCCAGAGTAACCATCATCACACAATATCCTGGAGAGGTTGTATGCCAGGGTTCTGGTGCCACGGATAATAGATGTAGATAGACAAATGCTTTAGAATTTCAAGATTTATTCTAAGCGCAATTTGGACAATCATTAGCTATTCCTGAATGGCAGAATGCCCTGGCAGCCACCAAAAAGATAGCAAACCTATATCTAATGTAGATGGGTCTTGACACCCTTATGACCAGAAATCGCCAATTCACAACACATCTTTATTATATAGAATTATATTCCTTTGAAGGATTGTTGCATCAAGGATTGCTTGTTGACTAAAATACAGGTCCTGTCAGTGAATTAGAGGCGTCTTCACCAGAAATCCTTTTCAACTCTCTTGGATCCATCTTGATCTTTTGAAATGGATTAGACCATTTGAACCATATGTTGAGAAGCATCCATGGGCTGATCATACTTAAGTGATAATTCAAGATAGCAATGAGATATGGCATCCACTAACACCTTTTTTGAACCATGGATGTATGTGAAGGTATAGTCAAACTATGCAAAGAAAAATATGTATTCCATAAAGTGCTGAAAAATAGCAGCAACATTTCATTACACAATATTCACAGCATCCACCAGAGATACGGAAGACTGTTTTTCACTCATCAGCTTCTCTTGTATGCAGCAAATGATAGGTTCCTGATAATACAAGCAAAGCAACTACTCATGCTTCATGAACTGACTCCAATGTATCCTTCATGAGAGGTCAAGAATATCTATCCTTGACTGGTCTGATTCAAGTCTCTATAACTAATATAATTAAAGTTGAACATCCTGATCCTTCTGGATTACAAATATCAACAGCACCTCAGGAGATGATGAAAATGGAACTATCAACCGATTGTGTGAATCCTTGAAACATATAGGCTTTCAGTAATTCCTTCTCTATTTCAGTCATGATCTACAAAAATGAACAGCACCCCCAGGTTCAAATGATATAGCACAATCATTCCCTTTACAAGGGACAAGACAGAAAAACTGTGGCATATATGCTGAAAAAGCATGAAGATGAAGCATCACGAAACTTTAGCTGCTGGTGAATTAGATGTAAAGACTTTTATCTCTTCATTTAGATATTAATAACGTTCTAAAACATAACAATGATTGTGACAAAATATGTGATGATAAAGAAAGAATTCATGTTGCCCAATTAACATATGGATAATCTCTTCAATCAAGGAATTACAAAACTTATTATGTAATGGTGAAAATAAAAAATATCAAAATATATTACATATATAATTTCCAATAGACTTATAGTGGGAAAGAGGTGTCCCTCATTTGACCAAAATTAAGGATAAACTATCAACAGCTCAATATATAATTCAAAGTTCTTCTTGGCTCTCTCAGAAATAATATTCTAGTAACCCAATCCTGATCGATAAACATACCGGCACTGCTGTGACTTTTGATCAATTGGAATTCAAATTGCTCCCCTGAAACTCCACCTATTCTTATGACTCCCCCTCTCATGGAGCAAATGGATCATGGTCGTGGGTTTCTAGTCCAGAGACCTATTTTGGCACTTCCAAAGCCAACTACCCAGCCCACTTCAAGTGGGCAATGACTATTATCAACAGTTCTCTCTTACATGATGTGTATGATGAAAAACAAGGGTTTGCTCTAAATCACAAAAAAAGACCCCAGTTAAATATGAATGTGACAAGAAAACAATGGCTCATCTGAACACTCTAAATCTTTCCTGTTTGGCTGATGTGCAGCAGGCGTTGGCAGCCCACATAAGGGGAGTTGCCTGCTTACAGACCACTCCAGATGCATATACCCGAAAGTCATGCACAGTCTGGGCTGGCTGGCCATAGTGGGTAGATGCAGGGACTTGCCAGACCCTGTAGTCAATCCCTGTTGAACTTGGCCAAAGGTTTTGCACATCTAGGGTTGTCTGCTTTTTTAACATGTGCAGCATGGGTTAGCCAGAGGCCCAGTTCTGCAGCGAATCCCTGCTGCGCATGTTCGAAAGTTGTGCACAATGAAGATTATCCGCCCGACTGGTGGAGTAAAAGACACTGCCATAGGTCCTGCCCTACACCCACAGCCTTAAGGTGCATGTTGATCGCAGATGCTTTTATGGTGCATTTTCCCCAGGCTGGTTCTGGTCAGTTTCTTATTGCACAAAGTGCATGTACACACTTCAAAGTTAAACATTTTTCACGGGTTGGTATAGTGAAGAATTCCAAGAAAATGGATGCAAATGGTGAGACAGAACCTCCTGCCTAAACATATTTCAATTCTTTAATTATCGTCTGCCCATGTTCCTCTTGATTTCTCCCTTATTTCAAAGCAGTGAAAGGTTTGTATCCCTAAAAAAGAAAATGACAGCAAAAAATGCTGAGCAGACTCCTTTGGGAAGAGCTTTCCAATTGCAAGCAGTCCAATGATCCATGCAAGAAAGTCAAGAAATGTTTAATGTGATTCTTAGATCTCAATCAAAGCACTTCATGCCCTGGAACTGCAGAGAAACCTCAGTTCCAGAGCATGCTGGATCCACCCATGCCTTTTTTTCAGAAACCATGGAGGAGCCACTGTTTGCGGGACGAACTGCAGTTCCTAGAAAACAGGCATGGGTAGATTTAGAATGACCTGGAACAGTGGTTTTAGTTCCTGGTATTGAAAAGCCAACAAGGCTTAAAACATGGAAAAATCAAAATGTATCACTACAGGTGTGAATTTAAAGTTTCACTGACGTAACCTTTTCCACGAAACAATATATCTTAAATAGCTTTCACAGCAAACACAATTTTAAAAAAAATATGATTTTCAAACTATTCATTATTGGATTTTCAGTACTTGTAAAGGAACTCTCACTTCCGCGATTCTGCAAGAGCCACACACCCAGAACTTGAGGTACCATAGCACTGTTCTTATAGGAGGAGCAGCAGAGCAATAACCAGTCCTGGAAAAGTAAAAACAAAAAAGGAGACATCTGATCAGCTTTTCACACCACACCATAGGCCCGATTCCAATCTCGGTTGAAAGGGCTCCGAATCAGGTTTCGTTTTACCCACAACAACCTGGAGCCCTTGTTTCCGAACGACTCTTTCCCAATTCCGAACGACCAAGTATGATGCCTGGAAACCCTTAGCACTGACCGAATCGGTTCCAGAAGGCATACGGACAGATAGAGCCCTCCAGAGAGGAATCGTACAGCTCTATGGAGTAGGTTTTCCACGCAAGCGAGTGCGATGAACGATTCAGACAGCCTTTACGATTAGTTTTGCCTGGATAGAAAAGGCTGCCGGAATCAGTCTTTGGGGGCCTGTAGCATGCCCCTCTTTCCCCAGGGCCCTCCAAATCTTGCCCGTGGAGGTAACCATGGGTTCCCCCTTTCTGATCGTGCACCGTGTGGCAGGCACCAAAGGGTGCCTGCCACAGGGTGCACGATGATCCCCAACCACCGCTTTTGTCAGTGGGAGCCTGTGTATGCGTTCGGTACACATGTTCCCATTGACGTCAATGGGAGTCTGACCGAATTGTATCCGGATGCACTTAAATGCATCGTACTTGTCCGGTCGGACTCCCCTGACACAAGTCGTACTGAAAGCATTCCGGACACGAGTCGTTCGGTTTGCTTTCCGAACGCGATCGGAATTGGGCCCTATGAAACAAAACAGTCCATAGCCTATAGAAAAAAGGAGTCCACACAAAATCCTAGACAGTGCTTGCAAGCAGCAGGATCATGTCAAGGATAGTCACCTTCAGTGGTACAGAAAGAACATGATTTCTTGGAAGTGACACCAGCATCACAGGGTCAAAGTCCAGATCCTTCTGGACAGGATAATCTGGTGGAAAGTTTTCACATACCATAGAGAGAAGAAAGTAAACACAAAAAGGTCACTGCAATTAGGTCCTGCAGTATGGTAATTCTGGTATGCTCTCATGCGGTACAAGTAGAATGATCAAGCACCTATGAGCCATGCTTACAAACGAGTAATACTGTGTGAAAATTGACAATTAGCAACAGAATAAAGGGGATTAAGAAACTGTACCAATGGAAGTATTTCAAGCTGCAGAAGAGAAAGAAGACCCAAGGTTGCAGATTTTGTCAACATACTGTCATAAATGTAAAAAGCTATTTGTTCCATAGAGATTAACAAAACTGTCATTAAAAATACAACAAAACCTACCTTTCTAGTTAAAAAAGTGAAGCTATAAAAGATTTAAAGGTTTTTAAATATAAAAAGTAAATATAAAATGTAAAAAAGTTTAAATTGACTTTCAAAAACACACCACAGTCTGACCATGGGGGAATAGGCACAGGGTCTTGCCAAAGGCCCAACCCTGCACCTAATCCCCAATGTGCATGGTCAAAGTACAACTGTGGAGGGTTGGGTGCTATCACACTGTTTGCCAAACCTCTACTCTGCATGGCCAAAGGCCACCCAGTTGGTTGGGCACAAGGCCAGGCACCAACCTAGATCCTATGGGAAAAACCCACTGTGAACAGTCAAAATCTCTGTACAGGTGGCGTTGGCCATCTAACACAGGTTGGACTAATGACATGTAAAAATGTGGAGTTCAGTAGCCAGTAGTCACAGCATTATGAGGTCAGTGGTACCAAAGTAGGAACTTCAGAACAAAATAGGCAATGGTGGTGTCAGGGAACAATAGATCCCCAAAATATACTATTGTTCCAGGTCAAGCTTCATGGCCTGGTACTGCAAAACAAAAGTAAGCTTTGACCAGTGATGCATTTCCTGAACTGGACATGAACCTTGTCCTGGATCCACAGTACATTTTTAGGATCCACAGTTTCCGATCACTGCGACTGTAGGCCACCGAAGGGGGTTTACAGTGTGCTTTGGCCATCAGCGGAAAGTTGGACACTGGGCCTGCTGTGTTCAGTGGGGATTAAAAATCATGCAAAATGTAACAAAATAAATTCAGAGAAAAAAACAGCTATTGTGTGTGGTCCAACATACAAAAGCACTGTAATTTGCCACTTATGCTTAGCAACATATGCAACACACGTAATAACTATTGTCTCATGTCATGATCTAAACACCAATTTATGAGCATTTAAGAAACAAAAAACCAGACCTATTGAGAAAATGACATGGCTGATAGGGTGAGATGTGGCGTGTTTCGTGTTGTTGGTAATTATAAATTGTTAAAAAAAGAAAAGAAAAATCAACAGGCAAAAAAAGGAATCTGAAATACAACACTAAACAAAATACTTAAACCAAGACTTGAGACCCGTCTACGATGCCGGATAGAAAAGCCTTCTGTCCACTATGGTGTTGGAAAAAATCCTCCCACATGACCCACGGCATGTCCGTCTGTCAAATTGCGATGCAATGTATGTCAAATCTGACACCTGCGGCTGGATGCCACAAAATACTGTCCCCCACTGTCGGATAATCTTCAAATCCAACCGTGGTGGTCGGGAAAGCTGTTCAACTGCCTGGAATGGCTGTTCCTGCTGCGGTAAGACTGCATTGCCAATTACGATGAGAATGGGGGCATTGCGGCGCGATCACTGTGTCTGACTGCAGCACACGCACATAGGCCAAATTATTGGTGGGCGCAACCAACTCCACAACAATGCACAAAGTGTGCCTGTACTCCCTGCTGCCCTCAATCACAACACACACGTAACAATGATACACCCCAACTTGCTCCTGGTAAGAGAAGAGATGTGCAGCATGGAAGAGACATCTGGAGGTCACCAAACATGTGGACACACCCACATACCACAGTACAAAACCAACCCGTTCCGGGACCAACATGCTTTGCACATCACAAGCCAAGATGGAGAGACAGGACACCATTGACTCACACAGCACAACATCACACCCACCTATCTCCACACAACAACACTCTTACCCACACACCTCACAAGCCTCACATATCTCCACCACCACCTTGCACCCTGCACCCTTCACCCATTTGCACCATGCCCCCCAAGAAAATGCCCAAATCCACCGACTCAGATTGGAAAGTGATGGTAGGCGAGATAATCAGGGGAGAACCACATTTGTTTGTGAATCTGGCCAAACACACCCAACTTGTGCACAACAATAAGATGTGGGCAAGAATCCACAGCAAAGTCAATGCTGTAGGGATCATCCTACGCACTGTGCGTGACATTAGGAGGGGGTGGCTCGACCTCAACCTCAAGGACCAGCTCAAGCTTCGGGCCCGGAGGAACCACGCGGTGGCTCAGAAAACTGGTGGCGGCCCTCCCATGCCACCACTAACCTTCACTGAATGGGAGGAGAAGGTGCCTGCCATAATGCATCCAGAGAGTCTCACATGCATCAAGCGGGGACTGGAGGCTGGTAAGTACTAACAAAATGAGCACATGACACTGTAATGTACTGTTGTGCACAATAAGTGAGCTCCAATTGCCCGCTCACATCAAACTCATGTGGAATACATGCTTGCAATATGTACGATCCCAAGGACAGCATTTCCTTACTCAGCTTCACCCCACAGGTAGGTGGTCAGCTCATGCACCCTGGCCTCCCTCTCAAACAGCATGCCTCAACCTCCCTACCCCACAGCCATGTGGCAGCTAACATCTTCGAGAGTGCCTCCTAAAAGGTAGCTAGCCCTCTTACTGGGGAGGGGTTGTTGAGACCTGATAGCAAAACCCCAACTCCCACAAGGCCCTCTGTCCCCCCTCACAAACAGCATGGAGCCATATGACCCTAACATCCTGCACTTGGTAGCCAACTCTAGAAACCACCATACGTTTTAGGCAGTGCATATATAGCTAATACCATCAAGAGGCCACATGATTCACAGTGTCATTGAGGAAGTCACATTTAACTGCAAAGCAGAACACAAGAACGCAACCACAAAAAACCAATGTGCAAGTTCCATTGCCTCAAAGCAGAAAGACTCGGGTCAACACAACACATGCATGGAAACTCTGTCGACCCTCACAAACCACAGGAGGTAAGCACAAAAAGCACACCACAAATCATGAAGTCACAGCATAGTAGTCAGATACACATAGAAAAATCCCAAATGTCCAAGCAAAAACTGAATCGGAAGATCAGCAAGTTAGCACCAGAGGACACATCCTTGGAAATACAATATCTGTACATATGAATTTGGCCCTTCAGCCATGTCACCTCAAAAAAGAGCAATGTAGGTACCCAGGGCTTTAAGTGGGATGAAACAACTGGAAGGGTTTCTCAAAGGGGCATGGCCAATGTAATTTAGGGCGTGGCCTAAAAAACATTAGCCATAAATCTTTGCCCAGCATATTGTTCTACCCGACTAGCATTTTTCTGTCACTGCCACTGCAGACAGATATATGATACAACAAGTAACATGATACCTACTACAATTCCGGACTACTGGCTTTGTCAATGTCTATCAGTTGCATACGATAAAGAAGCAGCAACTATGGATTGCATCTAACATTGAAAAAACTTCTACTTAAAGCCATGGTGACACCACAACGATGTTGCTGCTCCCGAGTCTCCAAAGTAGTGTGCGCGGGATCCCTGGCGGCTCCGGGGGTTTAGATGGATTCTGTATAGGCTTTTACTCTCCGTTGCTGTTTTTCCGCCATCCACAATGTGGCTGTTTTTACGCGGCGGTGGGAAGGGCTGCCTGTAACATCTTCATCTGTTTGTCGAACAGAACATTTTTCCACACACCAGTTTTGTTCTATTGGCTCCGTCCGCCGCCCTTGCATACGCAAAAAACGTGCAGAGCCTGACAGACCGCGGTGGACGGCAAATGGCCTCTGTGGGACCATTGTTATGTAGTGGTCGCATTGACTGCATCTGGAGCGGGAAAATTAGCATTTTCCGCCACCAGCATGGATGGCATTCTGTCCGGCATCGTAATGAACCCCTTAGTGTAAAACAAAAAATAATTACACATACACTATGAACATGAAACATTCAAGCAAGAATGTCATTAATGAAGTCATAACTGATGTAATCAGTAAAGCCATGTGTAATGTCTTATGAAGTGTAATGAGGTGGTACAAGTGATGGTTTACATTGCAAATCATAACTGGTGAATATCTGTGGTTTGTCGTGACTGAGTCAGAACCATAACTCTATTTCTAACTGAGAGAGAGAGAGAGATAGAGTACATAAAAGGTAAACTGTAATTTAGCGCTATGTTGCCATCATGGGGTTCGGGTAACTTTATACCACTCTGCCTGATTTGTAAATGTCACCATAACTCTTGGATGGCAATATAGGCCCATATTACACAGTTACCCATTATGTTCTCACTCTCTCTCTCTCTTGCTATATATATTATATACAAATATAAATAATATATCCATTACTTAGTGGCGGTCGCCACTAGGAAGGTATAATTCAGTCTGCTTTTCCATAGAAAGAGCATTTTTTGGTCTGCTAATACCTTTGGCCTCTTTTGACGATTCTTCATGAATCTTTGTTGCTTAAATATGAATTTATCATAAACAAATGAAAAGACAAGAGGTATTCAGAAAAACAGGAAAAAGTTGGTTTAATTAAACGCTGTGAGATCCGGGAGGGCCTAGACGGTATGGGTCTGCTCAAAATCGTGCGATGTACAAAGTTTGGGCCTTCTATTTATACAGTTCATGATGTACAATAAAGCATTTTGCTACATTCCAAAAAAGCATAACAGTTGTAAATCAACACAGGTGGACATCTGTTAAGGACAGAGATGGCTCTCGACCTCGGGGAGAGCTAGTGTGGGCCATGTCATAAGTGGTGTAATATGAGAGGTCATAAGCAGTGCATGGTGGGGATGCAAGTTATAGTTAATGCTGTTAACTATAAGTGTTGAATTTCTGCTTTTTTTCACAGACATATTCACTTAACAAGAATGTTCCTTTAACCTTTGTTTTTTTTCAGTGTGTGTGTATATATACCACAAACGGTGCACTCAGTCTTTCAGCAGGTGCAGGATGTCGAGGTTGGACTGTACCTCGCAAATTATTTTCAAACAAAAAATGCACTGCACTCCCGCAACTGTTATGCTTTATTCCAAGCACAATCTCCACCACCAGCATCACCAAAAGGATGGTGGTGGTGGAGATTGTGCTTTGAATAAATCATAACAGTTATAGAAGACTGCGGGAGCGCAGTGCATTTCTTGTTTGAAAATATTTTTTTTTATATATATATAAGCGCCAAGTTAAGGAAAAGCACGCGCATATAGGTATCACTGACACAGCAAGAGCAGCTCATCCATGCATCATCCCAATCCAGATTAAGGCTTTCTACGCGTTTCAGACTGCACGCCCTACTTCATGGACAGCCTTCTTGTGAATGATGGCAAACCGATACAAAACTAGTAATTCCCTTCTTTTATTTCCATAATAAACATCAGGTAGATAGTCATATTGCATTATGGGACTGGTTGTGCCCCAATACCCATGTGGGTTGCCGCTGTCACAAATACCAGTAAAGTTCTATTAATAGAGGAAAACAGTGTCATGTAGAGTTGCCCTTGATTCCAAAGAGTGCCTCATGCTCCATATTCGCTGCACCAATGAGCCACAACGGACACCCCTGGGTCTTGCGGTGGTGCTAATCTGGGCCGACCACATTATGTGTAATGTTAAGAGTAACCCCTTGAAGGTATTTGCTCATTGGGGCAGCGAATACGGAGCAGCAAGTAGTACCTAGCAATCATCCATTCAATCACTCATACACCCACTCATTCTTCAATACACCGTGACATACATATATATATATATATGTATAAAACATATTTAAACTTTTTAGAAACACTAAGTCATTTTTAGAAACACTCAGTCATTGGATGATGTCATCAGTAATGTCATTTGAGATGTCATCAGTGATGTTACTGACCTTGTCATGACTGATGACATAATATATGATGTCATCAGCAGTGCATTGCCGGGGCGCGAGTTTTAGTTAGCAGAATTAACTGTAACAGCCACATTTCTCTGGTTTTGTTTCAGTGAAATGTCCAACTTACTATGACGTCCCTGAAACCTATGTTTTTTTCAGTAAAAAAAAAAAAAAAAATATATATATATATATATATATATATATATATATATATGTTAGCTCCTGCTGCACTTCGTTCACGCACTATTACACGGGTGCTGCACTTGCGGAAAGTGCCACCGCAAAATATCACGCTCCTCGTCCTTTTGTCCTTTAAAAAAGAAACACAGCACTCGCCGGGGGAAAGTCGTAGATTTTATTTCAGACTTTCAAACGCACCAGACGCGTTTCGGCTTACGCCTTCCTCTGTGATAAATCTATCTATACTAATATAATAAAGAGAGAGCCCAAACCTTTGAGGCGGGTAATTTCAGGAACCACAGCACCAATCACAACACCCAATACAGCATTGGAAAGGGCAGTTTCAGTAGAAGGACATAGGCTATGCAGAAGCCCACCACATACATTTAAAAGGTAAAAGAACTGTGCCAGCAAAGTAGTCCCTTGTGGGCGTGTCTGCGTTGTGCTGTGGGCGTGTGCTAGGGGTGTGACAAATGCTGGGGACATGTGGTACATTCCGCCCTTCATGCCATGTCTCATATTGTGTGCTGTGGGTTTGTGCTGGGGGCGTGGGCGTGGGCGTGTGCAGGGCAAGGGATTACAGAAAAAAAAGCAAGCGTTGTACTCAATATTTCATAGTTTTTTTCTTCCCAGGTTCTGTACATTCCAGCTCCGGGTGTGCTTGCCCCGCGCTCCCAGTGAGGTGCACCTGCTTTACTGTATGGAGCTATTCCCAAGGGCCGGAAGGAGCGCAAACAGGGGCCATTGTGCAGGTAATGTAATCTTGCCTTAACTTCAGGTGACGCCTGAAGCGCACACTGGAGATTTTCAACTTCTGTTGCGCACAGGCCTCGCGTCACGCACATCCAGACACAAGGCCCGCCTCCACGGAAATAGCAAGAAAGGGACTATCCCTCCCCCGGGAATATGTGATGATGTTCCGCACACCAACATCCCGCATACCATCACTCATTTCTAAAACTTTTACAACGCATATGACTTTATAACGCAAATGCATGTGTGGTAAAGTCATATACATTGTAAAAGTACATTATTAAAACATCGAATATATGTTTGTATATATGTGTATTTATATATATATATATATATATATATATATATATATATATATATATATATATATATATATATATATATATATATATTCACTGAAAAAACCATAGGTTTCACACCAGTTATAGTTAGCTGGAAATTTTACTGATATAAAACCATTGAAATTCCCACGTTATAGTTAGTCGGACTCACTATAACTTGCGCGTGCAATGCACTGCTGATGACATCACATATTACATCACTCATGACATGGTCAGTGACATCACTCATGACATCACTGATGACATCACTCATGACATCACTGATGACATCGTCCAGTGAATGTGTATCTTTCTGAAAAATAAATATATTTTATATATGTATATGTTAAGGTCGATGGAAGAATAAATGTTTAAATAAGTGTCTAAATGGATGTTTTAAAAAAAAAAATTGATTGGTTAACTGGCTTATTAAGTGTATCTTAGTGAATACATATATTAGCGAGTAATGTTTAAATATTTAAATATATGTATCAGTGTTTTACTTTGTGTATAAGTGGCTGCATGGGTTGGTGAGTAGCTACATGTGTGTGTATATGGGTTATTAGATGTTTTTTTAGCATCAGTCTGAGTGTCTGTATGGTTTGGTGGGGCTGTTACTTAGCACATAGATGCATCAATGACTGACTCACTGTTTGTATGTGTTTTGAAGACAGCATATGTGCAGGACTGTATGGGTGGATGAGTATGTATATGTGTGTGTTAGTGAGTGAATGCCTCTCTCACTAGTGTCTTTATGATAAACTACATATGTTTTAATCTTGTATATATGAGCATTGATGTATATAAGTAAGTATATGTGAGAGTGAGAGATTGAAAGAGTTCCTGTTTAAATAAGTATGTGTTTCTATAAGTCATTGTTTAAGAGAGTAAGTATGTGTAAGTTTCCTTAGAAGTAATGTGCTAATGTGTGTATAGTTGTATATGCAAATAAATGGATGTTTATTAGTTTATTTGCATGTGTGAGTATATGTATGAGTAAGTTTTTGATGACTGTCGGTGTGTAACAGAATGAATAGGGGTATCACTACATATGATGAGTGAGTATATGTATGAGTGAATACATAAAACTGTTGGTGAATGAGAGAATGTGTATATAGATGGTGAAATTACTGAATTGGTTGTTGTAACTGGTATGGGTATATGCACTTTTTTGAAAATGTTAGTTTCTATTTTTCAATATGTGTTTCAAAGGTTACTTTACAGTGAGAGGAGGTCTGGCACTGTGTCACAAGGATGGTGTCATCAGTGATGTCATGAGTGATGTCACTGACCATGTCATGAGTGATGTAATATGTGATGTCATCAGCAGTGCATTGCACGCGCAAGTTATAGTGAGTCCGACTAACTATAACGTGGGAATTTCAATGGTTTTATATCAGTAAAATTTCCAGCTAACTATAACTAGTGTGAAACCTATGGTTTTTTCAGTGAATTTCATAGGTTTTTTAAATGCTAATTCCTTTCTATATCGAGTTTCTAACCTTTTTTTTGTTTTTAAAATTTGCTGTTTTTTTGTAAGTATTCATTTTTTTTTATATAATTTTTTTTTTTTGCGCTGTGGGTGCGCGCTCAGGGTAGCTTTCAGCTAAGCTCTCCGGTAAGCTTTCCGGTGAGCTCTCCTGAAAGCGCACCCAGAGCGCTACTGTCGTTCGTGAAAAAAAATATGAATAGAAAGTTAATAATAATGCAAAACATTTCGTACCATACAAATAAAATCAGTTTTTTTTTATAAGGAAAATGATTATGCATTTCTGTAAAAGTTTGATGACGTCACTTCGGCGCGCAACGTAAGTGCCCTCGGAAGCGCCTACGTTCGCGCCGCGTAAAAGCACCCAGAAGCGCCTTCAATCGCGCCACGTTTGCGCCCCGGAAGCGCCTACGATCGCGCTGCGTAAACGCACCCGGAAGTGCTCCGGAGCGCGCAGCGTAAACGCGTCGGGTCATGTGACCCTAAATTAACACTTTTCATTGGTTGCTAACAGTTTTTTTTACAATGAATGAAATCCCCACCCATTTCCTTCACTTCTTCTTTCACTTTTGTGACTGAAAGACCTGTTTTTTGCACCTGGATCTTTCGTGATTTACCATGGCTGCCAGAGAATCCAGCAGTGAGGATGAACCTGAGTTCATCAATGAAGAGCCTCCTACCCCAAAGGTGAAGGAACATTTCATATGGAAATTTTTTAAGATTCCAGCTGACCAGAAGAAGGTGAATGCACCAAAAGTGGAGTGCAGGACCTGCAAACAGGTCCTGTCACGGGGTGACCCCAAAAAAAAGTACTCTTTTGGGAACTTTACGATGATCCAACATGTGGAGAGGAGGCACCCCCAGAATTTTGCCCGGGAAAGTGTCAGGGCTCTGGCACAAGAGGTTCCCAGAGATGGGGCCTCTACATCAACCGGAGGAGCAACTTCTTCTGGGAGAGGGCAATCGCAGGAGCAGGTACCAAACATACAACCTGCTTTTAACCATGGTGTCCTCAGATGCAGATACTGCAATCAACTACTTACCTTTGGAGAACAAAGTGTCCAGCTCATGGTTCGAGCTTTAGAAAATCAGCGCTGCCCTTTCCACCCCTAATTTATTTTGTTCTTTTTGCTCCTGTTGAGCAGTTTCCATTCCCTGTTTTTGTTCCTCTTCAGTTAAAAGAAGAAAACCAAAAGTTCTTTTCAGAACTACCTCCAATTCTCATCAAAGAGCTATATTCTTAAAAAAATGAAGAGTAAGTGAAATATAGTGCATTGATAATTGAAAGGAGAATGAGTAAGAAAGAACAGAAAGGTATGAGAGGAAAAAAGAAGTGAAGTAGGAGGACTGAAAGAAGGTGAGTGTTAGAAAAGAAAGTTATGAGAAGAAGAATGAATATAGGGAATGTTGATATTCAAAGAAAATGTTGAAAAGGAGGGGTGTGGAAGGGTAAGAAAAGATGCATTGCTGGAGTTGAAAGTAGAAGGCCTCATTTATGAAGCCAAGCGTCACTTTAACGCCACCAAAGCATCACTTTTTGTGACACAACATTCCAATAAAAAAAGCACCTTATTTATTCATATTTACAAAGTGGTGTTCCTTGGTAAATACGTCACTTTGTAAACCCCTGTGCCACATTATTCCTACGTCAGGTGTAATGTATGCAAAAGGGACGTATTGACGCAAGAAAGGGTCATAGAGGTGACACAGTGAATAAACTGGAGGCCTCATTTCTGAAAAGTGACGCATCGCTACGTGAAAACAGCGATGCGTCACTTTTCTGGACGCACTCCTTATGACATTCCAGATATGTCATATTTAATGTATGAGGAATCATGTCGCAAGGAGTTACAGGTATGTCAGTATTTCTGACGTATCTGTAAACACAAAAGTAACGCATTGCTGGAGTGCGTCACAAAAGTGACGCAACTCCAGTAATGTGTCCTTTCACAAGGAAAAAGCACCATGTGAAAGGTCTGCTGTGAAGCAGGCGCAAGATTTTGACGCAACAGCATCCTAAAAGTGACGCAGTGAAATCTCAAAGATTTCACTGCGTCGCTATTACAAAGCTTTTTGCGGGGGAACACCTCCTCTGCATGCATTATACCTGACGCAGATATAATGTGGCGCAGGATTTTAAAAAGTGACCCATCTACCTAGATGCGTCACTTTTTAAATATAGCGCAACGAGGCGCATTTTTTTACACCACTGGTACAATGCGTCACTTTTCTGTGCGCACTCCTTATGACATTCCAGATATGTCATATTTAATTTATGACTTATCAATTCGCAAGGAGTTACAGATATGTCAGTATTTCTGACGTATCTGTAAACACAAAAGTAACGCATTGCTGGAGTGCGTCACAAAAGTGACGCAACTCCAGTAATGTGTCCTTTCACATGGAAAAAGCACCATGTGAAAGGTCTGCTGTGAAGCAGGCACAAGATTTTGACGCAACAGCATCCTAAAAGTGACGCAGTGAAATCTCAAAGATTTCACTGCGTCGCTATTACAAAGCTTTTTGCGGGGGAACACCCCCTCTGCATGCATTATACCTGACGCAGATATAATGTGGCGCAGGATTTTAAAAAGTGACCCATCTACCTAGATGCGTCACTTTTTAAATATAGCGCAACGAGGCGCATGTTTTTACACCACTGGTACAATGCGTCACTTTTCTGTGCGCACTCCTTATGACATTCCAGATATGTCATATTTAATGTATGAGGAATCATGTCGCAAGGAGTTACAGATATGTCAGTATTTCTGACGTATCTGTAAACACAAAAGTAACGCATTGCTGGAGTGCGTCACAAAAGTGACGCAACTCCAGTAATGTGTCCTTTCACATGGAAAAAGCACCATGTGAAAGGTCTGCTGTGAAGCAGGCGCAAGATTTTGACGCAACAGCATCCTAAAAGTGACGCAGTGAAATCTCAAAGATTTCACTGCGTCGCTATTACAAAGCTTTTTGCGGGGGAACACCCCCTCTGCATGCATTATACCTGACGCAGATATAATGTGGCGCAGGATTTTAAAAAGTGACCCATCTACCTAGATGCGTCACTTTTTAAATATAGCGCAACGAGGCGCATTTTTTTACACCACTGGTACAATGCGTCACTTTTCTGTGCGCACTCCTTATGACATTCCAGATATGTCATATTTAATGTATGAGGAATCATGTCGCAAGGAGTTACAGATATGTCAGTATTTCTGACGTATCTGTAAACACAAAAGTAACGCATTGCTGGAGTGCGTCACAAAAGTGACGCAACTCCAGTAATGTGTCCTTTCACATGGAAAAAGCACCATGTGAAAGGTCTGCTGTGAAGCAGGCGCAAGATTTTGACGCAACAGCATCCTAAAAGTGACGCAGTGAAATCTCAAAGATTTCACTGCGTCGCTATTACAAAGCTTTTTGCGGGGGAACACCCCCTCTGCATGCATTATACCTGACGCAGATATAATGTGGCGCAGGATTTTAAAAAGTGACCCTTCTTCCTAGATATGTCACTTTTTAAATATAGCGCAAAGAGGCGCATTTTTTTACACCACTGGTGCGATGCGTCACTTTTCTGTGCGCACTCCTTATGACATTCCAAGTAACGCATTGCTGGAGTGCGTCACAAAAGTGACGCAACTCCAGTAATGTGTCCTTTCACATGGAAAAAGCACCATGTGAAAGGTCTGCTGTGAAGCAGGCGCAAGATTTTGACGCAACAGCATCCTAAAAGTGACGCAGTGAAATCTCAAAGATTTCACTGCGTCGTTATTACAAAGCTTTTTGCGGGGGAACACCCCCTCTGCATGCATTATACCTGACGCTATTTTTAAAAAGTGACGCATCTAGGTACATGGGTCACTTTTTAAAACTCTGCGCCACATTATATCTGCGTCAGGTATAATGTATGCAGAGGGGGCATTCCCCCGCAAAAAGCTTGGTAATAACGACGTACTGAAATCTATGAGATTTCTCTGCATCACTTTTAGGATGCTGTTGCGTCAAAATCTTGCGCCTGCCTCGCGTCACTTTTATGTTTACAGATATGTCAGAAATACTGACGTATCTGTAACTCCTTGCAACATGATTCGTCATACATTAAATATGACACATCTGGAATGTCATAAGGAGTGCGCACAGAAAAGTGACGCATCGCACCAGCAGTGTAAAAAAATGTGCCTCGTTGCACTATATTTAAAAAGTGACGCATCTAGATAGATGCGTCACTTTTTAAATATAGCGTAACAATGCGCAATTTTTACACCGCTGGTGCGTCACAAAAATTGACGCACAGGCGGCGCAAAACTGGCAGCGCAAGGCCTTCATAAATATGGTCCTGGATTTTCCCCGTGCTTCGCTCCCCGGTGCGCGTACCATGCGCTTCCCCCGCGCAAAACGAAAAAAAAAAAATAATTAATGCCCCGCAGGACCCTATTTTAGCCCCCACATCAAACCTAGGGGGTCAGAGGGGGTCTACTCTTCCCCCTTATGGTCATTTGCCCCTTTTTTTTTCAAACCCTTGTGTCTCGATTTTACCGAGACACAAGATGGCGGCCGCTCCAGACTGTTTAGAATGTTTACAGACACCCAAGAGCCAATCAGCTTTCTGCGAGCAAGTCGCGTGTCGCGCCAGGAGCGCTCTCCGGTGCGCGCACCGGAGAGCGCCTATAGATATATATATTTTTTTGAATCTAAATTACTCAAAATCCACTGGAGCACATATCTTGAGACATAGCAAAGGCACATCGGGCTACCAGTCCCTACAATTTTGGCAAGTTTGATGGAAATCCATTCAGCCGTTCGAGCTAAAAGTGAAATCGACCGCCCTATGGAAATTAACATGGAGAAAACGCGTTTTGGGACCCCCCTTTTATCTCGGCCCCCGCTTGACATATCCCCCCAAACTTTCAAGGAAGAACCGGAGCTCGACGAGGCCACTTTCAGGAAATTTTCAGGCAGATTCGTCAACCGGTGCCAAAGTTATTCCAAATAGAATTTTGAGATTTAACATTGAAAAAAATCCAAACTATAACTACCTACTGGCGACCGCCAGTAGGTAATATATATATATATATATATATATATATATATATATATATATATATATATATATATATATATATATATATATATATATATATATATATATATATAATATATACACACATTTTTTAAATTAATTAAAACATTTATTATTTTAAATTGCATTATTTATATTATTTTTATTTATTATTTTATTTTGTTACCCTTTACACCCTAAAAACGAATCCCACCCTGCCCCTTTAAATACCCCTGCACCCCATAATCATAACCCACCCACACTCCTTAAAATACCCCAACACCCTTAAACACTAACCCATCTTAACCCTATAAATATACCCTGTACCCCAAAACCCAAACCTATCCCTAAACCCTAAAAATACCCCTGTACCCCAAAACCCAAACCTACCCCTGAACCCTAAAATACCCCTGTACCCCAAAACCCAAACCTAACCCTGAACCCTTAAAATACCCCTGTACTCCAAAACCCAAACCTACCCCTGAACCCTAAAAATACCCCCATACCCCAAACCCCAAAACTATATCTGAACCCTTAAAATACCCAAACACCCCAAAACATATACCTCAGTACCCCAAAACATATATCCCTATACCCATACTTACCGTATCCAAACATTTAAAAAAACATGCTTTTACCATTCATGCATTTACAACGAATTTCGCTGTATATGTATGTGTGGTAAAAGCATATAAAATGTAATGCCATGCGTTATAATGGCTTTGCGGAGTCATGGTACTTTCGTAATGAAAGTATGCGGAGTGATGGTATGCGGAAAGAAAGTTGCGGAATAATGGGTGTTTACCCTCCCCCGGTAAGTACATTGGTGGCACGGCGGCCCACATCTCCAGCAACATACTCATATTTTTTCACCACCCATTTGAAAAATGCACAGGTCTCTCTCATTGATGGCCAGCACCGACATACACTTTTAGACACACCTCCCGCCACAAGTTCTAGAATTGCAAACATTAGAGCTGGGGAGCTACGTTCGAATCTCGGCATCAGCTGAACATCCTGTGATTCCAGGCAAATCGCTTTGTCTCCCCGTGCCTACCACAAATGACTGTGTTCTTCTGTAATGTAAATTGTGCTCATGCCAAGTTGTCGAGTTCGCGCTATATAATATTGCAAGGAAAAATAAAGTAGGGAAACTCGAGTTCACAAACTACTGAACGCGCACTCTTAAGTGCATCAGCAGTGCACTGTGAATCGGAGCGATTCACAGGCCTGTCACAGATAAGAAATGCTATCAAAACGAAATTCTACAAAACAATATACTACTGGCCGGCAGCAATTCATACCCGGACAACGTCGGGACGGGCTGCTAGTATATACATATATGTGTACATATATATATATATAGATATATATATTTATATATCTTCCAAAAATCGTTCCAGCAATTGAGGCCGCATTCCAAACAGGGGTAAGAAACATCTTTATTGACTGAAACGGTCAGCTTCCCCATCTGTGTTAATGTATTTTTGACTGACGCGTTTCAATGGATTCGCCCATCTACATCAGAGGCTGACGTGAGCAGGTGAATTTTCGTGCGTAACTCCCCGCCCCTGCATGCTCGTTTAAATGTTTTTGATTGGCCTCCGGTGTGCCGAATATTTCCATTGTTGTTGCATGCTGGGCAGTGTAGTTTTGATTAGAGAGGGTGGGAACCCTGACCTATGCCAATATGAAGGAGGCTTTATGCCTCAGGTATGGGCTCACTCCTGAACAGTACGAGCAGAAATTCAGGAACTTCATAAAACAGGAATGCAGTACTTGGGTTGAGTGTGTGAATGTGTACCCGTATGCATGGGGTGGTTGGACGAAGGGCAGCAAGGCAACTGATTTTAAGAGCTTATGCGATTTAATTAGTTGAGAGCACTTGAGTAGTCTGTGTGTTCCAGAGCTGCGCCAGCATCATTTGGACAGTAAGCTGACTGATCCCAGTAAGCTTGCTGAAGAGGCGGACTGTTGGACCAGTACCCGGGTCCAAAAGAGGATTGGAGGTACCACTACCAAGAGTGTACAGGGTCTCCCGCAGAAGGTGGGGGTGGACAAGGGTAACCACAAGAGGTTCTCTAAAGGGCCCCAAAGTAGTTTCCATGTGAAAGGGTACAAGTCCCTAAAGGCTAAGAGGGCCTGGCTACATAAGGGCAAGCGGGACAACCGAGGTCCTCCTACATGTTACTTCTGTAAAGAAGTGGGTCATATTTCCCCTAGATACCCACTGGTGCTCTAACAACAGGTTTAGTGAGTTTAGCATTGGGGAAGGAGTTGAGTCCTTGGAATGGAGAGGAGCAAGCAGTTATGACCCTGGTCTCATTGGGAAATTGGGAGATGGTCCAGGAGATCTCTCTGCCTGAGAATACTAAGAAATATAGGCAGTAGGTGACCATAAATGGGCAGAGGGTGGAGTTTCTGAGGGACACTGGAGTTCATTTGACACATGTCAGGTGTCAGTGGGTGTCTGAAGAGCAGCTAATTCCAGATGTGCTTCACCCTGTAGTTGCAGCGGACAACTCAGTGTGCCTTTGCAAGGTAGCACTGGTCCCCTTTGAGTGAGGGCTCTCAGGTTCTTTGAAGGTCGTTGTAAGTCTGTCCATGCCTGTAGACTGTCTGCTGGGAAATGACCTGGAGAGTTCCCCCTGGAAGGAGGTGGAACACCAGGAGCATTTGGAGATGTTGGATCTGCCTGAGTGGGCTTGTGTAACCACTCGTTCTATGGCTGCCACTAAGGGTATTCAAGAAGATGTGGAGCCTGAAACAGTGGCCCAGGTGCCTGCCATAAAAAGAAGAGGCAGGGGGTGCAGGAAACAAGCCCCCATGGTTCCCACAGTCCAGGAGGAGGCACCCTTTGAGGGGGATGCCCTGGAACCTACAGGGGAACAAGTGGCTGAATTGGGGTACCTACTTGAGCTGACTGAATGGCAGCAGGAAGGCGGGCCCTCCAGGGAGGAATTCTGTGAGGAGCAGAAGAGGTGCCCTTCTCTTGTGGGTTTGCGGCAACAGGCAGCAGAGGATAAGTCTGGATCACACTTGATTTACTGAGAGAATTATCTCCTGTACAGTGAGCCTTAAATTGCTGAGCCTGGGTAAGCCCATGCAGTGGTGGTACCCTAGTGCTTCAGAGCCTTCCTACTGGGGTTGGCTCATGATGTACCTTTAGCAGGACATTTGGGGCAGGACAGGACCGTTGAGAGGCTTTTCAGTCACTTTTACTGGCCTCAAATAAGCAAGAGTTCTGATATTCAGTGCAGGACCTGTCAGACTTGCCAGGCAAGTGGGAAGAATGGAAGGAAGCACAAGACTCCCCTTCAACCCTTCCCAGTGGTCAGCACCCTTTTGAGAGGGTGGGCATTGACATTGTGGGGCCACTGGATCCCAAGGCAGCCATGGGCAACAGGTTTATCCTGGTCTTGGTGGACCATGCCACCCGTTACCTAGAAGCCATCTCTATCCGAATGGTAAAAGCCCCCGTTGTGTGCCGTGCACTGGTAGGGATTTTCTCCCGCGTGGGTTTCCCCTGAGAGGAACCATGGACTCAACATTTTTTTCCATGCCGATAACACCCATCTGATCCTCTCCCTCACCAATGAACCCACTATTACCAGAAACAACTTCCACAATGAGATTAAGGCCTTCGCCACCTGGATGAGAGACAGCCGCATCTATCTCAACTCAGACAAAACTGAAGTCCTCATCCTGGGGCCCACCAACTCCGCATGGGACGACTTCTGGTGGCCTGCCACGCTAGGAACCCCACCATACCATGGAACACGCACGGAACCTCAGCAACATACTAGACTCCTCACTCACTATGAACCCCCAGATCAATGCTGTCTCCTCATCATGCTTCCATGTGCTTCACCTGCTTTAAAAAGCCTTCAGATGGATCTCCATCAATTCCAGAAAGACGGTTGCCCACACACTCGTCAACAGCAGACTTGGCTACAACAACGCACTCTACGCCGGCGTCACCTAGAAACTCCTAAAAAAAACTACAGAATGTTCAAAATGCTGCAGCCAGACTGATCCTCAACATCCCCTGTCACAGCCATATTACCGAACATCTGCGAGAACTCCACTGGCTCCCAGTCAACTAAAGAGTCACCTTCAAACTCCTTACACACGCCTACAAAGCCCTTCATGATGCCGAACCAGCACACCTGAAACACCCCCTCTCATTCCACATACCCACCAGACACCTTCGCTCTGCCCAACTTGCTCTGTTCACCATCCCAAGTCTCTGCAAGACCAGGACCATTAGAAGATCACTGACCCAACTCGGAAGGACCTCAAGACCTTGCTCTACGACTGAACCTCAGCGTACAATTGATCAGCAGCCCCCACCGGCGCCTTAAGACCCTCACGGGTGAGTAGTCCTGCTTTGCAAACGCTAAATGATTGAGACATTTAAAAAAAAATAATAATCAACATGTCTCTGAGTTATTCTTTTTGCATTTTTAACCCCACAAAATGCAATCATACAAACAACTTGGACTCCAGAAGTAGAGCATAGAGCTCCAGCTAAGAGTGTTTTTAAAAAACATGGTAAGTTCTCATGGATTTAATGACCCAGGAGGCTTACTATTTTTTAATGTGCCGGGGGCTGCTGTAGTCCCCCACAACATTAGAAAATTGCTTGTCGGTGGCCCTGCCACTTCTAGGGAAATCAGCAAGCTAAAACAAATTTTAAATAGCCTTGCAGCGCATTATGTGGCACTCATTCAAAGAAGCCTCTACCACTCATTTATTCTTTTTTTTGTTGAAAATAAATATTGTTGATGTACTGGTGCCCACCAGGGACACCCACAATTTTAATTTTGTGTCAGAGCCATGGGGACCCAGCTGGCTTCCCAGCCTGCACCCATATCGGGTACTAGCAAGAGACCACCATCGTGCTACAGGTAAAGCTCAGTGCCCCTGCAGCCCCAGTCGGCAGAAACCCAGCCATTGTTTTTATTTCTGGTGGGTGCCCGATGCCCACCCGGGCACCCACACTGCTAGTACCTTTGAGGGATGCGGGGGGAGCACCAAAGTCACCACTGCCCCAACCAGCTCCCCAGTGAGCACCATACTGGGTGCTCACAAGAGCTGGCGCATATCCTCTGCTCCTGCCCAGTCCCAGGATGGTTGTTTCCGGTTCAGGCAGGACCTGGCTTGGCATTTTGGTCAGGACTGTTCCAATGAGGCACAGGGTCAAGACTGATTTGCAAATGGCTGAGTCCAAACTGGGTTGGCGTAGTGGGCAAAAAAAGAATGGATTTAACCCGGATCTCTTGACTGGGGGAGAATATTTGAATCATTCAGCATTCCGTCCATCATTTGTTGCAGTTACACTTTTTGCCATAAGTGGGATGGGTATGCCCAGACATGAGTCCATTGCTCACTGTGCCACTGGATTCAATCTAGCCTGGCTTATGAAGGGTGACATACCCTGAAACTAGTCCCTGGATGCTTGCTTCCGGTCCAGGGAGGACCTGGCTTGGCAGTTCGGTCTGGACTGTTCCCAAAAGGCACAGGGTCAAGACTGATTTGCATATGGCTGCGTCCAAACTGGGGTGATGTAGTGGGCAAAAAAACAATGTTTGAATCATTCAGCATTCCGTCCATCATTTGTTGCAGTTACACTTGACCAGGCAGGAGCAGCATTTCTTTACTGCTCCTGTCTGTGGGAACAAATTTCACTGGCATGCCCACACTCTCCCTGGCAGAGAACCACAGTGCCATAGGGGTGCACTCCCTGGGACAAAATAAATTGCACCCAGAGGGACGGGGTCCATGGTCCGATAAAGGCACATGGAAGGGAGCATGTGGCCCCACCCCTTTACAACAAAATTTGGACAAAGTAGACAGGGTCCCCAGGGCCTAAGAAAGCTCAGGGAGGTAGCCCGAGTGGCCCCTCTTCTTTTATTATAATTCGGCCCTTGGGTATGGGGTCTCTGGGTCCTTAGAGTGGCTCACAGGGGGGGCACATGCACCTCCCCCCCCCCTTTATTTGTTATTTATCCCTGGGGATGGGATCCCTGGAGGCACATTGAGGCATAGGGAGGAAAGCCGCCTCCTCTTAATAATTTTGCTCCATATGGGGGATACCATGACTGAGCCAATAGGCTTGCCATATATTGAGGCGATGACCTCCTCCCCTGACAAAGCCAATAGTTAACCCTAAATATTGATGTGGTAACCCCCTGCCAAAGCCAAAAAGGCCTATTTTATTTAAATTTACACCCTTCCACCTACATTGTGAGGCTCCATCTGGTATGGGTGGGGTGGGTATTGTGAATTTCGGGTGTTGTGACCCATTATGGGTCAAATGTGATTTCAGAATGAAACCAATGGTCTTTACATCTACCTCATGTATATATTTGTAAATGAATGTGTAGTAATTAGTAGCGTGTATGTAATAAATGTACTTTTCCTTTTTTTTTTTAAAAAAAGCCATTAAACCTGTCATCTTTGGTGTGGTCTTCCCCAAACTTTTTGCCTTTACCACTCCTATTTTCAGACTTTTGTTTTTGGCATTAGGAGTCTGTTCACTTTACCTCTGCTAACCAGTCCTAGAGTGCATGTACGTTTATCCCTAAAGCATGGTACAATTAGCTTACACCTGATTGGCATATTTAATTTACTTATAAGTCCCTAGTATATGCTACTACATGTACCCAGGTCTGTAAATTAGATGCTACAAGTGGGTCTGCAGCACAAACTGTGCTACCCACTTACATAGCCCTTTAAAACATGTGTCAGGTCTGCCACTGCAGTCTGTAGTGCTGTTTTAAACTGTTAATTGGACCTGGAAAAATAAAGCTTTTCCCAGGCCCAAACCATTCTTTATAAAATGTATATGTGACCCCTAAGGAAGGCCCTAAACAGACCACAGGGCACGGTGTAATATATTTAAAAAGCAGGAATTGTTTTTTCATTTTAAATCTCTTGGTAATGCCAAATTCCTAAATTAGTTTTTCACTGCTGCAAGGCCTATCTCTCCCATTGGATAACATTGTGTTACCTTATTACATTTAATAAATGTTAACTTTACATTAGGAACAGAAAGGAATGTCAAATGTGGACTCAAATGAGATATAGTTTAAAACCCTCTCTAATGTTAAAGTTGGATTTTAAGTCACGTTTCTGAAAATGCCATTTTTTGACAGTTAGCATTTTCTTGTCTTAACCATTTGGTGCCTGCTGCTTGTGTCCTGGGTTACATTACTGTGAATAACTTGGCAGTTACCATTTGTGTACGTGCCAGCAGGATGTGTGGGGCAGTGCTGATCTCTGCATCTACTTACATTTCAAAGGGTTGTCTCCAGCACACACACAAAGGGACCTGCCACTAGTCGTTTGTCACCCCAGACTACATGGAGTGTCAGAAGGGAAAGGAAAGAACTTTCCAGAACTAGAGGTGGGGTAGCCACAGTGTCACCCTCACTTTAAAGGCTGGCACCAGTTATACATATTAGCTAAACCACCTCTTTAGTACACCCCTGGATCTGTGGAGTGAGGAAGAAGAACTGCCTTCTTCCCCAGAGGACACCCATGCTGCATGAGGCCTGCCTTGTTCTTCAGAGAACTGCCCTGCTGTTTGAGGCCTGCCTTGTTTTCCACAGGACTGCCCTGCTATTTGATGCCTACCCTGCTCTCTGTGAAGGAGACCTGCTCCCATCATCCTAGGCTAATTGAGTGACACCAATGGTCAGTTGGCTGACCTCTTCTTCTGAGCAACAGGGACACACAATCTCCAGAGGCCAATTCCTGCAACTGCCCAGCTGACCTGCTGCAACTGTACCTGCCTGCACCTGCTACTGGTCCTGACTGAGTCCTGCTTGTCTCTGATAGAGTGAGTCCCTGATCCCCAAGAGGAGCCTCCCAATTTCGTAGACCTTTGGCTGGCATCAGAGTGCACTCTGTTGAAGGACAGGGCCCTTTAGGGGCAAGTGGGTTGTCTACAACCACCTGCTATACCTTCCCCAGAATGAAGAGTCGGTCAGACAGTAGAGAATACAAACTCTAAGCCTTAAAAATCTATCAACTAGTAATTAACAAAGCACAATCCTTGTATTATGCAACTAGGATCTCCTCAGCGTCTAGCACCTTTAGCCTCACCCGCTGTCAATACCTTAGGATGCTGCAATGATATTGTTCTTTTTTTTTTTTATTCAATCCATTTACTCGGCATTTCCATTAGGTATTACCTCTTCAAACAACCTTCCCTTAGAAAATAAGTCAAATTCACCTGTGACTGGATTGGAGGTCTTCCCTTCGCTAGACATAAAATCTCTAAAAACCTATCTCAATAAATTAAAATCAGGTTCCCTGAGGGACATGGCCCCTCCTACCCTTCTGAATAAAGTTTTTGATACAGTCACCCCCACCATATTAGAGCTTATCAATCTATCTTTGGGTTCTGGGACTGCCCCTCCTTATAGAAATGAGCCATGGTAAGAGCATTGCGTAAGAAAGTAGGTGCGGATCCCAAAGTGTTTGCCGACTACTGTCCCATCTCACTGCTTCCAGGGATCACAAAAATCACAGAAAAGCACGTCAACTCCATTTTGTCTAAATTTTTGGAGGAAAATGACTGACTTCATCCAACACAAATTGGATTTAGACCCCATCAGGACACAGAGGCAGCTCTGACCGTGGTCATTGAGAAAGATGGGAAAATCTTAGACTCCGAAGGCTAGGCTGCAATTATCCTCTTAGACCTGAGTGCGGCTTTCGATACCATCAACCATCAACTGCTGATCTCTAGGATTAGAAAAGCAGGAATATCCGGAACTGTACTAATGTGGCTGAGTCGTTTTTAGACGTCCGCTCATTTCAGGTCTTCGAGGACAACTCAATTTCTAAAAGTATGCCATTGAGTTGTGAGGTTCCGCAGGGCTCGTCCCTGAGCCCCACTCTCTTTAACATTTATATGAGCCCATTTGCCAAAATTGTTAAACCCTTTGGCATACAGAATATTACATACGCAGACGGTACTCAATTGATCGTCTCTCTTAATCACCTTGGGAACAGTGAAAAAAATGTGGCCAACTGTTTGGAAAAAGTATCAGCGTGGATAGAGGGCTCTTATTTCCAACTAAATGGACCAAAAACTGACCTGATGTTCCTGGGAAAACCCTCCCCATTAAGTCCTACTTCTCTATGGCCTAAATGCCTGTGCAGCATACCCACTTCCAAAGAACAAATAAAAAGCCTGGGAGTCTGGCTCGATAATAAGTTAGAAATGAAGAAGGAATTCCAGAATGTAACAGAATGTTGCTATGGACTCCTTAAGATGTTGAGGAAAGTCCTTCCTCTGCTGCCATTTAGTGTGAAGAAACTGCTGGTCCAAGCCCTAATCTTCTCTCACTTGGACCATGCAAATGCCCTTTATTTGGGCTCAACGCAATCCACGATAAAGAAACTCCAGATGGTGCAGAATAGTACTGCTCAATTACTTCTACATACCCCCCACAGAGAATATGCATGAGCCTCTATAGCACCTTTACATTGGCTTCCTATTGCGGAAAGGATCCTGTTCAAATCCCTTTGCATTACCCATAAGATTATTTCTTCTAAGGGTCCACCCATTCTACAGTTCATTATTTCCCTGTAGTACCCCAGTAGAGCTCTGGGCTCAGGAAATAAATGTCTGGCAATAGTCCCCAGAATATATAGGTCTAGGAGTGGGGGCAGACGATTTTCCTACATTGCCTCCAAGAGATGGAATGATCTTCCAAATCACATTCGGCTAGAGGAAGACCATTTGTCTTTCCGCAGACAGCTGAAAACATTCCTGTTCCTGGCCGTCTAAAGCCGCTCACTGGGTAGGTTTGGTTCCTAGCGCTGGGAGGCTTTCGGGTAGCCATGTGCTTTATAAGTGCCATTTTCATTTCATTTCATTAATTTAATCAGTATCAGCCTGATTCATGAAAACCGGAATCTGCGATTCTCAATTAGCGATTAACTGCGAATCGCAATTGAGAAATCGCAGAACGGAATTCATGATGTTTTGCGATAAAAAAAAGCGATTCGCACGCGGCCGCAAAAGCCGTTTGCGATTATCGATAATCACAGAAAAATCGCTATTTCCGGCTACATCCGTGTCGGATTTGCGATATCGCAAATAGCGATATCGCTAATTGCGAGATCGCAAAAAGCGAGATCGCAAAATCGCGAGATCGGGAAAACGGGAAGTCGCATTTCGAGCACAGTGATGACATCACAACCAGGAAGCAGCCAGTTCCCACCCCCATTCACCACAGTGAGGCAGACCTCGAGTCAGCAACTGGGAGAGCTCCTGCAATACTGCTTGGATTACTACTGTCAAACTACACTGCAGCTATGTCTGAGGAGGCAATTCCTTGGCCCAGCAACGCCACAGGGCGGAAGAGAAAGTTAAAGTTCTCTGAGCAGGAGCTGGAGCACTTAATAGAAGGGGTGGTGGCGAACCACTCCAAACTGTTTAGGAATGACTCAAGGAAGGTGCCCAAGCAGGAAAAATGCAGGATCTGGCTGGGCATAGCGTCCACGGTGAACTCTGTGGGTGTGGCCGATAGGTCACTGGACGAACTTAAGAAACGCTGGTACGACCTCCGAGGTCGTGCCAAAGAGAAGGTAGCTGAGAGGCTTGGAGAGTCCCTGGGCACTGGAGGGGGAGGACCTACAGTCCCTCCAAACACCCCCTTGGAGGATCAAGTAGAAGACACGCTGGGGACTGAGGCGTGCATCGGAGTGACCCGTCTGGACTCATCCCACCCCACCCAAGACATCCAAGGTAAGTGGGATGCGACTGCGAGCCTGTCCCCTATGAATGGCCATGACCATATAGCCTCCCATAATGTTCCATAGTCATGCCATCGTTGCACATCAGGTAATGCCCTAAAGCATTGTGGGACATGTAGTGTGGCCACAATGTAGAAGTACCACAATGCAGCCAGAAAGGTTCCAAAGTACGCAAAGCCATAGGCAGTCAGGGAATGTCACCCAGCATGCATGTAGCAACTGCACGTGTGACAGATACATGCAACTAATGAACGTACACTTCCCCTCACAGGTGGCGCAGACAGCAGTGACAGCAAGAGGCTGCAAATAGATGAGGAAGCACAGGACGAGGAGGAGGTGCTGTCACATACACAGCCTCCAGCCCCTGCCGCAGCAACAACTCCTGCAGCCATGTCCACCACCAGTGTGCCTCCTGCGTCTGGCGCAGCAACTACTCCCGCAGCCAGGCCAACTACTAGTGTGCCCCCAGCCTCTGCCGCAGCAACTACTCCCGCAGCCAGGCCCACTACTAGTGTGCCCCCAGCCTCTGCTGCAGCAACTACTCGCGCAGCCAGGCCCACTACCAGTGTGCCTCCAGCCCCTGCCGCACCAGCAACGCCTACCGTGACACCACCAGCAGCTGGTGCTTCAACATCAGGGCCCGCGACAGCGGGAACACAGCGGCCACCCACTGTGTCAGGCCAGCAGAGCAGGCGTGGCAGGTCTCGCCTGCAGACCAATGCACCTATCACCAGGAGGGGTAATGGACAGCGGCTGGTGAGAATGAATGTGGAACGACGCATGCTTCGTATTCATCAGCTGCAGGCACGCCGGCAAGGTGCCATACAGCTTTAGCTAAACAACATTGGCCGCAATGTGGCCGGTGTGGGGGACCGGATAGACCGCATGACGGCAGCCATGGCAGGTGTGGGGGAGGTAATGGCCCGCATGACTGCAGCCATGGAGGCCAACACTGCTGCAATGACATCGCAGCGCAACACAGCCCGCCGCCGCCACCGTCGGCTACTGACCCGGCTGACGGCCTACACCCGGTCCAATATGTAATAAGCAATGCCACCTCCCAGTTATCCCGCCGGTCCCGTGCGCAGCAGCAGCAGCTCGTCCAGTGCTGCGAGGATATGGCCAGGGTACTTTAGCAGCTGACCACTGCCGTGACAGCACTTCACCCTGCTCTACCTGCCACTGTTGGGGGTGATGATGCCAGTGAGGGGACATCGAGTGTGAGCAGCCACTCTGCCTCACACGTAGGGGCACTCAGACGCAGCACCAGGCCCACTGCAGGGACACGTGCCTTGTCTGAGGATGAGCCGCAGAGGCGCTTGGGTGGTACGCGCAGGAGGCGCACATGACTTCATAGGACTTGTACAGGCACAGGCTGAGTATAAGCCTGCCCTGTCCTTTGACACAGCATTATGCTGAAATACTGTTAGCAGTGACATTATTGAAAGTGGTACAATTATTGTGAATGAAACAATAATATTTAATTTAGCATCACACATTGGCGTTGTGTCATTATTACATTTTGCATGCAATTGTGATTTGTGGGGTGAGGGTAGAGGGTGCACTAGAAACAGTTCAGTGTGATGTGGTTGCGACGTCTGTGGCCTTCAGCTGGGTTCTCCCCGCGTGCATGGCGCGCATGTGCAGGTGGCCGGTCGTCCCCTTCCGATTCACTGCCAGAGATGTCGACAGGTATCTGGCGCTTGGTAGCAATGTTGTGTAGGATAGCACACACAGCCACAATGCGGCAGCACACTTCAGGACTGTAGTACCTGGCCCCACCTGTCTTGTGAAGTATGTGGAATCTGCTCTTCAGTAGGCCAAAAGTTCTCTCTATGCAATTCCTTGTGCGTATGTGTGATACGTTGTAACGCCGTTGCTGTGGTGTAGCAGGGTTGAGGTATGGGGTGAGGAGGTATTCACGCAGGGTGTAGCCACTGTCACCTGAATGAGAGGAGCAGAGGGTGAGTGCCTGTCAGGCGCAGCTACTTATTCGCAATGTGACATTGTGGGCAAAGTGTACTTACCAAGTAGGTGTCCTTCCCCGAAGTCTCCCCTGACCAGTCGTGTGTGGAGGCCGCTGTGCCGGAATATGAATGAGTCATGTGTACTCCCCGGGTACTATGCCACTATGTCCGTGATGTATGTCTTTGCATTGCAGACCATCTGGATGTTGAGGGAGTGGTAGGACTTGCGATTGCGGTACATGTACTCCATTGCAGCAGGTGGGCAAATGTGGACGTGGGTTCAGTCAATGCATCCTATTACGTGTGGGAAACGGGCAACATTGTAGAATTGTAGCTTGGTCTCATCCAATTCCTGTTGGCTGGTGGGAAATTTGATGTGGTGGTGTAGCTGGGTCAGCATTGCGTTACGGAAACTACGTAGGCAGCGGGACATGGTGGGCTGGGATATCCCCCCAGCTACTGCAACTATCCCCTGGAAGCTCCCAGAGGCCAGGAGGTGCAGGCTACACAATACCTGGACATGTGGTGGGACGGCATTGGTCCGCCTTGTTGGGTGCTGCATCAGGGGGTCAAGGTCCTGTATTAGCTTGATGATCATAGCCCCTTCGCCGCCTGACCACCATGTACATTCCTGGCATTGTGAGACTCCTTCTGCTGATGCTGCTTCTCCTTAAGTGTGTTTGGTCAGGCCTGCACCAGTTACTGATTGGCCAACGGTTTTTCAATTTTTTTTTTACCATGGGTTTGATGGTTACCACCTGCTTTGGGTTGTCCTTAAATTGCGCCTCGCAAAATGCGATTTTGGGGTTTTTCGCTATTTGCGATTTTTCATGAATACCGATTGCGAATATTTTTGCGATTTCGCAAATCTGTGTTTGCGAATTCGCTAATTTCATGGTGAATTCCGATTATGGGAATTGCGCCCGCGATAGCATTTTCGCAGCTATTGCGGGCGCAATTTTGCTTCATGAATCGGGCTGTATATTCTTTGCAGAGGAGCCCAATCAGGCCTTCAACATAAGATGTCTGCCGAGGGGGACTGACTCCCCAGCGTTTGGTAATACTAGATAAACCTTACGGGGAGACTTCGTCCACGCCCCTAATGGAAAAATACCTGCATGAGCCCGGCATGAACAAAGAAGGCACAGAGAGATGAGCTAACACCTGCCAGATGAGTATACTCTATCAGTGGTCCAAGGCAGCTGTGACGAAGCCAATTCTCAGCGTCTCCTAACATGGGAGCAGAGTTACACATTGAGATTGGAATGTGTAGAAAGAACATCAGCATAAATTAATAACAAAGTACAGTGTTTTGCTGAAGCGAGCAGATTGAAGAATGAGGCCTAGTACGAGCACAGCCCAAGCAGTCTAATAACGATTGCGAAATACAAAATTGAGTCACACGAGCTAACTAAAGCTTACATGCTGCGAGAATAAATCTGTGGGTTCCATAACGTGAATACAAATGGTGTCTATTTAGCCACATATTTAACCTAACCTAATATAGCATAGCAAGTGCAATACAGGAAAGGGGAAGTTCAAGCCTAACAGACACTCCTTTTAGCATATGTGGCTAAACGCTTTATTGCTAGCTGGCAGGGTCTTTACAATTCTAAGTGGGGAGAGAAAATGCATGGTCACTCAAATCGAGAGGGAAACAAGACAGCACAGGTATATCAACATGCATATAATCTTCTGGATGTAAGGTACCATCCTTTTCAGCTGATCTAGGTGTACACCCTTGGTGTTCTTCAACACTGTGTAATAGTCAGACTGTATCAAAACTATTCAAATGTTCATCATTATGAAGCAGGGAAACTATAAAAGACATATTGGCCTAAGATGGAGCTACGTCAACTCTCAACAACCATTCTATCTTGTTCTGAAACATGATCTCAACCCTTGTACTGTATAGATTTTCTTTCTTTAGCAGTTAATGTACTTACGCAGTAAATGCAACAAACTGGGAGACGGTGTATACAAGGGTCTATTAGTTGTGTCACATATTTTATATTATAACTGTGGATGGGCACAATTCGTAGATGAAGCAGCAAATACAGCGGGGATACAAAAAAGAACTGTCATACTAACTATCACAGAAGGTCTCTGCCTAATATACACATTCTTTTGTAGGGCAAGAATCACTAAAAAAGAATTGTCATACTAACTATCATGGAAAGTCTCTGCCTAATATATACATTCTTTTGTAGGGCAAGAATCACTAAATGCATTATTGAGAACTGAATCGAAGGTACACCAATCTATACACTTATGTCATCATTTTATGTCCTCCTGTGCTCCCCTGTGTGAGGAGCCAAAGTAACAAATACATGTTAACAAGAGAAGCAGGTACTACATGAACCTGAGAGCACACAGGATACTTCTCATTCAGGGGGTATTATTAGCACAATAACAATTAGGGATGCAACTTGCACTTCAATTGGATGACCAAGCGGATACATGGTGATTGGGACAGAAATGTAATACAATGGAATTGGTAACCAAGGAACAGGATGGGCAAAACCCTTCTTTCCAGTGTCTTTCAGTGAGTCACCACTGGTGGGCTCCTATTGTTCAGCTGGCGTAACAGCTATTGAGCACCGGTGGTGTAGCTACTTGTCTAGCTCTTTCCGGAAAAAAATCCTCTTCACTCAGGATAGGGCACCCTCCCTCCGTGGAGGACACCCTCAACTAATCCTGTCTAGTGTTCAGGCCAGTGCACCACTCTCTGTCCCCTTCTCTATCGCTGGTACTGTAGACAGGGTACCTGCACCCTATTCTTCATCCATGAAGTCCATACCTACTAATACAACTTTCTCTCTGGTGCACTGTCCTTCCGTCGGGGCACAAATGGTGTTTCAATACTCCGGGCACAAGGGAGTCGAGGAGAAATGGGATCAGACTCAAGTGGATGAGGGGGGAAGAAACTCAAACACAGGCGAGCTCACAGGCTGGGCTCAATGTGTTAGGACTCAAGCACAGGTGGACCAACAGGCTGGGGCTCCTGGATTGCCCCTCTCTCCACGTTCTTTTTCGGTGGTACTGTGTCGTCCAGCACTTCTTTGCTCTGCAGCTCTGCTCCAATCATATTCATGGATGTTCCATAACAAGCAGCCAGGCACGTCCGACCCCTCATTCTCTCCCTATGATTAAAGGGCGTCCTGGACCTATTAGAGAGCATAAAAGAAACGTTTAGTGAACTGGCAAGGGTAAAACGTTACACAATTAATTTTCCTCTCCCAATCCCAAGTAGTAGGGTAAGCCTTAATTCAGTTACTAAGCTCTAAAGGAATAAGGAAAACAATACGAACATACCCTGAATCATTGCCTCTGTATACTCCTATATTTTTCATCTGAAGAACCTCAAAAAAAGGGAATTTCAAAGCAACAGCTCTCTAGTGTTTCTTGTCTTAGCAAGCTTGTGTTCCATAAGTCATAGAGATCATGACACAGCTTTTACTTTGTTAACCTTCGCTGCTGCACAGGTCTGCAGACACCTCTAGAATTATTTGTCCAAGGGAACCAACATAAGTATTGCATTTGTAACCAAAATTGCTCATTATATATAACTGACAAACTAAACATAATGTCTCAAGTACATGGATTCTCCAGAAAAAAACTTGTTATTCCAAACAAGCTCCTTGAGGGCTACATGCTCTTCAAACAGCTAACCACTAAAATGTGTGCTGCGCAATTACCGGGGGCATACCGGTACCCTTCCTAGTATTGTGCATCATGTGCACCATACAGTACACAGGCTGAGCAATGTCTCATCCTGACAATGTGCCTTACTTTCAACATAGACATTTTGACTTCAGTACCCACCCAGCAGGGCCTATAACAAACATTCTTTTATTTCATTTTAATCATTTTCTGCAAATAAATTATTCTTTCTTTCTCTGCAACTGTATGTAGTGTTGCTGTAACATGAACAATGATGGTGGTGCCACCTCGGCATTCAAACGAAAACCACCGAAATATAGCTCCCCTTAAGGGTCAAATAAGGGACCATCAGTCTAGTCTACTTTCATCTCCACTTCAATTCAATTCCATCAATTTACAGAAAGAA
Organism: Lissotriton vulgaris; assembly: GCF_964263255.1. NCBI lineage: Eukaryota > Metazoa > Chordata > Amphibia > Caudata > Salamandridae > Lissotriton > Lissotriton vulgaris. The sequence goes on from NC_141691.1 coordinate 1,919,398,619, forward strand.
GGGGCAGTAACAGGTGACACACTTTTCTAATCATGACAGTTTTTGTGAAAAGTGTTTTTTATAGCCAATTAGACATGCACTGGTGAGGTGCTGTGTCTCTGTTTATTCAAGGGCATGTTCACAGCATTCATTGAAATGAGTGACTAAAGTGAGTCCAATTGATTGTCTCATGGAAATGGCCACCAACATGACAATTCCTAGACAATTTGGGCGGGCTCAAAAGGCAAAAGTTGCACAACAAGCGGTCTTGTGTACTTACAACACAAACAGCATACAGCATTATATGTACTAAGCACAGGAGCTAAAGAAGAAAAACACAGTTTCAAGTGTTGGGCATTCAGAGTTAAGGCTCATGAACCCCATGCACCTCATTTAATATGTTAGTTACCCACAGAGCTAATCTACTACCCCCTTTGACAGTAGGTGACCTAAGCAGGTGAACTCTTGTCGACAATACTTACCCGTTTTGTAGCTTGTCACAAGTAGACAGACTTATGCCAAAGGCAATGTGTAAAGGATTTGTACTAATACACACAGTAACACAGTAAAGACACCATAAAAGGACACCACACCAACAAGACAATAAATCCACAAAAAGACAGAAACGCACAGAAATGTTGGACAAGAATAATCTGCATCCTAAACGTACTGTGTTCAAACACAGACCTTAATAACCATACTTACTTAAAGATGCACTCTCAAATTCTGAGGTCATTCCTATTCCCCGATCTGATCCCTATGAAGGATATACTTATTAAAAAATTTTTTAAATCCCCCATTCCGGCCTAACAGCAGGACAGCCCTTTAATGGTGAAAAAGGAAAAATAGCAGCATTTCACCACAAGGACACGCCACACACACCAGCACACATCAGCGTTGCACAAACACTGCACCCTGTCGAGGGGTGTACCCTGGGACTACCATAGATGTGTCCTATGTACAAACTGTGCACAGGTGCTGTGGTGGCAAGCCTGAAGCATCTTTTCCAGTCTACCCATGTGGGTGGCACAATCAATGCTACAAGCCTACTTGTAGCTATTTATGTACCAGCTCTGGCATCATCAGTGCACCTCACTAGGGATCTACTAATAAAACCACTATGCCAATCAGGGGGAACCTAGCACAATATCAATTTACACAGAAAGCAGTCGCACTGCAACACTGATCTACAGTGGCAAAATACCCAAACCATGTAAGCTAGCAAAAACGAAACCCAGCAGAGCACCAACATGTAGGAGGTGGAGGCACAAAGTCAGGGGAAACCACACCATGGATGCTGTGTCTAACATTATGTGACTGTACCACCCTGAAACTTTTGCTGTGTTTAAAAAAATGAGCAAGTAACTGCCTTGTATTTTGAAACTTTGTATAGATGGCCTGTCTTTGTGCATGGTCCTATAAGGTGCAGCAGAGCCTATATCTATTACCAGCCAATGTTATTCCAAATAAAGACCTATCATCTATTCTATAAGCATTACTGCCAAAGAAAGCGCTTTAGACCATCGACAGGAAAATTTTGAGCAGCAGAAGAAGCATAAAAATAACCAGAGCAGTAGACAACTGGAGGGCCACATTTTTATTTTTATTTCGAACTGCACACATGTCAGCCACAAATTTTGAATACAATCGAAATAGTGGGACTATTATATTGCACCAGCCTTCTCCTCACCAACACCTTTCTCAACCAAATCCGGAATCATACACAACAAGGCTCATGAAATCGCCACGAATCCCAGCTCTACATCACCCGTTTCCCACAAAATGGATGGCTCATCTGCAAAAACATGAAGGAATACAAACACTACTCTCTACTTGCATCAAGGCCCATCATAACATTCACCTGCCTGGGAACAGTGATAATAGGCTGGTAAACCCATCACAAGCTCACCACAACTAGGCATTAACTGAAATGAAAATTCACAATTAAAAGGAACAATGATCGGAGCAAGGGAGCACAAAACATGTGCTAAACTAATGCGCCTGCAACATCCACCAATACACGCATAGCGCTGTACAATGGTTAAGACATAACAGAAGGAAACAATGCAGACCAATCACTTCCCAATATCTACAACCAAGTCACCTGTGCAAAAATACATTAAAATGAATCTGCAAATAAACAATCAAATTCCTCTTTTAAGACAAAAATCCTGTCCACTAAAATCTAAATGACACCTTCACTTCCTCATTTTTCCTCTGACTGCAACAACCACAACAGCCTGAACATCACTGCAGGGATATAAACAGCAGAAAGAAAAGGGCAGCATTTGCAAAACAATGCTACAGCTGCCCCTGGCTGGGCTATTTTAAAATGTGCATCTTAATCAGGAATCTGATAGTTAACATCATTGGGTGTACAGTAATCTGTGCTGTTTAATTTGCAGAACAATTATTTTCCTGCTAGGCCTGTATCACAAACAACAAATTGGCAACTTTTCTCAAAAGGGCCTGACTGGCCCTATTTCTGCTGCCACCTTCTCTGAAACTGGGTTTGTAATTTCTCTTTAAAACTCCTACAACCAAGTTTGGACCTTCCTACGTTTTCACAATGGACTTGGTAAATGCAGAATTGTTAGTGTTAAAACTCTCATTTTCAAATACATCAACCTGTTGAAATGTGTCCTGATTTTATTTCTGGAAATAATTCCCATTTGCTCTGGACAACTTATTTAAAATAATTTGAGCAACATCCATACCTGTTCTGCTTGTGAAACAATACCCTTTAACTCACGTTCTTTCCCTGCAAACAAATTATTCTGAAAACTTTTATGTGCAAACCATCTCTGTACCATCATATTTTTTCCCTTTAAACTCTTTTTACTTCATTCCTTGAAAACAAACCAATATTTACTGTACATGCTCACTAATCTGATCAGAAAACATTCATTCAATCCACAAAGAATCTCATGCCACTGGCTCCAGGACATTCTATCCCACAGTGTTGTAAAAACTCTAAATATACAGATCCACAAAACTCATGAACCAAATCTTTTAGCTCCTGCCTTGTGCTTTCAAGCTTTATCCATTTAACATTCTTTTACTGGCACTCTAACCTTCAGGAGAGTAGCTCCGGGTTGTGCATCTCTGCCAGTCTGTGCGAGGAGCTGGGCATGTCCCCCACCTTCTCTTGTTTGCTTTTTTGGTCTGAGTCTCCCTGCTGGATGAACCCCCTTCGTGGAAATTTCTCCCTTGTCACACCGAAGGTCTTGGCAAGCCGGCCAGAAACTGAATTCACATGCTATGTGTTTCACCTTTGAAAATCCTTGTTATTCAGCTAAAGACTCACTTTTTCTAAAGTAAAAACACATTCTGATGTGGGCAAATCCAATTGAAATACACCCACTTAGCAGTTTGTGTCTGAAGCTGGAAATCTCTAAATACAAACACGCTGCACGCTGCTCCCTTTCCAGAACTCCTGCCTCCCCCCTTTTTCATGGAGGTAGAGAGCACATTCAGTGCTGCTGAGCGCAAAGATACATTACCTTGATTCATGACAACACTATTTTCAATTTAAATGCGCATCCCTTCCTTACATTTTTCTCTTGTTGCACTCATCCTATGTCAAAACAAATGTTCATGCTTGCTAGTATTTTTGATTAACCCATATTTCTATTTATGTATTATTATTAATTTTTTTTTTTTATTCTTCAAAATTTAAAGTGTCACCCTTCCAATGTGCATCTGCAGAACACTATGACAACAAGAGACCAAATTAAGCTCTTTCCAAACATTTTCAAGAAGGGGCCACACTCATCATTTTGCCTGGCAAAGGAAATTGAAAGTTATTTTCCACAAAGACAGTCCTCGGACCGTGTCAAACAAAAGGAAAAAAACCTCTCACAACACAGCTTGCTGAGGCAAGGCATTCTTACCTCCACACAAAAAGCTCAGTCACTACTTACACAAATAAGCATTTAACAAGCACCACCACCCACGTCGGTCCACAAACCTCGTAACACTCAAACACAACAATCAAACCACAAGTCAGCCTGGAGACTGCATCAGGACAAAACAGTCCAAAGACTGCACCAAGACAAGTAGACAGCCCGGAGACTGTATCAAGTTCAGGAAGACAGGCACTAGCCCCAGACCTTGCAGGCACAGTCCAAATTACCAGTTGGCCTGGCAGATTGTTTGCAAACAGTCCCAGACCTTTTTGAGTGCGAGACAAATTTCTGGTCGGCCTGGCAGGCTGTTTATGAACACTCTGTGTCTCTTCCAAGGGTCCGCAAACCCTCCAAATTCAAACCAAGACAGTCTGAAGAGTAAACCAAGACACAACCCATCGACTCGTGTCATCCAAGCAAGGCAGTCCGCAAATTGCACCCAAGATAGTCCAGAAACTGTACCGATACTAGAGGATAGGCCTCAGCCCCAGACTTTTTCAAGAGCAAATCCAATTACCAGTTGGTCTAGCAGATTACCTGTGAACGGTCCCGGACCGTTTCACAAAGAGGCCAATTACCAGTTGGCCCAGTAGACAGCTCACATGTGCTCTGTGTCCCTCTAGGGTTCGCAGACCTACGAAGTCCAAGACCAGACAGTCCGCAGACTGTACCAGACACAGCCCATAGGCTCGTGTCGTTCAAGCAAGGCAATTTTTCCCAAGAATCAAATCACTCACCTGGTGCACACAGGTTGAGTCAAATTATTCTCCACTGCCAACTCTTCTGACCCAAGCGGTCAACTCCAAGGTTTCGCCTTCTCAGGACCCCAGCTGGTGACCATTAGACAAGGATCTGCCCGATCAGAAGGTCAGTGCAGCTGCGAGTACCAAGCTCGGTCTTATGGATTTGGGGCCCCGATCCGCCAAACCGACCAGACACCACCTCGGCCCCGGCGACCTAATTATGGGTGAGAGGGGCCACACTTCGTGGGGTCCCTGTTCGAGTGCCAACTGAAGGACGGGGCCCTCTAGGGTCACGCGGGTTTTCTACAACCACGTGTTATGCCTTCCCAAGAATGAAGAGTGAGTCAGACAGTAGAGAATACAAACTTACTTTATTTAGTATATACTCTTCATAGGAGCCCAGTCAGGTCTTCACCATAAGATGTCTGCCGAGGGGTACTGACCCCCCAGCGTTTGGTAATACTAGATAAACCTTTCTGGGAGACTTCGGCCACGCCCCTAATGGAAAAATATGGCTTGAGCCCGGCATGAACAAAAGAGGCACAGAGAGATGAGCTAAAACCTGCCAGAAGAGTACACTCAATCAGTAGTCCAAGGCCACTGTGCAGAAGCTCAGTGTCTCCTAACATGGGAGAAGAGTTACACATTGAGATTAGAATGTGGAGACAGAACATCAGTTCTTTAGCAAGTCGGGTTACAGCTTTGAACAGGAGAGAAAATATTAACGAAGTACAGTGTTTTGCTGAAGCAAGCAGATTGAAGAATGAGGCCTAGTACGAGCACAGCCCAAGCACTTTAATAACCGTTGCAAAATTCTAAATGGAGTCACACAAGCTACCTAAAGATTACATGCTGTGAGGATAACTCAGTGGGTTGCATAACGTGAAGACAAATGGGTCTATTTAGCCACATACTGCTAACCTAATATAGCATAACAAGTGCATTACAGGAAAGGGGAATTTCAAGCCTAACACTGTGATGAAAAGAAAAATCCAGAAGTTTTAAGCTGTTTGTGACCATGAATGGATGCGTTTGGGCCAAGACTCTGGCACCTGCATCTACTGCCAGCGTGAAGCTCAGGTGAACCCTGCTCTTTATTCTATAGCGACTGTCCATCACAACTAGCAACATGCGATCTGCACATCATGCTACAGCAACAACAGCCCGCTGAGACTTTCAATGTGAAGCTTCAGCAATGACTGTCCATGATGCCTGAACGGATCTTCATGCTCCAGTGATGACCATCATCGATGCCAGGACTACTCTTCATGAAATAGCGACAACCATCTGCAACTCTCTCCCTGCTCCAGCAGCCTACTTCACCGTGAACTGGACTCTTCACGCCAAACTTTGAGAAGGTTCTTTTTTCAGTGGGACTAGCACGGTCCCTGTATCTGGCCCATGCTCCATTGTGGTTGGCCTGAACTTGTGATATTGCACTATCATATGACGGCGAGGGGCGTTTAGTGCTTTTACGCGCTATACTCACCTAAAACTATGAATTTGCATATCTCTGGTTCTAATGATTTGGTTTTTGCTGTTCTGGTATGATTTTATGTATTATAATTTACTCTTTCCTGCTAAATTGGTTTGGGATTTTTGCTGCGTTGTGCTTCCACTTTATTTCTGTTTGTGTGCTGTATAAATAACGTACATAGTGCCTCTAACTTAAACTTGACTGCTTTTGTGCCAAGCTACAAGAGGGTCAAGCACAGGTTAATTTTGTGAAGTTTGTAGTTCTCCCTGACAAGCATTGTGGGTGTTGCATGAGTGTGGTATCCCCCTCTTCATCAATAACCCAATTTGTTACAAAAGTACCAACTGGATAATCATTTATTGAGTGTTGTTGTGTGTGCCAGCGAATGGAGATTACAAGCCCACATCACCTCCCCTGAGTAGGCCTTGGACTGCTCTGCTTTGCTACACTGGTGAAGTCAAGTTCTACAATGGGGTACTTGGTGTCCAATAAGGGAACAAAGTACTGCATTGTAACACTTGGAAATAAGGGTTCCTGCGTGGGCTTCACATCCTGCACAATGAAAAACATAAATAATAGTAAATACAGAAGCGAAGAGTATGTGCTTGTGATTGAATGTACCTTTTTTACGTGGGTCCACTGATAGCAAAGCCGATTCAACATGCTGGACACACCCATATCTTGATAAACAATTATATTATTTTAGCATTTTTTTTTCTGTATAGGCTATACACAGCATTTTCCCAACAATAACTTACAAAAAAAAAAATTCCGCTAAAAACCAGATTTAAATATCACTAAGCTGCCCAGGGGCTAGAATGCTGTTTTAGCAGTGTTTAGGGAGGGTGAAACATGAAGAACCCCCATGACACCAAAGAGGGAAGAGGACGAGCCTTAAGTTGATCACACTCAAAGTTTCTATCCCCTAATCAGAGTAAAATATACCTCTTTGTACTTGTAGAGAAGGAATCGGTAATAATCCAGCCTCTTGCCTTTCATATTTTCTTGGTGAACGAATGTATTTTATCTGTAGGATCCCTCAGTAGTGCACAACAAAGGACACTTGTAAGCTACTGATTGGTTGCCTGGGGCGGGAGGAATCTCTCACATCTACTGTTCCTTAGTTCGCAATGCCTCACCAGGACTGGCTAATCTTAGGAGTAAGTGGGAACAGTGGCTAGGTACCCTGGAAAATACAGAATGTTGGGAAGCAAGTATGTCCCTTATAGACATTGCAGTTTCCTCTCGACTGCGGTTGATCTAGCTGCACTATTTACAAACAACTTACCTCACACCCAAACTCCTGTGGCAAGCAGGCGTACTCACTGAACCTACCTGTGCCGTGTACCCAAAGACAGACCTCTTCCATGTGGTCTGGATGTGCTGAGTCATCCATACCTTCAATAGCCAACATGCCTAAACAGGTGTTGGAGAGAACAGTCGAACTGATGAAAGTAGCTTTGCTGGGTCTCCTGGAAGATCTGGGGGCACGCGAGGAGACCGTGCTCTCATAGACATAGCTACTATTATTGCCAGAAGGGCTGCCCCACGTAAATGGACCTCCCCCAAAGTGCAAACTCTGGCAGAATGAAGGGCAGCAATGGACCGGTGGCCAAACAAGAGGAGCTGTATACGCTGCTGGAGGCTGTCCTCAAAAGCAGCAAAGGATGTTAGAGAGGGGGTTGAAATTGGTGGGCATTTTTACAAGCCCCTATCGACACTAAAAGGCCACTTTTCTCGATGCTGTAGTGACGATAGGGGCTTTGCCTTAGTCACAAGGTAGCGTTAAGCTCTTAACGCTGCCTTGTAAATAACGGCCCCCTTTCACGCTGTACTTAGCATGAAAGGGGAGGGCAATGGGTGTTGCGGTGGCCGTTCAAACGCAACATCCATTGATTTTGATGCTGCCCCATATTTACAAGGGTGGCGTAGATATGGGGCAGCGCCATAATTAAGACCAGGGAAAACCTGGTCTTACACTGGCGCAACAAGGAGAAACACATAGAAACAGCAAAACGCCATTGATTGTTTATTTGCAGAAAGGTGTCCCTTCCTGCACATAAACAATGATTTTAAAAAAAGAAGTTCTGCAACTTCTCTGTGTGCTGCATTAAGTGCCAAACATAGAAGTTTCCAAACACCATTTCAGATTGTTTATGTGCAGGAAACAACAAATTCCTGAACATAAATAATCATTCCGCTCAACGCAGGCACACTTGCACTCTCGTACAAGGGTACCTGCACTGGCGTTAGGCATCTATATTAGCGCCAGATAATTTAGCGCCAACGCAGGGGGAAACGCAGGGCTGCACTGTATTCTTGTGTAAATACAGTGCAGCCCTGTATTTTCAGAAGTGGCGGAGCCAGGAAGACTAATTTACGCTCCTTCACTTCCTTGTAACTATGCCCCTTTATGTCCTAATGAATGGGCCTGGACACACTATTAGCAATGTTGTGGGCTCTTCAGGAAGTATGGGAATTGGAAAGCAAGGAATGCATACAATAGTTCTCAGTGTTATAAATGTACTTGTTTTTTTCTAAAAAACAATGAAATGTGACTATAAAAAAAAAATCTTTATTATCACCCTTTCCCTTTGTGGATTTCATGTTGCAGACTGTAAAGCCTCTAACGCCTAGATTTGGGGTTAAATGGGTTCATATTACAAGCGGTCACGGCTACAAAAGATAGTGACACTCACTCATGGTGAAGTTTTTTTTTTAATTGGCTTTAGCCAAAAACTAAACATGTTTCTCATGACATTACTTTCCTAGAAAAGAAAATAGATTTGTTTGATAGTAGCAAAATCGTGACGTGTGGCATTATGGGAAAGGTGGTTACGGACAGGTTCGATCACATGAATGGATAGTTTGCTTTACAAATTGCCAGAAAATAACACAGTTGCTGCAATAACTTTTTCGACTTTACGAAGAAGCGCGCGCATATTTCAGACCATTGGAGATATGTTGCTATACTTATGATATTTAAAGCACACGCTTAAAACAAAATACAAGTTGTCGACAGTGGTACTAAAGGCAAATAGCACTGCAATCTTTCGCCAGCATAATTAATGCTTGATTAATGAATAATTAAACGAATTAACCTACGGAGATTCAATTAAATGAAACAAGCAATCTTTAGCAGAGTTAAAAGGTTACAGGCCGATGTACCAGCGCTCTTTAGGGGTGCCAGGCTGTAAACAGAAACCTCTCCTGTTCTGTTTTTACCCAGAATGTTATACTCGAAAGGAAGTTCGATTGAATCAACCCTTTCCTGAGTGATATTTCAGTAGCAATTAACTACTGCAAATCTTTACAGTGCGCGTTCTCTCCGGAACTTATGTGCAATCACAGTTTACACAGTAGCTCCAAAGTTCCTTGTGGAGTGGGATGGGAGAACGGCAGGGGTGGGTGCAACCCTGCGGTGACCCCGTGCACGTTCACACTGTAATCGGACACATTAACGTGCAACAGGCTGAAGGATAATGGCCCATCAAATATGCAATTTAGAATAAACTACATGCCTTCATGTATTCAATTATGAGCTGCAAACAGCAGCGGTCGAGTCTAGGGACTGTTTTACTTTTGGCGTGTGACATCCAACAAATCAATTATCAATTGAGTATAAACTCTGGATGAATCCAATTCGGACCAGTCTCTGTCTTTACACGAGATCAATGTGCTTACTTCAATTTCAAGATGGTCTTTTGCCTGGTGGCCTCAGTTGCAATGTGGACACCTTAGGTCTAAAAGTGCAAGACATTTTGTGTCTTTTGCTTTGTCACACTAAGTGCCCTGGATATGCCCAAACGTGAGTCCCGTGTACACTGTGCCACTGGATTCAAGCTAGTTGGGCTGATGAGGGTAATACTCAGAAACCGGTCTCGGGAGGCTTTTTTCTGGTCCAGGGCGGACCGAGATCGTCTTGTTCGGGCTGGACTGTTCCCATGAGGAGCAGAGTCAAGAGTCATTTGCATATGGCCAGGTTTAAACTGTGGTGGCATGGTAAGCAAAAGAACAATGGGTTTAACCTAGATCTCTTGACTGGGGTGGATGTTTGATTTGTTCCACATTCTGTCCATTATTTGTGTGTCTTTGGTTAGGACTAAAAGTGGCATTTCTAAAATAGTAATATTAAATCCAACTTTACCAGTAAAGAGGATTTATCAATATATAAAACATGGTCAGCTACTCCTTTCCAATTAGGAATTACAGTTTCAAAGTGTTTTATTGACTTCGTAATGTTAGCCTGTGAGAGGAGTAGGCCTCACAGTAGTACAAAAATGAATGTAGGTGTTTTGTCACCAACAGGACATGCAAAACATAAATGTACATATCCTATCTTTTACTTAACCTCATAGCTGCTATTACACATTCCTCCCCAGTGCTGCGCTGTCCATTCGAACTAGTGCTGAATGGACGTTCAATGGTCGTGCGCAGCACTGGGGAGGTAGTTCTGCCGTCGGCCAATGCACCGAGGCAGCACTTAAGGGGTTAAACAGCACCCTACCCTTTGTGCTACCTAGGGCCTACCTTAGAGGTGACTTAAGTGTAATAAAAAGTGGAGTTTAAGGTTTGGCAAGTAGATTAAAAAGCCACGTTGAAGTGGCAGTACACTGCACACACAGACACTGCAATGACAGGCCTGAGACAGGTTTAAAATGCTACCAGTGTGGGTGGAACATTCAGTGCTCAAGACCCACTAGTAGCATTTAGATTACAGGTCCTGGGTGTATGGTATATCACTTTACAAGGAAGTTATGAGTAAACTAAATAAGCCAATTTTGTATGCATCAGTGTTACCATGTTTAGGGGAGAAGCACATGCACTTAAGCACTTGTCAGCAGTGATAAAGTGCTCAGAGTCTTAAGGCCAACAAAAGAATCAGAAACAACAGGAAGTAAGCAGGCAAAATGTTTGGGGATAGACCACCCTAAGGATGACAGGCCTAACATGTGTCCCCATCAACTGAAAGTGGGGAGATATACCCAACCTCTAGGGAGTTTTCATGACTAAGACGGAAAAACCTGGATGGACCGTCAGCCTTGGTGTTGTCTACCCCTAGTTTGTGTTCCGCCCTGAGGTCCTTACCCTGTAGGAAAATGGACTACCTCAACAGCTTTGGCATCTCACCATTCATTTGTATAAGCCACCTGAGGGGCGTGTGGTCAGTCTGAATCAGGAAGTGACTACCAAACAGGTATGGGCTGAACTTCTTCATAGCCAAGACCACAGCAAAAGCTTTTCTTGCAATAGCACTCCACCTTTGTTCAGTAGGGAGTAGCCTCCTGGAGATAAAGGTTACAGGTTGATCTAGGACCTCTTCACTAAGCTGTGACAGTACTAGCCCTATGCCATTTTTAAGGCATCTATTTGAATGATAAGGTCCTTGGAGATGTCAGGGGCCTTAAGCTTAGGAGCTGTGCACACGGCCTGCTTAAGGGAATCACATGCATTTTGGCATGACTCGGGTCCAAATCACATTCTGGACTGCTTCTTGGAAGTTAGCTCTGCCGAGGGGGCAACAATGGTGCCATATCCCTTGACAAGCCTCCTGTAGTAGCCAGTGAGGACCAAGAATTCTCTGACTTCAGTTTGGGTTTTGGGGGCTCCCGATCCATGATAGTCTCCATCTTGGCCTTTAGGGGCTGCACCTTACCCCTGCCCACCAAGTGTCACAAGTACACCACAGACCCATGCCCTCTCTGCCACTTACTGGACTTGATAGCCAGGCCTGCCTGTTGCAGAGTCTGCAGCGCTTCTCGGAGGTGAACAAGTTGGTCCTTCCCCCTGCTACTGTAGACAGCAAGGTGGTAGGGGCATTTCCAGGGAAAATTGCATCGCCCTAAAATGGTAAAGGCCCTCTGCAGTTGAGAAGGCTGACCTCTCCTTGGCTCCTCCTGATAGGGCGATCTGCCAGTACACTGATGTCAGAATAAAGGTGCTTAAGTACTGGGTTGCCCCTAACTGGGAAATCAGCTCATCAGCCCAGGAGATGGGATGAGCATTTGTCTTTGTTACAGAGTTTAGCCCTCTATAATTGACACAGAACCTGAGTTCAAGTGTGGGACATGGTTGGGCAGCTTTTTGTATCAGAACCAAAGGACTGGACCAGGTGCTACTGGAGGGTCTGTCACCCCCAATTCTAGCATTTTAGAGAATTTACTCATAATGCTGGCCCCCACCTTATCAGACAACCGGTAAGACATATTCTTGACAGGGAGGTTATCTACTGTGTCCACATCAGGGGTATGCATGTAGTTAGTCCCAAGGTTGAGGGAAAACAGAGAGGAGTAATGCCTCAACACTTGGTATCAGTCTCTCTACTGTTCAGTAGTCAGGCTGGGGGACAGGGTTACTTCCTCCATGGATCCATCATTCTCATTGGTGTCTAAGAGGTCAGGGAAAGGTTCACTCTCCTCCTCTTCACCTTCTCCATCTGTCACCGGCAGCATGATGAGCACAGACCTCTCAAAGTGGGGTATGAGGCGACTGACATGGAGCACCCTGCCGGGTGCATTGGCATCATAAGCTCCACCATGTATGTGGCTTCACCCTTCCTCTCAATCACCTCATATGGCCCAGTCCAATGCTCCTTGAGGGCCCTGGATTCCACCAGTTCCATCACACACACTTACTGCCCAGGAGTCAATTCCACAGTGGTAGAAGTTTGGTCATCCCACTGGTTCATGGCACCCTGATCAACTTCTAAGTTGTTGGGAGCTTGCTTCCACAACTTAGCAATTTGGTTTCTGAAGGTCAGCACGTAGCTTACTACATCCTGGGTAATCTTCCTGGAAGCTTTCACCCACCCTTCTTTGACCAAACTCAGAAGCCCTCTGACAGGGTGCAATACAGAAGCTCAAAGGAGCTGAAGCCAACTCCCTTCAGTGATACCACCCATTAGGCGAACAACAGGAAGTTGGTGCCCCAGTCAGATACCACTTCTTAGGGAACCCCACTTAGGTAAAAATCCCCATTAGGGCCTTTGCCACTGCAGGTGCAGTCATGGTCCTCAGAGGGATTGCCTTTGGGTATCTAGTGGCATGATCCACCAGAACCGTTTCAAACCTGTTGCCTGAAGCAGGCTGGAGATTCACAGGCCCAACTGCTCGAACGGTGTGCCAATGACAGACAAGGGATTGAGGGGGCTTCAAGCCTCTGCTCTGTCTTCCCACTGGCCTGGCAGGTCACACAAGTCCTACAGAATGCATCTGAGGAAGTCTTGATCCTGGGACATTTAAAGTCGGGTCACGCCTTGCAAAGGTTTTACCTTGGCTCAGGTGTCCTGCAAGGAGTACTGTGTGAGCCAGCTCTAGTACGAACCCCCTGTGGCACTGGGGGAGCAACAGGGCTCTTGTTGTCCTATGCACGGGAGCCTTAGGCTGACTGTGAAGGAGGTTGTCCTAGCAGACAATGTGATTTTAAGTTTTGCATGTCCTGGTAGTGACAAACACCCAAATTCGTTTTTCACTATTGTGAGGCCTACTACTCTCATAGATTAAAATTGTGAATTCCTTAAAACACCTTTAAACTGTAATTCCTGATTACACATCACCCTGCCCTATGGACTACCTAGAACCTACTTTAGGGGTGACATATGTGTAATAAAAGGGGAGTCTAAGGCTTGGCAAGCAGTTTTTAATGCCAATTCAAAGTGACTGTATAATAAACACACAGGCCCTTCAGTGGCAGGCCTGAGACAGGTTTGAAAGGCTGCTAGTGTGGGCTCCACAATCAGTGCTGCAAGCCTACTAATAGCATTTATGATACAGATCGTGGATATATGGTATACCATTTTACAAGAGACTTATAAGTAAACTAAATATGCTCAGCAGTGGTAAAGTGATCAGAGTCTTAAGGCCAACAAATGAATCGTGAAAAACAGGAGGTAAGCAGGCAAAAGAATTGGGGGAAGACCCCCTAAGGATGACAGGTCTAACAGAGATGCTTACTTGTAATCTCCTCAAGAGATCAGCTTACTTTATTATTGCTGAGATCATAGCCATCTCCTTAGAAAGGCCTGACATTGACATTCTCTGTGCCACCCTGCCTCAGTTTGGACACCACAATAATGTATCCATGAAATGTCTTTCAGCATAGTTTGGTATACTTGTGTCTGTGCTCACTGCAAGCAGCTCACTTATGGATTAGTGCCACCCCTTGTGAGGGTCATTTGCAGGCTCCAGTAAGGTCTTACCATAGATGCAACAACGTATCTGAGCTGCTACTGCTTTTGAGCGTAGAGTTGTGACACTAAACGAGTGTGTCTTCCAAAAGACTCTAGCTATGGAAGATGAATGGAGGTAAATATGATCTTCCATTCACTTGGCCTATATCACATGCTGGGAAGCCTTGTTCACTGTAGTGACATCACTGTACTTACAGCCAGACTCCCACAGTGCAACACAGAGACTGCCCATGACCCACCCCGACCTTGACACCATGCCACACAAAGTCCACCGTGCACGAGCATTGTAGTGGTGTTAGGAGAAATGACAGAGAAAGGCTGCCAGTCCTAACTCCTGTGGGTAGAATCATGCTCAGAATCTAACAGTATTCAAAAATAAAATAATACATAGGATCAAGAACTCTGCATCACCAACATCTTTTCAAGAAGTTTCAAACCTTCTGTTATTAAAGAGTGCAAATATATGGCTCATGTATTTGCTGCGAGCTAGGCCTTAGCTATTGATAGTGCAGCTGTAGCCAGTGCAGAGGCCCTAATGCGCAGGGGTGTCAGGCGCCTCCGCACCCCAGAAGCAGCAGTTTTCCCCTTCTAAGTGAAGGTATGGGGCCCATTTTCCTTGCTTTCATTAGGGTCCATGGTACATTTGTTTTGCCACAGGCTGAGAGACTATATGCCTGAGTTGCTCTTACAAATGTTCCAGCTTACCACCCACAGTATCTCCATCCCGCCACCTGGATGCCACCCTGCTGACCACCGACTCTCTTATGGCATCATCAGTACATCCCACTTCACCTGAAGCAAGTACCTTACCTGGACTGCAGTGTCCCTCTCTTCTGTGAATACATCTGCAAGACTTGACTCTCACAGTGCACACAACACAAACAAAAGTGTGGGTACACTTCTCTTGTGATGGGGCTTCGCTGCTGTCATATTACTTACCAAGTGCAATTTGCACTGTTTGCTTAGACTGTGCAATAGAGTCACTGAACAGGACAATGTAGAGGAGAGCTCTGATAATCTGAGAAAAACATAGAAAATTAAGGAGAAAAAGTTATTACATAGTTGGAATCTCAAGCTAATCAATCTTATTGCTGGCAATGTAACTCCCACCAGGTCCTCTGTATGCAATAAACAACTGTGCTGGGTGGTGCATAATATTCACCCAATTCTAGACTCAAGTGCAGTGAGGGGAGTACACTATTACTCTGGGTTGCCTTGTGTGTGAGGTTAGTCTAGCAGCTGCAATGGGACAGAAGGAAGAGTCAACGGATCTTGTGCATGAGAGAATCTAATCAAAGTATATGTTTGTAAAAAGGATATGATTGTGAATAATTTCGAAGGTAACTCGAATCTCTTATTTGTGCTTTGAGTCCACATGAAGCTGTTCATGCGAGCCAAGGAATTTGACTCCCTGTTCTTCACTGCTGCTATGCCGCAATAGTGAAAAAAGTAACTTTTTTTCTCACAGTTTTTACATCAAAGAGCAGTGAAGCAGTTCAATGGTCCCACGTTCGCCTCAGCTCTTGCTTGATATGGGCAAGGTTCCTGAGTGCTGACTGGATACATCACTAAGGGTGGCCAATCGGGTGGATTTTTATTTTGAGTGAGACAATACAACCTTTGATTCCAAATGCAGCTTAGCCTCTGTTGGTGCCTGGATACTGGATAAGTCAAAAGAAAGATTATACTTTGGACCTTTAATTGATGTAGTTCTTTGTTGGTTGCTATTATGGATACTTCATGTATAATGTCAATGACACATATAAATTTGAATCTGATCTGCGAATGAGCGGCGGTGAGTCCATTGCTGCTGAGGAGCTCTTGATGGGCAACATGAAAATGTTACAAACACAAGGGTGGGTATTGGATGATTCTTATGGGATGTAGAGCTTGGAGAACTATTTTCCAATGCTAACATGTTGGTCAGTGCCAAAATGAGGAGTGTTGGAAATGGCCCTTTTTGCAGGGTTACCCGAATCCTTTGCCTTCCTCCTCCTCTTTTTCTGACTTTCTTTTTGCTGGCTTTAGGACTTTGAGCACTTTACCACTGCTGACCAGGGCTAAAGTGCATGTGTTCTGTACCTAAAATGTGATGACGTTGGGTTTATCCATGATTGGCATATTTGGTTTACTTATAAGACCCTCCTAATTTGCACTGCCTGTGCTTAGGGCCAAAAATCAAATGCTGCTAATGGTCCTACAGCACTGGTTGTGCAACCCGCAGGAGTAGCCCTTTAACCATGTCTAAGGTCTGCCACTGCAGAGTCTGTGTATGCATTTTTAAAGGGCCATTTCGACTTACCTGCCAGGCCCAAGCCTTTCCTTTTATTACCTCTCGGTCACCCCTGAAGTAGGCCCTGGACAGCCCATGGGTAGGGTGTAGTATAGTTAAAAAGTGGGACATGTACTTTCAAGTTTCACATGTAATAGTAGTGAAATGCTCATATTTCACCACTGCAAGGCCTAGCTCTCCCATAGGGTAAACTGGAGATGACTTATAACCTTTTACAACTAATAATTTTAATTGGAAAAAGAGAGAAAAAGGAAGTTTGGTGTCTGTGGGCTCAGAATTTAAAAACACATATTTTAGTGAAGTTGTTTTTTAAATTGCGGGTCTGAAAATGCCACTTTTATAAACATGCATTTTCTAACTTAAACTCTTCAGTGCCTTCTGCCTGTCTCTAGAATACATGTGTGAGCTGGGGGACAGCTGGAATTCTGCTTTCCCTATAGACAGACACGCACAAAGGAAGGATAGGCGAGCCTGAGTGGTCATCTGCATGTTGGTTGGTCTGTCTGAGCAGGATGTGTGGGACACCTTTACCTGAAAGGGCTAGGTCCTGTCCCCACAAAAAAACGCCTGAATATCCCCCCATAGTGAGTATGGAGTCAGGGGAGGGAAGGTAGGGTCTTGTGCACTACAACCTTTCATTGAAGTCTCCCTGCTTCAAAGGCTAAAATGGGTATGAGTACTGGACCTCTAACACCATGTACTCAGTTCATTTTTTGTACCTGAGGAGAGTCTCAGCCTTATTTAAATCTCAGTGGATGGAATATTTTGACAAAAATGTGATGGATATCCTGTCCGCCGAATTATGATCTATATAGGATATAATTGAATCATAATACGGTGAATGGGACATGCGTCATGTTTGTGATGTTGTATTCTCCTCCACAAAGATCTAATTCAGGTCCTCTGCAAGAAGAAGAGTTGTGTTTCAGGAGTACCTGCCACTTTGCTAACTGTTCTGCTGTGTTGGCCTGCTGCCTGCTAATTGCTGTGCTGTAGGATGGACTGCTACTTTGCAACTTGCCTTGCTGTGTTGGCCTGCTTCCTTTTGCCTGACAGTGAGAAGGACAGGATCAACTCTCTGCATCCTCTACGCAGACAACTTAGGCAACTCCAAGGGCTTTTTGGCTTGCCACCAGTTCAAGACGTCTGAGGGCCATCAAAGAATTTGCTTCTACAAACACTCCTGCTGGACCCACTTCTCCCGGAGCCCTACCCTCCTGAGATTGCCCAAAACCCAGTCCAGGGCATTAACCGCATCGCTGCTGCGGTGATTTTTGTGCTGTGCTGCACCGTTAAAAAAGCAATGTTACATGACGAGCTGAGCTCGTCATCAGCACACGCCACCCGTGGCTGATGACGAGCTGAGCTCGTCATCAGCATCGAAGGGGTTAAACCAGGGTTTCTGCAACTGTTTGTCTGTATGCTGACTGAAATCGCTGTAGAGATCGCCGTGTCTTCCGGCCTTGCAGCAGCGCTGCTCAACAACAGGCCAGCAGTGCTCAGCATAAATTGCCAGCAACCCCGAGGTGAAGGGGCATTCCCAGTGCAGAACTGATCAAGGGAGACATCTGCATCTGCCTGCTTCCTCCACCCCGCCGAGGCTACCGCGACTGGTGTTGTAGCACCGTACCAGGACGACTCAGCGCGCTCGCCGCAGCACCGCAGCCTGCCTGACAGAGGAGATCCTGACACTGTGAACTCCATTTACGAGGCCATTGATCTCACAGTTTCCCCCAAGAAAAGTATTGTGTGTATTGAGACCCACAAGGTCTCCATAGCCGACCTGTAATGTTACCGTGAGTGACTTGATTTGCCTGAATTCCACTGGACTAGAGGGACCTGCAGTTGCCTTACTGTTTCCCTGACTGTCGAAGCAAGGTATTCATTCTAATGTGGTAAGAAATCCTCATTGTCCATCCTCTGCTTGGATCACTGTTACTCCCCAAGCTTACCGTAAATGACCTACTTGAAGCGCATGTGTTTTCATCACTGTATTTGCATTCATAACTTTGAGCAGTAACTATTGGTTGGATTTTTGTCGTTTTGGTCTTGTTTGGAAGAGTAAAATTTATGCTATTTTACAACATCACTGTGGAGTTTTTTTGTGGTATTTTCACTGTGTTATTGTGTGTTTAATATTTTACTAACTACACAAGCATAGTGTTAACCTATTTGCAAGTGGGAAGGGGTCTCCAAGGGACTCCTTCCCTTTGTGAATGTTGCCAAAACCATTTTTCAGCAGTAGGTAGTGATCTACTCTTAAAAGATGTTTCTTAAACTTTTCTTTTTTGTAACACATCCTCTTTTTCTTTAGGGAAAGCAGGCTGCATAAAAAACTGCTTTATTTTAAAGCAATCACAGGCATTGTGGTCTGCTGACGTAGGCAGGCCGCCATACCAGTGATGACTGATTCATAGTGGGTCACAATTTGCGACCTACCACATGTTCATGAGGTCGGCCGAATTGTGACCTACTACACATTGTTTTTTTTGTAAACTCACCTATTAATACATAGGTCAGTTTGCAAAAACAGAATGGATTAGGTAAAACTTTTCAACCACTTTTACTGAATCCATTCCTAATACATCTGTCCCCAAGTGCTGCATGTCTGCCTGATGCACTTTGACATTGTTCTAAATAACTCATAGTGACCAAAGAAAACAGTATCGATAATACTGACCATAAGCATAACAAAAGAAATGCTTCAATCGTTTTACTATACCATTTTTCAACACATGAAGGGCCAGATGTAGGTATACAAGATTTGGCATGTAGAAGCACAATTTTACAGAATCAGTAACTTTACCGATTCGGTAAAGTTACCGATTCTGTAAAATACCGAATCGGTATTTTTACCGATTCGGTAAATTTCAGATGTAGGTGGGACTCTTCTGAGTCCCAAAGGCCCTACAAAATCGGTATTTTACCACACAATCCTATTGTGTGGTAAAATACCGATTTCAGGTGTGCATGCACATGTGTGCATGCACACCTAGCCATGTGACAGACAGACATGCCCTTAGGGCATGTCTGTGTGCCACATGGTGCACATGCCTATTTGTGGGGTGCCAGAGGGTGTCAAAGTGACACCCCCTGCACCCTTGCAAAATTCGGTATTTACCGATTCTGTAAATACAGAATCGGTAAATACCGAATGTTACAGATTCGGTATTTCCACATCTGAAAATACCTACATGTCCACCACATTGATTTACCGATTTTCAATTACCGAATCGATAAAATTCGGTAATTAAAAATTGGTAAATCAATTTTACCTACATCGGGCCCGAAATCTATATATTATTGTTGCAGAAAGGTTGGAGAAGAATATGTTCCTTATATGGAACACACCGTTTTCATTATTATTATTATTATGGTTTTTTTAATTAAAACAGAAAACAAGCTTCAGATACAAGCAATTCTCAAGATACAAATACCCTAGTTGTAAAAGACACGCTAGTTAGCAGACGCTGTAGCATATAGCACTGAGGTACATTTTACACAGTTCAGCACTAAGCCGAGTTAAATACAGAGGGACACTTTCCCATGTTTGCCCATTGTCTCCTGCCCCAGGGGTCTCGTCACAGACCTTTATATTAAGGATAATGCATACACTTGCGCGCATGCATCAGCAGGCAAGGAATGTTCCTGACATTTCGCAACCTATCAACTGTAAATCAATTCCTCACCTCCACTGGTTCTCCCGCCTACAAAACTCTGTGTAGTTTTGATTAAGTCATCCACTGTAGGCCTTTAGATCAACTCCCGGACCAAAAGCATTTCCACCCTCTCAATGCATTTGCGGCGTGCTCGCTGGGGTTATCCACAGCACTCTGAGTTAGCATGAACATGTGAGCTTCAGAGCTTCCGTGATTCAAACTTGTCTCCCCATGTTGAAGAGATGTTCTCCATCACCAGAAGGTTCCACAGTTGATATAGCCACACCCTCATGTGAGGCAGTCTGTCTTTGACCCATTAGGCCGTTATCGCCTGCCTGTTGGTACATAGAGCCACTACCAACTATTTACCAGTATGTGAGCACGGGGAGAATGTTTATTTGTTGGGTAGATGGAGTAGTATGCAAGCAGGAAGACATGGGATGTTGGTTTTGAACATGGAGTTGTTTGCTTTTATATCTTGTGCCCAGTAAAAGTTAATTTGGGGCTGTGCTACACTAAATGTGCACTTGTGCCTCCACATCCCCTCCAGCACCTGCTGTACTTTTGAGCATCACTATATATTAGCTGATATGTAATACCAGTATGTCATTGTCTTCATCACTGCCATCACCATGGCCATAGAACACCTGGATGTTGTGTGCGTTCTATAGTGTCTCAGCTTCTACTCTACCTCTGACTGCGTCCTTCTCAGTTGTGTTTTTCACCACTTCTGTACAGGTGTTTTCCCTGCAGATATTGTTTGCATGTGGACTTTATATATATCCAAGATGTGTTTCCTGCTGCCTTCTCATGTGTAAGCCATCTTTTAAACTATGTAAGAAGCCTACTGGCATCCGCCCCTCACCCCCAGCGCCTTGGGATCCTCACAGGTGAGTAGAGCGCTTACAATCCCCCTGATTGATTGATTGCAAATAAGTGTGCCCTGGTGTCGATTCCCCTGTACTGGGGTGTGGGGAGATGGAAATGTGGAAATATATCCAGCCATCCTGCCCTTGATCCCAAACTGTTAGTGTCGTTCTTGTCATGGGTAAAGAGTAGAATCCCATTGTCCTATGAGCTTTCACCATCCATGGCCCTCCCAAAAGTGTGACAGAGCAATGATCTGGTTTATAACACACCAGTGTTTCTCCGCTTCAGGTCTTGCATAATCTGCCGGGTTTTTAAGTTGCTCGTCTTAATAGCTTAAAATGGCAAGTAGTGCAAACCACCACCCTTGGTGTACAATGCATTATGTATCTAAGCATCTTAGCTGCGTTCCCATCCCATATAAAGCCCTTGATAGCTCTTTGGAGTTTAGTCAGGGCTGCCAGAGGGAGACAGCAGCAGAAGGTCGAACAAAGTATGTGGCAGAGCTGTCATTGTGTTACCTAGAAAGGTCTCCATTGTGCCTTGTGTAATATAGTTGACAGTCTAGTAGCTGGGGTGGGCGGAGCTAGGTAGGCTGAGGGGAAGAGGAGGAGTGAGGACAGGATGAGGGCAGTTAGAGTAGGGACCCTGAAGGAGCAAGACGTGAATAATAAAGCACCACCATATATCACCTGTAGTGTCTGTCTGATTGATTGTCAGGACACTGCAACTGGCGATGAGGGTGGGATTAGCAGCCTGCTATCCTGAAACCCAGAAAGGAACATTGTCTGGTCCCTGGGCGTCGCGTCTAAGAGGTCGCCGAAGCGACACGTGAGCCCCAGCATGATCGCCGTCAGAAGATCAGCAATCGAAATGTGTGCTCCGCGATCAGTGAATTGTGTGGAGTTCCCCTGGTGCAGCTGAGGTAATTGCTGCCAGGGTGTCGGAGCAAAATTCTGAACCGAGCGCTGTTCGCGCCAAAAGAAACGGAGAGTGCCCGAGTGAGGTGAGGGCTGAAATGGACTGAGCGAGGGATCGGGAGCCCAACCCCGACCCTGCCGTGCTGCAGAGAACTGGAAAAAGTGCCCAGCGGTGGGAGAATCTGTCCCTGAAGGGCCGGCTGAGGAGCGCGACTGAGCACCTGAAAACCGGGGCTCGAATGCCCGTGATCGGAAAAAAACCTCACAGCCGATGCGTGTGATTTGGTATGCCCCAACGAAACAGAAGTCGGGAGCCCACTCCGACTCTGCCAAGCCCCAAAGGTGGAAGGAAAGTGCCTCAGGGTGAAGGACATCGCCCCCACGAAGGTCTCCTGCCAAGCGCTGCTGAGCGCGGTGAAATTGGAGCCCGAGTGAGCTCCGACATCGGAAAACCTCACGCCGGATGCGTGGGTTTTGGCACGCCGCCGCCGAAGGACCCTGCAAAGTAAGGCGGGAGCCCACCCCAACCTCACCTGACTGTAACAGTGACCAGAGGGAGCCAAATCTGGAGTATGCTGATCCTGGAAGCAACGGCCAGTGAGTCCTGTGTGAAGAATCGGGTCGAGTGCAGAGAGAGAAAGTAGTGCCTGCAGACAACTACGGAGGCCATCTTTGAGTCAGGCAACTTTTGGGACATCCTCCCTGTGCAAACTGTAGGCGGCCATTTTGAGGTCAGGCGAGCTGAGTTTAGCAACAAGCATTGGCGAAAATATTAGAAACAAGCATTGGCGAAGACCAAACAAGCATTGGCGAAGGCCAAACAAGCATTGGCGAAGGCCAAACAAGCACTGGCGAAGACCAAACAAGCACTGGCGAAGGCCAAACAAGCATTGGCGAAGAACAAACAAGCACTGTCAAGAGCCAACAAACAAACATTGGCGAGTAGAAACCAACCAGCAGTGGCGAGTAGACACCAACAAGCAGTGGCGAAAAGAAACAAACAAGCATTGGAAAAGCGAAAAAACAAACATTGGCGAGAAACAGCAAACCAGCACAATCACCTACAAAGGTGATACAACAAACATTGGCCAACGCAAGTGAGGAAAAGAAACGAGCACAGATGCGTGCAAGAGCCGGGTAAAAATGACAAGTGGACATCAATAATCACGAGCAAATGCAAGGAGTATAATAAGAAAACAAGCACAAGCAAACGCAAACAACGGGTAAAGGTGACGGTGAACACACACCGAAGAGCGCAAAAGAGAGGAGCTGCTGGACAGAACCGCATGAAGTTCAGAAGAGGGCAAGACTGCGAAAGACAGTCCCAGAAACAAGCACAACACCCACTGAAGTGACTGGATGACTTGCGCCAGTACACAGGGAACGCCCGAACGAACAAAGATGTCAAACGTGCCCAACATCACTGCGGAAAAGTTGGTAACCACCTGCCACTAGCATGCGACTCGAAAGAAAAGGAACCTTGTGTCTAGCACAGTGCAGCTGGGTGGTGGACACTTCGGAACGCACGAAATCTTAGTGATTCACTGGCACATACTGTGATGATTGCAAAGATTATCAACGTCCCAGCACATGACCAGACCACAGGTTTCGACTAAAGAGGATCAGCTAAGAAGACGAGTGAACAGCCCGTGCCCTGCAAATATAATCCATCAAAATCCTCCTCTCATGGCGGGGAAAGAAGTAGCACAACGGTTTAATCCCTGCATTGAAGTACCACCCCCAGGGGTGCAGACGGATACCTGGAGTCTGTGTCTCAAACGGAACCAATGGCTGGCAACATTGGGTGACTTCCTGGATGCCAATGGTGAACAAAGAGAGAGGAAATGTCTAATGCTGCTCCTCCATTTGGTGGGTCCTGAGGGCCGATGCCCAATCAAAACATCTTCCAAAGAAGACACAGAAATCTATGAAAGACTCCAAGAGAAGCTATGTGCCTGTCTCTCCGCACAAGCGGAAGTGGATCATGAGCGCATCGCTTTCAACACAGCTCGGCAGGAACCAGGTGAATCATTGCCAAGTTTCATCATTCAGTTGCAAAACCTGGTACAAGGCTGCCACTTTCACACCTTTACGAATGAGGACGCAGTTCGACTCCGGATAATTGAAGGCTGCGCAAACCCTGACACAAAGCTCAAGATCCTGCGAGGAAATTGGTCATTAGAAGAAATCATTAGGAAGGCTGAAATTGGAATACACGTCAAGGCAAAAGACAGATCAAAAGACCTGCCTCTGAAAGCAACATATCAAGATGCCTGGACGGATGAAACTCGGAAAATGCACAAAACAAAAAGGAGAGAGAGGGAAGGCAGACCAGTGAAAAGACAACGAGAGAGACAAAGTGTTAAGGAGCACTCCGAGTCAATCAGTCAAAGGACAACTTCAAGGAGTTCTTCACCCTCTAGGTATCATTCAAAGTCTGACGAGGAGGGAGCGTCAAGTGGGACAGATCGCACTCCTGGACAAGAAGGCAACCTGCACAACAAGAGAGTAAGGAAGACAAACTATAGAAGAAGAAATCAAAATGGTCAAAACGGGAAGTTGGCGCAGGAACATTCTTCGCCAAGTTTTGAAGATGAGTCTGAAGGAACATCCAGCAGGAGAACACATCACACCCATATCATGGGTGTCCGAGCACCAAATAAGTGGGAAGAAGAAATAGGTCGCATAAGACGAACTGACCCTCCCCAACAACGAACAGGAAAAGACCAACGCATCAATGGCACCTGGGACAACTAAGAAACTGAGAAGAAGTCGTTGACATGTGAGAAAGGCAAAGATGGAAAACCTCAAGATCAAACACAAAGAACAAGCACGTGGTTGTTGAACAACTTCTCAAATGAAACAACGCCAAAGACAAGTCGACGAAGGCGCCCGGAGAAGCGTTTTAAAGACAACCCTGAGTCAATGAACAACGTGTCACGGCCTACTCACTTCAGACATCCATTACTCGATACACTCTCAAAGGAACGCTTCAAAAGGAGTATGGCCAGGAACTCCTCTGATTCAGAGAGTGCGTCCGTCCGATCCTGGAAGTCGACAAAAGACCTCTCTGACCCAGAAAGCATGTCTATGGCCAGGAACTCCTCTGGTTCAGAGAGCACGTCTGTCCGATCCTGGAAGTCGACAAGAGACTTATCTGACCCAGAGGGCCCATCTGTTCAATCCCGTGAGTCGACCGAGTCATGGTCCCGACAACAGCCATGGCGTCAACCAACCGAACGCACCATGGAACCAAAGGACATCCTTCCCGTCAAGAGCAACACGTCACACACTAAGGACTCTGAATACTCAGTCACGCCACAAGACAACCTGTCATGCCAGTCACAAGTATATCCGGACATAGATCAGACACCGTCACCCCTGAAGGGGTCCGCAAGGCTGACTCAAAGGACCTACAAAAGGAAAACAGAGACAGTGGACCTTAGTCACCGGATGGGAAGGGACCAGCCAGTCACTCCGCAAGGAAAACTGGACGTGTCAGTAGAGAGAGATCATCATCGGATGAGAGAGAGACATGCCTATGCACAGATGGCCCACGAGTTCGCCAGACAACCCGAGGCCGCAAATGAGTTATCGAACCAAACCAAGACAGTCTCGTCAGATAGTACCGTACTGTCGGGTATACATGACCCGGAATTGGAGGACAGTGTTGCCCTCGACCGGACAAGACAAAAGGAAGTAAAAGTAGATGCGGGTGCTCAGAAGAGGACCAGAACATTATCCACTCATGAAAGAGACCGAGCATCTGAACCAACAGCAGTTACACCACAGGAAGGAAACATGATGACTGCGGAGTGTGAGAGTAAACAGTTCACATGCAACGTGGTCAATAATGCCCTGATTAAGACAACGGAAAGATTGACCAAAACCAAGCCCACCACTGATTCGACACTACTGAGGCTTGAAGAACAGGCTGTCTGCCGAACTGTGTGGTGGATTGAAGAATTGCGAACACTGAAGACATTAAGCTCATTTTGTTAAGAAGGGGGGAGATGTAATATAGTTGACAGTCTAGTAGCTGGGGTGGGCGGAGCTAGGTAGGCTGAGGGGAAGAGGAGGAGTGAGGACAGCATGAGGGCAGTTAGAGCAGGGACCCTGAAGGAGCAAGATGTGAATAATAAAGCACCACCATATATCACCTGTAGTGTCTGTCTGATTGATTGTCAGGACACTACACCTTGTCTGCTGGTCCAGTTTCACTGACTGCTCTAGTGATGCATAGTTGGCCTGTAATGTCAGATCATCTGTGGAAGTGATTTTTATACCCAGGTAGGTTGTGATGTTTGATGTCCATTTGGAAGGAAACATAACCTTAATAATGTGTGCCTGTTGCAGCTTTAATATAACATGAGGGCCATTACACACTTGGAGGGTTTAGTCAGTGACAACAATTCATCATCTTCATACATCATTGGTGTGTGGATTTGTGTGTGTGTGTATATCCTTCTCTTAATATTTCCACACACTCCTTCCATTAATGGTTCAATAGTTTGAACATTAGGGTTTGGCAAGAATGGAAATCCCTGCCTTGTCTCTCTCTATGGATCTGAAGTAACAAAGAAGAGCCTCAATTAACACTAATCGTGGGAATCAGTTGTGTCTACGTGGACAATCAAACCCTGAAATGTGGGTCCAAAGTGTGCTAAATAGATACTGACCTTTCACATGGTCAAAGGCCTTTCCACTTCTGGAGAGCAGTAAGGCTTTTTGATGGTCCTTCCAATTTTAATCATTGTGTGCAGTATTTTTTGCATTCTTTACAAATTTCCTGCTGGGCAAAAATCCAGACTCATCTGGCTCAACCATTCCTGGCAGAACCTACACCCAGCAAGGTGGCGAGCATGACAATAATTATCATGTACAAAAGAGAAATTGGCCTCTAAGAATCGCAGTGAGAGGGATCTTTGCCTAGTTTAGAGATTACCTTGATTGTGGCCTCAAGTATGGACCCCGTTTGGTAAAGGAGTTAACCAGTTTGTCAGTCAATTTAAAGGGCCAGATAATGAATTTCATTAAAGACTTACGGCCTGATTTATAGTTTGGAAAATAGGTTGCTCAATCACAAATGTGACAGATATCTTGTTCGCCTTATTGTAGGAAGTTGGCTCTTTATGAAGTTGGCTCTTTATACTGAGGTACACAGTGCAAAGAGTCCAGGCAATCACCAATTGGTTTACAGAGGCACAAATTATAAACCAAAAGCTCTCTTTTGTTGTAGTGCGGGCGAGCAGTTAGGCTTATCAGAGGGCAGTTCTAAGCACTTATTGCACACACAGAGGCAGTAGGTGAGACATAGACTCAATAAAGAATAAAGACATCTGACACCAATTTATAAACATACCACCATTGGAATCAGGTGAGTACTTTTCGAGCTATGAATTTTTAAGGTTTCAAAATTTGACACTGGAGCTGTAATATTATTCAATGGGGGAAAACATATATGGAATTCAGGCACTTATCAGTAACTTATGGGAACCTTTTCCTGGCCTAAAGGTGAGTATGGGGCTAGGTCCAAGTCAGCAGCAGTAGATCACCTCGGGCTGCACTGGGGCGGCCGGGTGCAGAGGTGTATTTCAGCATTGGGTGCCCTGTTCACTTCAATAGGGAATGTCCAGTTGAAAAAAGGCTGCAAGCTTGGACTGGGGGGCCAGTCCGAGTGTACCCACAGGGGGGCCCAGTCATTAAGATACTGAGGCGCATAGAGACATCATTGGTCCACTTCTCTTCGGGCTGTAGGGCTCGGAGGCAATGACATCTTTTGGCTTTGGGTTTGTGCTGCAGGAGACACTCGCAGTTGAGGGGGCCTTAACAAAGAGGCTGCAGGTGGCGACTGGTGGTCCAGTCTAGGCAAACCAAATGGTGGGCTCAGTGTTTGAGGGGCTCAGGACCCTGTTGGCACCATCACCTCCCTCGGACTTGGCTGTGGGCGCGAATGAAGATGTACTTTGAGGTGTCAGGTGGTGGCAGTTGGAGGCTCACTCTTTGTCTTTAGTTCTGCAGAAAGAGCCAAAGAGGACAGTTGGGCCACTATGGTGTGGTTATCACTATCCCTGAAGTGCCTCAACATGCGAATCAGTTTTCCTCAGCATTGGGGTCCGATCTGGATACAACAAACCATGGTTGCTGCAAAGGTTCTGGTACCCTGGATATTGGTGCTGTGCAGCACCATTTGGTCCTGGCATTCCCACACTTGGAGAGAGGCTGGATTTGACCTGTAAAAGCATGGCAACCTCTTCCTGGGCAGCTGCAGTATCAGGAGTCCCGGCAGGCGGCAGGATGGTGAACCAGACCTTGCTTCTTTGGTGCCTGCGGCTGCAGGGGAGTAGCTCCTCCACTCCAATGGAGTTTTCTGGAGATTTGCAAAGCACTAGAAGCCCGTCAGGTTTCTTGGAGTCTGCACAGCAACAGGACGAGATGGTTTCTTTTTGAAAAAAAAAATCTTAGCCATAAGTATAATACATTACACAACAAAATGTGTGGAATCTGAAAAAAAACAATAACAGAAAGTAGAGCATACATAGCACAAAAGAAATGGAGAAATAGCATCAATCAAGACTTTATATATTTACTACAAACGTACCGGGAAAAGACAACAGCAGAAAAACCAATAGCACATAAAAAAAGAGAATAATGAAGGAAAGACTAATACAGAAATTGAAAAAAGCTGTAGATTATTAGTCCCATTGATAGCTAGAACACGCCCTTTTAAATTTTAACCAGAATCGCGGGCCTCTAGATTTGGCTAGTGCTAATTCCATTTCATATATTTGTCTAAATAGAACCCAAAATTCATTGATGCTTGGACTCGTATTTTGAAACCATACTCGAGCTATACATAAACGAGCTTATGCTATAACAATTAAAACGAATGGTCTCATATAACTACCCATGTCTCGTATGATCCCTAAAACGACTTACTTCTCTGCAATCTAGACATCATGGCCAGCCATAATTGTGATTACAGAAGTTACCTCTGTCCAGAATATATTCAACCTTGGACAAGTGACCAACAAATGTCTTAAATCTGCAGCATACACTTGATTTAGCCAATAGATGAGTCATAGCCCATTTGTAAATAAATAATCTCAGGAGTATAATACAGCATAAATACTGTCCTATGTTTCGAAAAAAGAGCTGTGTGGCTGACCAAGGTCCAGCACCGCAATTTCAAAGTCAATCCGTTAAATTTTGGTTTGTGCACAACACATCCAAAGCTTGCCACACTGACGCTTCACTGTCAAAACAGATACAAGGTTTTTTTTTGGGGACAAGGATGGTGCACCAAAGACGAGTCCAAAAAGCTTCACGTATTTTCACAAATAGTCCTTTTAATTTTTCAAAATTCATAGAAAAGCCTCAGCCAACGCGTTTCATTCCTTGCGGAACTTCTTCAGGGCTCAAAAAAGTAGCTAAAGCGTCCAGAGTTGGAAAACATAAAATATAAAGAGGTCCACCTGCCGTTCAAAGAGCACACCGTATAGTCTAAATTGTTCTCAATCGTAGGTTAAATGAGGGCAATATCGTATTCACCATCTGGCACAGAAGTCATCCCCAAGTCAAAGCATCCAGGCATATGTAGCCCCAGGTATGTTTTCAGACAAGCGTCCTCCCTCAGGTTAAAGCGTCCGGGCATATATAACCCCAAGTAAGTATTCAGATAAGCGTCCTCCCTTAAGTGTCGGGAACGCAGCCAAAGTGTCGGGGATGTAGAAAAAAATTAAAAGGACTATTTGCGAAAATACGTGAAGCTTTTTGGACTCGTCTTTGGTGGACCATCCTTGTCCCCCAAAAAAACCTACTATCCTATGTTACTGAAGTTTAAAATTAACAGATGTTACAGCTGTGTCTATAGTATCCAGTGAATCCTGTATATCCTCATTAGTTATATCGGTTTAGAAAATACGACTCTATTTCGCTGCTTCCTGTATACCATCATCGCTAGTGGCTGCTAGTAATTTCTGATAGACTATACCGATAGTTCATCTGCCTAGAGTCTGAAAGAGTACAGATAGTACTTCGGAGGGACTTGCCATCTCTATTATCCACTGACCCCGTAAAAAATAGTACCTTACTTGCAGATACTTAAAAAATGTACTCTGTAGACGCCCAAATTCCTCTTTCAAGGCTAAAAAAAGATCGAAACTCTTGTTCTTCAAAAAGCTGACTAAGCTGAGAAATACCCTTGCACTACCAGCATCTACCAATATGATCGTGAATTATGTTGGGCAAGATGGGATTGCCCCACAACATCGTATATGAATGTAGCACTGGCAAAGAGTATTCCTTACAGATATCTTGCCATATCCTAGTGATGTCTCTAATTATGTCTCTAATTATCTTAGATAGTTGTAGTAGTTAGGGTCAGCCGTTTTGTAAAGCAGGAACCCAGTATTTGGTCCGCAGGCCAGTTTGTATGAGAGTCAAGCAGTACCAGTGTTAGGCCCACTGAGTAAGCTTCGAATTCAACCAACAAATGCAGCCCAAAAATAAAGTTTGAAATCTGGTAGCTTAAACCCCCCTTGTTAATATAGTAGTTCGATATACCGAAGAACTCTCGTTGCGCTTCTATACTACATATAAAGCTACCTCCGGTAATATCTAGGTGCTTAAAAAACGTCCACTGAACCCTTAAAGGGGTTGTACAATATAAATACAAACATTTTGGGAGAATATTCTTTTTTACTATGTCGCACCTCCCGTATATACTAAGAGGGAGCCGATGCCAACTGCGTAATTTTTCCATAACAGTTTTAAGCAATGGTTCATAGTTCAGAGAGACCACATTGTCCACTCGTCTAC
The DNA here is from genome assembly GCF_964263255.1 of Lissotriton vulgaris. Taxonomy (NCBI): domain Eukaryota; kingdom Metazoa; phylum Chordata; class Amphibia; order Caudata; family Salamandridae; genus Lissotriton; species Lissotriton vulgaris. The sequence goes on from NC_141691.1 coordinate 1,919,429,473, forward strand.
TAAGACAGACTTCAAGATATGATGTTGTTGTTGTAATCCCTAATATTAGTGGAGCAGTTTCAGGTTGAAAATTTAAAAATTGTCTGGGTATTCAGATTTAATTTATAGCCGGAAAAAGAGCCAAGACGCTGTGACTCTTGTGTGATTTCGACTGTGGCTTCTACTGGGCTTGAGGAAATAATATCGATGTTGTCTGCATACGCAGTTAATTTTAGTTCCAGACCACTGAGAGACACTGGAGATATCCTGATGTTTTGCAACAAATGCCTTATAAAAGGCTCAATATAGAGAGCAAACAATAATGGGGATAGTACCCTGCCGAGTACCCTTTCGAACAGCGAAATGGGCTCTACTGCTGCTGTTGGGTTGCTGTACTGTTTCTGAACAGCCAAGATGAACCTTTGACCAAGGCCAAATGATGACATAGTCGGCCATAGTGCTCCCCCTTTTGTACCGCTTTTGGCTGCCATAAGTGTGGCAGGGTATGCTCAGACGTGAGTCCCTTGCTCATTTTGCCACTGGATTCAAGCAAGCCGGGCTGAAGATGTCTGGAATGCCAGGAACCGGTCCTCGGAAGCTTGTTTCAAGTCCAGGGAAGACATGGCTTGGCAGTTCGGGCTGGACTGTTCCCATGAGGCACAGGGTCAGACTGATTTGCATATAGCCATGTCTGAACTGGGGTGGCAGAGTAGGCTAAAGAACGGTGATGGATTAATCCCAGATCTTTTGACTGAGTGTTTGATTGATTCAGATGCTCCGGCCTTCTCGGGCGTCCAACATCAACATCCCTATATGTTGATCTAATTGACCAGAGAGGTCAAATGCAGCAGTAGCTGTATTAATATGAGCTGCTGTGTCTCTGCCTGGGACAAAACAGTGTTGTTGTTCCGAGACTAACTGATGGATAACAGGAGCAAACCGAGAGGCAAGGATTTTAGAGAAAATTTTAGCATCAGCATTGATCAACAATATAGGACGATACGAGCTCACGTCCTCTACCGTTTTCCCCTTTTTAGGAAATACTATAATATTGGGGATATTCCAAGAGGAAGGGTCATCTTCCCCTTGAACAACATTGTTGAATAATGTAAAAAAGACAGGTGCCAAAATATCTTTATACGTTTTATAGAATTCCAATGGGATAGTGTCCTCACCAACAGCCTTGCCTGCTGATAGGGTGCTGATCGCTTCCTCAACCTCCCTGAGTTCAATATCTTTTAGCAGAGACTCATGATCCAATGGATTCAGAACAGGAAATGCACTCTCCTGTACATAATCCAGGGTGGTTTGTTTGCTAAAGGATGTTGATTTGCCATATAAATCAGTATAAAAGAGTCTAAGGGCCAGATGTAGGTGGCTAAATATCGGCCGGTAACGCTGAAATTCGGTAAATTTCAGCTTTACAGACCGGTAGTTAGCCATTCCTAATGTAGGTAAGGAATCGGTAAATAAGGAATCAGTAAATACCGATTCCTTAATGCTGATTCCTTATTGCGCTTGCGTTTAAGAAATCGGTAAAACCGATTCCTTAAATGCAATGTAGGAAGCACATTGGAGTGGTGTGACTTAATGGTTAGAGGCGGCATACCCGGAAGCAGAGGACAGCCCGGGACCAGGATTCAATTCCCAACACGGCAGGGTCGTGAACCAGGGTCAGCGGACTCGATAATTCTCGTCTTGGTGCCTACTTTAACCAGGGATCACACTCGGCAACTCTGGGCATTAGCTTGCCTCATCTCCACAACGGCCCCCCACAAACGCTGGGGATGCCTGGTTTCACCTTGGAGATACCCAGGAGGGAACATCTCACAGGGAAAGCCAGGACGGGTTCCCCAGCGGTCTATAGCGCCAGGACGCCTCTGGGTAGCAGTGCGTTTTACAAGACACACACATACAAGACACACACATTAAGGAGTGCTTTATGAGCCTTGAAAAATTGGTAATTACCACCAACTCCAAGTTGGTGGTAATTACCGATTTCCCTTAAAAAAGCACTTTTTTGCTTTTTTTTAAAGTGCCATGTGGCACTCATCCATGCCATGTATGTGCGCCACATGTGCACACATGCACACATGCACATTTCAGGGGTGCAACAGGGTGTTCTTCGGACAACCTGGCACCCTTGAAATACCTCCCGGTATTACCAATTCACTAATACGGAATGTCTTTACATTCATTCCTATGGGCCTTCAAGCCCATGAAAATGATTGGGTAGGTATTCCTTATTACAGAATATCAATTACCGATTCAGTATTTTTGACTGAATCTTTACCTACATAGGAAATAGAGAAATCTTAATAGCGAATCAGTAAAATTCGCTATTAAGAAATCAGTATTTCTGATTTGCCTACATCTGGCCCTATATTTTTTTGACTACATCTACTGATCGAGTGTTGGATAGACCATCTCCCCATTTTATTGTTTTAATGTGATATCTAGCCCTTTGGTCAGGGATCTGAGTGGCTAACAAGTGGCCAACCCTTTCCCCATATTCATACGGCTTAGATTTATACTTGTGGTAATTGGCAGCTACTTTATTCATTACCCCCCGATTAAGCTTATCTCTTACTTCTACAAACCGCCGATATATTGGCTGTTCTGCCACATCATTTGGAGTAATAGCTCTTGCGTGTTGCTGCTCCATGTCTGATAAAAGCCTATGTTCCTGCTCCACCTCCCAATTAGACTGACGATTCTGCATCAAGATATACTGTCTATCTCTTACAACAGCCTTCAAACAATCCCATACCACAGCAGTGGACCCTGTGCCTCTATTATTCTCAAGGTATTCTCCTAATGTACCTCGCATATATTTCACAAAATCTAAATTACTAAGGAGATGACTTGGAAATGAAAATTCCCTAAATGGTTCTTTATTCCCCCCGCTGGATCTGCACAGTTAGCATCACCGGATTGTGGTCCGATGTAATTTTAGGACAGACCTCTAAAGACGCTTTTTCCAACATAGTTCTATTAATAAAAATCATGTTGGTTTGGGAATATTGTTTGTGCAGGGATGAATAAAACGTGTACTCTGGAACAGTTGGACAGAATCTCCTCCAAGCATCCTCCAGTCGATGTATATGGAGAAGTTCTTGGATAGTGGCCCTAGTCCTGCCCATTCTAGCCCGAGTTGCAGTGTTAGTAGTGTTGATCTTCTTATCAATGATACAATTAAAATTCCCCATGACTATCAACTCGTCAGCCCACTCCAATAATTCAGAGCACCAATGATAGATAACCTCGGGAAATCAGTATTAGGACCGTAAACCACACATATCGTTGTCTTACGGCCAAAAATCAACAGTCGGGCAATTGCCCATCTCCCTTTAGAGTCAGTGTACGTAAAACTGTTGCTCTATAATTCTTAGATTTTAATATGGCTACCCCTCGAATAGAGACCTGTGAGGTACAAACAAGTAAATCAAAACCAAGCTGATTTAGCTGTGCTCTATCCTTGAAAGCTAAGTGTGTCTTAGTAAGGCCCAATATATGAGGTTTGAATACGCAAAGCTCCTCCATTACTAGCCGGCGCTTTCTGGCCTTATTGAGCCCAGCTACGTTCCAACACATATATTTAAAATAAGACATTAAACCGTATCTGAAAGCTTTATTCGGTCACTTCCCCCCTTGTTACATGGTCCTTTCCCTTTTGCTCTGCCAGTAATATTTTAACTAAAGTGTGGCTATTTAACCCCCCCCCCTCCCCAATCCCCTCCCTTCCTGCCGCTCACCAGGTCAACCAATGGTGGCAGGCTACCATTCTCTGCCTCCTTCCCACCCTTTCTAAACCTCCCCTATAACTGCGAAAAGGAATCACCCCTTCCTCTTCTGTCTCTAACTGACAGCAGTAAGAAGACTCTCTCTCCCCCTGCACCACAGAGCTCCTCCAACCTCCACCCCTTCCTCACCCAGTGAATGTGAAAAGTGTCCAAACAAGGAAAAAGCAGAAGAGAAAAACAATTGCTCAGAGCAAACACAAAGGTACTCATCTCTATTGCCCCAAGGCATGCCACCTTTACTTATACAATAATTGTCTGGAATCGGACTGCCATTTAGCTAATCCTTGTTTAGCATCCTGCTCAGTGAAGAAAAAGTGCGACTGGCCATCTTTAATAATCTCGTGATGAGCTGGCTCCTGCAAAAACACTTGTGAACACACTGCCTTAAAAGGGTCCATTAGTTGATGCAACCTCCAACGTTTGCCCATTGCATATTTGCACAGGTCAGAGCGTGCAAGTATAGAGATGGTGTGCGGCTTAAACAGAGCAGATGGGCATGCCTTCAAATAGTGCCTGACAAATAGAAAATTGCCCAAAAACACCAATATTGGCTGTGAATACCTTGACTTGACTTAGCTCCCCCGAGGAGTGGTCAAGGGCAATCTATGTGCACACTGGGCCTGTAGGTTAGTTGTGTAGGAAAATATTTCGCAGGTAGAGGATACCTTTTCTACAGATGGGCTTGTGCATGATGCATAGTTTCTTAAACTTGATGTTTTGCTTGCTGGTAGCAAAAAGAGGATGATCAAAGCAAGGTTGACATGCTTGTGCTGTTTTAGAATCAGAAACATTCTTACAGCCCTACTTTAGGGGTTTGCTTCTGGAAAACAAAATGCTATGCTGAGTGGGCAAAACAGATGTTGCCCGCTTGGCAAAGCTCAAAGCCCTTACTGCATCTGCTGCACCAGTGGTTGGTATGAAGGCTTTAGAGATCTCTTAATATGGTGCACGGTCCTCCACCATGGTAGCTGAGGCCATAGCCTCTGCTAGCTTGGCAGGCAAGCAGGTTGCCCATCTGGGCTGAACTGACCCGCTATGCCTCTTGTAAGTTCCATGATTAGTTTTCCTGTAGAGGTGGACAAATGTTTCTCAGCCTGAAAAGCGTTTGTGTTTCTAACCTTAGGGTGTATTTGGTGACTTAAAAACGTCTTCATATCAACCAATATTATTAGAAATGTTGAGTTTATATTCAGAAGTAAGACTTATTCTTGTGTAGAAGATCATGCAAAACATTTTAGTCTTCATGTTACAATCACTACTATACAGTAGAATTCCATTTCTTTCTTTAGAACATTCTACACTCAGTGGATATAATGTTCTAATAGCCTTATAGCTCTTCTGCCTTGGGCATACCGCTTGTTAAAGACCCTCCACTCTGTCATAGGCCCTCGCCTGTTTCTTGAGCCTATAACTTAGGTTCAGAGCCTTTAACAACCGGTATGACTATTGGTAGCATGAAAAGCCACTATATTATTTTGAAATGGTTGCTGCTTGTGAAAATGGGTGTGCGAAAATTGTGCAATCTGCTTTCGTAAAATTATGTACAAATTTGGCCAAATTATAAAAAATTGCACGTAATTTGGCATCACGGAAATTTGTCATTTCACACTATATTGTTACCACAAAATGAGTCCTTGACCCTTTCAGGTAGGTCGCCCCCCTTCTGCTCCTCTCGCGGCCCCCGTGTCTCTCTGCCCGTTTTGCCTTCTGTTGCTTAGCTGCCCCTACATTTCTGTGACCTTTCTGCCCTTTCTTGAGACCTTTCTGCCCTCTGTGCCTCTTGTTTCTCCATGTTTTTTGTGACCTTTTCTGCCCTTTCTTGGGACCTTTGTACCTCTGTGCCACTCGTTTCCTCCTGTTTTTTGTGACATTTTCTGCCCTTTCTTGGGACCTTTGTGCCACTCGTTTCCCCCCGTTTTTTGTGACCTTTTCTGCCCTTTCTTGGGACCTTTCTGCCTCTGTGCCACTCATTTCCCGTCGTTTTTTGTGACCTTTTCTACCTTTTCTTGGGACCTTTCTGCCTCTGTTCCACTCGTTTCCCCCTGTTTTTTGTGACCTTTTCTGCCCTTTCTTGTGACCTTTGTGCCACTCGATTCCCCCGTTTTTTCTGACCTTTCTGATCTTTCTTGTGACCTTTGAGCCTCTGTGCCACTCGTTTCCCCTGTTTTTTGTGACCTTTTCTGCCCTTTCTTGTGGCCTCTTTGCCACTCATTTCCCCCCGTTTTTTGTGAACTTTTCTGCCCTTTCCTGGGACCTTTCTGCCTCTGTGCCACTCGTTTCCCCCTGTTTTTTCTGACCTTTTCTGCCCTTTCTTGGGACCTTTGTGCCTCTGTGCCACTCATTTCCCCCCGATTTTTCTGACCTTTCTGCCCTTTCATGTGACCATTGTGCCTCTGTGCCACTCGTTTCACCCTTTTTTTGTGACCTTTTCTGCCCTTTCTTGTGACCTTTCTGTCTCTGTGCCACTCGTTACCCCCCGTTTTTTGTGACCTTTTCTGCCCTTTCTTGGGACCTTTGTGCCTCTGTGCCACTCGTTTCCCCCCATTTTTTGTGACCTTTTCTGCCCTTTCTTTGGACCTTTGTGCCGCTGTGCCACTCGTTTCCCCCCGTTTTTTGTGACCTTTCTGCCCTTTTTTGTGACCTTTGTGCCTCTGTGCCACTCGTTTCCCCCTGTTTTTTGTGACCTTTTCTGCCCTTTCTTGAGACCTTTGTGCCTCTGTGCCACTCATTTCCCCCAGTTTTTTGTGACCTTTTCTTCCCTTTCTTGGGACCTTTCTGCCTCTGTGCAACTCGTTTCCCCCTGTATTATTGTTACCTTTTGCCTTCTGTTTCCTTCGTCGCCCCTCGCCGCTGCGTCCCCTGCGGCCCGCCCCCTGACTGCCCATTCGCTACCCCACCTCCCGCCTCCCAGCTGCTCCTCCTTCCCACCTCCCCATATAGGCCGGCCGCTGCGCGGTGAGGAGAGCGACCCTTGACCCTTCCAGGTAGGTCGCTCCCCTCCGCACAGCACTGCCTGTGCCCGTTCTCTCCCTCGCTGCCCCCATGTCTCTCTGCCCGGTTTTTCCTTCTGCTCCCCTCGCGGCCCTGTGTCTCTCTGTCCATTTTGCCTTCTGTTGCTTAGCTGCCCCTACATTTCTGTGACCTTTCTGCCCTTTCTTATGAGCTTTCTGCCTCTGTGCCACTCGTTTCCCCCCGTTTTTTGTAACCTTTCTGCCCTTTCTTGGGACCTTTCTGCCTCCTGTGCCACTCGTTTCCCCCAATTTTTTTGTGACCTTTCTGCCCTTTCCTGTGAGCTTTCTGCCTCTGTGCCATTCGTTTCCCCCTGTTTTTTGTGACCTTTCTGCCCTTTCCTGGGACCTTTCTGCCTCCTGTGCCACTCATTTCCCCTGTCTTTTGTGACCTTTCTGCCCTTTCTTGTGACCTTTCTGCCTCTGTGCCACTCGTTTCCCCCCATTTTTTGTGACCTTCTGCCCTTTCTCATGACCGTTCTGCCTCTGTGCCACTCGTTTTCCCCGTTTTTTGTGACCTTTTCTGCCCTTTCTTGTGACCTTTGTGCCTCTGTGCCACTCGTTTCCCCTGTTTTATATGACCTTTCTGTGCTTTTTTGTGACCTTTGACCCTGCTCGCAGGCAAGTCGCCCCCACGCCACTGCTTGTCACCTAACTGACTGGTTCCTGCCTCCCTGCTGCCTCCATGTTTCCTGGGTTTTTCCCTCCCCTCTGCCCTGTGCACCAGTTCCCCCTCCCCCCCCCGCCGCTCCCGACCCGGCACTTTCCCGCTGCTGCTTCCCTGCAGCCCCATCCCCCCTGCACACCCATTCGCCTCCCCGCTCCCGCCAACCAGCTGCTCCTTCCTCCAAGCCACCTCATATGCAGGCCGAGAAGCGGCCGCGCCGCTGGCGCACCAAAGGCGTGCCTAAGGCAAGCCACTACGACCCCAGCACCCTCCATACACTCAATGCCAGCCGAAACCACACCTGCTTCCAGCCCGCCCTGAAATGGACCCATGGACCCTTCTCCTGCACACCTGCAGCTTCACCTGCGACAGAACCACCAAACCGCCAAGGACTGAACCCAACCACCTCTGCTGCATACTCCTCAACACCCGCTACACACGCAAACACGCCGTTAAGCTCTGGGATCTGCTCGACACCTCCACCCCAGACGTGGCCTTCCTGACCGAGACTTGGTGGAACGTCTCCCTGGGTCCTGACATCGCCATAGGCATCCCAGTCGGCTACAAGATCACCCGCAGGGATCGCACCTCCCCTGTGAACACCACCAGCGCCAACCGCCTGACCTCCTGGTCCAACATCAACGACGACGAGACACGCAAGGTCATGCACTCCATCCACTCAGGATCTCCGTCTGACCCGTGCCCACACCACGTATTCAACAAAGCAGACGCAGCCACCGCACACCAACTACGGTAGGTCATCAACATCTCCTTCAAAACAGCAACATTCCCGGAAAGCTGGAAGCACGCCAAAATCAACGGCCTCCTCAAGAAGCCCAAAGCGGACCCCAAGGACCTTAAGAACGTCTGGTCCATCTCCCTGCTCCAGTTCCCGGCAAAGGTCATCGAGAAAATCGTCAACATGCAACTGGCCCGCTACCTGGAAGACAACAACATCTTGGACCTGTCCCAGTCCAGATTCAGACGAAACCACAGCACGAGACAGCAATCATCGCCACCACAGACGACATCAGGCGCCAACTAGACAACGGCGAAACATCAGCCCTCATCCTTCTGGACCTGTCGGCCGCCTTCGACACGGTCTGCCATCGGAATCCAAGAGAAGGCTCTTGACTGGACCATGTCCTTCCTCTCTGATAGAACCCAGAGCGTCCGTCTCCTACCCTTCCGATCCGAAGCCACCAACCTAATCTGCGACATCCCCCAGGGCTCCTCCCTCAGCCAACGCTGTTCAATGTCTACATGGCCACCCTCGCACAAGTGGCCCGCCTTCACGACCTCAAAATCATCTCACACACTGACCACACCCAGCTCATCCTCTCCCTCACCAGGGACCCACAGACCGCTAAAATCAACCTCCACAAAGGAAGGAAGGCCGTCGCCATCTGGATGAGGAGCAGCCGTCTGAAGCTGAACTCAGACAAGACGGAGGTCCTCATCCTCGGACCCACCCCCTCAGCCTGGGACGACTCCTGGTGGCCGACCACACTGAGAACAGCACCAACACCCACCGACAATGCACGCAATCTAGGATTCATCCTCGACTCCTCCCTCTCCATGTCTAAGCAGGTCAATGCTGTCTCCTCCTCCTGCTAAAATCACCCTCCGCATGCACCGCAGGATCTACAAGTGGAACCCGACCGAAACAAGAAGAATGGTGACACAGGCCCTCGTCAGCAGCAGACTGGACTACGGCAACGCACTCTACGCAGGAATACCAGCCAAACACCTATGATGACTACAACGCATCCAAAACGTCTCCGTCCGACTGATCGTTAACGTCCCCCGCCACAGCCACATCACCCCCCACCTGAGAGACCTACACTGGCTCCCCGTCGACAAGAGGATCACCTTCAAGCGCTTCACCCATACACACAAAGCAATCCACACCGGACTAGCCTACCTGAACAGCAGACTCAGCTTCCACACCCCCACCATCCAGCTCCTCTCCGACAGCCTCGCCCTCGCCGCTGTCCCCCGCATCCAACGAATGACCTCCACCAGCAGATCCTTCTCCTACCTCGCCGCCAAGACCTGGTACATCCTCCCTAGCCTCATACGGCAGACCCAAGACCTACTCGCCTTCAGAAGACTCCTCAAAGCCTGGCACTTCAAGCAGTAGCAGCACTCCCCTCTCCCCTCAGCGCCTAGGGACCCTCAGGGGTAAGTAGCATGCTTTACAAGTACTCTGATTGATTGATTGATTGATATTTGATGCAAGGAGACATTTTGTCCTTAAAATAATATCTAAAAAATGAAAGCATTGCAAACAACAGCTGGTCATGTTGTCTTGTTCCCATTCATCTGTAGTACATTTGTATCGTAAATGGTGCATTTGCAGTAATTGTTTACCGCAAATGGCGCGTAATTATGCAAAGTGGCATATTGGTGTAATTTCAGGAATTTCGCATAGCAAGCATTACATGCAATTCACAAAATTTAAAAAAATCTTAAAAATTAAGGCATTGCAAACAGCTGTTCATGTTGTCTTGTTCCCATGCATTTGTGGTACATTTTTATCATAAATGGTGCATTTGCAGTAATGGCGCGTAATTTTGCAAAGTGGCATAATGGCGTAATTTCAGGAATTTCGCATAGCAAGCATAACATGAAATTCACAAAATTATGTTAGTTACTGTGGCATAATTAAAATTTAGCATAGGCCTACTTGTGAACTCTTTGAGCTTATGATGGGCTATGATATATATATATATATAAAATGTACATATATATATATATATATATATATATATATATATATATATATATATATATATATCATCCCACAATTCTAGTCTTCTGTACCAGAAAAAACGGCGAGCACTCGGGTGAGGTGTTATTCTTTTTTATTTTGTTTCCGAACCCCCTACACCCCCGACAGACGCGTTTCGCTTAAGGCTTCGTCAGTGTCTAAAATAAAAAAAAATATATATATATATATTCACTGAAAAAACCATAGGTTTCACACCAGTTATAGTTAGCTGGAAATTTTACTGATATAAAACCATTGAAATTCCCACGTTATAGTTAGTCGGACTCACTATAACTTGCGCGTGCAATGCACTGCTGATGACATCACATATTACATCACTCATGACATGGTCAGTGACATCACTCATGACATCACTGATGACACCATCCAGTGAATGTGTGTCTTTCTGAAAAATAAATATGTTTTATATATGTATATGTAAAAGTCGATGGGAGAATAAATGTTTAAATAAAAGTCTAAATGGATGGTTTTTTTAAAAAAAAAATATTGAATAACTGGCTTATTAAGTGTATCTTAGTGAATACATATATTAGTAAGTAATGTTTAAATATTTAAATATATGTATCAGTGTTTCACTTTGTGTATAAGTGGCTGCATGGGTTGGTGAGTAGCTACATATGTGTGTATATGAGTTATTAGATGTTTTTTTAGTATCAGTATAAGTGTCTGTATGATTTGGTGGGAGTGTTACTTAGCACATAGATGCATAAATGACTGACTCACTGTTTGTATGTGTTTTAAAGACAGCATATGTGCCGGACTGTATGGGTGAATGAGTGTGTATATGTATGTGTTAGTAAGTGAATGACTGTCTTACTAGTGTCTTTATCAGTAACTACATATGTTTTAATCTAGTATATGTGAGTATTGATGTATATAAGTGAGTATATATGAGAGTGAGAGATTGAAAGAATTCTTGTTTTAATAAGTATGTGTTTCTATAAGTGATTTTTTAAGAGAGTAAGTATGTGTAAGTTTCTTTAGAAGTAAGGTGATAGAGTGTGTATAGCTGTATATGCTAAAAAATTGATGTTCAATAGTTTATTTGCATGTGTGAGTATGTGTATGAGCAACTTTTGGAAGACTGTCGGTGTGTTAACGGATGTATAGGTGTCTCACTACATATGATGAGTGAGTATATGTATGACTGACTATTTAGAACTGTTGATGAATGAGTGGATGTGTATATAAATGGTGGAATTACTGAATTGGTTGTTGCAACTGGTATAGATATCTTCACTTTTTTGAAAATATTAGTTTCTATTTTTGAATATGTGTTTCAAGGGTTACTTTACAGTGAAAGGAGGTCAGTCACTCTGTCACAAGGACGGTATCATCAGTGATGTCATGAGTGATGTCACTGACCATGTCATGAGTGATGTAATATGTGATGTCATCAGCAGTGCATTGCACGCGCAAGTTATAGTGAGTCCGACTAACTATAACGTGGGAATTTCAATGGTTTTATATCAGTAAAATTTCCAGCTAACTATAACTGGTGTGAAACCTATGGTTTTTTCAGTGAATTTAATAGGTTTTTTAAATGCTAATTCCTAACTATAACTGGTGTGAAACCTATGGTTTTTTCAGTGAATTTCATAGGTTTTTTAAATGCTAATTCCTAACTATAACTGGTGTGAAACCTATGGTTTTTTCAGTGAATTTCATAGGTTTTTTTAATACTAATTTTTAACTTTTTGTAGGGCTTCATACCTATGTACGTTTTATTGAATTTCTAAGCTTATTTTTTCGCAAATGTCTTTACCTGAGAAAGGTATGTTTTTCTAAAAATGAACCCTATAATGTATATTAAGATACTATTTTTATTTTAAAATAGTTTTTTCCTTTTTTTTTTATATTTGACTCTGGAGCGCTCCCAGTGCGCATACCGATAAACGCCCGGGTGCGCGCACCGTCAGCGCATCAACAAAAAAAAGAAAAAAAAAATAATGAAGGAGTGACCATAAGAAATGGGGACAGAGAGAGTGGTGTTAAGAGAAAGAGAGCTAAAGGGAGGAACACAGAGGGACTGTGTAATAGATAGTAAGACAGATAAAAAGTGTAAGAGGAAATAACTGAGAAAAAAAAATGAATAAGGGAGCAAAAGAAAAGAAGAAATAGGAAGAAGACAAAAGCAGAGGTTCTGGGAGAATGTAAATGGATGATGAAAGTAAAAGGAAGGACAGTTAAGCATGTGAATGACAGGTAGTGACGGAATGAAAGAAAAGGAATAGTAGTGATGGAGGGATAGTAAATAGCAGTGAATATAAGCAAAGAGGGGTGAAACAGGGTACATGTAAGTGAATAAGGGTAAGACATGGGGAATAATACAGAGAAAGAAGAAAGAGAGTAAAAGAAGGAGTGTCACAAAGGAACTAAGTGAACCAGTAAAAAAGGTAAGTGAAGGAGTGTGCATAGACAGAGGTACTGAAAGAAGTTGAATGTGGTAGGAAGTAAACATGGAAGAAAAGAATAAGTGAGAAAAGCAAAGTAAGGAAACAGGGGTGAGGTAGGGTGAGAGAAAAATAGTGAAAATAAAACCAAAGATGATAACAAAAAAGATTTTGTAAACACACTTACCATATAATCAATGCAAACTTGTATCTATGAAAGATAAAAGAAAAAACACGTTATAATTTCTTAAAAATATATAATAAAATAGAAGCAACAGTTCATGAGGTTTAAAAATCTACAAAAGTTTACTAAGAAATGATGCAATGGTGAAGGATACAAAAACAGAAAGAAAGTAATGTAGAAAGAGAAAAAAAAAGGAAAAAGAAATAGAAAGAAAACAAATTCCTAAAGATAAATAAGATACTAAAAGAATGTAAGATATCAAATCAAAATCAGTAAAGATAAGAAAATAAAAGAAAAATGAGTGAAAAGGAGAGAAGTCTGATTGAGAAACTATAAATAAAAAAGAGGAATAGAAGATGATTGAGAGTGAGTGAAGTAAAGTAACAGAGTGAAGGGATGAAAGGAATGAAGTTAGTATAGAACGATGGATAAAACAGGAGTGAGAGAGTAAGTACACAGAAAGACAAAAGGAAGAACTAAGTGAACTACAGTACAATGGATGCGAAAGAAAAAAAATGGAGAAAAAGAAAGAGAGGGTTAGGAAACTAAAGCAGTGGTACTGTGAGAATATGAAAAAGATAAAAAGTGGTGGAAGGAAGAGAGAAAATGCAGACAGTTCCTATTAGATTAAGAAGTTGTGAATGAAGTGCACTAAAGAAACAGCGATGAAAAAAGAGTGTAAATTAGTAAAGAGAGGTAAATAAGGGTGAAAAAGAAAATGAGTATAAGACAATGTGAACACAATATAAATTACACAATGCAAACTACACAATAACTTCTACAATATGTTACATTATTTATTTTTGCTGTTCTCAGAATATATTGAATTTCACTTAAATTAGTGAGATCAAAGTCTTCATCATATAACAGCGGGAAAAAAAAAACACAATCTAAAAGATTGTGTTTAAAAAAACCCATTCAAACATACATCTCATATAAGTACACTAATCTTTGATTCACTTACTTTTCCGTGAGACCAAATTGCAGATAGTGAAGGTCCTTTTGGTGGAAAAAAGTCTGCTGTGCTCTATAACTTCCATTTCATCGACTTCCTATGAAAAAAGATCTAACAACATCATATCTTACACTTTCCTCACGGCCAATTTGTGTCAGATATATCAGTATTTTTTACTTTGAGATCCACTTAAAGTATCTACATGAGATTGTAGATAGTGAAGGTCCTTTTGGTGAAAAAAAGTCTGCTGTGCTCTATAACTTCGATTTCATCAACTTCCTATGAAAAAAGATCTAACAACATCATATCTTACATTTTCCTCACGGCCAATTTGTGTCAGATATATCAGTATTTTTTACTTTGAGATCCACTTAAAGTATCTACATGAGATTAATAATTTAAAATATTAGATTAACTAACTAACTAACTAACTTTTATTATCTATTCCCGTCTTCAAAGGCCAATTCCCTTTACTAAAACTTTGGTTTTAAAAACACTAGATAAGAATTTGTAGAGTCATAAGGCAAACGTTGTTTATAAGTTAAATGAGAATCATTGCAGTAACTCCATCCATTTTCAGATTTTAAGTAGCATGTATAATGTCCTGAGGTTGTCGAAGATCCATCATGATAAATAATAGCTTCAGTTGTAAAGGTCCTTCCAGAAATTGATAACTGAGAAGCCACAAAATTTTTGATAGAAGTTGTCAATTTAGTTCCATCAGGTCTACATCGTTGGAAAACTAAAATGATATACTGCCCATACCTTTGTATAAATAATGTGGACAGCATTGTACAGTTACATTGGGTACACACCATATTATGATCTGCTGCTTTAACTAGATTTTTAAAAGACACTGATTTACAGTCTGGTAAACTCAAATATATAAATCTTTCAGTGTCTATTCTAGTAGTACTTGATAAACTACAATTGCGGCAGTCATGCTGCCATTGATAAGAAAGACTGAAAAGATTATCTACATCTACACCTTCATCTTCCAAAACACCAAACATATACATTAAAAATTCCTGACAATCCTGCTGAATGTTCTGTGAAAATTTATCTTGACCAGAACACAAATCTAAAATATTTCGAATTTCTGTTACAGTTTCTATTTGTGCTGTACCACTGCTACATTTCTGAAACACAGAATTCAATAAACCACACAATCTTTGATCCCGATTTTCAACAATCTGTTCTTGTAAACTTTTAAGAAAAAAAACAACATTAACCACTACATTAGCATAGCAGTTGACACCAGAACTATTTTCAAACTGAAATCCAACAACATTTTCTCCACAATTCTTTTTCTTCCTGTTTTCAATTACAGTTTTCTCTACTTTTTGTCTTTTTGCAACTACCTCACTACAATTATCCTCATTTCTTCTTTTTCGGCATACCACACGTTTTTCAAACAGAGGATATTGAGGCAAGTGTGGAGCATACTCTCTTCTTAACCTATTGTATTCTTTAACACAATCTAGATCTGCAGAAATCTTTGTCTCATCACACGCAATCAAGTACAATCCTGATAAAGTTCTGACTCGAGATAATGCCACATATGCCATACCCTCTTTAAACACAGATCTTCCAATGTTCACCAAAGCACTATCTACACTTAAACCTTGAGATTTATGAATTGTCACCGCATACGCCAAACAAACAGGAAACTGTTTTCGGCGAACATATAAGTCTTTTACAAGTAAAAATCTAGCAGAACAACGACTTATTTGTTGTACTTGTTCAATCCCATCAAATTTTATTTTTAAAAATTCAATTCCATCTCTATTTCTGTAATTCACAAAATCAACAACATAACCCATTGCTCCATTTACCAGACCGCTTTCAACATTTAAATTCCTTCTCAAAATGATACGACAATTTAAACACACATTCAGAGTCTTTTCAAAACCAGCTGTTTTTGAAATACTTTTCTCCAATGAATCCAATTTAGTTTTCAAATTTTCTGGCAAAACAATTGTTGCACCCATATGCTCTATTTTATTTATTGCTTCCAGTTTCACAATCTCTTCATTTTCTAAGTCTAACATTTTTTGGTTGAAGATGGAACATTCTTGCAGAGTTGGCATCAAACATATCCCAGATTTCTTCTCAGTCATTTTTTTAAAAATATTCTCTGGAAGAATGTTTTCATTTGGATACAAATTTGAAATTAATCGACTATGCAAAGCTTTTTTCCCTTTCTCAGTCACTTTTCCAATTCTTACATCTTGTAGAATATTTTTATAATCTTCATCCTTGGCCTGTCGCATATTTTGAAGCAGTTCAGCATATTTAAAATTTAGCCATATATTAACATTTCCAATGCTTCCAAGGGACTTCCTGGTATCTTCATGCGTGAGCATTTTAAACACTGGTTGTCCTTTTACTGGAGTCAACTGCAATAGATCTCCAAAAACAATAATGTGTTTTCCTCCAAATAACACATCATAGTCTGTTTTAAGAATTTCTTGCATTCTCAAATGCACAAAAGCAAGCATTAGATTTGAGACCATGCTTACTTCATCTATGATAAGAAGTTTCATTTTCTTCAAGACTCTTGAAACTTCAGAACACGCATCTCCAGATAGCTTGTTGTAATGCAATTTATTATCATGTTCAACTGGCAGCATCAATAAACGATGTAGAGTAATCCCTTTAATGTTATGTGCTGCCAGACCAGTTGGAGCAGTTACAACACAAGACAGTGGTGAATCAGTCCTTTTCTGCAGATAACTTGCAACGGCTTTAATTAGAAAACTTTTTCCTGTCCCCGCTTCTCCACTTACGTACAATCGGACAGGGTCAAATAATATACATGAGCACTCTTTTTTCTCATGTCTGAATCCATGTTCAATCTGCTCTGTGACTTCATCATATATCTGTTTCTGCTCAATGTTTAGTTGCTTTACCAAATCTTCTAAGTTAACTCCATCCTCTTGAGCTTGTTCCATAGCTCTTTCCACCTCATCCATGGCAGTGGCAGCTTCATTTTGGATAATTGGTCCTCCTAGTGGATCCTGGCTCAATGAAGTAGAACTCTGACTATCTTGAGAACTGTTTCTAGCTATCTCTTCAGCAATTGTAGTTTCTTGCTCCATTTCTTCATTCAACATTTGCAGATAATTTAGAAAAATAGGACATTCTATGGTATCCTTAGTTGCATTAAAAGAGTCTTCATAACAGAGAAAATCTCCAAGTAGTTCCTCTTCTGTACGGCATGGCTTAAAGAGTTGCAAAAGAGCTAAATAGTAAAATTCTCTTTTGTCTGGAACTTCACAACTCAATTTTCGATGATTAATCAAATGGCCTTTTTTCTGCTTCACTAGACATCCTTCATAGCCAATGAGTGCATATTTTCCATTATTGATATCTTCTGTGATGTTCCTCTTATAACTGTAGTTTTGAAGAACTTCATACAAACATGTGTTCTCAAGGTGAGTACTTCTATTTGGATAGTATGTATCCAACATATTTGTCTTCAAAATATCTGTACTGTTTGGTTCTTTTTCCGCCAAATATTCAATTTCTTGTACAGATTTCAAAACTCGGTTTCGTGTTGCAGCAAGACCAAGACTCACCCAAATGATTGTTCTTGATTTGGCATAGAGACTTGCTGATGATAACCGATCAGAACATTCATATGCTCCAATTTCTCGATGCGACAACATCTTCAGACTGAAACTGTATAATTTCTTGCTTAGACTCTTTTCATGTGAAATATCCTCCCACATTTCCTTCAATTCTGTCTTTTCTTTTTTGGTGATGTAAGATGTCACATATCGAGCCACAGCAATAGAGTTGTCAGCAACGAACTGAATATCCATGTTAGCATTCCACATGGACAAAATCACTGGGTTGTAATCATTGATGTACTTAGATTCTTCATTTCTTTTCAAATTGTATGTATTTTTGGGAGATTTCCTCGTCACAGTATGTCGTAGAGATGACATCAAATTATTTACTCTTCCCTTAGAAATCACTGGTCGAGGAAATGCAAAACGACATTTCGTGTAGTACTTTTCCTTGTTTTTAAATTTTCGACGACAGTACTTTCCACAACGATGAGATTGAAAACGTAAAACTTGTTGCCTTAAATTGTTTTCTTCAGTAGATTTTGGAACAGCACATGTTGAATACTCTTCAATGAAACTCATCACTGTTTCATCTGAATCGGATCCAAATTTGGGTGCATCTTTAATCCACAACAACATATGTATATGAGGAGCACCTCTCGCTTGATATTCCTTCCTCCAAAAGAAATCCAAAACCTCTCCAAGGGGAGGATTTTTTTTGTTGGTAATAAAAGACATCATAGCTTCAAATCTATGATTAAAATATCTGTAAACATTCACTGGATCTAAAGAACACAGTTCTCCTGGTGTTTTCAATTCTATATTTGGTATGTTTTCATTTGCCTCTCGTAGAAATTGAAGTAAATCGTCCCATGCATACTCAGCACAGCTAAGAGTGAGGAACCATGTAGGAGTTCCTAAGTTTCTTAGCATACATTTCAATTCTCCATGACGACGAAACCAATACTCATTGGTTCCACGTTGACATGCCATGAGATTGATTAGCTGAGATTCCAAAATACTGTCTTGCAGATTAACTTTCTCCATAAAGTCCCTTGCACAAACATTCTGCAAATGAGGTCCACTTTTTAATATATGATTAACTGCATAAGAAAGCCCAGACAAATCACTTTCAAATAGTAGATGAAATAAATATGGAATGCATTGACGAAACCTTGGATCTTCTGCATATAATCTTAGAGTCCGGTATTCAGCTGCAGGAATTTGAACTGGTCGATCATCATATCGTCCACCACAACCTGTTGGAAATAATTGTGGAAAACAACGAGCTTCCAAACTTTCTTCCCATACACTAATGGGACTTCCTTTTGCTGCTTTCATTTGAAACAAGTCAATTGCATTTCCCATTACTTCTTTGGAATGCAAAGGATGAACAGTATAATGTTCATATATTTCTTCAGTTCTAGACACATCAACTTTTTCAATTTGACCAACTGAAGAATCACTATCTTCTTCTATAGCTGTTTCCTCTGCTCCAACACTTACATCTTTGTAGTACTCATTGTTTTTGACCAAATACAACGTTGCCTTCTTGACTTTTTTAAGATCCACTAAATCTTGCCAAATTTTCTTACTCTTTGTTGGAACCCCATTAACTAGAATAACTAAAGGATCTTCTTCTACTCTTTCTACACCAATTGTATCAATATTTTTCTTTACATCTAGCGGCAAATAAACAACTCTTCCCTTTAATCCTCTCAGTAAATCTGATGGAGGCAATTTCCCTGTCTTAGGCTCCATGCGTACAATAGCCTGAAAAGGATGGACACATTGAATCAAAATAGATTCATAAGTATTTAGATCCATCAATTCAGAAGGAATATCTATCAACGGAAGATTATTATAAACTGCTCTAGCAGGCATTCTATTTTCATTTAATTTTTTCAAACAATAATTACAAATACGCTGATCCAAACTCAAATCAAAAGAATTCTCCACCAACAAATAACTTACAAAATCCTCCCATTGACTATTATTTTCCAATTCAATTTTTGCATATAAATCAACTAACCTGGTCTGAATTTTATAATGAGTCCGTCGACAACACACACAAGTTAAATTAGGCCTCTCACTTGATTTCACCTTAAACTTGATAATTTCCTCATCAAACTTTTCAATACTTTAAATTTGTCCATTATCTTCTGCATTACCATCCATTACTATATCTATTTCTACACTGTCCTCTTTGTTCCCAAAATAACAAAACTCAATTTCTTCACAAATAGTCTTCACATCCACTTCAGATCCATGCAAAAGAGCACTATTTAACTGTTTAAGCTTAAGTGCAGGACTTTTTGCATAATACAACTTCCTCACTAATTTCCTTACATTATTATGATGCACTGCTAACATCCTAAAATGATGAAAAACACTCCGACAAACTTTTCTAGAAAGACAAGCTAGTGAATGCCCTTGCAAACCTGTGCTTTCTCTCACTCTGCAAGGATCTAACTCTTGCAGGATCTTCATTTTTTGTTTGAGACTTTTTTTACTATATGTACGTAAGAAATTTCGAAGCAAATCGATTGATTCCTGTCGCACACTACAAATACTACTGCATTTCCATGTGTACACTGGACCCTTAGTACGTCTCCCTAAAACTTCATCAGCTAACACCTCTTCTGCATCTCTAGATACAAGTTTCTCTTTTTCCATCACACAACTATCTTTCACCTCATATGCACGACCACTGGTGTCAACTGCATGCACCAAATCATTTTCCTGAAAGTAACTCTCCTCATTGAAAAAAGGCTCAGAACTTGAACTATGCATCCATTCACCAGAAAATACTTGACAAAAATTACTCCGATTAATAATTCTTTTCCATCTACTGTTCGATTTGAAAACATCAATTGCCTTATTAAGTATCCTAATTCTATTGATTATTAAAATAAATAATTTTTTCTTAACTTCAAAAGCCTGATCAACAATCTTTTCTACACTTTTCTTTTTCTTGTAAAAAGCAGCTTTTAGTTTACTTTTCTTATCATTTTTTAGCAAATTTAAAACTACCCTATTGCGAAACATTCGCCTACGAATGTCCCTAAAAACATTTACCCTTCTATTGCTATCCATTCTCTTCTCTCCTGCTCCAATGGAAACATTTTTTGTGGGCTTCTCTTTCCTTTTTAGATTTGTTGACTTTTTCTGTATATTCACATTAGCAATATCATTTTTTTTTCTACGACATATGTTGCGAAGAAAAGACTTAATTGGCTTACCAGAAGCTTTTCTGGTGTTTTTTGAAGTACTTGTTGAAGAGGATTCCATAAACTCTGTTGTTGATGTTCTCCTTTTCCGTATGTTATTTTTGATATTTCTTTGCTTTGAAGGCATTTTTGCTTCCTTTTCAGAAGTTGATTTGAATCTGTTGCTCTGTTAAAAAAACACATGAAAGACCACTATTAGCAAACAACAAAGTAATGTTAAAAAGCAAACAATATATACAATAAATTGCAACATATTTAAGTTTATACAATAGCAACTCATGGCTTTATTTTTAAAGGCCTTGCGACACCAGTGCGTCACTTTTTACCCATGTTTAAAGTAATGCACCAGCTGCACATGGCAATCATAAATAAGGGCCAAATGCAAATACCAATCATTTGCACCCACAAATCGATTTTTGAATAACATGTAAGAAACACTGCGCAGAACCTAAGTACAACCACTCAATATCATCAAACAAAGTCAGGGTCTGATTTATAAAGGCCTTGCGCCACCAGTGCGTCACTTATTACCCATGTTTAAAGTCATGCATCAGCTGCACATGGCAATCATAAATAAGGGCCAAATACATATACCAATCAATTGCACCCAAAAATCGATTTTTCAATAACATGTAAGAAACACTGCGCAGAACCTATGTACAACCACTCAATATCATCAAACAAAGTCAGGGCCTGATTCATAAAGGCCTTGCGCCACCAGTGCATCACTTATTACCCATGTTTAAAGTGATGCATCAGCTGCACATGGCATTCATAACTAAGGGCCAAATGCAAATACCAATCAATTACACCCTAAAATCGATTTTTGAATAACATGTAAGAAACACTGCGCAGAACCTATGTACAACCACTCAATATCATCAAACAAAGTCAGGGCCTTATTTATGAAAGCCTTGCGCCACCAGTGCGTCACTTATTACCCATGTTTAAAGTCATGCATCTGCTGCACATGGCAATCATAAATAAGGGCCAAATACATATACCAATCAATTGCATCCAAAAATCGATTTTTGAATAACATGTAAGAAACACTGCGCAGAACCTAAGTACAACCACTCAATATCATCAAACAAAGTCAGGATCTCATTTATAAAGGCCTTGCGCCACCAGTGCATCACTTATTACCCATGTTTAAAGTGATGCATCAGCTGCACATGGCATTCATAAATAAGGGCCAAATGCAAATACCAATCAATTGCACCCAAAAATCGATTTTTGAATAACATGTAAGAAACACTGCACAGAACCTATGTACAACCACTCAATATCATCAAACAAAGTCAGGGCCTTATTTATGAAAGCCTTGCGCCACCAGTGCGTCACTTATTACCCATGTTTAAAGTCATGCATCAGCTGCACATGGCAATCATAAATAAGGGCCAAATACATATACCAATCAATTGCACCCAAAAATCGATTTTTGAATAACATGTACGAAACACTGCGCAGAACCTAAGTACAACCACTCAATATCATCAAACAAAGTCAGGGTCTAATTTATAAAGGCCTTGCGCCACCAATACATCACTTATTACCCATGTTTAAAGTGATACATCAGCTGCACATGGCATTCATAAATAAGGGCCAAATGCAAATACCAATCAATTGCACCCAAAAATCGATTTTTGAATAACATGGAAGAAACACTGCGCAGAACCTAAGTACAACCACTCAATATCATCAAACAAAGTCAGGGTCTGATTTATAAAGGCCTTGCGCCACCAGTGCATCACTTATTACCCATGTTTAAAGTGATTCATCAGCTGCACATGGCATTCATAAATAAGGGCCAAATGCAAATACCAATCAATTGCACCCAAAAATCGATTTTTGAATAACATGTAAGAAACACGGCGCAGAACCTAAGTACAACCACTCAATATCATCAAACAAAGTCAGGGCCTTATTTATGAAAGCCTTGCGCCACCAGTGCGTCACTTATTACCCATGTTTAAAGTCATGCATCAGCTGCACAAGGCAATCATAAAAAAGGGCCAAATAAAAATACCAATCAATTGCACCCAAAAATCGATTTTTGAATAACATGTAAGAAACACTGCGCAGAACCTAAGTACAACCACTCAATATCATCAAACAAAGTCAGGGTCTGATTTATAAAGGCCTTGCGCCACCAGTGCATCACTTATTACCCATGTTTAAAGTGATTCATCAGCTGCACATGGCATTCATAAATAAGGGCCAAATGCAAATACCAATCAATTGCACCCAAAAATCGATTTTTGAATAACATGTAAGAAACACGGCGCAGAACCTAAGTACAACCACTCAATATCATCAAACAAAGTCAGGGCCTTATTTATGAAAGCCTTGCGCCACCAGTGCGTCACTTATTACCCATGTTTAAAGTCATGCATCAGCTGCACAAGGCAATCATAAAAAAGGGCCAAATAAAAATACCAATCAATTGCACCCAAAAATCGATTTTTGAATAACATGTAAGAAACACTGCGCAGAACCTAAGTACAACCACTCAATATCATCAAACAAAGTCAGGGTCTGATTTATAAAGGCCTTGCGCCACCAGTGCATCACTTATTACCCATGTTTAAAGTGATTCATCAGCTGCACATGGCATTCATAAAAAAGGGCCAAATGAAAATACCAATCAATTGCACCCAAAAATCGATTTTTGAATAACATGTAAGAAACACTGCGCAGAACCTAAGAACAACCACTCAATATCATCAAACAAAGTCAGGGTCTAATTTATAAAGGCCTTGCGCCACCAGTGCATCACTTATTACCCATGTTTAAAGTCATGCATCAGCTGCACATGGCAATCATAAATAAGGGCCAAATACATATACCAATCAATTGCACCCAAAAATCGATTTTTGAATAACATGTAAGAAACACTGCGCAGAACCTAAGTACAACCACTCAATATCATCAAACAAAGTCAGGGTCTGATTTATAAAGGCCTTGCGCCACCAGTGCATCACTTATTACCCATGTTTAAAGTGATTCATCAGCTGCACATGGCATTCATAAATAAGGGCCAAATGCAAATACCAATCAATTGCACCCAAAAATCGATTTTTAAATAACATGTAAGAAACACTGCGCAGAACCTAAGTACAACCACTCAATATCATCAAACAAAGTCAGGGCCTTATTTATGAAAGCCTTGCGCCACCAGTGCCTCACTTATTACCCATGTTTAAAGTCATGCATCAGCTGCACAAGGCAATCATAAAAAAGGGCCAAATGAAAATACCAATCAATTGCACCCAAAAATCGATTTTTGAATAACATGTAAGAAACACTGCGCAGAACCTAAGTACAACCACTCAATATCATCAAACAAAGTCAGGGCCTTATTTATGAAAGCCTTGCGCCACCAGTGCGTCACTTATTACCCATGTTTAAAGTCATGCATGAGCTGCACATGGCAATCATAAAAAAGGGCCAAATACATATACCAATCAATTGCACCCAAAAATCGATTTTTGAATAACATGTAAGAAACACTGAGCAGAACCTAAGTACAACCACTCAATATCATCAAACAAAGTCAGGGTCTAATTTATAAAGGCCTTGCGCCACCAGTGCATCACTTATTACCCATGTTTAAAGTCATGCATCAGCTGCACATGGCAATCATAAATAAGGGCCAAATGCAAATACCAATCATTTGCACCCACAAATCGATTTTTGAATAACATGTAAGAAACACTGCGCAGAACCTAAGTACAACCACTCAATATCATCAAACAAAGTCAGGGTCTGATTTATAAAGGCCTTGCGCCACCAGTGCGTCACTTATTACCCATGTTTAAAGTCATGCATCAGCTGCACATGGCAATCATAAATAAGGGCCAAATACATATACCAATCAATTGCACCCAAAAATCGATTTTTCAATAACATGTAAGAAACACTGCGCAGAACCTATGTACAACCACTCAATATCATCAAACAAAGTCAGGGCCTGATTTATAAAGGCCTTGCGCCACCAGTGCATCACTTATTACCCATGTTTAAAGTGATGCATCAGCTGCACATGGCATTCATAACTAAGGGCCAAATGCAAATACCAATCAATTACACCCTAAAATCGATTTTTGAATAACATGTAAGAAACACTGCGCAGAACCTATGTACAACCACTCAATATCATCAAACAAAGTCAGGGCCTTATTTATGAAAGCCTTGCGCCACCAGTGCGTCACTTATTACCCATGTTTAAAGTCATGCATCTGCTGCACATGGCAATCATAAATAAGGGCCAAATACATATACCAATCAATTGCATCCAAAAATCGATTTTTGAATAACATGTAAGAAACACTGCGCAGAACCTAAGTACAACCACTCAATATCATCAAACAAAGTCAGGATCTCATTTATAAAGGCCTTGCGCCACCAGTGCATCACTTATTACCCATGTTTAAAGTGATGCATCAGCTGCACATGGCATTCATAAATAAGGGCCAAATGCAAATACCAATCAATTGCACCCAAAAATCGATTTTTGAATAACATGTAAGAAACACTGCACAGAACCTATGTACAACCACTCAATATCATCAAACAAAGTCAGGGCCTTATTTATGAAAGCCTTGCGCCACCAGTGCGTCACTTATTACCCATGTTTAAAGTCATGCATCAGCTGCACATGGCAATCATAAATAAGGGCCAAATACATATACGAATCAATTGCACCCAAAAATCGATTTTTGAATAACATGTAAGAAACACTGCGCAGAACCTAAGTACAACCACTCAATATCATCAAACAAAGTCAGGGTCTAATTTATAAAGGCCTTGCGCCACCAATACATCACTTATTACCCATGTTTAAAGTGATACATCAGCTGCAAATGGCATTCATAAATAAGGGCCAAATGCAAATACCAATCAATTGCACCCAAAAATCGATTTCTGAATAACATGTAAGAAACACTGCGCAGAACCTAAGTACAACCACTCAATATCATCAAACAAAGTCAGGGTCTGATTTATAAAGGCCTTGCGCCACCAGTGCATCACTTATTACCCATGTTTAAAGTGATTCATCAGCTGCACATGGCATTCATAAATAAGGGCCAAATGCATATACCAATCAATTGCACCCAAAAATCGATTTTTGAATAACATGTAAGAAACACGGCGCAGAACCTAAGTACAACCACTCAATATCATCAAACAAAGTCAGGGCCTTATTTATGAAAGCCTTGCGCCACCAGTGCGTCACTTATTACCCATGTTTAAAGTCATGCATCAGCTGCACAAGGCAATCATAAAAAAGGGCCAAATAAAAATACCAATCAATTGCACCCAAAAATCGATTTTTGAATAACATGTAAGAAACACTGCGCAGAACCTAAGTACAACCACTCAATATCATCAAACAAAGTCAGGGTCTGATTTATAAAGGCCTTGCGCCACCAGTGCATCACTTATTACCCATGTTTAAAGTGATTCATCAGCTGCACATGGCATTCATAAAAAAGGGCCAAATGAAAATACCAATCAATTGCACCCAAAAATCGATTTTTAAATAACATGTAAGAAACACTGCGCAGAACCTAAGTACAACCACTCAATATCATCAAACAAAAACAGGGCCTTATTTATGAAAGCCTTGCGCCACCAGTGCGTCACTTATTACCCATGTTTAAAGTCATGCATCAGCTGCACATGGCAATCATAAAAAAGGGCAAAATACATATACCAATCAATTGCACCCAAAAATCGATTTTTGAATAACATGTAAGAAACACTGCGCAGAACCTAAGAACAACCACTCAATATCATCAAACAAAGTCAGGGTCTAATTTATAAAGGCCTTGCGCCACCAGTGCATCACTTATTACCCATGTTTAAAGTCATGCATCAGCTGCACATGGCAATCATAAATAAGGGCCAAATACATATACCAATCAATTGCACCCAAAAATCGATTTTTGAATAACATGTAAGAAACACTGCGCAGAACCTAAGTACAACCACTCAATATCATCAAACAAAGTCAGGGTCTGATTTATAAAGGCCTTGCGCCACCAGTGCATCACTTATTACCCATGTTTAAAGTGATTCATCAGCTGCACATGGCATTCATAAATAAGGGCCAAATGCAAATACCAATCAATTGCACCCAAAAATCGATTTTTAAATAACATGTAAGAAACACTGCGCAGAACCTAAGTACAACCACTCAATATCATCAAACAAAGTCAGGGCCTTATTTATGAAAGCCTTGCGCCACCAGTGCGTCACTTATTACCCATGTTTAAAGTCATGCATCAGCTGCACAAGGCAATCATAAAAAAGGGCCAAATGAAAATACCAATCAATTGCACCCAAAAATCGATTTTTGAATAACATGTAAGAAACACTGCGCAGAACCTAAGTACAACCACTCAATATCATCAAACAAAGTCAGGGCCTTATTTATGAAAGCCTTGCGCCACCAGTGCGTCACTTATTACCCATGTTTAAAGTCATGCATGAGCTGCACATGGCAATCATAAAAAAGGGCCAAATACATATACCAATCAATTGCACCCAAAAATCGATTTTTGAATAACATGTAAGAAACACTGCGCAGAACCTAAGTACAACCACTCAATATCATCAAACAAAGTCAGGGTCTAATTTATAAAGGCCTTGCGCCACCAGTGCATCACTTATTACCCATGTTTAAAGTCATGCATCAGCTGCACATGGCAATCATAAATAAGGGCCAAATGCAAATACCAATCATTTGCACCCACAAATCGATTTTTGAATAACATGTAAGAAACACTGCGCAGAACCTAAGTACAACCACTCAATATCATCAAACAAAGTCAGGGTCTGATTTATAAAGGCCTTGCGCCACCAGTGCGTCACTTATTACCCATGTTTAAAGTCATGCATCAGCTGCACATGGCAATCATAAATAAGGGCCAAATACATATACCAATCAATTGCACCCAAAAATCGATTTTTCAATAACATGTAAGAAACACTGCGCAGAACCTATGTACAACCACTCAATATCATCAAACAAAGTCAGGGCCTGATTTATAAAGGCCTTGCGCCACCAGTGCATCACTTATTACCCATGTTTAAAGTGATGCATCAGCTGCACATGGCATTCATAACTAAGGGCCAAATGCAAATACCAATCAATTACACCCTAAAATCGATTTTTGAATAACATGTAAGAAACACTGCGCAGAACCTATGTACAACCACTCAATATCATCAAACAAAGTCAGGGCCTTATTTATGAAAGCCTTGCGCCACCAGTGCGTCACTTATTACCCATGTTTAAAGTCATGCATCTGCTGCACATGGCAATCATAAATAAGGGCCAAATACATATACCAATCAATTGCATCCAAAAATCGATTTTTGAATAACATGTAAGAAACACTGCGCAGAACCTAAGTACAACCACTCAATATCATCAAACAAAGTCAGGATCTCATTTATAAAGGCCTTGCGCCACCAGTGCATCACTTATTACCCATGTTTAAAGTGATGCATCAGCTGCACATGGCATTCATAAATAAGGGCCAAATGCAAATACCAATCAATTGCACCCAAAAATCGATTTTTGAATAACATGTAAGAAACACTGCACAGAACCTATGTACAACCACTCAATATCATCAAACAAAGTCAGGGCCTTATTTATGAAAGCCTTGCGCCACCAGTGCGTCACTTATTACCCATGTTTAAAGTCATGCATCAGCTGCACATGGCAATCATAAATAAGGGCCAAATACATATACCAATCAATTGCACCCAAAAATCGATTTTTGAATAACATGTAAGAAACACTGCGCAGAACCTAAGTACAACCACTCAATATCATCAAACAAAGTCAGGGTCTAATTTATAAAGGCCTTGCGCCACCAATACATCACTTATTACCCATGTTTAAAGTGATACATCAGCTGCACATGGCATTCATAAATAAGGGCCAAATGCAAATACCAATCAATTGCACCCAAAAATCGATTTTTGAATAACATGTAAGAAACACTGCGCAGAACCTAAGTACAACCACTCAATATCATCAAACAAAGTCAGGGTCTGATTTATAAAGGCCTTGCGCCACCAGTGCATCACTTATTACCCATGTTTAAAGTGATTCATCAGCTGCACATGGCATTCATAAATAAGGGCCAAATGCAAATACCAATCAATTGCACCCAAAAATCGATTTTTGAATAACATGTAAGAAACACGGCGCAGAACCTAAGTACAACCACTCAATATCATCAAACAAAGTCAGGGCCTTATTTATGAAAGCCTTGCGCCACCAGTGCGTCACTTATTACCCATGTTTCAAGTCATGCATCAGCTGCACAAGGCAATCATAAAAAAGGGCCAAATGAAAATACCAATCAATTGCACCCAAAAATCGATTTTTAAATAACATGTAAGAAACACTGCACAGAACCTAAGTACAACCACTCAATATCATCAAACAAAGTCAGGGCCTTATTTATGAAAGCCTTGCGCCACCAGTGCGTCACTTATTACCCATGTTTAAAGTCATGCATCAGCTGCACATGGCAATCATAAATAAGGGCAAAATACATATACCAATCAATTGCACCCAAAAATCGATTTTTGAATAACATGTAAGAAACACTGCGCAGAACCTAAGAACAACCACTCAATATCATCAAACAAAGTCAGGGTCTAATTTATAAAGGCCTTGCGCCACCAGTGCATCACTTATTACCCATGTTTAAAGTCATGCATCAGCTGCACATGGCAATCATAAATAAGGGCCAAATACATATACCAATCAATTGCACCCAAAAATCGATTTTTGAATAACATGTAAGAAACACTGCGCAGAACCTAAGTACAACCACTCAATATCATCAAACAAAGTCAGGGTCTGATTTATAAAGGCCTTGCGCCACCAGTGCATCACTTATTACCCATGTTTAAAGTGATTCATCAGCTGCACATGGCATTCATAAATAAGGGCCAAATGCAAATACCAATCAATTGCACCCAAAAATCGATTTTTAAATAACATGTAAGAAACACTGCGCAGAACCTAAGTACAACCACTCAATATCATCAAACAAAGTCAGGGCCTTATTTATAAAAGCCTTGCGCCACCAGTGCGTCACTTATTACCCATGTTTAAAGTCATGCATCAGCTGCACAAGGCAATCATAAATAAGGGCCAAATACATATACCAATCAATTGCATCCAAAAATCGATTTTTGAATAACATGTAAGAAACACTGCGCAGAACCTAAGTACAACCACTCAATATCATCAAACAAAGTCAGGATCTCATTTATAAAGGCCTTGCGCCACCAGTGCATCACTTATTACCCATGTTTAAAGTGATGCATCAGCTGCACATAGCATTCATAAATAAGGGCCAAATGCAAATACCAATCAATTGCACCCAAAAATCGATTTTTGAATAACATGTAAGAAACACTGCACAGAACCTATGTACAACCACTCAATATCATCAAACAAAGTCAGGGCCTTATTTATGAAAGCCTTGCGCCACCAGTGCGTCACTTATTACCCATGTTTAAAGTCATGCATCAGCTGCACATGGCAATCATAAATAAGGGCCAAATACATATACCAATCAATTGCACCCAAAAATCGATTTTTGAATAACATGTAAGAAACACTGCGCAGAACCTAAGTACAACCACTCAATATCATCAAACAAAGTCAGGGTCTAATTTATAAAGGCCTTGCGCCACCAATACATCACTTATTACCCATGTTTAAAGTGATACATCAGCTGCACATGGCATTCATAAATAAGGGCCAAATGCAAATACCAATCAATTGCACCCAAAAATCGATTTTTGAATAACATGTAAGAAACACTGCGCAGAACCTAAGTACAACCACTCAATATCATCAAACAAAGTCAGGGTCTGATTTATAAAGGCCTTGCGCCACCAGTGCATCACTTATTACCCATGTTTAAAGTGATTCATCAGCTGCACATGGCATTCATAAATAAGGGCCAAATGCAAATACCAATCAATTGCACCCAAAAATCGATTTTTGAATAACATGTAAGAAACACGGCGCAGAACCTAAGTACAACCACTCAATATCATCAAACAAAGTCAGGGCCTTATTTATGAAAGCCTTGCGCCACCAGTGCGTCACTTATTACCCATGTTTAAAGTCATGCATCAGCTGCACAAGGCAATCATAAAAAAGGGCCAAATGAAAATACCAATCAATTGCACCCAAAAATCGATTTTTGAATAACATGTAAGAAACACTGCGCAGAACCTAAGTACAACCACTCAATATCATCAAACAAAGTCAGGGTCTAATTTATAAAGGCCTTGCGCCACCAGTGCATCACT
Source organism: Lissotriton vulgaris (assembly GCF_964263255.1). Classification (NCBI taxonomy): domain Eukaryota; kingdom Metazoa; phylum Chordata; class Amphibia; order Caudata; family Salamandridae; genus Lissotriton; species Lissotriton vulgaris. Next base: position 1,919,460,426 of record NC_141691.1, read on the forward strand.
TATTACCCATGTTTAAAGTGATTCATCAGCTGCACATGGCATTCATAAATAAGGGACAAATGCAAATACCAATCAATTGCACCCAAAAATCGATTTTTGAATAACATGTAAGAAACACTGCGCAGAACCTAAGTACAACCACTCAATATCATCAAACAAAGTCAGGGTCTGATTTATAAAGGCCTTGCGCCACCAGTGCATCACTTATTACCCATGTTTAAAGTGATTCATCAGCTGCACATGGCATTCATAAATAAGGGCCAAATGCAAATACCAATCAATTGCACCCAAAAATCGATTTTTGAATAACATGTAAGAAACACGGCGCAGAACCTAAGTACAACCACTCAATATCATCAAACAAAGTCAGGGCCTTATTTATGAAAGCCTTGCGCCACCAGTGCGTCACTTATTACCCATGTTTCAAGTCATGCATCAGCTGCACAAGGCAATCATAAAAAAGGGCCAAATGAAAATACCAATCAATTGCACCCAAAAATCGATTTTTAAATAACATGTAAGAAACACTGCGCAGAACCTAAGTACAACCACTCAATATCATCAAACAAAGTCAGGGCCTTATTTATGAAAGCCTTGCGCCACCAGTGCGTCACTTATTACCCATGTTTAAAGTCATGCATCAGCTGCACATGGCAATCATAAATAAGGGCAAAATACATATACCAATCAATTGCACCCAAAAATCGATTTTTGAATAACATGTAAGAAACACTGCGCAGAACCTAAGAACAACCACTCAATATCATCAAACAAAGTCAGGGTCTAATTTATAAAGGCCTTGCGCCACCAGTGCATCACTTATTACCCATGTTTAAAGTCATGCATCAGCTGCACATGGCAATCATAAATAAGGGCCAAATACATATACCAATCAATTGCACCCAAAAATCGATTTTTGAATAACATGTAAGAAACACTGCGCAGAACCTAAGTACAACCACTCAATATCATCAAACAAAGTCAGGGTCTGATTTATAAAGGCCTTGCGCCACCAGTGCATCACTTATTACCCATGTTTAAAGTGATTCATCAGCTGCACATGGCATTCATAAATAAGGGCCAAATGCAAATACCAATCAATTGCACCCAAAAATCGATTTTTGAATAACATGTAAGAAACACGGCGCAGAACCTAAGTACAACCACTCAATATCATCAAACAAAGTCAGGGCCTTATTTATGAAAGCCTTGCGCCACCAGTGCGTCACTTATTACCCATGTTTAAAGTCATGCATCAGCTGCACAAGGCAATCATAAAAAAGGGCCAAATGAAAATACCAATCAATTGCACCCAAAAATCGATTTTTGAATAACATGTAAGAAACACTGCGCAGAACCTAAGTACAACCACTCAATATCATCAAACAAAGTCAGGGTCTAATTAATAAAGGCCTTGCGCCACCAGTGCATCACTTATTACCCATGTTTAAAGTGATTCATCAGCTGCACATGGCATTCATAAATAAGGGCCAAATGCAAATACCAATCAATTGCACCCAAAAATCGATTTTTGAATAACATGTAAGAAACACTGCGCAGAACCTAAGTACAACCACTCAATATCATCAAACAAAGTCAGGGTCTGATTTATAAAGGCCTTGCGCCACCAGTGCATCACTTATTACCCATGTTTAAAGTGATTCATCAGCTGCACATGGCATTCATAAATAAGGGCCAAATGCAAATACCAATCAATTGCACCCAAAAATCGATTTTTGAATAACATGTAAGAAACACGGCGCAGAACCTAAGTACAACCACTCAATATCATCAAACAAAGTCAGGGCCTTATTTATGAAAGCCTTGCGCCACCAGTGCGTCACTTATTACCCATGTTTCAAGTCATGCATCAGCTGCACAAGGCAATCATAAAAAAGGGCCAAATGAAAATACCAATCAATTGCACCCAAAAATCGATTTTTAAATAACATGTAAGAAACACTGCGCAGAACCTAAGTACAACCACTCAATATCATCAAACAAAGTCAGGGCCTTATTTATGAAAGCCTTGCGCCACCAGTGCGTCACTTATTACCCATGCTTAAAGTCATGCATCAGCTGCACATGGCAATCATAAATAAGGGCAAAATACATATACCAATCAATTGCACCCAAAAATCGATTTTTGAATAACATGTAAGAAACACTGCGCAGAACCTAAGAACAACCACTCAATATCATCAAACAAAGTCAGGGTCTAATTTATAAAGGCCTTGCGCCATCAGTGCATCACTTATTACCCATGTTTAAAGTCATGCATCAGCTGCACATGGCAATCATAAATAAGGGCCAAATACATATACCAATCAATTGCACCCAAAAATCGATTTTTGAATAACATGTAAGAAACACTGCGCAGAACCTAAGTACAACCACTCAATATCATCAAACAAAGTCAGGGTCTGATTTATAAAGGCCTTGCGCCACCAGTGCATCACTTATTACCCATGTTTAAAGTGATTCATCAGCTGCACATGGCATTCATAAATAAGGGCCAAATGCAAATACCAATCAATTGCACCCAAAAATCGATTTTTGAATAACATGTAAGAAACACGGCGCAGAACCTAAGTACAACCACTCAATATCATCAAACAAAGTCAGGGCCTTATTTATGAAAGCCTTGCGCCACCAGTGCGTCACTTATTACCCATGTTTAAAGTCATGCATCAGCTGCACAAGGCAATCATAAAAAAGGGCCAAATAAAAATACCAATCAATTGCACCCAAAAATCGATTTTTGAATAACATGTAAGAAACACTGCGCAGAACCTAAGTACAACCACTCAATATCATCAAACAAAGTCAGGGTCTGATTTATAAAGGCCTTGCGCCACCAGTGCATCACTTATTACCCATGTTTAAAGTGATTCATCAGCTGCACATGGCATTCATAAAAAAGGGCCAAATGAAAATACCAATCAATTGCACCCAAAAATCGATTTTTAAATAACATGTAAGAAACACTGCGCAGAACCTAAGTACAACCACTCAATATCATCAAACAAAAACAGGGCCTTATTTATGAAAGCCTTGCGCCACCAGTGCGTCACTTATTACCCATGTTTAAAGTCATGCATCAGCTGCACATGGCAATCATAAAAAAGGGCAAAATACATATACCAATCAATTGCACCCAAAAATCGATTTTTGAATAACATGTAAGAAACACTGCGCAGAACCTAAGAACAACCACTCAATATCATCAAACAAAGTCAGGGTCTAATTTATAAAGGCCTTGCGCCACCAGTGCATCACTTATTACCCATGTTTAAAGTCATGCATCAGCTGCACATGGCAATCATAAATAAGGGCCAAATACATATACCAATCAATTGCACCCAAAAATCGATTTTTGAATAACATGTAAGAAACACTGCGCAGAACCTAAGTACAACCACTCAATATCATCAAACAAAGTCAGGGTCTGATTTATAAAGGCCTTGCGCCACCAGTGCATCACTTATTACCCATGTTTAAAGTGATTCATCAGCTGCACATGGCATTCATAAATAAGGGCCAAATGCAAATACCAATCAATTGCACCCAAAAATCGATTTTTAAATAACATGTAAGAAACACTGCGCAGAACCTAAGTACAACCACTCAATATCATCAAACAAAGTCAGGGCCTTATTTATGAAAGCCTTGCGCCACCAGTGCGTCACTTATTACCCATGTTTAAAGTCATGCATCAGCTGCACAAGGCAATCATAAAAAAGGGCCAAATGAAAATACCAATCAATTGCACCCAAAAATCGATTTTTGAATAACATGTAAGAAACACTGCGCAGAACCTAAGTACAACCACTCAATATCATCAAACAAAGTCAGGGCCTTATTTATGAAAGCCTTGCGCCACCAGTGCGTCACTTATTACCCATGTTTAAAGTCATGCATGAGCTGCACATGGCAATCATAAAAAAGGGCCAAATACATATACCAATCAATTGCACCCAAAAATCGATTTTTGAATAACATGTAAGAAACACTGCGCAGAACCTAAGTACAACCACTCAATATCATCAAACAAAGTCAGGGTCTAATTTATAAAGGCCTTGCGCCACCAGTGCATCACTTATTACCCATGTTTAAAGTCATGCATCAGCTGCACATGGCAATCATAAATAAGGGCCAAATGCAAATACCAATCATTTGCACCCACAAATCGATTTTTGAATAACATGTAAGAAACACTGCGCAGAACCTAAGTACAACCACTCAATATCATCAAACAAAGTCAGGGTCTGATTTATAAAGGCCTTGCGCCACCAGTGCGTCACTTATTACCCATGTTTAAAGTCATGCATCAGCTGCACATGGCAATCATAAATAAGGGCCAAATACATATACCAATCAATTGCACCCAAAAATCGATTTTTCAATAACATGTAAGAAACACTGCGCAGAACCTATGTACAACCACTTAATATCATCAAACAAAGTCAGGGCCTGATTTATAAAGGCCTTGCGCCACCAGTGCATCACTTATTACCCATGTTTAAAGTGATGCATCAGCTGCACATGGCATTCATAACTAAGGGCCAAATGCAAATACCAATCAATTACACCCTAAAATCGATTTTTGAATAACATGTAAGAAACACTGCGCAGAACCTATGTACAACCACTCAATATCATCAAACAAAGTCAGGGCCTTATTTATGAAAGCCTTGCGCCACCAGTGCGTCACTTATTACCCATGTTTAAAGTCATGCATCTGCTGCACATGGCAATCATAAATAAGGGCCAAATACATATACCAATCAATTGCATCCAAAAATCGATTTTTGAATAACATGTAAGAAACACTGCGCAGAACCTAAGTACAACCACTCAATATCATCAAACAAAGTCAGGATCTCATTTATAAAGGCCTTGCGCCACCAGTGCATCACTTATTACCCATGTTTAAAGTGATGCATCAGCTGCACATGGCATTCATAAATAAGGGCCAAATGCAAATACCAATCAATTGCACCCAAAAATCTATTTTTGAATAACATGTAAGAAACACTGCACAGAACCTATGTACAACCACTCAATATCATCAAACAAAGTCAGGGCCTTATTTATGAAAGCCTTGCGCCACCAGTGCGTCACTTATTACCCATGTTTAAAGTCATGCATCAGCTGCACATGGCAATCATAAATAAGGGCCAAATACATATACCAATCAATTGCACCCAAAAATCGATTTTTGAATAACATGTAAGAAACACTGCGCAGAACCTAAGTACAACCACTCAATATCATCAAACAAAGTCAGGGTCTAATTTATAAAGGCCTTGCGCCACCAATACATCACTTATTACCCATGTTTAAAGTGATACATCAGCTGCACATGGCATTCATAAATAAGGGCCAAATGCAAATACCAATCAATTGCACCCAAAAATCGATTTTTGAATAACATGTAAGAAACACTGCGCAGAACCTAAGTACAACCACTCAATATCATCAAACAAAGTCAGGGTCTGATTTATAAAGGCCTTGCGCCACCAGTGCATCACTTATTACCCATGTTTAAAGTGATTCATCAGCTGCACATGGCATTCATAAATAAGGGCCAAATGCAAATACCAATCAATTGCACCCAAAAATCGATTTTTGGCTAACATGTAAGAAACACGGCGCAGAACCTAAGTACAACCACTCAATATCATCAAACAAAGTCAGGGCCTTATTTATGAAAGCCTTGCGCCACCAGTGCGTCACTTATTACCCATGTTTCAAGTCATGCATCAGCTGCACATGGCAATCATAAATAAGGGCAAAATACATATACCAATCAATTGCACCCAAAAATCGATTTTTGAATAACATGTAAGAAACACTGCGCAGAACCTAAGAACAACCACTCAATATCATCAAACAAAGTCAGGGTCTAATTTATAAAGGCCTTGCGCCACCAGTGCATCACTTATTACCCATGTTTAAAGTCATGCATCAGCTGCACATGGCAATCATAAATAAGGGCCAAATACATATACCAATCAATTGCACCCAAAAATCGATTTTTGAATAACATGTAAGAAACACTGCGCAGAACCTAAGTACAACCACTCAATATCATCAAACAAAGTCAGGGTCTGATTTATAAAGGCCTTGCGCCACCAGTGCATCACTTATTACCCATGTTTAAAGTGATTCATCAGCTGCACATGGCATTCATAAATAAGGGCCAAATGCAAATACCAATCAATTGCACCCAAAAATCGATTTTTAAATAACATGTAAGAAACACTGCGCAGAACCTAAGTACAACCACTCAATATCATCAAACAAAGTCAGGGCCTTATTTATAAAAGCCTTGCGCCACCAGTGCGTCACTTATTACCCATGTTTAAAGTCATGCATCAGCTGCACAAGGCAATCATAAATAAGGGCCAAATACATATACTAATCAATTGCATCCAAAAATCGATTTTTGAATAACATGTAAGAAACACTGCGCAGAACCTAAGTACAACCACTCAATATCATCAAACAAAGTCAGGATCTCATTTATAAAGGCCTTGCGCCACCAGTGCATCACTTATTACCCATGTTTAAAGTGATGCATCAGCTGCACATAGCATTCATAAATAAGGGCCAAATGCAAATACCAATCAATTGCACCCAAAAATCGATTTTTGAATAACATGTAAGAAACACTGCACAGAACCTATGTACAACCACTCAATATCATCAAACAAAGTCAGGGCCTTATTTATGAAAGCCTTGCGCCACCAGTGCGTCACTTATTACCCATGTTTAAAGTCATGCATCAGCTGCACATGGCAATCATAAATAAGGGCCAAATACATATACCAATCAATTGCACCCAAAAATCGATTTTTGAATAACATGTAAGAAACACTGCGCAGAACCTAAGTACAACCACTCAATATCATCAAACAAAGTCAGGGTCTAATTTATAAAGGCCTTGCGCCACCAATACATCACTTATTACCCATGTTTAGAGTGATACATCAGCTGCACATGGCATTCATAAATAAGGGCCAAATGCAAATACCAATCAATTGCACCCAAAAATCGATTTTTGAATAACATGTAAGAAACACTGCGCAGAACCTAAGTACAACCACTCAATATCATCAAACAAAGTCAGGGTCTGATTTATAAAGGCCTTGCGCCACCAGTGCATCACTTATTACCCATGTTTAAAGTGATTCATCAGCTGCACATGGCATTCATAAATAAGGGCCAAATGCAAATACCAATCAATTGCACCCAAAAATCGATTTTTGAATAACATGTAAGAAACACGGCGCAGAACCTAAGTACAACCACTCAATATCATCAAACAAAGTCAGGGCCTTATTTATGAAAGCCTTGCGCCACCAGTGCGTCACTTATTACCCATGTTTAAAGTCATGCATCAGCTGCACAAGGCAATCATAAAAAAGGGCCAAATGAAAATACCAATCAATTGCACCCAAAAATCGATTTTTGAATAACATGTAAGAAACACTGCGCAGAACCTAAGTACAACCACTCAATATCATCAAACAAAGTCAGGGTCTAATTTATAAAGGCCTTGCGCCACCAGTGCATCACTTATTACCCATGTTTAAAGTGATTCATCAGCTGCACATGGCATTCATAAATAAGGGCCAAATGCAAATACCAATCAATTGCACCCAAAAATCGATTTTTGAATAACATGTAAGAAACACTGCGCAGAACCTAAGTACAACCACTCAATATCATCAAACAAAGTCAGGGTCTGATTTATAAAGGCCTTGCGCCACCAGTGCATCACTTATTACCCATGTTTAAAGTGATTCATCAGCTGCACATGGCATTCATAAATAAGGGCCAAATGCAAATACCAATCAATTGCACCCAAAAATCGATTTTTGAATAACATGTAAGAAACACGGCGCAGAACCTAAGTACAACCACTCAATATCATCAAACAAAGTCAGGGCCTTATTTATGAAAGCCTTGCGCCACCAGTGCGTCACTTATTACCCATGTTTCAAGTCATGCATCAGCTGCACAAGGCAATCATAAAAAAGGGCCAAATGAAAATACCAATCAATTGCACCCAAAAATCGATTTTTAAATAACATGTAAGAAACACTGCGCAGAACCTAAGTACAACCACTCAATATCATCAAACAAAGTCAGGGCCTTATTTATGAAAGCCTTGCGCCACCAGTGCGTCACTTATTACCCATGTTTAAAGTCATGCATCAGCTGCACATGGCAATCATAAATAAGGGCAAAATACATATACCAATCAATTGCACCCAAAAATCGATTTTTGAATAACATGTAAGAAACACTGCGCAGAACCTAAGAACAACCACTCAATATCATCAAACAAAGTCAGGGTCTAATTTATAAAGGCCTTGCGCCACCAGTGCATCACTTATTACCCATGTTTAAAGTCATGCATCAGCTGCACATGGCAATCATAAATAAGGGCCAAATACATATACCAATCAATTGCACCCAAAAATCGATTTTTGAATAACATGTAAGAAACACTGCGCAGAACCTAAGTACAACCACTCAATATCATCAAACAAAGTCAGGGTCTGATTTATAAAGGCCTTGCGCCACCAGTGCATCACTTATTACCCATGTTTAAAGTGATTCATCAGCTGCACATGGCATTCATAAATAAGGGCCAAATGCAAATACCAATCAATTGCACCCAAAAATCGATTTTTGAATAACATGTAAGAAACACGGCGCAGAACCTAAGTACAACCACTCAATATCATCAAACAAAGTCAGGGCCTTATTTATGAAAGCCTTGCGCCACCAGTGCGTCACTTATTACCCATGTTTAAAGTCATGCATCAGCTGCACAAGGCAATCATAAAAAAGGGCCAAATAAAAATACCAATCAATTGCACCCAAAAATCGATTTTTGAATAACATGTAAGAAACACTGCGCAGAACCTAAGTACAACCACTCAATATCATCAAACAAAGTCAGGGTCTGATTTATAAAGGCCTTGCGCCACCAGTGCATCACTTATTACCCATGTTTAAAGTGATTCATCAGCTGCACATGGCATTCATAAAAAAGGGCCAAATGAAAATACCAATCAATTGCACCCAAAAATCGATTTTTAAATAACATGTAAGAAACACTGCGCAGAACCTAAGTACAACCACTCAATATCATCAAACAAAAACAGGGCCTTATTTATGAAAGCCTTGCGCCACCAGTGCGTCACTTATTACCCATGTTTAAAGTCATGCATCAGCTGCACATGGCAATCATAAAAAAGGGCAAAATACATATACCAATCAATTGCACCCAAAAATCGATTTTTGAATAACATGTAAGAAACACTGCGCAGAACCTAAGAACAACCACTCAATATCATCAAACAAAGTCAGGGTCTAATTTATAAAGGCCTTGCGCCACCAGTGCATCACTTATTACCCATGTTTAAAGTCATGCATCAGCTGCACATGGCAATCATAAATAAGGGCCAAATACATATACCAATCAATTGCACCCAAAAATCGATTTTTGAATAACATGTAAGAAACACTGCGCAGAACCTAAGTACAACCACTCAATATCATCAAACAAAGTCAGGGTCTGATTTATAAAGGCCTTGCGCCACCAGTGCATCACTTATTACCCATGTTTAAAGTGATTCATCAGCTGCACATGGCATTCATAAATAAGGGCCAAATGCAAATACCAATCAATTGCACCCAAAAATCGATTTTTAAATAACATGTAAGAAACACTGCGCAGAACCTAAGTACAACCACTCAATATCATCAAACAAAGTCAGGGCCTTATTTATGAAAGCCTTGCGCCACCAGTGCGTCACTTATTACCCATGTTTAAAGTCATGCATCAGCTGCACAAGGCAATCATAAAAAAGGGCCAAATGAAAATACCAATCAATTGCACCCAAAAATCGATTTTTGAATAACATGTAAGAAACACTGCGCAGAACCTAAGTACAACCACTCAATATCATCAAACAAAGTCAGGGCCTTATTTATGAAAGCCTTGCGCCACCAGTGCGTCACTTATTACCCATGTTTAAAGTCATGCATGAGCTGCACATGGCAATCATAAAAAAGGGCCAAATACATATACCAATCAATTGCACCCAAAAATCGATTTTTGAATAACATGTAAGAAACACTGCGCAGAACCTAAGTACAACCACTCAATATCATCAAACAAAGTCAGGGTCTAATTTATAAAGGCCTTGCGCCACCAGTGCATCACTTATTACCCATGTTTAAAGTCATGCATCAGCTGCACATGGCAATCATAAATAAGGGCCAAATGCAAATACCAATCATTTGCACCCACAAATCGATTTTTGAATAACATGTAAGAAACACTGCGCAGAACCTAAGTACAACCACTCAATATCATCAAACAAAGTCAGGGTCTGATTTATAAAGGCCTTGCGCCACCAGTGCGTCACTTATTACCCATGTTTAAAGTCATGCATCAGCTGCACATGGCAATCATAAATAAGGGCCAAATACATATACCAATCAATTGCACCCAAAAATCGATTTTTCAATAACATGTAAGAAACACTGCGCAGAACCTATGTACAACCACTCAATATCATCAAACAAAGTCAGGGCCTGATTTATAAAGGCCTTGCGCCACCAGTGCATCACTTATTACCCATGTTTAAAGTGATGCATCAGCTGCACATGGCATTCATAACTAAGGGCCAAATGCAAATACCAATCAATTACACCCTAAAATCGATTTTTGAATAACATGTAAGAAACACTGCGCAGAACCTATGTACAACCACTCAATATCATCAAACAAAGTCAGGGCCTTATTTATGAAAGCCTTGCGCCACCAGTGCGTCACTTATTACCCATGTTTAAAGTCATGCATCTGCTGCACATGGCAATCATAAATAAGGGCCAAATACATATACCAATCAATTGCATCCAAAAATCGATTTTTGAATAACATGTAAGAAACACTGCGCAGAACCTAAGTACAACCACTCAATATCATCAAACAAAGTCAGGATCTCATTTATAAAGGCCTTGCGCCACCAGTGCATCACTTATTACCCATGTTTAAAGTGATGCATCAGCTGCACATGGCATTCATAAATAAGGGCCAAATGCAAATACCAATCAATTGCACCCAAAAATCGATTTTTGAATAACATGTAAGAAACACTGCACAGAACCTATGTACAACCACTCAATATCATCAAACAAAGTCAGGGCCTTATTTATGAAAGCCTTGCGCCACCAGTGCGTCACTTATTACCCATGTTTAAAGTCATGCATCAGCTGCACATGGCAATCATAAATAAGGGCCAAATACATATACCAATCAATTGCACCCAAAAATCGATTTTTGAATAACATGTAAGAAACACTGCGCAGAACCTAAGTACAACCACTCAATATCATCAAACAAAGTCAGGGTCTAATTTATAAAGGCCTTGCGCCACCAATACATCACTTATTACCCATGTTTAAAGTGATACATCAGCTGCACATGGCATTCATAAATAAGGGCCAAATGCAAATACCAATCAATTGCACCCAAAAATCGATTTTTGAATAACATGTAAGAAACACTGCGCAGAACCTAAGTACAACCACTCAATATCATCAAACAAAGTCAGGGTCTGATTTATAAAGGCCTTGCGCCACCAGTGCATCACTTATTACCCATGTTTAAAGTGATTCATCAGCTGCACATGGCATTCATAAATAAGGGCCAAATGCAAATACCAATCAATTGCACCCAAAAATCGATTTTTGAATAACATGTAAGAAACACGGCGCAGAACCTAAGTACAACCACTCAATATCATCAAACAAAGTCAGGGCCTTATTTATGAAAGCCTTGCGCCACCAGTGCGTCACTTATTACCCATGTTTCAAGTCATGCATCAGCTGCACAAGGCAATCATAAAAAAGGGCCAAATGAAAATACCAATCAATTGCACCCAAAAATCGATTTTTAAATAACATGTAAGAAACACTGCACAGAACCTAAGTACAACCACTCAATATCATCAAACAAAGTCAGGGCCTTATTTATGAAAGCCTTGCGCCACCAGTGCGTCACTTATTACCCATGTTTAAAGTCATGCATCAGCTGCACATGGCAATCATAAATAAGGGCAAAATACATATACCAATCAATTGCACCCAAAAATCGATTTTTGAATAACATGTAAGAAACACTGCGCAGAACCTAAGAACAACCACTCAATATCATCAAACAAAGTCAGGGTCTAATTTATAAAGGCCTTGCGCCACCAGTGCATCACTTATTACCCATGTTTAAAGTCATGCATCAGCTGCACATGGCAATCATAAATAAGGGCCAAATACATATACCAATCAATTGCACCCAAAAATCGATTTTTGAATAACATGTAAGAAACACTGCGCAGAACCTAAGTACAACCACTCAATATCATCAAACAAAGTCAGGGTCTGATTTATAAAGGCCTTGCGCCACCAGTGCATCACTTATTACCCATGTTTAAAGTGATTCATCAGCTGCACATGGCATTCATAAATAAGGGCCAAATGCAAATACCAATCAATTGCACCCAAAAATCGATTTTTAAATAACATGTAAGAAACACTGCGCAGAACCTAAGTACAACCACTCAATATCATCAAACAAAGTCAGGGCCTTATTTATAAAAGCCTTGCGCCACCAGTGCGTCACTTATTACCCATGTTTAAAGTCATGCATCAGCTGCACAAGGCAATCATAAATAAGGGCCAAATACATATACCAATCAATTGCATCCAAAAATCGATTTTTGAATAACATGTAAGAAACACTGCGCAGAACCTAAGTACAACCACTCAATATCATCAAACAAAGTCAGGATCTCATTTATAAAGGCCTTGCGCCACCAGTGCATCACTTATTACCCATGTTTAAAGTGATGCATCAGCTGCACATAGCATTCATAAATAAGGGCCAAATGCAAATACCAATCAATTGCACCCAAAAATCGATTTTTGAATAACATGTAAGAAACACTGCACAGAACCTATGTACAACCACTCAATATCATCAAACAAAGTCAGGGCCTTATTTATGAAAGCCTTGCGCCACCAGTGCGTCACTTATTACCCATGTTTAAAGTCATGCATCAGCTGCACATGGCAATCATAAATAAGGGCCAAATACATATACCAATCAATTGCACCCAAAAATCGATTTTTGAATAACATGTAAGAAACACTGCGCAGAACCTAAGTACAACCACTCAATATCATCAAACAAAGTCAGGGTCTAATTTATAAAGGCCTTGCGCCACCAATACATCACTTATTACCCATGTTTAAAGTGATACATCAGCTGCACATGGCATTCATAAATAAGGGCCAAATGCAAATACCAATCAATTGCACCCAAAAATCGATTTTTGAATAACATGTAAGAAACACTGCGCAGAACCTAAGTACAACCACTCAATATCATCAAACAAAGTCAGGGTCTGATTTATAAAGGCCTTGCGCCACCAGTGCATCACTTATTACCCATGTTTAAAGTGATTCATCAGCTGCACATGGCATTCATAAATAAGGGCCAAATGCAAATACCAATCAATTGCACCCAAAAATCGATTTTTGAATAACATGTAAGAAACACGGCGCAGAACCTAAGTACAACCACTCAATATCATCAAACAAAGTCAGGGCCTTATTTATGAAAGCCTTGCGCCACCAGTGCGTCACTTATTACCCATGTTTAAAGTCATGCATCAGCTGCACAAGGCAATCATAAAAAAGGGCCAAATGAAAATACCAATCAATTGCACCCAAAAATCGATTTTTGAATAACATGTAAGAAACACTGCGCAGAACCTAAGTACAACCACTCAATATCATCAAACAAAGTCAGGGTCTAATTTATAAAGGCCTTGCGCCACCAGTGCATCACTTATTACCCATGTTTAAAGTGATTCATCAGCTGCACATGGCATTCATAAATAAGGGCCAAATGCAAATACCAATCAATTGCACCCAAAAATCGATTTTTGAATAACATGTAAGAAACACTGCGCAGAACCTAAGTACAACCACTCAATATCATCAAACAAAGTCAGGGTCTGATTTATAAAGGCCTTGCGCCACCAGTGCATCACTTATTACCCATGTTTAAAGTGATTCATCAGCTGCACATGGCATTCATAAATAAGGGCCAAATGCAAATACCAATCAATTGCACCCAAAAATCGATTTTTGAATAACATGTAAGAAACACGGCGCAGAACCTAAGTACAACCACTCAATATCATCAAACAAAGTCAGGGCCTTATTTATGAAAGCCTTGCGCCACCAGTGCGTCACTTATTACCCATGTTTCAAGTCATGCATCAGCTGCACAAGGCAATCATAAAAAAGGGCCAAATGAAAATACCAATCAATTGCACCCAAAAATCGATTTTTAAATAACATGTAAGAAACACTGCGCAGAACCTAAGTACAACCACTCAATATCATCAAACAAAGTCAGGGCCTTATTTATGAAAGCCTTGCGCCACCAGTGCGTCACTTATTACCCATGTTTAAAGTCATGCATCAGCTGCACATGGCAATCATAAATAAGGGCAAAATACATATACCAATCAATTGCACCCAAAAATCGATTTTTGAATAACATGTAAGAAACACTGCGCAGAACCTAAGAACAACCACTCAATATCATCAAACAAAGTCAGGGTCTAATTTATAAAGGCCTTGCGCCACCAGTGCATCACTTATTACCCATGTTTAAAGTCATGCATCAGCTGCACATGGCAATCATAAATAAGGGCCAAATACATATACCAATCAATTGCACCCAAAAATCGATTTTTGAATAACATGTAAGAAACACTGCGCAGAACCTAAGTACAACCACTCAATATCATCAAACAAAGTCAGGGTCTGATTTATAAAGGCCTTGCGCCACCAGTGCATCACTTATTACCCATGTTTAAAGTGATTCATCAGCTGCACATGGCATTCATAAATAAGGGCCAAATGCAAATACCAATCAATTGCACCCAAAAATCGATTTTTAAATAACATGTAAGAAACACTGCGCAGAACCTAAGTACAACCACTCAATATCATCAAACAAAGTCAGGGCCTTATTTATGAAAGCCTTGCGCCACCAGTGCGTCACTTATTACCCATGTTTAAAGTCATGCATCAGCTGCACAAGGCAATCATAAAAAAGGGCCAAATGAAAATACCAATCAATTGCACCCAAAAATCGATTTTTGAATAACATGTAAGAAACACTGCGCAGAACCTAAGTACAACCACTCAATATCATCAAACAAAGTCAGGGCCTTATTTATGAAAGCCTTGCGCCACCAGTGCGTCGCTTATTACCCATGTTTAAAGTCATGCATGAGCTGCACATGGCAATCATAAAAAAGGGCCAAATACATATACCAATCAATTGCACCCAAAAATCGATTTTTGAATAACATGTAAGAAACACTGCGCAGAACCTAAGTACAACCACTCAATATCATCAAACAAAGTCAGGGTCTAATTTATAAAGGCCTTGCGCCACCAGTGCATCACTTATTACCCATGTTTAAAGTCATGCATCAGCTGCACATGGCATTCATAAAAAAGGCCAAATAAAAATACCATTCATTTGCACCCAAAATCGATTTTTGAATAACATGTAAGAAACACTGCGCAGGACTTATATACTAACATACAATTTCACTTCTAAAACATAACTATCTGCTTCCAAATATTCTCCATAGAGCAAATAAGTCTCTATCTAAATTAAATGAATCATTACTTACCTTTACAAATGCTTTTGGAGATTGAGAACAGTGTCAGACACACACACCAATTTTTCTTTAGCAGAGCAAAAGGTGTGCTCTCAATACACTGAAACCAAGACTGGCATAGAAAATCTCTATCTTTGTACACATATGCCTTAATTCAACCAATCAAAAGTCTTCCCTCACTATTTTCAAACCAACACCCATCCCCCTCTCAGACCTTTCTATCTGTTACCATAGCAACTCCCTCCTAACTGAACTCTAAGGTTCAAAAGTTTATTTTACAATGTTGCAAATTAACTCAGCAAGGATGTTTGACCTCTCAATTCAGCAGCCTATACAGGGTATTTTTGCTTTTGGTGACTTTTTTTAAACCATTCAAATTGCTTCTTTCACACAACATAACCATGCACCCTAACTTTCGGATATCAACTATCTGAATCCACCAATCATTGCTTGTGATTCAAGAGCAGAGAAACTCCACAATTATTTTTTTGTAAACTCCTACTATTCCAACTGCCATTTCATTCCCACACTTCATCTGACTGGACCAGAACCTTCTCACATCATGTACTCTGTTTGGATTATTGGACATAGCTACATCCACTGGGCTCAAAGGTATGCAGCTAGCAGAAATTTTCATAACCTTGATTTATCAAATGTGGAAATCAAGTGGATTGGCCACAGAGGATTAAAATGTCACCAATTGATACCATTGGTGAAAACCTTTTTGCATCTGCCAGAACCTGACCTTATAATTGTGCACTGTGGTGGAAACGATCTAGGCACATTGACTGGGGTAGGTCTGGAAATGCTTTTAAAGGACACCTTTCATCAATTGATGATACTTTTTCCCCACACTGCCTTGGTATATTCCAATATATGCCAAAGACAGAAATGGAACTGGTCCAACCAATTTTGTCCACAATTTGAGAAAGCATGGAAACATGTGAATAAATCTGTTTCTGCTTACATGAGAGACTATGGAATGGGTTCAATATACAATAATAACTTGCGTTACAACATGCAAGACATCTACAGAGGAGATGGAGTGCACTTCTCAGATGAGGGGAATAGAATATTCCTCCTGAATTTAAGAATGTGTATTGGAACCTACTTGTAGGTAGCTAAATCAACCACAGAACCCCAAAGCTCTTTTCAGAGCTACCCTAACTCTGATCATTCAAAGCGTTTATTTTTTTCTAACTTTTTTCACTATTTTTCACCAAAGTACGCTTTCGGGTACGCTTAATGGTGCGCGCACCAGGCGCTACCCCCGTGGAAAATTAAAGAATTTTTTTTTTTTTTTTTTACGTTTATGAGCCTCCTAAGCCCCCCTCAGAAAACCTAGAGGGTCAAGAAGTCTCTACAGTTCCCCCTTCTATCCATTCCGAACATTGTCTACCCTCCATCTTGTGTCTCGATTGTACCGAAACACAAAATGGAGGACTCCCGTAACGCTGCCAGTGCGCGTAAAGGAGCGCGCACCGCTAAGCGCTCGATAAAAAAAGGTGGGAAAGCAATTTACAAAAAAACCACTGGAGACACTTTCATCAAATATAGAATAGGCCCTACTACATAGCAGTCCCTACCATTTGGCCAAATTTGGTGAAATTCCATTGAGACATTTAGGCTACAGGCCTGTCTAAATATCCTGAGGTAAATTACATGACAAAAACACACTTGTAATGTTAGAATTTACAACCAATTAAAAAGTATCTTTCATTTTCTACGATTATTTCCTGACGTTTGATTGGTTAAGTACAAGAATATATATAAAAGAAGAGAGGGAAACACAGCCATTTTGACTACTGCTTCCAGAAGTACACTTGAAAACAAATTTCACTGACAACTTCAACTAATTTCTCTAAGGTAACTTCTAATTATGGAAGTATATTGTACACTTTAAGTTTATTTCTGAAAAAATATTCTGTTAGTGATATGCTATCCCTCTTTAATAGTTAGAGATAGAGATAGACTTCTCTGTAAAGTTATGGATTGAGTTAGGCTTCTCTGGTATACAGTACCCTAACTCTACTAATATAGTTAATTTGTATGCAATTTTCAGAAAGAAAATGGAAGGAGAAAATCAGGCAAATGATACTTCTATCAAAGTAAAGGTGGAAAAACCAGAAGATCAAAAAAAAGAAGTTGATTTCATGGATGACTCTTTGGATGAACAGTTTATAGAATGTTTAGAAGAAATGGAATCATGTACATATAATTATGAGGACATTCCGGACAATATTATGTTAGAAATTTTATTAAATTATGAAAAAGAATCAGAGGAATAAATTTATCTTTAATAATTTCAATTGTTTCAGACAATATTCTTTTTTATATGTAATTCATAAAGTATTACCAAAAATGTTTAAAATATAAAGTGAGACTTATAGTATACTGTTCAACTATTTTTCTGTTACATAGTAAGTTTACTCATAGTTACTACCTTTCTCCCACTATATTATCTCATATGAATATTTTACACCTCATTTTCATAAGTGAGCAGGATAGACTACTCATGATCCCCTAGAAATTCTCAGGGAGTGCTTAAAAGATCTGTTTCTCCTTTCCAGACAGACTATGTTATGAATTCCATATACCACAAAAAATACAATAACAACATGCAAGATGTCTACAAAGAAGATGGTGAACATTAAATTTAAGTCTCTTCATTAGTACCTACATGTAGGTACTTACATAAAATAAAAAAATAAAAAAAAAACAATTAATAAACATACAATGTTTTAAAGTGATTATTTTTCCATAGTACCCTCCTCGATACGCTCCCCCGTGCGTGCACCAGGCGCTTCCCGCGCGAAAATCGAAAAAAAAAAAAAAGGGGGTGAGACCCCGCGGGGCCCTTTAATGGCCCCCACATCAAACCTAGGGGTACAGGGAGTGTCTACTCTGCCCCCTTATGGTCATTTCCCCCTTTGTTTTGGCCACCTCTCGTGTCTCGATCCTACCGAGACACAAGATGGCGGCCGCTCCGGACTGTTTAGAATGTTTACAGACACCCGAGAGCCAATCAGCTTTCTGCGCGCAAGTCGCGTGTCGCGCCTGGAGCGCACTCCGGTGCGCGCACCGGAGAGCGCCTATAGATATATATATTTTTTTGAACCTAAATTACTCAAAATCCACTGGAGCACATATCTTGAGACATAGCAAAGGCACATCGGGCTACCAGTCCCTACAATTTTGCCAAGTTTCGTGGAAATCCATTCAGCCGTTCGGGCTAAAAGTGAAATCGACCGCCCTATGGAAATTAACATGGGGAAAACGCGTTTTGGGACCCCCCTTTTATCTCGGCCCCCGCTTGACGAATCCCCCCCAAACTTTCAAGGAAGAACCGGAACTCGAAGAGGCCATTTTCAGGAAATTTTCAGGCAGATTCGTCAACCGGTGCCAAAGTTATTTCAAATAGAATTTTGAGATGTAACATTGAAAAAAATCCTAACTATAACTACCTTCTGGCGACCGCCAGTAGGTAATATATATATATATATATATATATATATATATATTACCTACTGGCGGTCGCCAGTAGGTAGTTATAGTTAGGATAATTTTCAATGTTAAATCTCAACATTCTATTTTGAATAACTTTGGCGCCGGTTGACGAATCTGCCTGAAATTTTCAGGAAAATGGTCTCATGGCGGTCCGGTCCTTCCCTGAAAGTTTGGGGGGGATTCGTCAAGCGGGGGCCGAGATAAAAGGGGGGTCCCAAAACGCGTTTTCCCCATGTTAATTTCCATAGGGCGGTCGATTTCACTTTTAGCCCGAACGGCTGAATGGATTTCCACCAAACTTGGCAAAATTGTAGGGACTGGTAGCCCGATGTGCCTTTGCTATGTCTCAAGATATGTGCTCCAGTGGATTTTAAGTAATTAAGGTTCAAAAAAATATATATATCTATAGCCGCGCTCCCGTGCGCGCACGGGAGTGCGCTCCAGGCGCGACACGCGACTTGCGCGCAGGAAGCTGATTGGATCTCAGTTGTCTGTAAACATTCTAAACAGTGCGGAGCGGCCGCCATCTTGTGTCTCGGTAAAATCGAGACAGAAGGGGTTTGAAAAAAAAAGGGGCAAATGACCATAAGGGGGAAGAGTAGACCCCCTCTGACCCCCTAGGTTTGATGTAGGGACTAAAATAGGGTCCTGCAGGGCATTAAAATTTTTTTTTCGTTTTGCGCGGGAATATGCGCTCTCCCGTGCGCGCACGGGAGAGCGCTCCAGGCGCGACGAGCGACTTGCGCGCAGGAAGCTGATTGGATCATAAGGGGGAAGAGTAGACCCCCTCTGACCCCCTAAATCCAGGACTATATTTATGAAGGCCTTGCGCTGTTAGTTTTGCGCTTCCTGTGCGTCAATTTTTGTGACGCACCAGCGGTGTAAAAAAATGCGCATTGTTATGCAATATTCAAAAAGTGACGCATCTATCTAGATGCGTCACTTTTTAAATATAGTGCAACGAGGTACATTTTATTACACTGCTGGTGTTATGCGTCACTTTTCTGTGCGCACTCCTTATGACGTTCCAGATGTGTCATATTTAATGTATGACGAATCATGTTGCAGATACAATATGGCGCAGAGTTTTAAAAAGTGACCCATGTACCTAGATGCGTCACTTTTTAAAAATAGCGTCAGGTATAATGTATGCAGAGGGGGTGTTCCCCCACAAAAAGCTTTGTAATAGCGACGCAGTGAAATGTTTGAGATTTCACTGCGTCACTTTTAGGATGCTGTTGCATCCTTTAAATATAGTGCAACGAGGCACATTTTATTACACTGTTGGTGTGATGCGTCACTTTTCTGTACACAGTCCTTATGACATTCCAGATGTGTCATATTTAATGTATGACGAATCATGTTGCAAGGAGTTACAGATACGTCAGTATTTCTGACATATGTGTAAACATAAAAGTGATGCGAGGCCGGCGCAAAATTTTGACGCAATAGCATCCAAAAAATGACGCAGGGAAATCTCATAGATTTCAGTACGTTGTTATTACCAAGCTTTTTGCGAGGGATTGCCCCCTCTGCATACATTATACCTGATGCAGATACAATATGGCGCAGAGTTTTAAAAAGTGACCCATGTACCTAGATGCGTCACTTTTTAAAAAATAGTGTCAGGTATAATGCATGCAGAGGGGGTGTTCCTTGCAAAAAGCTTGGTAATAATGACGCAGTGCGTCACTTTTAGGATGCAGTTGCGCCAAAATCTTGCGCCTGCTTCTCAGCAAACCTTTCACATGGTGCTTTTTCCATGTGAAAGGACACATTACTGGAGTTGCGTCACTTTTGTGACGCACTCCTGCAATGCGTTACTTTTGTGTTTAGAGATATGTCAGAAATACTGACATATCTGTAACTCCTTGCGAATTGATTAGTCATATATTAAATATGACATATGTGGAATGTCATAAGGAGTGCGTCCAGATAAGTGACGCATCGCTATTTTCACGTAGCGATGCGTCACTTTTCAGAAATGAGGCCTCCAGTTTATTCACTGTGTCATAAATTTCTTTTCTAACACTCACCTTCTTTCAGTCCTCCTACTTCACTTCCTTTCACCTCTCATACCTTTCTGTTCTTTCTTACTCATTCTCCTTTCAATTATCAATGCACTATATTTCACTTACTCTTCATTTTTTAAGATTATAGCTCTTTGATGAGAATTGGAGGTAGTTCTGAAAAGAACTTTTGGTTTTCTTCTTTTAACTGAAGAGGAACAAAAACAGGGAATAGAAACTGCTCAACAGGAGCAAAAAGAAAAGAAAAAAATTAGGGGTGGGAAGGGCAGTGATGGTTCTCTAATGCCCGAACCATGAGCAGGACACTTTGCTCCCCATAGGTGAGGAGTTGATTGCAGTATCTGCATCTGACGACCCCATGGTTGAATGCAGGTTGGATGTTTGCTACCTGCCCCTGAGATTGGTCTCTTCCAGAAGAAGTTGCTCCTCCTGTTGATGTAGAGGGAACCTCCTGTGCCAGAGCCCTGACACTTTCTCGGGCAAAATTCTGGGGGTGCCTGGTCTCCACATGGCGAATCATCGTGAAGTTGCCAAAAGAGTATTTTTTTAGGGGGTTACCCCGTGACAGGACCTTTTTGCAGATCCTGCACTCTACTTTTGGTGCATTCACCTTCTTCTGGCCTTCTGGAAACTTAAAAAATTTCCAAATGAAATGTCCCTTCACCTTTGGGGTAGGTGGCTCTTCATCAATGAAGTCATCTTCACTGCTGGATGATCTGGCAGCCATGATGAACCAAGAAAAAAGGAGCAGCAAAAAAGCAGGTCTTTCAGTCACAAAAGTGAAAGAAGAAGTGAAGGAAATGGGTGGGGATTTCATTCATTGTAAAAAAAAACTGTTAGCAACCAATGAAAAGTGTTATTTTAGGGTCACATGACCCGACGCGCTTACGCTGCGCGCTCGGGTGCACTTCCGGGTGCGTTTACGCTGCGCGATCGTAGGCGCTTCCGGGGCGCACACGTGGCGCGATCGTAGGCGCTTCCGGGGCGCACACGTGGCGCGATCGTAGGCGCTTTTGCGTGCGTTTAGGAGCCGCGCACGTAGGCGCTTCCGAGGGCACGTACGTTGTGCGCTGAAGTGACGTCATCAATCTTTAATAGAAATGCATAATCATTTTCAATATTAAAAAAAACAAATTTTATTTGTATGGTACGAAATGTTTTGCATTATTATTAACTTTTCATTCATATTTTTTTTTCACGAACGACAGTTGCGCTCTGGGTGCGCTTTCAGATGAGCTCTCGGAGAAGCTTACAGGAGAGCTTAGCTGAAAGCTTCCAGGAGCGCGCACCCAGAGCGCAAAAGAAAAAAATTATAAAAAAAATGAATACTTAAAAAAAACAGCAAATTGTAAAAAAAAAAAGGTTAGAAACTCGATATACAAAGGAATTAGCATTAAAAAAACCTATGAAATTCACTGAAAAAACCATAGGTTTCACACCAGTTATAGTTAGGAATTAGCATTTAAAAAACCTATGAAATTCACTGAAAAAACCATAGGTTTCACACCAGTTATAGTTAGCTGGAAATTTTACTGATATAAAACCATTGAAATTCCCACGTTATAGTTAGTCGGACTCACTATAACTTGCGCGTACAATGCACTGCTGATGACATCACTCATGACATCACTGATGACACCATCCTTGTGACAGAGTGACAGACCTAATTTCAGTGTAATGTAACGCTTGAAACACATATTCAAAAATAGAAACAAACATTTTCTAAAAAATGGAGATACCCAAACCAGTAACAACAACCAATTCAGTAATTCCACCATCTATATACACATCCACTCATTCACCAACAGTTCTATATAGTCACTCATACATATACTCACTCATCATATGTAGTGATACACCTACACATCCTGTTACACATCAGCAATCATCCAAAAGTTACTCACACACATACTCACACATGCAAATAAACTATTAAACATCCATTTCTTTGCATATACATTTATACACACACTGCCACCTTACTTCTAAGGAAACTTACCCATACTTACTCTCTTAAACAATCACTTATAGAAACACATACTTATTTACACAGGAACTCCTACAATCTCTCACTATATATACTATACTCACTTATATACATCAATACTCACATATACTAGATTAAAACATATGTCGTTACTAATGAAGACACTAGTGAGACAGTCATTCACTCACTAACACACACATATATACACTCATCCACCCATACAGTCCTGCACATATGCTGTCTTCAAAACACATACAAACAGTGAGTCAGTCACCAACCCCATGCAGCCACTTATACACAAAGAGAAACACTGATACAAACATTTAAATATTTAAACAATACTCGCTAATATATGTATTCACTAAGATACACATAATATGCCAGTTACCCAACCAATTTTTTTTAAAAAAACATCCATTTACACACTTATTTAAACATTTATTCTTCCATCGACCTTTACAAATACATATATAAAACAAATTTATTTTTCAGAAAGACACACATTCACTGGATGGTCTCATCAGTGATGTCATGAGTGATGTCATCAGCAGTGCATTGTACGCGCAAGTTATAGTGAGTCCGACTAACTATAACGTGGGAATTTCAATGGTTTTATATCAGTAAAATTTCCAGCTAACTATAACTGGTGTGAAACCTATGGTTTTTTCAGTGAATATATATATATATATATATATATATATATATATATATATATATATATATATATATATATATATATATATATATATATATATACATATATTCACTGAAAAAACAATAGGTTTCAGGGACATTATAGTTAGTTGGACATTTCTCTAGTACACAACCATAGAAATTCAGCCGTTATAGTTAGTTGAGCTAACAATAACTCACGTCCCTGCAATGCACTGCTGATGACACCACATATTACATCATTCATGACATGGTCATGTTCGTCTCTTTCTTCAACTTTGTCCATAAATTCCTATGCAGAAACATGTGAAAGATGTGTTCCAGTTTTTAATATATGGTTGACTGCATATGAAAGTGCAGACACATCACTCTCAAATAAAAGATAAAACAAATATGGAATACAGTGACGAAATATTGTTTCTTCTGAGTACAGTCGTAAAGTACGGTATTCTGAAGCTGGAATCTGAACCGGTCATTCATCATATCGTCCACCTTTTCCAGTAGGGAACAACTGTGGGAAATAACGAGCTTCCAAACTTTTTTCCCACACGCTCATGGGACTTCCTTTTGCTTTTTTCATCTGGAACAATTCAATAGTATCTCCT
Organism: Lissotriton vulgaris; assembly: GCF_964263255.1. Classification (NCBI taxonomy): domain Eukaryota; kingdom Metazoa; phylum Chordata; class Amphibia; order Caudata; family Salamandridae; genus Lissotriton; species Lissotriton vulgaris. The sequence goes on from NC_141691.1 coordinate 1,919,485,027, forward strand.
ATCAGTTCTTTTGAATGTAGAGGGTGTATAGTATAATATTCATGCATTTCTTCTTTTCTAGAATTCTCAAATTTTTCTATTTGTCCACTTGAAATATGTGTTTCCTCTTCTAAAGTAATTTCTTCTTCTACTACATTTACACTTCTATAGTAAATATTGTTTTGCACCAGATATAATGTAGCCTTTTGGACTTTCATGACATCTACTAACTCTTATCATATTTTCCGGTTCTCTGTGGGTACACCAATAGCAAGAATGACTACAGGTTCACGATCCTCTACACCAACAGTTTCAGCATTTTTCTTAAAATCTAAAGGTAAATACACAACTCTTCCTTTTAATCCTTATTGTAGATCTGTTGGAGGCAGCTTATCTGTTTTAGGCTCCATACGAATTATAGCCTGAAAAGGGTGCACAGAGTGTTTAAGGATCCCTCATATGCTCAGGAGGTATAGCTACTAATACTAAGTCATTATGGACAGCTCCAGCTGGTATTTTGTTTTACTTCTAATTTATTGTAACAATATTTACAAATACATTGTACAGTACCTAACTCAAGATGACCTTCCACAAACAGATACGCAGCAAATTCTTTCCATTTATCATTGTTTTCGTTTTCACTTTTTAAAACACATCTACATTCCTAATTTGAATGAGTACGTCGACAACAAATACAAACATTGTTGGGATTTCACCAGAAACTACTTTAAACGTTGTTATTTCTTTTTCAAACTTCAGATCAGTACTATCTTCCATCTCTTCTTCACACCTACACTTATCAAACTCTCACTTTCGCTACACTCCTCTTGACCAGCAAAGAAACTTAACTCTATATCATCACAAACTTTTTTTACATCCAACACTGAACCATGCAGAAGAGCTGTATATAATCCATTTAAACATAATGCAGGACTTTTCACGTAGTATAATCTTCTTACTAACTTTCGCATTTCGGAATGATGTACTGCTAACATTCTTAAATGATGAAAACGACTTAGACACACTTTCCTAGAAAGACAAGCCAGTGAATGACCTTGCAATCCTGTATTTTTTCTCACTTCGCAAGGATCCAATCCTTGTAATATCTTAATCTTCTGTTTCACAGTTTTTCTTCCATATTGTCTTAAGAAATGTAGTAAAATATCAATAGATTGTTGACGTATACTACAAATACTACTACAATCCCATGTAAACACTGGAGCCTGGGTACGTCTTCCTTGAACTTCCTCAGCTATTACTTGTTCAACATTTCTAGGAACTATCTTTTCTTTTTCAATTGGAGAGCCATCTTTCATTTCATAACAACAACCACAGGTATCAACTGCATGCAGTAATCTATTTTGTTGAACATAACTTTCTTCATTAAAAAAGGGTTTCGTACTAGAAGTATGCTTCCATTCCCTGGAAAATATTTTACAAAAAATTGTTCTATTTACAATTATTTTTCTTTACATTTGTCCTTCATACGCTGCATTATTGTATTTAAAGTCATTAATCTTTTTATAATTAAGATAAATATTTTTTTTTCTATTCAAAGGCTTTTTCAATTTCAACATTTTGTTTTAATAAACCTCTTTTCTGTGTTCTCTTTTTCTTTGCTCTTTTCTTGTTATTTTTACTCTTTCTTAATTATGCAAAATATCTGTAAAATAAGAAAAGTTTGGAAACAATTTAATATAATTAAAATATTATATATAATTATTCACATGTATAACTGTACAAATACATACAAAGACACTTGATCAATGATTTCAGCAATGGACAGTGCTATCTGCATAATTGTAGTAGTGTATGACTAGTGTGAAAGATACTAGAGCACAGCATTAACAGTACACGTCTAATTGTGTACAGCATGGTTACAACCTGTATCATTCCATGAATACATGGCTAGTGACTAAAAGAGTACAATACTACAGGGAGAGTGCCTGAGTGCATTTATAAGTGCTTAGATATTGGTGGAGTGATAAGTAGATAGTGCTATAAGGTGATTAGAAAATTGCATGGGACTGACAGCACAACTCCTAGCCTCCATAGATATTAACTGGGTATTTATAGCAGTGTACCAATAGTATGTATCTAGTTATAGGTGTGCATAGATAGTGCACAGAATATTGTAGCTGTACTTGTCTTACTAGCTAGCCAATCCCATAAGTACATAACTACTAACTAGAATGATTACACTGCTGCAAACAGAGTGGATTGTGAATTTATAAGTGCTTAGGTATTGCCGGGGTGATAGGATGAGTTGATAGTGGTGGATGGTTGATTAGAAAAGTGCATGGGACTGACAGCATGATTCCTAGACTGCATGGGTACTAACTGGGTATTTATAGGAGTGTACCAATAGTATGTAGCTAGTTAGAGGTGTGCATAGATACTGCACATAATATTATAGCTATACTTGTCTTAGTGGCTAGGGCATTCCATAAATTCATAACTACTAACTAGAATGATTACAGTGCTGTAAACAGAGTACATGGAGAATTTATAAGCTTACATATTGGCAGAGTGATAGGGGAAGTAGATAGTGCTGGATTGATGATTGGAGAAGTGCATGACCAAGACAGTAGGATTGCTAAAATACATGGCACACAGAGGGAGAGCTGTGGTCCGGCTAGCAGAGGAACAGTTGCGGTCCAAATACTATAGTGAAAAGTACGGGCCGTCACCTTGCAAAGATATAGCTATGACTGGTAATATCGGAAGAGGGAGCATGAAGGAGATTTCTCACAGACAGAACTGTGGTATATTTCCAGTGTTGGCTGGCAGAGGTACAACTGTGGGCCCGACGGCTCCCAGACGAAGAGCTGCAAGCCCAACAATGGTTTGCAGAGGGTGAGCTGCGAGCTGGTGGCTGGCTCATAGAGGAAGACCTGCGACCCGACTGATGGCTCGTAGAGGGAGAGCTGCAGCCCATGGGCTCGCAGAAAGAGAGATGCAGCCTGGCTCTCACAGGAACAGCTGCGGGCCCACTGCTATAAGAAAAGGTGAAAGCTGTCAGCTTGCAAACTATACATGTTGGAAGGTGATGGGGGTATCTCGTAGAGAGAGACCTGCGGTATATTTCCAGTAGTGGTTTGCAGAGATACAACTGGGGACCCGACGGCTCACAGATGAAGAGCTGTGAACCGACTGGTGGTTTGCAGAGGGAGAATTGCGAGCCGGCAGGCTGGTTAGTAGAGGAAGAGCTGCAAGCCCACCAATAGTTCGCAGAGAGAGATCTGGTATAGGGAGAGGTGCAGGCCGTCGCCTTGCAAACGGATAGCTGCGGGACAGTGATGTGGAGAAAGGGATCGTGAAGGGGGTATCCCGCAGACAGAGAGAGCTGCGGTATATTTGCAGTGTTGGCTTGCAGAGATACAACTCTGGGTTGGCTTGCAGAGAAAGCTGTGAGCCGAACCATGGTTTGCACAGGGGGAGCTGCGGGCCGGTGGGCTGGCTCGTAGAGGAGAGCTCCAATCACACTGACTGACTCGTACAGGAACAGCTGCGGCCCATAGGCTCAAAGAGGAAGAACTGCAGGTGGCTCGCACAGGAACAGCTGCGAGCTGACTACTATAGGGAAAGATGCGGGCGGTCGGCTTGCAAAGGCATATGGGCGGGATAGTAATGTGGAGAGAGGGAGCGTGAAGGGGGTATCTCGTAGAGAGACTGCTGTGGTATATTTCCAGTATTAGCTTGTAGAGGTACAACTGCGGACCCGACGGCTCGCAGACAAAGAGCAGCGAGCCAACCGGTGATTCGCAGAGGGAGAGTTGTGAGCCAGTGGACTGGCTTGTAGAAGAAGGGCTACTGCCAACTGGCAGGCTCGTTGAGGGAGATCTGCAGCCCGTCGGCTCAAAGAGGGAGAGCTGCAGGCTGGCTCACAGAGGAACACCTGCGGGCCGACTACTATAGAGAGAGGTGAGGACCCTTCACTTGTAAAGAGATAGGTACGGGACAGTGATGTGGGGAGAGGGAGAGTGAAGGAGGTGTCTCATAGAGAGAGAGAGAGATGCAGTATATTTCCAGTGTTGGCTTGCAGAGGTACAACGGCGGGCCACAGGACTTGCAGAGGGAGAGCTTATTCCTAAAACCATGTAATCTTTCAAACATATGTTACGTCACATTTGTACCTATGGAACTGATTACGACCTTCTCTTTACACTACAGATCCCACGAATCTGCCAATAAAATTATGAGCACTATTTTCATACTAGATAAAGCTCTATTACTTAATTTTTACAAACAATACTGTTGGGTGCACAACATGGGTGTGGAAGATAAGGAGAGTAAACAGAGGTGTAATTCCTAAACTTTTATTGTACCATTCCTTTAATATACATATATTCAGGGCTTTAAGTGGGTTGAAAAAAATGGCCGGTGTCTGAAAGGGGTAGCAGTGTTCAGCACCCGTAAGACCCGGTCCACTCAAAGGCCTGCATGTATTCAGCACAGAGACACAACCTAACAATTTTCATCACTTATAATCACAGTTAGTTTACTAGTGTGAAAAAAACGTACAGAAAATTTACTAAGAACATTTTTTTTTCTTTTTTATCTCTCACACATTTATAAAATATCTCTTGAAAGAAACGCCCCTCTCCACCTTTATTTCGTAAGAACGAGCAATAAATAATCCCCTTAGCAGCATCTAGTCACTAACTACTAACACTGTGTAGTGAACCCAATTGTAAAGCACAAACTCTGCTTAGATTATATCTCAAAGTATCATCAAATGATTCTAACCATGCATACATACAGAAAGCAAAGTGCACGTTTACTTTGTCCATTTACTCTCCATGCAACTTGTGCACATTCTGAAAAGGTTCGCAGTATAACACCTGTCTTCACTTATATTCAAATGTACCTCACAGTGTAAAATATGACATCACAACCAATGCATATGTAATATTTCCAACACAACATGCAGTTTTATACCACTGAAACTGATTGCAACATTCTCTATATAGTACAAACCCTACCATTATGGCAATAAACTTAGAAGTGCTATTTTTATAATAGGAAGAGCTGTATTAGGTTATTTTTATAAACAGTTCCTCTGGGGGCACAAAATGGTGGTGGGAGATGGAAAGACTAAATAAAGGTGTAATTCCCAAAATTTTCATGTATCATCCCTTTACTATACATATATTAATAGCTTTAAGTGGAACGAAAAATTTGGCAACTGTCTTAAATGAGCTCAGTAGCGACCAGAACCGGACCACTTGAAAGCCTGCATATATTCAGCAAAAAACACACACTCTGACAATTACATTCACTAATATTCACATTGGCTTTAGCACTGTGAACAAAATCGTACTAAAAATATACACAGAACATTTTCATTTATTTTTTATCTCTCACATATTTACAACAAATGTCATCTGAAGAAACGCTCCCCAACAAATTCCATTTGGTAACAATACCAAAATCCAAAGCCTCCCAGTAACACACCAGTTTTCACTGATATTGAAATCTACCTCTCAGTATAAAAAATGAGACGACAAATTGTCCACATAACATTTCTGTTTTTTGTTCCATCTCTGTTAAGTTAATAACACATGAATTTTCTACTCTTACCCCTTCCCCATTCTTTCCACACGAAGCATAATTTACCTTATGTTTGTAGTTGGTATGCAGATTCCAAATGTCACAAACGCATGTAATTCTTTGTTTGTCAAACAGTACATGTAATGCACCACTGTCATCAAGAATGGAACCGGTAATGGCACAATTTCCCTGTTGCTCCACACTGTTGCTCCACACATAAATACATGTAAAAAACAAATCAGAATAGTTCCTTGATTTTTTCAAATTGCAAACTTCTCTCTATTGGTTGTTTTTGAACTTACCATATAAACAGGTTTTTTTTAAATTGAAGAAAACATACGGATGAGAAGTTGAATGTATTCTATCAACACACTTTCTGGAATATTCTACGGCACCTGCAGGTTTAAGTTTTTCCTTTTTTTAAACCTAATAATATTTTTTTGCAACATTTTCTCAAACATTTTATGCACCTGCAGGTTAAAAGTTCACCATTGTTTTAAGTTCGAACAGTGCCTTTCAAATGCAAGTAGCAGGTGTGGTTGAACTGAGCAAATGTTATCCTATCATATGTACTCCACGTTGAAACTGCTTTTTATTAACCATTGACAAAGATGCTTTTAGACAAACTAATATGCACCCTACTTTTTAGTAAACAATGCTTTTCATCTCCCAATCAGTTATTGTTTTGTATGAGAAAAAAAGTAGTCCACATCTTTAAACATATCTCTTATTTTATGAACGGACGGCATGAGCTACAGACATCTATCCATATCTTCCAGCTACACCTTCAAAATGCTAGTGTGGATTGTAGGAGGTAGCTATGTTTTCTGGTGCAAGAGGTATGCAGAACAGAGACGTATTGACTTAGACCTAGGCTTGCAAAATGTGGACATTAAATGGTTTGGACAGAGATGATTGAAGTGGCACCAATTGCTCCCTTTGGTTAAAACCTGTTTGCATCTCCAATACCCTGACCTCATGATTGTGCACTGTGGTGGTAATGACCTAGGCACATTGACTGGGGTAGGTTTGAATATGCTGATGAAGGACACCTTTAGACAATTGATGTTGCTTTTGCCTCAAACTGTCTTTGACTATTCCAATATATGCCAAAGATAGAAGTAGAATTGGTCAAACCAATTTTGTCCTCAGATTAAAAAATCTAGGAAAAATATCAACAAAGCTGTGTCTGCATACCTCAGAGACCGTAGAATTGGATCGATCTACAACAACAACATACATTTTGTTATGGCTGATATCTACAGAAGTGATGGAGTTTATTTCACAGATCAGGAAAATTGAGTTTTTCTGAATAACTTGAAGCTATGAATCAGCATGTATATGTAGCTCCACCTAATAACCACAACGCCTCTTTTTAGAGCCGCCTTATATTCCCAATATTGGTTGGCAGAATGACAGCTGTGATCTGGCTAGCACAGGGAGACCGGCGGGCCCTCGGGCAGGCTTGCAGAGGGACAGCTGCGGCCCGTGGGCTCGGCTCGCACAGAGAGAGCTATGGACCGTCAGCTCGCAAACGCAGACCTGTGAGCCAACGGACTGGTAGTGTTTTATGCTATAGATAGTGGAGTGGTGTTTGGGTAGTGTAGGGGATCGAGCTGGGGGTAGATTTAGGGTTTACAGCAGTGCAGTGGTGTTTCTGTAGTGTAGGGGGTCATGCTGTGGCTAGTGTTTTAGGGTTTTCGGGTGGTGCAGTGGTGTTTGGGTAGTCTAGGGGGTCGTGATGGCAGTAGTAGTTTAGTGTTTAGTTAGGTAGTGCGGTGGTGTTTGGGTAGTGTAGAGGGTCGTACCAACAGACTGAATCACAGATCTCCGAGCCAACGGACTGGCTTCTAAAGGCATAGCCGCGCCCTAGTGATGTGGGTAGAGGCAGCGTGAAAGGGGTATCTCACACAGACACAGATGCCAGTGTTGCCTCGCAGAGGTAAAACTACAGACCCGATGGTTTCTACACAGAGAGATTCGAGCTGAGGACAAAGTCACGAAATGCCTGACAACACTTCCTAGTTTCAACCGTTTACAGCCAATGAGCCGCAAGCTTTTGCTCGTAACCTCTCAGATGTCAGAATTCTCAAATATCGATATCTGTAAAATTTGATATTTCTCAAAGACTACATTTCAACAGAAGCACACTTTCCGGACCAAGACCTTTTTCCCTGCCAAATTTGGCGTAATTCCATTTAGCAGTTTGACCTGTAGCCTTGTCTAAAGTTTCCTATGGAAAATGCATGGAGAAAACACATTTTGGGTCTCCCCTTTTTTCTAAGCCCCCCCCTTTACCAATCACCCCTAAACTTTCAAGATAAGAGCTGATCACAAAAGAGAAACTTTTTGGAAAATGTCTTAAAGAATCATCAAACGACACCACAGTTATAAGCAGATGGGGGGCTCCAGGAGGGGGCCACGCAATCCCCAACATGAGTAAAACCCAGGGACTGCGGGGACTCCAGCGGGCCCCGGCAGCCCCAGCGAGCCCCTGCTATTATTTTTTAAGAAATGCCCCAGGGACCTAGCTCACCCCGGGGTCTCATTAAAATAAAACACAGGAACCAGTGACCCCAGTACGAATTGCGCTGATTTTTTGTATTTTTAAAAAATGTTTTTTTTTGCCCTGGGGTCCTTCTGGGACCCCATGAGCAGGCCTAGGGGGTCAAGGTGTTTCTACCCTGCCCCCTCTCTTGTTTTCTACATTTGTTACTCTATTTTCTAGCGACTCACTTCTACCGAGCCACAAGATGGCTGCCAACACTTCCTGGTTTGCAGTGTTGGCAGCCAATCACAGTGAAGCTCGCACACAGGACTTAAGCTCCGCCCAGATATCAAAACTTTTTTTTCTAATTTCTCAGCAAGTACTGAATGGATTTACACCATTTAAAAAAAAGTCATTTTTTGACCCAAGCTCTACCCTTTTGCCAAATTTGGGGTAATTTTGTTCAGTAGTTTTGGCTGTAGCCTTGCACAAAGTTTCTTATGGAAAATTGATTTTTGACTCTTATTTTTTGAATTTCTCAAAAAATACTGCACGGATTTACACCATTTAAAAAAAACGTCTCTTTCTGAGCCAAGCTCTACCTTGCTGACAAATTTGGGGTTATTCCGTTCAGCAGTTTGGGTTGTAGCTCGTCGCAAAATTTCCTAGGGAAATGAACATGGGGTAAAACGCGTTTTGGGACCCCTCTTTTTTCTCAGCCCCGCTTGACGAATCACCCCCACACTTTCAGGCTAGGAGCTGACCTGGATAGACTTTTTTTTGGGAGAATTTCGCAAAGATTCGTCAAATGATGCCAAAGTTATTAGCAAATCAAAAAAATGTTTTTCTTATGGAAACTAGGTTGTAACTATAACTACCTACTGGCGACCGCCAGTAGGTAATATGTATAATTCCAATCCTGGCAACATCCATTAACAGGCACCGACTCCGTGAGAATTTGATATAGAAAGTTTTTATTCCAACAAGAATCCAGACGCGTTTCGACGGCGAACCGCCTTGACCGGCTCAATGAGAATGTACATAGGGACAATAGATATTGTGCAGATTAGAGTCAGAATATATTATTAATCATGATTCGTGTATGGCCATTGGTGTTGATATGACATAAGTACACTTACGAATACCCCTGAGCCAATATACAATAGATCTATGATGATTTTTTTGTTGTATTTGTCAATCTATTGGGCATGTGTCTTTTATGATTCGTTTTTAAATATTTTTTTTTTCAGGTCCATGAACAATACAATGCTATGAAAAAATTCTTAAAACAGCATTGACGACAGAGTCGGATTTTTATTTCACATGTTCATTAGATCCTTTGGTAATATTTACATTTATGGCCGTAATTTGATATGTGGTACAGAAACAATAAATTGCCTACTGGGGCTATGTAGCATGAAGTTTGAAGTTTATTGATTTGTATAGTGCTGAATCACCCATGAGGGTATCTCGGCGCTTAGGACGGTGAGGAACGTCATAGACAAGGGGAAGATTAGAAGAGGTGGGTTTTTAGCATGTTTCTGAATTGGGCCAAATTTAGTCCAGAATGTAGATGAGAAGGTAAGTTATTCCAAAATAGAGGGTCAAGATAGGAAAATGCCTTGCCACCGCTACGTGCCTTTTTAACCACATCGCTGCTGTGGTTATTTTTCCCCTGTGCTGGAAATTGCACTTTGGCCCTATTTATGACGAGCTCAGCTCATCATCAGCACAGCTCAACTGTGCCTCATGACGAGCTGAGCTCGTCATGAGCATGGAAGGGGTTAACTTGGGGGATAATGAGCAGATGCTCAGCGCTGGACCTCAGAGTTTGTGCAGGGGTGTTGGAAGAGAGCTTGTTAGAGAGATAGGAAGGGCCCTGCCCATTGCAAGCTTTATGAATAACACATCCTATTTTAAATTGTACCCTTTTCCTTATAGGGAACCAGTGAAGTTGGTTCAGGAGTGGTGCTGAGGGTGTTCTCGCAGGGGTATTGACAGTGAGTCAGGCCGCTGTATTCTGCACCACCTGCAATTTGTTAATGGCAGTTTCATTGGCTGAGAATAGTAAGGCATTACCGTAGTCGAGTCAACTAAGTACCAAGGCCTGCATCAATGTTTTCTTGGTGGTGGAGGTTAGAAGGGGAAAGATCCTTCGCAGGAGGCCTAAAATGTAGAAGCAAGAGCCTGCAGTAGTGTTGGCGTGGGTGTTGTGGGTGAGTCTGTGATCGATCCTGACACCTAAGTTCTCGACCAATTTTTTGGGGATAGGGGCAGTACCCAGCTCTTCCGGCCACCAGGTAGGCGACCAATAAGTAGTAGCTCCTCCAAACAACATGATTTCAGATTTGCCAGCATTTAGTTGTAAAATGTTATTACGATTGATTTCATGCCTTCCGAGAACCTAAGTTCGATGTCAGGTGTGCATTTATCAAATGTGAGTAGAAGCTGAGTGTCGTCAGCGTATGAAATGGGAGTAAATCCCAAGGATCTCATGAGTCTGGCCAGAGGGGTGACATAAATGTTAAAGAGGGTCGGGCTCAGGCAGGAGCCCTGGGGGGCTCCCTTGCTGACCCTGGTAGTGTCGGATGTAAAAGATCCCATGGTGACAGTCTGGGTTCTATCTGTTAAAAAGTCAGTGACCCATTTCAGTGCTAGCCCCCGAATGCCATTGTCTTGAATTCTGTCCAAAAGAATGGGGTGGGAAACAGTATCAAACGCTGCTGACAAGTCAAGCAGCACCAAAAGCGCTGCCTGACCTTTGTCAGCAGCCATGTGAATGTTGTCAGTAACCTCTATAAGAGCAGATTTGGTGCTATGTTTAGCCCGAAAACCTGATTGAGAGGCATACAGAAGTTGGTAGGTCTCCAAATAATCTGCCAGGTGTCTGTTAATGTGTTTCTCAATAAGCTTGGACTGTAGGGGTAGAAGAGATATGGGGCAGTAGTTGCTGATTTCAGTGCTGGGGATCTTGGGGTCCTTGCATATAGGTTTGATTTGGGCATCTTTCCAAGCAGTGGCGAGGTGACCCTCGCTGAGGGAACTGTTCAGGATTGAGCAGATGGGGGGGCCAGTTGCTCGGAAAATTTGGCAGAAATCCTGGCAGGGATGATATCCATAGGTGAGCCTGATTTCATATTTCCGAGGAGGGACGTGACTTCCAACTGCTGGAGTAGAGGGAAGGGGTGAAGTTGGGCGGATGTGGTGGTGTATCAGGAGGGTTAACTGTGGAGGGAGAGGCAGTGGTGAAGCATGTATAATTAGTGCTGAAAATATTTACACTATGTACACTTGTGGTATTATATTGACTTCAGATTTGTATCCAATTTGTCCTCTTAGGGAGAATCAGCGCTGCAAACACTGTGCATGTAAAAGAAAGCTGGACATTGTTGAAAGCATACAAATTAGAAAATGTTGGTGATACATATTACACGTGGTTTATGTGTTGCAGTGACATTGGATGAAAAAAGGCTTATGAAATATTGTATTAACATTTTTTCTTAAAATACATTGATGTAAACACACATTAAGGCAAAATCAATGAACTCAATGTATCATCTGTATCCTAACAAGATGGCGTTCATGTGGGCTTTATAGCAACATTTTGTTATAGTCCTTTCTTGTTTTCCGTGCACATTTTTTATTTAATGTGTCTGTAAAATGGGTGTGAGGCACTGTTTGTATTTGTGAGCAAAGCATGCAGATGCCAAAAGACGTTGATGCCTACTGCCATGTAATAAAAAATCCACTGCATTCACCATTCTTGAGTGGTCAACTTATTCTTTTGTGGAATGACATTGTGAGGAACTTCCCCCAGTCCTAGCAGGGGTACCTGGTAGGACAGAAGTAGGACAGAGACTGGCAACTTTTCAACAGAGAAAACACAATTCAGAATGAAGATATGTATATTATACCACTGTGTAGTTATAGTTAGGTCAGAGTTTCCATAGAAAGAGTTTTTTGTTATTTTGCTAATAACTTTTGTTGCACGGTCTGACAAACCTACATGAAATGTATAAAAAAAAAAGTTCATCCACTTCCACATCTCATGGTGAAGCAGAGGGCAAAAAATGAGGGCTCTCAAAATTTTGATTTCTAATGTTAATTTTCATAGTAAATTTTTAGAAATAATACAGAAAAAAGCAGAACATAATTACACTAAATAGAGCAGAAAGTTCGAACTTTACTCAGAAAGTGTGTTTTTTGCAATGTTCTGTAAATCCTTAGCAGTTTTCAAGAAATTCTTATTTGATGAATGGTTTTGGGTGCTCATTAAGGGGTTACAAAATATAGTTATATCTGGAATGGTGATGTCGAGATATGCTCTGAGTGGCCCTTTAAAAGGGACTAATCGAATCCGTTTGGCTGGCCACTACATTAACAATATGCTGTGGCAGCCAGTGCATGACTCAAGGACATAGTCCATGCATTCTGAAAATTAAATATTAAAAATACATAAGAGGAGGGGAGAGCACATCCTGACCCCAAGAGACATTTGGGGAAGCTTGAATGATTGGCCAGAACATGGACAACATGTTGTGGCAGCTATTACAGGACTTGGGGTCATGGTCCCTATTGAAATACATTGTAGTGAATGGCAGGTCTTGAGGGCCACAAAATGGAACCCAAATAAAGATTAAAACAGATTTGAGTCACAAAATAAATCATTTGTTAGTGGCACAATACTTATTTTTTGAGGAATCGTGGTATATTCTAAGGTGCTGAGCTGTGATGACCAGTACATGATAGAAAACAGTTTTCTCCAATGATTTCCATTTAGAGATTGCAGAAGGTATTCCTGAAGCTAAAATCAGAGCACGTTTTCTAAAAATTCACACTGCCCTCCCCAGCCATGGGAGAATAAAGTCTGACATTCTAAGGAAAAACATGTACTGCTAAAAAGATACATGAGCCTGTGAATTGATTCCCCATTATTGTACTGTAACTCCAAGAGTGTTCTAATGACAGCTATGGGGCTAACTTTCTGTGTTTATGATAGAAGTGTAGCACACCTTAAGCAATCTTGATGGATTCAAAACTGTACATTTTTAAGTATTTCATTTGGAAATGAACAAAACTAGGGTTTTGTTTTATCATAGCAATTAAGATTAGTTTTCTAGCATTCTAAAATGTGAATACATTTTTTATGAGTTGTCAAATGTATTTCTCATTCATTCCAGTATTATATTCTGGCAGGCAGAGTAAACATGTACATTCAACACCAACAGCAGTCTGTCAGTAGACTCCCCAGTGTGCTACTACAGCTTCTCAGAGTGCTCTCGTAAACAACTAGCGTGCTAAGATTTGTATTTAAGACAAAATGGGGCACATCTGAAGCTATCTTGATGGAATTAAAGCTGTAAAATATAAGGCATTTTCTTAGAAAAGGCAGCACAACGGACAGCAGAGGGCAGGGGGAAGGGTGCAGGGGCACACACTTGGACAGCAGAGTTCAGGGGGGAGGGACGGGGCTGAAAACTGACCAGGGAAGGTAGGCTGGCATGGATAGGGGCAGCACAATAAACCAAGGAGGGCAGGAGGAAAGAGGCAGGGGCATATGAAGAGCAGGGGGTATGAGGTATTGGGTAGGCGCAGCAACCTGAATATGGAGACAAACCAGCATATGCAGGTGCAGCAGCATATCAAAAAGAAGGCAGGTGCACACAGATGGAGAATGGAGGACAGGTGGAATAGAAGTGAGGGAATGGGAAGCAAGCTGACTACAGAAGGGCAGCAGGCTGGCAATGGATAGTAGGAGGGAGATGGCAGGGGCAGTAAGCTGACCATACACAGCAGGCCAGCATGGGCAGGCGCAGAGCAACAGACCACGAGGGAGGTTGGTCATGGACAGGAGCACTTACATAAAGAACTGAAGGCTGAGGAAGGGAGCAGGTACAGCAAGACCATGGAGGGGAGGCCAGCCTGGAAAAGGGCTGGGACAGCAAGGTGAAACCAGAGAGCATTTGTGTGGGGGAAGTGGCAGGCAGCATGAGAATGGGGAATGGAGGTAATGGGAGTAGAGGGCAGCAAGTTGGACCATAGAGGTCAGGTCAGAGGTGTTATGGGCACGCACACAGAGAAAGCAGGGAAGGCAGGAGGGGGGCAGGGGCATGAAACTGACCACGCAGGGCAAGACAGCACAGGCTGGTGCAGCAGGCTGTCCATGAATGGCAGATAAAAGGGATACCGGGGCACAAAGACAGAGAATGGAGGACAAGCAGGATAGGGAAGGGCCACAAGCTAACTATGGAGGGTGGGTTGCTGGGGGTTGGCTACCCACAGGGGAGCATGAGTGTACCCCAGCTGTGAATTACTGAAAGATAAAGATATGTTATGCTTAAGTATTGTAATATGACCTTCCCTTTCAGTAAAAAACATAAAACCCAGGAATTCATTGAATAAACACTAATGTTACAGTGACGTTATAGTAAGGTGTTATAATTAGTTAAAAACGAACATTTATAAACTAAAAAACACTGATCTTCATCAGTTATAGTTCCATAAATTAGGTATAACTTGAATCCCCAGCATGCACTGCTTACAACCTTACATGTTACATTACTCATAGGATTTTAAATGGCATCATTAATGACATCATTGATGCCATCACTTATGACATCAACAAATGAATGTGATAGTTTTCCATACACTTTTCATAGTGAAATTCATTTAGTGAGATACATATGGATTTAATTTCCCATAACGTCTGTAGTGATAAAGGGTGTAACCTTTTGCAACATGCAGAACATGAAGCACAGCTGTGAAATCACCCACATTTAGTAGATATTATTCTCTTTTATAACTAACATTGAGGTGTGTCAGTAATTGCTCTTTAGACAATAATGCAATCAGTAATTTATTAAACCTTGAATATCATTCAAAAGAGTGTTTGATGAATATTTTGCTTAATAAGACGTACCTGTAAAATACCTCATCAGATATGGAATGTTAAGTCAACTGCTTCACATTTATGCATTAGCCAATAATAACGAAAGGCCAAGCGGGTCCTACATTCTTAGGACAACGCTTACTGTCATACTGCAACTTGAACTACGTGTGAGTCACCCATTGTCAGAACCATTCAGAGCACCCCTGTTCAAATGTGCTCTATCTGCTCTGTGTATTTGAAGGACAAATTGCATGGGAGGTTAGGTCCATGTTTTTCCCGCTTTCCCAAAAAGAAAAGACGATCCAAGATGGCTGCCGCGGGTCAGAGATCTAGTTTCTCTGGGCAGAAGAGCAATAGGGAACATCCAGGGGAGGCGCCGGCAGAAGTGCGCACTTCACCTGAAGCCTTGGACGAAGAAGATTCGGCGGATGGAGCGGCGCGAAGTTTAGTCAGGGAACTGCGGCGTGCTAAATTTCGTCACGCTTCAACTTCAGCAGTGTCTTGGGAATATGAAGTAGCGCAGGAAAGTATTATCAGTAAGCTTTTGTTTCCGAGGTTGTAGTGGGTTTTGGGAGCCGCAGTAGCTCGTGTTAGTTATTTGAGCTTACAAGTTTGTGAGGGAGCAAGAGTTCAATATTTGTAGAACTATAGTCACAGACAGTTATTCTGGCATTATCAATTAGCGTGTGCATGCAGAGTGCTACTATAACTCCGAGATTTTTTGTTACCAGAACGAAACTGGTAACATTGTTGCAACAACATTTTTTCCTCTTCTTAATAGAAGAAAGAACCTTCGTTTTTTTAATGCTTTTGACCTACTAGTTGTAGGAGAGCAAATGTAGTTATTGTTTTGGGTATCTTTACCTCACATCATTGAGTACATTAGAATAAGTACAAGAGTAGTTACTATCAGTCAATATTTACATAGGAAGAAGTAGACCCAGAGTGGTAGTGGTAGCTAGGAGTCTCCTGTGCACCTTGTAGGTAAGACCCAGCAATTGAGAGTCCAAATGTAGTTCATGAAAGAAAATAGATAAAGGTTAACCACTAGATGTAATTGTAGTTACAGACAAGGCAGTTAATACATAACACAGAAGAGAGAAGAATGGCACATGTCCCCAAGGACTTGGGTAGGTGCTAAGCATATTAACCAAAGTCAAGTCTATTTGAGATATATTTGAAAGCTGCTTAATAAAGATTATTTTTCAGTTTCAAAAGAAAATGCCAGCTGGTCCTGAACTAGGAGGCAGCAAGAGCAGAATAGAAGACCTAGAACGGAACCAGAAATCCTGAAGTGGCAGTCTCTTCTCTGTCCCATCCCCTTTCCCCCCTGTGGGTTCCTTAGCAAGCTGAGTGTTAAAACACGAGCTGCTGGGAAGCTATAGTGGGGCACTGGGAACTATCGTCTTTCTGCTCCCGTGCAGCTGAAGATTCCAAGGCCTTCTGACACCCATACATTATTCTTCAACAATGTTTAATGTCTCAAAATTTTCACTGAACTTATGGACATAAATATCTGCAACCTACAAATATTCAGTTTACGCAATAATTATCAACACCTCTACATGACCTTTCTTTAAAATTAGCATATGCACAGAACTCAACATGTGAATAACATATTGTAGGGATATGATATTGTTTTTTGCACATATTTTGGCAACAGGACTTGGATTTAAACCTCAGTCAATTTGTAATATATGTCTGCAACCCACACTAGTTGCACTCAGTCTTGTTAAAGTGAACTACAGTGTAGTGGTTTGTATCACATGGTTTTCTCAGTTGTGGAATGTTCACACCTCGTGGGGACTTGCATGTGTGCATTCCACACAGAACTTGGAACGCAGATTGGAATATGTTTGAAGGTTGGTTTTGAGTTGATGCCTCTTGATTGCTGATTGTTGATATCCCTGTTGCTAATAAAGTTAATTTACTGATGCCTACCTGTCTTTGCTGCATCTTCATCACTACATTTATGGTGGTGATGAGCGACAGTGGACTGCAAGACCCACGGATACTTATTAAAAAAGGAACTCTGAAATTTGCCTTCTTCACACAGACTTAACGCCTGCTTCATGAAGCTACAGCTGATGCAGCAACTCATCGCTTAGCTTAATGCTGGTTGGTTTCTCACAGACGCACAGTGGGAGGTATTGTCTGCGCACAGCATCTTTGCCCTCCTGAAGCAGCAGTTCAGCATACGTTGGGTTCAAGCCGGGGGGGGGGGCATTTCAGAAGCAAATCTGCGCCACGCTTTGCTCTATCTTCAAGTCAGGCGCTGGGAAGACTATATACAGGCATGTGACATGGTAACGCTGCGCTCTTCTCTAACACATTACGCACGTACCGTAAGCAGCATCACGGCCATTTTGGATTGGCCGAATTTGCATATTCTTGTGTCTGTGTGTCAAGCAGTTATCCTAAAGGATGCATTCAGCGGTGACACAAACACCTTGCATGTCAGCTCGCAATTCAGCTGTATTTAGTGCTTTAATCCACACAAGATTGGCACAAGTTTTGGTGATGCGCACACCTTGCGCATTGGCTTGATATTCATCTTCAGTTTGCGTTTTGACCGGATTTAGTGCCTTCATCCACACAAGTCTGCCACAAGTATCTGGTTGATGTATTACCACCTTTTACAAGTTAACACTAAAATTGTCACACTTTTAGTGTCAGTGTGCAATTTTGTTGCATGTTGTATACAGATATTATTTCTCTATTTTAGTGACACGCACACCTTGTGTCATTTGTAATTTGCATAAGTGGTTTTACATCAAACCTAATATATGCACCTACCGTGACACGCACACCAGTCATTTGTCTTTGAGCTGCTTTTTTTCATTTTTGCTTTCTTGAATGGTGATACACACCCTGTGTGTCACTGATTGGTCTGTCTAACTTTGGTCCATTGTTATTCAATTAACCCAACGGTGACAAGCACACCTAGCGTGCCCTCCCTTTAACTACGCCTTTGAAGACATTTTTAGGCTCATCTCAAGGGTTGACTGGTGTTTTGTTAACCAATCTAATATCAACCGAGTCTGTTTTTCTATTCAACTAACATGCAGAGTGTTTCTCCTCCACCTTGGTATGAAGCTTTTGTGATGTAATTAGGAGCAATTGGAGCATCTCGTTGTAGAGCAGAAAGAAAAAAAGGACTCCTTCTTCACTCCCTAGGTTTTGAAGGAAGTTCAGTGTTCAAGAATTTGCCACCTTTAGTATGAGGAAAAGAGGAGGAAGACATTGATGAATATGTTGAGGTAGTTAAGAAATTGGAGGTGCGTTTTGATGTACAGCCCAGTTTGGTGGTCATTCAACATAAGTTTTTTAAAAGGGTGCAGAGATCTGATAAGATGTTGATGCTTTTGTGTCAGCTCTGTGTTAATTGAGTGCTGAGAGACAGTTCAAATTTTCCACAGAATAATTGGTCAGGGACCAGTACATTTGAAATGTTCAGATAGAACTATACAACAGAAGTTATTATCTATGGGTAATCCATCTCTCGAGGACACTATCATAATGCGAAGAGCATTGAGCTATCATAAGCTTCAATAAAAGAGTTAGAGGACAAGTCTAGAGAACTAGTGGGGGGCTGTAAGACCAAACGTTTTAAAAAACAATGTTGTTCCATGATCAAAAAGTTAATGTTTCAAACAAAACAACATGTGTTTTTGCTGTGGTATCCTCTCACATGTCAAAGGAGGTAGAGGGTGCCCGGACAAGAGAGTTAGTTGCAGGTCCGGTGGGAAGCTAGGACACTTTGCCAAATTTTGTCAAAGTAGTAAGAGGGGTAGTTTTTCTCCTCAGATTGAAAAACCGATCAACAACCTTTCTGTCGCAAATTTATCTGATGCGGAATATATGGATTCTGACAATTATTGTAGCATTCAGGATGAGTTAAGAGATATGGTTATGGTTGTTGGCAAGAAGGCTGTTCTTGTGGGAGACACCTCTGAATGTGTTGATTCTTATGTTAAGATTGGCGTGGGAGACCAAAAAGTTTGTATGCTTGTAGATTGAGGTGCTAGAATAACCATGATCACCCAGGAAAAGTTTCTTGAGGTGTGGGGGTGTTGCACTTTGGAACCTCCTGACAGGTCGCCTGTATCATATGAGGGGCGAAGAATAGAGTTGGCAGGTTACTTTGAGGACATTCTTGAATTTAAATGTAGGAAGATACTCAGCAACATGTATGTGGCAATCAAGGGTTTGTCTATTCTTAGGTGGTTCCATCAAGGTCTCTTTCAAATGGTTCTTAGGCCTGGCACAAGGGAACAGGTCTCTATTCTCTCTTCCAATGACTATTCTGAAAATATTTTCCTACGTTTTCCATCCATTTTTGGGATGGGGTTTGGACAGATCAAGGGTTTTACTCATCTTATTAGTGTTAAGGATGATGCCATTCCTGTCACGCACGGACTCAGAAGTGTTCCTTTTAGTGTCAGGGACAGCTTGAGCAAGAGCTTAATGATTTGTGTGATAAAGACATTATTGAGCCTTTTATTATTATATCTGAATTTATATGGTGCGACAGCTACCCAGAGGTTTCCCGGCGTCTACAGACCCACAAAGGAGAAATGAGAGCAGCGATTCCAAGCTAGAGGTTGAATAACCACATTTTTATTTTTTATAAACCATTTTTTATTGAAAAAATAACAAACATACATCAGCAAAGCATCACAAATCAAAGGGAGCATCACAATCTGTATCATCGGTACAGCAAGAGAGTTCACAGAAACATTTAAACACCTAAATGGAACGTCTAGGGTGTCAGGGGTCACCCACCTCAGGGGCCAAAGGAGGCTGACATATTTCTCCACGGTAGGAATTTCAAGGGCCCCACACCCAAGACCATCTATTAGGGCACCCACGTGCTACATACACAGTCTTTTCTCAAAACATAGCCCAGTCCAAGTCCTTTACCCAATCCTGAACCGTGGGAGGGTTTAACGCACCCCACCGCTGGGCGATATTCCTCTTGGCCAGCATTAGCCCCAGCATTACCCACCGTGTCTGACAAACATTCAAATCAGTTGGCTCCCAAATGTTCAGGAGACACCTGTGGGCCTCCACTCGAAGCTGCACAGACAGAACAGTATTAATATTGTTGTGGATCTCGCGCCAAAAGATATGGATGTACGTATACTCCCAAACTATGTGTAAAAAGGTGCCCAGCTGGCCACATCCTCTCCTGCAAGTGCCTTCATCAACCCTAGCCATTCACACTAATTGAGGCCCCTTTACATACATACAGTGAAGAAGTTTGAGCTGGACTAGGTGGAGGCAGGCCGGTATAGCTACAACTCTGGGAGAGGAGATTGCCTCCTGCCACTCCTCGTCATCCATTTCTATGCTAACACTGAGCCATTTCTCTCTGAGTGCCTTGACAGGATCTGCAAGAATATTGACCAGCTTTTTGTATATTAGGGAGATGACCATCCAGTACTCTATCCTCCAAAGGCGATGATTCTGGCAGAGTGGTCCCAGGCTTAAAATGTGTGTGAAGTGTGTGTTGAACCTGTATATAGCCATGTGATATTGGTGCTGCAGCTCTGCAAAAGGCTTAATATCTGTTTTGTCCCACAGGTCTCGTATGCGAGTGATACCTATAAGGTCCCATCTGTCGAACCCCTTAGTTTTCCACAGGTTGCCCAACTGCTTGGAATACCATAGCGGTATTGCTAGCGTTAGCTTCCGTCGCCAACCCAAACCGGAGGTAGCAGTGTGCCAAACGGGCACTGCATGTTTAGTGGGGCCCATTAGGGAATAGTGCTGGGGTCTAGAGTAGAGAGCTCTATTGAAAGTCCCCCCAGAAAGGAGCCCCCTATCCATATTGTATCCCGGGTTGCCTGGCTGCTCATAGGTGCAGTGGCTGATAAAGGATAAGTGTGATGCCCAGTAGTACAATTGTATGTCCGGGAGGCTTATGCCCCCGTCATACCAGTTCAGTGACAATTTGGCAAGGGCAATACGAGGTTTGCCATTCCACAGAAGATCCCGCTGGAGGCTCTCCACCTCCCAAAAAAATGACACGGGTATCAGATCCATAGCGTTCTGGAGTTCATATAGAAATCTGGGCAGGGACATCATTTTAAACAAGGCGGCCTTTCACAACAGGGAAAGGGGAAGAGTCTTCTACCGGGCGATATCTTTGTGCAGCTGGAGCAGTGGAGGCAGGATATTGTGAGAATAGTGGAGAGAAGGGTCCAGTGATAGGAATATGCTCAAATAAGTAAATCAGCGCCAGTCTGTAGCGGGCATCCCCTCGGCGGGATCGGAGGCTCGCCCGCCACCGCAAACATGAGGAACTTGCTCCAGTTTATGGAATAACTAGAGTACCGTCCGAAAATTTTAAACATGTCTAAAACCACAATCAATGTCCTCCTTGGGGAGGTCAAATACAGGAAGGATGTGTCCACATAAAGGGAGATCCGATCTTCCCAGTCCACGGACCAACGCATGCCCTGAACCATCAAATCTTGACGGATCCAGGCTGCCAGCGGCTCCAAGGCCAAGGCAAACTGCAGAGGGGACAGGGGGCAGCCCTGCTGGGTCCCTCTGCCAAACAGAAAAGCAGCTGACTTCTTGTTATTAACTACTACCTGAGCCATAGTCAGGGAGTACAGTAACTGCACCCACTGAATGTTCTTTTGACCAAACCCCAATTTCACCAACACCGCCCAAGTATGGCCACTCAAAGGTGTCAAAGGCAATAGTTGCATCTAGGGAGATTATAGTTGACGCCCTACTTAACACCCTGTGGACTCTGCACAGGTTCAGCTCCGGGTTACAGTGCAGTATGAAACCTGACTGCTCCGGATGAACCAAGGTCCCAATCACAGGCAGGAGACGGGTGGCAAGGAGCTTAGCCAGGATTTTAGGCTCCGCATTGAGCAGAGATATCGGCCTTTAAGAGCCACATTCAGTCTTGGGCTTACCCTTCCAGTGGATGGTGGCAGTACGCTGGTCTAAAGGGAGGGATCCCAACTGTCTCAAATCCTCGTACATGGTTTTGAGATACAGGGCCAATTTGTCGGGTTTAAGCTTGTACAATATGATCGGTAACCCGTTAGGGCCCATTGCTTTGCCCGGCTTGAGAGCACGGATTGCTGCCGCCAGCTCCTCCTTAGTTAAGTTGCTATCCATGCGGCCGCGTTCGACCCCTGACAGTTTGGGTAAAGCAATGTCAGCGAGCAGGTGGCGGCAGTCTTCAACCGGGTAGGGAGCAACTGAGGTGTATACATCCTGGAAGTGGTCTACTAACGCGTCCACTATAACCTGTGGATCCGACAGGGAGTTCCCCCCAGGACCGCAACAAGTCTACTTGACCATTCCTTTTTGTCTAACCAGGTCAAGAGTTTACCGGCCTTATCGCCTACCTCATATATTTGCCCCTTAACTGCTCTGCCTACGGCCCCTGCCTGGTCTGTCGCTAGTGCCCTGTACTCCTGTTGCTTAAGTTTGAGAAGATGAAGTTTGCCGAGTGTGACGTCCGGCTCCAAATCTGTCTCCAGCCTCCCCACCTCTGCCTCCAATGCCACCAACTCCTTGTGCTGTTCCTTCTTCTTCCCCGAGATAAGAGAGAGCGCCTAACCCCGTATCACCATCTTAAATGCCTCCCACAGCACTTGGGGGGACTCATCCGAGCCCTCATTCTCATTAAAGTAAATCTCAATAGCTTTAAGGAGCTCCCGCCGGATAGGGGGATCACGCAAATACCATGCATTTATGGGGGAAACATGTCCCACCTGCTGGAAACCGAGCATCAAATGGAGCCATAGCGGTGAGAGATCTGAGATGCCTCTGTCTAAATGGTGTATCTCCCTGATGTGTGAGTTGCGAAGCAGGCAACAGGAAATAATCAATTCTGGATAGACTTCCGTGAGCCCCTGAGTGGAAATTGTACTGGGTGGAATCAGGGTGAAAAGCCCTCTACCCATCCGCCAACCCCATGGAATCTAAAAACTCGGGCAACCAGTGGTCCGAACGGGGGAGATCCCGCAGGGATATCGATCCAGATCACCAGCGACGACCTAAAGTCCCCTCCCAGCACCAAGAGGACATCAGGGATGTCCAACAGCAACGTACCCAAGTCCCTGAAAGTGGAGGCTTGAAGTCCCAACAGCACATAGATTGAAAGGAAGGTGCTAGGGCGGCCTTCCCACGTGCCTGAGATCCCCACATACCTTCCTCTTGCATCAGACCAAGTATCCTGCACCACGAGAGGGAAGGACTTCTTCATTAATATGCCAACTCCCCATGAGCACGTGGTGAATCCTGCGTGAGCTAACAGAATGTATCCCCCCTATGCAGCGCTTTACACGTGCCTCCGATCAAATGAGTCTCCTGTAGAAGGACAATATCAGGTGCCTGGCACTTAATGCACTGAAGAACAACACTACGCTTGATTTTGTCCCCTAACCCGTTGACATTCCAACTCATCAATTTAACCCCACTGCCCCTGATCGATGCCATCTCTAAGTTTGTTGAACATCACAAAAAGCAATGTTGCTCCCCTAATCGATATACCCATAGCCGCTGCTGATGCAAACCAAATTATAACCCAAAAATTAAACAAACCCTCCCAACTTCCCCACCACCCAGCTGTCCTGCCCTCTGGGTCTAGAACTTCCCATGAAAAAACTGGCAGAGTGCCTGTCGTCCCAAAAAATTCAAGGAAGAAAAGAGAAAAAACCCCAATAGGGGGGGGGGGGGTGAAGGCGGGGTCCATCCCACCCAAGCCCGGAAGGTCTACATCATATCCCAACTAAACACATTCCCCAGATCTCTTTAGAATGACTCACCACTCGACCCCAAGTTGGTTGTATGACGTTTCAACGCATGCTTTTGCCACGCATGCCTTTACAACGCAAGTATTACAACGCAAGTCGTTACAAAGACTTGCGTTGGGGGGCGCTGATGAGTGGAATAGTATAATTTTCTATTCCAACTCCAGTCCCCGTGGATAGTAGGGAAGGTGTTGGATAGAAAATTAAACTATTCCCTATCCAACAGCGCCCTCCAGCAAAAGTCATTGTAACAACTTTCGTTGTAATTCCTGCATTGTAATGGTAGTGCATGGTAAAAGTTTCATTGTAAACGATGTTCCCCCCCAAGTCCAAAAGAAGACCCCCACCCATTCTTATCGTCCACCCCACACTACAAACAATACTCATCTGACCACTGAAAGGGTGCCAATACACTGCAAAAAGTACTGTCCAACCACTAGGCGAGCGTCTTCTCAGGCCGGTTGACTACCATCGGCTCCACCTCCACTCCGACCGGCCAGGCTCCTTGCACCCCTGCTCTCGACCCAATCCGCTGCTGCCTCGGGGTGTTCGAAAAACCATGCACGCCCATCCGCCTCGACCCGAAGGCGGGCCGGGAACAATATGGAATATTTCAAACCCTGGTCCTGAAGAACCTGCTTGATTGACGTGAACAGCCGTCTCTGTCTCTGCACCGCTGGGTAAAGTCCGTAAAAAAGGAGATATCCGAGTTCTCATAGCGCAAGGGAGCACCAGCTTTGGAATGTTGAAAGATGACATCTCTGTTGCGGAAACTGAGGATCCGCGCCAATATGGGCTGCGGGGTCGAGCCCGGCCTGGGACGGCCGCCTGGGATCCTGTGGGCGCTCTCAATGGCAAAGTATTTACTGCGGCCTTTTGGTTGCAAGTGTTTTAAAATTAGGTCTCCCACGAAAAGTTCCGGTGCCTGCCCCTACGCCTTCTCCGCAACCCCAAGAATGCAGAGGTTGTTCCGATGCAAGGGGCCTTCGTAGTCGTCCAATTTAAGATTACTGTACTTGTGGCACTCCTGAAGCTACCTCACCGCACCCTGGAGCTGTGAAACATGATCTACCAGGCTAGCCGTCATAAGTTCCACTTGCTTAACTTTTTCATTTAGCTCGCCCATGTCCGCTCGGATAAGGTTGACCTCAATAGCCATGGTGTCCAGAGAGGTCTTAACTCTCGGGTGCAGCGATCAGGTGTGGCTTAGAAAGTCCTACAGGGAAAACCGCACAGTTCTGCACCCCCAGGCCGGTTTTAAGGCTCTCCGCTGGCAGCACCCCCGTCTCTGTTGTCCCTCGGGGCTCGGCACCACAGCCAGCACCAGGCCTCTCACGCCTCTAGGCCCTAACCGCTCCATAAGAACAAGGTCCCACAGGCAGGAGCGGAGAGAAGCCATCCTCCCCTGCAGTCCGGGTGCAACAAAACTGGCTCACAGCGGCGGTCCCCCACTGCCCACAGGACCTTGCTGATGGCGTCGGGTGGCGCACTTGCCAATTGCGCCACCGCCGTGCTGTAATGTCTCGCAGGGAGTGCCACCCTGAGAACCATAGTCAATAGGGGGGGCCAAGAGTCTACGTGGTGGGATGGGCACCAGGGTGCGCCCAATTTCAGGGACAAGCCGCCACCATCTTGCTTCTAGTGGCTGGCTCGCCCCACCTCGCCCCAGTTTCCACACTTTAATTGCCATACCGGAGCTCCCCAAAACCCCCCCGGCACAGCAGCCTTCTCTGCCGAGCGGGGGCAGCCTCCACGCCGAGGGTCACACACCGCGCAGGCCTCCAGTGATGGCCCCGCTGCTCGTGGCGCCCCCTCCAACTTCCCGGATGCCGGCTGGAACTCCCCTCTGGGCAGACTCTCCACTAGATGCCTCAGCGCCAGATCTAGTTGGAGGCTGGAATTGCCAAGCGCTCCGAACCTCGGAACCGGCGGGATGGGCTCCTCCGGTGTTCCGATCACGATTTCTGTCGAGGGACGTAACGGATTGTCATTCAGGATTGCTGTGGGCTAGGCCTGATGACCGAGCCCTCTTCTTACATGGCCATCTTCAGCGCGTGCTTAGCTAGGCCCCCCGAATAACCACCATTTGACACCTTTTCGAAATTTCATATAGTTATTTTCAAAACGAAGCGCGAGTGGGAGCGAGTTCCAAAGAGACGGGGCCAAGTAGACAAAAGACCGACCGCCCATATGGGTTAGTTTGAACCTAGGGACCACAAACCTTGCCTGCTTGGATGATCTGAGTAGGCGAGAAGGGTTATACGGGTGGACTAAAGTATCGAGATAGGAAGGAGCAGTACCAGCGTTGATTCTGTGCATACAGCAGAGGGCTTTGAATTTGGAGCGTTTTTCGATCCTAAGCCAATGTAAGTCCCGAAGGCCATTCGAGGTAGTTGACAAAGAAGTCTGGATGCTGAGTTTTGGACCACTTGCAGCCTCCAGTTTACCTCCTTGTTAGCACCTAGATATAAAACATTACTGTAGTCCAGTCTGGACACGATGAGGGCTTGAACCACATTTTTTTGAGTCGTAGGTGGCAGCATCCATAAGATTTTTTTTTGCCATTTCAAAATGACAAAGCAGACTGAGGCAACCTTTTTTTTTTCTTAAATATTTTTATTGAAGTACTTGACATTGTCCTTTATAACAGCTAGTACAAATGAAATAGTAGGCCTAAATTAAACAAATCAAAGTAAATTCCCAGAAGAACAAACAGGAAAACAATCCTGGCATCAGACATCAAGTTTGCTAAACATAATCTAGTAACAGTCTAATCAAAGTAAGATTCCCAGATTTTTGCAAATTTCCTCAATCCCACAATCCTTTGTGCAAATACGTATTCACTTTTCATAACTCTCTTAATTTTTTGAAACCACTCATCTACGGTTGGAAACGTCTCTGACCTCCAGTACTGATATATCAATGATCTTGCGACTGCTACTATAATATACATAGGTTTTGCCAGTGATCCGGATAATTTAAGTTCTGGATCGAATCCATATAAAATTAGATTCACATAACTGGGAGCCGTGAATTTTAAATGAAGATAAAGCAAAGCAAAGATTCCATCCCAAAATATCTTGGGCCTCATTTATGACTTTTTGCCGTAGGGAGGCGCAGCAGGCCTTCCTGCTGCGCTTCCCTACGGCAAAAGAAAAGGGCAGAAATGCGCTGTATCTATAAGATACGGCGCATTCCTGTCCTTTTCCCCTGCGCTGGCGCACAATGGGCTGCCTGCACCAGCGCAGGCATCCTTGCACAATGGTGCAAGGGTGCCTGCGTTGCGGGGAAGATTATTTTTGTACAGGAAGGGAAACCTTTCTGTACAAAAATAATCACAAGAGGATTTTCCTCTTTCTATGTGTGCTGCAGAATGCAGCACACATAGAAAAAGGAAGTACGAGGAGAAATAAAGACATTTCTCCCTCTTGCGCCTCCCTTACGCCTCCCCTGGGGAGGCGTAAGCTTTTGGCACTGCTTCAGAGTTACGATTTCTCGTAAATCTGGGGCAGTGTCAAAAGGCCATGAATGTTGCTGGGAACGCCCCCAGCAACACCCATTGCACGCCCCTTTAACGCAGAACACTGCGTTAAAGGAACTGATATTTATCAGGCAGCAGTACGCCACAAAAACTGGCGTACTGCTGCCTGATAAATACCACGCAGGCTTCTGCGCCACGGAACTTCATGAAAAGTGAAGTCCCGATGGCGCAAGGGGCCTCATAAATGAGGCCCCTTAATTTTAGGACAGTGAACCATTATATGAGACCAGTTAGCTAAATCCGGTTGACTACATCTACAACAGGTAGATGAGGTGTTACTGTACATTTTCGCAATGGCAGCTGGGGTACGGTATAGGAGCCACTTACTAAAAAGAGCATTCTTCGCCAATTGGCGCCTCTCAGAACACTGAAATTAAATTTGTTTAATGTTTTCCAAGAATTACAAGTTAGTTCAGAGTTTTCGTGTTTCTGCCATTTTTTAATTGCTTTGACACTTAATTCATCCTCCCTACTTTGCGCTAAACTTCTTCTCCAATTTCCGGGGTTCTTAAAAAGTGGGAGCCGAAAAAGATCATTGGTTAATTTTGAAGATTGGCCGTTCTCTGTACTAAATCAATTTGAGCCAGAGACTTATAAAGCAAGTTGTATGAACCTATCAAAAAAAAGTTTCTGTAGATTAGATTAGCCATCTCATTCGGGGTCAACCAAGCTCCATTTTTCACGAAATTCATCAACGTTAAGAACCCCGATCTACCCCAATTAGATATAATTTCTGACCCTATTTTAATCCCGAGACCGGAAAAAACGTCGCTCAGTGGAGTTGTTAGATTCAAGAGGAAGAGTGAGTACCTTTTAAGCATAACACCGCATTTTTTAAAGAATCAACTCAGAACCTTACATCTAACTAATTTAGGTGATTTAAAAACCGGAAGTGGGGAGGGAATTTTAATCTCTTTACAGATTAAATCAAAAAATAAATTAATAAATAATGCGTGACTAGATGCGGGATGTTTAAATCTTGACAGATACTGTGTAAAATATGCGTGATAATAATCTTTAAGATTCGGTAGGCCAAGACCTCCTTGTTCCCTATCTATATATAGCGTATTGATAGCAATTTCGGGCGTCTTTTTTGCCCGCACAAAGGTTGAAATTAAACACTCGACTTTTGAAAAAAAGGAGCCAGGAAGGGGGCAGGAAATGGTGGAGAACAAAAAGTTAAATAAGGGGAGTATTGACATTTTAATTAACGCCACCCGACCCAGGATGGATAGAGGCAAAACATTCCAGCGTGTGAACATATCACAAACTTTTTGGATCAGGGGATCGAAATTCAATATGTACAAATCCCTTACTGAGGAGGAAAAGTATACTCCCAAGTACCTTTTGGGTCTATTATTAATGCAGCTTTGAATGTCTGGGTGTAAATCAGGATCTATACCACCAAAAATTAAAATCTCAGTTTTCTTTTTGTTAATTCGATACCCCCCCAAAGCTTCAAATTCTGCAAAGATAGAGAAAGCCTGTGTTTGAGAGTGCATCTCAGGTTTCATTAGCAGCATTATGTCGTCCGCATATAATTTAATCTTGGCCATGGAGGCGATAGGCGGAGAAATGTCAAATTCCAAATTGCGACTGCTAAAAGCGAAAAGAGCCAGAGACAATGGGCAACGTTGCCTCATGTCCCTCTGAACTGAAATCGAACCAACCATGGATGCATCGACAAGAATATTAGCTTTTGCGCCCCGATACAATTTTTTTATTAAATTAATGATTTGTGAGGTAATGCCAAAGCGCTGTAAAATAATAAAAAGTGTATCCCAAACCACCAAATCAAAAGCTTTCTCCGCATCTAAGAGTAAAACTAAAATCGGAACCTCTCGTATTTCAAAATAATATAATGCTTCAATCAAATAATGTGTATTGGTAATGAGTTGACGGCCTGCGATAAATCCATTTTGATCAGGATGGATCAGTTATGGGGAAACATTATTAAAACGAGTGGAAAGTAATTTTGTGACAATTTTGTAATCAGAATTTAGTAATGTAATTGGCCTATAGGAATTTGGATCTTTATTCTCCTTACCCTTTTTCAAAAAGCTAACCACAGTTCCATCCTGAGATGAGGCTGGGATTGGGCCGCCCTCCAGCATTGAGTGAAATAATAAAAGAAGAAATTCAGCAAGAGAACTTAAAAAACGTAACAAAAAATTCAGCAGGAAGTCCATCCGGACCACAGGCCGTACCACGTGGGAGACTCTTAACTACCAAATCTAATTCTTCCCTAGAAAATGGAGTTGCCATTGTTCCTTGATCCAGATGGGAAAGAGTATGGGCGGAAAATCCGTTTCGCTCGCGGATTTTGTGGATTTTCGGTAAATTCGCAATCCGCGAGATCCGCGAATCTCCCGCAAAATCCGCAAATCCGCGAGCAGCGGATTTTATGGCTTGCTCGCACTGTTCGCGTGAGTTCGCGGCTTGCCAGTACAACTTCGCACCCCGCGAGTAAGTGCTAAATTGCAGAAATACGATCTTAGCAAAACTGAAACTACTTACCAGGTTCAAAAGTTCAGGCTCATCATTAGTAGCCATTTCCTGTAGTGCTTCCTGAGGGGCCCCTCCAGAGTTCAGTTGCCAGTTGCAACTATTATGTGACCCTGCTCTGAACCTCAGAATAGTTACACATATGCCACAAAGTTCCTGAATTACAGCTAAGGGAGACAAGCAGGAGCCAGGCTAGAAGTTAAAATCCATTAATCAGCCCCTAATTCATTATTGTCAGTTGGGGCAGGGCAGGTGTTGTAACTAATTTTGCAACAATGAAAGCACTTAGCAAGTGCAAAAGATCACTAATCAGGAAGCACTAAGGAAGCAGGTGCCAGCTAAAAAAATATTCTGTGACACATTAATCAGCCCCAAATTAATTCAGGTCACTTGAGGCAGGGAAGGTGTGCTTTGCTTTGCCAAAAATAATGTACACTGGACAACCAGAGGGTGTGGTGATGAAACAGAGGGTGGAATGGGTGGGCCAGAGGGTGGCATGAGTAGTCAGAGAGTGGCAGTGGTGACAGAGAGTGGCAGTGATGAAGAAGAGTGTCCCAAACAGGCTGGACACGTAGAAACAACAAGTTCGTAAAACTTGCGACCCGACAGGTAAGTTCGCAAATTGCGAAATTGTAAAAACCCTCGCGAACTGGCAGAAACAAGCGCAAACACAAAAAAAAAAAACGCGAATTCACGGATTTTGCAGATTGCGAGTTCGCAAATCCGCAAAATTCGCGAACGCGAGATTCGCAAAATTCGCCCATGCTTAAAAAAAAAAAATCATTAAGTCTAAATTGATCCGTAATGTGATGTGTAGTATAGATGTTTTCATAGTGGGACAACATTATTGACCCTATATCTCCCGAATCTGAGGTATCCAAATCAGTAATTGGAGATTTTAGAGAATGAATTATATTGGCTGCCGCTTGTTCCTTAATCTGCCATGCCAAAAATTTACCTGTGAAATTGCTATGTTCATATATTTTTTGGGATTGTCTACAAAAAATGTCTTCACTTCTCTCAAAATAGTGTGCACCAAGCTCCCGCTTAGCAGCATTTAATTGATTCTGTATACTGACAGAAGGGTTATGGTGCTTTTGGTCTATAAAGGCCTGTATTTTTTGCTGAAGCAAATCCTTCGTATCCCCTAAAATAGCTGATTCCCTTGCATCTCTTCCTATGACCACCCCCCGAATAAACGCCTTCAATGAATCCCACACAACATGAAGAGGAGCCCTCCCAGTATTACGTTCAATATATTCTCCTATCTCTTCTTTAAGTAATGTGACCCATGATTCGTCAGACAGATAAGTTTTATTAAATACCCATCGCTTACAGGGTTTCTTACTCTCCTGCAACGGAAACTCAATAACTAACATCGCATGGTCGGAAAAGCCATTATGCAAAATACGCTGAAACCGACATTTAAGTCTTGTAGAAGCAAGAAAGAAATCAATGCGGGAAAATGACTTAAACCTTCCCGTCCAGCAGGTAAACTCTCTTTTGGAAGGATTCGAAAAACGCCAAGGGTCAACAAGATCAAGAATGTTTACATTATTGATAATTGATCTAAGTAATTTAGGTTTCAACTGTTTTTTTAGAACAGTAGTAGAGTCTCATTTAGGATTCATAAGGATATTGAAATCCCCCGGAAACAATATCCCCTCCTACCATTAATAGGGGCTGAAACAAATCCTCATAAATTGCGGAATTATCATTCAGGGGAGCATAAAAACTCGCAAAGGTTATGGGCGATGGCCTATTTTTTAATTTACAAGTGACCCAACACCAACGACCTTGACCTCCCTCTTCAATTTGAATAATTTCCACCTGCATTTTCCTATTTAAGAAGAGTGCAAATCCTCTCTGAGACTCAGTGAAGAGAGAAAAGCCACGATAAGAAGCCCAGACTTTAAACATAGTAAAGTTGTCCATTTTTGAAATGGGGATATGAATTTCTTGTAAAAGTATAACTGCAGGATTCTCAGTCAGATTCCATGTTTCTATAGCACGCATTTTCTTCTTATTGTTTAGACCATTCACATTAAAGGAAACAATTTTCAAACCTATTCTAGCAGACATTTAAACATTTACCTGAATCAAATAACATTATTACTTTCTTGAAACATTCAAAAAAGAGAAACGGCACCACAATCTGTGTCTGCAAAAGAGCCATTTTTTTAATCCTTTGAGATTGCGAATAAAACATTTTTTCAGCAAGAATTCCATTTTTTACATTTTTACCCACCCCACCCCCTTCTACCGCCTGTGGCTCCATCCTAACTCTACCTCCCCCTACCCACGCTAGCCACAGGACCCTTTCCCTTAACATGAGGTGTCATGTAACTACACCCCTTCAGCCCAAGGAACGTGCCCCCCCCTCCCCCCCTTGAATTCATGCATGGCAATTAAAAAAGAAAACAAAATAAGACATAAGGTAACCTTGACCACATGTTGATGCATAGACAGAAGATCGTCTATAATAAAGCCAAGGTTGCGAACAGATTGCAAAGGTTGGGGAAGAGCACACATTTTCAGAGGCCAATTTTGTGGGCCCCAAAGAGCTTTGTTTCCACCAAGAATTAGGAGTTCTGTATTACCTCCATTTAACTTTAATTTATTAGTGTGCATCCATCCAGCAATTTCTTGTAAGCCTGATTGAAGAGAGGATACCTTAGAGGTGTTTTTTGTACACATGGAAAAGATAAGCTGAGTATCATCATCATAGGAATATATAGTTAGCCCAGCCTCTTCTGCTAAGGACGCTAAATGGCTAATATAAATGTTGAAAAGCGGAGGGCTTAGAATAGAGCCCTGGGGAACTCCATAGGGGCAAATGCAGGAGCAATAAAATAAGACGGAAATTAGCGAGAACTTCCGGATCAGCCTTAGCTTTCTTTAGTAGAGGGAGGATCATAGTATGTTTGCAGGTAGCTGGCACAATTTCTTCAGAAAGTGAGGCATTGAGCAGTTCCATAATAAATCTAAGAATCAGAGGGTCCAATCTTTTAAAATCAGAAATAGGAAAGAGATCCTTAGGGGATCCTGAGTTAATGCTAGTCAGTATGTGAGTAAATGATGTAAAGTCATGAGGTATCCTGCTATTGAGTATACTATCCGGCTTTTCCTCTCTATCTAGTAAATCAGGGAACGGAGCAGAATCTGATAGTATATCTTTGGACTTAGGGAATTGTTCTCCATTATTATCAAATTCAGAGTAGATTTTATCAAATTTTGTCAATAAAAACACCCCAAGGGCTTCACATTGGGTTTCACATTGGGTTTCGCTAAGCTCTGGGGTCTTGTGCTGGTGAGCTGCGCCAGAAAATTCTTGCAGTACCTAGAATAGGGTTTTGAGACTGTTTTTGGACATCAAGATGTTATTATTTATGTATTCAGCATGCACAGCTTTACATAGAGCTTGATAGCATTTGATGGCCTGTTTGTAACCCTGTTTAGCAGCCGGACTGTAGTTTTTTCTCCAGTGTCTCTCCAGCGCTTTACATTTAGTTTTTTCAGATTTAAGTTTGTCTGAGAACCAAGGAGCAGGGGGGCGATGAATATTAATTTTATTCTTCGAGAGCGGTAGACCTAAGTCAATGGACAAAGTTAGCCAGTTATGGATAGTGTCAACATCAGTGGCACTAACTGAGTTGATAGCTGGCATGAAGTGTGAGAGATGAAGATTGAGACGGTCAGCATTACATTTTTTCCAATTTTAAAACCAGCTCTACCTGAGGTAGCGGAGGAAGGCTCAAGTCCCCTCACCTGTTTAAGCATAAATTCAACCAAAAAGTGATCAGACGATAATAAAGGGATGGCTGGCTCACAAGCAATATTTTCTAATTTGAAGAGGACAGGGTCGAGTAGGTGACCTGCCTTATGGGTAGGGCCGGAATTACATAAGGTGACGTTCAAGGCGCTAAATCCGTAATTAGATTGGAGCTAATAGAACAGTTAGGCTCATTAAGCTGTAAGTTCAAATCTCCTAGAATCGAGAAATTGGTGGCTTCCAGTATGAGGGGAGCAATAGAGTCAGGGAGAGCAGCTGCCCAGGCTCCAGCCAGACCCGGGGGGCGATAGATTAACATCCCAGAGAAGGTAAATTGAGACGTAAGAGCAAGTTTGAAAAGACAGGCTTCACAGTCATTAATAAGGAGCTCATCCCATTTGCAAGTAAAAGTCTTTTTTAAATTAATTCCTATGCCTCCTCCCACTGTATTTACACTGTCTTTCCTCTGGATCGTGTAACTAGGGGGTAGGGCAACGGCAATATCTGGTCCTGAACTATCCCTTAGCCAGGTTTCGGTAAGAAAGATATAGCTATAGAATCCTCCCTGTGGCTTTCTCCTTTGGTGGTGGCCAGAAAAAAGCTGTTAACCTTCGCGTATATGTGGACTTATGCGGTCTAAAAAAAAATTCTGGGTGACCTGCATCCTCTTCCCAAGATTTCAGAATGGTTGACAATGATTAATGGGTCAAAGTGGTTTAGCAAACTGGACCTAGTGTCAGATTACCACCAGTTAGTCTTGGATCCTTCCTTACGGCACCTCACAGCTTTTGTGTTGCCCATTGGAAAGTTCCAATACTGCAGGACGCCTTTTGGGCTTACCTCCATGGCTGCGGCTTTTCAAAGGACTACGTGCCAAATGCTTATATGGGTAAGGGCGTTTCTGTGTTTCAAGAAGATGTTCTGCTCTATGGCGCATCCAAGGAACAGCATGATGAATCCTTTTACAATGTTCTGGACATTATGCAAGAGAAGGGTGATGTGCTTAAAAAAGTGTATGCTCTAGGTGGAGAAGGTGGAGTACTTGGGACATGTTTTGTCTGAACAGTGTGTGGAACAGTGGCTTTGTCTGGTGAGGGCCATTGTTGACTCTACACTGCACAGCGCCTTCTGATAAGGTTGGGCTCAAGTCATTTATTGGTCTCTATGATTTCTCCTGCTGGTTTGTGCCTGATTATGCTTCTAAAGTCCAACCCCTCACAAACATGTTGAAGAAAAGTGTAAGTTTTGTCTGGGATGTTCATTGTCAGGAAGTATTTGAATGGATCAAGACCTAGTTACTTGGTCCAAAAATTCTCAAACCTTTTGATCCCAAAGTCAAGTGCACCATCACTGTTGATTCCAGCGGTGTGGGGTCGGGTGCCATACTCACTCTGCCCAAAGACGGTACAGAGAATACTTTGGATTACACATCAAGAGTGTTGCGAGGTCCAGAGTTTAATTTTTCTGTCATTGAAAGAGAGTTGTTGACCTGTTGGAGGGCCATCAGGAAGTTTCATACTTACATTTGGGGCAACCCTTTTGGGTTACACACCGATCACAGTGCCCTGGTTTCCATCCTTTCTGGGGACAAAATCAAAGATCACCCACCCAGAATAGCCAGGTTGTCCACTAAGTTATTACAATATGATTTTGAAGTTTCCTACCTTCCCGCTAATAAGAATGTCAGGGTGGACTTTTTCTCAAGATTTCCTGTGTCGGAGGATGCTTCCTTTTCTGGTGATGATGAAGATGTGGACGATTATTTTATTGCCTCCATGGTTATGGGCGACATGTGGGCTGTAAGTGAAGAGGAATGGAGAGATGAGTTATCCAAGGATGTCTTGCTGTGTCATGTCATTATTATGTCAAAGGTGGTTGTACAAAAGAAAGGAATGCACTGCGCTCCTTGCAAACCTTTGTAAAGGTCTCCCTTGAGCTTTCTGTGAAGGACAACATTCTTGTACGGCGTGACAGGTTAATTGCTCCTGATAAACGCAGGGGATGATTGATCTGTGGAGCTCACAAGGGGGATTTAGGTAAAACGCTCACCAAGCGCAGGCTAGGTAAGGGGTTTTGGTGGCCTCTTACGGACAAGGACATTGATGCTTTTGTAAGGGAGTGTGTCGTATGTTTGAATGCTGAAAAAGGAATGAAAGGGAGGGCGAGGACACCTCCTCTTCAACCCATTGATCTTCCATCTAGGCTCTGGGAGAAAATTGGTATTGATCTGGTTGGTCCTTTCAACCTTCTTCCTCCCACTTCTTGTTTTGCTGTGGTTGCCATTGACTACTATTCAAAGTGACCAGAAATTTCTTTTTTTGGCAAGCCGAATTCCAAAAATATCATGTATTTCCTCAAGGACATTTTCCTGCATGAGAGTTTTTCCTCTACCATTGTTTTTGACAACGGGGTATAGTTTGTCAGTCAGAAATTCAAAATGTTTTTAGTTCTCTTTATCACCCATAAACTAATAGTCTTGTAAAAGGAATGAACAGGGTTTTGAATAACTATGTGCAATGGACTGTTACTAGCTAATGTGTCGTTCAAAAGGTTGTGGCTCCATGCTTTGGTTCTACCACACCACTCCACATTCTTCCACCAAGGCTTCCCCTTTTGAGTTGTTGCGGCAAAGGAAGCCTTTCTCCAAGGTGTATCCTGGATGGATGTCTAAATGGGTGATGACAGATGCCAGTGTGGGTGTGGACACTCTCGTCAGTGAACATTTCTCCAAAGTCCAGGTATGCCAAAAATCCTATTTTGATGCCAGAAAAAGAGCCCTTCCTCATACATTTGTTGTTGGGGACTCTGTGCGTGTGAAAATTCTTGTTCACAGCAAAAAAGGTGATGCTAAGTTCTCAGAGCCAATGGTTGTGGACAGAGATTGTGGAAATGCTGTTAGGGTTGACAACAAACATTGGTGGAACATGTCCAAGGTTGTTAAGTTGTCTGGACATGCCCCAACCTTTCGCTCTTTAAACAGCTCTGCTGTTATGTCAATTTATAAACAGTCAGTTGCTCCTCTACCACGGGCGTTGCATAGGAGCAATCAATGTTGTTCTGTTCCTATGAGATTTCCCTAACCTGGCCCTATTGTTCATTTCTCTTTCTTTTTACCCATGCTTTCTTCTTTTTGCTGCTGCTATTTCTGTGTTTTTTATTAAAAAAATATATTTAGAGAGAATCTAGTGGTCTGTTTTGGAATGTTCACCCCTTGTGGGGACTCGCATATGTGCATTCCACAACGGAATTTGGAACCCGGGTTGGAATATATTTGAAGGTTGGTTTTGAGTTAATGCCTATTGACTGCTGTGCAGTCCCTGTTGCTAAACCCTGAACAACCAAGGCCCTCCAATTCTCCGAAACTTCATTACCCCTTACATAGCCACAAGATCCCTTCGCTCTAATGCAGAAAATCTTATCAATGCCCCAAGGTTTAGGAAAGCACGGTCAGGAGGAAGACGATTCTCGGTCCATGCGGCCCGTCTTTGGAACTCCCTCCCGCGAGATCTCCGTCTGGAACCCCAATACCTCCGTTTTAGGAAACGATTAAAGACACATCTTTTCCCCTAGCCCTTATGCCCCTCTCGTAAACTCAGTCCTCAGTTCATGTCTCTAAGGTTCCTCAGCGCTGGGATACTTCCGGGTGACTGCGCGCTTTATAAAAATAAATAATAATAATAATAATAATAATAATAAAGTTAATTTGCTGATGCCTACCTGTGTTTGCAGTGTCTTCATCACTACATACTGTTTAACCTAAATTGTATTGCCTGTTAAACTGTGCAACATGTACTACATTATTTCTAATACATACATGCAGACAGCAGGGGCTGCCTGGGAGTCTTCAAGTTAACCAGGTAGGTTACTTCGCTCTTGCGCTCCACCACCTCATATGGCCCAGTCCACTTGTCTTGGAGAGCACAAGGCTCCACTGGCGCCATCACCCACACTTTCTGCCCAGGTTGAAATTCGACCAGAGTGGTATTCTGGTCGTACCATCTTTTCCTTTCTTCCTGGCTAGCTTCCAGGTTCTCCTGAGCGAACTTCCTGAAGCATTGTGTCTGGTTGCCGATGGCCAGCACATAGCTGAACACATCTTGGGGGGTTTTCCCATGGGATTTTTCCCACCCCTCCTTCACCAGTGTGAGAGGTCCTCTAACAGATTGGCCATACAGGAGTTCAAAGCGACTGAACCCTAGGGACTTCTGAGGCACTTCCCTGTAGGCAAACAACAGGCATGGAAGAAAGACGTCCCACTTCCGTCTCATGGGCTCCGCTAGGCCCATAATCATACCTTTCAGGGTGTGGTTGAACCTTTCAACAACCCATTTCCTTGAGGGTGGTAAGGAGTGGTGAACTTTTAAGTTGCCCCACATTCCTCCCACAGAGACTTCATGTACCTAGAGATGAAGTTGGTACCCCGGTCGGAGACCACTGCTCTGGGAACCCCACACGGGAAAAGATACCCATCAATGCACAGCCCACCACAGGTGCTGTGATTGTCCTGAGAGGGACTGCTTCCGGGTACTGGGTGGCATGGTCCACCAAGACCAGAATGAACCTGTTGCCTAAGGCTGTCTTGGGGTCCAGGGGCCCCACGATGTTGATACCCACCCGCTTGAAAGGGGTGCTCACCAAAGGAAAGGGTTGGAGTGGTCCTTGCACTTCACTCCAGTCTTGCCACAGGGTTGACATGTTTGGCAAGACCTACAAAAGGAACCAACATGCTTCCTCATCTGGGGCTAGTGGAAGTTGGTGACAAATCTGTTTAGGGTCTTGTCTTGCCCCAGATGTCCTGCAAGAGGAATGTCATGAGCCAGACCAATTAGGAAGTTCCTGAAGCGCGCGGGTACCACCAGCACACGGGCTGCACCGGGCTCAGCAAACTTAGACTCGCTATATAACAAGTCATCTTCCCAGTATATGAAGTGATCTCTGGCCACTCCACCTGCTCCCTGGTCTGCAGCTTGTTGCCGCATACCAATGAGAGAAGGGCACTCTTTCTGCTCCTTGTAGAATTCCTCCCTGGAGGGCCCACCTTCTTGCTGCCAATGGGTCAGCTCAGGTAGGTCGTCCAGTCCGGCCACCTGTTTCCCTGTAGGTTCCAGGGCATCCCCCTCAGGGTCTGCTTCCTCCTGGACCATGGGAACAACTGGGGCTGTTTTCCCGCGCCCTCTGCCCTTTCGTCTCCTGGCAGGTCCCTGGGCCACTGTTTCAGGCTCCAGTTCTGTTGAATCACACCTACTGGCTGCCATAGCATGCGTGGTCACACAGATCCACGCAGGCAACCCCAACATCTCCAAATGAGTTTGGTGTTCTACATACTTCCATGGAGAACTCTCCAGGTCATTACCTAGCAGACAGTCTACAGGCAAGGCATCACTGACAACAACTTCCAAAAGACCAGAGACTCCCCTCATTCAAAGGGAACCCATGCCACTTTGCAGAGGCACACTGAACTGTCAGCTGCTACTACAGGGCGGAATACATTGGGGATACATTGCTCTTCAGACACCCACTGACACCTCACGGATGTCACACTGGCCCCTGTGTCTCTCAGAGCCTCTATCTCCATCCCATTGACGGTCACCTTCTGCCCATATATCTTAGTGTTCAGGGGCAGTAAGGTTTCCTGGACCATCTCTTGGTCTTCTAGAGAGACGTGGGACATAACTGCTATCCCCTCCTCCCCACTAGAAATCAAATCCCCCCCAAAGCTACACTTGCTAACCCTGGGGCTGGAGCCCCAGTGGGTGCTGGGGGATTCTTGGGGCACCAGTTGATAACATTTCCCACCTCATTGCAGTGAAAGCAGGTAGGGGGACCTCTGTTGTCCCTGGAGTCTCTGATGTCCCGCCTGCCCCTAAGGGGCCATGGCTGTCTAGATCCGGGGGTTGGGATTCCTTCTGCTGGGAACTATTTTGGGGGCCTTGCGAGAACTCCTTTTGGTTACCCTTGTCCCCCCACTCTTCTGCTGGGGACCCTGTCCACCTTAGGCTGTGGTACCCATAATTCCTCTGGGACCTCCTTAGCAAGCTCAATGGGGGTTTGTCAGCTTGCTGTCTAAAAGATGCTAGCGCAGCTCCGGAACACAAAGACTACTCAAGTGCTCCAAACTAATTAAATGCAACAACCCCTTGTAATCAGTTACTTTGCTGCCCTTCATCCAACCTTCCAGTGCACGTGAGTACAAATTCACACACTCCATCCAAGTCTCAGATTATTTCTTCTTAGAGTTTCTAAACTGCAGTCTGTACTGCTCTGGAGTAAGTCCATACCTGAGACATAGGGCCTCCTTCATATTGGGGTAGGTCAGGGCACCTGCTAATTCTAAGGGCTCTAGAGTACTCCTCCCAGAAGCCTCAAAATGTTTCCACAGGCCTGCCCCCCAATGCTGTTCAGGCACACCATTCATTCTCAATGCAATCTCATAAGAAGTAAACCAGGCATAAATATCCTCACTCCTATTGTAATTCTGTACCAGATCCTTGGGAATATATACGTTATCCCCATGCACTGGCTGTGCGCTGCCACCATTTGAACTGTCATCTACCTCCTTGGCTTTAAGATCCAGTTCTCTCATGCTCAACTCATGAGCCAAAAGAAATTTCTTTTCCTCCAGGGCACTGGCATTTTTCTTGTCCTCCGCCGCCCTTTCTTTCTCCATTTCCAATGGCTTCATTTTCAACGTCAGGACTTCTAAGTCATGTTCTCTCACTCTTTGGTTCTCCTCTAACTCTTCTTGAGTGAAACCCCTACTGGAATGGTTGCTGCCAGGCATTGAGCCTACTCTGCTTACAGGCAGATCTGTGGTTTGAAAACCATTCTCTGTATTTACATAATCATCATCTTGTGTCTCCCAATGGGCCTTCAAGAGTCTCTGCAGCTTATTCTTCCTGTAGCCGCTCTTTATGGGGAACTCAAACTCGTGGCAGAATTTCCTAAGCTCATTAACTTTGTAGGAATACAAATCCTCAATGATAAATTCCAACTCTACTTCTGCCTCCTTACTGGGTGCCTTCCCATTCTCAGACATGATGCTTTGAAGAGTTATTCAAAAATAGAATCAAAGAAACAGTAGTATGTGGTGGCTTAGTGGTCTGCACTCACTAGTGATGTACACCAATCACTGTGGGTCTAGTACAAATACAAGTTCAAATCCCCACCGCTGACCAACAATGTTAGAACTGGGGGTCTCTAGTTGGCAGAGGTAGGTACCACTGTCCAAATAGGGACCCTTGCTTCTAGTCAGGGTAAGGAGGAAACCCTCTGAGATAACCCCTGCTCAAGGTAGCTTGGCACGAGCAGTCAAGGCTAATCAGAAGGAAATGTGTAAAGTATTTGTACCAACACTCACAGTAACACAGTGAAAACACCAACACTCACAGTAACACAGTGAAAACACCACAAACTGACTCCACAATAGTTTAGAAAAATAAAGGTATTTAATCTAAACTACACAAGACCAAAATGACAAAAATCCAACATACACAGTTCAAGAATATGGTTGTGAAAGAGTTCTTAAGGTTGCGATAAAAATAATCCACAGTTGCGTGAAAAGTTCACAGTTGTGTCACATTTAGCCAACAGGACCTTTAGATGCAACAAAGTTCCAAAAGCAGAAGATGGTGCAGTGGAAAACAAGCAATGCGTTGCTCCTGAGACCTTGGGGAGGCATTCGCGACAGCCCCGCTGCAGCAGCGGGCGTGTTGTGACAAATCCGGTCTGTATGGGGAGGAAGGCCACATGTATGGATTCCGGTGCGTAGGTTCCGTAGGAAGTTTGTTCTCGCAAAGGCACGATGCGATGATCTCATAGGGGCTAGAAGCGATCTGCGGGGCGACGATGCACGATCCATCGGCAATCTCTCTCTCACAGCTCCTCGATGCGATGGCTCTGCGACGATGTTCGCAGCGACGTGATGCGGTCCGCAAGCAATCGGTGCGGCGATCTCACCCAGCGACAACAGGCTCTGCGACGAGACTCGCAGCGATGATAATCTTACCGAACCGGTCTGGTGCGTCCCACAAACAAAGGATGTGACGGCTCTGGCAGCTGCAACAGGCACTGCGATGATCTTGGCCTTCGTAGCGGCAGGAATTTCCTCGCACTGTCAGGGATGCGATCCACAGCAAGCGATGCGATAACTTTTGTGTAGCAAAGTCTTTAAATCTTGGTTTCCAGCTTCCCAGCACAGGTACAACTTCCAGAGGCACCACACATGGGCCACACATTCCAGGAAGGACAGAACTCTCTCAGTAGAGCTCAGGGGAAGCTGGGGATGAAGTCCTTTTGTTCCTGGGTCTTCAAAACAGGGAGCCAGCTCTTCTCAGGCCCTTGGAGATTCCTTCAAGCAAGGGGACACAGCACAAAGCATAGTCCTTCCCCTCTCTTTGGCAGCAAAGCAACAGCAGGGCAATCCAGCATAGCAATAGCAGGACAATCTTCCTTCTTCAGTTTCAGCTTTCTCCTTGGCAGAGGTTTCTTCTTGATTCCAGGATGATCTAATTTTCTGTAGTCAGGGGACCTATACTTATATCCCTAAAAGTCTTTGTTCCCTTTATGCAGGAGAGCTGTGAGCCTGGTCTGAACCAGTTCTGGGTATATCTTGAGCACTTTGTTTTCCTGGCTTCTCCTTTCCTTTCAGAATGAGGTCAGCAGGAGGTGGAGCCAGCATTGCAGAAGGCAGACAAAGCCCTATTCAGGCCCAGGTGCTATCTCTTCCCACCACTCAGGTTGCAAATGCAGTCATTCAGCCTAGGGCTGACTCAGCCAGCCTCCTGGGGAATCCCCAGCCCTTGTCACTCTCAAACCAGACAGTCAATACACAAATGAGCCAAGGCACGCAGAAAGGGCAGACAAGAGAACAGCAACTTTCTAGTGCTGTTCTCAAACACAGGATTTAAAAACAACGGGGCATATTATCAAGGGGGTTTATCGCCGCTTTTTTGGCTTTAAAAGCCAAGAAAGCGGAGATAAAATTATCTCCCTATTACCAAGCTGTCGCTAACACCAGTTAGTGACAGCTAATAGGAGATAGCGACCATCTTGGGCCCCGCTTTGCATGTCAGTGATATTTATCACTAATGACATGCAAAGTGGGCGTGCCAAGATGTTAGCGACTGGAAACAGTCCCTAACATCGCTATCTCCTATTACCAACTTTTGGAGATATTCGCGCTAAGCGAGAATATCTCCAAAAGCTAACACCTGCCCTGAGCAGTTCTTAGCCATGTTATCCAATGGGAGGTGGATAACATGGCTAAGAGCATTTGCTCGATAATGCATGAATATCGCTGACTTTTCAGCGATATTCATGCATTGCGGCCGTTTTTTATCGCATTTGCGATAAACCTTGCTAATAGCAAGGTTTGTCTGCGATAAAAATCGCCGATGTGCGGCGATAATTTTTGTCTCTAAACAAGTTAGAGACATAAATTATCGCTAGTTGTTGGTAATATGCCCCTCCCTTTCCAAAAAGGTGTGTAATTAAATTCTGAGTTCAGGGATACTAGACTTTTATTTCCTATCTTGTTCCTATGGGAAGATATGCTGGTAGCCACTGTAGCCAGCATCCCCCATGATAGCCTATCGAGCAAGATAGCTTTGCAGCAGTGAAAAACGAAATGGCTGTAATTCACTACCAGAGCATGTCACCTGCACAAGTACATGCTCTACCTTTCACATACACTGCACCCTGCCCAAGGGGGTACCTAGGGCCTTCCATAGGGGTGACCAATGTGCACAAAAAGGGAAGGGTTGGGCCTGGTCAGTGGAGACACTGACCAAGAAGACATGGCAGTTCACAGTCTGTAAACAGGCACTGCGGTGGCAGGCCTGAGACACCATTTTGGGGCTACTCCTGTGGATGGCACAATTAGTGCTGCAGGCCCACTAGTAGCATTTGTCATCACCAGCCCTGGCACACCCAATGCACTTTACTTGGGACTTCATGGTGATACAAATATGCCAATCATGTCTATCCAATGATAATAACAATTTACACAGGGAGCACTTACACTCTGACACTGATCAGCAGTGGCAGAGTGTCCAAAGCATCTAAACCAGCAAAAACGAAATCCAGCACAGCATCAAAAATACAGGAGGTAGAGGCCAAAAAGACAGCGGAAACCTCGCCAAAGTTGTCAGGTCTAACACCTTTAAAAAAAATAAAAATAAGAATTCTGTTAAGAGAAAGCATCTATATCTCTCCATTCGACTGGTATACAACAACAAAGTAATATTCGGTATGATTTTGTTAACAGCCTTGAAAAAGTCACGAATGGCGACGAAACACATGTCGGCTGTAGCTGTATCAATGTTGTAACCACAGAACAACTGTTACGAAGACCGATTGCTGAACAGAATCCATTTAACCAATTTTGCATTAAAATAATTTTGCTGGTTGGGCTCCATCAGCTGTTTACTTGCTTGTTGTTGTGCTCTGTCTATGTTTCTAAGTTGTTTGATATATATTCAGAGAGGTCCGTTATGTATTAGGTGATACAGTGGGTGGCACAGTATCAGACATAGAGCACGCTTTAGAAAGAGGCACTAACAGACTTTATTGCAAACAAAGCGGAGGTGCTGGCTGTTCTGTTTTTTCCACTGCCACCATTTCATTGTTCACTATATCATCAATGATGTCATTTCCCATGTAATATGTAGGGCCATAAGAAGTGTATAGTGGGGGGAAAAACTTGTAGTTAGTTTACTGTAGTACAACTGGTGAGTTGCAGTGTTTTTCATTTTTATTAGTTTTTAACCCATTTCAGCAGTGAACTAAAATATCACATTAACCTTTGTTTTTTTCAGTGTAAATGGTAAATCAGAAAAGTAGCAATTGTACAAATGCAACACACAACACTCATTCATAATGAATACAGTACAGCAACAAAGGTCCATGTCTTTCCAACTTACAAAATTGATTCTCAAAGCTTTAATGCTACAAAGGTCAGAAAACACCAGGAGTAGAAAAGAACAATATAATAATCAATTTAGTACCCCAATGAGCTTTTAAGCAGGAGGTGTTAGTGAATGGTACAATGAGGATGCTGAAACGAAGGGATATATAATCATTCTGCAAAAAACAATGACTATGTAGGAAATCTTTAATAAGGTTTCTAACCCTAGCGGTTAGCTCAGAAACAAGCAAAAAATAATAGAGGATGAGGTACAATGTACCTTGTCCTGTAAAGGAAAAGGATTGTGTTGGGGGTAAAGTGTGCATTTTACTGGGATGCATGAGTCACATGGCCTGCTAGTTCAGAGTTAGTGAGTGTTGACCATCTAGAAATGAGGCTCAGTCCCAATTGCTAGAGATGGTAGAGCAGTCTGGGCCACAACAATCCGTGCAAGCCATATGA
The DNA here is from genome assembly GCF_964263255.1 of Lissotriton vulgaris. NCBI lineage: Eukaryota > Metazoa > Chordata > Amphibia > Caudata > Salamandridae > Lissotriton > Lissotriton vulgaris. The sequence goes on from NC_141691.1 coordinate 1,919,529,908, forward strand.
CTCAAGGCCTCACCATAAACACACAGACCACTCTTGATCAAGCTACATGGTTAGACAAGCAGGTGTTGCACTACCGCACACAGTCTTGATGCACTTGAAGCTGTAGGTTTAGTGATGGCTTCTGCCAAAAAGATTAATTCTGCATCTCAGGACTAATTTGGGCATGCCGTGGGCTTCATGATCTCAGAAGCAGGGAGCCAGCAGAGCTTTGTAAAAGTCCCCCTTGATTTAAGCCAAGCTAAAGTGGGCATTTTCTGTTCGCCTGTCCCCAATATAGAGAACCCCGTTTAAAATGGCTAAAACCCATTTTCAAACGCATGAAATGTAAAAAATCCTCAGATGCAATATGGGCCCTAAAAACAAACACAACTGAATTTACTGTGGTATGTTTGGCTAAATACTTAGGCTGGGCATGGGCAATTAGAGCAAGAAGGAATTCAATCACCAAATGATTAAATAAAGTGTGTAAAGTGTATAGTACCTTCTAGCAACTGCTACATATATTTTTAAGTTTTGTCAAAAGCAATGTCTTGTTTCCTGTCTTTAATGGTTTAATAACTTTTTAACTGTGGATTCTAAACTGTGTTTAGTCTGTTGATTATATATAGACATATCCATTTTATAAGACCTTTGTATTATGTAGGGATAATGAAACTGTGTTTTAAATGTTTGTTAAAATTGTCTTTTATGATTTCATTATCGAAATAAAGACATTAAAACCTGAACCTGGGCAGAACTGTACTCAATGCTCAGGAATCAGAGAAGTCAGGGCGAACACTGGCCAAGGTCCAACCATTGGTCATTGAGTTGAAACTCTGAACCATCTTTTATTCCAAAATCCAGACTGTTGATCAGGTACCCACTGCTAATTACAATCCAGAGCATCTAAAAAGTTAGAAAATCCAGCCCATTATTCCGGGGTGCAGTCTTCCTATCAAATACATGTATGGGAATGTCCCTTTCCAGGAATACAACGCATTGTCCTCTTCTTCCGTGTAGAGGACCAGCTATGCCTTCTGCAATGTTATCAAAACCTTTATGCATTTATTCTAATGCTAACAAAGGGTAAGACAGTACTCCTAACTATAATGTTCATGAAATATAAATGGCTAGACTAGTAAGTAACTCCTCTAGGTGCAACCATGTACCATAAAATATGATGAGCTTGTCCAGAGCTTTTGAAGAATGAGTTAAAGGGGTTACCCACTCTGAGACTGCATGGATTTAAACCAATGAAAGATCTAAACATTCTCAGGGTTTCCCTGAGAGCACCTGATATGTATTATTCAGTTTGAGGGGTCCTCAAGGATATGGGCCCCACAAGCTCAGTCAAAAAAGCAAAAATCCAGGACATTTTCTATGGATAAATGAAAATGACAGGAATGTCACAGCCACAAAAGCTCAGCCACATCATCGCTCCTACATGGAATACTTTAATTAATTCCTCAATATCGAGCGGCTCCATGCCGGCCCACTTCAAACTCGCCAAAGTAACCCCCCTCATAAAACAGCCGAACACTGACCCGAACGATCTCAATAAATTACAGACCCATAACCAAGTTCTCTCTCCTTGCTAAAAACATCGAAAAATGTGTGCTTTCTCAACTCTACACCCACATTGAACAATACAACTTACAAGACACTTATCATCCAGGAGAGGCTGCAACACAGAAACTGTCTTAATGAATTTTATTGACGATCTCCATAGATCTCTGAACAAAGGACAGGCCTGACTCCTAGTCCTCTTGGATGGATGTGACGCCTTCAACACTGCCAACCTAAACACCCTCTTGAGAGCAAGCATCAATGGAATGGTTCTTCACCTCCTTCCTAAACAAACTCGCACAGCTTATCAAATTCAACAATTCAAAAGCCATTCAATTTCCAAGCTTTATTTCGTTCATTGTGGACCATAAAAGCAAAAGATAAAATACATACATCAGTAAATTTTTTAAACATCACAAAATATAGCCATTAACAGTTGATTGTACAAATTTGATGACAAATTAAAAGATATTGAAATTTAAAATTTCATTCAAAAGCAACACCAGCCTCACAAGGTGTCCCCTGGGGTTCAACTCTTTCCCCTGCCCTATTTAACATCTATATGGAACTCTTGCAGTGATCCTGGAACAACTGGAATTGCCTACCACCTAAATACGGATGACACCCTACTCTACATAAAAATGTTGTCAGTGAAGGATATTCAGCACATAAACAACACTCTGCACACAGTTCAATCATGGCTGACCAGTAACCACCTCAAACTCAACCCTAGCAAAAGAGAAAAATCCCTTCCTGCAACTAGCTGGCTCAACCGTATCACTGCACTAATCTTCAAACTGTCCGAGCCTCATTTCTGAGTTTTTGCTGTAGGGCAGCACCGCAGGCCTACCTGCAGCCCTGCCCTATGGCAAAAGAAAAGAGAGGATTGCGATGTATCTGTTAGATATAGCACATTCCTGCCCTTTTCCACAGCACTAGTGACAATGGCTGCTGTGCACCAACGTAAGCCCTTTTGCACCATGGTGCAAGGTTGCCTCCGTTGCGGGATGATTATATTTGTGCAGGAAGGGAAATCTTCCTGCACGAAAACAATTACAAGAGGCATTTTCCTCTTTATATGTCTGCTGCAGAATGCAGTACACCTAGAAATAGGAAAAACAAGGAGAAATAAAGATATTTCTTCTCTTTGTGCTTCCCTTACGCCTCCACAGGGAAGGCATACGTTTTTGATGCTGCCTCAGTGTTTCGAGTTACTTTAAATGGCAACAAGCAAAAATTGGGCCACTTTGAGGAGACCCCATTGTGCACAGGATATTTGGATGGTTTGGCGTTTCATCTAACACCTGTCATGCTGAGAGCATCGGAGACCGTGCATAAGAGGTTCGTAGTGTGGTACACTAATTTAACGTTGACCATGACATTTCACAAAGTACTGTGTGTTTTAAAACTTAAAACAAGGATTATTACCCCTGTGATGCCATTCGTGTGTGAGAAATGGAGGAGAGCTTGCGTGTGCGTGAGAGGCCGATGCATTTTAGCTGGAGTGCAAGTCAGTAAAATGCATACTATAAATCATCTATGATTTGGCATCCACATGTGCATTCTTTCAGTGCAAAGGTGCACATTTTTACCAGATTTTCAGTCTGTGTGTTTATTCTTCGATGCACATGCTCTAAGTGGACAATACACAATATATTTTAAGGTATTTTTCTGTATTGGTAGAAAAAAATTTGAAATAAATATACTGGGACTTGGTGTATTTTCGGGTGACAGCACATTTTAAGTTTAGTATTTAAATAACAGTAAGTTAAAAAAAAAGAGAAAGAAAGTATCGCTAATGCACAGATGTTCAGTCAGCCAACATTATTTTTACAAACACCAGTTAAAACACCTTTAATTTGGAAAAAATGGATTAAATCTTATTAAAATTACCTGGTAGAAGCATTCTCCGACATCAGGAAAATTAGCCCGATTATGCATTATTTTGAGAAAAGCTGCTTTTTGAAAACTTTCAGCCTACTCCTGCACCACAAATTGAAGATGTACCATGGGGTGCATTTAAAGAGATAGGGGCATATTCACAAAGAGTTATCGCCGCGTTAGCAGCACTTCTCTGCCACTAATGCAGCAATATTTTTATTGCCTTAATACCAAGCTGTTGCTAACAGCAAAAACGGCCGCATTTAGCATTGCCAAGGATGTCAGCGATAACTATCACTAATCATATGCAATGTAGGCATTCCTGTGCAAAACCGCACGCTAACCCCACTTCTCGATATTCACAACTCGCTCGGACCCGCGAAACAATAAAAAAAAGCAGCTAAGGCCCATTAACCGCTGGGGCGTAAGACCAGAAAACAGCAGGTCTGGTGATAAAGAGTAGTATATAAGGTAGACTAGTCCAGAGCCCCATCTGAAGATCCACTGATGCCATGGAGGTACTGCTCATACAGCTCAAAGCACCAAGAAGGCCACAACAACCACCGCCACCTCCCCCAGGACCACCACGAGGTATCGCAGAATATGACAGCGGGTCCATTGCTGACGCCTCACAGACAGCGGATAATAAACATCCCTCCACAAGCAAAGTTGCTGGCTGTGCTGTACATGTTGGCTTCTGGTACCTTCCAACCAACAACTGCCAGAGTTGGAGGAGTCTCACAGCCAGCCCTATCTAAGTGCCTCACAACTGTCTTGGATGCCATCATCAGCCTGATACCCCAGCACTACGCTTCCCCAACACTGCGCAGGAACAGCTTGAGACTAAGCAAGGCTTTTATGCCATAGCTGGCTTCCCGCAGGTGTTGGGGGCAATTGACTGCACCCATGTCCTACTTGTGCCACCTGCGTACACTGCACACATATACCACAACAGAAAGCACACACATACCATCAATGTGCAGGCAATAGTGGAACACTGGGGCCTGTTCACCAATGTCGTCGCCAAGTTCCCAGGGAGTGTCCATGATTCCTACATCTTCCGCCAGTCCATCATCAACCCGCGCTTTTGAGATGGCATATAGGGAAATGCACTGCCTGTTGGTAAGTACTAATTGAACACACCACACACCTCAACTCCACAATCATAAAACTCACAAATGTGAGAATGCACATCTTCCAAACTCACATACAACATGCCAATCAACATGCCCACCTACCAGACACCACAACACAATTAACTGCGATAACTGGGGCTATCAATGTAGACAAACCATCCCAAAGGGCCTAGACACTCCGCCACACACTTGCAAATGTAGGAAGAGGTGTGAACCAAGTATGTGTGATGGAAGTACTCAACCTATGAAGAAAGTATGTACACAAGGTCGAGTGTGGTAGTTCTTGAGTTTGCAAAGCACAGACATGTCCATGTGGGCATATATTGCATTTTCATTGTCCAGCCTGAAGGCAATGACTGAGTTGGTGACCTGATGGGGGGGACCATGTGAAGGTCACATGGAGGATGCAGAGGCTGTCGAAGCAGCTGCAGGTCACTGCGTAGACCTGTTTGTCCATGGAGAGGGAGGACTCGAGTACAATGCTGAGGTACCTAGAGTTTTCTGGGGGGGGCTGCCGAAGGCGGTTGCCTAACAGGTGTTGCCACATGCTGATACTGTAGTCACAAGGATGAGGACCAATGTCTCCTCCTTGTAGAGCACCCCCCAACTGTTGATCATCCATGTTGCAACTGGCTGCAATCCTCCCTGGAAGCCCAGTCTAGTAGGTGTGGGCGGCTTGGTGAGGGAGAGAATGAGCTTGATGTCCTCGTAGGTGGTGATGTGAAATGGTCCTCTTCATGTAGCTCCAGTCCTCTCCAGACATCTGCAGATGCATCTGTCAACTTGGATGTTGTGGGTGATCGAGGTGGCATTCATTGCACACTGTATGTTGGAGTACCATATTGGGGCAAGTGTGTATGCACAGTTGGAGATACATGTGTGGATATCCCAGCCAGCGCTGTTGATGTCGGCTGCAGCGGTGTGTGTGTTGCTGTTGATGGTGGAGTGTACCAGCTCCTCAGTGACTCAGCTCCAGTAACTTTGTGTGGTGCCTGCTGTGGGTTGGGGTGTCATGGAGTTTCTCAACGAGGAAGTATACGCAGTGCTGGTCACTCCATGAGCGTTGAGATGTGTTGATGAAGTGGACACAGTTTCCGCATGCAAATATGGGGTCAAAGGCGTTCCCTGCCTTGTGGCTCAGTGTGGTGAAGAGTTGGCTCAGTTCGATGTTAGTAAGCATCTGCCAAAGGGTATTGGATTTGGAGTTGTTGTGGTATGTGAGGTGGAGGCTGCGCTCAGGAATGACGTAGTCCATGGAGTAGATGGCGTGATGTGTGATGATGTTGATGGTGTTGGCAAAGCATTCCTGCCCTCGTGGGCCCTGCAGGTGAGGGTGCTGCTGACTGTTGCTTTGTGGCAGGCCTGGATCTGAACGTGCAGGTGGTGGGCGGTGGGAAAGGTCTGGCAGCAGCAGCAGCAGCAGAACTGAACGTGATCCATGTCTAGTGTGGCCCATTGGCATTTAAATGTTCTCCTGGCGTTGACTACCAGGAGGGCGGATGAGTGGTGGCGCTAGACATTAGGAGAGCCAGGGTCACTGCTGGTGTTGGTGAGGCTTGCGGACAGGCACAGACAGGCTTGACATTGGTGCGCTGTTGGAGTCCTAGTTATGCAAAAGTGCAGCGCACACAATTAAATAGTCTTGTGGATGGGACGAGAAGTTGTGAGGCAATGTAAGTTGCATTGATGCTGGTAATCTGTCAGAAGCTACACATGGCAAACATGAATTCCAAAGTAGCACAAATCACACATCACAAAACTATTAACAGTGCCAACACAGCATGCATAACTACTAATGGACACATCTCTCCATTACATGTCATAGGTGATCAAGGATATGCAGTCACCCCATGGATGATGACACCCCTACGAGCCACTAACACCTAGGCCCAGAGGCAGTATAATTTGCCCCTCAGATGCACCAGGTCCATTGTGGTGCGCACATTTGGCGTGCTAAAGTCACGTTTCTGGTGCCTTGACATTACAGGTGGCAGACTGTTGTATAGCCCAGAAATAGTGTGCAAGATTATCATAGCATGTTGTGTATTGTATAATATGTGTGTACACACCAATGCCCCATGGATCCAAGTGCCAGATGCACCGGACGATGGTCAGGATGATGAGGAAGATGAGGCAGGTGGAGCCCTCCCCACAGCTTCTGCAGCAGGCACTGCCCGAAGGAACCGAATTATAAATAATTTCTTCACCTGAGCACGGCACATCGCGACTGTCCTTAGCAATCATATATCTGTTCAAAATGACCCCAAGCATAGTATGTGCAAATAAAAAACACCATACATGCCCTGTGTGCATGTTTATCCTCTGCATAAGTACATCACTCTGACAAGTGTAAGTTTAACAAAAAGTGGTAATAATATCACAATTGATTTTAATGGTGGATATGTCTCCTCTCTACAGAGAGTCGCTTATTAGGGTGCAATTTCTGCTAAACTCGACTTTGTAGGGTGTCAATTCTGGTAAGAAAATCTACTTTTTATAGTGTCATATGGGCCAAAATATTACATTTAGGGTATCATTTGTGCTTAACAATGAATGTTAGGGTGTTCTTTGGAGTACAATATGATCTTTAGGGTATCATTTGGTGTAAATTATTATTTTAGGGTGTCCTTTGGGGTAAAATATGAATTTTAGGGTGTCCATTGGGGTCAATTATGAATTGTAGGGTGTCAATTGGGGTAAATTATGCATTTTAGGGTGTCCTTTGGGGTAAAATATGAAATTTAAATGTCATTTTTGGTAAACTATGGATTTTAGGGTGTCATTTGAGGTTAAAACAAGCTCCTCATAGTGTTTTTGGGGGCCTGAAAAGAAAATTCTTCTAAGACTGTTCATCTGTGTAAGAATCTGCACTTAGCAGGCAAAATCTGCCCACAATCACGTCAATGCAATGTTTTTTTCAGACTTGCGATGGAAAAACCATTGCAACATATTGAACAATAAGAAATGTTACCTCTAACCCTAATTGCCTGCAGATTTTCACCGCTTTGTCAAAAAACGGGCCGCAAACACATAGGAAGTGATGTCTGCATGCTTACTGTTTACTGAAGGAGTACTGTGCACTTTCACTTTTTAGCACATTGCTGGTGATTGTGGAGGGTGCTGGAGGTGTTTGGTGTTGTGTGGTGCAGATTGAAGATTTTGAGAGTGTTGCTGTGTCCTATGTCCTGTTGATAGTGTCTCTGTGAAGTGTGGTGTACTTCTAGTTACCTGTTTTATTGTCTCCTGTCTTCAATATTGTCAGGTGTTTGTCTTGGGGTAGTTAACTTTCTTTGTAGTTGTTGGGGCTGTTATATTGGGTTCCTTTATTTTTGGCAGTGGGTTTAGGTGTGTGCAGGAAGATGGTGGGTGTGGGCAGGGAGTGCAGGATGTCCGAGGCGGCATTGGGGGGCTTCATATGGCTCATTAAGATTTTCCCGCCCTTGATGGTGGAGAGGGGAGGCCGTATCCTCTCTGGATATCCTGTCAGTGTGTGGAAGGTGGGATAGGAGCATGTGCAGGCGCAGATGCGGCTTGTATTTTGAGCGGACCGGGCTGTGAGCCAATGGAAGCACCATTTGCAGGATTTCCTGGGCCATGACTGTGACCTGTTGCACCACCTGTGAGTCTGGCCTACACTGTGGTAAGTTCAAACTCTAAATCTAATTATAAACACTGAAACAAAAAACCTAAAATACAGTTTGGGTCACACTGGTGTCCAAGCGCAAAAATGTTGCAGACTGAGGCGTGAGACGTAATGAGTTCTCGCCTAAAGTTGGCACATCAGAAGCACAACACTGCATCATATTGACAAGCATTGTGTGCAGGTTTGTGTTACCCACTGCACTGGTGCAACACTTAGCTCTGTAGTGCCACGGTTGGTACCCTTGCACAATAATGTGTGCAGGATCAAGATTGTTTGTGTATAGGAAGGGTGACTGTACCTGAACCATCCCGGGCTTTGTTACTGGGACATTTGTGCTGCCCGGAAGGAAGTGCCGAAATGCTGTCCTCATAAATTGTGGTATGTTAGCAACGCTGCCCTTGTACATAGGCTCCGTGCGACAATGTGTGAGATATGAACAAGTGCTCAAAGGTAAGAAGGACATCTCCAGAGTGTCATACACCACCAACATCTGTGAAACAACCTTATGCGATCTGCAGTGTACCAATCGTACACAGAGCATGTATAACATCAGGTTGTGTGTAGAAATGAGGCCTTGTGAATGTGTCACACAACTAGTATGTGCAGGTTTGCTAGCATTATTATCTTGTTTGGCCCAACTCAGCATTCACATGTCTTTTGCGAATAGCTGTCAAAATAGACCCAATCATGTAGTCAACATGAAATGCAATAGTACAGTTACGGGGCATTTTCTGTTATGGTGATGAGTTGTATGATGAATATGATATGTGTGATTTTACGTCTGATACCAACACATATTTCTCTTTTATGTCTCACAGAAGGACGACCTCTCATCACACAGGGGGACATCAACACCTTCCAGGACGCACATGCCACTGGTGAGATTGGACATCATATATTGGCATAGGGTGGTGTCATGAATGTCTGGGTCAAATGATCAACGTTGTTGTATGCAGTATGGGTGTGTATCACATGTAGCTTGCCTGCAGTGTGATGATGTATTGTGGAAGTTAGAAGTGTGTACAAATCTGTAAGTGAAGGTGGAGCTATGCCTTTTGTCTACCAGTTGTAACTTAGTACATTCCCAGTCAGTGATACACATGGAAAATAGGTCTATGTCTTTTGTCACAACAGCACATGCATGTGGATTCCAGAGTGCACTGATAGGAGACATGGAATGCATGAACATCCTTGACTGAGATGACTGTGCAAGTGGGCCCGATCATGCACAAGGAGGCAGTGGCTTTCCAGCCATGCGTGCTCAGACACAGGTCGGCACTGTGATTTTGTAAGTATGCTGCATGCCAGCTTCACAGAAGTAGCAGTGCATAGCTTTGAGCCAAGCATATCAATGGCACGTTCACCAAACACATAGCAAAGAAGGCCCTATGAATCTCATTGGCATGTTTGGCCACTGCAATGGTGTTGTCAAGCTATCTCCTTGCGGTCATTTGCTGGTCGACGCTGGCTCAGCTGTACCAGCATCTCTGTCCAAATTGTGGACATTACTCCACATACATTTACCCCGCATGCTTTAGCTCTGCATTCATTACGGTGCCATATATTTTACAACGCAGGGCTCTACAATGCTTTCTGTGAGGAAGCATTACGCATAAGAACACAATAACCAATATGACTCCAAGGTGCGTTTACAATGGGGATTGCATTTTAACAGTTTGCGTTAAGGCCTGCATAGTAGAATTTACTATTAGTGATATTAGCAGATACAAAACATGCATGATTGACAAAATAGAGGAAACAATGTTTCCAACTCTCAGCAGCACGTGTCACCTATTGTGAAGAAGTGGTGAAGAGAGGTCCAGCGCCTCATGTACAGGTCAGTGTTCAGCCACCTGACATGTTTGCATGTGTGCTGCATGATGCAGCACATATGAAAGTGTGGCTAGGGCTGTCCCAGGATTGCTCCTGTGCAGGTAGGGTAACTCTCCTACACTTAAACAAGCACCCCTGCACACAGACACCCTTGCACTCTTGTGCAAGTGTGCCTGTGTTTGTGCTGACTAGATAAACTGCATACAGTCGTTGGGGGGCATGCAGGGCTGCACATGAGCATTTTACATATGATGCAGTACTGTGTTACAGGAGAGGATGAGGGTGGTGCTACACACGCCTCCCTCCTCCAATTCCTTGTATATGTCACCCTCAGGGTATGTCATAGCACCATCATTTGACACTGACAGTCTCATTTGATTGGGATTGTACATGTCCCATGCCATGCACTGGCATGTTAGTCTCCCCAGCATGTAGTCACTGATCCATGATTGAAGATTTCATTGTCCATGTCACTCACTGACTACACATAGTTACACGAGAGCAGGGGTCTCCAACCGGTCGATCGCGAGCTACCGGTAGCTCGCCAAGGCCCCTTGAGTAGCTCGTGTTGGCAGTGTTGCAATTTAATAGCCCATTAACATCGTTAAGAGTATTTTGGCCATTTTTTTATATTGACCACCCTCACCGTAACCAGCTGCTCAGATTAGCTTAACTGGGTTTAGCTGAGGAGGGGTGGGCGGGCCAAGGAGGATGCCGTTGTTTCTCCAGTAGTCTCGGAGCCCACTGCCTTTCACATCCTGGCACCGCACTATTCATCCTGCGAGTCGAGCGCCGGTGCAGAACAGCAGGCATGGCAGAGGGAAGCATCCGGTCCTGGAAATTGTGCAGGTAGTGCAAGCAGTATTAAACTGCCACCGAGTCCCATACCACCTGCCTTTTTTTCACCATGCCACCAGTTTGACCCGAGCAGCAGGAAAGCTACGGAACCCTATGCAGGCCTCATCAGCTCCACACCCATAGTGAGCCCCTGCCCTGGCCTGATAGTTGTATAGGCGATGCGGCTCAGTAGCAGTCCATGTCACATGAAACCATTAACAACAAAAAACACTGCAGATTCTATTTATGTGATGATCTCTATCGCGTTTAAATTAACTTGACATTTGCACACTGAAACGAAACAGAAAGTGATTTATTTTTCTGCTTCAAGGAGTAGTTTTAAGAGCTGAAACATGTTAAATGTAAACAATTAAAATCGTACACATGCAATTCTTCATTTGCAGAGAAGCACTTTGCATAAAATAAGCAGGGTATGTGCTCACATTCCCAGGTTGCTCACGTAAATAAAACATTAGGCATGCTTGCTACCATGTTTGTGTTCAATCTATGCCAGATCATTTTTAGGGTGAGGCAATGCTTGTTAGAACCTCAAAAAGTGACAACCTGTGGGACGTTGAGGGAAGTTACATCATGGTCCAATACGTACCAAGTGTTCCCGATGCCAGGGGGTGTTACACTTCACATCCATTATGTGCCAAGTGTCTGTGCTGTCAGGGGGTGTACAGTGCTCATTGTATGCATTACATCTGCCTTACTGGAAGTAGCAAAGGTTGGAGGCCCCAAGGCACACTCTGCCTCACTGTTATCTTACAAATCAAATATCTTTACACAGGAGATGGGTAGTTTTCTCGGCTGTCACAACAGATGGCAGTCAAGGTGGGTTACACATGGTGGCAGTTTGTCCGGCCAAGTTCACAAAAACAAGTCCATTCTCTGCAACTAACAACATAAAATGAAGTTTTAAAGAGGGATTTCTTTTTTTTAAAACAGGAATGCTTCGAATCCCAAATAATGTAATTGACTAGCATAGGCTCCCATATTAAGGTGACCTTGTATTCCAGATTTGACTGGAGAACATTGACACAGTCTAAAGAACTCATATTTTCCCATTGTTCATATTTTACAGACAACATGACGCCCGAGGAGTCCCATGCCTTCCAGGTGAGGAAGGACTGGTACTGCCACATTAATAAGGTAGAGAAAGGGTACCGCAACATGGCACGGAGGTACCAGGAAGACCGGGCAAGCTGGAGTTGGAAGTCATTGTCCGAGTTTGCATAACGTGGCAGAAGGAGTGGCACACAGGCCAACCCAGGCCCCTCTGGCATTAGTGGTGGGTCCCGGCGTGGACAGGCAGTGTCCCATCCCCTTACAACACCCCACACACAAGGGATTATGCCATCTGACCCAGCATATCAGGTGGTGCCATTCACTGTGTGGGAAAGGAGAACACTGATGGACAATAATGTAATGCTGTCGGAGCTAAGGAGTGAAATGGCTGAGCAGTCCAGGCACACGGAGGACCTTTAGAAACACCTGGGAATCCCATAAAGACTGGCCATGTTGAGCCCCATCCCCCTCTGCTCCCTTCCCCTAATGTTTTATCTTGTATTTTAGTTAATGTTAGGTTAGTATTTTAAGTGTTAGGTAGTGTAGTTGTAGTGTAGGTATACTTAGTGCTAGATGTTAAGGTAGTTTTAGATATTTAATATTATGTAGTATTTGGAGAATACGTTTCATTTTCCTTTGGGTGGGGGTTGATATCTTTGTTGCATAAAACATTCATTAAAAAAATAAAACAAAAAACATATCTTTTGTAGGTTAAATGTGTAATTAGTATATGTATAGCTTAGATGTCCTAGTCCTGTCTCATGATGAGCCTCAAGTGCCTTAGATACGTTGTTGTGTGTTTAGGATTAGTTAGGATAGATAGTTTAGGTATTTATTCACTTTTTATTAGTTAATTTATCTTAGATTAGTAGTAGTAATGAGTAGTGTTAGTTTAGGGTAGTTAATTTTTGTACTTTTATAATAAATGGTTACTAGTTTCTATTTCCGCTTGCACTTATGTCCAGAGTAATGTGGTGGTGTGTGGCTTTTTACCTTGTATGCAACTCATGCCATCATTGGACAATCCGTTGAATGTGTAAGTATGCGCATGACATGTTACTTAGCAGGATGGAATGTGTCAGGATTCCTTAGATGTGTGCACAGTAAAATTGCATTGATAACAGGGTGGCAGGTAGAATTTACAACATAGTCTAGGGACAGTAGTTTTTGAAGTTCAACATCTGAAGTGTGACTCATGGAGATTCCAAGTACATTGTTGCCCATTTCCAACACAACATAAGGACATGACCTTGAGAGAATTTTATAGTTGCTTCTGGTATCCATCATGGAGATGGATGTATGCACCAGGTACCACAGATTTGATCAAACCCCTGCATATCACATTATCCTGGCACAGAGTCCATCTAAAATGCACAGACCTTGGCACACTTGCTGCGTAGTGCTAGTGTGGCATCTTTATTCGGCACTGTGCATGGAGGCTCAACCTCTGGGCCATGCAGGATGTAGTATTTTTGTGCTGCCATTGTGAATGGCATATGGCAGAACAGTGGGCCTGATTCATAAAAGTCACCTGAGAGTAGGTCATGACTTTACGATTTACGGTATTCACAAATTACGTTTAGCAGGAGTCCAGTTAGGTCTACTGACATCACTTATCCTAAATGCCTTTTGTGAATCACTAAAGTTGGAATGTTTTGATTTTGACCCAGATGACGTTTTTGGGCAGGCACACTGTTCTGCTGTACACAAGAGGGGGGATGTTGCATTGCTCCCTGTAGGGCCAGTGTCATGGCAACTTCTCCCAGCTGTAACTTTTGGCATTGACTCATAGTGATGCCACCCTTGAAATGGTAAAAGAAATGTGGGAAGCCCAATAGACCTTTGGAGGCTTGGGACATGTAGTAATTGTTAGGTAAGGATGCCTACATGGGATTTATTTTACATAAACTAAATAAACACCAATAGCATGAATACATCTATTATCAATCCCACCAATGGTGACTGACCGATCAAAATTCTAATTGACTTATTTGTATCATAATGAATCTTCCAAAGAACAATTTTAGCAAAGCAAAATAGAAAGGGTACAAATTAATAATACTACATAAAAAAGACCAGGTAAATCAGTGTTGTACAAAAGTTGTGACCTCAGAGTCAAGTATGTAAACATCTATTCCAAGGTATTATTATAATGGAAAACAAATCTGAGACAACAGAAAACAATTCCCAAAAAACCTGAATAGCTGAAGAAATAGATGAGCTAGTCGACGTTTCGGTCTCTGTGGCATAAATGTCAGTTAGACCATCTTCAGGATGATGAATACAAAGTTATTCATTGACCCTTATGTCTGGTCAATCAATATGTTTGTTGAACCAGTCAAATCTCAAATTATTTAGAACCTCACGTAGCTACAACGTTTTATAATGTTGCGCCTGCAAAGGTGCTGAGCATAACAAAGAATATCCCTTTTCTAAAGAGATACCAAAGCTTTCCCCGCTGATATTAAGATTGTCTTTCCATTTTTCGTTCCATTTTTCGTAATCATCCTGTTTTGATTTTATCAATTCAGCATAAAACCTCTTGATAGTACAGTCTTGCCCTATTTGAACCACTTCCATAATAGGATCGCGCCTAAAACCCAAAGCACCTCCCTTTTTATTCAAAAGGAAACTACTAATTTGTAGGTATTTAAAAAATTGCCTGGTATCTAGCTTAAATCTAGCCTGTAATTCTGAGAATTGAAAAACCCCCTGATCCCCCATTACATCCCCTATACTTCTAATTCCCTTGTTTTCCCACTCAATAAATGTGGAACCAGAGAAAATCTCTTGTGGAAGATTTGGGTTATATGAAAATCTGGTGTACACATTATATTTCCCCAAGCCTATTCTTTTAACAAAACTTTTCCAAATTGTACATGCTGCTATGAGCGTCTTAAACTTTGTCCTCTTGTAGTAACTAGGCTCTGTAAATTTCAAAAACACATTCTGCACTTCTATTCCCAAAGTTAGTCCATAAATTGCCAATGTTCCAAATTTACTCCAACCTTCTGACTCTGCCCCTCCCAGCAAGCCAATCATATTTTGGAGAGCTGCTGCCCAATAATAAAGTTTTAATTCTGGTACTCCCCAGCCTCCCCTCTCTCTCGGAAGTGTCATGAATCTGAGGGCTCTTCTCGTTTTCCCCTTTGCCCAGATGAATCTATTAATTATGCACTCTAATTTTTTTAATATTTTGACATCAAATAACAAAGGTATAGCTCTAAATAAATATAAAAATTTTGGGAGGACCAGAATTTTTATTATATTCGTCCGCCCCACAATTGACATGTGCAAGTTGTCCCACCTGTCCAGGTCTTTCTCTACTTTCTTAATTAAGGGGGTAATATTCTTCTCTACTAACAAGTTCAAATCTGCCAAGATAATAACCCCTAAATATGTGCCAACCTGCGTCACACGATTATCTATGCAGGGAGTAAAAGAGTTTTTAATTATCTGCGTTTTTGATGTATTTAATTTATAACCCGATATCTTTCCAAATTTCATCGCCTCAGTTTCCAGATATTCTATAGATTCAGTAGGATTTGGAGTGATTACGGCAATATCGTCTGCATAGGCTAAGATTTTACAATGCCCGATAAGTGTTGTTAGAGGTATAATCATCTCAGACGCCTCTATTCTACGGATTAGTCGGTCCATATATATACGTTGTATCATTTATACTATACCCCTGCAAAAATAGCACAACGGGGAGGTACTGTGGGTATTAAGTGTTATAGGTGTGGAAGTCTGGAAGCTGATCTAAAACATGTATTTGCAACGTGCCCTCATTTATATTCACTCAAAAAAGATATTGAAGGTTTCATAAACAATATTTTAGGAACCGAAATTGTGTTAACTCCCGGAACTATATTATTAGGAGTAAATCTGGAGGACGAACAATTATCAAGCAGGAGGGAATTTTTATTTGTAGCATTATCAGTTATGAGATTATGTATAGCCTCGGCCTGGATTGACCCTATACCACCCACCTTTCATAATTGGTTGGCCAAATTAATAACAACATATAATGTGGGGAAAGAGATCTATGCACGGAAAGGAAAAAGGGGAAGGAAGCTGGGGATCCTATTACGCAATGGAAGGAGGGTGAAATAGAATAAAACCTAGATGTGAGTAAAACTCGGGTGATTTAGGACAACATATAAGGTATTAATTGCTATGATGGTAATATTCTGAGGGATACAAGTGATTTTATGGAAATATTACAGAATGGAAACTTTGCTTGATTAGTTTTATGTTTGAGAACCTGGATTGATATTTCTGATCATTTTTTTTCTTCAATTGGGTGTTGCTCCTTTTATTATTGTTGTTGCTTTATTTGCTTTTTCTCTCAATGTGATGTATTTTGTTAGTAATATTGCCGTGCCCTGTATGTAATAGTAAAAACTTTCAATAAAAAGATTTAAAAAAAAAAAAAGACTCTCACGTAGCTAACACAGGAATAGTGACTGAAACTCCAGGTCTGGTGGATTGATCCGAAGGATTTGCTGTAGATATTGCTGTCATTGAACGGTATCAAAACGACGTTGCTCCTCACACTAACCGCTATCACTGCAGACGCCATCCCTTGTGGGCATCCTTACCTATCAACCCTTGAAATGGTGGCACTGCTTCTGACTATATGTACGTGCAGTGCACCACACATCCCTAGTCACATTGCCCTATCCGCTCACAGCGGTCACATCATGAGAGGGTTCCTAATTTCTTAAGCATTGTTCGTCCACAAGAAGGGGCTGACTGACGCCTTGCACTTTGGGGTGAATCCTTATTGCCAACTCTACTTCACTGAGGCAGACATTGTGGTTCCATTTGTGGCTGGTAGACATGTGCCCTTATGAATCTTCATCAATGTGAATATGGTGTGCACCATCTTGGGATGAGACATGCTATGCACACCATCACAACATGCTTTGTCCACCACGTAGAGTGCGCGTAGATCTGGCAAGAGATAGTTTTTAGCAATTGTAAACGGGGACACTACTTGTGGCCTGAAACAGGCTTGGAAATTTTTGCAAACATGCCTATTTTCTTAATGGGCATGGGGCTAAGTTGGGATGTTGCTAGATTGTTGTATTGGCGCAATGAGGGCACAGCTAGTTCTCACATACCCGATCATCTCACTGCCTATCTGGGTCACAGTTAAACGTGTACATTTCCTTTATTTCCCTTGGTGTACCTTTTGGTGGATTCATTGGCCCTAAATTTTGAGGGAACCCTTTACTTGATTGATCATGGAGAACACACATCTGTGCGATTCAAATATTTTATTTACAAGTCTGTTGACATTGGTGAAGACTGGACCAGTACTCGGCCAAACAATACCCACATTCCATCGATGCCCAGTGGAGGGCCAGTCAGAGTTGTTTTGGGGCAAAATGTCATGAGGAAGAAGCAGAGTTCAGTTTGCAGGCTGGTTGCAGTATCATTGGGAACAAGACATAATATGTCAGTCCATGTCAAAGTCCAAGGTGAGTGTCACAGAGTGTATCGGGGGACAGTGGAAGATGATGTTACGGGCCATGATGCTGTGCCCACATCCAAGGAGAAACAGCCCATTTGGCATAGATGAAGGCTACCGCCTTTTTCTTTGTAAAAATTCAGATTCATCCACATCTTCGTCCTCTGATGTGTCATGTGCCTCACATAGGCTTGTGGTAGATTGGCTGCAGCACTATGAGGCACTGACACATCAGGGGACGGAGATGTGGATGTAAAAGCTGCAGCAGCATTTATCGGTGCCAAACCTTGCTGCAGCAATGCAGTGATGATCAGCTGCAGGGCATTGAAGATTGCGTTTATGTGCAGCCGTGGCAGCCATTTGTTTTGCTTGCATCCGCTCCATGTTCCCCATTATTCGTTGCATGTGGGCCAACTCCTGACTGCAATAGCTGGAGCCACTCTGACTGGACAGTTGTTCTTGTCGCTGAGTCATGACTCCAGCAATGTCAGCCATGGAATGTTGGAGGTCATGGAGTGGACTGTGGGTGTCTGTGATGTTCAGTAGGTGATCCCGAATGGGAGTCAGACACACACGTATGGCATCAAGTTTGGCCACCAGGCGGCCAAACCCCACCTGCGCCAGTTCAGCCATCTCCTGCTGGTCCTCTACCGCACAGTATTGGAATTCCAGTAGTGGGTCCTCAAGGTCCTGTGAGACAGCTTTGGTGGTAGGTGCTTGCTGCTGTGTGGTTTGTACAGGGGTGGAGTTTGCACAACGCTGCTGGATTACCCTGCTCCTGGAGATGGGGTGCTGAGTGAGTCTAGCAGCTGTTGGAAGGTGTCAGTGTTGATGGTGGAGAATTCCTCTTCTTCATCAGTGATGAGTGGGAGAGGCTACTGTTCAGGAGGTGATGTTTCTCACTCTGCAATATAAAGGGTAGATGCATTTTAACTATGTGCTTCATGTATGAACATGCATTGGATGAGTTTACAAGCAGACTACATGACAATGTCCATTGTGACAGTTTGGGAGGAGATTACATTTTTTTGCCAGATAGTGATTATTGGTGCAGCATCAAATATATGAGGGTGTTGTTGTACATTGTCATATCACAGTTTACAGCTATGACACATGCAAATGGCTAATTTCTACGCACAAGCGGCACCAGTTGTGTCCTCTGTAAAGTTGTCAAAGGGATGCAGTTTGTCCCACATTGTAGTCAATGTTGAGTAGATCAGATTGATGTGTGTATGCGCACTGCATTGTGCTAGAGTTGTCCCAGCAGCGTTGGTATTGCTGCCCCTTATCCCTTTCAGGCAGTGGGCCTTTCACTCATGTCCCTTTACAATGGGGAAATGTTGCAAGCTGGGGTAAATATGGGTCTTGGTCAGAGTTGGGATACTTGTGCATTGTTTGTCAGCTGATGTCTTCTTTACATCAGCGGTTGTATGTACACGAGGAAGTGTCAGAGTGTGCCTTGCTCCTTTAAGGATTATTATTATTAATATTATATTTAATTTTATACAGCGCACAGCTACCCGGAGGTTTCCCGGCGCTTAACAGAGGAGAGAGGACGGATAAATTGCAGAAAGGTCTCTAAAGAGTCAGGAGGGTCTATAGGTTAAATAACCAGGTCTTAAGGTCTCTGCGGAACCTAAGGTAGCAGGATTCAGAATGTAGGGAAAGAGGTAGGGCATTCCTCAGGGAAGGGGCTAAGTAAGCGAATTAGCGGCCGCCCATTCTGGCTCTCCTGATGCGAGGCACCTGATATCTATCTTGGGTAGACGAACGGAGAGTGTGAGGGTGACAATAGTGGTGAACCAAAGTTCTTAAATAATGAGGGGCATGAAGCCCAAACTCAAACTCAGGCACATCAGTGACGTGGCCTGCACCATGTTTATATGTTGGGGCATGGAGGCAGGTACACTATTCATCCTGCGCTGTCACTTGCTTTGTCAGTGTGGCTCACACACAACCTGCTTTGCTGGGTACTGCCCATGTGCATGGGTTTTGTGCGAGAATAGTCATGTTTGAGAAGGCCCCCCTTTATGCACCTTTGCAATGAAGGAATACTTACTGTTTCTATGTGGGCTGCACAATGAAGTACACATGTGCATCCTGCTAGCTTAGGCTATTGTGTTTTCTCTTTTGTGCATGTCGTCAGTCAAAATTTTTCTTGCATGCATTGCTTACTGTCCTCCTGCTGGTTTACCCGTTGTGAGTATGGTGCAGGTTGAGTTTCCATTGTTTCGTGCTGGCTGTACATACAGTGTCAACACTCATTACACTCAACGTTGAACCTACGTATTGTGTATGAGTAGGCCTGGATTTGATGTATGTAGCTTGACTAAGGCGTATTAGTGGTGCTCAGGCCTTTGTCTCTGCCCCCCTCCCAACAGATGTCAATGGCAGGGGGATGTGTGTTTGCGTTATTGCCATGCAGATGGTCACATGGATGATACATGCTGTAATGGTTCAGAATTTTGGATACCAGGCTTTGTTGTGTGGATGTTAAGGACCATGACTGCATATTTTTCCACTGACACTGTTGACTTACTAAATTGATAGTTTTACATGCACATAATGGTGTCATGGGCAAATCACACCAGGACTGTTGACCTAAGGGGGGATGGTGCCATTTAGCTACTTGTCATTATTTGGTGCTACTTTGCCATCCTTGCTTGTTGTCATACTTACGTTGTCATACATCTATACAGGGACATTGTAGTACTGTGAGTATTGGACATGGACAAGTAATGTGGTACATATGTGGGTGACACATACCTGAAATGCATTGTCCATGCACTGTAGATGGCGCTGGATGTCTACATTGCCCCCTTGCCTCAACACCAAACATATATGACTGGTCTGCACCAGCCCACATCTCTCTGACACAAAAATGAGGATGCAGTGTGTATGTGACTGATCATGTGCACGAGTGAGCATGCCGCCAGAAATGTCAGCACACATGCACCATTGTGCCCGTGTGTCTGGGTAGTGTGCAAGGTTGTGTATAAGCAGTGGTGTCACCTTTGATGCACATGCACAATCTTGCACACAACTCAGACATACAGGAACATGCATATGTATGGTGTTGAGGCAAGAGGGCCATTTATACACCCTGCTGCAACTCCAATCTATGCGGCCCTTTGTTCTTTCATGTAGCCCTTATTTTGTGGGCTGATATAAAACTTGGACTATATTTGCTAGACTTTTATGTGACCATTTCCAGGTCTGTTAGCCCACCAATATGTGTTTTGCCATGTATTAAGTGAGTAGGTTGATATGTGTCTATGCCACCAGGGCCAAGGGTATCGGGGACATGGTCCACTGTCATTATGGGTGTGCACTGCAATATATTTAATTGTGCATGGGTGCCATTAGGGCCATCTCCCCCATCCCCCCATTCCCTGGTTGTTACTCACCCTGTTGGTGTTGTGTCTGATCATGCTGAGCAGTATCCTGCCCAGGAACTCCAACAACCGCCTCCTAGCTGATGACTTGGGACACCTGTTCCACCAACGGATCCAGCTCCTCCTGTGGCGCTAGACTCCCACCTCAAGTCTGCATTGTTGCTTTCAGATTGATTGAAAGTTTCAACTTGGTCTTGCACTTAGCATCATGCCAGCGCTTCTTGCAGTCGTCCTCTGTCCTCCTCACCTCTCCGACAGCATTCACCTTGGCTGCGATGGACTGCCATATTGCATTTTTTATGCCCAATGACACTGTGGAGCTGACAAAAAGTTGTTGTTGGTTTTCTGTCACCTCCGCAACCAGGACCTGGTTTTCCTGCAGACTGAACCAGTACTTCCTCTTCTCCTTGCCCTTTCCTTGGGTCTCTGGCTGGTCCTCCTGGGTGTTTGGGGGGGGGGGATGTTGTTGGCTTCTGTACTGGGTCCAGCTTCCTCCATAGTTCTTCTCAATTGTTTCTTCTTTTTTTAATGTTTGGGTTACTTAGCGGGTGTTTTATAGTGGTTTTTCCCACCTAACGTGAAAAAAGGTGCGCTGGCGCTAATTAGCATGCTGTTCCTGGCCGCTAATTGACCCATTGCCACTTTTTTCATGTTAGCGAAAATATTTTTATCGCTGTGCCGCTCATCGTATCATTGGACATTTCACCCAGGAAGGGCAAACTATCGCGTGTTAGCAGCGTGTTGTGAATACGCGGCTAACACAGCAATAGTTTCCCGCTGTACATAGCGATAAGAAAACGCATGCTAACTGAGGTTAGCAATAGTTTTCGCCATTTGTTGAGAATATCCCCCACAGTTTCTAGACTGGAAAACTTCATCTGTGTGTAGCTGTGGAAACACACCAAGGCCTCTAAAACGACATCTGTCATATTCAGTCCTCGCACCACACGTCTGCTGATTTGTGTTCAGTTGCAAACAGCATATGACAAGTCAGTGGCTACTTTATGAAAAGATGGATGCTGCCTTCGGTCTATGGTGAAACTGAATTACCAGTGTTGCAGCATAAATGTATATATCTGTTTACCACTGGCTGCATTGAAAGGCTGAGTAGGAGTTTAATATATTTGTGTCAGATTGGTTTGCAGGCTGTTGGTTTTGATATTTCGAGAGCAGGACCTATCACCAACACCATCGTTGTTTAACGACAGGGCAGAGAAAATGTTTTGTTTTTGTGCTCATTGTCCAATTTCTCTACAAAGATTTTAAATATGTTTCTACTCAGAAAACACTATTTCCGACCTTGTTGCATATCGTGTTTACCTTTGATGAATTTCCTTCTGTGTGCTTGTTAAATTTCTGTATGAGAATACCTGCCTGCTGCAGCGTGTGCACAAGAATCTTTAGGAATCGAAAAACCGGAATTATTTCTCATCAAAAGATAAAGGAAGAAGGATAACTTGTTTAATGGCCGGTGACGGAGAGAAGATATAGTTGGGTTGTTACTAACTTGTATCTATTTGGAGATATGTCTCTAGTAGCGGCAAGCAGGATCTAGATCGAAACAAAATGGCATTCAACAATTTCGAATTGTTTCTAGCTAATTCACCTAAATGTCATGAATCTTATTGATGCACGTTCTAAAACAGCCCATCTTACGTCAGGAATGCAGTAGTATAATAATAACTACATAATATAGATGAAACATGAACACGGCTGTCTTGGAAACGAGAAAGAAGTTTATTCTAAGTGCTCGTTAATGTGATGGATCATCTCCATGGTAACCAGAGGTGCCCTGTGGTACATGGTACACTCAAATATACTGCAATCGGTGTGCTCCTACTACACCCCTACCATATCGGTGAAAGTCAATGGAATGTTTTTTCCTGAATATAACAATTTACTTTAATTTGTATTTTTTTTTTTTGGTATTCTTTTCCCAGTGACATGGCATTTGGATATGAATTGCCGTACATAGCAACCGTATCAACATCTGTCTGGACTTTAGTTAGTTTAGTTAATCTTCTCGCACAGGGGTGCTGCATCGGAAAGAACAGCTGCAAGAAGGCTGATGCATTGATTTCTTCACTTCTTCAGTTTTCTTCCAGCTCCCAACAGCAGGCACAACCTCCAGAGGACCAGAACTGGAACAGGCACCTGCTGGCAGGTCAGAACTGTCAGCAACAGAGTTCAGGCGAGCTGGGGGTGAAGTCTTTGTGTCCCTGAGACTTCAGAACAGGAGGCCAGCACACACAGGAACTTGAAGATCTTGTTCAAGCAGGTTCAAAACAAAGTTCCAGTCTTCGCCCTCTCCGCGGCAGAAACAGCAACTGCAGGCCAACTCCACACAGTACACAGCAAAGGGGCAGTACACTTCCTCACAACTCTTCAGCCTTTCTCATTGGCAAAGGTTCCTCTTGTGTCCAGATGTAATCTAAAGTTCTGGGGTTTAAGGTCTACTACTTATACCCCATTTTTTCTTCATTCTCTTTGTGCAAGGGTCTCTGAGCCCAGTCCAAACAGTTCTGTCCTCACTGGTGCAGTAGGACCGCAGGGGTGAAGACAGTATTGTGCAAGGGAGACAGGCCCTATTCAAGTGCAAGGAATTCTCCCAGTACTCTAAATGCTGCCAAGACCCATTCAGCTCAGCTCTGAGTCATCCAGGAAGGACCAGGCACACCTCAACCCCTCCAGTGGATGCACATCCCCAGCCCCTGTCACTCCAAAACCAGACAGTCAATCCACAAACAGGCAGAGGCACACAGGATGGTTAAACAAGAAAATGATAACTTTCTAAAAGTGGCATATTCAAACACACAATTTAGAAACCATCTTTACTAAAATATCTGTTATTACATTCTGAGTTCAGAGAGCCTAAACTTGATGTATTTCTCTATCTTGTCGAAAAATGAGAAGTTATACTTGTAAGATGTTACAAAGTATTTCCTGTTCTAGCGTATGGGCAGATAGCCTTTAAATAGTGAAAAACGAAATTGGCAGTATTTCACTATCATGACATTTCACACACACCAGTACATGTCCTACCTTTCACATACACTGCACCCTGCCCATGGGGGTACCTTGGACCTACCATAGGGGTGCCTTACATGCAAGAACAAGGAAGGTAAGGGCCGGGCAAGTGGTTGCACTTGCTAGGTTGATGTAGCAGTTTAAAGCTGCGCACAGGCACTGCAGTGGCAGGTCAGAGATATCCTTTCAGGCTATTCATGTGGGTGGACAATCAGTGCTGCAGGCCCACTAGTAGCATTTGGTTTACAGGCCCTAGCGCTCTCGGTGCTTTTTAGTAGGGACTTACCAGTAAATCAAATATGTCAATCATGGATAACCAATTATTTTCACAATTTACATATTCACTTTAGCACTGATTAGCAGTGGTAAAGTACCCAGAGTCCTATAGCCAACAAAAACAGGTCAGGAAGAAATAGGAGGAAGAAGCAAAAAGTTTGGGGATAACCCTGCAAAAAGGGCTAAGTCCAACAATACTACAGTGGTGTGATCAACAGCATCAAAAGCCACAGAGAGTTTGAGAAGTGTAAGAACTGAAAACAAGTAATTGTTGTGGGAAGAGATTAGGTAGCTTGATGCATGTCAAAAGGAGTTTTCTGTGCATCACATTGCTTGGAATCCAGGGTGCAGCGGGTCAAGCAGGTTATACTAGCATAAAAGGAGATCAGATGATTAATATCCTCTCATAGACAGGCCTGTAGCTAACTTGGACTGATTGGCCAACTGTGTTATTTTTAAGGCTTCAATGTATACTGATTTTTACACATAAATACAAACAGAACAATACCATTTTCTTCTCTGTATTTATTTTCAAATATGGGAAAATACAGAAAATAGGTTTTCTTTTGGACGATTTTCACTACTATCAATCATGCATACTAAGTTAATAGGTGTGCGGATTAACAGGTAGGGGAGCTAAAAAAAGAGAAAAGATTTCCTAATGAAGATTAAATAACTACGGCACCTACGCTGGTTAAGCTGTTCTAAAAATCTAATTATTTCAGATGACTGTATTGTACTTTAAAGGCTTAAAACCCATTTGACATTCAAAGATGAGTAAACATTTGTTGGTTAAATAAATGTGGAAATATACCCATTGATCCTTTTTTTACAGTAAGCAGAACATAAATGTGGATAAATGCAGAAGAGGTGAGCAAAAATGGATAAATTCAAACAGGAATGTCAAAGACCATGAAACGGAGCCTAGTTATTTTCTGTCAAGGCAGGCCCACTGTAGACTTGTAACATAGGAGGTATTGCGTGCAAGTGAGCGAAGAGGGATGTTAATCAGGCTAATAAATGAGAGGAGACAGCCAGCGGTTTAAAAGTTTTCGAGTTGAAAAGATCAGATGGGGCACTCAATTTGTTGGCAGATTTGAAAATGGGAAATATTTTTGTGGAAGATTTCAAAGAGAAAAGCATATTTGTTGTTGCCTGTCACATCATAATTTTCACCCAGCTCTAGGAGATCTCACATCTGCTTTTGGTTTTTGGGGACTCTCACTTGGCTGAAACATTTGTCTTCAACCAGACAGCAAAACATTATATTGTTAGGAGAAAGGGTAAATGAGTAAAACGTGTTTTTTTTAAGTAGGAGCACCAATTTTCAAATTGTGGTCCCTATATCTTGTTTCATTTGGTTTGCGTTTTATAAAGAGCGAACGAATACCCTGAGGCGTCTCAGCATTAAGAACAAGGAACAGTAAAACTACCTTTAACATTTAGTTAACTGCCAGGTTATTGAAAGCTTATGAAAGTTCAGGAGTGAGAAAGCAGATTTTATTTAGAGGGGAAGCAGGTTCTAGATCTGTTCAGCACAGCACAGCACAGCACACACATCTCCTACCTGGCCCTGCTCTTTGAAAAAAGCAGGGCCAAACCCCTGAAGGGCTTTGTAAGTGTTAAAGAAAATCTTAAAAGGTATCCTCTGGTGCACAGGAAGCCAATGTAAATGCACCAAGGTGTGAGAGGCAGACTGAAATCTCTGGATTTTCATCAGCAGCCTGGCCGCTGAATTCTGAATAATCTGGAGTTTCTTCAGGGGGTCTTTAGGTAAATTGACATAACGCCCATTGCAATAGTCCACCATGGACATTACAAGGGTCAGAATAACTGTTATCAGCAAATTTGCCAGAACAAACTGTGCTATTTTCCTGATCATGCAAAGCATGAAGAAGGAAGTAGAATCAACCATATTGACTTGATCTATGTAAGGATACCCAGATGTTTCACCTTTTTCATTGGTGCCGGAAGCGAACCCAGTTCTTCTGGCCACCAAAAGGTGTTCCAAGAGGAGGATTACTCCCAAACACAATAACCTCAGTTTTTGGGGAAATCAGCTTGAGACAATTTCCATCCATCCAAGTGCCTACCTCCCTCATGCCATTTTGAAACAATTCCCTTGGGTCTGGGCCTTACCTTGAGACAGGGACAACAATTTGAGTGTCGTCAGCGTATGAAACAAGTGACAGTCCAAAGGATTTCACAAGGGCT
This sequence comes from Lissotriton vulgaris, assembly GCF_964263255.1. NCBI lineage: Eukaryota > Metazoa > Chordata > Amphibia > Caudata > Salamandridae > Lissotriton > Lissotriton vulgaris. The sequence goes on from NC_141691.1 coordinate 1,919,556,245, forward strand.
GCCAATGGTGTTACAAAGATGTTAAACAGCGCTGGACTTACCGATGAGCCCTGGGGGACCCCACATGGTAGAGAAAAAGATTTAGATGTAAATTCACTGAAGGATACCATCGAACTCTCTCATTCAGAAAGGATCTGAAAAGTGCCAAAGCCATCCCATCAATACCCAGGCCTTCGAGCCAGTCAATCAAAAGCTCATGATTGACCGTTTTGAAGATTACAGACAGATCAAGTAGGATTCAACGAAAAACAGACATTGCATATTCTCGATTTAAACTCTTGATCCTTTCTTTGTAGTCGAAGCTCACATGTGTCCCGCAGCTGAAAGGTGTGTTCACCACGATTTAGCATTTTTCATGTATAAATGTGGACACACTAGTGGTATTCATTCTTATCACAAGACAAGATTTTAGTTCTGACTGGATGAATATTAACTTTCTTAAACTCAGTGTAGGCAAGACAGGCTTGCTTACAGCACACTCCCTCGTGCTGGCCACAATTACTAGGAATATCTTCTGACCAGTCAACCTATGTCTAGTCCTATGTCTAGTCTTTAGGCTTCCTTATTTATTAAGATCTATCCTTTCAACTATAGATAAAGAATGCTGTATCCTTTCGCTACCAGACACTGGCTCTCAGTTTGATGTCGGAAGGGCCGCCACCAACAGGCTGTCAGTGGTGGTTTACCTGACATCCAGGCCATCGTCCAACTGCCGGATTGCAATACTGATGGTAGGAGTGATCATGTTGGGGTAAAGACCTCCGCCTCGGACAGGCTCAAAGAGCCTGTCAGGGCAGTGGTTGGACTGTAATCCCTACAATGGAGGCGGAGCCCACGCAGGCACCGCTGTAGTGATTAGGATTATATATATATATATATGCAACAAATCCTTCTGAAAGAAGAAAGTAGGCTCGCACTCCAGCTGCTTATTATCCAGTGATTATTTCATTCTGAAATCATTTATCTAAGGCAGAAACACAGACCAAACCAACGCGTTTCGGTATTACAACCTTGCTCACTGCTGTTTTTTTACACGATCTACATTGTTTTTTAACAAACACATTCACAGGAATTGCCCTGTACCTCATTTCCTGTTTGAAGCAGGGTTGTACTCCTCAGACTACTGGGAGATGTAGTCCCCTGTATTCACACTAGTTGTAATTTTACCAGTGTGCATTGATAACAGTGGTTAATGTAATTTCTGAATGACTTGTGTGAATTAAAATTATTTTCTAAACATCACACCATGACAAGCATTGTTTTGACAGTTCCTATTTCTTGTTTTACAATTTAATTTCAAATTGAGATAAGTGTCCATTTTCGTGCATGATTGACAGTCAATATTGAATTGCGGTTCATGACGTTTTTATCACCAACGAATGGATATTCATTACGATCAACAATGCTCAGCTCTTTGAGTGGGAATATTTTTTTGCTTTTCTGTTCTGTTGCCAGCAACCCTTTTTGAAATTTTAAAGCATCTGTTTTCTTCATCTGACAATATGATTAAACCCCTCCAGAGGGAATATATGTATCTATATGAGGAAAGCAGGATTTTAACTCAATATCTTTTATACTGTCTGCTCTCTTCCCTCCAGTGGGTGAGTCATGCACTTATGGTTATCCATATCTCAGCTTTTACTGAATGATGCCTTTCTGGTGTGATTTCTGACCATTTGCCCGCTTCTAGAGGCCACTATCTGATTAGATATGTATGTATAATTCTTTCGACTGGTTTAAACCGTATGGTGTCATACTTCTCAAGTTTAAGATATGCCGCAACTCCTTTTGTCGTAATATTGTCTCCCTGTTTCCGCCTCGTGCATTCAATGGTATCGTCTCTATCCCATACAATGTCAGAGATTTCCAGTTTCCATTTGGCTGAAATGCAGAGGAAATCCAGTCCCCGTAACGAAAGCCACTGCTTCCAGCATTGGACCTGCCTCTCCCTATTCGCTGTCTCTTCGTCTCTATTGCCACACTCCTTGTCTTGGGGCTCGCCTGCCTAATACAACCAAGAAAAGAGTTGTGGTATAATGGCGTGCTGCCTGATCACTGTTGGTGCTCGGAAGACAGTGCCACCACCAGCGCTAGAAACACCAAAAATCCTACCCAAACTTCATTAAAAGAAAGGGAAATCAGGGGCATAGTACCTCCTTATTGGGTCAGTTCACCAGGAACACCAGAGAATGCACATGCCCTCCTCCCCCACAAAATATGCTTTGGTCTGGGGGATTGCGTCCCCAGGGCCGAAATCAGCCCGGGTGCTGGGAGTCATATCCCCCACACCCTGATATGTGTTACCAGGCCCTGTGGGGATGGGTGCCCAGGGCTAAAAGCGACATGGAGTGGGGATCCCCATGTCCCTTCCCACTAAAAAATTCACCGGGCCCTAGGTGATGGGGTCCATGGGGCCAAAAGTGGTACCGGGAGGGGACCCCGCAGCTTGGCTGGGGGGTTGGCCTCTGCTATGACGGTTGGATTGACGCATGGTAATTAAATATTACTTTACATTGCAAAACACTTAAAACATTCCTTGAAAAAAACTAAAGGTTAAAGGAACGTTACAGCTAGGAAACCGCATTAAAAAACATGGAAATGTACTGAAAAAAACAAAGGTTACAGTGACGTTATAGTTGGGAAATAGAATTTAAAAAACTTAGAAATTCAATAAAAAAAAACAAAGGTTAAAGGGAGGTTATAGTTGGGTTTAGATTTTATACACATAAAACCATAGAAATCAAGCAGTTATAGTTATATTTATCTCAAGAAATTATAACTCGGGCCCTAAGGTAACTACCACTCATACCCTCGCCATGCATTGTTGATTACCCCACATATTACTTCCGTCATGATATCTTCCTCAACATCATTGATAATATCACTGCAACATTTGCAATAAAATGACTGATGAGAAAATTGTGTATGGCAGGGGCGCAAGTTATAGTTACCTTGGGAGATATAGGGCAAGTGACACTACAGGGGACAAGTATCTAGATTTGGCCAATATGGAAATCCACTTGGAACTGAGCTACACATGTGGATTCAGGGCCAAATCCACCTTCATGGCCACTTTGCCCTATGACGCCATTGATATTTCTGAAGCAGTATCTATACAACATCTCAAGAAACTAGCCAGAGCCAGCAGCAGAAAACCCAGATGGAAGTGTGATACCATGGACTCAAAGAAAGGACAGCTATTACCTGTCTGCAATTGGATGACAACATTATCATTATACAGACATTCAAAAGAGTCAACGTTGTCATCCTTTCCAAAGAAATGTATTTGAATGAGGGGTACAAATAGCTTAATATTAAGGAATGCTATGTAAATGGTCAGAAAAGTGGAATCTTGAAAGCCAATCATGACTATAGTGATAAGTTGAATGAATGGAGAAACAACGGTTGTATAGAATGGGAGGAATAGATCCTAGTTGCAAACATCCCCATATTCCAATCCTATACCTACTCCCCAAAATCCAGAAAACTGAGACCGATCCCCCGGGATACCCATTGCATCCTCAATGGACTCCCTGCTTGAGTATGTGGATTTATTTTGTTATAGCACTTTGTTATAGCACTTCTGTCACACATCCAAGACATCAAGAGCTTTCTAACACGTATTGGGAACCTGACTTTGTACTGGTCCCCCTGAAAATTAGGAGCCTTTACACGAGTAGAGATCATGAAGCAGGGAAACTGACCTGCAAACACTTTCTAAAGCCCAATCTATCTCATATTTCTTTCATACTTAGCTTATCTTTGAAATGATTTGAGTTTGTCTCAGGAACAACTATTTTGTATTTGACAAGTGCTTCAACAAAATCAGACCAAAAACCACCACTGGGTTTGGGCTTTCCACAGTAAGGCCAAGCCACTGACCAATATAGATCAAACCGAATGCCAATACTGTTACCTTTAATCCTATTCTTATTCTTCAGTAAATGCAATTTGCACACCACGTACCTCCACAATTTGTTGGATAGATTGAATCACTTTTTTATTTTTTGCTTTACTTAAAGATCATTATTTTGGTTAAGTTTCACCAATTTTAAATTTCAACACATCAACATCAAAAATACACAGAATGAATACACCTTTTCATAAAAACATCACATAAAGCCAAAAATGTACGTGGTGTGCAAATCGCGTGTACTGAAGCATAAGAATAGGATTAAAGGTAACAATATTGGCATTCGGTTTGTTCTATATTCAACAAAATCAGGGCACCACCATGTGTACTTGTTTTGCCCCTAGTTTTGGTACCCTGTTCCTAGGAGGGTGAAAAGAACAGATAGTTGGCCCCCTAGACATGTTTAACTCCCACGTGGTCATGTGGATCAGACACATCAATGACATCTTCATGAAGTGGGGAATTGATGAAGCTGAGAATTTCATCAACCTACTTAAAATATTGACCTCAACCTCAAGTTTATGGGGGAAATTTGGAGAACATCTATTGATTCTGAATATCATTATCAAGGTCATTGAGCACAAGATAACAAGCAGTCTACATAGGAAGGCCACCGCAGGCAAGACACTGTTGCATGCCGTGAGCAGTCATCCCAAACCTGAGTTTCCATCAAATCTTCATCATCCCGATCATACAACAATTGGAATGGGAGATTAATGATCACACACATAGCTTCTCTAAACCGAAATCAACATTTTGTTCCACTCTGACTCCAGGTAACAAAGAAGACATCTTTTACGAAGCAGTAATGAAAGATCTGGAGAAAATAAAAACTAATAAGAACAACAAATACATTAAATAAAATCTCACAAAATTGGAAAGAAAGGCATGAGAGAATCTATCAAAGAATGAATCACTGGAAGTCACACCAGCATACAAGAGGGGCAATATTGTCATCCAAACAAGGAGCACTATGTCAGAGAAGAATACAGACATCTAAACAACATAAAAACACGAATTTAAATATAATTCTATTGATACAATGATGGTCAACCTCAATAAAAACTAAAAGGATGGTATGATGAAACATTACTCAATGAAGAGGAATATCAATTGTTGATGGCGTCCTATCCAATTATGCCTACAATATATTTTGTACCTATAATACACAAAACATAAAAACAAATCATGTCTGGCTGCAAATCAGTGTTTGAAATTGTCTCCATAAACGTGGAGTACTACATCTCCCCTATTGTCAAAACATTACCATCATGTATCAAAGACATGGGATACTTTGTTATATCTCAAATAGAATAGCAAAAATCCTACTTGTAACCATTGATGTTGTCTCTTTATTTACATCTATCAAAGATGACATAGGACTAAATGTGGTGAACTATTTCATCAAACAAAGTAACGTAAGAGAAACCAAACATTCAACAATGATCTTGGAAATGATATAAGGTGTTTACATAATATCATCTTCTTCTTTAACCAACAGCTATACTCAGAGACCAGCAGAATGGCCAAGAGACTTTCCTTCTCCCCCTGCCATGCAAATCTGACCATGGGCTACTGGAAGAGGGAAATTTCATGGATTGACACACATGAGCAACACCTGTCAAAAATAATAATTTGGCTGCAGTATATTGATGATCTATTCCTAATATGGAATGGAACATGCAAGGAATTTGAACAATACCTGAAAACCATTAAAAAACAAACAAAACTTGAATTTTATATATAACAAAGATGATACTCAAATTATTTTCTTGACATCCAAATCTTTGTTAATAATCAAAAACTATAAACAACTGTGTATAGGAAACCTTCTGCAACAAATAGCATTCTACAATGAACCAGTTTCTGCCCAAAGGCATTATTTAAGAGTATACCATGTGGAGAATTTATCTGCACTAAATGAAATTGCTCTTGAGAAGAAGACACCACAGCTTAGTTTAAAGAAGTAAAGAAAAGATTTTACCAAAGGAAATACCCAGCACATTACATTGAACAAGGGGCAACAAAACAAGAGCACAGATAGTAACAGAAAACTCAAACAAGGCAAATGAGAATACAGATAATTTCAGAATGATTACAAATTACAATAAAGAACACCTAAATATCAAAAAGATATTTCAGAAACACTTATTAAGCTACAATGATATTGCAAAAGCAGTGTAGTGTAGTTCCGATAGTACCCTTTCATGCAGGACCTACACTGTTTACGGATAACATATACAGTGGGCTTCGTGCCAAACTGACTCTGTACAACCCGCGGAATATGTGAGCCTATGTTTTCACATTAGCTAGCTCGCAGTGCTACTAGAATCTCCTGTTATCAGAGAGATTCGTTTTTGCAATTTCATAACATAATAACCTAAGAATTTATTGTACCGCTGTTCTTCTCATGTAAAATAAGTGCGCTGCTACAGCTGTAATACATTAGCAGAGATATAGAACCAGCAGTACAGTGAATAGAAAGAAATAGTATAGTTCTACCACTTTGCAATAGTCATGAACACATACATGAATATAAAATGCATTTAAAAAAAAAAGTGCGTACTCCTAAGATGCCTGTCTAGTACCCAAGTGTACCTAGCATGTGAGTATGTGCGAAAAAACCTAAGTCTAAGAGCCTAAGTCTAAGAGCCTAAGTCTAAGAGCCCATAATCCCACTTGGACTGATTTAGTTGAACCCCTATACCTGAATAGTGAGAGTGTGGGACCTCGTCCTGGACTTGAGTTGGACACCCCACAAGGGATCGTCAGACCACTGTCAGCTGGAGCGATAACATGCCGGAGCTGCAGCGTCTCTGGTCAGTGTGTCGGCCTTGAGGTCTTGTTTCCCTCCTGCTTACTGATAGCAACTGGTGCTATCTTTATACAGTCTATGTGCGTATGTTCCCCATTGTTCAGTATTGTATTGTATTGTATTTCGTTCTTATATATCGCTAACTGTCACCCTACGGGTATCCTGGCGCTGTAACCTAAACTGATGGAATCAACAGAGATGTACCTGAATGTTAGTCAGGGGATTGCTCTCATTTCTGGGAACTAGCCAGGTCTTCAGGCTCTTTCTAAAGCATAGCAAAGAACTAGCTTGACTGATGCTCTGAGGTAGCTCATTCCAGTGGTGTGATGCTACTGTGCTAAAAGCCCTACCTCCAATCCAGGATTTCTTAAATCTGGTAGTTATTACCAGATTTGTGCTGGAGGAGAAAAGGTGTCTGGTAGGCCTGTACCAGGTAAATCTCTCTTGCATGGATAGAGGGCCAGTACTATGCACTGCTCTGTACACAATGCATAGAGATTTAAAGCTGACTCTGTCCCTAATGGGCAGCCAGTGGAGATCACTCGGAGCCATTGTGGTAGATGAGCTACGTTGTCTGTTAAGTGTCAGCTTAGCAGCTATAGACTGGACTCTTTGCAACCCCTGCAAGATGTATTGTGGAGGTCCCAGATACAGGGAGTTGCAGTAGTCCAGCCTACACAGAAGTATGTTCCTCACCCCCAGGGGTCTAGCCTCATCAGGTAGAAGAGGAAGAATCTGGCAAAGTGCTTTTAGCAAAGCAAAGCACACACTGATCGTTTTGTTGGCCTGTGACAACACTTGAAGATTTTCATCAACCAGGACACCCAGGTTGCATACTGTTTTGACTGGGGCCAGGGGGTCATCCTCCGGGGTAAGTCTAACCTCGCGCGGTAAAAGCTGTATCATTTTGGCAGCCGAGCAGTATACCACCTCTTTTTTTCCCCCCGTTAAACTGCAAAGAGTTTACTTTAAGCCAGCCAGAAACTCGACGCATACATTCCTGGAAGGTGTCCATTGACACCGCATGCTTCCCTTCCAGGGAGATCACCAATTGGGTGTCATCGGCTTCGTTGAACAGATATATCCCATATGATTTTATAATAGGGATCAGGGGGCGTAGATATATATTGAAGAGAATGGGGCTTATTGCCAAACCCTGTGGCACTCCATGACGCACCGAAGACTTGGATGAAGCAAACTGTGTCATGGTTACAACCTGTTGTCTTTCTGATAGGTACTATTGCAGCCATTTCAGGGCACGACTTTTCACACCCAGTATCTCCAGCCTTCCTATCAGCACTGCATGGCTTACCGTGTTGAATGGGGCTGACATATCCAACAGCACTAGCACAGATGAGTTGCAATTGTCGGCTCTCATTCACAGGTTGTCCAATACAGTTACCAAAGCTGTTTCCGTTCCATGGCCTGGGCGGAAACCAAACTGATCCCTATCCAATAGGTGATTATCTTCAAGGTAGCTCGATAGAGACTTGCTAACAGCCTTTTCCTGAATTTTTATAGGATAAGGCAAAAGGGATATAGGCCTGAAGTTAGCTGGATTTGTTAGGTCCAGAGAGGGCTTCTTGAGCAGTGAAGTGACCGCTGCCTGCTTCCATGCCTCCAGGACCATGCCTTCTCCCAAGGTTTGACAGCAGATCCATCGCAGCCAAGGGAATACTTCTGGCCCAAATTTCTTCCAGATCTTATGGGGGAGCGGATCTACCGGAGACCCAGAGGAAACACTTTGAGCGAGACTGTTAAAGAGCTCTTTAGGGAGTGGTTGAAAGCACTCCATTGATGTTTCTGCCCAGGATTCCTCCGCTAATATCTGGGATAGTGTCTCCTGGCTGCTAATATTATCTGGATCAAAGCCTCCAGCAATTTTGGCGATCTTTTCATCAAAGAAGGTGGCGATTTCATTGTAGAGTTTGTGAGATGCAACCACTTTGTTGCCCATACAAGCGGGACTGGAGAGATCTCTAATAATATTAAAAAGCGCTTTTGTACTGTTAGGTGCTTGTAGGATTGAGCTGGCATAAAAAAGTGCTTTAGAACTGGCAATGGTCTCATTATATTTAGCCTTCACTAGTTTCAGTTGTTTCCTATCCGATACTAGATATGATCGTCGCCACCTCCTCTCAGCCTGTCCGCATGTGTACCGCATTAGTTTCAGCCCCTCGCTAAACCAGGGGGCTGAGAGTGTCCTTCTATTCCTTATACTTTTCATGGGAGCATGCCTATCGAAAATATCCGTAATGTGATTACAGTAGGTTTGATAGTTCTTATCCACTGAATCACCTGGAACAAAGAAGATCTGATTGGAGAATATTGGGTCTGTGCTATTTTTAGACAGTTTGGCCCAGTCTCTTCCCCTTTGAAAGGTCGCTGGGCAGTTTTTATTATCCAAAAAGTTGGGTATGGTGATCCTAAAGTGGATTAATGAGTGTTCAGTCCAGTTTTGGGGCAGGATATCAATCACCTCCGTCTTGGACTGATTTTCAAACACGAGATCCAACACATGTCCTCCTGAATGAGTTGGTTCTTGTACTAACTGGTTTAAGCTAAGGTTCTCACATGTGTGCCACAAGTCTCTCAAATGACTCCCTAGGGTCCCATTATTACATAGGTTAAAGTCTCCTAGAAACCTCACTCTGGAGTGTGTCTGAGCCAGGGCAGCAATAGTGTCAAACAGTGCCTGATACTGAGTGTCTGAACCTGGAGGTCTATAACAGACCATATCGGTTAGTAGTCTTCCTTTTGTCTCCTGCAAAGTTAAGCCCAGTAACTCAATCCCAGCAACCTCATCAACCTGTAGGGGTGCGAGGTTCCACCTTTCTTTGAATATTACTCCAACACCCACCTCTTCCAGAGACCCTAGGTTTATGAAATATCGTGTATCCTCCTGGACAGGCAAAGTTCAGCCCAACAGAGGAGTCACTGCTGGTCCAGGTCTCTGTAATGAATAAAACATCCAGGTCCATGTCTTCTAACAGACTTGACACTTCCTGATGATGTTTTACCAACAATCTGCTGTTAATGAGGCCACATGTTAAAACAGCACTAACCTGTGACAGAGCTGCAAGATGTTCCCCTCCCACTTCCCGCTCACCGATACTGAGCAGCAGTTCCTTAGAGTAGCTTATCCTGCCTTTTTTCAAACGGGCAGCGATACTGGCGCTAGGCGCGGCCGATGCGCGTTGATGGGCTCAGACGGGCTTGCCTAAGGCGCACCTCTGGTGCGCCATCGGTGCACCCCCTGTGCATGCATGCACTGCGCGCTTGCATTGCCCCTCCTAAATAGTAAGGCAATTGCAAGCCGGCCAGCAACTACAACGCTGACCAAGATGGCGCTGGAGGAAGTGCAGTTTTCCCTAGCTCCTGCTAAATTAACGTGGTGAAATGAAGAGTTTTTTTATAGTGCAGGTTAGTAATCAGTTTGTTTCTATTACAAAAAGTATTTAAAACCATTTAGCATCAATTACAAAAATTACAGCAGACCCCCCGTTTGTAGCCTCGCAGCAGCGGTAATTAAGGATCAATGCGAGTGTCTAAAAAAAGGTGCTTCTTACACCGACAATCAGAGCGTGGCGTTTTTGTTTCTAGGTTTTCAAAGGTAAATGCGCGCTTGCATTGCCCCTCCTAAATAGTAAGGCAATTGCAGGCCGGCCAGCCATTAGAACGCTGACCAAGATGGCGCTAGAGGAAGTGCAGTTTTCCCTGGCTCCCGCTAAAGTAGCGAGGTGAAATGAAGAGTTTTTTTAAAGTGCGGGTAAGTGATCAGTTTGTTTCTATTCCAAAAAGTATTTAAAACCATTTAGCATCAATTAAAAAAATTACAGCACCTCCCCCCCTTTTGTAGACTCGCAGCAGCGGTAATTAAGGATCAATGCGAGCGTCTAAAAAAAGGTGCTTCTTACACCAACAATCAGCGCGTGGTGTTTCTTTTTCTAGGTTTTCAAAGGTGATCCTTACCTCCTGCACGAGACAACAATTGTGTGTCTCTCCAACAGGGAGGAATATTGTTATAGGTACATGAGGCACTTAAGGAATCACTAACTGCGCCAATACTGCCGGTATCCCTACTACCTGCATGAGAACGCAAAAGTGTGTCTCGCCAACAGGGAGGGACACTGCAAGTATGTAAATGAGGCCGGAATTGGGATCACAGCATAATGTCACATTATGCCGACGAAACAATAGAGCAGGTTAAGGAACTGTCTCCCAAAACGAGAACAGAATATAGTGGTGTATCGACACCCTTATTGGACCCCCAACATGTTGAGCAAAGGAGCACCTCACGCCAAACCTCCAGCACAGCACACGAGACTCCGGAATAATCGGCCGTATGAGTGTGAGGATGATGTTGGGGATTAAACCTTGTGCGTCGATGGGAGAGGTGAACTGTACTTGGATGAAGCAAACGGTGTCATGGTTACAAACTGTTGTCTTTCTGATAGGTACTATTGCAGCCATTTCAGGGCACGACCTTTCACACCCAGTATCTCCAGCCTTCCTATCAGCACTGCATGGCTTACCATTTTGAATGCGGCTGACATATCCAGCAGCACTAGCACAGATGAGTTGCCATTGTCGGCTCTCTTTCACAGGTTGTCCAATACAGTTACCGTAGCTGTGTCCGTCCCATGGCCTGGGCGGAAACCAAACTTATCCCTATCCAATAGGTGATTATCTTCAAGGTAGCTCGATAGAGGCTTGCTAACAGCCTTTTCCAGAATTTTTATAGGATAAGGCAAAAGGGATATAGGCCTGTAGTTAGCTGGATTTGTTGGGTCCAGAGAGGGCTTCTTGAGCAGGGTAGTGACCGCTGCCTGCTTCCATGCCTCCAGGACCACACCTTCTCCCAAGGATTGACAGCAGATCTATCGCAGCTAAGGGAATACTTCTGGCCCAAACTCCTTCCAGATCTTATGGGCGGAGCAGATCTAGGGGAGACCAGAGGAAACACTTTGAGCGAGACTGTTAAAGAGCTCTTTAGGGAGTGGTTGAAAGCACTCCATTGATGTTTCTGCCCAGGATTCCTCCGCTAATATCTGGGATAGTGTCTCCTGGCTGCTAATATTATCTGGATCAAAGCCTCCAACAAATTTGGCGATCTTTTCATCTAAGAAGGTAGCGATTTCATTGCAGAGTTTCTGAGATGCAACCACTTTGTTGCCCATACAAGCGGGACTGGAGAGATCTCTAATAATACTAAAAAGCGCTTTTGTACTGTTAGGTGCTTGTAGGATTGAGCTGGCATAAAAAAAGTGCTTTAGCATTTGCAATGGTCTCCTTATATTGAGCCTGCACTAGTTTCAGTTGTTTCCTATCTGATTCTAGATAAGATCTTTGCCACCTCCTCTCAGCCTGTCCGCATGTGTGCCGCATTAGTTTCAGTCTCTCGCTAAACCAGGGGGCTGAGGGTTTCCTTCTATTCTTTATTCTTTTCATGGGAACATGCCTATCTAAAATATCCGTAATGTGATTACAGTAGATTTGATAGTTATTATCCACTGAATCACCTGGAACAAAGAAGATCTGATTGGAGAATATTGGGTCTGTGCTATTTTTAGACAGTTTGGCCAAGTCTCTTCCCCTTCGAAAGGTCGCTGAGCAGTTTTTATTATCCAAATAGTTGGGTATGGTGATCCTAAAGTGGATTAATGAGTGGTCAGTCTAGTTTTGGGGCAGGATATCAATCACCTCCGTCTTGGACTGATTTTCAAACATGAGATCCAACACGTGTCCTCCTGAATGAGTTGGTTCTTGTACTAACTGGTTTAAGCTAAGGTTCTGACATGTGTGCCGCAAGTCTCTCAAATGACTCCTTAGGGTCCCATTATCCCATAGATTAAAGTCTCCTAGAAACCTCACTCTGGAGTGTGTCTGAGCCAGGGCAGCAATAGTGTCAAACAGTGCCTGATACTGAGTGTCTGAACCTGGAGGTCTATAACAGACCATATCGGTTAGTAGTCTTTCTTTTGTCTCCTGCAAAGTTAAGCCCAGTAACTCAATCCCAGCAACCTCATCAACCTGTAGGGGTGCGAGGTTCCACCTTTCTTTGAATATTACTCCAACACCCACCTCTTCCAGAGACCCTAGGTTTATGAAATATCGTGTATCCTCCTGGACAGGCAAAACCCAGCTCAACAGAGGAGTCAGTGCTGGTCCAGGTCTCTGTAATGAATGAAACATCCAGGTCCATGTCTTCTAACAGACTTGACACTTCCTGATGATGTTTTACCAACAATCTGCTGTTAATGAGGCCACATGTTAAAACAGCACTAACCTGTGACAGAGCTACAAGATGTTCCCCTCCGACTTCCCGCTCACCGATACTGAGCAGCATTTCCTTAGAGTAGCTTATCATGCCTTTTATTCAAACGGGAAGCGTTACTGGAGCTAGGTGCGGCCGGTGCGTGGATGGGCGCAGACGGGCTTGCCTAAGGCGCACCTCTGGTAAGGCAATTGCAAGCCGGCCAGCCACTAGAACGCTGACCAAGATGGCGCTAGAGGAAGTGCAGTTTTCCCTGGCTCCCGCTAAAGTAGGGAGGTGAAATGCAGATTTTTTTTAAATGTGCGGGTAAGTGATCAGTTTGGTTCTATTCCAAAAAGTATTTAAAACCATTTAGCATGAATTAAAAAAGTTACAGCAGACCCCCCATTTGTAGCCTCGCAGCAGCGGTAATTAAGGATCAATGCGAGCGTCTAAAAAAAGGTGCTTCTTACACCAACAATCAGCGCGTGGCGTTTCTGTTTCTAGGTTTTCAAAGGTGAATGCATGCTTGCATTGCCCCTCCTAAATAGTAAGGCAATTGCAAGCCAGCAGCCACTGGAACACAGACCAAGATGGCGCTAGAGGAAGTGCAGTTTTCCCTAGCTCCCGCTAAATTAGCGTGGTGAAATGAAGAGTTTTTTTATAGTGCAGGTTAGTAATCAGTTTGTTTCTATTCCAAAAAGTATTTAAAACCATTTAGCATCAATTAAAAAAAGTTACAGCAGACCCCCCGTTTGTAGCCTTGCAGCAGCGGTAATTAAGGATCAATGCGAGCGTCTAAAAAAAGGTGCTTCCTACACCAACCATCAGAGCGTGGCATTTCTGTTTCTAGGTGTTCAAAGGTGAATGCGTGCTTGCATTGCCCCTCCTAAATAGTAAGGCAATTGCAAGCCAGCCAGCCATTAGATCGCTGACCAAGATGGCGCGAGAGGTAATGCAGTTTTCCCTAGCTCCCGCTAAAGTAGCGAGGTGAAATGAAGAGTGTTTTTAAAGTGCGGGTAAGTGATCAGTTTGTTTCTATTCCAAAAAGTATTTAAAACCATTTAGCATGAATTAAAAAAATTACACCACCCCCCCCCTTTCGTAGACTTGCAGCAGCGGTAATTAAGGATCAATGCGAGCGTCTAAAAAAGGTGCTTGTTACACCAACAATCAGCCCGTGGCGTTTCTGTTTCTAGGTTTTCAAAGGTGATCCTTACCTCCTGCACGAGACAACAATTGTGTGTCTCTCCAACAGGGAGAAATTTTGTTATAGGTACATGAGGCACTTAAGGAATCACTTACTGCGCCAATACTGCTGGTATCCCTACTACCTGCATGAGAACGCAAAAGTGTGTCTCGCCAACAGGGAGGGACACCGCAAGTATGTAAATGAGGCCGGAATTGGTATCACAGCATAATGTCACATTATGCTGACAAAACAATAGAGCTGGTCAAGGAACTGTCTCCTAAAACGAGAACAGAATATAGTGGTGTATCGACACCCTTTTTGGACCCCCAACAAGTTGAGCAATGGAGCACCTCACGCCAAACCTCCAGCACAGCACACAAGACTCTGGAACAATCGGCCGTATGAGTGTGAGGATGATGTTGGGATTAAACCTTGTGCGTCGATGGGAGAGGTGAACTGGTCCTCCTGTAGAGTGCACTCATAAATTATTCATCTGTGCTAAGGATGACGTCTTAACAATATCGATTGGGAAAAACCCACCCTCGGTATGGAATTAGGTGAAAAGTTTAGTGCATAAAAGGCAACAGTCCTTATAAGGCGTTATGTCCAAATAACGCAGCCTGTCCTTATTAGGAGTTTATGTCCTTATAAGGCTCGTTCATATGAAATGACGTGGAGATGATGTAGGGAAAGTGTTCGATGTTCCCGAGACCTATATCAGGGTACCGATATGAAATATAACACCCAGTCCACCTTATACTTAACAATGATAATACACATTTGACATACACATTATAATGGTGTCAGTGCATAAAATTAACAAGCAGTCATTTAAAATGTTTCTGAAAACGTTAAAATTTTATTTGAAAACAGTTTAAAAAATGACGAAAAATGTTCTGTGTGAAAATATGACATTTGTAGTAAAGTTCCACAAATCACAGTTCTAAATGAGTTCGATCACACAAGTTGAACTACTGTAAGCGTACTTAGAAAGCCATGCTTTGGTATAGAAAATGTATATTTTGAAAAAGTTCTTCTGAGTAAAAGGATGGGGAAGGGAAAAAAACGTAATTCGTTCCCAGCACACAGTGAGCAAGATTCAGATTATATGTCCTGGCTGGGAGACATAATATTGTCATTGCCTGCTGTCTTAGGGGACTAACATTGAGTGCCTCGCATAGCATGTCAAGTGTGCATAGATGAAACTCGTCAGTGCTGCCAACAGTTGTTGGTGAGGCAGCCGTTGCTGTATTCAATACCTCAGTGCTAAGGGTGGATCTGAAATCCAACAAGGTCAAGGGCACCTGCACTTAGTTCTCGAAGGTGAGGCGCACCCATATGTTGTACTATGTGCTCAAGGTAATATCGTTCCGGGAGAAGTTTCGCAATCTTGCTGGCGGATGGTCCGTCCATTGCGATTCCAGCAATAGCAAGCAGAATCAGAGGTAGGCCCCCAAAAATGCTTCTGAATACGGAGTGTATAAAGTTAGGAACAACTCTGAGGATGGTGTGGAAAGTGTTAAGGAATCCCAACCCTATAGTTTTCAAATAGGTGTAGAACACCACTTGTATGTGACATATTTACGTTACAACCCACCATTTCTGCAAAATGTTGGGGGCAGTATGTACGGATTGTATCCCTGTTGAGGTCCTAATAACTTGAAGTTCAAAGGTTTCTTGTGCAGAGATGAATGGCACAGTTTGCTGTAGAAGCATGGCTTTCATTCTGCTCAAAACATCAAACTGTATAAAAGAAAAATGCAGTGAAGGCCATAGCAGCACCTCCCTGACTGTATTTGTAGAAGTAAACAATACTTGCATACAGCAAATAACCCTGGTGTTCACAGTGACCGGATAGGCAATGCCCAGGAGCACCCCACAAAAACCTTGATTGTTCCACATCAAGTACCTCCCATTCGAAAGTAACTCAAACACTGGTGTGATCACGGCAGCTGGAGTTCCTTCCATGTGGCAAAAACAGATTTGAAAATGAACCATTACAGGCATGTGTAAAACGATATCTTGGCACATGAGAGAACCGCTTCAAGCACTCTTGCAGTTAGTCCCACTAAGAAAGACTTCTTGAACCTCACTCCGACATCGGAATCTAAATGGTAAATGCCAGGATTTCTTAATGTATTCTTTACCCAATTTTTCATATTGCCTGCCTGCCTTTGTTCAAGGCAATCGTGCAACTGAAAGGTTGTGACCGGGAGAGTGATTTGGCAGTGGATTAGCCACTCTGTGGATGGTAGTTCAGCCACTGTGAATGGAAGTCTGTCCAGTTTTTCAATTTGCATTATTGTATATTTAGTGGATCACTGACATAATATCGAATACACAAATATAGATTAACCAAAATGTCGAGGAAAAAATAAAGAGTGCAAAAATATTGAATTCCTATCTCCAAGCAGGTAAGTACAAAAATATTGAATCAAAAATATTGGTTTAAAAAATATAGTTAGTCAAAATATCATATTTTTTAAAATGTCTTAAAAGTCATTTAAAATTAATAAATAATCAATATATTTAACTAAAACATACTTAAAAATACTTAAATAACCTTAAGATTGTTAAATATTTAATTAAGTTATAAAGAAAGAAAATTATTTTAATACACACATATATATATATATATATTCACTGAAAAAACCATAGGTTATAGACCATATATAGTTAGGGATTAGCATTTACAAAACCTTATTTTACTCGCACAAAACCATTGAAATTCCATATATAGTTAGTTGCACTAACTATATATCGCGCACCCGCAATCCATTGCTAATGATGTCACATATTATTCATGACATGGTCAGTGACATCACTGATGACATCACTGATGACATCTCAAATGACATCACTGATGACATCACTGACATCTCATTTGACATTACTGATCACATCACTGATGATATCATTATGTGATAATACAATGAACATCTTCAGACTCTAATATAACCTTAGATACAATCAGTATAAACAGACACTCACAGACTGTCACTTATCCATGGAGTTACTCACACACCTACTCAGTCATGCAAAAGATTAATCACACCTCCATTTCCTCAACTATACAGTTATACACACCTTACTTATTCAAACATATTCTAACACATATTTACTCTCTTATACAATCCCTGATACAAGTTCACAATGATCGATACAGCCACTCTCACATTCACTAGCTCTTATGTTCAGTTATTTATATATGTCAACTCTCACATGGACTGTGTTTTACATATGTACTTACTTTGACATGTAGCACTGAGATATCCATTCACTCACCAATACACTCATGCAGTCAGTCGACCGCCCATACAGCTGTTTCCACATGCACTTTTGAACCCACACATTTAGTTAATCAACTGCTCACACATCTATGCACAGAGTCATACACCTCCCAGCCACCCACACACATACTCAGTCTCCCATACAAATACTTGGGCAACCATTCAATAACCCATATAGTTACTCATATAGCTACTGATTTAAACATGCAGCAGTTTACAGAACAACATATATAATGATTACCAAATTAAGACAGTTTAGTCACTAACCCATGCACTCAGTGAGACACATTTAATCACTCACTCATACAGTCAGTCATGCACCTACTAAATCCTTCATCCAGACACTTATACATCCACTCATTCTTCAATATGTAAGACATATTTTAACTTTACAGAAACATACAGTCACTGGGTGTTGTCATCAGTGATGTCATCAGTGAAGTCATTTGAGATGTCATCAGTGATGTCATCAGTGATGTCATTTGAGATGTCATCAGTGATGTCATCAGTGATGTCACTGACCATGTCATGAATAATATGTGACATCATTAGCAATGGATTGCGGGTGCGCGATATATAGTTAGTGCAACTAACTATATATGGAATTTCAATGGTTTTGTGCGAGTAAAATAAGGTTTTGTAAATGCTAATCCCTAACTATATATGGTCTATAACCTATGGTTTTTTCAGTGAATTTTCAAGGTTTTGTAAATGCAAATTCCTAACTATATATGGTCTATAACCTATGGTTTTTTCAGTGAATTTCATTGGTTTTTTAAAAGCTAATATCTATAGCTGTAAAATATATTCTTTATTACGTGACGTATCACGTAGCCCGTGAGACGCCTCATGATGCATTGCATAACCGTGACGTATCGTCTCTGCAGCGCAAACCAAACCCGTAACGTAAGCGCGCCAGAGCACGCTTAAAGATATATATATATTTTTTTTACCTTAATTAGACAAAATCCACACGTGCACATATCACAAACGTTCCAAAAACACAATATGTCGGACTCCCATTACGCTGCCAGTTAGCTGCCCGGTTAACGTACCGGAAAGCACCTCTACCGCGAAAAATCGCAATATTTTTTTCTTTTGCCCCGCGGGCAACTTTAATAGCCCCCTCATCAATCCTAGGGGTTCACCTTACCCCTTTCCTTCATTTACACCTTTTTTTTTTCCACCTCTTGTCTCTCGATCTCCAGACTGTTTACAATGTTAACAGCCAATCAGCTACTCCTCAGACTCCCGTTACGCTGCCGGTTAGCTGCCCGGTTAGCTGCCCGGTTAGCTGCCCGGTTCGCGTACCGGGACGCGTCTCTACGGCGAAAAAATCTGAATTTTTTTAAAAAAAATTTTTTTTGCCCCGCGTGGCTCTATAATATCCCCCTCATCAATCCTAGGGGGTCAGAAGGGGTCTACCTTGCCCCCTTTCCTTCATTTCCCCCTTTGTTTTGGCCTCCTCTTGTCTCTCGATCCTACCGAGAGACAAGATGGCGGCCGCTCCGGACTGTTTACAATGTTGACAGCCAATCAGCTACTCCTCAGACTCCCGTTACGCTGCCGGTTAGCTGCCCGGTTAGCTGCCCGGTTAGCTGCCCGGTTCGCGTACCGGGACGTGTCTCTACGGCGAAAAAATCGGAATTTTTAAAAAAAAAAATTTTTGCCCCGCGTGGCTCTATAATATCCCCCTCATCAATCCTAGGGGGTCAGAAGGGGTCTACCTTGCCCCCTTTCCTTTATTTCCCCCTTTGTTTTGGCCTCCTCTTGTCTCTCGATCCTACCGAGAGACAAGATGGCGGCCGCTCCGGACTGTTTAGAATGTTGACAGACACCAGAGAGCCAATCAGCTTCGCATCGCAAAGTTCCGATACGCGAAAAGTACGCGAACCGGAGCGCTGCCCGGAGCGCTGTTACAGATATATATCTTGTTTAAAACGTTAATTTCTCAAAATTCACTGAAGCACATATATTGAGACCTAGCAAAGGCACATCGGGCTAACAGTCCCTACAATTTTGCCAAGTTTCGTGCAAATCCATTCAGCCGTTCGGGCTAAAAGTGAGTCCAACCGCCCTATGGAAAAATGAATGGGAAAAACGTGTTTTGGGACCCCCCTTTTTTCTCGGCCCCCCCTTGAAGAACCCCCCCCAAATTTTCAGGGGCTGCTCAGAAACAAAATGTGCCATTTTCCTGAAAATTTCAGCCAATTCCGTCCACAAACGCCAAAGTTATTAGACATAGAATTTTCAGAAATCCCATAGGGAAAAAATCCTAACTATATATACCTACTGGCTATCGCCAGTAGGTAATATATATATATATATATATATATATATATATATATATATATATATATATATATATATATATTAACATAATATTAATAAACAATATACAATATTTTACCGAAGGATAACGGGAGGGTAACATTTACTATTACCACTCAATTGAGTGCAACAGTAGGGAAAAGTTGGATAGCGTAGGGGTAACAATTACTAATCCTACTCCAGTGAGTGCAACAGTAGGGAAAGCGTTGGATAGTGAGAGGGTAAAAATTACTATTCCCACGCCACTGAGTGCAACAGTAGGGAAAGCGTTGGATAGCGGGAGGGTAAAAATTACTATTCCCACTCCAGTAAGTGCAACAGTAGGGAAAGCGTTGGATACTGGGAGGGTAAAAATTACTATTCCCACTTCAGAGAGTGCAACAGTAGGGAAAGCGTTGGATAGCAGGAGGGTAAAAATTACTATTCTCACTCCAGAGAGTGCAACAGTAGGGAAAGCGTTGGATAGCGTAAGGGTAAAAATTACTATTCCCACTCCAGAGAGTGCAACAGTAGGGAAAGCTTTGGATAGCGTAGGGGTAAAAATTAATATTCCCACTCTAGTGAATGTAACAGTAGGGAAAGTAATGATGTATTATATTAATAAAAATAAATTAAATATCAATACCAATAAAACAATAATTAAAATTAATTGCCAATTTAATAATATGTAATTATAATCAATTATAACCACAAATAAATAATTCTTATTAAAATTAATTACCTAATAATAATTAATCAACAACAAATACATTTTCAATAACAAAACTAATTTAATAATAAAAATAACACCAATTAATAATTAATTAACAGTAAATTAATTATCAATACACATAAATTATTTTTAAGATGGAATTAATTACAGTTACATTACTTCCCACCCTATTCCCCTATAAACCCACAATTCACTACAGAAAATAAATTAATACAACTATCGTAATTATCAATTAATAAATTAATTCAAATTATTTACCAAATAATATGAATTAATTACCAATTAACAATTAATTAACAAAAAATAAAAAAAAATCAATAACAATAAATAAATAAAAATTATTTACTTAATTACAATTAAATTACTTCCCACCCTATTCCCCTATAAATCCACAACCCGCCACAGAAAATAAATTAATACAATTAAAATAATTATCAATTAATCAATTAATAAAAATGAATTACCAATTACAAATTATTTACAATTAATTCAAAATGAATACCAATAAATAAAGAAAACATTTAATTAATTACAATTAATTACTTCCCACCCTATTCCCCTATAACCCACAACCCGCTACAGAACTAAAACGCAAAATTAAATTGAAATAATTAGTAATTTCTAAAAATTAATATTTAATGTAATATAATAAAATGACTTCCCACCCTATTCCCCTATAAACCCACAACCCGCTGCAGAAATAAATTACGCAAAAATTAAATAACATAAAATTCATTACTTAAAATAAATTACAAAAATATTATACACTTTTCACACATATACTAACATACAAAACACTTTAAAAAATTCAATATTATTAAAAATTCGATACATTTTAATACCTATATTATATACTTCTATATTTTGACTTTCTATATTTTAAAAAATCGATATTATATTACTTACCTTCAATTCGATATTTTTGACCACTATATTCTGTCCATTCAATATTTTGTCCATTCTATATTTTGATTTCAATATTTTGGTAATTCTATATTTTGAAATCGATATTTTGTCTTGTTACCATATTTAGTTTCCCTTTGTGCCAGTTCTATCTGTGTATCAGTTAGATTGTATTCTGAAAACTGAGACGTACTGTTTATAAAATACCAAGGCACAAAGCCTGCACGCAAAGATTGAAGCGTCCAGCTCAATAAAATAATAGAACGTAACTGAGATTGGCCATGTTGTAATATGGCTAAATCCTGTTCCAGTATGTAATAGCAGAAGATACAATGTTGCCCAATGAATAAACTCTGGAGGTCAAAGTTGTTAACCCATTATCCACCACAGCTAAAGCTTTTTCTAAGTTTATACAGTCTATTTCCCGTATTCTCTCTGCGGCTTCTTGTTGGGAAATCTTCCAGATTTCATTATAGGCAGCATAAATGCCTGCATATATGAAATGTTTTTGACTTTGTTTCCTAGGTTGTAGTAAAAAGTCCCTAGGATCCATGTCTTGAAAGAGTAAAGATAAATGCTGCTTCACTTCTGCAAGTGTTGAGCTTTCTAGCCATTCTAGGCACAACTTCCCAACACTATAGGATGTCACTAGCTCTGGATGTTCTCTTTGTTCAGATCGTGTATCTTGTCTATGCATACTGAGTCTCTTGGTGATATGAAGGAACCGTTTATGGCATATGTTTGTGTCTAAGGGCCAAACCACCCACTCCTTACAATTTGGGTCTGATCTATTTTACTTTAGTACGTCATTAATTGTTGCCCCTTCCTTTGAAGAAGAATTATGTCACCCATGTGATGGTGTAGGAAACTTTGAAGTGTTCAGGTCCTTTATCTTGGCTGTTCCAAGACAGGATGTCTGTTGCACAGTATCATTTAAAAAGATTGTCTGCTGTGGAATAAGGCATGCACTAAATAGTGTCTATGTACCCTGGACTTGCCAGTTCCTTAAACCCCAAATCGATTTTGAGTTAATTTCTTCTTTCCATAGGTTGAAACCCTGGTCAGACAATTGGGCCAAAAAGTAAGCAGAGTAAATCTGTTTGGTGTTTGTCGACATAATTTTCAGTGCTGATGTTGGTGCAACCTTATAATAAAATGAGGCTGGGTCTGTGGTGTTAAACCCTAAAACGTATGAAAATTTCTGTGCAAACATTGGTGAACTACTTTTTTGGTGGTGTTGAGTAATGTTTCCACTGATGGTACTCAAATACACTCATAGGTGAAATGGATTTGTGCAGGAAATGATGACCAAAATGTTGATAACAGTATAATTTGTCATTGTCTGAAGAACCCTTTAACATTTAATTATTAGAAAATGTAGCAGTTTTCTCTAAATCAGACAACATGTTATTTACTGTTTCAGTGTCCCAATCATCGGAAAATGTACTGGAGGTAGTGAAATCATTTTTTGAGAGTTTAATTACATGATTAATTATTTTAAGTTTGGTCGGTCCGAATATGTTGAAATTGATCTTGTTCCATATTATTCCATCAGGTATAGGAACAGCTGTAATGTTCACTGATGACAAGCCTCTTTCTTCACGATGTGATGATGGATGTGGCTTCAGTATGATGTTGACCTTTTGGGCTGTTGAACCTTGCTGAAGAAAGTGTCCATTGATAAGCATACTAAAAGTTTAATCCAAGGTGATACCAGGTATGTCTTTTGAAGAAAGAGAAACAAGTTCTTTAATTCTTGCTTGAATGATGTTTGGCTGGCGTCGTTTCCGGCTCACTTAAATCCAGGGAAAATGTGTCAAAGTTGATGAAATAGCCAGAAGCTGTTTGATCAATTGTAGGAATTGTATTGGGATTAGTTGGAATCTTATTTTCCTCTCGACGAGGCATGAGTCACTGAGCCAGCCCTGATGGCAACTCTCTTCCCCACTGCATTGACTGTTTGGACTGTCCTTCCCCACACTGCCTTGGCAATGGCACTTTTCTGTTGGACTGGGTCACCACATCCATGTGGTGTCTACTCTTGCATCTCATCTATCATGACTGTCAACTCACTGCTCCTTCACCACTTTCATGTAAATATTCCCGCACCCCTCACATGTCCACTTTGCAAATAAAATACCTGACACACCAGATTTTGTGCTGTATCGTTTTTAGTGCAATATTTACAGTTTAGAAAATGTCCATGATGTGTCCAAATGATGTACAGTATGTAGGGCTGGATTATCCTGAAGCACCTAGGGAGACACAACATAACAACAGTCACTGGTGTCATTGTGGCATCACAGACATAACACTACACAAAACATACACATGAGTCTACAGGCATACAAGACTATGTGCAGCAGCTATCAACAAATAGAGTCCAGCATACGTCCGCATATGGAACGTCAATGCCACCTTTCCTACACACAGGTGACTCAACATGTGCCCATCTGTACCATCTGCCCATAGCCCTTCACAACAACAACAATCACACTAGACAATGTACAAGTCGTACCTCTTCACCCACCTTCAAGTGAAGTAGCGGGTAATGAGCTGTTGACGCATGTCAACTCCTTCCTCCTCTCCACTGTCGTCATCACTGGACTCAGGTCCTTGGGCAGGCGTTGGCCTTGGTTCCTCTCCGTCGTCTAGGAGCAGGGGAATCCCCTTGTGAATGGCCATATTGTGCAGCATACAGCATGCCACAACCATCTTGCAGATCTTCCCAGGCGAGTATGCCAGTGCACCTCCAGTCCAGACAAGGCAGCGGAATCTTGACTTGAGTAGGCCAAAAGTCAGCTCAATGACACGTCGGGTTCTGCCATGGGCCTCATTGTACCTGACGTCAGCTGGGGTCCTGGGATTTCTCAGTGGACTCAGCAGCCATGGACGACTGGGATATGCAGAGTCTCCTAGGAATGCAGACACACATTGCAATGTTGCACAGGCAAAGGGCGGCTGGTCACAAACACACAGCACACCATATTACTGGGCATACTCACCCACAATCCATGCACAATCAGGATGCAGGTTAGCCAACATCCGGGGCACCATGCTGTTCCTCATGACGTACGAATCATGGGCAGAGCCGGGAAAGCTTGCACACACATGTGAAATCGTCATGTCATCAAAGCACACCACCTGCACATTTATTGAATGGTAGTGTTTGCGATTCCTAAAAATATGCTCAGTGGCCTGTGGTGCCACCGGATGGACATGGGTGCAATCGATGGCACCAACAACATGGGGGATGTGCCCAAGGGCAAATAAGTCACCCTTCACACCTGGCAATTCTGCTCCCCTGGGGAAATGTATGTAACGATCCTTATATCTCATCATGGCTGCAAGAAAATCCCTCAGCACCATGCTGAACATCGGTTGCGACATCCCTGCAGCGCCAGCCACGGTCTCCTGGAAGGAACCAGTTGCAAAAAAGTGGAAGGCTGCCATCACTTTGTATGTGGGTGTGAAGGATAGTGGGTAGTGGCGACGAGGCTGCAGGTGGGGTCCAACAGATCACAAAGGGTCTTCATGGTCGATCTGTTGAGGAGGAATTTTCTGATGATCTTTATATCCTCCATGTTCCCCAGCACTGTCAGGTGATGTATGAGATTTGGCCTCCTCCTAATTGAGATGTACATGGACCAATGACAACCATCATGAGGTGGACTCGACACATACTGTTAAGCATGTCACGCAAAAACTTAAATGCCATGAGAGATGCGTGGCACACAAGGTTACATGTGTTTAAATTTGATACACACAGAGATCACACCAATCTATTTTCAATACACAGGTGCTGCAAACATAACAGAATGTCAATGCAAAAGCATAGTTTCTGAACACCACATTCCACATGTGCACGCCTCATACCGTACCATCCACAAACGTGTGTAAGATGACCATGAATGCCTCACACACATCTGCTGTACCTGTCACACCTCAATGCATCATGCACCCCCCCCCCCCCAGCGCCTTGAGACCCCACGGGTATGTAGCGCGCTTTATAAGTGTCACTGATTGATTGATTGATTTGAAGATGCCTCACATCAAGAGTACAATGATCACAGTAGATGGTAAACTTGTGTGCATGGGCTGATATGGTAGCACAAGTATGAAACAACACCATACAGTGAGACAAGCCTTGCCAAGGTCAGCACTGACCCACAACACATTAATTGGTTGCACATTATTGACACCAGCTTAACACTGTCAGGCATCATCAACCATCAAATGCATCAGTGACATTGCAGGGACCACAGACCAATGTGCGTCACACATATCGTGCGACCACCTGTGCATGAAACCAATAAATAGCATTGTGTGCACAATGATGTGCCATTAAACATGTTGCTGCTGTGTACTGATGCAGAGTTCACAATGGAATTTGCCATTGCATGTGACCAAAGTCATGGTAGCTTCCACCTGTCCACAACGGTGTGACACCAGCACCACCCCCTGCACAAGTGCAGTAGACATTGGCATGGAGGCATGGGTTGCTGGCGGTGGGCATGCTGCGCCACACGTATGGCGGTTGCTACCGCCTGTCCACGGCGGTGCATCACCGCCATGGGGCATTACCTACAGCCAATGAGAGCGATGATTGCAGTGGCATGATGCAGTTTTGAAAATCGCAGAAGGCGGGCTCCGCCATCGCAGAGCCGGTCATTGGATGCTTTTCAACGATGCACCATTGCGGTAGCGCACCCCGGGACCCTGCAGTGCATCACCGCCATGGAACATTGCCTACAGCCAATGGGAGTGATGATTGCGGTGGCATGATGCAGGTTTGAAAATCGCAGAAGGCGTGCTCCGCCACAGCGGAGCCGGCTATTGGATTCTTTTGAACGATGCACCATCGTTGTAGCGCACCCCGGACCCCTGCGGTGCATCACTGCCATGGAGCATTGCCTAAAGCCAATGGGAGCGATGATTGCAGTGGCATGATGCAGGTCTGAAAATTGCAGAGCCGGTCATTGGATGCTTTTGAATGAGGCAGTCCTGCACAACCAATAATTGCAGCTTTGCACCTCACAAACGAGCCCAGGGGGCTATAAATCTGTGGGAGTGAGAACCACATTTCCATTGCTCACAGAGCCTGCTGCTTGGGACCCTCTCCTGCTGCTGCCAGAAGTGCCTTCTGGCTGGGACCCTCTTTGACTGCTGCCAGAAGTGCCTGCTGCCTGGGACCCTCTCCTGCTGCTGCCAGAAGTGCCTCCTGCCTGGGACCCTCTCCTGCTGCTGCATGGGACCCTCTCCTGCTACTGCCAGAAGTGCCTGCTGCCTGGGACCCTCTCCTGCTGCTGACAGAAGTGCCTGCTGCCTGGGACCCTCTCCTGCTGCTGCCTGGGATCCTCTCCTGCTGCTGCCACAAGTGCATGTCTGAAGAAGCATCACCAGCAAGGCAGGGGTGAGTCTTTGGGGAGGGTGACTGGGAGCGGATGCATGTGTACAGAGCCAGTGGCAGCAGTGAGCCATGTTATGTTTGTGGGGTGGTGCATGTGAGTGGCTGCACGGATGTGTGCTAGTGTCAGGCATTGTGCCAAACAGCCCTTGCAAGGCTGATCATCCCTGCTGTGCTTTATCATAGCTAGGTGGGTTCGGATCCACATGATCATTCTGCATTGTGATGGTGTGGGAAATGTATTAGGTGGTTAACATAAGGGTCCACTTTCTGAGTGTGAGTTCATGTATTCCGACTTTGCATGGACCATGATTGTTGAGGGTCACACGTATGACAACAAGGTACCCCAGAGTACCACATGGTGCTTGGTATGGCTTACTTGGCATTGTGGACTGTCATGTCCTAATAGGTGTGTGTGTTCTCACCTCAGCTTCCCTGAAGGCCTGTCAGTGGCAATGACTGCTGGGACATGATAGGTGTGGGAATGGCAAGCTGTGTGTGGTACACTTCATCCACCGGCAAGGTGTTGTGCTGTGTGGCCTAAACATGGCTCAGTCATGGCAGGTAGTCAGTTTTGCAGGCACTGTTGTGGTGTATGTAGTGTGTTGCTGCAATGTTTATGCAGGGTGTGGTGGTCAGCATGTTTATTTGGGCATCCCCTGTATACATTGTTCAATTTGCTTGGTCCTGATGATGCAATTTATACAACCCTGCATCGCTCTCTCATGCAGAATTGCCAGTGGGCATGGAAAAACAGGAGCCGGAAACCAGTGGTGGCAAGAGTAGCACTACAGCTGCACTGGAGGCCAGTGACACAGAGCTCACCAGCGCATCTAAAGGGGACAGGAGTATGCAGGAGGAATCCGTGGCTGAGACACAGAGTACTACATCATCTGATGCGAGTGGTGATGCATCCATGTTGTCAGGTACAGGGGATGGGGAGTCTGCTATATCATCTACCACTCAACAGCAGTGCCCAGCATCCCATCCACTTCCTCTGGTGCTGCCTGTGTCCGTAAGAGGGGATGAGTTACATTCACACCTGGCACCGCTGTGCCTGCACCTGTCCCCCCTGCTGCCCTCAGTGCTGAGTCTGTAGAGCTCCTGCGCCAGCTTTGTGTGGGCCAGACCGCCCTGCTCAAGGCCTTCAGCGACCATGACAAGAAATTAGGGCTGGTGGTTGCCTACATGGAGGGCATACACTCTGACGTGGGTGGGCTCCACCGTACAGTCCAGGCTTTGTCATCCGCAGTAACGTCTGCCCTTCCAACAAGCACATGCTCCCATTCCTGCTCAGGTGCCTTTGTCCACCCCCCAGTCAGTGGCCACATCAGAGGACAGCGACCACGGTTCGCATGCGCCACAGACACGATACAGCACAAGGAGCACAAAGCAGACACAACCCAAGCAGTCCCGCCCACAGACACCATCCCCACAGAAGAGCAGAGCCAGCCAGAATGCAAAGACAAGAGCCCGTCAGGGAAGAGCAAGGTCGAAAAAGCAATGAGGATGACATCAGCATCACAAACCTCTGAGGCATCAACAGCAAAGGACTCTCCTGTCCCTAAAACTTCACGCAGAGCTAGGCGTGCAGTGTCTGTGCCCACTGAGGAGGTGTGGTATAGCAAGGGTACACCTAGGAAGGGCACAGGCCCACATCCCCCCACCACATCAATTCCAATTCCAAGCCCAGTGAAGCAGGTGAAGGAGGGCACTGTAGGGGCCACCCCAGGCAAAGAGGCAAAGGAGGGCACTGTAAATGGGACACCTGGCAAAGCGACAAAGGAGGGCACTGTAAGTGGGACACCTGGCAAAGAGGGAAAGGAGGGCACTGTAAGTGGGACACCTTGCAAAGAGGCAAAGGAGGGCACTGTAAATGGGACACCTGGCAAAGAGGCAAAGGAGCCTTGTAAGGGGGACACCTGGCAAGCAGGGTAAGGTGGTTCAGAGGCATGGCCAGACAAAGTGTTCTGCAGGATCCAGCACATCACCAGAGGGAGTGCAAGTGTCTGAACCACATGCAGGACAGTTGGTGTGTGTACCTGTTGTGTCATCACCAGTCCCCTTTAACCCCAAGACAGGGAAGCCATTCTGTATTCCCAAAAAGTGGAAAGGCACCCAAAAAAAGTGGAAAGGCACCCCTCCAACCTCTTCCACCCACACTTTGAACCCAGGTGTACATGACTCCACCTCCACGTGCCACTATACCACCTGGTCCAAACAGCCCTCCAACTGTCTAAACGACTGATAGCCCTACATCACCTGCTTCTCTGTCTCTGTCTCCCCAGTCAAGTGTTCCTGCTGACCCGACACACATCCAGCTCCAAGTCCATCTGACAGCCAGACGTGACTGGCAGTCCCCCTCATACATGTTAACAACAGGGGGGAGGTAGAGTATAGAGATAGGATTCTCACTCCACGGGCACTGTTAATTAAACAACAGGAATCCTACTCAAGGAAAAGAAGGGGGAGTGTAAACCACAAAGATGGGGGACACTCAGTGTTTTGTAAAATACCCCTCACACACCAACAGACCCCTTGGTGTCATGCTTCATCATCGGGGTCTTCGCACCCCACTAGAGGGATGCGGCTTGCTGCGACCAGCGACTACGCGGGAGCATGGTCAGAGTAGACTATGGGGCTCATTAGGATGGCGGACGGAAGTGCCTCCGCAGACCCAGAGCATGCGGAACATGCCTATTTTCCGTGCGCCCGTCGCGGACACTCCGTCCGCCAAATCAGGATACGAAATACGGGCCAAAATCCGTCTGCGGCGGTAGAAAACGGTCCGCCGCACCACCACACCCAACCACGCGGCGGACGTAACCTATCCAGAGACTCCGCCGTACGGACTGACGTCTAGGACCGTCCTCCAAATCAAGATGGCGGAAAACACACATAAAAGCACTGCGGAAAAACAACCTGCTGAACACTGCGGATGCCCCACAGCGACCATACCCACCACGAGCCGCTCGCCGACATGGACCCTGCACTACACGCTTACCCGATATTCTTCGCGATCCACTACGTCCTAGTCTTGGCCCACCATCGAGGACGACGCAGGTAGGCTACAAACTATTCGCTGTCTGGAGAGGAGTACCTGCAAGGGCTGTGACGTAGGGAGGGGGGAGTGACATGTCCCGGAATCAACATATTCTTGTGTACGGCAACGCCTCCAAGGGTCGTGACCTAGGTAGGGGGGAGTGACATGTATCTGAACCCACCGCCCTCAAGAAAATACAAATCCACACCAGCATCACACACGCAAGAATGACTCCGACAACCCACGACACATGAATCACAATTTTATTTACGCAGAATCGGAGTAACATCACAGTCTAGGATCGAGCATGGGCAGTGTGGACACCAGAGCATTTACAACAGAGGCAGTACATCAGTATGAGAACAGCAACAGGGCATAGTGGACACCAGAGCAGGTACATCAGAGGCAGTACATCAGTATGAGAATAGCAACAGGGCAACAACAGGGCAGTGTGGACACCAGAGCAGGTACATCAGAGGCAGTACATGAGAGGGCAGACAGCAGTATCAGAACAGCAACAGGGCAGTGTGGACACCAGAGCAGGTACATCAGAGGCAGTACATTAGTATGAGAACAGCAACAGGGCAGCAACAGGGCAGTGTGGACACCAGAGCAGGTACATCAGAGGCAGCACATGAGAGGGCATACAGCAGTATCAGAACAGCAACAGGGCATAGTGGACACCAGAGCAGGTACATCAGAGGCAGTACATCAGTATGAGAACAGCAACAGGGCAGCAACAGGGCAGTGTGGACACCAGAGCAGGTACATCAGAGGCAGTACATGAGAGGGGCTAAGTGCACCAACAGTCCATGGCAAGGCACAGGTCCATCAGAAGCAGCACATGAGAGGGGCTAAGTGCACCAACAGTCCATTGCACTGAAAAGGTCCATCAGAGGCAGTACATGAGAGGGGCTAAGTGCACCAACAGTCCATGGCAAGGCACAGGTCCATCAGAAGCAGCACATGAGAGGGGCTAAGTGCACCAACAGTCCATTGCACTGAAAAGGTCCATCAGAGGCAGTACATGCGAGGGGCTAAGTGCACCAACAGTCCATGGCAAGGCACAGGTCCATCAGAAGCAGCACATGAGAGGGGCTAAGTGCACCAACAGTCCATTGCACTGAAAAGGTCCATCAGAGGCAGTACATGAGAGGGGCTAAGTGCACCAACAGTCCATGGCAAGGCACAGGTCCATCAGAAGCAGCACATGAGAGGGGCTAAGTGCACCAACAGTCCATTGCACTGAAAAGGTCCATCAGAGGCAGTACATGAGAGGGCAGACAGCAGTATCAGAACAGCAACAGGGCAGTGTGGACACCAGAGCAGGTACATCAGAGGCAGTACATCAGTATGAGAACAGCAACAGGGCAGCAACAGGGCAGTGTGGACACCAGAGCAGGTACATCAGAGGCAGTACATCAGTATGAGAACAGCAACAGGGCAGCAACAGGGCAGTGTGGACACCAGAGCAGGTACATCAGAGGCAGCACATGAGAGGGCATACAGCAGTATCAGAACAGCAACAGGGCATAGTGGACACCAGAGCAGGTACATCAGAGGCAGTACATCAGTATGAGAACAGCAACAGGGCAGCAACAGGGCAGTGTGGACACCAGAGCAGGTACATCAGAGGCAGTACATCAGTATGAGAACAGCAACAGGGCAGCAACAGGGCAGTGTGGACACCAGAGCAGGTACATCAGAGGCAGTACATCAGTATGAGAATAGCAACATGGCAGCAACAGGGCAGTGTGGACACCAGAGCAGGTACATCAGAGGCAGTACATCAGTATGAGAACAGCAACAGGGCAGCAACAGGGCAGTGTGGACACCA
Organism: Lissotriton vulgaris; assembly: GCF_964263255.1. Taxonomy (NCBI): domain Eukaryota; kingdom Metazoa; phylum Chordata; class Amphibia; order Caudata; family Salamandridae; genus Lissotriton; species Lissotriton vulgaris. Next base: position 1,919,587,944 of record NC_141691.1, read on the forward strand.
GAGCAGGTACATCAGAGGCAGTACATCAGTATGAGAACAGCAACAGGGCAGCAACAGGGCAGTGTGGACACCAGAGCAGGTACATCAGAGGCAGTACATCAGTATGAGAATAGCAACAGGGCAGTAACAGGGCAGTGTGGACACCAGAGCAGGTACATCAGAGGCAGTACATCAGTATGAGAACAGCAACAGGGCAGCAACAGGGCAGTGTGGACACCAGAGCAGGTACATCAGAGGCAGTACATCAGTATGAGAATAGCAACAGGGCAGCAACAGGGCAGTGTGGACTCCAGAGCAGGTACATCAGAGGCAGTACATGAGAGGGCAGACAGCAGTATCAGAACAGCAAAAGGGCAGTGTGGACACCAGATCAGGTACATCAGAGGCAGTACATCAGTATGAGAACAGCAACAGGGCAGCAACAGGGCAGTGTGGACACCAGAGCAGGTACATCAGAGGCAGCACATGAGAGGGCATACAGCAGTATCAGAACAGCAACAGGGCAGTGTGGACACCAGAGCAGGTACATCAGAGGCAGTACATCAGTATGAGAACAGCAACAGGGCAGCAACAGGGCAGTGTGGACACCAGAGCAGGTACATCAGAGGCAGCACATGAGAGGGCATACAGCAGTATCAGAACAGCAACAGGGCATAGTGGACACCAGAGCAGGTACATCAGAGGCAGTACATCAGTATGAGAACAGCAACAGGGCAGCAACAGGGCAGTGTGGACACCATAGCAGGTACATCAGAGGCAGTACATGAGAGGGGGTAGGTGCGCAAACAGTGCATGGCAAGGCACAGGTTCATCAGAGGCACTACATCTGAGGGCACACTACAGCAACTTACATCACACTATCAGGTGGATTGCGTGAAGTACCCGCATCGGACAGACTGCCAGCACCAGAAACCGGAGTGTGACACACAGCCACAGATGTAGTGACTGACACGCGAGCCACAGACCCAGATACACTGCCAGCACCTGATACAGGAGTGTGAGACAAGCCACAGACCGAGTGAGTGACACATGGCCCATACACCCAGATACACTGCCAGCACCTGATACAGGAGTGTGAGACACAGCCACAGACCGAGTGACTGACACATGGCCCATAGACCCAGATACACTGCCAGCACCTGATACAGGAGTGTGAGACACAGCCACAGACTGAGTGACTGACATATGGCCCATAGACCCAGATACACTGCCAGCACCTGATACAGGAGTGTGAGACACAGCCACAGACCGAGTGACTGACACATGGCCCATACACCCAGATACACTGCCAGCACCTGATACAGGATAGGTCTCGACTGATACCCTGCCACTAACAGACACATGCGAGTCAACTGCACCAGCGCCACTGGGACCACTGAAATGATGAGCCACAGGGCTGTATGGTCCAGGAGGCAGGGTGGCTCTGGGAGCGGGGGACAGTTGCAAATGTCCGACATCAGATTGTGCATGTGTCAATGCTGTGTGTCTACGTTTCTTTTGGACATGTGCCTGCGCCCTGGACAGGACAGGACTGACAAGTGGGCCGGACTGAGAAGAAATTTCACCCACCATGGGAGGGGCATCTGCAGGGGGGGGAATGCTCTCTGGGGATGTGCTGGAGGCTGCTTGTCATTTGCTGTGTGGCTGCCTTGTGGCCTCTGCAACATGTGTCATGGGGGATGCTACTACAGGGTCCACCTGCATCCGTCCCTGACGGGCCCTGATGGGAGTGGAGGTAAGTGGTGACTCCACTGCGGAGACATCTGTATTCCGTTTCCCAGAAAACAGCTGCCTCAGTGCAACAATGGGTGATGTATGCCTGTCCCTGACAGCGCCACTGTCCATGGGAGATGCCTTGGGCCTTGGATGTTCCATTTCCGTAGGAGTACTGTTGTCTGCGGACTTTCCCTGTTCCCTGGATGGTGCCCTGTTCCAGGCAGCAGACTTGTCGTGTGTGGTGTACATATCCCCAGGACACACCTTCTCCCCGTGTGTGTCCCTGCCCCTGGGAGTGTCCGTGCTCTTCTTAGGTGCGTTTTTCTTGTGACTGTCCTTGTCCCTGCCCTTGGGAGAGGCTCCTTCCTTCCTAGTTTCCCTGCCCTTGGGAGTGGCTCCATCCTTCCTAGTTTCCCTGCCCTTGGGAGTGGCTCCTTCCTTCCTAGTGTCCCTGCCCTTGGGAGTGGCTCCTTCCTGCCTAGTGTCCCTGCCCTTGGGAGTGGCTCCATCCTTCCTAGTTTCCCTGCCCTTGGGAGTGGCTCCATCCTTCCTAGTTTCCCTGCCCTTGGGAGTGGCTCCTTCCTTCCTAGTCTCCCTGGCACTGGGAGTGGCTCCATCCTTCCTAGTTTCCCTGCCCTTGGGAGTGGCTCCTTCCTTCCTAGTCTCCCTGGCACTGGGAGTATGCGAGCCCTCAAGAGATTTATTCGTCTTCTCAATGTCCTCGTACACGGTAGTGTCAATGGAAGTGGGAGTGAGTCTTGGCTTGGTAGTACCTTGTGTGTGGGATGGCTGTGCAGCATGTGTAGCCATTACACCCAACCCCTCTTTTGCTTCACGTGTGTGTACTCCACTATATCTGACGTTGTCCTTGTGAACAGATTTACCTGACCTAGGGGATGGGGTCTGAGGCCTCCGTGCCTTGACGTGCTGGCTGACGCTGCTTCTAGTGCAATAACCTGTATTAGAGTCCTGGTCAGAAAATTCACTCCCCCCTGACACATCCAGAGTTGTAGATGGTGGAACAGAAGTACCACCCAGTCCATGCGACTGTACAATGGCAGACGACACACTGTTAGCCAATGACTGCAGTGTCCTGTGTACACCAACCAGATCACCATGCATACCTTCCATGAATGCCACCACCTGCCCCAACTTCCTATCGTGGTCTTGGAAAGCATTTATCATATTGGTCTGCCCCACACACAGCTGTCGCAGCAGATCAACAGCCTCTGCACAAAGTGCATTTTGGCTCACCGAGGCTGGGGCAGCGGTGCCGACACCGAACGCCACTCCGCTCCCCCTACTCCTGCGTGCACGAACATTACATGGTGCAGTTGGCGGCAGGGTGTGCCCTGTGTGCTGTGTCCCGACCGAAGGTGTTGATTGCCCACTCCCAGTCTGTGACAACAGTGCTGACTCACCAACACTGTCGGAAGATGATGACGATGTTGTCTCCACATGTGAGTCCTCCGGGACGGTCCTGTCCCCCTCTCCGGCGCTGGCCCCTTCGGTGTCGGTCTGCGTGTGCGCGACGTCTGATCCGGATGCATTGCCTTCTATCATCTCCGCCGTCTGTGGCGGAGTGCCCTCTGCCAAAGCTGAAATGCACAGGAAATTGGTGTAAGTCATGGGCACACTCACGTACAGTACAGCTACGGAATCCCTAAAGCCAATGATGACAATGTCCATCGATCCCCCAACCTGCACACAGCCCACCCCAACCAGTCATCCTCACAGGAATTAAGTGGCGTTGGCCGTAATACATGTACAGCATGCACACTGGGCATGAGGAACTACATCTGCACACAAGTGTTGCCAAGGGGTGACGGAGCACTACAGCATGTGCATGAAAACTGAACCGCTTAGCGGGTGGCGTCTCAACATGCCGCATCGGGAAGTGAAATTTTACTGCGTCAATGTCACCAACATGCCATTGGAACAAGCCTCACGATCGACGGAAGTCCCTAATGTGTGTGGGCAACTATACATGCATTGCACTCACAAGCAACATACACTGACAGTATGCTTACCGCCACGTTGCTGTTCATCCACACGCAACCGCTCGGACCGGTCAGGATGCGTCACAGCTATGATACGGTGCATGAGAGGGGTCATTGAGCGTCGGGCCAGACGTGCCGTCCTTGGAATCATCCCTAGTGTCACTTCCGCTACATTCTTGCTCAGTCTGGAAATGTCGTCACAGCGTTTGTGGCAGTGTGTATGTCGTCTATTGGACACCCCCGCTGCTCGTACTTCACGTGCAATGCTCCTCCACACGTCCTTGCAAAGGTGCAGCTTGACCTACCATGATGGGAGACAAAAAGGTGGAAGTCAGTGGACAGTTGGCCAGTCACACAGATAGGAGCAACACATTTCTCTCTGCAGCCATGCACATTTCGAATCTTATGTTGGTCACACATCACACCGCCAAATTTCCAGAGCCCAGGTGTCATATGACACCTCATGCACAACAACTTATCCCCCACTGCACTTACCACCTGTCCGGGTGCGCCGTACAGGCGTCCGTAGTTGTGGAGCACAGCGTCCACGAGGACATCAAGCTCCGCGGCGGTGAAGGGACGAGACCGGATCTCTTTGACTCTCGACATGCCAAGGTCACGGAGTATGGCACTAGAGCGGCAGTCGGTGGTCAGCTCCGCAGCAGCAGGTGGAGGTGATGGTCGCAGGCAGCAGTCGGTGGTCAGCTCCGCAGCAGCAGGTGGAGGTGATGGTCACAGGCAGCAGTCGGTGGTCAGTTCCGCAGCAGCAGGTGGAGGTGATGGTCACAGGCAGCAGTCGGTGGTCATCGTAGAAGGTATGCTTTTGCACATCACACATATATAGGGCCCTGTGGCCATGCCAGTGTCATACGGCGCCAGCCATTGGTCAGCCGTGGAAGCGTGTTTGGAATTGGGCCAATGATTGGCCCTGGTGTTGCGGTGAACAGCATACGGTACTTGCTATTGGGCAACCGTGGCCCATGTCCACACCTCCCATTGGCTGCACGTGCACAGACCGTCATGCTCACACACCGGCAAGTGCACGTGCTAGACACCGGGACGGATGCATCATTTGCAACAAAGTTGTAACAGTGGCGCCACCATGGCGGGGCACGTATTCGGCGGGGGAGGTGGAGGCCAAAACATCCATAAGCTGATGTCCATGCACATGGCAGTTCATGACCCCCCTTACAGTGACATTGCATCAGCCAGCCTACACCGGCCGGCCCAGCCCTGCCCATGACCGGCGTGCCAGGCCCTGCCCATGACCGCCGTGTCGGCCATGCCAACTACCGCTGTTTCAGGCCCCCTCCACTACCGCCGTGCCAGGCCCAGCCCATGACCGCCATGTCGGCCATGCCAACTATCTCCGTTTCAGGCCCCCTCCACTACCGCGTGCCAGGCCCAGCCCATGACCGCCGTGTCGGCCATGCCAAATAACGCCGTTTCAGGCCCCCTCCACTACCGCCGTGCCAGGCCCAGCCCATGACCGCCGTGTCGGCCATGCCAACTACCGCCGTTTCAGGCCCCCTCCACTACCGCCGTGCCCTGGCGGGCCTGGCACGGCGGTCAGGGGCTGGGCCTGGCACGGCGGTAGTGGAGGGGGCCTGAAACGGCGGTATTTGCCATGGCCGGCATGGCGGTTAGGGGCTGGGCCTGGCACGGCGGTAGTGGAGGGGGGCTGAAACGGCGGTAGTTGGCATGGCCGACACGGCGGTCATGGGCTGGGCCTGGCACGGCGGTAGTGGAGGGGGCCTGAAACGGCGGTAGTTGGCATGGCCGACACGGCGGTCATGGGCTGGGCCTGGCACGGCTGTAGTAGAGGGGGCCTGAAACGGCGGTAGTTGGCATGGCCGGCACGGCGGTCATGGGCAGGGCTGGGCCGGGCGGTGTAGGCTGGCTGATGCAATGTCACTGTAAGGGGGGTCATGACCTGCCATGTGCATGGACATCAGCTTATGGATATGTTGGCCTGCACCTCCCCCGCCGAATACGTGCCCCGCCATGGTGGCGCCACTGTTGGAACTTTGTTGCAAATGATGCATCCGTCCCGGTGTCTAGCACGTGCACTTGCCGGTGTGTGAGCGTGACGGTCTGTGCACATGCAGACAATGGGAATGTTGAACGCGGCCCGCGTATGGCCAGACGTAAACAGCGGAAGCAGTGCACCGCCATGGCGGGGTCAATGATTGCATGTCAGCTGCCGATGCACCTTGTTTCATTGTCTGCAGCTGCATGATGACGGTTGTGTGCGTGATTGCGTGACTCCACACTTCATGCTCTATCCCATGTGTGTCCATACCATGGCCATCGGTGTGCCACAAATGTCCATCACATGTGCATGTCGACATCGGTCATTTCCATACACAAGTTTATCGTACCTCACATCTACACAGTAGATCCCGTATGTATCGCCACATTGTGATTCAGTTGTCTGTGACTGGTATATGTGTGATATTGACTATGGTGGGGGTTCACTTGTGTTCAGTGCATGCATGTTGCCTATTGGGTCACCATGCATGTGATGTCCGTTTGGTCACCATTATTGGTGTTGCCATTGGTGCATCAAGAAATGGTGTGTGTATATTTTCGTTTGTGTGCATGCACTTGCATGTGTGTATGTCATGTTGCGCCTACTCATTTGGGTCATGTCACATGTCTTGTTGGCAGTAATGTTGAGGTGAGACAAAGTGCATTGCACATGTTGCAACACATCATGTAGCTAGTGGGTGCACATTGTTGCTACGTCAATCCATGTTGTTGTGACAATCAGAGATGTCACACATATGCTAATTGAACACTGCCTATTACATGTTGGATAGAGTGCGATGACATGTGTGTGAGTTGCACAGACATGCGTTGTATGTGAATTGACTTCCATTCCATTTTCTCCCACACAGGAGGGCTCAAAATGTCCATCGCCCATACACTGTGCTTGAGGATATGGTGGACGTGGAGGTGATCAGGAAATTCAGGCTTGATCGACGTCGATTGCTGGAGCTTGTGAACCAATTGTCTCCTCACCTGCAGCCGCGAAGAACCTATCCAGGCTCCATTTCACCCACCCAAAAGGTGATGGCGGCACTCCATTTTTTTGCAACAGGCACATTTCAGTGCACTGTTGGACATGCCGGGGGAATGTCACAGGCCATGTTCAGCACGGTACTTCGGGATGTACTGACAGCCATGATGCTGTACAAGAATGACTACATACATTTTCCACAGGCGGCAGAGTTGGCAGCGGTCAAAGCAGACTTCTATGCACTGGGTCGCATACCACACGTTGTGGGTTCCATTGATGGCACGCATATTGCGATCATTCCACCACGGGCATGTGAGCAGGTGTTTAGGAATCGGAAGCACTTCCACTCCCTAAACGTGCAAGATTTCCTGGCTCTGCACATGACGCCCACATCATGCGGAGCAGCATTGTCCCCCAACTGATGGCAAATCTGCGTCCGGCACAAGCCTGGCTTGTTGGTGAGTATGCTGTGGTGACAGGAGTGATATCTGTGTGGCTTGGTGTGCCCACATGTTCAGGTAGTGATGTTTCTCTCTCTCTCTCATTTCCACAAACACAGGCGACTCGGCTTACCCAAACAGGCCTTGGCTTCTAAGTCCAATACGCAATCCCACTACAGCGGGAGAAATGCGATACAATGATGCCCATGGTAGGACACGTCGAGTGGTGGAACGAACATTTGACCTGCTTAAGTCTAGGTTTCGGTGCCTGGATAAGACTGGAGGGGCCCTGCCTTACGCACCAGGCAAAGTATGCAAGATTGTGAATGCCTGCTGCATGCTCCACAACCTGGCTGTGCGCAATAACATTGAACTGATCTTGGACCCAGATGAACAGCAATTTCCTCGCCCTCCCGACCCACCCATGTCGACTGATGAGGATAGTGGTGGGGAGGAAGGTGTGGACCAGAGGCGCCAGCTCATTGAACGCTACTTCCCTTGATTGTGAGTGCGCCCCTCTTGTGCTGCTTGTGTATGCCCTGTGTAGGTTTGCTGCTCTTGTGTCATTGTGTTGTGCATCATCTATGTGTTTTGTTATGTGATGTATGCATGTGTGTGTGTCTCTTCATTTATGAGGACATGCACTTCTCCATGATGTGTGTAGTCTCATCCATTCCTGTAGTGATGTGTGTGGTTTGTAGAAAGTTGCACTGCAGTGCGTTGGGATGAGTGTGATGGTGTTTCCTAACGTGTGTTTGCGTTTTCTATGTTTCCCTAGGTAACTCCCTTGCGGCATGATTCTGTACCAGTTGGATCCCTGAACCTGGTTACGTCTGTTTCTGATGCAATCATGTGAATAAACATGGAGGCAACACATCATTGAGTGAGTAAGTGTTATTTATTTACAGATTGTGCATAGGTGTAGGTGCATATTTACAAATGAGTGAAGGGGTGGGGGAGTGAGAGCCAAGGGTTATGGCAGATGAGATGTCCGTGCAGACCCCACATAGGGTGGTGTCTGCCTAGTGCAGCAGGCCTGTGCCAGGTGGGACCGGATAGTTGGCAGGGTGAATGGCAGGCTCAGGTACCCAAAAGAGTCATTGTCGGCTCCTCTTGGAGCGTGGGGCAGGAGCTCTGACACTGCTCTCGCCCACTTCCAGCCTCGGACGGCCCCTCCGTCTTTGTGTCGGGACGGAGTCAGCTGGGGGCGCTGGCTGATCAGGTACCACATCCGCCGCCAGGGGCGCAGGTGGCGGTGGCGTTGTTGGTGGCGGTGGCGTTGTTTGAGGGGGTGTGGGAAGGGTGGTGTTGGCGGATATCCTCGTGCTAAAAATGTCCACGAGTTGGCCAAGCCGCCTCTCGATGGCCCCCAACATCGCTGTGTTGTCAACAAAGTCCTGGTGGGCTTGCTCTGTCTGTGCCTGGCCACGTAGATAGTTTGCCTCAACCCTGGCTAGTGCTTCTAGACACTGTTGCACAGCATCGGGTGTAGTTGTTTCCTCATGCCTTCTTTGTGCAGTGCTCCTGCCTGCAGGTTCTGGCCTTGCATTTGTGGTTTGCCTCACACTCTGCCTGCGTGGCTGGGATGGCGCTGGCCCAGCGTTGGGCGGTGGGTTGGGCAGGGTGGCAGGGGCTGAAGTGGTGGTAGTTGTGGTGGTGGAGGTTGTACTGGAGGTAGCTGTGCAGGTCACTGTAGCCGGTGTTGTGGTTATGCCAGAGGCCGTAGTAGTTGTTGGTGGTGCAGGTGTGACCTGGGAGCCAGATGTCCCTGGCTGGCTGCTTGAGCCGGCACCATCCTCAGCCCCGGAGGTGGCTTGCCAATCGTCCCCTGACACTTCTGACTGTGGTGAGGCTGGAGGCCTGGTGTTTATTGCAGCTGTCAGATTAGGATCCCCTGCAAAACAAAAATGTGAGGATGAGTCATGTGGCCATTACGTGTACATTTATTTTTATTTGACATTCAGTCGGCACTGGCACACACCCAACCCACCCACCACCACCACCCTCTCTATGGACATGGGGGCCTGTTGGGAGATGTACTTCCGTCCCCTCACACACCCCACCCACCACCACCACCCTCTCTATGGACATGGGGGCCTGTTGGGAGTTGTAGTTCCGTCCCCTCTAACACCCCACCCCACCACCCTCTCTATGGACATGGTGGCCTGTTGGGAGTTGTACTTCCGTCCCCTCACACACCCCACCCCACCCACCACCACCACCCTCTCTATGGACATGGGGGCCTGTTGGGAGTTGTACTTCCGTCCCCTCACACACCCCACCCACCACCACCACCCTCTCTATGGACATGGGGGCCTGTTGGGAGTTGTAGTTCCCTCTAACACCCCACCCCACCACCCTCTCTATGGACATGGGGGCCTGTTGGGAGTTGTAGTTCCGTCCCCTCTAACACCCCACCCCACCCCACCACCCTCTCTATGGACATGGGGGCCTGTTGGGAGTTGTACTTCCGTCCCCTCACACACCCCACCCCACCCCACCCACCACCACCACCCTCTCTATGGACATGGGGGCCTGTTGGGAGTTGTACTTCCGTCCCCTCACACACCCCACCCACCACCACCACCCTCTCTATGGACATAGGGACCTGTTGGGAGTTGTACTTCCGTCCCCTCACACACCCCTTGGGTGCCATGGTGCTCGGGGTGTGTGTTTGTGTGAAGTAGGAGGTGCTGGTGTGTGGTGTTTGGGGATGGTGTGGTGGGTCTTCGTGTACAGGGTGTGTTTGGGTGTGGGTTATGTGTATGATGTCTGTTTTATGCTGTTGGCTAAGTGGTGTCTCCTGCTAGCAGCTATGCTGTGATGCAGAGGATTTCTGGAGTGGGTGGGAGTTAATTTATAGTCTGTGTGTTGGCCCTGTGTGAATGTTGATTGGCAGTCAGGTGATAGGTGGGTGTGTTGGCAGGTGTGGTTTATGCGGTTCTTGGGGGTGGGTCATTGTGTCTTGTGTTTAGTTTAGATGTGTCAGGTGGGTGTTCGTTCATTTTCCTGTGTTTGGTGATGAATTCTGTCGCAATGTATGGCATTGGTTTAACTGTAGGGATGTTGGACTTCTGCTGTGGTGCACGGTTTCTCGTAGCATTGGTACCGCCGCGGACGTGGATCGCGGTGGCTACCGGGGTACTAGCGGAGTTATCCTAATTGCGGACACAGACACTACGAGGTATCGCAGGGGAGGTTGTTGTTCTCCTGGTCATGTGCGTACGCGGCGGTCGGTGTTATTTTGGTTCCGTCCGCCTGCCGCGGCCTCAGGTGTACTTCGACCGCCGCGGACGGAGATTGTTGTGCTCCGTCCGCCGCGATCGGCGTTTCTATCAGATTTGATCCTAATCGCTATTGCGGTTTCTCCGCGGACAGGTCCGGAGTATCTTGCCACCTTCCTCGGCGGACGGAACACGTTTCCGTCCGCTATCCTAATCGACCCCTATGTGTTGTGTGTGTAAGGTGCAAGTGATGGGGTATTTGAAAAAGTGAGTGGTGGGGTATAGTGAGGGTTAAAAAATACCTGGCTCGTAGGTTATAGGAGGCGCTGCGAGGCTTCCGGGCAGTTATGCGCTATATAAGTGGAATTTTTCATTTCATTTCATTTCATTTCATTTCATAGGAAGAAAAATGTATTCAAAACCTCGGGCTGGTATTAGTAATAGTGCAATATGAGGTTAGTTGTCATCATTATGGACATTACCTCTGGTGTGCGTCAACATGTTTCGGAACTGGTGTTCCTTCTTCAGGACGGGGGCACAACTTCCCCACCTTACTCACGTATTTTTATAGAATTTATTTTTTCTTGGGTGTATAGGTAAAAATAAAAAAGTGAAATTATTTACAGTGAAATACTAAGGCTATGGTGTGCCTACAGCGGTATTGGTCTATGCAGTTGCATGACCTACAAAAGAAAAATAAAATGGATAAATTTGGTTGCCACAATGGGCTGGCTCAAACAGGTGCAGTCACCTGGGGCCCCAAATGGTATGTAATCCTGTAAAGGAAAAAAGACAGACACAACACACAACATAGATAACACACATAAGTTTGAAGTGGTTCTGTGAATATACTCATTAATTTGTATTTTCTTGCTTCATGAGCATGCGCATGCCCACACCGATGGCCTCAACGATGACATCCCATGGGGCCAGTTGTCAAGTATCAATTAACTGTAATACTGTGGACCAAAGGGATTCGGACACTACACTTGTTTGTCACTAACAGTACTCACAGACATGTCCCACCAATGACCATTTGAAATACCGCCTACCAATTCCCTAAAAAACTGCCCCTAACTGAATTACCATTTCATTTTTCAGTATTACCCATATTTCACATTACTCAGTCATCACTGTATTCAGTCTGAGCAGCACCACTAGAAAAGAATACTGGTGCAAACTTCGACATTTTATGCCATTAGGCATTTATAACCTTGGAGATTAAACTGAAACTAAACACAGAATCGGAATGTAATGTACACCACCCGTATGCATTAGGTACGGACAGTTAGTAAGAAATCCCCAAATGCACATAAATAACATCACGGGTTTTCAGACACGCGCATGCGCTTACACAGCCACTAGAGACCCGCAGATGTTGATTGCGCATGCGCGAAGCGTAATGGTCATACGCTATCCTATGACGCATACGCACAGTATGCACCCGGCCTTTTGGAAACGAGGCCACTATTCCGATAGGCGCATCACCGGATTTCCCTTATTTGGATAACGCCTCACATTGGACAATCAGCGTATTATTGCGCATGCGCTAAGCATAACTAGTCCATGACACATGCGCATAGTATACGCCCGGCACGTTGGGAACGAGGCCACTGTTCCGATAGGCGCACCATCGGATTTCCCTTATAAGGGTAACGCCTTACATCCGACAATTAGCGTATTACAGAGCAACCAATTAGCACCTCAAGACCTATATAATACAGGGCTCTGGTCGCTAGTCACTATCAGCGGAGCAGCGTTAGGGGGTACAAGGAGGCAATCTCTGGCCGATTCTGTGAGTATTGAGTAGGCAAAACAATCAGAGACCACCATGCTCGACCCAAACAGTGAGTAATAGGATACTGAAATTACTTCTTTATCCACATAGATTACGAATCTAACAACCACCCCTGACGTTCTGGAAATGCTCATGAAGCAAGAAAATACAAATTAATGAGTATGTTCACAGAACCACTTCAAACTTATGTGTGTTATCTATGTTGTGTGTTGTGTCTGTCTTTTTTCCTTTACAGGATTACATACCATTTGGGGCCCCAGGTGACTGCGCCTGTTTGAGCCAGCCCATTGTGGCAACCAAATTTTTCCATTTTCTTTTCTTTTGTAGGTCATGCAACTGCATAGACCAATACCGCTGTAGGCACACCATAGCCTTAGTATTTCACTGTAAATAATTTCACTTTTTTATTTTTACCTATACACCCAAGAAAAAAACATTTCTATAAAAATACGTGAGTAAGGTGGGGAAGTTGTGCCCCCGTCCTGAAGAAGGAACACCAGTTCTGAAACATGTCGATGCACACCAGAGGTAATGTCCATAATGATGACAACTAACCTCATATTGCACTTCTTTTACTAATACCAGCCCGAGGTTTTGAATAAATTTTTCTTCCTATAACCTACGAGCCAGGTACTTTTTTAACCCTCACTATACCCCACCACTCACTTTTTCAAATACCCCATCACTTGCACCTTACACACACCACACATAGTCTACTCTGACAGTGTTCCCGCGTAGTCGCTGGTTGCAGCACGCCGCATCCCTCTAGTGGGGTGCGAAGACCCCGATGATGAAGCATGACACCAAGGGGCCTGTTGGTGTGTGAGGGGTATTTTACAAAACACTGAGTGTCCCCCATCTTTGTGGTTTACACTCCCCCTTCTTTTCCTTTAGTCCCCCTCATACACCTGTCTCTCATAGAGGTGTGCTAGTCCTGACCATTGTTTGCCACCTGGTTGTCTTACTGGCCATTGAAGGATACAGTCAAACACACTCACTGTGTAGCTTCTCATGTCCTGACTCTGCAATTCTCCCTGGCCATTGGCCTTGTCATTCACTACTGTTCTGGCCTTGCCTATGTGGCCTCTCATGTAGTTGCTGTGCCACCTGCCCTGGACACTGGCCCTGTTGCTCTGCTGTGTTGGAGTCTTCCCTGTGCAGGATCTCATGTACTTGCTGTGTCACCTGCCCTGGACACTGGCCCTGTTGCTCTGTTGTGTTGGAGTATCTCCTGTGCCATGCCCACTGGCCTTCCTGTTTAAAGTTTGCTTGTGCAGGATATCTTGCATTTGATCTGCATTTTGTACCTTGATCTTGTGTACAGTTGTTCTACTATAACATCTGTGCAATATGTGAATAAAGACAGTTACTCCTGTTGAAGGTTTTGTCAGTGCACTTGCTGATTAAATATTTTATTGTGTGCACATTTGGTTGCCTTTGCCCCATGCTCTATGTGTCAACATTGCCAAGCTCTTTGGCCGCATCACACTTTTAAACAGGGGTAATAGGGTCTTCAGTCCATTCAGACACTGATACTTGTGTTATCTGTGTTGGCTCTTTTAGCTGTCATGCAGTTCTCTTTTGAGTGGTTTTGTGTTGTTGGCTATGTTGTTGCAATGTCAGCTAAGGGAACACTGCCAGCACAGGGTGTGATGCTGTGCACAGGTTTGCATGCAGGCTGGGCACTGTCATGATGTATTTGTGTTATTCCTGTATATGTGCCCAGCTGTGTATGTGTATGGTCATCCTGTGTTGGCCCTTAGTCCTGGTCCCCTGGCATACATGAGATGTGTGCTCTTGGGTGGTGTCAAAGCCCAGCTCACCTGAGTTTCTGTTCAGTTCTGATGGACGTTGAAGACAGTCCGACCCCACCCTGAAACTGCTTGTTCCAGCACACTAGTTTTTAACAGTGCCCTAGGAACCAGAAGCTCATGGGAAGGGGGGAAGTGGATAAAATAATAAAAGAGAGACAGCACCGATCTTGCGTTTCCACTGTTGAAGTGCTGCTAAAATCTGCGGCCCTCTCTGACTTTCTGTAGAAACTGGTGCCTAATGAAACATAAACAAAGAACAGATAAGTGCAACCTATCCCTACATGTGTTCCTGACTAACCCTTAATCAATTAGAAATTCTCTTCTAAAAGTACCTCTTTGATCCTAGTCTCTAGCTTCCAGGTTTGGAATGTGTTACTGTTCTGGGATGTGCTTTCTATTACTGCGAAACTTCTGTAAAATCAAACAAATATCATTATCAGAATTACCAACATCTAACATTCACCTTAATATAACTAAAGCCTAAATTCTTAATAGCAAACTCACTTTCCACACATTTCCAGACTTTTTATAAAAACATATACTGTACTTTTACATCAAAATACAGCAGGTAATTTGTGAAAGTCCTTGATTTACTGTTTGCCTTGCTGTCAATGGTTTCCTCTGTTCGATTCTTAAAAGTTCCATGTAAAACAATGTTTATTTCACAAAGTTCCACAAAGTATTCTTGTAACAAAAGTTTGAACTACAAAGTTTGTGGTAGATATCTTGTTCCAAATTGTCTTTACATGAATCCAGAAATTGCCGTCAAAGTTCTTTCAGGTAATAAAAAGTTTTGCACTTACTTGTCGCTGAAAAGGGATACTGATCAGTATAACCTTGTCCTCTTTCTCTTTTGCAGGTCGACTGCAGTGGACAGAAGAGGGGCTGAGGCAAGAAGGAACCGGAAACCGGAAGAAGGAAGAGCCAGCAGTTGCGCCCGTTGAAGCCAATGAAGGTCTGGAGAGAGCAGGAGTGCCAGCGCTGAAGGATCTGTTCTCAGGTAAGTGGGAGGTAGACAAGCACAAGCATCGGGTGAGGCTCAGGGGCTGCCTTTTATAGACAGGGCTGGGTGTGGTTCGAAGAGCTGGGTGTGGTTTGAAGAACTGGATGTGGTTCTCACAAGCAGGTGTGCGGAGCTTCAGTTATTATGCTAATGAGTTAATTTAACACATGGCCTAGGGAGGAGTGCTCTAAATAAGCCTTGGTAAAAGCAAGGTCCAATGTGCAAACAAGACAGCAATGTCCAAACTTGTGAATACATTGAGCAACATACACAGAAGTCTTAGGGAGGGGCTGAGATAACAAGAAAGGCTTTCAATAGAGTTTTTAAAGAGAGCTATTACAGAGACCACTAGTGCAATGAGAGGGGACATGCTCTTTGCTGTGCACAAACCCTAACAGTCGCCCCCCTCAAAGGCCCTCCTACAGGACGGGGTTTCCCTGGATTTTTTAGATAAAACTGTCCAATCAACCGTGGGGCATGTACATAGGACACTGGTTCCCTTGAATTCTCAGTTTCATCATATCCTTTCCATTCTACTAAATAAACTAGACGTCCATGAATTCTTTTTGCATCTTTTATGCTTTTCACTTCATATTCTAGATTTCCCTTAATTGTTATGGGTGGAGGTGGTGGTTCGGGTCGGGTTTTTGGGTTGTACGGCTTAAGCAAGGACACATGGAATGTAGCATGTACTGGGTATTCTTTCGGTAAGTCCAATTTTACTGTTACCGGGTTTAATATGGCAGTTATACTAAAGGGTCCAATGAAACGTGGTCGCAGCTTTCAGGATCCCTCTATATTTAGGTTCTTTGTGGAGAGCCATACTTTGTAACCGGTTTTATACATTGGGGCCTCAGATCTGTGTTTGTCTACTTGTCTTTTCATGCTTTCTTTGTACTTTAATAAATGTTTCCTGACCTTGTCTTGTATGTCACCTAATCTCGTTAGTTTATCTGTTACTGTAGGAAACAGGGAATCTTCTAACAAAATGGGTGTAGCTCTCGGATGATACCCTTGCATGAAATAGAATGGTGAGCAAATTAGAGCTGCATGCTCAGTATTATTATAAACGAACTGCGCTACAGGGAGAGCTTCCAAAGATTCACTAGAATAATCAGCCAATAAACAACGTAGCGTTTGAAGTAAGGTTTGGTTCAGTCGTTCAGTTTGTCCATCTGTTTCTGGATGGAAAGCCGTGGATAATGCCACATCTATTTTCAGTTTTTCGCATAATTTTTTCCAAAATCTAGAGTTGAACTGGCTACCTCGGTCTGACACCACTTTACTTGGCAAACCAGGTAAATGCACAATTTCTCTTATAAAAATATCGGCAAATTCTGCCGCAGTTGGCAATTTCCGTAATGGTACAAAATGTGCCATTTTAGACAAAAAATCCACCATCACTAACACTGTTGTGAAGGATTTTACTGGTGGTAAACCTACAATAAAGTCTACACTCACAGTGTGCCAAGGTTGTTTGGGTGATGACATTAGTATTAACAAACCGTCAGAGGCTTTATGAGAAGATCTATGTCTTGCACAAACTGGACAGGTAGTGACAAATTGCTTAATGTCCTTACTCATATTATCCCACCAAAAGTGTTTTCACACTTTTTCCAGGGTTTTTACCCAGCCAGGATGACCTGCCAACGGTGAGGCGTGATGCCAAATTATCACCTGTGTTTGTAATTCTGAAGTGGGCACTAACAGCAAGTTGTCATGATACAATAAACATCGTTGTATTGTGTTATGGGAATCCTTTAACCAAGCTTGAGGTGCTATTTGCATGTGTGCATTATATAGATCTGTGATGAAATCCTTCTGTTGTACTTGTGTCAAAAGTTTTTGGGGAGGAATAATGGGTTCTCCTATTTTGTCTTGTTTCATGTCTGAGGTATGTCCGTATCTAGATAACACATCAGATTGAATTTGTTGTGCAACTGGTCTATAGGTTATAACGAAGTCAAATGTACTAAAACAATTTAACCAGCGCATCTGACGTGGAATTAGTGCTTTTAGTGATCCAAAAAACTGTAGGTTCTTATGGTCAGAAAAGATGGTAACAGGTTACTTGGCTCCCATTAAATGGTGCCTCCATTCAGAAAAGGCTACTTTGATAGCTAATAGTTCTCTTTCAGCCACAGTGTAATTTTGTTCAGCTGGTAATACCTTTTTGGAATAGAAGGCGATAGGATGTAATTGGCCATATACTGCATCTTGTTGAGAGAGAACTCCACCTAAAGCTACTTGTGAAGCATCTGCTTCAACAAAAAATGGCAAGTCAGGATCAGGATGTTTCCGAATTGGGGCTGAAGTGAACATTTGTTTCAGGAGTTGAAAGGCGTGTGCCGCCTCATCAGACCAAAGAAATCGTTGCCCTTTCTGCAACAAGGTGGTTATTGGGGCCGCAATGTCTGCAAAATGAGAAATAAACCTCCTATAAAAATTGGCGAAACCCAGAAATTTCTGAACACCCTTCACAGATGATGGTTCTGGCCAATCAGTAATAGCACTAATTTTCTTTTCATCCATAATTATTCCTTGAGGTGACAGGCAGTATCCTAAAAAGTCCACTTTGCTGACATTAAAAGTAAATTTTTCTAATTTAGCAAAGAGATGATTTTTTTCTAACTTTGATAATACTGCACGAACATGTTGAGTATGTTCTTCCGGGTTCTTAGAGTAAATGAGGATGTCGTCTATGTATACTATGACACAAACGTCCAGGAATTTGTGTAGGACCTCATTTATAAAGAATTGAAAGGCCGCAGGGGCATTACACAACCCAAATGGCATTACTGTGTACTCAAATAGACGAAACTTTGTCTTGAAAGCTGTCTTCCACTCATCCTCCTCTTTTATTCGGACCAGGTGGTAAGCTCCCCTCAGATCTACTTTAGTGTATACAGTAGAATGTCTTAATTGATCCAACAACACAGGTATTAGAGGAAGAGGATATTTATTTTTTATTGTAGCCTTATTTAGTCCTCTATAGTCGATACACATGCGCAGAGATTTATCCCGCTTCTGGATTAAAAAAAGTGGAGATGACACCGGAGATGTGGAATGTCGGATGAACCCAGACTGTAGTAGGTCGTCTAGGAAGGTTCTTAAATATTTGGTCTCTTCGTCAGTCAAAGCATATACTCTGATATTAGTTAAAGGGGACCCTGGGATAAGATCTATACAGCAGTCATATGACCGATGTGGGGGCAACACACTAGCCTTCACTGGATCAAAAACGTCTTTAACCACATCGCCGCTTGAGAGATTCTTTTCCTGTGCTGGGCCCTAATAAAAATGGGTGGGGTCATGACGAGCTCAGCTCGTTATGAGCACAGGAGCACTGTACTGCATGACGAGCTGAGCTCGTCATGAGCATGGAAGGGGTTAAAGTCAGAATATTTAGGAGGGAGACTTGGTTTGTCTTGTATAACACTAGCGCAGTGTATTACTGTGCTCTGTTCTGTACCTGTTATCTTGATAGCAATTGGTTCTACAGAATGAGAAATCCAAAGTAACTGTTCTGTTCACCCAATCAATTTTTGGGTTATGAGTTGTTAACCAGGGTACCCCGAGAATGAAGCCAAAATTAGGGGTATCTATCAGATCAAAGCTAATCATCTCTGTGTGCCCGTTTTGACAGACCATGACAAGGGGACTTGTTTGTTTTGTGATTAATCCAGAGGTCAATTCTGACCCATCCACTGCACATACTGCTTCTGGACAAGTCTTTAGGCAAATAGGAAGACCTAATGTGTTAGCTAACTTATTATCCACAAAATTTCCTGTTGCTCCCGAGTCCAGTAGAACAGGGAGAGAATATCTAACTTGGGTAGTAACAATTAAAAAGATCTGAATTATGAAATGTCTAGGTATGTGCGGTACCATGAAGGCTGCAGAATTAGAGGTTTGATTAAGATGTTTTCTCGAACAAGTAACCTCCCCACTTGTCGAGCTTAATCATTTCCCGACACAGTTGAGGAGATAGAGGAAACAGTACCCTTTCTTGAAGTTTTAGGTTTTACTGGACATTCTCTTGCAAAATGTCCTGCCTTGCCACAATATAAACATAATTGAAGTTTTCTCCTTCTTTCTTTATCCTCTGACGTGAGTGGACCTCTGATTGTCCCTATTTGCATAGGCTCAGGTTCAGGGAGTTTATTATCTGTGTCTTTCTTCTCATGTCTAACAAAAGTTAACCGCCATTCCAGTTTGGATTTATCTCCCTTTCTTTCTCCTAGTCTGTGTTCCAATTTCACGACTAAATCTACAAAGTCAGAATAGTCTTCTGGCAAATCAACGATATGAGCCAGCGCATCTTTTAACTCGTCTCTCAAACCTTTATAAAAAAGGGAGACACACTTTTATTCTGGCCAACGTGTCTCGGTGAGTAAATGATTAAAACTAGTGAGATAGGTCAATTAATCCTTGTTATCCCGTTTAAGATTTAAAAGCTCATTATCACTTGCCTGCATAAAAGTGTGTTTTGCAAAAAGGCTGGTCATAGTACGTTTAAATTGATTCAATTATGGAGGATGGGATCATCTCTATCCACAAAAGGAATTGACCAATTGGCTGCTGTACCGCCCAAATAAAACAAGACAAATGCCACTTTCGTAGCATCAGTAGGGAACTGTTGTGGTTTACAAACGAAGTATAATTGACATTGATTAATAAAAACATGGAATTTGTTACTATATCCATGAAAACGTTCAGGTGCTGCTAAAGGCACAGCATTAGGAACATTAACAGTAACCTCAACTGGGGGAGGGGAAATTGTATGTTTTGCTCCCGCCCCTGTCCCTGAGGAGGTTTTAAACAAAGGCGTAAAAGCTGTGTTCCACTGAGATTCCCTAGGTTTATACCTGCTTAAATCCTGTTTTAAAACTGTGTTTTCCAACTTCAATTTCTCTATTTCCTCTTGCATATGTTGCAA
This sequence comes from Lissotriton vulgaris, assembly GCF_964263255.1. Taxonomy (NCBI): domain Eukaryota; kingdom Metazoa; phylum Chordata; class Amphibia; order Caudata; family Salamandridae; genus Lissotriton; species Lissotriton vulgaris. The sequence goes on from NC_141691.1 coordinate 1,919,607,900, forward strand.
GATACCAGACACTGATTCATTATGGGCCATAGGCTCAGGTTAAGGGAGTTTATTATCTGTGTCTTTCTTCTCATGTCAAACAAAAGTTAACCGCGATTCCAGTTTGGATTTATCTCCCTTTCTTTCTCCTAGTCTGTGTTCCAATTTCACGACTAAATCTACAAAGTCAGAATAGTCTTCTGGCAAATCAACGATATGAGCCAGCGCATCTTTTAACTCGTCTCTCAAACCTTTATAAAAAAGGGAGACACACTTTTCTTCTGGCCAACGTGTCTCGGTGAGTAAACGATTAAAACTAGTGGGATAGGTCAATTAATCCTTGTTATCCTGTTTAAGATTTAAAAGCTCATTATCACTTGCCTGCATAAAAGTGTGTTTTGCAAAAAGGCTGGTCATAGTACGTTTAAATTGATTCCAATTATGGAGGATGGCATCATCTCTATCCACGAAAGGAATTGACCAATTGGCTGCTGTACCGCCCAAATAAAACAAGACAAATGCCACTTTCATAGCATCAGTAGGGAACTGTTGTGATTTACAAACGAAGTGTAATTGACATTGATTAATAAAAACATGGAATTTGTTACTATATCCATGAAAACGTTCAGGTGCTGCTAAAGGCACAGCATTAGGAACATTAACAGTAACCTCAACTGGGGGAGGGGAAATTGTATGTTTTGCTCCCGCCCCTGTCCCTGAGGAGGTTTTAAACAAAGGCGTAAAAGCTGTGTTCCACTGAGATTCCCTAGGTTTATACCTGCTTAAATCCTGTTTTAAAACTGTGTTTTCCAACTTCAATTTCTCTATTTCCTCTTGCATATGTTGCAAGATACCAGACACTGATTCATTATGGGCCATAGGCTCAGGTTCAGGGAGTTTATTATCTGTGTCTTTCTTCTCATGTCTAACAAAAGTTAACCGCGATTCCAGTTTGGATTTATCTCCCTTTCTTTCTCCTAGTCTGTGTTCCAATTTCACGACTAAATCTACAAAGTCAGAATAGTCTTCTGGCAAATCAACGATATGAGCCAGCGCATCTTTTAACTCGTCTCTCAAACCTTTATAAAAAAGGGAGACACACTTTTTTCTGGCCAACGTGTCTCGGTGAGTAAACGATTAAAACTAGTGAGATAGGTCAATTAATCCTTGTTATCCTGTTTAAGATTTAAAAGCTCATTATCACTTGCCTGCATAAAAGTGTGTTTTGCAAAAAGGCTGGTCATAGTACGTTTAAATTGATTCCAATTATGGAGGATGGGATCATCTCTATCCACAAAAGGAATTGACCAATTGGCTGCTGTACCGCCCAAATAAAACAAGACAAATGCCACTTTCGTAGCATCAGTAGGGAACTGTTGTGGTTTACAAACGAAGTGTAATTGACATTGATCAATAAAAACATGGAATTTGTTACTATATCCATGAAAACGTTCAGGTGCTGCTAAAGGCACAGCATTAGGAACATTAACAGTAACCTCAAGTGGGGGAGGGGAAATTGTATGTTTTGCTCCCGCCCCTGTCCCTGAGGAGGTTTTAAACAAAGGCGTAAAAGCTGTGTTCCAATGAGATTCCCTAGGTTTATACCTGCTTAAATCCTGTTTTAAAACTGTGTTTTCCAACTTCAATTTCTCTATTTCCTCTTGCATATGTTGCAAGATACCAGACACTGATTCATTATGGGCCAAGTCCTCGTTTAGGGCCTGCGCCATATCCGTGGCGTCAATGCCCTCTGTTTCTTCCCCGGCATTCATCGTCCAACAGAACTGAATATTTTAAAAGGCTTGTGCTTCTGTCAAAGCCCAGCTCACCTGAGTTTCTGTTCAGTTCTGATGGAGGTTGAAGACAGTCCGACCCCACCCTGAAACAGTTTGTTTCAGCATACTAGTTTTTAACAGTGCACTAAGAACCAGAAGCTCAAGGGAAGGGGAGAAGTGGATAAAATAAAAAAAGAGAGACAACACCGATCTTGCGTTTCCACTGTTGAAGTGCTGCTAAAATCTGCAGCCCTCTCTGACTTTCTGTAGAAACTGGTGCCTAATGAAACATAAACAAAGAACAGATAAGTGCAACCTATCCGTACATGTGTCCCTGACTAACCCTTAATCTATTAGAAATTCTCTTCTAAAAGTACCTCTTGGATCCTGGGGCCTCATTTATGAAAAATGACGCATCGCTGCGTGAAAACAGCGATGTGTCAGTTTTCACTGCGCACTCCTTGTGACACCAATGATGCGTCATATTTAATGTATGACGCATCATGTCGCAAGGACTTACAGATACGTCAGTATTTCTGACGCATCTGTAAGCGCAAAAGTGACGCATTGCTGGAGTGTGTCACAAAAGTGACGCAACTCCAGCAATGCGTCCTTTCACATGGGGAAAGCCCCATGTGAAAGGGCTTGCGTCAGTCTTACGCCTGCTGTGAGGCAGGCGCAAGATTTTGACGCAACAGCATCCTAAAAGTGACGCAGTGAAATCTCATAGATTTCACTGCGTCACTATTACGAGGCTTTTTGCGGGGGAACGCCCCCTCTGCATACATTATACCTGACGCAGGTATAATGTTGCGCAGTGGTTTAAAAAGTGACGCATCTACCTAGATGCGTCACTTTTTAAATATGGCGCAACAAGGCGCATTTTGTACGCCACTGGTGCGTCACAAAAAGTGACGCACCGGCGGCGCAAAACTGACGCAAGGCCTCATAAATAGGGGTCCTGGTCTCTAGCTTCTAGGTTTGGAATGTGTTACTGTTCTGGGATGTGCTTTCTATTACTGCAAAACTTCTGTAAAATCAAACAAATATCATTATCAGAATTACCAACATCTAACATTCACCTAAATATAACTAAAGCCTAAATTCTTAATAGCAAACTCGCTTTCCACACATTTCCAGACTTTTTATAAAACAAATACTGTACTTTTACATCAAAATACAGCAGGTAATTTGTGCAAGTCCTTGATTTACTGTTTGCCTTGCTGTCAATGGTTTCCTCTGTTCGATTCTTAAAAGTTCCATGTAAAACAATTTTATTTCACAAAGTTCCACAAAGTATTCTTGTAACAAAGGGTTTGAACCACAAAGTTCGTGGGAGATATCTTGTTCCAAATTGTCTTTACATGAATCCAGAAATCTCTGTCAAAGTTCTTTCAGGTAATAAATAGTTTTGCACTTACTTGTTGCTGAAAAGGGATACTGATCAGTCTAACCTTGTCCTCTTTCTCCTTATCTGTAAGCTCAAGTTGAGTTGCGCTTACAGATAAGTCTGAAATACTGACGTATCTGTAAGTACTTGCGACATAATGCCTCATATATTAAATATGACACATGAGTAGAAGACTGAAGGCCTCATTTATGAGGCCATGCGTCACTTTTACGCCACCGGCGTGTCACTTTTTGTGACGCACCAGTGCTGTCAAAAATGCACCTTGTTCAGTCATATTTACAACGTGACGCATCTAGGTAGATGCGTCACTTTGTAAACCCCTGCGCCACATTATACCTACGTCAGGTGTAATGTGTGGAGAAGTGTGGCTCACTGGTTAGAGCAGGCAGACCCTGAAGCAGAGGTCAGACCCGGGACCAGGGTTCAATTCCCGACGCGGCAGGGTCTTGAGCTCAAATGTCCATGGACTCGATAATTCTCGTTTCGGTGCCTGACCTAATCATGGGTTCACACTCTGCAACTCTGGGCATTAAGCTTGCTTAATCTCCACAACGGCCCCCCGCGGCGGGATGCCTGGCTTTCACCTTGGGGATGCCCTGTAGGGGCTATCTCACAGGGAAAAGCCAGGACGGGTTCCCAAGGCAAGCGCGGAGATACCCCTTCGGGGGTCGATTCTGGCGCTATATAAGAAACATAATAATAATAATAATAATGTATGCAAAAGGGGTGTATTGACGCAAGAAGGGTCGTAGAGGTGACGCAGTGAAATCTATGAGATTTCACTACGTCACTTTTAGGACGCTGTTGTGTCAAAATCTTGCGTCTGTCTCACAGCAGGCGTAAGACTGATGCAGGCCCTTTCACATGGGACTTGCCCCATGTGAAAGGATGCATTGCTGGAGTTGTGCCACTTTTGTGACACACTCCAGCAATGCATCACTTTTGCGCTTACAGATACGTCTGAAATACTGACGTATCTGTAAGTACTTGCGATATAATGCGTTATATATTAAATATCACAAATGAGTAGAAGACTGAAGGCCTCATATGGCTGAGATACCCGCCACCCCCTCTCAACACAATCCCCAAGGATGGGAAACCGGAAACAGTTCTGAAGTCTTTGGAAGACGGGAGGGAGTAACCCTCCCGGCCGTATTTATTAAAATATGAAACAAAATTAAAACATTAAATAAACAGTTTCATATTATGTACAATTTCATTACCACATTGCGATGTTTGGCTAACCTTAACAGATTCTCTAATACAAAGGTTCTCCTAGCCGAACTAACATCCTACAAAACATTTACTTGAAATTTTGAAATTGTACATCCTAACGTTTAAGGGCCAACGGCAAGGTCGTAACCGGTGTCAAGATCCCTAACCCAGAAATATCGCCCTCACTTGTGAGGGGCGGCCCAGAGGCGTACCTCAAGTGCAATTACCAATTTCCCTTGACTTGACGGGGGCCCCAATAAAACTCGACGCCACTTAGAGGTCGTTCGAGGACTCGTGTGAGGAATCTAGAAGGTAGCGTAGACCCCCCCCCAAACCCCACACAACTTACCACATCTGCCGTCGCAGACGTCCTGGCCCCGGGAAATTCCCCAGGAGGGGGCTGTAACCCCTCCTACCCAGGAAGGGGCCTTGACCGCCTTTCCTTTTCTTTCGGCGACCCATCCTTAGAAGGGACCGCCTCCCCGTTGAGGGGCCAATGGCCACCTCCCCCGAGCGCTCCCATCCGTGCTGGGTGACGCCCACTCATAGGGATCTTCCAATTAGTGCTCACCGATCATGACCTTACCGCCCGACCAAAATAAATACGACAATGCTAACTAAATGACTAAACTAAAAAGACCGTAGCAACTACATTTTTATTAAAAGCATGCTTACCAATGAACACTTAAAGCAGAATTTCCTAATTCACGAAACGTAACACAAATTGACCATTCTTTATTACATACTCAAATTCATCACGATAATACCACAACCTGTAAACGAAAATCAGAGTTATCCATCAATTTTATTCAAAAACCACTTGCTGTCCTCAGGGGCTGGTGGGTGGGTCAAAATTGGCTCTTCGTTCCGTCTCGAGCTCACGTGCAGCGAGGAGGTGCAGCTTCAGAGCACAGGAACAAGAGGATGCCTTCGGATCTTGCTTCTCCTTTTATCCGTCTTCAGGGCGGGCGTAAACCCGCCCCTGCCTGCCCCTAGGGCGTGGCCAGCCGCGTCAGTGTCTAGGCCAACCCACTCTAGGGCGGGAAAAGGCGCGCCCCGGCTACGCCGCTTCGGGCATACCAGCCAAGACGCGCCTCCCGCCCAAGATGGCTTCCCGGGGGGATCGTGGTACTCCGCCATACGTTCGGGGGGACCGAGTGGTCGCCCCTTTCCATATGGCTGAGATACCCGCCACCCCCTCTCAACACAATCCCCAAGGATGGGAAACCGGAAACAGTTCTGAAGTCTTTGGAAGACGGGAGGGAGTAACCCTCCCGGCCGTATTTATTAAAATATGAAACAAAATTAAAACATTAAATAAACAGTTTCATATTATGTACAATTTCATTACCACATTGCGATGTTTGGCTAACCTTAACAGATTCTCTAATACAAAGGTTCTCCTAGCCGAACTAACATCCTACAAAACATTTACTTGAAATTTTGAAATTGTACATCCTAACGTTTAAGGGCCAACGGCAAGGTCGTAACCGGTGTCAAGATCCCTAACCCAGAAATATCGCCCTCACTTGTGAGGGGCGGCCCAGAGGCGTACCTCAAGTGCAATTACCAATTTCCCTTGACTTGACGGGGGCCCCAATAAAACTCGACGCCACTTAGAGGTCGTTCGAGGACTCGTGTGAGGTATCTAGAAGGTAGCGTAGACCCCCCCCCAAACCCCACACAACTTACCACATCTGCCGTCGCAGACGTCCTGGCCCCGGGAAATTCCCCAGGAGGGGGCTGTAACCCCTCCTACCCAGGAAGGGGCTTTGACCGCCTTTCCTTTTCTTTCGGCGACCCATCCTTAGAAGGGACCGCCTCCCCGTTGAGGGGCCAATGGCCACCTCCCCCGAGCGCTCCCATCCGTGCTGGGTGACGCCCACTCATAGGGATCTTCCAATTAGTGCTCACCGATCATGACCTTACAGTTGACCGGCTATCCGGACCCCCCACAACACTCCTACCTAAAGGTCATGGTGTAACGTTTTTAGCCATGCTAAGAAGTCTCCTATGAGTAACTCATTCCCCACCCGAGACAAATGCACTCCATCCCCCACATACATACTGTCATCATTAATACACCCATGTGAAATAGAATGCAGAGTCTTGGAACGGAACAACCTACTCACTTTATTATTAAGCTTTCTAACAGAATGATTTAAAGCAGGAACCGAAATAGCCCCCCGCCACACTTTTCGTGGGATCATATGGGACCATGCAATTGTGCACCCTGGAACTCTCCTCGCTAACCAACTTACAGTGGAAAGCATCGCCTCAAGGAGAAGTCGTCTACCAGTGGTGACCAAATCATTACCCCCAAGATGTACTATGACTACAGACGGCGGTGACCTCGTCCGCCCTAGCAAACCCTCAAAAAATGATTGAAACTGGTCAATACAGAGACCGCCTCTTCCGTAGAAGGACACACTGTACCCGTATTCCCCAGCTACGTGAATCATATCACCTGCCTTGAATACGTCTGCGGCACGTCTCACGTATGAGTGGCCCACGACCCACACCTCCTTTTTCACAGCCGGTGATGTCTGACCGCTGGCCCGGTGTTGGGTCGACTGCAAAGTCCGCCCCGCCTCGTAGGCTTGCGCAACTGAAAACCAAACAAAAACAAGAAGCGTGAGTACATTGTTACAGCTTCACAACATGTGCAAACGCACATACCTTTTATAACAATTGGAGGACCAACGCCCCACCCGTTTAACTTGTTCCACATTCAGACCCCTGGCTGTAGCTTCTGTAGCAGCCCCTATCCGAAAGGAATGGGTCCCAAACTCGCCCGGGTTCAAGCCCGCAGCGGCAATCGACATCGCAAGCACCCGCTGAAACTGAAACTTTGTCAGTGGGGTGGCGTCAGCGTGTCTCAACAAGGTCCCCCCCCATGATGCCACCCTTCGTGTTAAATAATCTTCTAGACACCTTACCGGGCACATGGAGGACCCGGGAATCCTGCGTATGATTATGCAGTCACCCATCCCACTTTGATCCGTTTTGGACCTGACAAACGAGACCGTCATCGTCTCCCCTCTGATCTGGACGTGCTCCAGGCACAATCCTCCTGTCACATCCTGCTTGTTCCTTGCCACTAGTTCGCTTACCCGCATAGCCCCATGGAATGCCAGCGTAAAAGCGGCTCGGAATAACACCGTCTCAAACTGAGATGAACACGTAGCAGGGAGTCTGGATAGCAACTGGGCCAGCCTATCTAAACCTATCGGGCGCCTTTCATCTACTCTGCGACCCTCAAGGCGTTGCCACCCTCGTAGCGCTTTCTGTACAACGAAAGACGCTGTCGGGTCAAGGATCCCGTGGGCCCTAGCAACAAAGGAAATGGCAGCCCGATGCCTCTGAGCCGTGGCCACCGATTTCCCGACCCGATGTAAGGACATCAGAAAATTCACCACCCACTCTTCCTGGCCCCAAAGCTCCTCTCTATCAGTCCCCAAAAAGGCCAAATAGGACCGGAACGCCCCTTCATATGCCTTCCTCGTCCTGGGTGCTAAACTCTCTCCCACGAGGTTACGAAGTTCGGGGCACCGAGAGACCAGAGAGCTTCGGGAAAGGGTGCCGGCTCCGGGTCCGCTGTGGGAAGAAAACCCCAGAAAGCCTGCATACGAAAACGAGACAGTGCATCAGCTGCCTGGTTCATTAACCCTGGGACATGTCTTGCCTTGAATAACACATTCAATTGCATACACAGAAAAACAATTTCTTTGAGTAGTCTCAAAATCCACTTGCATCGTGCTGCCTGGCTATTGATACACTCGACCACGGTCATATTGTCAGACCAGAATACCACAGAGTGATCCATGAACCCTTCGGGCCAAGTTTTCAGGGCTACTAAAATGGGGAAAAGTTCCAGGAAAGCAATGTTACTTGTCAGCCCACTGTCATGCCACCATGTCGGCCACTTTTGTGCAGACCATCTTGTGCCGAAGATGGCACCAAAACCTATACTCCCTGCCGAATCCGTCCACAGCCCCAGCTCATCAGAGGACACGGCCGGTTTATTCCAGACGACTCGACCATTAAAATCCGCCAGGAATGCCAACCAAATGCGCATGTCCTGGCGGACCTCAGCCGAGAGCCTCGTGCGATGATGGCCCTCCTTCAGGCCGACCATGGTTTGAGCAATCGAACGAGAAAAGGGGCGGGCCATTGGTATAACCCTCAGGGCAAAATTCAACTGGCCAACTAGCTGCTGTAACTGATGCAGCTTAACCTTGGATCCATTTATACATATTTGCAGGGATGTCCTGAACTTTGATACTTTTTCGGCAGGTAAACGAAAACACCCTTCCTCGGAATCCAACTCGATCCCCAGAAACTCAAGGCAAGTGGAAGGCCCCACAGTCTTACCTGGTGCCAATGGCACGCCAAACTGATTCATTAAAACACAAAATTGAGCCAAAGCCTGCCCACATTCCGGATCCCCGGCCGCCCCCAGGAACAAAAAATCATCAAGGTAATGCATCACATTTTGGAAACCCGTCTTCCTTGTGAAGACCCATTGTAGAAAAGTACTGAATTTTTCGAAATAGGCACAAGATATAGAGCACCCCATCGGCATACACCTATCCATGTAATAATGACCCTGAAACATGAAACCTAGGAGACGCTGATCGTCTGGATGTACCGGGAGCAACCGGAACGCTGACTCGATATCAGATTTTGCCATCAGCGCCCCGGGCCCCAGGCGATTCAAAATGGCTACGGCCTCATCGAAGGATGCGTACCGCACCGAACACACTTCCGGGTCTATCGCTTCGTTTACGGAAAGACCACGTGGGGCTGATAAATTGTGTATCAGCCGAAACTCACCCGGGTCCTTCTTTGGGACCACACCTAAGGGGGAACAAACAAAGTTAGGAACCGGTGGTACACTAAACGGACCGGCGACTCGACCTCGAGCCACCTCTTTCCTGATCTTATCCTGTACCACGGTCGTATGCTGAAAGACCGATAGCTGATTTCTACATTTCGCTGCACCTTGAAAGTCCCCCACTGGGATGCGGAAACCATAAGAAAACCCGTTCCGCAACACCCCAGCAGAAGTACGATCCGGGTATTCACTGAGCCAAGGAATCATCGCCAAGGTATCAATCGGGGTAGGCAAAGGCGCCCCTCGGACTATATTAGACCTGTTTGGCGCCTCCTCTACCCCCGTTATCACCCGTTTTGGCTCTGCACGTGGACTCAGGATGGGATGATTGCCCACACCCACTACATTCGTGCCTAAATTTGCACGATCCCTGGGGCCTGGTACATTTTCCCCTGTTGGAGTTCCAACAAACCCCCCTTTTTCCTGTATTTCCGGCAGGCCTCGAGTAATTGTCGGTACCTGTACCTGATCGAAAGGGCGTCCCCGCATACTGGCGGTAGGATTCGCCAATGTTACTTCCCACCAATGGCACTTTCAACATACCAGTCTCCTTCATTTTATCCCAAGACACAGAATCATAACAATCCCAAGTTAAGCTTTTATCATGTTCTTTAGCCTTTCTAAACAGATTATCATAGCAGAACCAATGGTTACCCTCATGTGACACCGAGTACCCCATGATTCGAGACTGATAAATCGGCAATTCGTGCAGCAGATCGGGCCTTCGTTCCCCCAAGATCGATGTAAAGACCCCCCACGCTTTGCCCCAATTGCCAATATTTTCGTTCACCTTAAAGGCAGCCATTTTTGCGCGCCAAACACTCGGATGCATGAGATCCTTCTGGCCCTTAACATGCTCCATTTCATAGTGATCAGTAAGCAACGAGAAAATGTTTACATATTCTCCCGCCCATATCTTCTCCTTAATAGCCAAGGGAACATGCTGACCCACCCTCTCCCTACGAGAAGGTGCTGACTCATCCCTTGCAATCGGCAATGGCCGCTTACCTGAACCGGACGGCGTCTCTGCGACCGAACCTGTCCCCTGTGGCTTCTCTACTACCGCAGCCGGTGTGGATACCTTCGCTGCTTCCCGTGACTCACGCAGTTGCTTCATCAGCACCTGCGCGTCGACAGCCGTGGCGCCCTCACTATCTTTACCCAACCACGCTGCTAGTTGTGCTGCCAGCTCAGGCGGCATATCGTCCCCGGACACGGGGGTGACCACAACGGGAATCGGATTCCCTCCCTCCGGCACGGGGGGTGGGTGCCTCTAGCGGGGCACTAGGGCCCGGGATGTCTTCCACAGCTCTCCCTCTCCTGGGCCTCTTGTTTTTCCCTCCCGGGGCTGCTCCCGCCAAAGGACGTTTCGGTCCACCGTCCTCGTTTTCATCCATTCGCCTCTTTAACTCAGTCATCTCTTTCATAAGAACGCGCAGCATCTGGTCAGTAGTCATGCGCTTTCCCGCCTTCTTCGGCATTCTCCAACAGAGTATCTGGAAAACAAACAAGAAAGATTACAACGCTCAAAATTGGCTCTTCGTTCCGTCTCGAGCTCACGTGCAGCGAGGAGGTGCAGCTTCAGAGCACAGGAACAAGAGGATGCCTTCGGATCTTGCTTCTCCTTTTATCCGTCTTCAGGGCGGGCGTAAACCCGCCCCTGCCTGCCCCAAGGGCGTGGCCAGCCGCGTCAGTGTCTAGGCCAACCCACTCTAGGGCGGGAAAAGGCGCGCCCCGGCTACGCCGCTTCGGGCATACCAGCCGAGACGCGCCTCCCGCCCAAGATGGCTTCCCGGAGGGATCGTGGTACTCTGCCATACGTTCGGGGGGACCGAGTGGTCGCCCCTTTCCATTTATGAGGCAATGCATCACTTTTACGCCACCGGTGTGTCACTTTTTGTGACGCACCAGTGCTGTAAAAAATGCACCTTGTTCAGTCATATTTACAAAGTGACGCATCTAGGTAGATGCGTCACTTTGTAAACCCCTGCGCCACATTATACCTACGTCATGCAAAAGGGGTGTATTGACGCAAGAAAGGGTCGTAGAGGTGACGCAGTGAAATCTAAGAGATATCACTGCGTCGCTTTTATGACGTTGTTGCGTCCAAATCTTGCGCCTGCTTAACAGCAGTAGTAAGACTGACGCAGGCCCTTTCACATGGGACTGGCCCCATGTGAAAGGATGCATTGCTGGAGTTGCATCATTTTTGTGACACACTCCAGCAATGCATCACTTTCCTCTAAACGCTCAACATGATTTTTTTACTCTATTTTTTACACTGTTTTTCCCCGTGGTGCACTCAGGATGCGCGTACCGGAGAGCGTACCGGGGAACGCAGCCAGCGCTTACCCCGCGAAAATTTCACCAAAAAAAATGTTTTTTTGCCCTTCAAGGTCCTTGTAGGCCCCCCTCAGAAAACCTAGGGGGTCAGGGGGTGTCTACTCTGCCCCCTTTTAATCATTTCCCCCTTTCTTTTTCACCTCTTGTGTCTCGATTCTACCGAGACACAAGATGGCGGACTCTCCGGACTGTTTAGAATGTTGACAGACACCCGATAGCCAATCAGCTTTCCGCCCACGCACTCCCGTAGCGCGCCGGGTGCGCTCCCCGGTACGTGCACCGGTGAGCGCCCGCAGCGCGCCTATAGATATATATGTGTTTTTGAAGTTCATTTTCTAAAAAAACACTGGAGCAGTTTTCACCAAACATAGCAAAGGCACATCTCAGTCCCTAGAATTTTGCAAAGTTTGGCGTAATTCGGTTCAGCGGTTCGGGCTGTAGACTTGTCAGACCGTCCTATGGAAATTAACATGGGGAAAACACGTTTTGGGACCCCCCTTTTTTCTCAGCCCCCACTTCACGAATCCCCCCGAAACTTCCAGGGAAGGAGCGGAGCGGAGCTGGCCAAAATTTTGGAAAATGACACACAAATTCCTCAACCGGCGCCAGAGTTATTCCCAATAGAATGTTGAGGATTTCCTATGGTAGCCAATCCTAACTATAACTACCTACTGGCAACCGCCAGTAGGTTATATATATATATATATATATATACACATAAATATATCTATATATATATTCACTGAAAAAACCATAGGTTTTATAGACGTTGTAGTTAGGAATTAGCATTTAAAAAACTTTAGAAATTTACTAAAAAAAACACAGGTTTCAGCGACGTTATAGTTAGTTGGACATTTCACTCATACATAACAATAGAAAACAATAGAAATTCCCCCTTATAGTTAGTTCAGCTAACTATAACTAACGCCACCTCAATGCATTGCTGATGACGTCACATATTACATCATTCATGACTTCATGACATGGTCAGTGACATCACTGATGACATCACTGATGACAACTCAAATGACATCACTGATGACATCATCCAGTGACTATGTGTTTCTTTAAAATGGAAATAATTTGTATATATATATATATATATATATATATATATATATATATATATATATATATATATATATATATTTCTCTCCTCCAGTGCCGGTTTGCGCATGTTGGTCTGTCGTGGCGCGGTCCTGGATAGGCCACCGACTGGCCTCCAATATGTACCCCCAGTTACCTCCTTTGTTCCGAAGTAGACCAGGACACACAGATTCAGTTTGCAAAATTTATTAGCAGAGTGAAAAAGTGCGACGCGTTTCGCCGATAAGGCTTGCTCACGCTCATCAAACAAACAATGACGGCCATTTTTAAAGTGCTCAAAGCACACCCACAGTGTACATAGATCATCACCAAGGTAATGCGGGGCTGCCATATTGTACGAGTGCTGGTAACAATGCTTCATATCATACATAATATACCAATGTCATAATAAACCATAGTATCGTAATAAGACTCATAATGAAAGCTTGTACATGTAGGACAACAAAATTGTCAGCCTAAATGCGATGGTAACGCCTCGTGTTTCCTCGTGTTAAATGCATTGCAGTGAAACAACATTCAGGTTTATAAATGGTTGAACATGAGTAAACAGATGCATATTGAGTCTAATACAACTAAATGAGACACAAAACTGTTTATGTTCTAACCAAAAAGTCGCGATCACGTGTTGAGTTTATACACGTAATCCTGGCGTTCATTGGATGCTGTATAGCTGACCCGTGCTACGCCCCTTGTGATAGGATCCCGCTGCTAGGAGACGGGATGTCAACAATCTGCTGGTTGTGCCCATGTAACGAAATAATACAGCCCAAGTGGGCAAGTCCTATCGATTAGCCACACCTAGAAGTATCAGGTATGCACGTTGTATCTATGTCTCGTCACCGCCCCAGTGGGCTATTACTACATCACTATTCAATTCATAGTTGGTTTCCAATCCAATCAGACACCACCCCAGTGGGCTATTATTAAATCCCTGTTCAATCTGGAATACAAAGTTGGTTTACAATCTGTCCACAGTTCAGAAAAGTCTTAGCCCAAGTGGGCATGCACAGCCCCCTACCACATCGGGCTTTGATATGATGGAAATATGGCATCCAAATAGAGTCAATGTTCATGTTCAACGAATTCATTGTATCCAGCAGTACCCCCCAAAACCTGTGAAAAAATATAAAGTTAAACTTATAAAATTAAAATGATTAAAATACAGACAGCATATATTCTAATTCCTGATATAGATATTCATACATTATTCTTCATACAAATGAACTGACAGTTCCTCACTGGTATTCAACCCCATAGGAAACAGACATTGAAAGTCAATTATGTACTTGGACTCAAGTTTCCTCATAGAGAGTTCATAATTGCCACCTCGTATTCCCAGATCCACACAATCGATAACCACCATGCGTAGTTTCGTCTCGTCCTGCATATGGTGTTCAAAGAAGTGTCTTGCGACCGGATATTGTCTGTTAAGATTCCGTATCGCTCGCAGATGTTCTAACACCCTCTTTTGTGCCTCGTGTTTCGTACTGCCCACATACCACTTGTTGCAAGGGCAGATTAATACGTACACACTGTATGGGGTATTGCAGGATAGTTTATTTCTGATGGTAAATTCCCTAGATGTTCCTGGTATCAATAAAGTTTTACAATCTCTGCTGAATTTGCACGCCTTGCATTTCTTACAGCATGCAAATCCAATATTTGTGGCATGATCTGGTTGACTCATGTCAGTTACGTAGTTATTGCTAAGCTCATCCCGTAGGGATCTGCCCTTCCTGAATGTAATCTGCGGATTTTCCCCTAGATACTTTTTAAGATGTTCATCAGTATTTAGAACATGCCAGTGTTTCTTGAACACCTGTCTCACATCTTGAGATTGTCCCGAAAAGGTTGTAATGAATCTAATTGTTTCAGATTGTGTCTGGGGTAATTTGGGAGCTAATAATTCATCTCTTGTTTTGCTGTTGCTACGTTCTACAGCCTTGGCAATACCTTTATTGCCATATCCTCTCTGTGTAAACCTTTGGCACATCACAGCTTCTTCTTTCTTGTATCCATCCTGTGTGCTGCAGTTGCGCCTGGCGCGCAATAATTCCCCATAGAGGATGCTGTACACAAGACTTATGGGATGGCAACTCGAAGCTCTCAAAAGACTGTTTCCCGATGTGCTCTTTCCGAAGAGTTTAGTGGTCAAGATGTTGTTAAACACTTCCACTTCCACATCTAGGAATTCCATCTTTGTCCTACTGATATGTTCAGTGAGAGTCAGATTCAACGTGTTGATGTTCAATTTGTCAATGAACTGTTTAGCCGAGTTCTCATCGCCATTCCAAATGAAAAAAATATCGTCGATGTATCGCAGCCACAGGGACACATTGTTGAAATCAGCCATCTCTTGGACAACCTGCTCCTCCCACCAGCCCATGAATAAATTCGCGTAGCTGGGGGCGAAGCAGGTCCCCATGGCTGTGCCCTGTGACTGGCGATACATGACGTCATTGAAATAAAAAAAATTGTTGGTTAGACAGAAGTCTATCATGGACAGAAGCATCTGGGAATGTAGCAACACTGAGATTGACCTAGTGTTCAAGTAATGTTTAACTGCCTTAAGACCATGTTCGTGTTGAATACTAGTAGAGAGGCTGCTGACATCTAAAGTGACCAGTGTAAAATTGTTCTCCCAGTGGATACCATTGATGATGCTCAGAAATTGGGTGGTGTCTTTCACATACGATGGCAATGCCACCACAAAAGTTCTTAAATAATGATCAATATATTTGGACGTGTGTTCCAAAAGTGAACCTATAGAGGATACAATCGGACGACCTGGCGGGTTGTCCTGATCTTTGTGGAGTTTGGGGAGGAGGTATAGTATTGGAACTTTCGGATGAGCACAGTAAAGATATTGATATTCTTCTGTTTCTATCAATCCTTTGTCTTTCCACTCCAAAAGAAGGTCTCTAAAGTTACCAGTAGATCTTAGAACATCATCCCTGTCACATCTACAATAACAAGTTGTATCCTGTGATTGTCTAAGACCTTCTTGGAGGTACTTGTGTTTGTCTAGAACCACAACGTTTCCTCTCTTATCAGTTTGTCGTATTACAATCTCCTTGTCTGCTCTGAGGGAGTCAATGGACATTAGTTGCGTGTGGGACAAGTTATTGCTCTGGGGTATTTTCTTATATCTTAGTTTTACAAGATCTTTTAGTACACCCCTCTCAAACACATCAATTGCGTCACATTGAACTGCTGGTAAGAACACACTTTTCGGTTTAAATTTAGACCCTGGGTTGTTGTCTAAGTCCAAACCCCAACTTTCCCAATCAGGTTCTTCTCTCATATTTACATCATCACCATGAATTTCCTCTAGTAGAAAAATGTCCTCTACATCAAGATTACTCAGTGTATTACTGGCCACTACAGCAGGTCTATCCTTGACTTTAGTGCAAAACCATTTTTTTAATTTTAACTTCCTAGCAAACAGAAACAAGTATATGCGAGTCTGGGCAAAGTTCATATTTTGTGATGGACAGAAGGAAAGGCCAAGTGCCAAGATCTCTTTCTCACCTTCTGTTAGCACATGGCATGAAAGGTTCACCACAGTCATATTCATTTCGTGTTTTTGCTCCTTGTCGCCATTCCCATTGGAGCTTCTGTGGCGTTTAATCCTCCTCTTTTTTGCTTTCTTGTTCCTCCTGTTCCTCCTCTGCTTCCACGTCCTCGACCTCTTTAATTCCCCTTCTCCCCCTGAAAGGTATCTGTCCGGTTCTGACTCATCATCTGAAATTGGGCTAAAAAATTCACCCTTTTACTAGCAGTGGCAGCGGGTTCTTGAGTGATGCCCGAATTGGAGGCGTCCGACAAATTACCATCGGACACATCACTTTCCACTACCTCGATGTTGGGTCCCAACTTCTGTTGACTAGTTAACGCCATCCCTGTGTTCTTGTCAAACAAATGGTCGTACTTTTTTTGAAACGTTAAAGTACGTCCAGACTGGTAATCCTTGAAATCCCTTATGAATTTCCGTTGTTTCTTCGCCGTGATCTCTTCCTCCAGTTTTTCCATTCTCCCATTGAGTTTCTTTAGATGTTCTTCCAATGCTTCTTTTGTCATCAGAGGTTCAATCTCCGCTAAGAGATTCTCTATGTCTTTGAGAAGCTTGGCACGGTCTTTTAGGGCATACTTCACAAGATATATATATGCCAAGGTGTATTGAAGAATGAATGAATGTATAAGAGTTAGGATGCATGATTAAGTATGTGTGTGACTGACTGTATAAGTGAGTGATTAATTGTGTCTTACCTAATGCATGTGTTAGCGATTGATACAGACATTCACACAGTTTAGGTGGTTCCATGGTTTGGTTATCAGCTAAATGAGAATCTATATCGGCTATTGATTACTTGTCTGAGTATCTGTATGGGTGCCTGAGTGTCTGTATGCATGGGTGGGGGCTGTGACTCTGTGCATAAATGTGTGAGTGGAAAATTCAAGGTGTATGTGTGTTCAAGTCTGTATCTGTGAACGGCTGTATGGCTGGGTGAGTTTGTGTATGGGTATCTTGGTGAGTACATGGATGCCTCAGTGGTACATGTGTGAGAAACTGCATATGTCAAAGGCAGTATATGTGAGTGTTGGACTGTTTAAATGACTATATGTGAGAGTGAGTGATTGTGAGAGTGCCTGTATGGACCAGTGTGTGTTTGTATTAGTTATTGTATTAGAGTGAAGGTATGTGTTAGTATATGTTTAAATAAGTGAGGTGGTATGTGTATAACTGTACAGGTGAGTAAATTAAGTGTGATTCATTATTTCCATTACTGACTAGGTGTGTGAATAACTCTATGAATGAGAGTCGGTGTCTGAGTGTCAGTACAGATGTGTGAGAGGATATAATAATGTTGCATTGATAGCTGACTGTATGTATGAGTGACTGTATGGGTGAATGAATTGTGTGTGTGTGTTGACATAGGTATTAGTCACTGGATATGTACTAACTGGTATTGGTATGTTCATGGTTCCAAAAATTATAGTCTGTATTTTACAGTGGGTGTATCAAGTGTTATATAAGAAATGATGAGATGCATCAGATTTTCATATTGATGATGTCATCAGTGATGTCATTTGAGATGTCATCCGTGATGTCATCAGGGATGTCACTGACATGTCATGAATGCTGTAATATGTGACGTCATCAGCAGTGCATTGTGGGGGCGCGAATTATCGTTAGCTGAACTAACTGTAAAGGGGAATTTCTATTGTTTTGTATGAGTGAAATATCCAACTAACTATAACGTCCCTGAAACTTATGTTTTTTTTCAGTGAATTTCTAAGGTTTTTTAAATGCTTATTCCTAACTATAACGTCTATAAAACCTATGGTTTTTTAAGTGAATTTCAAAGGTTTGAAAAACCTTTGAAATTCACTGAGAAAACCATATGTTTCATGCCTTATATATTTAGGAATTAGCATTTAAAAAGCCTTGCAAATCACCAAAAAAAACATAGGTTTCAGACCTTATATAGTTAGGAATTAGCATTTAAAAACCTTTGAAATTCACTCAAAAAACTATGTTTTAGGGGTGTTATATGGTCGCGGCTACTAATCTGCCATTATTTTATTCTTACCATGGCATTGAATGGCGGAATACCACCAAAGCTCATATTTACATTTATTTCCTTAGTATTTGAGCAGTTTCAATCATATGGACCGGTCACGACTACATTTGGTGTTGATATAACTAAAGCCTTTTCTGTAGTCACTATCTTCAGTGAAAATCACAGGAACACTCCTCACCTGAAGACCCCAAGAGATTGTGCCTCCCTTTAGATGCTTCAGGAGAAAATGTCCATATAACTCAGTTCTGACGTGTTTTTTATGTAGTCTGATCAATTTCATCCCTTATGCAAACATTTGTACACTCCGTCTTAATTGATGAGAGTGAATTCAGTGATCATAACCATTTATCATTATACTTAACATGCCCTTGGTTACAAAAACAGGATCAAACCCTAAACAAGGAAAACTGAGTACGATTGATGGAAAGCGCAGACTTAGATGAACCCAAGTAACCCCTGAGCTGTTTTATAACGATATCAAAGCTGTATGTGCAGATGAAATTGTCACCTGTACACAGGGGGGCAACAATACACAAAGGTGTTGGTGGCTTTCCAGACTATTTCAGATAGGGTTACTGAGCTGTTGTCTGTACCAGTTAAGAAACAGATGCATGTGGGCCCTAAATGGTTTGATCAGCAATGCTCAAAAACAGCAAGAAGTCTGAGGGCAGCTTTAGCTTCCAGCCCCAGAGTGCAAGCTGACGTAATAGTATGTCGCAGAGACTATAAAATAGCGTTAGACAAACGTAAGGAGGCCTTAAGGGATGAGGCATGGAATGAGCTATTGGATCCTGAAACTCTTAAGAACAGCTCAAAGTTTTGGGGCACATTAAAACCTTGTCCAGGAGACAGGAGGTGGCCTTGAATGTCACATATCAAAGGAGGATTGGGAGGCTCATTTAGAGCAGATGTAATCTTGCCCCTATGAAGAGAATGATAGACTGGTACCTGATTTCAATGTTAACAAAATTATATTTGGAAAGGGTGAAATATTGGAAGGAATTCTAGGTTTAACAGCCAGTAAAGCTCCAGGCCCGATGGGATTCCCCCAGACTTATTCAAGTCTGATCCCCCTGTTTGGGCTCCAATTTTGGAATCTGTTTTTAATGCCACGGTTCAATGCGGATGCCCACAGTCATGGGGGACTTCTACCATAGTAACCGTTTTTAAAAAAGGGGATAAAAGCAGTCCGCACTGCTACAGACCCATTTCACTCATAGACTCTATGGTGAAAGTAATGGGAATGGTTCTCCTGCAGAGCCTTAGTCTATAGGTTGAAGACAACAACATCATGTCTGACTCTCAGTATGGGTTTTGTAGGGGACGATCTATGACCACCCAATGCCTTAACCTCTTTTTGATATTAAATAAGAATACATTGGCATATAAGGGGGAATATCCACCTTGCCTTCATGGACTTGTCCTCAGCTTTTGACTGTGTGAACAGGAAGAAGCTGTGGCAGTTCATGAGGGCAAGGGGGGTTGATGGTGGTATCGTAGATTTTTTAGAAGGTCTACACAGATACACTAGAGCAAATGTTAGATTTTCTCAAGATCTGAGCGTGACAAAGGATTTTAGCATTAAAAGGGGAGTCCGGCAAGGATGTATTCTGGCTCCCTTTCTGTTTAATTTTTATATGAATGACCTAGATAGCGACTTACAGAAGGTGGGGGCCGATTGCCCCAGAGTGGGACGTCGGGTATCCCGGTCCTACTATAAGCAGACGATGCCGTCCTCATATCTAGAACCGAAAGAGACCTCCAAGCTCTTTTAACCGCTTTCAAGCCCTTCATGACAGTCAGGGACCTAACAATAAACAATTCTAAATAATTTATTATGCAGGTAGGCCATCCACCAAAAAGGAATTTCCAATTTAATGTGGAAGATGCAAAAATTCCCATATCTAGCACGTTCTCGTACCTTGGAGTCCTATTTGATAATAAGCTGAATTGGGGCCCGCATATTCTGAAAAAGAAAGGGGACGTTGCTAGGGTGAATGTATCAATATTTATTTTGCATCCAAATTGGGAAAAAAGCCTACTGGCGCTATGTTGCAACTATATAACGCCAAATCAGTGGCTACAGCAACATTTGGCAGTGAAATTTGGGGGTATATTCGGGGTATATTCGGGGAGAGCAATTACTGATTGTGGAGAACACTTTCCTGAAATGTTTACTGTGTCTCCCACAAGGTACATATAACCTAGCTGCCCATGAAGAGCTGGGGGTCCAGTATGCCAGTATGTCAGAGACATCTTTTCCCGGCACCCACTGTCCTGCTGCTTAAAATTGTGGTCAAATCCTGATATCCCCCTTACGCATACGATTTTAAAAGACTGCCTGTCTATGGATAACTCATCTGCTGTACCCTGGCTGAAATATCTTAAGACAAGCTTTTTAGGCCTAGGGCGGGGGGAGTTATTAGAAACCCCTGAATGTATTACTAATAGGGATGTGGAGGCAATAAAAACTGCCTTCCTCATGGATAGGAAATTGATGAGCGAAGCTAAAGAGGTTCAGAAACCCCCGTCAGGACATATGTCATGTTAAAAACAACTCCATACACTGAGCCTTCTTTAATGGGTTCTCTGGCCTCATACGAGAAATTTTTACTTTTGCTATTCTGGTTGAATCATCTGCTTGTTAGGCCACAAAACTAAGTAAAGAAGCAGCCGCCTGCGGCTGCGATGGAAAGTCTCCGCAGGACATGCTGCATTTTATGTTTTTATGTAATTTATATGAATTTCCCCGCAAACGTTATCTGGTGCCGCTTTTAAAGAAACTCAATTTTTGTCAGATCAGACCTGCCATGGTGTATTTACAACTATTACATAGTGACAGTATCCTATTCGTTTTAGAGTTTTTAAAATCAGTTGTAAAATACAGAAAGTGTTTGGATTTGTAATGATTTTTGCTTAAACTTTTTTGGATATGTATTTAACAGACTTCAACAAAGATTGTAGAAAAATCCTTTGGGTGTTTTCAAGGAGAATTTTGGCGCTCATGAAATGATTCACTTTTCAATTTGTATAATCCCTCCTCAGTCTCTTGGGTGCTTGTAATGAAATTTGGAGAAGAGAACACCCCACTTCTCCCTCTACAATCCTAGGATTGACTAAGCGTTCTAACCCATTATTACAGCACACCTCTTATCCCACAATGTCCTTCAAATCATAGCAACAATAGAACAAATAATAGGGTTCTTGAAGAATTTCTTGTCCTCTTTTATTCTTTCCAACTCCAATCCCCACAAGCCAACGCGTTTCGCCGAGGTTAACAAAAACCAAACCAGCTTCATCAGGGCTGGAAAATGATACAAAACCATTTTTACAAGAATATTCTAATACAGTACATCATCATTTCATTACACAAAGAGCCCCTTGTGATCCACACCCCTGTGCTACCAGATCCCATCGATACTCAGTGCATCCTTCAAGCAAATGCATGGTAATCGTAACTTGTGACCTTTGTTTAACATATCCAATCTCGTATTACATTTAATCAATTTTATCATCTGCTTGTTAGGCCACAAAACTCTGTTTTTAGTAAAGAAGCAGCCGCCTGCGCCTGCGACGGAAAGTCTCCGCAGGACATGCTGCATTTTAGATTTTTATGTAAATTATATGAATTTCCCCGTAAACGTTATCTGGTGCCGCTTTTAAAGAAACTGAATTTTCAGACCAGCCATGGTGTATTTACAACTATTACATAGTGACAGTATCCTATTCGTTTTAGAGTTTTTAAAATCAGTTGTAAAATACAGAAAGTGTTTGGATTTGTAATGATTTTTGCTTAAACTTTTTTGCATATGTATTTAACAGACTTCAGCAAAGATTATACTGTTATAAATGGCTGCTAACTCTGTACTTTTGTATCTTGATGATGGTTTTTCTTATAATTAATTTTATTCTGTTGTACTTGTATCTACCTTTATGGTTTGCAACACAAAACCGAAATAAAGTTTTTATAAAAAAGTTTTTTTTTAAAGTTAGCAAGATCAAGGTTTATTACTATGAAAACTTTGAGACACATCTTCCCACATCTAGGATTTTCACAAAGGGTCCAAGCCACTATCTCTTTTTTTTTCTCTCTAAATCTAATTATATAAATAGAGGAGGTTATGTTTACAGATTTGTTTTTCCAAATGATAATTGGTTCTACAGAGGACAACAAATCAACTAAAAATTGAATGACTCAGCATGTAAATAAAAATACGCACATGTAAATATCGATATTTACAATGTACACCTGAGTTTGTGAAGATATATCCATATATGTACATATGGGTTTTTATATAGAGAAATGTTATACTTCTAGATAAGTTGGCATGTGCTTAATATGTTAACATCTCTAAGTATGCATACATTTTATGTGTGGCTATTTACCTATATATTTTATATATTTTCCACCTACTGAGGAGTAAAAAAACAAATGTTCACAGCTCTCCTCAACCACTACTCTACTACTCATCTTAAACTTCTTTCAAACTGCCTGCCTAACTCCACTCTCTGACTCATCCCAAACCCCTCATACTACTGTGAACTCCCAAGTAACTCATTCCAAACACTCTCTCCTTTATCACTCCTTTATCCTATTCATCCAGTTACCAGGCACATATTTCCACTTCTCTCAATAACAAATTATATTTTCCCTCTACTAATGCACCACTAATACATCTTGTGTTGTGCAGTACCATGCCTTGCCAGTGGTAGTAAGTGATATATAAATAAAATCTACAATGTCCATTTTGTGGTACATTATTAGTACTTCAAAACATATTGTAAAATGCAATTTGTAACAAGGCCTAGGGTGTTTGTGTTTAGCAATGGGCTTACTTTGTGTGGGTGGGTGTATGTATTTTCATGTCCCTCTATTATCCCCTTCATCACCCCTTTATAAACCTCTCCATACTCCTTCCTAACCCAATCCTATTTTGTAGGACGTATTCTCCATTTTCTCAACCACTCCCCTGGTCCCTCTAACACTCTCTATGAAAATGCACACTTATGTGTCTGGAGATCTCTGCACAGAAAAGATTGGAGAGGTGTAGTTGGAGATCCCAACCTGTAGGTTTGTAAATCACATAAAGTAGTATGAAGGGCTGGGCTGGGCTGAGCTATAGTGCAATCAGGCAGTCACTGATGGGCTGGTCTGACAGGTCAGTGTGTAGGATATTTTTTATGATGCTTTATTGTCTTCTGCTTTTTTTTCATTGATTTCCCTGCTATTAAAATAAACTTTGCCTGCAGCAAGCTCACACCTTGGAGTCTTCAATGTCTTGCAAAACACTTGTATTGCAACTTTACAAATTCAAATCTGCCCCATTTTTAAACTCGGTCCACTTATTTAGCTTCCTAATTCACTTTTATTTTGGTGCCTGGGTCTATTTTCTGCCCCAGTTTGATCCTGGTACTATGTGAGTAGTATTACTGTAGTTTGTAAATAGGCTCGCATGTGTTTAACTCACCTTTCAGAACAATTTTCTAGCCTGGTTCAGGTTTTGTTTGATTAGTGTCAGTGTGAGGATGCTCTGCAGGAAGGGCGTGTCATACCTTGAGGTCCCTAAGTCGCTGCAGTCAAAATGAGATGTTTCATATGGTGAATAAAAAGTTGTGGCTTGTGTACCTATCCAAGTAAATTTTTGGTTTTAGGTCTGGCATTTGCCAAGAAATTTTGATTGTATTAAAATGTGTATAACATATCCATATATAGGAGCTTTCAGACATTTCATTTCATCTATTGGCCGTTTATTGTGTTTTTCACATTTTGCTTCCGCCCACTACATTATTTATTTTAGGGAGGTGGGTCAGCCTAATTAATCCACTATTTACCTTTTCTTTGAGTGACTGCATTTTGCTCTCTTACAAGGAGCACGTCTGTAAAAAAGCTAGTTCTCTTCAGTGCCAGTGTTTTATTTTTTACTTTATATTTACTTTAGTGTTGCCTTTTTGTTTAAAGCCTGATGTGATTGCAGGGCGCTTCTGAGGCACATTTCATCTTTATCAGATTACATCTCCTGCCAATGCTGTTGTAATTTTCTTTTAGAGTGTTTTTTTCTTTTCTGACTGATTATAATTCACAGAATACCAGACTTTGTCAATATGAAACTGTTCTGCATTAAGTTATACTCTTTTTCCTTTTTTCTTTCTCTTCTTCTTTCTTTGTATCCTTCTTTATTTCTATTTTTCCTTCTTTCTTTCTATTTACTTCTTTTTCTTTCTTGTACTTTCCTTCTTTCATTCTTTCTTTCTTTTTTTGTCTTTTTCCTTCTCTCCTTCACTCTTCACTCTCTCTCATTTTTTCTTTTTCTCTCTTTAATTTTCACTCTCTTTCTTATTTTTTCCTTATTTCATTGCTTCTTTCTTGCTTGCCTTTGTTCATTCTATTTTTCTTTTTCTTTTACTTTCTTTCCTTATCTTTCCTTCTCCCTTTTGCTTTTTTCACTTTTATTCTTTATTTCTCTCTCTCTCACTTTTTCTTTCTTTCTTTTGTTCTTTCTTTCGTTTTCTTTTCCCTCTTTTTTCTTTCCTTCTTATTCCTTCTTCCATTCTGTCTTTCTCTTGCCTTCTTTCTGTCTTTCTCTTTTTCTTTCCATCTTTCTTTCCTCTTTCTTTCTTTTTTCTTTCCTTCTTTTTTCTCTTTACCTCCCTCTTTTTCTTTTATTTGCTTCCTTTTTCTTTCTTTCCTTCTCTTTTTCTTTCCTTTGGTCCTTTTCTCTTCCATTTCATTTTATTTTTCTTTCCTTTCCATGCAGATTCTCTTTCCTACTATCTCCCTTTCTTTCCTTCTCTCTTCTCACTCTCCTTCCTTCTCTTTTACCCTGTATATAGGTGTCTCTTTCGTTCTTTCTTGTTTTTTTTCTTACTCTCTTCCTTGCCTTCTTTCTTGTCTGCCTATTTTCTTGTTTCTTTCTTTTTTCTTTATTTTGTGCAGCACTGTGGCAGTGTTTTGCTCACTGTAACAACCAAGATGTCTATAAACCAGTTTGCTCCAAACCAAAGCCTACTAAATAGCTTTCAATAATTAGATTTTTCATCAGTTTAGGAGTGTGCTTGAAAGCCAAACCAGCATTAAGGATGACTAATTTTTATAGAAGGCATAGTCTATATTGTCAACTTAGCCTTTCTGCGACAAATGACAGCTGTTATCAGAGCTTCTTGGAGACATAGCTGGCCATCAGCAACTTGAACTTCTTTAGTTGAGAAGGGGCTTTGGGAAGGGACAGGTTAAAGTAGCGATAGGCCTTACTTTTTCCATTGGTGTAACAGGATAAAGCTCATACATTCGTCACATTTCATCAGGACAAATGTTCTCTTACAAAACCCCCAAAACACACTTTGGGGACGAATTCTCAAAATGATTGTGCTGGTTTTGTTTGAGAGTTACACCTTAATATTACGACAGAGATTTTTGGGAACATATTTATAATGGATCATACACTTACATGTTCTGGTTCATGGCTCCTCTCTCTCTCTCTCCCTCTGGTGAGCTCACTCTGTATTTCTCTCTCAATTTAGTCCTCATTTTTGACCGTCATTTATTTTCTTTCTTTGCTTCTCACTCACACACACACACAGGGTCCCAACTAGACTCAATCTCTGGGGAGTCTAACATTTTAAACAATGGGGGGAGGGAGGGGTCGGCCATATTCAGAACCAGGGTCAAAAGGTCTTGTAGAGGTCTCTTCACTGTTGTTGTCTGTTGCAACAAATGGGAAGCATGTTTTTGGACAATATCCATTTGGTGCATTTGAAAGAATACTCAGCCAATAAGATATGTCTCAATGTAATATCCTTTAGTGGGACCTAATGTTTCTACATCAAGGAATTTTAGCAGTATGAATGGATAATGATACATGTAAATACACATTGGTCCTGTAGACTAAGTAGGATGTGTAATTTCAGAAGGAATGACTAAAAAGTAGTGCTTTCCAAAATGTACTGGGCCTTTTGAACTGGTCTTGACCTATTGGGACTTAAACAATACAAGATATTTAGGCATACTTAAACAAAGGCGATTATTAGCAAATGGAGCAGTTTATACATATTTGTTTTGTCATTGCTTTGTTCATATTGTCTGTTAGAACTAGGGGTCTTTAGTTGGCAGGGGCAGGTACCACTGTCCAAATAGGGACCCTTGCCCCTAGTCAGGGTAAGGAGGAAACACTCTTCAGATAACCCCTGCTCACCCCCTTGGTAGCTTGGCACGAGCAGTCAGGCTTATCGAAGGCAATGTGCAAAGTATTTGTACCAACACTCACAGTAACACAGTGAAAACACCACAAACTAACTGCACAACAGTTTAGAAAAATAATGATATTTAATCTAAACTACACAAGACCAAAACAACAAAAATTCTACATACACAGTTCAGAATATGGTTTCAAAAGAGTTCTTAAGGTTGCGTTAGAATTGTTCCCAGTTGCGTCACGTTTTAGCCAACAGTACCTTTAAATGCGACAAAAGTTCCAAGTAAAAGCTGTAGCGGTGAAAAGCAAGCGCTGCGTCACTCCTGAGACCCTGGGGAGGCGATGCGACAACCCTGCTCGATGTAGCGTGCGTGTTGCGGTGACTCCAGTCTGTACAGAGAGGACTTCAATACCTTGCGTGGATTCCGGTGCACAGGTTTCGGTGGAAGCGACTCGCAAAAGGTACAATGCGACGATCTTCGGGGAAGCAATTATCTCCGGGGCGGTGATGATGCGCGGCTCAGCGTTGATCTTCCACTCTCGCGGTTAAGTTCTTTAAATCTTGGTTTCCAGCTTCCCAACACAGGTACAACTTCCAGAGGCACCTCAAATGGGCCAAGCACTCCAGGAAGGACAGAACTCTCTCAGCAGAGTTCAGGGAAGCGGCGGGTGAAGTGCTTTCGTTCCTGGGACTTCTTAACAGGGAGCCAACTCTTCTTCAGGCCCTTGGAGATCCTTCAAGCAATGGGACACAGCATAAAGCAAAGTCCTTCTCCTCTCCTTGGCAGCAAAGCAACAGCAGGTCTGTTCAGCTGAGCAAAAGCAGGACAGGTTTCCTTCTTCAGGTTCAGCTTTCTACTTGGCAGAGGTTCCTTCTTGATTCCAGGATGATCTAATTTTCTATAGTCTGGGGTCCTGTACTTATACCACTAAATGTCTTTGTTCCCTTTGTGCAGGAGGGCTCTGAGCCCGGTCTAAACCAGTTCTGGGTGTTCTTTGAGCACTTTGTTTTCCTGGCCTCTCCTTTCCTTTCAGAGACGTCAGCTACCCAGCAGGAGGTGGAGCCAGCATTGTGGAAGGTAGGCACAGCCCTATTCATGCCCAGGTGCTAACCCCTTCCACCACTCTAGATGCAGATGGAGCTATTCAGCCCAGGGATGGCCCACTCAGCCTCTGGGAGCCACCCAGCTCCTGTCACTCACAAACCACAATTCACAAACAGGCCAAGGCAAACAGAAAGGTCAGACAAGAGAACAGCAACTTTCTAAAAGTTCTGATCTCAAACCCAGGAGTTAAAAACAACCTTTCCTAAAAGATGTGTTATTAAATTCTGAGTTCAGGGATACCAGACTTGTATGTCCTACCTTGCTCCTATGGGAAGATATGCTGGTAGCCACTGTATCCAGCATTCCCCATGATAGCCTATGGGCAAGGTAGCCTTACAATAGTGAAAACGAAAACGGCTGTCATTCATTACCAGTGCATGTCACCTGCACTAGTACATGCTCTACCTTTCACATATACTGCACCCTGCCCAAGGGGGTACCTTGGGCCTTCCATAGGGGTGAACAATGTGTACAGAAAGGGAAGTGTTAGGCCTGGTCAGTGGGGTCACTGACCAGGAGGACATGGCAGTTCGCAGACAGCACACAGGCGCTGCGGTGGCAGGCCTGAGACACCATTTTAGGGCTACTCATGTGGGTGGAACAATCAGTGCTGCAGGCCCACTAGCATTTGTATCACCAGCCCTGGCACACCTAGTACACTTTCCCAGGGACCTCTTGGTGATACAAATATGCCAATCATGGATAACCAATTACCATCATAATTTACACAGTGACACTGATGAGCAGTGGCAAAATGCCCAAAGCATCTATGCCCGCAAAAACGAAATCCAGCTCAGTGCAAAAATACAGGAGGTAGAGGCAAATAGACAGGGGCAACCACATCAAAGATGCCAGGTCTAACGGTGTCATAGTGCATTTCTCAGCACACCATAGGTTTAGGTTAGAGTACAAGCTTATTAGAAGCAACAACCCACTTGCTGTCCCTTAGAAGTATGCATCATGGCCAGGCACTTTAACTTATATAAATGTGCATATATTCAGTGGTACTTCATGGTAACCCTGAGTTCCATTTCCCAACCAAATATTCATTGGTATGATATACTTGGCTAATGCTATTGCATGAAATGCATCTCTCATATTGAATGCGTTTGTTGTTACCAGCACATGGACTACAGAAACGTAAGCATAACGCCTCTAAAGACAAAAAATTACACTTAATTAGAGCATCAACAGGTAAACCTTGCTAGGTTGTTTGCTAAGGTGGCATTATCCTCCCAGCTGCTGGTTTGGGGGTTCATCATTACAGCGGCAGGATCAGAGAATAATCCTAATTCAAAGGTTTTTTGGTTCACACTCCTTTTCTCCCACCTAGACTCTGAGGAGTCAATGGGAGTCTAATGTGGAACTCAGGTGGGTGAAGGGTCAACAGTAAATTGCCATTTGTGGAAAGAGTGTTTGATGTCACTTCTACATTGGTATTTTTGTCATTTTAAGTACATAGCAGCACAGGACCAATACCCAAGAATGTATCACAGTCATATTATTATCAGGAGAGTTTTGAATAATAATTTCTAGAAATATGCAGCTACAGTGCATGGAGAAAGAATGCTACAACGTAAAATCTAACATATGTTGAATTTAAATTAATGTTTTACAGATGGCATGGTTCATATATTTAATTGGTATCCTTAAGTGAGGCTAAGGATCATGAAATATGATGCCTTTGGGTAATGTTCATTGGAAGCATAAAAATATATTTATGAACAACGGTATTCTGGCCTCTAACAGCAGTAATGTGTGCTATGTCAGAATAGTCAAGAAAATAATTTTGGATAAACATGACTAATAAGCACTGATCCTCTTCGTAATCTAACCAATTTGTTCCCATTCCTTAAACAATTGTATAGAGACCTAAATACCTAAACTTGATGCCCTCTCTGGCCTCCCAGGATCTCAGTTATTTCTCCAAAACTCGAGCTTCAGCACTGGGCACACAGTGAAATGTTACAGTTAGGAGCCACATACGAGGTATGCCTTTAATATTTAAGAGTGGCTGAGCAGTTTCCTGCCTTAATGGGACACCTTCTGGCCTATCTTAGCATCCCTTTAATGGTATACCCTGATTTGCAAAGCTCTAGCTGGTTCTTCCCACTGTCAACCCAAAAACCTACTTCTCTCCCCTGATACCTCCTGGCACCCATTGCATCTCCTTTTATTCACTCCACATCTGATTCCTAAGGCTGGTCATCTCTAAATAGGGCATCCAGTTGTATGGCATTTTGTTTTTTTTACATTTCTGTCTGTATTTATCCATATTTATTTTTTGTGAATGGAGAAAGAAATATTTAGATTTTTCATCAGTTTAGGAGTGTGCTTGGAAGCCAAACCAGCATTAAGGATGACTATTTCTTATAAAAGGCATAGTCTATATTTTATTTCTTTATTTATAAAGTTTTATATAGCCCGAACTTGATCCCGAAGGATATCAGAGCGCTTTACAGTTAGAGGGAGAGGAAGGAAAAAGATCACGACAAGACTAAAATGGGGAAACTAATGTGCATAAAATCACAATTCAAGGGTAACGAAGGGTGGGCTAGTCAATGATAAAATGACATCAAAGGGAGTGATGATACATAATGATGTAAGGGGGGCAAATACAATTGTAACAAACAGAATTATTAACCAATGCTGTAGTATTTACAGAGCGATTTGGGCTTACAGTAGTTCATCGTGTTAAGGTAAGAACTTATTCATGAGGAATCTTTTTGCTTCCAATTTGAAAGCACCCTTGGAGGAGATTCTACGAATTTCTGGTGGAAGAGAGTTCCACATTTTTGGTGCAGCGCCAGAGAAGGCTCGTTGGCATGTTCTCTGTTTGTGGAAGATCTGAGGTTTCAAGAGGAGGGAGTTAGCACTCCTAGACGGTCTACCCCCTCTGGATAGTACTAGTTTTTGCGCAAGGTAGTTGGGGATTTTGAAGTGGAGGACTTTGTGGGATAGGCAGGCAATCTTCAGTTGAATTCGAGATTCACAGGGCAGTCAGTTTAGAGTTTTAAGACCGGGGAGATGTGGGCATTTTGCTTGGTTTTTGTGATCAATCTGGCCGCCGTGTTCAGTGAGGCCTTTAGGGGGGCCAGACTGTATTTGGGGAGGCCACATAACGTAGCACTGCCATAGTCCAGCTTCGGCAGTGCAAGCGCTTGGACCACTTGCTTGAAGTCAGATTGAGGTAGGAAGGGTTTGAGATTTCTGAATGTTCTCATCACGTGGTTAGCTCCCTTGCACACATTGATAATATGGATCTTCATATTCATATACTTGTCCAGGGTGATTCCTAGAGATTTAGATGAATCAATAATGCCGGGGGAGCAGTTGAAAGCGGTGATTTGGTTCCTCCAGAAAACTATTTTAGGAGTATGTTTCGGGGGAGAAATGAGGAGGAATTCTGTTTTTGATGTGTTTAATAGGAGGTGGTTCTCAGTTAACCAGTTTTGGGTAGTCAGTAGGGTGGAGTTGAGTGAAGTGATGTCATCCGGGGAGGAGATTTTCAGATAGAGTTGGGTGTCATCTGCATACATGTGGAAGCGAATGTCCAAGGATTTTAGAACAATAGCTAAGGGTTCAAGGAACAAGTTGAAAAGAATGGGAGATAAGGAGGACCCTTGGGGAACCCCCATGGTGACTGGGGATGACAGGGAGAGGGAGTGGTTAGCTTTAACTCTTTGTGAACTGTGCTGCAGGAAGGATGAGAACTAAAGTAGCACCCAACCAGAGAGGCCCAACCTATGTTCAAGAATGAATAGGAGATTGTCATTTCCACCATTGCATTGTTTATTTAATTATTAAGGAGATTGTCATGATTGACAGTGTCAAAGGCGGAGGAGAGGTCGAGTAGGATAAGGAGGCAGGATTCATTTAGATCCAGCATCATTAAGATGTCATCCACCACATGAGTGAGAGACAATTCAGTGCTGTGCCCACTCCTAAAACCAGATTGGTGTTGATCCAGAAGATTGAAATTTACGATATGCACACAAAGTTGAGACTGGACGCATTTTTCAAGGAGTTTGGCTAGTGTAGAGATACTGGAGATAGGTCGGAATTTGTTAAGATCTGTACTGTCAGCTGTCGGGTTTTTTAAAATAGGTGTTACCTCCGCCTCTTTTAGGCATTCAGGGATCGTGCCTTGTGATAGAGATGCATTGACGATCTTTGTCCAGAAAGGGGAGATTTCTTCCCTAATTACTTTGAAGATGGTGGGTGGTAATGGGCCGTTGAAGTGATTACATGGGTTAATACTCCGAAGAACCTTTTTGATCTCTGTTTCAGTTAGGGGAATAAATGTATCCCAGGAAGCATTGTTCTTGATACCCCAGCTGACTGGTTCTGCCTTGTCTAACAAGGCCAGGGGGGTGCAGGTTCATTGGGTAGCAATAGAGCCTTCCTGGTCTCCAGATCAATGTTAATAAGTCTAGATTTCTCTGTAAAGCAGGCAGCCGGATCATTACATGAGGGAGGAATGACTTCCGAAGCTGAACGGTTAGGGGCTTCCACCGATTGTTGTTTGACCAGTTCAAACAATTTCTTGGGTCGATTAGTCGCTTGGGTAAGTTGGGATCTGACATATTCTGCTTTAGCTGTCTTGATATGTTTGTTATATGAGCTTCTTACTGATCTAAGGGTTTTTAGATGGTCGACAGATGGTGTGGATCTCCAGAAACGTTTGATGGCCCTTAGATTGCAATGTTCCAAATTTAGGTTGCCATTGAACCAAGGTTTAGATCTTTTAGTAGGTGCATTCTTTTGTTGTAGTAGAGCCATAGAGTCCATGATTCTGGCAATAGAGGAGTTGTAGAAGTCTGTGAGTGCATGGACTTCATGTATTTCCCCTTGGGGAGAAAGGGCCCGCTTACAGCGGCTTGCTAGATCAGCTGTGTTGAGATCTCTGAGGTCCCTTATCCACATCTTTGGTTTAGTTGTTTGTGCCTTACACCGGAGGATCTCCGAGTTGATATGGAATGAAATAATGTGATGATCCGACCAGCCACATGGTATGATGGAGTCCAAAGTGATGTTATGACCTTTGGAGATGATGAGGTCTAGAGTTTCCCCTTTAGTGTGTGTGGGCTGGTCACAATGTTGAATCAAATCGTGATCATTCAAGAAGGACTTGAGGCATGATACTGCTTGGTCATTAGTATTTGAACAATGAAGGTTAAAGTCCCCAAGGGAAATGTGGGGCTGAACTG
Organism: Lissotriton vulgaris; assembly: GCF_964263255.1. NCBI lineage: Eukaryota > Metazoa > Chordata > Amphibia > Caudata > Salamandridae > Lissotriton > Lissotriton vulgaris. The sequence continues at coordinate 1,919,640,717 of NC_141691.1, forward strand.
AATCCACATTGGCAGAGATGATTTCCATTAATTACTCAATGAAGGGGAGATTGTCGCCTGGGGGGTGAATGAAAATGTGTAATTTGCAGACCAAATGATTGTTACTAGAGATGTTGAGGCAAAGGTATTCACAATTCGGTGGAGAGGAGGACTCTGCGAGGGAGACCACATGTGTGTTCCGATATAAACAAGCTAGGCCACCTCCCTGGTTCTTAACTCTATCCAGGCGAATTATGTCATGTATGGGGGACTCCAAGAGGTTTAGGATTGGAGTGGACGCAGGGTTGAGCCAGGTTTCAATGAGGTTAATGATATCTATCTCATTATGTTGTATGAGGTCAAAGATCTCAGAGGCGTGTTCATTGGCAGACCTGTTGACAATTGACAGCTGACAGCTGTCAATTGTCAACAGACAATTGACAGCTGTCAGCTGGCTGGAGGACTTTGTCCGTCCCCCATCCTATCGGGGAACGGAACCGCCCGCCATAATAGCGGGGGTCCCGTGGGGGCAATTAGGATGCGCCCACCACATTGGTGAGCGCATCCTGCATTCCTGTCATTGTCACTTTCATTTGCACCAGGAAGGCATGTCGTGCACTTCCACTCACAACATGGCAGGCACTGCGCAGTGCCTGCCATGTTGTGTATGGACCTGCAGGGGGTACCATAGGTACCCCCCATGTGCACCCCATAACTCCCCAGAGTCCCTTGGGGCCTGCAAAGGGCCCCTGGGGTGTATTCCTGCATGCCTTTCCGCCACGGAAAGGCATGTTACCGCACCCATGGTAATATGACTGGCAGTGTCTAACAGGCACCGCCACCATATTAAACCCTTTTCCGCCCGGTCAATGAGTTGACTGGGCAGAAAAGTGGTGGATGGTCTTTCTGTCTGCAGCGGTCCCCCCTCCATAGTAATATGAAGGGAGGGAAATGGGTGGCGGGCTGGGTCGGATCACAGGCGGATTGCCACCTTTATGCGGGCAGTGGCAATCTGCCCGTGATCCTAATGGGCCCCATAGTGTACAATGCAATTTATGACAAGGCCTAGAATGTTTGTGTTTAGCAATGGGCTTACTTTTTGTGGGTGGGTGTTTGCATTTTCATGTCACTCTATCATTCCCTCATCAAACCATTTTAAACCTCTCCATACTCCTTCCTAACCCCATCCTATTTTGTAGGACGTATTCTCCATATTCCCAACCACTCCCCTGGTCCCTCTACCACTCTCTATGAAAATGCACACTTATGTGTTTGGAGATTTCAGCAAAGAAAAGATTGAAGAGGTGTAGTTGTAGATCACAACACGTAGGTTTGTAAATCACATCTTGTAGTATGAAGGGCTGGGCTGAGCTCTAGTGCAATCAGGCAGTGCCTGATGGGCTGGGCTGACAGGTCTGTGTGTAGGATGTTTTTTATGATGCTTTATTGTCTGCTGTTTTTTTATCATTGATTTCCCTGCTATTAAAATAAACTATGCCTGCAGCAAGCTCACGCCTTGGAGTCTTCAATGCCTTGCAAAATACTTATATTGCAACTTTACAAATTCAAATCTGCCCCATATTTAAACACTGTTCACTGGTTTAGCTCATTATTTCACTTTTATTTTGGTGCCTGGGTCTATTTTCTGTCCCAGTGTGATCCTGGTACTATGTGAGTAGTACTGCTGTAGTTTGAAAACCCCCTTTTCTGAATCGTTTTTGGCCACTATAGGTGTGGCAGGGTATACTCAGACATGAGTCCCTTTCTCACTGCACCATCAGGATTCAAGCAAGCCGGGCCGAAGAAGGCTGAAATGCCAGAAACCGGTCCCCGGTAGCTTGTCCCCTTTCTGGTGAAGAATTGGCTTGGTAGTTTAGTCTGCCCTGTTCCCATGATGCACTGGGCCAGGGACAGACTGATTTGCATATAGCCAGGTTCTGAGCTGGGATGGTGCAGTGAGATAAATAACGGTGATGGATCAAGCCCTGATCTTTGGACTGGGTAAGAGTGGTCTGCTTAATTCAGACACTCTGTTCATCACCACCCCCTTTTCTGAATCGTAGTTTGAAAATAGACCTGCATATGTTTAACTCACCTTTCACAACACTTTTCTGGCCTGGTTCAGGTTTTGTTTGATTAGTGTCAGTGTTAGAATGCTCTGCAGGAAGAGAGTGTCATACTGTGAGGTCCCTAAATCGCTGCAGTCAAAATAAGATGTTTCATTGGGTGAATAATAGGTTGTGGCTTTTGTACCTATTCAAAGAAATTTTTGGTTTTAGGTTTGGCCTTTGCCAAGACCTTTTGATTGTACTAAAATATGTATATTATACGCATGTATAGAAGCTTTCAGACATTTCTTTTCATCCATTGGTCTTTAATTGTGTTATTCACATTTTACTTTCGCCCACTACAGCATTTAGTGGGTCAGCCTAATTAAGCCACTGAGTAACTTTTCTTTGAGTGACTGCATTTTGCTCTTTTACATAGAGCACGTCTGTACACAAGCGAGTTCTCTTCAGTGCCAAAGTTTTCGTTTTTACTTTATATTTATTTTAGTGTTGCCTTTGTGTTTAAGACATGATGTGACGATTCTGGGGCACATTCCATCTTTATCAGATTACATCTCCTGCCAATGCTGTTGTAATTTCCTTTTAGAGTGTTTTGCTTATCTGACTGATTCTAATTCACAGAATACCAGACTGTGTCAATATGAAGCTGTTCTGTATTAAGTTATGCTCTTTTTACTTTTTTTCTCTCCATCTTTCTTTCCTTCTTTCTATTTATTTCTTTTTCTTTCTTTTACTTTCCTTCTGTCATTCTTTTTTTGTCTTTTTCCTTCTCTCCTTCACTCTTTCCTTCTCTCTTTTTCTCTTGTTTTTTCTTTTTCTCTCTTTAATTTGCTCTCTTTCTTATTTTTTCTCTCTCTCTTTCTTTGTTTCTTTCTTGCTTGCCTTTGTTCAATCTTCTTTTCTTTTTCTTTCTTTCCCTCTCCCTTTTGCTTTTTTCTCTTTCATTCTTTCTTTCTTTTACTTTTTCTTAATTTCTTTTGTTCTATCTCTTTTCTTTCTTTTTTCTTTCCTTCTTTCGTACCTTCTTTTTTGTTCTTTCATTATGTCTTTTTCTTGTCTTCTTTCTCTCTTTCTCTTTTTCTTTCCATATTTCTCTCTTTTTTCTTTCTTTCTGTTTTTTCTTTCCTTTTTTTCTCTTTCCTTCCCTCTTTTTCTTTTATGTACTTCATTTTTCTTTCTTTCCTTCTCTTTTTCATTACTTTGGTCCTTTTCTCTTCCATTTTTTTCTCTTTCCTACTATTTCCCTTTCTTTCCTTCCCTCTTCCCTCGCTCCTTCCGTCTCCTTTAACCTCTAACTATTTATCTCTTTCCTTCTTACTCGTATTTTTTCTTGCTGACTTTTTTCCTTGCCTTCTTTCTCGTCTGCCTATTTTCTTGTTTCTTTCTTTTTCTTTATTTTTACAGCATTGTGGCAGTGTTTTGCTTACTGTAACAACCAATTAGGGTCTGAGAAAAGGGTTTTTAGTCAGGTTCAAGAAAAGGGCGCACAGCTAAGTATTTGCACAAAGATATTAGGCGATTTATAGTCAAATGTGAGGTGCAAAGAGGAAGAGGGGATAGGCCCTGTAACCCCCCAGTGTTGTGGCCTATCTTAGCATCCCTTTAATGGTATACCCTGATTTGCTAAGCTCTAGCTGGTTCTTCCCACTGTCAACCCAAAAACCTACTTCTCTCCCCTGATACCTCCTAGCACCCATTGCATCTCCTTTTATTCACTCCATACCTGATGCCTAAGGCTGGTCATCTATAAATAGGGCACCCAGTTGTATGGCATTTTGTTTTTTTACATTTCCGTCTGTATTTATCCATATTAATTTTTTGTGAATTTCATCAGTATTTATCCATATTTATTTTGGGATTTGTGAAGAACGAAGCTCTCTTTTGCATTTATTTAACTGATGAACATGCACTAATGCTCGAACGTCTGACAGGTTTCAATGACTTGAACACCTACAGATGATAAATCAATGAATTTATATGAAAACATGTCAATTTTAGTATCAACTTTGTGTATATATAGCCTTTTTATTAAACTTCCTTTCTTTTTTTAACCCTCTTACCTGTCAATTCCTGCTGGGCGTAGTTTGCGAAGTAGCGCTACGCGAAGCTACGTGTAGTGCACTTCGCACTACGTGAACTTCACGTAGCACTACGCGAGCTGCGTAGTAGCATGTTCGCACTGTGCAAGATGTGTTTTCAATGATTGCACAGTGCGGACAAGCATCCGGTACTGTGCAATCATTGAAAACGGTATCTTGCACAGTGCGAGCTGTAGTTTTCTGCTGCTCGAGTAGATCATTACTCGAGCTGCAGCTTTCTCAACGCGAACTGGTAGTTTCTCATTGAGAGCGGTCGCGAGTATGCGCAACCACTCACAATGAGAAACCTTACCTCCTCGCGTTGAGAATCTCGCCGGGATGTCATTTTGCTTGCTCGCGGTCGCGAACATGACATTCAGGACCGCGAACAAGCAAAAAATGAGTGCTGCACTACGCTACGCTGCACTACGCGTGTTCGCACTGTGCTACGTCCAGCTCGTGTAGTGCAAAGTTGCGCAAACTTCGCAAACTCCGCGAGCGTAGCGTAGTGCTTCGCCCAGGATTACTCTTGACCTGGCAGTCCTGCCTGATAGTAAGCATTACTCAAAAATAATAATCCAATTTCCATTTTTATTCATCTTTATAAGTAAATACAGCCAGGAACATACATGGTTTTCTGTCTGTGGTAATCTGTAAAAATCTGTAAAACAGAAAACAGGGAGCCTTACCTATAAATCACGGTTGCCTATCCAGTGAGATACCGAAGTCTTGAGCAATGCCTGCTTCACCACAAGTCTCCTTTCTCATTCTTTCTGCCTTGCCTGTGTTTATTCTCTGACACTCTCTCTGCATTTTTAAATGATCTTATAACAGCTTAAAAAGCTATATAAATAAGCAAGGATCTTCAGACAAACAGAGACACCAACTGAAGTCCCTTTGTTCTAAAATGATATGTTGACAGATTCTGTACTTTGAACCACTCTTATGTTCCTCTCTCTTCCTCTGTGTGCCTCTTTGAGTATCTCTCTTATCAACTTAAATTTCCCTTTGTGAAATTCTCTTGGTCTCTATTTCTCGGCTTATTTCAGTCTCTCTGTTGCTCTCTCTCAATCTCGCTTTCAGTGCCTCTTTCTCCAGATATCTCTTTTAAGTACCCCATGGTGGCATGTGCACAGCGACAGTGTGGCAAACAAGAGTGATTCAGGAAACTTTGAACATCATTATGCAACTCTGCAACCCTTCTATCATCCTCCATCAAACAGTCCCTAATTCTCTGCCACAAATTGTGTCATCCCCTTGTCCCAAATCAGCAAGTTCTTCAACATCCTCCTGAGTCCCTCCTCTGCTCATCCTTCAGACACTTAGCACATCTTCGCCCGTTAATTATCTCTCCTTAGTGATTGGCCTACTCAATCTTCCTCCTTCAAATCTCCTCCTTCACTGCTAAGCCATGCTCATCTGTTTGCTGTCCACATCCTTCACTCCTACATGCTTTCCATGTTACACTACAATCCCTTTTAGTAGTTTCCCATCTGAACTTCCTCCAACCTTATCCTCCACTGGAAAATCTTGTTGCTCTCTTTATCAATCTACCATCTGCCTTCTCCACCACACTACATTGCAAGACCTTCCATAAAACAACCTGGTAAAGGGGATCTCTCGGGTGATCTCCAAATGGTATTTCTATCACACATAGATCGCACAGAACCAGAAACGTAACCACCCTTCTGGAGGGAATTCTTCCCAATAGATAGTCACTATCTAGTGGCTTTTTGGAATGTGGGACTTCTGGGCAAGAAAGTTTGTCAATGCCCTGGCTATTTCTTTGGCAATGCAGCTCCAAAAAAAAGAGAATTCGAATGTTTTTAAAGTGGTCAAGGGTACACATTTTAATGTAGTGGTTTTCAAACTTTTTATGCCACGCCACCCTTGAGTTAAAAATATTTTGATGCTCTCCTTCCACTCCTCCGCCCCATCCTGCAAAAATGTTTAACAATGACGATTGATTACAGTAGACATTTCACTTTAGAAATGTAGGATACTTGATTGGACTAAAATCAAAGCTAGGAGAACAAATATTATATTAGTGTATTAATGTACTCCACCCTGTAAACATGTAAAAGACAAGGATGTCGCAGCATTTCCAAAAGCACCAACCAGGCAAAGGTGCAAGCTCCAGTGAAACTAATGGAACCTTCTTTTTTCATTTTACAAATGTATACGGTTGCTTGCTATAGCAGAATTTTGCAGAAAGCAAGAAAGTGCTGACTAGACTGCTTGAATTATATAATTCACTTGGAAATTACTTTGGACCATATACCTGTCCATTCTTTTTTTTCCCACCATGCCATCTCACAAGGAACAAGAAATATCTATATCAGCCTTGGTCCTACTGAAAAAGGAATAGTCTGGGCCAAACTATCAGGCCTGGAACCCTAAGAATGGGAACACAAGTAGCCCTGAACCAGTTTTGGACGATTTGGGCCTCTGCAGCAGGGTGCAGCTTGAGTCAGATAACCCAGATCTAGGCAGACCCATTGCTCTTTCAGTATCACGCCAAAGAAAGATTATAAGTGATGGATGGGATGCTTGAATTAATCTCAGCCACTGGTAATTACTCAACGCAGCATTCTAATCCATTTTTTTTGGCTCATCATGCGACCACAGACAAGAAGGGGGGTCTGCTAATCATCCTTGGTCGCTCCAAGTTTGCATTGCTGCAAATAAAGTGTGTTGCCCATAATTAAGCAATATCCATTTTATTAATCTTAGAAAGATGTAAGTTCGAGACAGGCCTATTGAAATTTTATATTACTACTGGTAGTTTGTAGATGTCTGCAGATGGCACAATAATGGTACATACTACTACCAATTTGTGTTGCCTATAATGTACATTAAAGAAAATGGAACCTTCTTTTTTCCTTGATGTCAAAATGCAATTTATCCTTTGTGCACTTTATGTTTAAGTAGCGTTGCACAATATCAGCAAATGTCTTAAGTCTGTCTTAAATCTGTTTTAAGTCTGTCTTAAGTTTGTCTTAAGACAAACTTAAGACAAAATCCTAACTTCTGTGAATACCAAAAGTAGTAAGTTCATTCTGTGAATGCCAAAAGTAGTAAGTGCATTCTGTGAATACCAAAATAATAGTAAGTTTAGGATTGGGTCTTAAGTTCATTCTGTGAATCGGGCCCCACGTCTTCACATCACCAACAAAACATAAGACGAATTGCTATTAACATGTATGTTCTAATTTCATATATGAGGCTAACTTTATAGACTTTTTTTGGACAGCAAAATTCTTCTGGCATTACATGGTCTATCGTTTAACTGCCATTTGGCGGATACTTATTTTAACTCGTTGGTAAGAGATAAAGTGTTGCTAGGTATTCCTGCTGTTAATAGTTGGTGGGTGCGGGATGCTACAATTACCGCTTTGACCCATTTCACCTGTTTTCTTTAAAAAGCGAGTCACAACTCTTGATTATGGCAGGAACAATCCTGTTATATAATGATAACATGCCTTTGTATTTCATGATACATGAAGGTAGTGGCGATTGTCGAAGCAATAAAGACACACAGAGGACTGCCAGGCTGCAACTGTCCTTGTAGGAATACTTTGTTGTTTTGGCTGAAGGTCAGGCCAGCAGCTCCAGCCCAGTCAGGCTAGCCCAGGGAACCTGACAGGGGGGGGGGCAAGGCTAAGCCCTCTCAGCCCAGCACACACACACACTCACTCTTATGCTACGCCAGGACAAGAGGCTCTGATTATGCTTCTCTATCTTTACTGAATTTTTATCAGCAGCAATTACAATAAAAAACATTAAAAAACGACTTTTCCCAAGAACACCTTGCATCCTCATCAGTCACATGCCCTAATAACTATGAAGCCAGTCCTTTAATAGCCATTTACGTCCTCTTTCTTTGATGCTGTGCAGCTAGTTAAGAACCTCTGTGATGTTTTCTAATCTTGTAAATTTTTGTTCAATAATGTTGTTGCTGGGATTTCGCCATATGCAATTTGTATTGTATTATTGCTTGTGATCATGCTCCAAGTGCACTCACTTTTAACGATCGGAATAGCACGCTGCAGTCGCATGTCCTTTTTTTATTAATTTCCTCTTTCATTTCACGGGGGTGCATTTCTGTCTCCTGTTACCAGCAACACCAACACTGGTGTTAATTTATGTGGAACAGGAGTGGGGAGTGAGACACACCTGTGTGTCGACCGGCGTAGTCCCTTTCCTATTATTATGATGAACCAAGTGCGTGCATGCATGCTGCGATGCAGCAGACTCTTCTGAGTGATGTCTATTGCATGCATGCATTAGCGGTGTGTATTCCTGCTTCAGACACTGTTTAGCTCTCAAATCTCCCCGGTGGATCACTGACATAATATTAATTACAAAAATACACCCATATACAAATATTGACACATAAATATCGATGTAAAAAATATCGACATCCAATCTTTATAATGTAAAGTTCAAAAATGCCGAAAAACTAATATCGATGTAAAAAATATCGATGTACAGTATATCGTTTTTTTATATATACAAAATAATGTTAAATAAATGAATTATTAAAAGTAACTTTTAAAAAATGATTTAGATGGAATATACATTTTAACAAATATAATAAATACGTTTAATTAAAAAGATTTAAACATACATATATAAAATGCAATATATATGTATATTTACTTTAAAACTAATAATAAACTTACAATTTTAATTTATTTTAAAACATTATGTATATATAACAATTTACAAATAAATATTTATACATATACATACACCTATAACATAAAATCTAATAAAAAACATTATATTATAAATGAAAACATTACAATATTTAATAATTTTTAAACTTACATTTTGCACTCCATTGAGTGCAACAGTAGGGAAAGTGTTGGATAGCAGAGAGGTAAAAATTACTATTCCCAAACCAATTACTGCAACAGTAGGGAACGTGTTGGATAGCTGAAGGGTAAAAATTACTATTTCCACTCCAGTGAGTGCAACAGTAGGAAAAGTGTTGGATAGCGGAGGGGTAAAAATTACTATTCCCAAACCAATTACTGCAACAATTATGGAAAGAGTTGGATAGCGGTGTGGTAAAAATTACTATTCCCACTTCAGTGAGTGCAGCAGTAGGAAAAGTGTTGGATAGCGGAGGGGTAAAAATTAATATTCCCACACCAATTACTGCAACAATTAGGGAAAGAGTTGGATAGCGGTGTGATAAAAATTACTATCCCCACTTCAGTGAGTGCAACAGTAGGGAAAGTTTTCGATAATGGAGGGGTAAAAATTACTATTCCCACTCCAGTGAGTGCAACAGTAGGGAGGGGGTTGGATAGCGGAGGGGAAAAATTACTATTCCCACTCCAGTGAGTACAACAGTAGAGAAAGTGTTGGATAGCAGAGGGGTACAAATTACTATTCCCACTTCAGTGACTGCAACAGGGACAGTGTTGGATATCTGAATTCAATTCAAAATTAAAAACAAACAAAATATCAACTTCAATACATTTCATTTCAAAATCTTTTATTCGGTTAACAATTTGATAACCATAAAAAGTACGTCATACAAATTAAATACATTTAGATAAAAACACATTATTACATTACAGAATAAAAACTTACAGCCTGATTCATGAAGTAAAATTGCGCCCGCAATCGCTGCGAAAATGCAAATGCAGGCACAATTTCCGTAATCGGCATTCAACAACAAAATAGCGAATTCGCAAACACATATTTGCGAATTCGCTAATATATTCGCAGAATCCCGGCAGGTGAGCATTAGCGATTCGGAAATAGCGACACACCACGGATTCTGCGAAAATAATAGCGAAATCGCAAAATAATCGCAATCGGTATTCAAGAAAAATCGCTATTAGCGAAAAACCAAAAAATCGCAATTTGCACCGCGCAAAATAAGGACCACTCAAAGCAGGTGGTAACCATGAAAGCCATGGAAAAAAAAACTTTCAAAAAACCGTTGTCCTATCACCAACAGGTACTGGCCTGACCAATCACACATAAGGACCATCATCATCAGCAGCATTAGGAGTCCCACAATGCCAGGAATGTACATGGTGGTAAGGCGTCGCAGGCTAGAGCGATTAGCACGGAGGAGACGCAGGATCTAGGACAGGATATTCCGCCAGCGGGTCACCTTGCTGGGCCAAACCAGAGAGCAGATATATGCTAAATACAGGCTGAATGGGGAAATGATAATGCAGCTAATACAGGACCTTGACCCCCTGATGCAGCACCCAACAAGCCGTACCAATGCTGTGCCTACACATGTGCAGGTATTGTATAGCCTGCACCCCCTGGCCTCCGGGAGTTTCCAGGGGATAGTAGCGGCTGCTGGGGGGATATCCCAGCCCACCATGTCACGCTGCCTCCACACGTTTGTTGACGCCATGCTCACCCAGCTACACCGTCACATCAAATTCCCCACCAGCCAACAGGAATTGGACATGACCAAGCTACAATTCTACAATGTAGCCCATTTTCCACATGTGCTCGGATGTATAGACTGTACCCACATCGCCATCTGCCCACCAGCTGGCATGGAGTATATGTTCCGCAATAGAAAGTCCTACCACTCCCTCAACATCCAGATGGTCTGCAATGCTAAGACATACATCACTGACATTGTCGCACAGCACCCAGGGAGTACCCATGACTCCTTCATTTTCTGGCACAGCGGACTCCACACACGACTGGTCAGGGGAGAGTTTGGGGAAGGACACCTACTTGGTAAGTACACTTTGATTGAAATGTCACATTGCAAAGATGTAACAGCGCAGCACAGGCATTCACCATCTGCTCCTCTCATTCAGGTGACAGTGGCTACGCCCTCCGTGAATACCTCCTGACCCCATACCTCAACCCTGCTACACCCCAGCAACGGCGCTACAATATTGCACACATACGGACAAGGAATTGCATAGAAAGGACATTTGGCCTGCTCAAGAGCAGGTTCCGCATACTGCACAAGACAGGTGGGGCCATGTATTACAGTCATGAAAAGTGCTGCCGCATTGTGGCTGTCTGCGCAATACTACATAACATTGCAACCAAGCGCCGGATACCTCTTGACATCTCTGGCAGTGAATCTGAGGGGGACAACCGGCCACCTGCACATGCGCGCCATGCACATGGGGAGAACCCAGCAGAAGGGCACAGACGTCGCAACCACATCACAGTGAACAGTTTCTAGTACAACCACTTCCATCACCCCACAAATCAACAATGCATGCAAAATGTAATGATGACACAACGCTAATGTGTGTAGCAAAATAAATGTATTTGTTAAATTCACAAAAATAAAAATAAGGTTCTTGTCCAAATAAGTCCAACAAACAGTATTACGCCATACTGCTGTGCGTCACTACATGGCAGGCTTAACCTCAGCCTGTGCCATTGATTAACTGCAGTTCTCTACGAGCGCCTAGTGCGCGTTCCGCCATAGCACCTCTGAGGGGCATCCTCCTCCGGGGCTTCAGGCAATGGGGGGGGCCTGGTGCTGCGGGTGTGTGGGGGGGCCTGCGAGGCAGATTGAGAGCTGACGCTGGACGCCCCCTCACTCGCATCATCACCCCCCACAACAGATGGAATAGCTGGAGGGTGAAGAGCAATTACGGCCGTGGTGAGGGTCTCCAGCACCCTTGTCATGTCCTCGCTGCACTGTATGATCTGGTGCTGCTGGGTCAGGGTGCGCCGCGCCAACAGAGATGTAGCATTGGCTGACACGTAACTTGCCCTGCTGTTAGTGGCAAGCCGGGTCATTAGTTGGCGGTGGCGCCGGCGTGTTCCACTGCGCTCTCTCGACATGGCCGCGGTGTTGGCCTCCAAGGCTGCAGCCATGCGGACCAGTCCTTCTCCTGCCATTTCTGCCCTCATGCCTTCCATGTGGCCTGCAACAGAGGCCACATTGCGCCCTATCATGTGCAGTTGCAGCTGTATAGCTCCCTGCTGCTGAGCCTGGCGCTGGTGAATGCGGAGCATGCGTCTCTCGACGCTGAGCCGCGCCAGTCCATGAGCATTGGCCCGCCTGCTAGCTGCTGTGGAGTGCTGGCGTGACCTGCCACGCCTGCCCTGCTGGCCTGAGTGTGAGGCTGCCCGCTGTGTGGACACTGGCGCAGCCCCGGATGTAGAGGCGACAGCTGCTGGGGGTATGACCGCCGGTGTTGCAGGTGCGCCAGACGCAGGGGGTGTGACTGCTGGTGTGGCTGTTGTAGTAGATGCAGGGGGCACAGGAGTGACTGCCCTGGCTGCGGCTGTGGGAGGAGCAGCGGTGGCAGGAGGCACAATGGGGGCTGGCCTGCCAGCGGATGTGGGTGCTGCACCAGTTGCAGGGGGGACGCTGCGGGTGGTACTTGCTGCTGGCGTAGATGCAGCGGCAGGGGCTGGTGCCTGGGTTGGTGTTGGCACCTCCACCTCCGGGACGCCCTCATCGATCTCCAGCCTATCGCTGTCGCTGGTATCGCCACCTGTGGGGGTAAGTGGTGGATCATTAGTTGCATGTATCTGGCAGATGTGCAGTTGCTACATGCATGCTGGGTGACATTCCCTGAATGGCAGTGGCTTTGTGTGCTTTGGGACCTGTCTGGCTGCATTGTGGTACTACAACATTGTGGCCAGACTACATCTCCCACAATGCTTCAGGACATTCCTTGATGTGCAACTATGGCATGCCTATGGGACATTGGGGGAGCCTATTTGGTCATGGACATCCATAGGGGGCAGGGTCGCAGTCGCATGCCACTTACCTTGGGTGTCTTGGGTGGGGCAGGATGAGTCCAGTGTAGTAAAACCGACACAGGCCTCCTTCTCCAGGGTGTTCTCGACCTGGTCCTCCATGGGAGTGTTGGGTGGTACAGTTGGTCCTCCTCCTCCTGTGCCCGAGGACTCCCCGAGGCGCGCCGCCACCTTCTCCTTGGCACGGCCTCGGAGGTCGTACCACCGCTTTTTTAATTCCTCCAGGGACCTGGCCGCCACTCCCACGGAGTTCACTGCTGAGGCTATCCCCTGCCATATGCGCCACTTCTCCTGTTCAGGGACCCTCCGAGAATTTGCGCCAAACAGTCGGTCATGGTTGGCCACAACCCCCTCAATTAGGTGTTCCAGCTCCTGCTCAGAGAATTTCAATTTTCTCTTGCGCCCAGACGAGCTGCTGGTGCCAGGTGCAGGTTCCTCAGCCATGGTATAGGGTTGTGGATCAGTGTAATTTTCCAGATTAGCTGCAGCTCTCCAATATGCTCCCTCTCTCTGCCTCAATGTGGAAAATGGTGGTGGGAACCGGCAGCTTCCTGGTTGTGATGTCATCACTGGGCTCGAAATGCGACTTCCCGTTTTCCCGATCTCGCGAGTTTGCGATCTCGCAAATAGCGATATCGCAAATAGCGATATCGCTATTTGCGAGCTCGCAGTCCAGGCGCGGGTAGCCGGAAATAGCGATTATTCTGCGATTACCGGTCATCGCTAACGGATTTTGCGATCGCGTGCGAATCGCTTTTTTTTATCGCAATTATTCATGAATTCGGATTTGCGATTTCTGAATAGCGATTCGCTTTTTTTCGCTATTTCAGAATCGCAAATGCCGATTTTCATGAATATGGCGGTTAATACTTTAAAAGATTATATTTGAATCAGTATACAAAAATTAACAGGTCCTCAACCCCATTTGGCGCAACAATGGAATAATCCAACGTTTACGTGGTTGATCATAATAGTGACAAAACAGAACACCATGGATGGTTGTTTGGGGGGAGAGTTGATCGCACGGGCAATCGGCTAAATCATGGGACCAATTTGATGTCGTTGGAAGGGTAACAAGACGAAAAAACAAATTAAAACGAAACCTGGTTAATAGGTATTTTTCATGATTTGTTAAATAGAATGTAAGGTAAGGCTGAATGCCAGGAGAGACCTGGACCATCAATACTTGAACGTTTGTTTGCTTATCTACTTCGCAAACGAGACGCAGTTCCCTTAAATGGTTGAGACAGAGGTTTTTCAAAGATTTTTTGCTTATCTCACAAAAGGAAGATGGGTCAGTAAAGTAGTGGGTGAGGTTCAGGTCTTTCAAAAAGTTGTCAACATACATTAGCCATGGAATTCTCTTCCAGGACGACATTTTTAAACAATCAGAGATCAGTGCACGTGTTAGATGGCATTGTGGCTTAGTCCAGATGCGGTGCCATAGGAGAATAGGTTGACATTTGATATAGTCTGAAAGGTAGTCAATGCCAAGCTCAATATGGCAACCGTATGTGGGTGCACTCTGAGGGAGTGCCAATAGGTATTTTGTAAAGCCGTTTTGGATTTTTTGCAACTCTGCAGTATTTACGTAACCCCAGACACCTGAGCCATATGTTGCAATACTATGGCATTTAGCTTGATAAATTTTTAACAGTTCAGAGGGAGCTGGTTTACCCAATTTTCTGGAAAAAGAGACAAGCGCCGAAGTCGCTCGCTGGTAAAGCAGCTTCCTGCTTACCATCGCCCTTTTCCAGGTTAACTGATCCTCGATTAAGATACCTAAATAGGGGTATTCCCTGGCTCGTTCCAGTTTGGTTTGGTCAATAAAAAGGTGTTTAGGATCTTTTACCTTCGGACCCGTGTACATGACAAAAGTCTTGCTTTTGTTCACTTTTAGCCCCAATGTGAGCATGTATTTACAGTATTTATCCAGTTGTTTTTGCAACTGTACTAAGGTTCTGGCAAATATGACAGAATCATCGGCATAGAGTAATGCTGGAATAGGGCGATGGTTGATGGTTGGTAAATCCTGGCTCCCTTCTAACATGGCTGCTTCCAGCCCGTTAGTATATAGATTAAACAGGAAGGGAGCCAGGACACAGCCCTGTCTAACTCCTCGTGTTATAGGGAAAGAGGGTGATAATTCTCCACCCATCCCGTACCTTACGCAAACCGAAGCATCAGTGTATAGCTCACGGAGGAACTTGATAAGTGGGGAATCAACACCCATCTCTTCCAGAATAGACCACAGCCTGGCGTGAATCACACAATCAAACGCCGCACTAAGGTCGACGTAGACCAGATATAAATTGCCCCGTTTTACTCCTGCATACTTTCCTATTAAAAGGGTTAAATTTAAAGCCTGTTCGACAGTGCCCAGTCCCTCCTGGAAACCATATTGGAGGTCAGTAATGATGTTTTTCTCTGTTGCCCAATCCTGGAGGCGTTCCAGGATTAGGCGACCCACGACCTTCCCCATTGAATCCAGGAGGGAAATGGGCCTGTAGCAGGCTGGGTTGTTTCTGTCGCCCCAACTTCAATACAAAAGATGTTAAAAAAGAAAAAAAGAAAACATATATAAAATATTTAAAATCACAAAAGATAGAAATATATTGCAATGTTAAAAAAAATTACTTACAAACAATACTTTATAAAAAATTTACTTTTTATTACAAACAATAACTATATTTAATAGAAACTAATTATAAACAAAGACATTAATTATTACATACATTTAATATTTTTAATTTCCTACCCTATAACACCACACAATTCACAACAGCCCTCTACATTTCTAGAAAATTGTATCTCCATAATTAATATCAAATAAACAAATATTATTAATTAAAAAACAAATTAATTTACTCTCCAAATTTTACCCCTATAAAACTAAAAGCCCCAATCAAAATATAAATACACAATTACCATAAATAGGTATCAATTAAGGAAGGAATATTAATGAGCAACTAATTATTAATTATTGCAACCTAAAATATGTTCCACCCTCTACCCCAATAAACACCACAACACACACCTAAAAATCATTTCAGAATTCCATAACTAATTTTACATTATTAAATTAATATCAATTAACAACTTATTAATATATTAAACTCCACATCCCACATCTCAAATTAATTACACAATTGCCAATTTTTTTTAATGAATTAATTACCATTAATTAACAATTAATTATAAATACATTTCTTCCCACCCTGCTCGCCTATAAACCTACAACACGCTCCTACAAAAATGACACAATTAACATAATTACCAAATAGTTAATAATACTTAAAAACCAGTTAATGAACATTTAATAATAAATAAATTCCCACAATTAACATTATAAAATATAAATTAAATACATATTAAAATATTGAAAATATTAATAATTTGATTATAATTAAATTACTTCCCACCGAGTTACCCTATAAACCCACCACCCACTTCTAAAAAAAGATAAACAATTAACATAACTACCAATTAATAAATTAATCAATAAAAATGAACAACCAATTAATAAATAACAAATAAATGTATTACCACACTTAATACTATATCATCTAAATTAAATAAATACTAATAAATAAAAAAATATTAACTAATTCATTATAATTAAATTACTTCCTGCCCTATTCTCCTAAAACCCACAACCCGCTCCTAAAAAAATAACACAATTACCATAATTACCAATTAATTAATTAATAAAAATGAAAAACCAATTAATAATTAACAACTAATAAATGTATTCCCACAATTAACACTATAACATCTAAATAAAATAAATACTAATAAATAAAAATATTAATTCATTTATTATAATAAATTACTTCCCATCCTATTCCTCTATAAACCCACAACCCGGTACAGAACTAAAAAATGCTACATTTAATTAACATAAAATTAATAACGACAAAAAATGTAACACGTATATTTAAAAACAAGTAATGCAAAAAAATCGCAAACTTTTAAAATACATACTAAACATAACACTAACTTAAAAATTGATATTTTAAATAACTATATTTTTGCAAACAATATTACTAACTTCAATATTTAAAAAGAAATGATATTTCTTACCTTAAAGTCGATATTCTTGACCACAATATTCTTGCTGTAAATATTTTGGTATCACAATATTTCCAACTCAATGTTTGTGTATGTGATATTTAAAACTCAATATTTGGTCTATGCACGCTTACCAGTGATGTCCTGCTATGTGTGAAGTTGCTCGGACTGTATAATTTATTAGGCTGCGGCATAGAGTGTTTACAGGCTAACTCCTTCCACGCTTTATATTGTTGCAGTGTGATTAGGGTTTACACTGCCCCCTTCTCCGATTTGAAAGTGGTATAAGTTTTCAACGCAGGTTATTCACTAATACTATTTTGGGTCATTTGCCTTACAAGATGGTACTATATGATCCCTTTGATGCTAATATGGATGATTACCACGAAGATCCCAAAGGTTCCTTAGAACAGGACCTGGTTGACGCTCTGGATTATACTGTTTCGCAATCAGTGGATAAAGCCCTGGCTAGGGCTCTGGGTCCTTTTACAATGCAGATGCAAGGTTATGAGTTTAACAAGATTGGATCTCTCCTCTCCCCCAGTGTAGGACAATGTGCTGCCCACTCCAAAACCCAGCAAAGCTAAGTCCAAGTCCACAAGATGGCCTCATCCAGAAACTTTTGAGAAATTGTCTGATAACTTGGCGGAAGATCACAGTTACAGTGCCCCACCCATTAGGTGTTACCCTTCCCTCTGGTCCCCCCTCCAAAATAGATTCCATTGGGGACTCTGATCCAACTGAGTCCAATGATAGCACCCAGTAATATGAACCTGGGCCAGGCAAGAAATAGCGATTGGAGCATCTGAGTGAGTCCTCGTTACCTTATAAGTCCTTTATAGTACTGAACTTTGAACCCAGGGACATTGTCCACCCCAATCATCTACCTAGGTTCTCCCTCATGAGGTGGCAGATTACGTGAAGCCCATATCAGTCAGGGCTTTGAGAAGGAGGTCAGAGCCCAAGCGAAGGAATCATCTACCCACATAGACCCAGGTCTGGGTACAGTGAGCCATATGCAATTGTGCTATTCAATGGAACACAGGTGCTCTATTTTTAGGAGATTTACCCTAAATTTAAGGACCTCGCGGCATCCGAAGCCGGTCCCATGGCTCAAGGTCTCCTGGCAAAGTTCGTATCTACCTATAGTCCCCTGAACAAAGCCTAGCTTTATCTAAAGAAGTCTTCAGTCAAACACTTTTTGGCAGGGCCAGGCGATTCAGGGGGTGTTCATCAGGCCGTGAATTCTACCATAGCTCTGCAGAGAACAACACAGGGGGTAACAAGGATCCGGCCAGGACTCTAGATTTACAGGTGAGATTGGGGGCAGGGCTCTTCTTGTTTTACACAACTGGCAGATTTTAAGGCTGGATCTGTGGATACAAACTAGAATTCTACGACACTACTCTACAGACACTCTCACCCCAAAAGATGTAATCTTCTCAAAGTGAGCAGATTTTCTTCTCCTCAGAAATTCTCTCTCTCTTAGAGAAAGATGCATTTTGCAACTCCGGCCCTCATCCCAATCGCCTTATCAGTCTCATCTTCTAGGTAGAGAAGAATGGGGGGTTCCAGTCTAGTTCTGAATTTGACGAAATGCAACACCTGGATTGTCTTCAGGTACTTCATAATGAAGGGAATTCATCTTCTTCAAGATTGGTTGATGTGGCTGGACTTGAAAGATGCTTACTTGACAACCCCCATCTTTCCTCCGCATCAGCGTTTTCTGCAATTTATGTGGCAAGACTGATGCTTCAAATTCAAAGTCCTGAATTTTATACATTCCTCTACTCCATGGTGTTTCATCAAATCATGAGGCTGGTGGTAGAAACCCTGTGAGCAAAGAGGGTGGGCTTGATCATTTAACTCAACAATCACATTCTGTTAGCTCAGGAGTCCCAGAAATTGCTTTTACCTGAACTGAACGATTCAGCTCTTACTATTTTTATTTATTTATAAAGTTTTATATAGCGCAAACAAGATCCTGAAGGATATCAGAGCGCTTTTCAAGGGAGGACATGAGTGTATTACCAGCAACAATTGGGAAAACTCTCTCTTTATTTTATTTATTTAAAAAAAATGTATATAGCCCAAACAAGAAGTCCTGGCTTTCAAAATAAATGCAAAGAAGTCTATCCTGAGCCTGTCTCAGTGCATGGACTCTCTGGGTTTTCAGATAGACTCTGTCCTGACCCAATTTATCCTCCCCCCTAAGAAGATTTGGACGAACAAGAGAAAGTTTAGGTCTGCTATGCACAGCCTGACGATATCAACGAGGTCCATTGCTTGGATTGTGGGCCTTCTGGTTACCTTGATTCAAGCCATCTTTCTGGACCCCCTTCACCACAGGGCTCTCCAAAGATTCAAGATTTAACACCTGCGAATATGTCTCAAATACTCGGACCAAGTCAGTTTCATGGAGGAAGCCAAATGGAGATGGCTTGGTGGCTCAACCCCATGAATCCTGGAATGGCAAAGTGATATTTGGCAATTTCCCAGAAATAGTTATGGAATCAGATGCCAGTCGATGGGGCTGGGGAGTGAGATGCAGGCCAATCTCCAAAAGAGGCCGTTGGTCGGAATCAGATTTGAGTCTCCATATCAATAGTCTATAACTTCTAGCATGTTGCTTTGTGATCAAGAATCTTTCCCCCTCTAAGACGGATTTCTACATCTTGATGAAGATGGAAAACCTCTTGGTGGTGTGGTATGTCAACAAACTAGGAGGGGTGAAATCTCATCTCCAAGCGAAGATTACCAAAGGCTTTTGTCATTTTTGCCTCAGTAACCTGATATCAATTATGGAGGAGTATCTCCCAGATCAACAGAACATAAGAGCAGATTGGCATTCTTGATATCTGAGATTTCAGCGATTGGAGACTTCACCCTAAGATTTTATTTGATATCAATCCCTGTGGGGTCCATGCGTTGTGGATCTGCTTGCCTCTCCCCTCAATTGACAGATCCTTATATTCTTCTTTGGGCACCCAGAGGTGCAAGCAAGAGATGCGTTTCTCCAGGATTGGCCTCCCTTCCTGGGCTATGCATTTCCTCCGTTCGTAAAACTCCCCAGTGTTCTTTCTCAAGTATGGCATCAGAAAGCGGAGATAGTTCTTGTGACTCCACTTTGGAAAGCAACATCTGTGATTCCTGTGATTCTAAAGTTGTCTTGTGCCCTCCCAGTGCTGATCCTGCTCCATCTGAACCTATTGTTGGACCCATTGGATTGTTCTTGCCCTTTGATCCTCTCCGGACACCTCTCATTAGTGCCTTGGAAAGCTTCTGGGAGAGATGGAGCTTGCCAGGCATTTTGCAAAATGCTGCAGCCTGCATCAGACAAGGCTCAATCAATCAATCAATCAGGAGTTTGTTAAAGCGCAACTACTCACCTGTAAGGGTCTCAAGGCGCTAGGGGTGGGGGGGGGGGTGCAGGTTCCATTCCATCAAGGACGGGGTCTGTCGAAGAGCCAGGTTTTGAGGTTTCTTGCGAAGATGGGGAGCGATGTTGTCTGTCTGAGGTGGAGCGGAAGGGCGTTCCATGCTTTGGCCGCGAGGAAGGAGAAGGAGCGGCCTCGGCGTAGGAGAGCTGGGCTGATCGTAGGGTCCTTTGGGGTGCGTGGAATTTGAGCCGGCTGTTCAGGTATGCTGGTCCGGTGCCGTGGAGGGCCTTGTGTGCGTGGGTGAGCATCTTAAAGGTGATTCTCGCCTCGACAGGGAGCCAGTGGAGTGTGCGCAGGTGCTGGGAGATGTGGCAGTGTTTTGGCAGGTTGAGGACCAGTCTTGTGGCGGCGTTCTGGATGTTCTGTAGCTTGCGGATGAGGTTTTTGTTTATTCCGGCGTAGAGTGCGTTGCCGTAGTCGAGTCTGCTGGTGACCAGGGCGTGAGTGACTGGCTTTCACTGTTTGAGGGGGATCCATTTGAAGGTCTTACGAAGGAGGCGGAGGGTGTGGAAGCAGGAAGATGAGACAGAGTTGATCTGGCGGTCCATTTTGAGCTCGGAGTCCAGGATGATTCCCAGGTTGCGTGCGTGGTCTGTGGGGGTTGGTGGGTTTCCGAGGGCGATGGGCCACCAGGTGTCGCTCCAGGCATCGGGGTTTGGGCCCATGATGAGTACTTCTGTTTTGTTGGTGTTTAGTTGTAGGCAGCTGTTTTTCATCCATTTGGCGACGGCTTCCATGCCTTCTCGAAAGTTGCGTCTGGCGGTGTTGGGCTCGTTGGATAGGAAGAGGATGAGCTGGGTGTCGTCTGCGTATGACACGATGTTGAGTCCGTAGGTTCTGACGATGGGGGCAAGTGGAGCCATATAGACGTTGAAGAGCATCGGGCTGAGGGAGGAGCCCTGGGGGACTCCGCAGGTGGTAGGTGTGGGGTCTGAGAGGAAAGGGGGGAGTCTGACCTGTTGCGTCCTGCCGTAGAGAAAGGAGCAGATCCAGTCGAGGGCCTTGTCCTGGATTCCTGCGTCGTAGAGTCTGTGTATTAGGGTGCGGTGGGAGACAGTGTTGAACGCCGCTGATAGGTCTAGGAGGATGAGGGCTACTGTTTCTCCTTTGTCCAGTAGAGTGCGGATGTCGTCTGTTGCGGCAAGGAGGGCGGTTTCCGTACTGTGGTTTTTTCTGAAGCCGGATTGGGAGGAGTCGAGGATGTTGTGTTCTTCAATGAATGTGGCGAGTTGGCTGTTGATGGCTTTCTCGATGACTTTCGCTGGGAAAGGGAGCAGGGAGATGGGTCTGTAGTTTTTGAGGTCGGTGGAGTCCGCTGAGAGTTTCTTCAGGAGGGGGTTGACCTCCGCGTGTTTCCAGTCGTCGGGGAACGAGGCGGTCGCCAGGGAGCGGTTGATGGTGTGGCAGAGAATGGGTGCGATGGTGTCAGCGGCTCTGTTAAAGATGTGGTTGGGGCAGGGGTCCGTGCGGGCCCCTGATTGGATTGACTTCATTGTCTTCAGTGTGTCTTTGGTGGTGAGGGCTGTCCAGTCATCAATAGCTGGATTCCGGGTGTCAGGGGTGGTTGGTGAGGGTTCAGTGTGTTGGTTGTCTTCGTCAAGGTTGTCATAGATGCTCTTGATTTTGTGGTGGAAAAAGGTGCTGAGTTTGTCGCAGAGGTCTTGTGAGGGAGGGATGTCGGTAGACTCACTGGGCGAACTCCTTGATGATGCTGAAGAGTTCCTTGCTGATGCTGAAGAGTTCCTTGCTTTTGCTGTTGCTGTTGTGTGCGTGGGTGGAGATTTTGTCTTCAATCGCTTTTTTCCTCGTTTCTCTGATGAGTTGATGGTGAGCGTTGGTGGCGGCTCTGAAGTTGTTGTGGGCTTCTGTGGATTTGGTGTTTCTCCAGGCCTTTTCGAGGCGGCGGCATGTGCGCCTGGACTCTCGAAGTTCGGTGGTAAACCATCTGGTATTGTTGTTTTTCTTGAGGGGGGCTATGGTGTTGGTTCTGTCCAAGATCCATCTATGCAGGGTTCAGGCTGCGGTGTTGGGGTCGTCGTTTTCCGCAATGGTTGGGGTGGAGTTGTTGAGTGAGGAGATGAGCTGGTCGTCGGTGATTTTGGTCCAGTTTCTTTGTGGAAGCAGGTGCTGGTGTCTGTGGATGGTGGGTGTTCTGAAGGTGAAGTGGACGCAACAATGGTCGGTCCATGGGAGTTCGGTGGTGTGGCTGAAGGTGATGGGGTTTCCTGTAGTGAAGAGGGGGTCGAGGGTGTGTCCTGCTGAGTGCGTGGGCTAGGTCACGACCTGGCAGAGTCCAATGTTGTGGAGGTTGTCCAGGAGGCATGTGGTGTTGGGGTCCAGTTGATTGTCGAGGTGGAAGTTGAGGTCTCCCAGCAGGGTGTAGTTGGTGGATGCGATGGCCTGCGGCTGGTCTGCTAACACCCACAAACGTTTATGCTTCTGCATGGAGAGAATGGTGTTGTGTGCAGCGAATGGGGTGCTGATCCCGTTGGGGCGGATTCATTTCTTATCCTCCTTAGCGACCTCTGGTTTGACTTACAGGTCGGTTAATACCTTCAGATTGTTGGTCTAGGATGGGCATCTTCCAGTTAACAGTATACCGGTCAGCAAGTACCCAGTAGAATGCAAACACATGAGGGGTATTAGAATGGCCAATCGCCCTCAATCAAGGTATTCTGTGTTATGGGATGTGAATATTGTCCTCAATTTCCTTGACCGTAAGGCCAGACAATAAATATCTTTCCCGCAAATAGCTATTGGCTAAACTTCCAATGTTACTCTGCTTGATTTAGTGAAAAAGGATTTCGGATGTTCGAGCCCTGGATCTCTATGGTAGGATTTTCTCTCTAGGTTGGTTTCTTGTCCGCGGTTTCCAGATTATGCAAAGTTGTGTTTAGTTCAGTGTCTAAAAGCATGTGAAAATAGTACTAGCGAATTTAGGTTAGATCCGAGGGGCCCACTTCTGATTGCCTTACATATGTCTTATAAACTGGTTGCAGCTGCACCTTAGCCAGATGGATGCATTGGATCTTAGCAGAGGCAGGTATTGATACTTCAGGTTTTGGAGATCACTCAGCTAGAGGACCGATGGCCTACAAGTCATTTTCCTTGGGATCCTGTTAAGATGATATTCTTAGAGTGACTGATTGATCTTTTGAGTAAACTTTCAAGACTTTTTTATAAGCCTATTGTTGATATTGCAACTGTGGTGGTGGCACAGCTTTGATCGAGCATAATCGGAGCCTCTAGTCTTGACATAGAATAAAAATGTTTTAGGTTACCTGCTAAGAATTTTCAATTCTATTAAGGACACGGAGGTGAGTATATTCCCACCCTGGCTTGTTGTTACATATGCATGCTTTATAAATATGGTTATACCTAATGTACAAATACATGTTATATTTGCAGTGTTATGTGTACCCACCCTGTTATGGAGATTTGTGAAGGTGCTGATGCTAAAAGGATGGAATTTATGACTTGATACTCTTTTTTCTGTAGGTAGCAATCAGAAACATTTCTGAACCAGGTCGATTTCAAGCATTTGCTGGATGACAAAGTTTTACGAGGATGAAGGACCAGCCCTTCGGGTTGTGTGATTGTTTGCTCTTCATCAAGAGATGTTCTATGAAGACCCCGTGCAGTGGAAGTTTTGCAAGGAAGAATTTCTTTGAATCCTTTCTTGGACTGTTCAATTCAATAGAGACTTTATTTCGGTTATATTTCAAACCATAAAAGTACACATATAAAATACATTGAATATTTCATATTTAAAATCACAATTACAAAAGGCCATATTATACGTATTTCATTAATGTGTAAGTAGGCGAAATCAAAAATAAAGTGCTAATAATGCTGGGTTTACAACATGATATAAGGTCTTTCAGAAAATAAGCTCATCATCCTTCAGAGGTGTAGAATCACTGATCCAGGCACTTTCTCAGTTTGACAGTTAATTTTAAAAATTCTAAGACGTGAAGAACACTGTCACTGTGCAAAAGCTGTAAATACATAAGTGCTGGTCTTATTTGATTAAATTTTAGTTTCTTTAAAAGAGCAACAAGGTAACGTCCGCGTGGGTATTCATAAAACCTACATAAAAATATAAAATGCAGCATATCCTGTGGAGACTTCCCGTTGCAGCCACAGGGAGCAGCAGTTTTATTAAAAATATCCGACTTAGATCTAATTAAAAGATGATGAAAAATATTAAACCTGAACCTCGTCAGCAGAAATTTCTCATGAGAAGTGAAGGTGCATGTTAAATATATTTCCATGGTGTCACGGGTTTTTAACATAACATATTTCCTAATATTAGGTTTCATGAGCTCCTCCGCTTCTCTTTAGGCCCTCCTGTCCATATGAAAAGCCCACTTAATTGCTGCCATATCTCCCTTTACAATCCCACAAGGGTTTTCAAACAGATTCAAGCATCCAAGCCTCAAAAAACAAGATTTCAGGTATTTTAACCAGGGCACGCACATTGAGTTGTCCTGAGACACAAGGTCTTTCACAATCAGGTGGGTAAGCGGAATATCTTGATTTAGCCACAATTTTACCCAGCATGTCAGTGGTCTTAGCGCAAATATATCGGATAGGTACTGGGTCCCCAGTTCTTCGTGTACTGCTAAGTTCGATGTGCTGACTGGAACACAGAGGAGACGTTTTAGAAAATTGCTTTCAGTAACCAGTAACTGTTCACCACTTACGTAGCCCCATAACTCACTGCCATATACAGCGGTAGCTATCGATTTGGCATTATA
Organism: Lissotriton vulgaris; assembly: GCF_964263255.1. Lineage (NCBI taxonomy): Eukaryota > Metazoa > Chordata > Amphibia > Caudata > Salamandridae > Lissotriton > Lissotriton vulgaris. The sequence goes on from NC_141691.1 coordinate 1,919,665,850, forward strand.
GAGTTTCATCATTGCAGTATTTGGCTTCTTCCCTAGTTTTGTGGAAAAATTAAAAATAGAGGCATTTACCCTTATCATTTTCCCTTTCTTTCTTGCCACATGAGGGCCCCAGCTGAGCTTTGTGTCAAATAAGACACCAAGATAGGAAAATGTTTGAGTGATGGGGATCAGAGCATCATCAAGTTTAAAAATAAAATTATTTTTCGGTTGTTGGCCAACATGCATTATATATGATTTAGAATTGTTGACCAATAGGTCTCTGTTGGTCATAAAGATATTAAAAGCATTCGAAAGTGCCTGGAGACCCTTTTCCGTTCTAGAAATTAAAACTGCATCATCTGCGTATAAAAGTACAGGAATACCCCGCCTGCCAACTCTAGGGCAGTCTGATTTTACCTCCTGAAGTGCAGCATCTAAATCATTAATATAAAAATTAAAAAGAAATGGGGCCAAGATGCAACCTTGGCGCACTCCCTTTTTAATGTTAAAATTACCAGTGGTTACCCCATTTGTTGAGTACCTAACATTTGCACTGGTGTTACTGTGCAAGTCCACCAGAAAATCCACAATCCCTATGTCCACACCCTTCTCCCGCATGGTCTGCCACAGCCTTCCCCTGTTAACACAGTCGAAGGCCGATGACAGATCCATGAAGGCAAGGTGGACGGCTCCCTTCTGCACAACAGTATATTTACTCAATATAAGGAAGAGGTTGAGGCACTGGGTTATGGTGGAACGGCCACTACAGAAGCCATATTGGGAGATGGACATAATGTTATTGTCAGACGTCCAACTTGATATACGCTGCAGTAAGATCCTCCCCATAATTTTGACCATGGAATCTATTAGTGAAATCGGACGATAACAGAGGGGGCTGCCCTTGTCTCCTTTCTTAAACACAGGGACAATTGTTGATAAACCCCAGGACAAGGGACAGCCCACTATAGCAGCTGCATTAAATACAGCAACCAAGATGGGTGCCCAAAAACCTGGATCTGATTTATAAAGATCTGGTGGGATTCCATCAGGTCCAGGGGCCTTCCTAGCTGTAAGTCCTTCTATGGCGTCCATTACCTCGCTTATATCAAATGTAAGGGTGCCTCCCCTAGCATAAGGTAAAACATCAACTGGTACAGGGTCCACTGAGTGATACAATTTTTTTAAATGAAGTTCCCACTCCTCCTTAGTTATGCAGCAATCTAGTCCATCACCCGGATCTTCTACCAGGAACTGTCTTTTAACTAAAGCCCAGAATTTAGTGCTACAATTTAAGGTGGAGGGGTCAAGTATTTCATCCCAAGAGTCTTTTCTTAAAAACTCCTTACGGGATGCAATAACAGACTTGTATTCTTTCTGACACAGTTTTACGCCCTCCTGATTTCTCGGGGTGACTGACAGAGCTAACCTGAGGTTACGTGCAGCTTTGGTACAATCGTGGTTAAACCACCTAGGACCCCCTTTCACCAAATTCTTTACGGGCCGTCATGAGTTCTGACACCTTCTCCGACAAGTTTTGATAGGCAATAAGGACCTGCCTGGGATCTCCCCCCTCGTGTGTACATTTCTTAATATCCTCAGTACATTTATCCACAATATTTTTGTAAAGAAGATCAGGGGTAACCATTGACCATTTAAGTCGCCGCCTCCTATCTGTTGTACACAGCCTGCCTGAGCTACAGTTCTGATTTCCCTTGTTAACAAAAGGTCCCTTCAGATGAATTATTAGAGGGTTATGGTCACTGAATTCACTTTGCTCAATACTGAAGGATCCAGAAAAGTCTGCATCGTCAGTGACACTAACATATGATCAATGAAAGTGCCCCTGCCATGCCCTTTGAAAGTAGGAATATCAAAGCATTTTAACGGGTCCCTGAGTGTCATAGCCAGTGAGAGGTCAAAGTTGTTCATTAGATCATTACAAAGTTCCCCATCCACTGTATGTTCCATGTGTATACCTCCCAGGCGCTCACAACACAAATCTGTTAAGCATTTTTTCAGTGTATCACCGCAAGGATGCACATTAAAATCTCCCATGATCATAAGATTATTACCAGAATCTTTCATAGAAGTAGTAATAAAAGAGTTCAATAGCGATATTTGATTGAAGCCTGCACTATCATTAGTTGCATTATAAAAATTCACCAAACCAGCCCGACAGTTTTCTCCATTTAAAACTAAGCCTATCACTCCAGAATACTGTGATTCAATTCTGCGCATTTTACAAGGGACTAAAATAGAAACAAAAATCACAAGTCCCCGCTTGGGTCTACCCCTTACAGATGGAGTGGCTGGCACATAGAAGGCCTTGTACCCTTCCAGGAAAAGATCACACTCAACCAGCCAAGTTTCTTGTAGACAGATGGCCTTAAATTGCTTGATGTAATTAACCCAGTTTTCATCAGCCATTTTGGCAGCCAAACCCGCAATATTCCATGAAACAACAAAACATCCAGATATTGTGTCCAGTGAGTTCTCTACGGGTATAGGTTCACCTGAAGCCACAGTGCCCTGAGCCGCAGGTACCTCCCGTCAATCACACATCTCGAGTCCAGACAAAGCATCATACCTGTTCTATGTGTAGATGTTAGACCCATGGTGGTAGCGTCCAGCGCTAGTGATCCTGTTGTAGGTTTCATCCAGGTTTCCAGGCCCACATGGATTAGTAATGTTATATATAAATTGTGTATCCATGGCTGGGGTCTGAGGTTCAAACACCCGCCTAGTTATCCTTTGTTGGGGGCTGGGTTTGCAGAGGTGTGCATAGAAGTACCCCAGCGGGCGCACAATCCCCATTTCCCAGCTTTTTAGATGGGCCTACCCAATTCACCCTCCTTACTGCCATTATCTGATCTGAATAAGAGGTAGGAAAGCCACAATTTTTGTTAAGCCATGCTACTGTCTTATTTTTCAGTGATTCGTGAGATTCATCATATGGTGAGGCGGGATGAGTACCACATGGTGGAACGTTAGTCAATACCGCCACAAACGGTGCACAGTCAGGTGGTAAATTCAAGTATTGGTTGTTCCTGGTGGGCCTTGGAGCTGGTCCACTTTGTGGGGCTAAATTGGGTTGTGTCAACAAAGCAGGTGCTACTGGAACGATTGGTGTACTTAGTGCATCATTCACAGTAGTAACTACTGCGACAGTATTGTGAGTGTTCTGATGGTCTTTAGCACTCGTCACCTCCTGCCCTCTTCCCCCAGCCTTAACCCTACCACTGGTGGGTGCAGCCTGGTGTGCAGACACCAGGCCGCCCAGCCTAGCCACTTCCGTGACCAGGCTCTCTATCTGAATGGTCAGTGGTTTAATCACCTCCTCTAATTTCGCTACAAATTTTGCTTCTAGAGAGGCAAACTGTTCAGCATTTATGTTAAGACCACTATCATTATTTCCTGTGAACACAAAGGGGTTTATGACAGGGCTATTCGTTTCTTTCCCATCCAGATCCCTTCTTTTAGTGCTATGTCCCCCCCCCCCGTTTTTGATGTGCTATCCTGCAGGTTCGCATCGGCCTAATGACAGGGGGAGCTCCGCCTGTTTCCTCGCTTGACAGAGCGTGTTGGTCTAAATGTACCTCGACACTCACCGTGGTGGGCGACTGCGGATCTACTCTGACGATTCCACTCGTATTTGCCTCACGCTCTATGATCACCCTTTGCGGAGACAACTCTGGTAAATCCAGTGTCGAAGTCCCCTTCCCTAGTGAAGCACGTCTTTCATTATTATTCTGACTTACTTTCTTCACCATATAGTTGTCAATGGTACCGGCACCTATTACAGGTTTATCATTTTTAGTTTTAGACATCTTATATAAATATAAAGCAATATGCAAAGTCGTATAAGAGCCACTACTCACTCATATGAAATACATCAAGATAAAAAATAAAGTCTCACGTGAATGGTACACAATAAAGTTGCGGATTAAAAGGTGTAGGGTCCCTGGCTCAGTCCAGTCACCTCAGGCCTCTGAGGGCCACAGAGGGCCCGCCCTTTGCCTGGGCTTAGCCCGGCGCATCCCGCTCGCGTCCCGCGGGACGAGGGACTGGCGTTGCCTTTATGCGCCTCCTGGCGCTGTGAGGGCGTCACTGGTGGTGGGAGGGACCCGGCGGAGCCAAGCCCGGCCGGGAAACTAGCGGAGCAAGGCCCGGCCCTTTGCTGCTGGTGCAGCACTGCGGCAGAGCTGTGCTCGGCTGTGAAGTATGCAGAAACCGTTGGTAAGGACCCCCACTGGACTCAGCCCTGGTGCTGCCTTTATGCGCATCCTGGCGCTGTTGAGGGCATCACTGGTGGTGGGAGGGGCCCGGCGGAGCCAAGCCCGGCCGGGAAACAGGCGGAGCAAGTCCCGGCCCTTTGCTGCTGGTGCGGCACTGCGGCGGAGCTGTGCCCGGCCGTGAAGTATGCAGAAACTGTTGCTAAGGACCCCTGGACTATTGAATTTGAACGGTTTCAGAGTTTGATCATTTTTGATTCTCCGTTTGGGTTTCAATGGCATTGGCAAAGAAAGAGGACCTAAAATTGTGGTGACAGCTATTATGGGACTGCCTTCATAGTGACTGGAACATGTGACTGATGAGGTAGTATGGTGTTCATGGGAAATTTAGTTTTTTAATGTTCTTTATTGTAATTGGGTGCTGATAAAAAATGCAGTAAAGATGGAAAAACCTAATCATCACCTCTGTTTCCTTAATTGAATTGAAAATTATTTCATAAGCTAGAAAATATTTTTTTCAAATGCACTTGTCATCAGTAGGTTTGTCCTCTGCGGTTGTTATGACATGGGAAACAGGCTCTGGCACATCACTTCTGTTTTAAAAAGATAGGGATTTTATTTACAAATTGCCATAACTTTCAATTAACTTCTGGTAAGACTACTGTCTGCATGCAGGGCTCTTGCACAGTTGCATGGAGTACAGATTTGGGAAATACATTTAAGGATAATGTGTCACACCTGCTTCTGAACGGTAACATATAATGTTGGGTGATATGTTTTTCGAGAAGTGAATGCTGCATGACATATTTCTGCTGTGTAAAATGTAACATTACCTCAAGATTGCAGCTTTTGATATACAAGCGATATCAAACAGAATTTTACAATATATAAGTGCCTTGGGTCTAAAAGAAATCCCTGCCATCTTTATCTATACAGCAGTTGTAGAATATTAAATACATTATGTTGTATCTCATTTGATCCCTGCCTTCTTTATCTATACAGCAGTTGTACAATATTAAATACATTATGTTGTATCTCATTTGAAGTGTATTTCAAAAGGCATACAATTTGTTTCTGGGATTGTAACCAATTTATACCTTGTCTTGTCTTTGCCACTTCAAAAATCTGGCCACACGATGCCTAGGATAAGAGGGAGGAAATGCCTGGGTGCTGCCAAGAGGGACATGTGGGACCCAAGGGAGCCAGCATGTGAAGGAGACATAGACGTAGTCAGTAGCGGCTGAAATTAATCACGGGTGGGGGTGTGATGGGTCACGGGGGAAGGGTTAATTTAATAATAATAAAAAACTTACCTATCTGCCGGCCAGGTCCAGCGTTTTCTCGGCACCTGCTCTGTTCTCCTGCCTCCAGCAGTAACAGGAAGCCGACAGCCTCCCTACCCTCCCCTAAGCCAATCACAAAACTTCAATGACAGCATTGTGATTGGTGGCGATTCTGCCCAGTCTCCACTAGAGCGACGCTCTTCTGCCCTAGTGTAGGAGCCACCCTTGGATGTAGTTTTGGCTCAGGGGAAATTATGCACATTTCAATGACGTAGGTTGAATGGAAAGGGGAGACCACTCGGTCACCCCGAACGTATGGCCGTGTGCCCCGATCCCCCAGGAAACCGTTGCGGGCGGGGGGTGTCCCGGCCGGTATGCCCATAGCGGCGTGGTCGGAGCACGCCCCTGCAGCCTAAAAGGGTTGTCCTAAACACCCGCCCGGATGTCCGTGGACCTATGGGCGGGATGGGGTCGCAGCCCCGCCTTCCTGCTGCTGGATAAAAGGCGCGGGAATCTAGGGAAGCGTCCTCTTGTTCCTGCGCTCTGAAGGCTGCACCACTCGTCGCTCGTGAGCTCTCAAGGGAACAAGCTGCAGTTTTTTGAACGTGTAATCGTTGTTTTTTCTGTTTCAGTCGTCAAGGCGTAGCTGGAGTCCAAGTCACTTCTGGAGGACAGGCTGAGCTAACGTTGAACGCGGACATGCCTGGTAAGAAGACTGGAAAGAGCTCCGAGATGGAATGAATGCTGCGCACATTGGTGAACCAAGTGTCGGCGATGGACAGGAAGTTCGGTAAAGTAGACCAGCTGGGTCGCGGCTTAGCGGCCCTCAGGAAACAATTTGAGGCCCAAGCGGGGCCCTCAGGGCGACCTAAGAGGATCGTAGGGCCTGCTTTGCCAAACATTACCCCAGGGGGGATAAGGGGAAGAAGAAGAAGGGGAAAGCGGGTCCTAGCGAGGCCCCAGTCCCGATGGAGGTCCCACCGGTCCCAGTAGCACCAGCGTACAGCCCGGTACCCACACCGGATGGGGGATTGCCAATCCCTGTGGTTATCACACCGCTGGATGACAACCAAATGCCTCCCGAATTAGCGCTTCAGTTGGCGGCTGTGTTACCCTGGTTAAAGAAGGGAGTGGGGGGATCCGCGGCTGTGGAAGACCCGGCCGAAGAAGCTAGACTGATGATTGAGCAGTTAAGGCAGACAAGGGGTGCTGGGGCGGCGAACGTGCCTTTTATTTCTCCACAGGTGGCGAAGGTGGTCGTGGGCGAAAACCAGAATAAGTTGGCGGACACGGCTGGAGGTGCGGCGGAAGCCGGTAAGAGATCACTCCCAATGATGGAGGAGGGCGCGGTACCCTCAAGGCGGGAAATCTTGGCGCAACATATTCCCATGGTTACTAAGGAGATGGTGTGGGCCAATAAATATATAAAAATGTTTTCATTGTTGACTGATCACCGAGAGTTAGAATATGCCAAGACTGAGAAGGATTTATGGCACCTCAGTGTATGGTGGGCAAAAATGGCGGAATTCAAGGTCGAGGAGTCGATGATGAACTGGATCAGGACCTTTTCTATTTTTGTAGTGATTATCGCTGAACGTACACCGGAACTGTTGAGTGACCTGGCTTGCTACCAGAGCAGGATCACGAGCTTCCATGAGAAGTATGGAGGAGAAGAATGGAAAGGGTATGACATGGTGTTCAGAAAAGCGAAAGAATTTAATGAAACACTGACTTGGGATTGTTTGGATACGGTATCTTGGCACGCGCAGCTCTTTCTGGGATCAGCGGGTGGTTCAGGGTCGAGCACAAACGGCTCCAGGTCCTTTCCACAGAAACAGTCGCAGCCCTTTCAGCCAAACTACGGGGGGAGTCTCAGCCTAGATCGGGCGGGAACGAAAATAAGCGAGGAGTGTGTTGGGGTTTCAATAAAGGGACGTGTAGCAGGCAGCAGGGAACGTGTAGGTTCAGGCATGCGTGCTCCAGTTGTGGTAACACCTCACACCCTGAAACTAGCTGCCGATCCAGAGCCAATGGTACCGGAGGCAAAGGGGGTACCAAGCAGGATTGATACGGTGCCCCGGAAGTCCCCACCTTCGCCCGTAGATATCCTGGCTTTGACCCCATGGCTGAACAGATACCCTGATCATGCGTCCGCTGGGATCCTGCGAGATGGCTTCTCACATGGCTTCAGGATCCCGGCGGGTGATTTTCGGGGGGCCCCCTCATGTAAGAACCAACTGTCCGTTCAGCACAACCCGGCAGTTGCCGCCAAAAAGATCGCCAAGGAGGTTAGCTTGGGGCGGGTTGCAGGACCTTTTTGTGACCCACCAACGGCTGATTTTGTATGTTCCCCATTAGGGGTGGTGCCTAAAAAGGACCCGGGGGAGTACAGGTGCATCCATAATTTGTCGGCACCAAAGGGGTCTTCCGTCAATGAGGTTATCGATCGTGACATTTGCAGTGTGAAGTATGCATCTTTCGATGACGCAGTGGTAATGTTGAATCGCTTAGGCCCTGGTGCATTGTTAGCAAAGTCGGATATTGAATCTGCATTTAGGTTGTTTCCGGTGCATCCCCAAGATCAGCGCTTGCTGTGTTTAACGTTTCAGGGGAAATATTACATGGATATGTGCATGCCAATGGGTTGTTCAATTTCGTGTGCCTATTTTGAAATGTTTCGCTCGTTTCTGGAGTGGGTGTTCTCAAAGACCACAGGGCACCAACATGTGATGCATTATCTTGATGATTTCCTCTTTCTCGGCCCAGCGGGCACTCGGAACTGTGCACGGGCATTGCAGGACTTCTGCGTGCTCATGCAGGGTTTCGGGGTACCATTGGCGCCAGGTGAGACAGTGGGGCCGACTACCTCCCTGGAGTTTTTGGGCATAGAACTAGACTCCGTGGAAGGTTGCTTCCGCTTGCCGGTGGAGAAGATCGCCAAATTCAGGGCTTCCTTGTTGCAGTGTCTCCGAAACGAGAAAGTGACACTGCACCAATTACAGCAAACAGTGGGTCAGCTTAACTTTGCATTAAGGGTGATACCGATGGCTCGCCATTTTTCACGATCTATTGCCCAGTCCATGGTAGGCCTCAAGGAAGGGCACCATCGCACGAGACTGCCGGCGGAGGTCCGCCAGGACATGCTCACTTGGCTGGCATTCCTGGCGGACTTCAACAGCCAAGTGGTCTGGAGCAAACCCCCGGCCTCGTCGTCGGAACTAGGCTTATGGACCGGCTCAGCGGGCAGCGTGGGGTTTGGCGCGATCCTCGGAAACCATTGGTCGGCCCAAAGATGGCCACCATGGTGGGAAACAAGTGGTTTGACGAGTAACATTGGCTTTCTAGAGCTCTTCCCCATCTGGGTGGCTCTGTCGGCATGGCCGGAGCAGTTCAGAGACCGCTCGGTGGTATTTTGGTCCAATACCATGACTGTGGTTCAGTGCATTAATCAGCAGGCAGCACGCTGCAAATGGATATTGCGATTGTTGAAGGAAATTGTGCTGAAATGCTTGAGATTAAACGTACAATTCAGGGCAAGACATGTGCCGGGTGTACTGAATAATGCAGCCGATGCGCTCTCTCGTTTCAAAATGCAGGCTTTCAGGGATTGTTTACCCTCAGCGGAGCTAGTGGCAGCGCCATTTCCCGAAGCACTATGGCAAATCGGCGCCCCGGACTACAAAACCTCGTGGCAGCCAGTTTAGCGCCCAGGACAAGGAAAGCTTATGAAGGGGTGTTCCGATCGTACTGCGCCTTTTTGGGCCTGGCAGGGGAGCATAGATGGGGTCAGGAGGAGTCCCTTATCCAATTTTAAGTGGCACTTCATGAGGAAGGCCGGTCGGCGGCAACCGCAAGTCGGTATAAGGCCGCCATATCATTTATGGCTCAGCTCCATAGTATCAGGGACCCGACGGACTCCTTTCTAGTCAGGAAGGCTCTGCGCGGCTGGCGGCACTTAGAAGGGTGCAGAAAGGATAACAGGCACCCAATAGGATTTGACAAGTTGACCTCCTTTCTGGCTAAACTAGAGGAGACATGCTCCTCACCTAGCGAGGTTATACTATTCCGGGCAGCGTTCGCATTGGCGTTCTATGGGGCCCTGCGGCTGAGCGAACTAGTGGCTGCCAACAAAAGAGATATGGAAGGAGGTCTGCGCAGGGATCACATCCAAGTAAGGGGGGATTCTCTGCTGATCACGATAGCCAGGTCAAAGACCGACCAGGAGGCCCAGAGGAATTGCGTTGTGTTGCAGCGCGCTACAGGTAGTCCCGGTTGTCCATGTTGAGGCCTACCTAAAACAAAGGTTGACAACGTGGGGAGGGGCCTTGCTGCGACATGCGGACGGCCCCCCGTTGACAAGGTTTCAGTTTCAGAGGGTGCTGGCAATCACGATTGCAGCGGCGGGCTTGAACCCGAGTGATTTTGGGACCCATTCATTCAGGATAGGGGCCGCTACAGAAGCTACGGCTCAAGGTCTGCAGGTAGACAATGTTAAGCAGTTAGGCCGCTGGTCTTCGAATTGTTTCAAGAGGTACGTGCGACTGCACATGTTGTAAGTTACTGATGAAGTGCACTCACGCTTGTTGTCTTTTGTTTGGATTACAGTTTCACGAGCCTGTGACGCAGGGCGGAAATTGGGACCGGCCCGGTACCAGCTAACCACCACTTCAGGAATAAGGAATGGAAGACGTGTGGTCTGGGTCGTGGGCCACTCATACGTGAGGGGTGCCGGGGACATATTCAAGACAGGTGTTGCGATCCACACATCTGAGGAATATGGGTTCAAGGTGTCCTTCCATGGGAAGGGCGGCCTGTGTATTGACCGACTGCAAAGTTTTGTGGAAGAATTACTAGGGCGGCACAGGTCACCACCATCTGTAGTCATAGTACACATTGGGGGCAATGACTTGGTAAGACTGGGCAGACGAGCTTTAGTTGAGCAGATACTTTCTGCAGTTAGTTTGTTAGCAAAGACGCTCCCAGGATGTACAATAGCTTGGTCTCACATGATTCCGAGAAGGGTATGGCGGGGTGGTTTGTAAGCATGGGCGGAAAATCCGCTCCGCTCGCGGATTTTGCGGATTTTTGGTAAATTCGCAATCCGCGAACTCTCGCGAATTTACCGAAAATCCGCAAATTCGCACGCAGCGGATTTTTTTTCTTGGTGATACAATTTTGCGGCGTGCGGCGTTCACTTACCGTCATTCAGCGTTTGCCGAGTTGTTTTTCTCGATATTTTGCGAGTGCTGCGCCATTTTGGATCTTGCTGCGGGATCCCGCGGGAGTTTGGCGACGCATCGCGAGAGTTCGCAATTACGAACATGTAGGTGTGGCGGGCAGCACCAATCTCGCACTCGCGAAATTACAAAATTTGCAATTCTGCACAAGAAATCCACTAGCAAGCAGCATAGACCTTCTGAAAATGATGATTTTTATCAGAATAACTCCTCAGGTTGACATTTGCCTGCACTTTTTTGGATTTGAGGCCTTTTGACTTTCATTGGATCACTTTTGGATTAGAAATCAACTTTCACAAGTAAGTTTGTTTGGGGCATTACAGTTGCTGTTCTGCAGAAAAACGAGTTTTGCAAAACTGAAAGCACTCAGCAGGTGCAAACGTTCACTCATCATTAGTAACCATTCCCTGTAGTACTTCCTGAGGGGCCCCTCCAGAGTTCAGTTGCCTATGTTTGTTTGGGGCATTACAGTTGCTGTTCTGCAGAAAAACGAGTTTTGCAAAACTGAAAGCACTCAGCAGGTGCAACATTTCAACTTCCAACTCATCATTAGTAACCATTCCCTGTAGTGCTTCCTGACTGGGGCCCCTCCAGAGTTCAGTTGCTAGTTGCAACAATTCTATGACCCTGCTCTGACCCTCACAGCAGGCTCATAGAATAGCTACAAGTAGGCCACAAAGGTCCTGGAAAAAAAAATTGCACTGCAACAGAAAGCAAATTACAGATAAGGAAGCAGGTGCCAGACTGGAATTTTAAAACAATGACACATTAATAAATCAACCCCAAAATAATTCATGTCAGTTGAAGCAGGGCAGGGGTGCTTGCTTTCCCCCCCCATAATCTACAGTGATGATGAACCAGAGGGTGGCATTGATGTACCAGAGGGTGGCATGGGTGAAACAGAAGGTGGCAGTGGTGAAACAGAGGGTGCTGGGAACCTGTGATGATGAGCCAGACGTAGAAACAACATAGTCGCGACCGTTGCGAGCCGACAAGTAAGTTCGCAATTGCGAACTGGTACAAAACCCTCGCGAACTGGCAGAAACCCTTGCGAACACAAAAAAAACGCAAATTCGCGAGAATTCGCGGATTTTGCGGATTGCGAGTACGCAAATACGCAAATTCGCGAACGCCAGATTCGCAAAATTCGCCCATGCTTAGTGGTTTGTCCACAACAGCGTTGAACCATTCGGTAAAGAGGGTCAACAACAAAATGAGAAATTGTTTCGCTCTGCTCATCTTCAAAGCATATCTCATGGGTGCATCTGGGGCGATCACTGTTATTCTGATGATGGGGTTCACCTGTCCAGGGTGGGGAATGACTTATTTATAGGAGACATGATAGCTTGGCTAGTGGGGTTGAGGAGACATGACCTATAAGAGGTGTGGGGGGGGCCAGATAGCCGGTGAACTATCTGGCCTGTGGCGGTAAGGTCATGATCGGTGAGCAGTGATTTCAAGGTCCCTAGGGGGGGGGGGCGCCACCCATTATGGATGGGAGCGCCCGGGGGGAGGAGGCCATTGGCCCCTCCCACGGGGGGGGGGCGGCACCCATTACGGATGGGTCGCACAGGGGGAGACGGCCATAGGCCCCTCCCAGGGGGAGACGGCTATATGCCCCTCCCCAGAATTTCCCGGGGGCCGGATATCCGCTACGGTGGAAGAGAGTGCGGGGAAAGGGGGGGAGTCCACGCTGTCCTTCTTACGGATACCCTGCGCGGGAACTCGGACGACCTTAAGATGGCGTCGAGTGAAAGGGGCCCCCCACGACAAGGGAAGTTACAGTTGGCTACGAGGGTAAAGTCCTCTGCGCATGCGCCACTCACACGTGAGGGCGGGAATTTGGTGATAGGGACCTGACACTGGTTAAGACCTTGCCGTTGGCCCCTAACGTTAGGATGTACAAATTCGTATGAAAGCATTATGTCATGATGTTAGACTCGGTTAGGAAATCTTTGTATTAGAGATTTGTTAAGGTTAGCCTGAATACCTGTCTTCATCAAATGTAATGGAAGTTGAATTTGTACATGATACATGAAACGTTATTAATTTAAAGTTTTAAATTTTGTTTCATATTTTAATAAATACGGCCGGGGGGGTCGTGAGGCCCCCCCCGCCTTCCAAAAGTTCAAACTGTGTCTGTCTCCTCCCATTGGGATTGGTGGTGGAAGGGGTGGCGGGCATCCCGGCCCATACGGGGGTGAGCGGCCAAAGGGTGACCTGATATAGCCTAATCTATAAAGTTCTGTTCTTTATTAAATTCATTGAGAAACTCTGCCATAACCCAACAAATATAAGCGTCTTCACTGAATCATGTCTACCAACCTGCGTCATGGCCAGAGAAGTCAAGGTCCTGCCAGAGAAGTCTGATTGTCCTTTGTAGCTTTTCTCTCTATAAGCAATTTACAAACGCATTAGAGGGTACGGTGTGAGGACCTACTCAGTGTATCCAAACTTCTTGAACCAGCTCTGACTAAATGAAAATTTGTCACCTCCTGAAATGTTTCCCAACCTGAAGGTAAAGACTTTTTGCAGGTCTAACCACCAACTTCTACCCAACTCTGTTCACCTGTATGAGGGTCACAAGTGGCACCTAGGTTCAGGTAAACTGCATGGATGAAGCCAGGATTTTTTAAATATTACTTTGCATTTTGCATGGGATAACATTGGCCAACTTGTTACTCCTATTTTCCTGAGGTTTTTGTTTTCTTAATAATCTTTGGTGTCTTTTGCCTTCTTTTTGTGACAATTGTCCTATTAATTATTTGCTATAATTACCTTGTGTGGACTTTTTAGGTTGTTCTTTTCCTGATTGTATTATTGATGCGGTATTTACAGTTTCAGTTTTTAACGTCTTTATTTCGAATTTTTCTTCATAAAAGACAACATATAAAATATATACAAAAATACAACATAGTAAATACAGATCTTAAAAGGTACTATACAGCCAATCATTACTCTTCATTAGTAACCATTCCCTGTAGTGCGGTATTTACTACTTAGCTTCCAACACTGCCAGCATGTTTCAGACAAAACAATTAGCTTTCTTGGGTCTGTTTCTATAGGCTTCTTGGCAGTGCTTGAAATGGAAAAATAGAAGTGCAGTTACTCTGTACCAGAGTACCTGTTTGTTTCTGAGAAGTGCCGGTACTCTCCAATTAAAAGTATTCCATTTCTCTTGATAAGTGCCAGCACTCTCCCTCTCAAAATGAAAAAGTGCCGGCACTGCGTACCGGATAGCACTGCTTCTTGGTCTACCTCACATCTTATATATAGTGTGCGGACTCTCCTCTCTAGCCTGCTATAAGTGCTATTAAACATACACGCGCGCACACGAATTCACGGAGCCCCCCCAGAGAATACATGCATCCATGCATACACACACACACTCACACTTACACAAACACGGGCAGGCACACACACACACACACATTCGTTCACAGACACACGTATTGATACTTCTCTTTCTCTTGCTTTTGCTAGGAAAAGATCTAGACAATTATTAACGTGGACCATTAGTCATAATTAAAACAGATGTGTGTTCTTTGTAAAAAGGCATAGTATTTTTTTTTCTTTGGGCATTTTAAATGGGTTTACAGTCCCTCCAACTAGAAGTCGCGATTGAGGCAGCAATACATCTATGGCGTATGCATGGGGAAATACATCTACAATTCCGCTCTTATTTATGCCTTCCTTATACATGAGATCGCACGGTACCCGTCGTTGCTTGGGAAAACATAGCCCCTGCTTAAATATATGCATCGAACTTTAATGAATAGGGCATGCCTGGCCATGTTTGTGAAAGTGCAATTATTTGAGCCAGAAAAGAATAAACAAAAAATACTGTTTCTGCCCACGAGTTGCTCAAGCCTGGATTTCTTCGGGCTCACATTAATGTCATCCGCTGTGCCTTCGTGAGCTTATTATTCTTGGCACGCACTCCATTTCCACGTCTTCAATTTTTCATTTGATGTAAACTCTTGCTAACTAGTCGAATCCCTGCCTGTCTGCTGACATCAGTGGGGCTGTGATGAAAGGCGGGCTGTCAGCTCGCGAGATCCTGTGACACCGGTGATGGCAACCGCGCGAGACAGGCGGCAGTGACTTGCTCAAGGTGTGCACTGCGCGCCTGCGTCACAGTCTAAACAATGTAGATGCCTTCAACCCTCTCACTCGTAATTAACAAACTCGACTCGCGCCTTTTTACTGCAAGTCTCAAAACGTACTTGGCTTGAGCGTTTGCCATTTTTCTTTACGAATCTGAGACATGACTGAAAACAACAGAGGTGAAGAAATTAAATGAACGGCATTGGAAATCACGATGCATTCTAATTAAATGTTGCATTGCCAAAATATGGTTCTCTAATTAATTTACGCTGCCCCCGATGACTGGGTCTCCGGAGGTGATTAGCCCGGGGTATTTTTTAGCTACTCCCAAATTCCTGAGCCCCTATCATAATCTATTTTTACTAAGTAATTACCGACAAACGTGGACGCTAACCACTAGCTGAAGGCATTTCACTCACTGCCACTGGATGCTGAAAAGACACCAGCTTCATGCCTCTGAGCCTTGTTCTGAGGTGCCTGCTGCTCTCATGTGATTCACAGTTCATTTAAGTATGCCTAGGGCTTGGTTTTGACAAGACTATTGATTGCACTCCTCTCTATGTGTTGCAAAAAAATTATGAAATGTGTGGGAGCAATAAATACCGCAACTATTTCGTAGCTTGGCAAAAATATACCAATGCAGTTCAATGACGTAATCTATATCAATAAATAGAAAATTAAGATGTATGATATATGATTGATTTAATACTAGGATCATTTTTTATTTTTCCGAAACATTAGCCCACTTTAAGACTTGCAAATAATAAATGTGACTATTATCTATTTAAAAGATTCTCGGCCAGGTTCACAAATTAATAAAGTACATTTACACATGTGCGTGATCCCCTTAGCAAGGATGTATGTAAATCTACGACATGTAACAACAGCTATTTCCCTTATGTGTAGTTGGCCACAGGGTAATACTCTGCATTGGGAAAGACAGCTCTATGAGCAAATGCATATATTTTTCATTTTCTTTTTTTTCTCGACAGATAAAACATTCCCCTCTAAGAAAATCCTTCCCAACGCATCTATGGAGTTTTGAGTGGTTACTTTCCCTTTCCCAGTCTTCAAGGGTGATACTGCCCTTTACTGAAGTACACCTCTGACTATTTCGAGAGGGGAAAAAGGTCAGAGAGGAGTTTGTGAAAGTCAGAAAAGATTTTTGGCCTTCACAAACGTCCAGCGCGAAACAAACTTTGATCTACCGACTCTCCCTCTCTGTGCAGGTTTTACTACTGTGTAGTCGAATGCTGCAGCATATAATTCTGCAAAACTGGAATTCAATTCCGCAGTAGTAAATCAATTTCTATGTGCCAGGTATCCTTTTGTGGATTGCTGAGAGAAGAAAATGGAGACATTTTTGGCCGTAAACATAAGTTCACTGCTTTAAATGGCTTTTTGAATCGGGTACACTCAATTTATCAACGTTGAAAGCATCGAGCAACCCTTGAGATGTCAGCAGCTGCAAACTCACTCTCTGAGCCATTTTGTAAGATTTAGAATTTATTGTTGGTTTTGTTAGCGATTTCAATGCTAACCATATGGATTTATTTCGTTTTTACATCACTTCTCAATGAAAATAGAGTGCTGAAAATAGTTTTACATCCTTTGATAATGCAGAATTAGGGGTACAACAAAGAGGGCGAAAATATACAAAGTGAGAAGGACATTAGTTAACATTTAAGATGTAATAGCAAAATGTAAGGCTACTAATCGGGAAAATATTGAATTAAATACACATATCTCACATGGGCAGATGCAATGCAGAACTTATGTGAAAAACAAACATGATTTAGTATTAGCTCATCAGCATACCATACTTTAAAGCTGGTCATTCATGTACAAAACCAATCAATTCTATGAATTTTCGCCTCAGTTCAATGACTTAGATTGAAAATCAAGTTCCAACATATGAAAGCTCAAAGATGAAAACTCAAAGATCAATTCAGGAAACGGTGTGGATAAACAAGTGATGTCTGTAAGGATTAATACACACCTGTGCCAGAACAGTCACAGGAACACACCGTTCCTATGTCGGCAGTAGGAGTTCCTGCAGGGCGGTGATGTGGGGAGGGGGAGGGGCAGGGTGGGGGGTTAGTAATGTATGGATTATGGAGTTTAACATTTAAGTAAACATATAAATAAATAAAACAAATTTCTTTGCGTGCACTATATCCCCAAATGCGATGCAGTGCACGCACCAAAATTCGTTTTATTTATTTATATGTTTACTTACCTGTTAAACTCCGTAATCCGTACATTACTACCCCCCACCCTGCCCCTCCCCACGTACCGCCCTGCAGGAATTCCTACTGCCGACCTCGGCTGTTCCTATGTGCCTATAAATTCTATTTCAGGACAGGAGGCTCCGATTATGCTTAGTCTCATTTCTTTACTGACACATAGCAGCCAATCACATTACAGTAAAGAAAAAACAGAGAAATACGTCATGTATGAACCTAGGGCAACCATAGAGTACACCCATAGTATATAAACAGTCTCAGAGGTAACCACTTCCTCTTTCTTTGCTGCTCCGCAGCCAGTTAAGTGCATATTTGTTATTCTCTTACCTGTTTACCTTGTATTATTGGTTTCATTAATTACCGCTTTGTGCGCGCTGTTTAATATTGCTTTGGCGCTTATTTTCGCGCTCTTACTGCCGTCTTGGTCGTCGTTCCATCACTCGGCCGGCGCGTCGGTGGGAGCGTGTGTCACCTCCCGGGGTCGGGCACTTGCTGCCGTTTGTCCCGTTAATTAGTGGAGGGAGTTGGGGACTGTCCTGCTTCGCGCGCGTTCAGCGCGAGCCGGTTCCTTGGCTGTCAGGCGAGCCGTGTGTCTGCGCATGCGCGACCTTTGTCCCTAAGGGCTTTTCCTCGCGCAGCTGTGTTTTCTGTCAACACAGCGCCGGCTCTTAAACGCGTCTGTTGACGTTTGCGCCCACTGCCTGTCAGCTTGTCCCTTTCGACGCCGGAGCTTGGAAAAAGGTCCCGGTTGTGATTTGCATAGGCTTTGCCTAGAGTGGTGATTTTTTGGTCGGCAAGCCTCCCTCCACGCTCTAAATTTGGTGTTCTAAGCAGTTTTTTCCTGCTTTTCTTGCTGACTGTGAGGTTTTTCACTCCCTCAGACTGTGTCACTGACATACCGGATTCCTTGTCACCTAGTGGGCTGATTTATTACACTTCCAGTGTACCATGAGTGGCTCCTATCATTTTGAGGAGGAAGGTGACTTTGAGGAGGAGGGGTCTGACTTTTTTGAGCAGGACCTGGTGGAGGCACTCGACAAAGGGGTGCAACTCTCTATGAATAGGGCAATGGCTCGCGCCATTACACCCCTGAAGCGCCATTTGACGCAATATGCGCAACAGCAAGGTTGGCTTCCCTCAAGAAAGTCCTCATCTCCAGGTAACCCCCATTCTTCAGACTTTCGGAAGTTGGCTCGATCATTGTCCTCTAAATCCAAGGCTGTCCCTGTACTGGTGGAGAGTGACGACCATGATGCTTCCTCCTCCTCGTCGGAGGTTTTGCCTCCTCCTCCCAAAAAACGAAAATGCAAAGAACATTTTGTGGACGCCTCCTCTCGGCCTCCTGTTTTAACTTTTGAGCCCGAGGATATTGTGCACCCGAATTCTTCCGCCTGGCTTCCTTCCCCGGCTGTGGCTGAGTATGTTCAGCAGTATATCAGGCACCCTTTTGATAAGGATGTACGGGCGCGTCTTCGCTCAGAGTGTCCGCGGCCAGATTTGGCGGACAACCTGGCGGACACGCCGGAGGTCGATCCTACCATTCTTACGTACATGACCAAGTTTTCCAAGGACCCCAAAAAAGGTCTAGACCGTTCCTGGCGCGCTTGTCAGGATAAGGTTTTGGACCTCTTAGGTCCTATCACTAAAATGTTAGATCTGGGCTTCCGGGCCAAAGAAGCCTCCTCCACTGTCGACCCTGACGAGCTCATTCAGTGGGCACAGCGTGCCGTCTGTTTTTTAGGGAACGCCAACTGTGCCCTGTCAAGTGAACGCCGGCGTTCTATTCTTTTGAAATTGGACCCGAAACTGTCTGAACTTTCTTCATCTGAGGCAGGTGCTGCTGCTCAGGGTCTTCTTTTTGGTCAATCCTTTTTGAAAGAGCTCACCCATTTTGTCAGCACTTTTAGTAGTATTGACAAGGCGCAGGCCACTTTAAAACGGGCCATGCGTCCGGTTTTTAACAAGGCCGGACGAAACTGGGGACGTTCGTCCGGCCGTGGTCAATACCACTCCACTCAACGTGGGAACCAGTCCCAAAAGGGAGGCCATCAGGATTCCGGTTATGCCCAGCGGTCTCACTTCTACCCTTCCAAAAAAGGACGTGGGCAGTTCAAGAAAGGAGGTTCAGGTGGCTACTCCGGCGGACGTCAAGATTCCGCCGCTTCAGGTGAGGCTTCTTCCTGCATGCAGTGTTGTTCTGGGGGGCAGGATCCGCCATTTTCTAGCCAATTGGCGCGCAATCTCAGGCGATGCTTGGGTGCTGGAGACAGTTCAGGGATTCAAAATCGAATTCTATCATCCCATTCACCAATCTCGTCCTCCCTTCCCTCTTCACTTCTCAAAGGAAAGTCAGGAGTTCATCACAGAGGAACTCAAGTCTCTGGTGTTGAAGGGGGCCATCGTGCCGACTGTCCGTCATCCGCAGGGCTTTGCCAGCTCGATCTTTCTGGTGGACAAGAAGGGAGGAGGTTCTCGGTTGGTCCTCAATCTGAAGGACTTCAATGCGGGGGTAGTTTACAGGCACTTCAAGATGGAGGGTATCCATCTGTTGAGAGACCTCTTGAGGGAACGGGATTGGATGGTTCGTTTGGACCTCAAAGATGCTTATCTTTCGGTCCCGATCTTCCGTCCACATCGCCGTTTTCTGCAGTTTCAGTGGCAGGGGACTTGGTATCAATACCAAGTCCTTCCCTTCGGCCTTTCGTCGGCACCGTGGTGCTTCACGAAGCTGTTACGTCCTGTAGTGGAATCGCTCCGCAGTCGTGGGGTTCGTTTGATCATTTATTTGGACGACATCCTCCTTCTGGCGGATTGTCCGATCCGACTAATGACTCATCTGGACTGGACCATAGACCTTCTCCAGTCCCTCGGGTTTCTGGTGAATGTTCCCAAATCTGTGCTTCATCCTTCTCAGGTCATCGATTTCTTGGGGTTCAGAGTCAACTCCATCACTTGTCAGCTGCTGCTGCCCCAGCAGAAGATTCGCTATATCAAGAAAGAATTGAATTCCATTATCTCGAGTCCGACTGTGTCATTGAGGTTGTTAGCACGAGTAGTCGGGCTTCTGGCGTCTTCTCTGCAAGCAATATTTCCAGCGCCGCTGCATTATCGGGCCCTTCAGCGCCTGAAGATCCAGCATCTGCAGCGGGGCCTCCGGTATTCCGATTTGATACCTCTCTCGGAGGAGGCCAAGCTGGAGATGCAATGGTGGTTGGATCACTTGGAGGCCTGGAACGGCAGAGCCCTCTTCGGCTCCTCCCCGGAGATTGTGATCGAATCGGATGCCAGTCGTTGGGGCTGGGGAGCCCGTTGCGGTCCGGTCTCGACGGGGGGTCGGTGGTCTCCGCGGGAACTTTCGCTCCACATCAACTGTTTGGAGTTGCTGGCGGGGTCGTTTGCGATCAAATGTCTGTCGCCTCTTCAATCCCACTGTTGCATCCTTCTCCGGATGGACAATGTCTCCGCAGTGCGTTACATCAACAAGCTGGGGGGTACTCGGTCGCGATTGTTGGCAGAGATTGCCAAGGAGTTCTGGCATTATTGCCTCCAACACAAGATCACTGTTATTGCAGAGTACCTTCCCGGGTCTCGCAATATAGTGGCGGACTGGAACTCCAGATATCTGAGGGACTTCAGCGACTGGAGACTCCACCCCAGGGTGTTTCGCCAACTGCTTCGCAACTGGGGTCCGTGTCTGATCGACCTCTTTGCGTCCCGGCTCAACGCCCAACTTCCCCAGTTCTTCAGCTGGCGACCGGATCCGGAGGCTCTTGCCACCGATGCTTTCCTTCAGACGTGGCCGACATCCCTTTGTTATGCGTTTCCCCCATTTATGATGCTCCCGAGGGTTCTGGCCTACGTGACGCGCTTTCAGGCGGAATTGATTCTGATTGCCCCTCTCTGGAGGGCTCAGCCGTGGTTCCCTGTTCTTCTAGAGATGGCATGCGACCTGCCCTTTCTTCTTCCTCAGAGAGCGAATCTCCTTCTAGATCCATTGCAGAATCCGCATCCCCTGGTTCAGTCAGGCTCCCTCCTTCTCCTGGCGTGGCGAATTTCGGGGAACGTTGGACGGTGCCAGGCCTTTCTGAGGACGCTGCCAGATTCCTCAGCAATGCCTGGGCCCCTAACACTCACAAGCGTTACAGAAGTTCCTGGAAGCGTTGGAGTGATTGGTGTGCTCAACGGCAAGTTGATCCCACATCGGCTGATATCTCTTTGATATGCAATTTTTTGTCCTCTCTGTCCTCCTCTTCGGGTTTGGCTTATTACACAGTCAACAATTTCCGTTCCGCCATCTCGGCGGGTCATCTTCCTGTCGATGGCAAGCCAGTTGGGGAACATCCTCTCGTAGCCCAACTTCTGAAGGGTATTCGTATGGCTACTCCTCCTAAACCCAAATATGTTTCCCTCTGGGATGTTTCTGTGGTACTACGTTTTCTAGAAGCTTGGCCGATTAATTCCTTATTATCTCGTAAGCAACTTTCAGCCAAGCTTACTATGTTGCTGTGTTTGCTTTCCTGCAAACGCATTTCTGACGTCCGCGCTATAGATCTAGCGGGTCGTAGCTTCACGCCTGAGGGTGTTTCCTTTCGCCTTTCCCGGCGCACAAAAACTAACACGGAGGTCATTTCGTATCCTTCTTTTCCGGCTCGACCCAACCTTTGTGTGGTTCAGTGCCTTAAGGAGTATGAGGTGAGTACTTCTCTTCATCGATCTGATATGCAGGGTCAATTGTTGATTGCTTTGCAAAAACCCTTTCGTCCCGTTGCTCCAGCCACTTTGGCCCGTTGGGTAAGATGGCTTATGGAGGAAGCGGGCATTGATGTTTCTGTTTTTGGTGCTCACTCGGCTCGGGGAGCCATGGCCTCTAAGGCTTTTTCATTGGGGGTCTCTTTATGTGACATTATGAAAGCGGCTGATTGGTCCTCAGATTCGGTGTTTAAGACATTCTATTTCAAGCCTGTTCCTACTGTTGCTTCTGTTGTGGTGGATGAGCTTTGAACAAGCATAATCGGAGCCTCCTGTCCTGAAATAGAATTCAAAATTTGCTAACATTCGTGCCAAGAATTTTCAATTCTATTAAGGACAAGGAGGCGAGGATTATCCCACCCGTTGTACATGCATTATATTGTTACTATGCAATGTTTCATAGATCTTTCCTGATGAAATGTAATGAATGCTTTGATTTTGTTCTGCCCACCCTTTATTTGCTCATGATTACACAGGATGTGTATTACGGCTTTGTGTCTCTTTTCAGGTTCTGATCCCAAGTGAAGTTGCTCCGGCTCCGCCTTTGTGGAAGTTCTGCTGCGAGTTTCTACTTCTCTTTGGACTGCTTCTATTCTTGTGGCTTCTGGAAGTTCCTCCTCCTCCTCGTTCGGATTTTGGCCCTTTCGGATGATGTTCTCCGTGGTTTTCTGATGTTCAATTGGTTCTTCCTACTGGATTTGGACAAAGAAAGAGGAAGTGGTTACCTCTGAGACTGTTTATATACTATGGGTGTACTCTATGGTTGCCCTAGGTTCATACATGACGTATTTCTCTGTTTTTTCTTTACTGTAATGTGATTGGCTGCTATGTGTCAGTAAAGAAATGAGACTAAGCATAATCCTCGCCTCCTTGTCCTTAATAGAATTGAAAATTCTTGGCACGAATGTTAGCAAATTTTGAAGTCACCCTCAGAACTCAGAAACCTAAGGACAAGCCATGCCTATGTGGAAGTTTTTGTGCATTTATAAAACTGTGCATTATTAACAATGTGTAAAATATGGATCTACTTTTTAATTGCTATTTATATACTGATATAGGGCTTTTGGCTTTGATACAATTTGGTCATGACCTGTTAGTGCATTTTGTTGGCTTATACTAATAAAGAGTCAACTAGGCCTCAAATCCATAATATTTAAAACGGATGCCTCACCCTGTATATTCACTGTTTATTATTTTTGCATCACACAGTCATGCATAGTCATGTTTTTAAAATTTTTTCGTTGACCTTGTTCTCGCTGATTGCGAAGAAAACTTTTTCAACATTGCCTTAGTAATGTTGCAACCACACAAAGAGACTTATTCACAAAGAGCTTGCACCACCAATGTGTCAACATTTTTGACGCATTGGGGGTGCAATCACTAATCCATATTTACAAGGTGATGCATCCTTGAGGATCCATCCATTTTTGGACTCCTGCGACAAAAGGAACCTGCCTTAGAATTGCCTGTGTCACATAAGTATTAATATATGCAAGCAAGGCTTTCTGTCGTAATTTCCAGCACACAAATGATGTAGGGATGTTTCTGACATTTTAGAAAAATTATGAAGTGGTGATTTAGTGGTGCAGATGTTCGATAACATATAAAATTCTGCACCTGTGAAACCCACGCGTAGGAAATGACACATTGACTTTGCTACATAAAGAGAAGCTGGACAGGACAGTGTTGCAACCAGAACCGGATGTATGACATTACAACGCATGCTTTTACCACACATGCCTTTACATCGCAGTTTTTACAACGCATGCAGTTACAACGCATAGCGTTAAGGGGTGCTGGATAGTGAATAGTTTAATTTACTATTCCAACTCCAGTCCCCGTGGATAGTAGGGAAGGTGTTGGATAGTAAATTAAATCTATCCCCTATCCTAGAGCGCCCCCCAGCGCTATGCGCTGTAATGACATGCATTGTAATAATTGCGTCGTAAAGGCACTGCGTGGTAAAAGTTGCTTTGAAAAGGATGTTCCCCCTCAACCACACTTTTACTTACAATGACTCAACTTGTGTGTAGCACATGGGCCACCACTAATCTTAGTTTGGACATGCCTGTCTGTAACACACAAAGTTGGCAGAGTAACATGTATGACTCTGCCAGGACTCACCCCCTTATCACTGCTGTTGGGCCCTCAACTGCCCATCAAAGTCTAGGTATGTCACCGCCAGAATGCAGCCCAGCAGGTGGGGTCAGGGTCCAGTGCGCCCCTTTCCAGGTTCAGAGGACTTTCCCAGCTGAACCTCTGTGATCTAACTGGTCCAGCACCACAGGTACTCTCATCTCTTCTGGCAGGATGTACTATGCCAGTTGTAGACCCCCACGGTACGCACCTTCGGGGTGATGGCTTTCTGAACAGCCTTCTCCTGATGGGCTTTGACTTGTATGGATTCAATAGGTGTAGAAACAGATTGTAACTGGAATTTTGAGGGGAACTATCAGCTCAATACACATCACATTGTCCTGTAGCATAAGCCTTTATTAAGAGTCAACATATTATATGTGTCTATGCCATATGCTAAGCCCAACTAAAGCATGGCTACACACTTTTGTGGTCATCTGATGATTAACTTCAACCCAGGTCACGGCCTACACTGACTGAGCCACCCCACTAACATCATGTAGGCCAGGCCCATCCTACATGGAATATGATGTGAGGTACCATGACACACAACACATCATTTGGGCCCTCCGAATGGTCAACTACCTGTGCATGACTGTCCAGACATCTTTCCTGCCAGCCCCATTTCATTGATGCATATGGTCCTTATTGGAAAGTAGCATAGTATAACAACAACTTAAGACTAAGGACTGGTATGTGTGACACTCACACCTACCTCTCTGGGGGCTGAGTGGACTTGTGGACTACTTATTTGATTCACCTAGTAAGTCATAATATTTTTGTGTTGCTTATACTGCCATCACAGCACACCCCTTCTGCCACATAAGGTACTGTAACACTGATGCTAATCGTCATATAATTGTATGTGTTGTCTGAATGGAAATATTGTAGTCAAGAGGATGAATCACATTTCTAAATCTCTTCAAAAGTAAGCCACTACCAACACTTTTAATGTCTCAGATGTGCAATAGGCCTGTACAGTGGAAGAAACACTATTAAAAAAGTGTCAACAGACCTGTGTTAGTACAGGGACAGTCATTGTTGACAGACACGCATTGACACTGTGTTTTAATGGAAAGAAGTATCAGGTCAGGGGATCACCTCAACCATTGTGCCTCATGTTGCCATATAACAGCTATCAGGGCTGCTACTGGGACAGACCACTTTTTCTGGGAACATCCATGGATTAGCAGGTCCTCAGGGACAATACTCTGTGCATCAGTTCTCCTACCAATATTATTCTGGCCCAAGCTGGGCCATGTCCATACTGCCCACATATTAGTGTCAGGTCTTGTTCTCTGTAGGCTGAGGATACTTATACCACAGTTACATCACATTTCCATCAAATTCATTGCAGAAAAGTCAAATATCTGGCCATTCCATATGTGATCATATGTTTATTTGACACTCTGAAGGGGTCTGTGAAGTATAGCTAACTCCCAGACAACAGTTTTATAAAGTCTGATATGGGCTGAGTAATAAGTGGGATAGTACACTCGGCTAACATCATACTCAAATGCTAATAACAGTTTACAGACGTTTCATGTTGTGAACCTATCATAACAATTCAAATATACCATGATCTGCTTGAGAACTTATTGTAGCTACTGTACTCAGAGCCACATTGTAGACTAGGAGAACAGAAAGGAAGAAGTTGAACAAAGTGAATATTGATTTTGAAATAGTTACCTGTTCTTCTGGTGAGCCTTAGATCAGAAAATACAGGGAAAAGACATCATCTACCAGGGTCTCCAGCTCCTATGGATTGACGGGATGGACCCTATCTCCTATAGTACATGTCTTGTTAGCTACCAGCGGCGAAAAACAGCAGTGAAAATGGACAAGGTCTTGGTAGCAGCATTTTCAGGAGGCATGAGAGCTATTTTCCATTGGCGTTGGCACGCACAGCCATTGGACAGCGACAGCCGCTATCCCTAATGTTCCCCTATGGCTGTAACCAACATTCATGCGGCTGCCTACCGCGCAGTCGACTAACCACATAAGCCAGTGTTGGAGATGTCCTATTTGCGAGGTCAGGCAGCC
The DNA here is from genome assembly GCF_964263255.1 of Lissotriton vulgaris. Lineage (NCBI taxonomy): Eukaryota > Metazoa > Chordata > Amphibia > Caudata > Salamandridae > Lissotriton > Lissotriton vulgaris. Next base: position 1,919,691,862 of record NC_141691.1, read on the forward strand.
ACCATGTTAGCGGTTGAGAAAACTGTATATAGGCCGAGTTTGCACTGCTCATGGTACACCGCGGTTGGTGGTATTTTCACAGCAGATGTTTTGCACCCTTCACTATAGTGAACATTTTCATTTTTCACAATATATGATGTGCACAATTCTGTTACAGACCTGCGAATGCCACCTTGGTGATGACAGGTGGATGTTCAAGATTAGACAATGAGACTGTAAAATGTGTTCAGATACATAACTGTTTCCTTCAAATATGTTACTCTGCAAACTATGACCCAAAAACATTTTTGTGTTACTCCTTACATAGGTATCCTGGGAGAGAAAAGAGACGCCATCCTCCAGTGTACCACCCATTTCAGACCTACACACCATGGAAGAACGTCACATAATCACAAAGTTCCGTCGAAATGTTCCCAAATTTCAGTCAATAGCGACAGACATCCAGGAGCTTCACTGGATCCCAGTATGCCAATGAGTCAAATTTAAAGCACTCTGCATTGCTCACAAGGCTCTGCACAGAGAAGGACCATCATTTCTCTTGAAAACATTCAGTTGGCACTCTCCAAATAGATCTCTTCAATCAGCCAATGCCAGCTTGGTGACCACTGTTAGAATTAGAAAGGCGAGCTGTGGTGGCAGGAGTTTTAGTCACACGACAACCAAGCAGTGGAACTCTCTTCCACTATATCTTATGACCATACCCACCCTTCTCGCTTTCAGAAAACAACTCAAGACTTGGCTTTTCAGAAAATAGCTATACCTCAGCACAATATGTTTATGATACTAAAAGCAAGAAGAACAATTGATGGACAGAATACATAACAATGTCAAATATTCACCCCAGTACAGAGATCTGGGCCTAAATCCATCGTTTTTTTGCTCACCATGACATTTCAATTTGGTGCCAGACAGCCATATGCAAATCAGTCTTGATCATGCACCCAATGGGATCAGTCCAAACTAGAAAACATGAAGCTATGATATTGGATTTAAAGTTGTGGCTCACTCTGGGTGTCCATATAGTTTAATTGGAGAGGAAGAGTTTATATGTTTTTCAGGTTACAACATAAAACATCTAGAATGCAAATATGGGATTAAAAGGGTGAAAATTGTGGGAGGGTTTGAGGGTAATTCGGGGACAATAGAGATTTCAGAATAGGTTTGTAGCAAAGGATGGGTAATGTTTATTAGGATGGCAGGACCAAGATTTTATCTCTGAGGGCAGGCCCATAGAGATACACGGAGGTGTTGGACTTGTAGTCACACATAGAAAAAAGAACCTAATGTAGGCCATATCAGTTTCCTATTTAAAAGGGTAGAGAGCAGCCCATCCTGATAACTTGACAATATATGGATACATAAAAAATATGCTCATTGAGTTATTTTCTCATTAGTTGTTATTTTAGATTATGATGAGCACGCATCACCCCTGGAGCGGTATCTCAGTGTAGCTGCAGAACATAGGCAGGGAGGCACCTGAATTGAGCAGTCTTATGTGCTTTCCTGAAAGAAATATAATCTGAATAAGTTTGAATATGAGCGATTTACAAAGAAAGAGACTGAGGCAAAGACGCTTGCACCTATCACTTGTGGTGAATGTAGTTTCCTTAATGTCGTGCTCTGATCGGGATCGACAGTCTCCTATCCTTACCTGTAGGGTATCACCCTTAATGAAATTAAACAAACATGACCAGCACACACATTTATTTGTCAATATTCAAATAATTCTTGACTTTTTACGGAGTAGGTTGCATAGCAATTCATCCACAAGAGTCCTTGTTTCTTTAGAAAGCATCTTTATTTAATTCTTCATAAGAGAAAAAGGATTCTCAGTAGCCAACGCGTTTCGTCTCTATAGAGAGGCTACAAATGACAAACAGTTTACACATAATTAAAACCATTTAGAATTTGTATTTTACACAGTTTAAAATCTTATTTACGTGAGATCTTAAAGAGTCTCTTAGTGGCCTTTGAGCGCTCCGCATTAGTCCAACAATATAAGGTAATTAGAACAGATGGGAATTCATCTCAAAATGGGCTATGAATTTATTTAATAACCACACAAAAGAGGGGTGGAGCAACAAACAAGTGTGTAGTGCGAGTGGGGTGTTAGTGGGTCTTAATAACCCTTTATAACACCACCACCCTACCATTTTTTAATCCTGTCCATGGAACCTAATAATAAAGATGGTTTTGGTATCCATGAGTCAGTTTTAATATCACCTATTGCACTTTGAGTTGTCTTGTGTTGTATCCAGTCTCGAATCATTGTATGTGGACCTGAGGGTCACGTCCAGTGTCTGTGTGTGTGTCTTTACATTTTGTTTGTTCCCCCCTCCCTATGCTCCGTCCGTTGTGTGGCTACGCTCGGACGTCGCAGCAGACCCGATGATGAAGCATGTCACACACATTGTGTGTGAGTGAGGGCAGTTTTTCACCACCCAAAAGTGTGCCAACATTTGCACCTGGGTGTTGAGTCTATGCTTGTTTTGTTTGTTGTCTCCACCCCTCTTTTGTGTGGTTATTATAGCTGTTACTGGGAGTTCGGGGTGGTAGACAGCAATTTAGACCCTCTCCCCTCTATTGTGCGAGACTATGAATTTATTTCTCAGAGACCAAGAGCATTAAAGCCAGTGAAATAACAAAAATAATTAAACATTTTATAAGGGGTTATTAATTGAAGAGCCACTAGAAATTGTGCAAGAATATCAGTTACTTAGCAGTGTTATTTTCTTCAAATGCTAGCAACAACAAAGGGTCAAAAAGATGCTCTACAACATTTGCTAATGTAGGCAAAAATGACATATTAGTTTGAAAGTGCGATATGACTCAAATAGTCTATCAATGCCTTTCAAAGTATTTGAATTCTTGGTCAAGGTGGAAGTGAAGAAATAACTTCACTTGTTATTTATGAGACTTTTGGGCCTCATTACGAGGTTCTCCCACAAGAACTTTGAGATTTTAAGTTCTGCGATCAGCTGGAACACTGCAGTTTAGTTTTGTTTCACATGAAGGGAAGCAAAAATGTAAAATCCTGAGGTAAAATGAAGAAATACTAGGTCCATCGGAGCCAGAAATATGGGGCATATTACCAAGCAATAGCGATAATTATCGCTATTGCTTGGTTAGAGACAAAAATTTACCGCTGAGCTGAGGCGATTTTTATCGCAGATAAACCTTGGTATTACCAAGGTTTATCGCAAATGCGATAAAAATCGGCCGCAATGCATGAATATCGTTGAAAAGTCAGCGATATTTATGCATTACCGAGCTAATGCTCTTAGCCATGTTATCCACCTCCCATTGGATAACATGGCTAAGAACTGCCCAGGGCAGGTGTTAGCTTTTGGAGATATTCGCGCTTAGCGCGAATATCTCCCTAAGTTGCTAATAGGAGATAGCGATGTTAGCGACTGTTTCCAGTCGCTAACATCTTGGCATGCCCACTTTGCATGTCATTAGTGATAAATATCACTTACATGCAAAGTGGGGCCCAAGATGGTCGCTATCTCCTACTAGCTGTCGCTAACTGGTGTTAGCGACAGCTAGGTAATAGGGAGATAATTTTATCTCCGCTTTCTTGGCTTTTAAAGCCAAAAAAGCAGAGATAAAGCCCCTTGATAATATGCCCTATAGTTTCTCTCAGCAATTCCCCATTTTTAAGGGAACCATCAGAGTCCCACTTGTAATCTCTCAGTAACTGTACCTCCTTCCTGAAAGGTGCTACTATCCCTTGCATTAGCAATTCTGAGGGTGCAGAGTTACAAGAAGGATTACTTGAGTGCTTACATGAGGCCCACATGGGTTTATTTAGCGCTTGGAAAGATGAGAGTACCATTATAATCTATGATTCTCAGCTGCAAATCTGTGGTTCTTTCACCTTGCTGAACAGCTAAAGTTTCCCTTCTGATTGCCAGCTTCTCTAGCTCTGCTGGTGGTGAATTAAAGGCAGCGACCTGTCACGCAGGGGGCACCTACCTTTTAATTATCAGTAAATCCATCAGTGCATATTTCCCTTGTCTGTGTCAAACACAGACAGGAAAGACAAACAACGATCCTCACATGCACATGAATGTTGCTAGGTGCACCACCATGGCGGTAGTAGCTTACTTGGCATTCTAAATTGCTGAATGTGTATCTACTGCAGCACTGTCTGCATTTTTGGGAAAGAGATCCTCTCAAGAAGGCAGATCCTCTCAAGAAGGCATGTATTTCTCAATACAGTGGACTGTGCCTCACTGTTGGCATTTGTGTGGCATTCACCGACCCCGCAAGCTGACGGCCCTCTGTCCAAAAAATAAATGTCACCCGTAGTGGGATAGTGAGGGATACTAAGTTAACTTACCCTTGCACACTAATATTGTTAACCGTTTTGGTATTTTGTTGCATGCTCCTCGGTGTGCACTCCGTCGTGCATGAATTAGATATGAAAATGCGTGCCCCTAGAATTGGGAAACGTCCCCTGGTCACAGCATTCTTCCCCTCAGGGCTGTAAGTATTTTCAATCCTTATTTCAACAAAAAAGATGTTACTTTTTTTGTTGAAATAATTATTGAAAATACTAGGGGCTCACATTTTCATATAGTGAGGGATACCCCACTCAGAACTGGGTCATGGCACTCTTCCCCCATCCGTTTCGGGTACAGGGAAGACATGGCTTAGCATTTCGGGCTGGACTGTTCCCATGAGGCGCAGGGTCAAGACCGATTTGTATATAGTTTTGTCTGAACTGGGGTGGTGAAGTGAGTTAAAGAACGATGATGGATTCAACCCAGATCTGTACCTGGGGGTGAGTGTCTGAAAAGTTTCTGCGCTCCGTCCATCATCTCCTTGTGTTTTCTTTCTATGCCCTAAGTTGGCAGGGTATGCCCAGATGTGGGTTCCTTGCTCACTTTGCCACTGGATTCAAGTTAGCCTGGCTGATGAGGGGTGTTACCCCGAAACCTGTCCCATGATGCTTGTTTCCAGTCCAGGGAAGACATGGCTTGGCATTTTGGGATGGACTGTTCCCATGAGGCACAGGGTCAAGACTGATTTGCATATGGCTTTGTCTGAACTGGGGTGGCGAAGTGAGCTAAAGAACGATGAGGGATTCAACCCAGATCTGTGACTGGGGGTGGATGTCTTAAAAGTTTCAGCGCTCCGTCCATCATCTCCTTGTGTTTGCTTTGTTCACCCTAAGTTGGCAGGGTATGCCCAGATGTGGGTCCCTGGCTCACTTTGCCACTGGATTCAAGATAGCGTGGCTGATGAAGGGTGTTACCCCGAAACGGGTCCCAGGATGCTTGTTTCCGGTTCAAGGAAGAAATGGCTTGACAGCTCGGGCTGGACTGTTCCCATGAGGCACAAGGTCAAGACTGATTTGCATATGGCTTTGTCTGAAATGGGGTGGCGAAGTGAGCTAAAGAACTATGATGGATTCAGCCCAGATCTGTGACTGTGGGTGAGTGTCTGAAAAGATTCAGCGCTTCGTCCATCATCTTGTGCTTGCTTTGTTCGCCCTAAGTTGGCAGGGTATGCCCAGAAGTGGGTCCCTTGCTCACTTTGCCAATGGATATTAGCTTACTTGGCTGATAAGTAGTCTTACCCCCAAACCGGTCCCAGGATGCTTGTTACCGGACCAGGGAAGACATGGCTTTGCAGTTCGGGCTGGACAGTTCACATTGTAGTGTAGTTCCTATATTCCCAATAGGCTCTGCGCATTGGAATAATATATACTGTAGTTTAGACGTAGGACTGAGGTCTACTAGGTCTCTACCGAATATTTTAAACTTAATAGTGAGTGCTAGCTAGCTCAGAGGTCACTAGAAAATTTCTCAAATTCACAAGAAGGGATTAGTTTCTGACAACCACATCAACATGAGAACTTTGTTTCCCAAGAATAAGAAATCAAATCTCTAGAGTCGCGGAAACAATAGAAAACTATTTTACTCAGTCAATCGTGCATGCTTCTTTTCACCAGAGATGCAGAGAAATAGAGAGACAGGCCTTTTCAATAAAAGTATTTATTGAACAGTCTTCTTTCTCAAGCATTGGAAATGAACTGCTACAATCGTAATACTGGTTATAAAGTACAAGGCATATAATACACACAGTATTATAAAGTAGTACTGTAAAAGCATGACATGGTTTCTAAGCCATAAAAGTGCATAAAATGTATAAAATACATACAGTAATAAATAATGACTAAAAGTACTCAACTGCTGCTTCTGAAATACGCCTACCCCAGTGTACCTAATCTAAGTCTAGTACGAGGGAAGAAGTAAGTGAGGAGCAGCCTAAGTTTAGTAGTTCTCTGCCAGGAATCTATTCCAAGAATTCTCTAAGAGGTCTAATCAGCTCCATACCTTAGTTTTAGAACGAAGGAGGTCTTGTATCTCTCTCTCAGGACTCGACTTCCCAGCTACCCGCAAGGGTAAGCCGGAAACACTGGATCTGGATTTCTCTGCAAAGGAAAAGACAGCGTCTCTCTCAATGCGTCAGCTGGAGGGTCGGCTTCCTTCGGCACTTGCGCTGAAGGGCGTCGATCTGCTCCAAACCACTGTGTGTTTGTCTGGGCAAACCTAGGCACATTTATACCTTGAAGGTGCCGAGTTTGACGCATGTTTGGACTTAATAACGTCACTCAAAGGCGAATTTCTTGGAAAACACCAGGAGTTCTTGGAGAACTTAATATTCAAGCAGGGGGAAGTCCCTAGCTGCTGAAGGCAGGTTTTTCCAAGAAATCGTTGTTGATTCTCGGAACTTAGTGGAAGTAGCCATGCCGTATTTGGGCTGTATGGCTCAGGCCAAATATGGTAGTTATTTCTATGCCTATATAAGGGCATGAATCGGGAAAATGACACTAGGGTCCTAGATCCATTTACAACACCATGAGGCACTGAGTCAAGACTGATTTGCATATAGATTTGCCTGAACTGGAGTGGTGAATAGAGTTAAAGAACGATGATGGATTCAACTCAGATTTGTGATTGGGGGTGAGTGTCTGAAAATTTTCAGCGCTCCGTCTATCATCTCCTTATGTTCGCTCTTCCCCCACCTCCAAATGTGGGAGAGTTTGGCCGTACAGGATCCACTGCAATTTATAGCAGAACTCGCACTCTATTAAACCATAAATGACTTGAAAACAAAGAGCTGGAAGTTTAGAAGACACTGAACAGTCCTGGAGGGTGGAGAGTTTCTTTCCAACCTAGCAGAGGAAAATGTAGGATACATCCTCCTGAAGCTAAAATTACATTAGTTATCTCTCCTCATATTATGACACTGGATGTGATGAGACAAAGTGCTTGACTCCACACCACTATGAGTGGGAAAGGAAAATAATTCCTTTTTTATATATAACCCTCACACACTCTAATAATTGGCATGCTTCATCATCGGGTTCACCCTGACTTCTAAAGCTCAGGGTAGGCTCAACCATATTCCAGGTAGCCCTTGCAAGAAAAGGAACTAGGGGGCATAACTAGAAGATAAAAACTCTCCAAGGTATCCCTTTATTCATGGAGTGTATGGGGACTGTAAAAACTTAGTTATGAAAGGGGATTTTCAGGATTTAATGCACCATTTCTCAACCAACATGTTTCAGCTCTACTCTTGCAAGCCTAGAAAGGTCCGGGGCGTTCATCTGGGTGATTTCAACTGTGGATCACTCCCCTAGTGACTGGGCTAATTATACGTTTTAATTATGTGTAGCACACAATTTTCAAATGAATGCACTGGCAGTTTAATAATTGCCACTTTTGGTCCCACCCAAAGTATGGGAAATCATGACCCCACGGGGGCAAGAGATCAAGCTGATGGCCCTGTAGTCAAACCTCTGGTAAGGGTCTCTACGCATAAATGTACCTATTCGGCTCCGCTCTCACAACCCTGAAGAACGGATAAGGCCCTGTATGAATGACTGCAAAGGCAGGGTGGCAGGAACAGTGTCCTAAATCTTTTCCTTTGCATTCCAAACATGTTAATTTTTTTTTAAAGGAGCTGGTGCAGCTTTTTAAACTATTAATATGCTGGGAATACCAAGGGGCGCATGCACTCGACCACCGGCTAATTCTTTTAAGGCCTTCCAATCGCAACTCAGGTGTTATTGTGACTAATATTGATCACAAACCATTCATTCTGCCCTTTGTGACTCACAAGTAGGATGAAGACAGCCCTTTCATGCCCTTTCTTATTTGTAGTTTGAAAAGGGTAGCAAAGCTCTTTTTTCTTTATGAAATGTGTTTACTTTGGAGTGAAAATACTGCAGTGTACACTTACTGTTTCCATGCATGTGTCACTGCCATTAGTTTTTGTGAAGTATTTGATTAAAAACCCGTAGTAAACAAGAACGGAACAACACACATCGCAAGTGTAACTTAGTGACAACAGTCTGCAAATTAAGTAAAGAAATAGTCAATGCAGTTAAAGTGAGCTCTTACATTCCTTATTTATCACGTCTTCCAAGTCACACTAAGCACTTCAATTCTACAATGCAAATACAATCAACAGTAAGGATGCTATAGTACATTATCACATCCCATCATTTACACTTTTATGTTAATGCTTTTGGTTTGATTTGAGAAGTTGCTTACTGTTAAACCTTTTAGGTATAATCACATATTTAGGTCCATGTTTAATATTGTTAAATATATAAATGTGCACACTTATAAACAACTGTTTATTGCATGGTCACTCTGTGATTCAATTAGCTTTATTTAAGATAAGAAAGGAAGTATATTATGATCAACCTATTCTAACGATTCCTTATTTTTTTCATTTACAATGCTTAATTATAATTATTTTTTCTTTTCTTTAATTTGGACCCATTAATAAATGTAATGTATGTAGGACTGAAAAACTACCTCTTATAATTCATTGTAAATCAAACTGTTTTCTGGTTTGCGATGCTATTAAAGCTGTAGATCTTAACTTCAAGTCTAGTGGTCAGTGTAATGTCAACTTTAAATGATCTGGCGACATCTGGTATAGGAAGATTTTACTGGTCAAGTTACCAAAGCAGCAGATTTCCTTGGAATCTTGACATATTACATGTCACTGAAAATGTGTGCAATACCTGAGGTGCCAGGTGCTGGTAGGTTGACCGAGAGGAGAGTTCGGGATAAACGTGCCCGGACAGACGGGGAGAGAAGAGGTGCGGGCCGAAGATACAAAGTGCTTTTATGAACTAAAGCATGGCGACAGATGGATCAGCACCCCAGAGATCAATTAGAATTTTATGGCAGTTCTCAAACTTTGTTAAAGGTTCCTCAATTTTCAAGATCAGAAGACTGAGTTGGAAATTAAATGTGAAAGAGAACCAGAGATTTTATAGTCAATATTTAGTTGAAAGTTTATTTAGTTTCAGTTATTCCATTTGGGGTTTGCAAATGTAGTTTGCATGCAAAACATTTGGTTTAGAGCTGAGTTTGGGAGGAAGACCTACATAATCGATTTTGAACAAAAGAAGTTGTCACTATGTCCAAATAGATGCAGTAGATTATCATATTGAGGATTTCATGCCAGCTTCTGCTCGGTTCAACCAGGTAAGGACGTCAGAGGTCTTAATCCTAGATCACTTGGATGAGACTGACAACATTTGAACGCTCTACTTTATATGAACAGAACTTTGGGAGAGTATGCATTGCACATCTGGGTTGTTATGTGAGTAAAAGTAAAAGGTTCCAGGGAAGTATCAGAATATCAAAGGTTCCAAGGAAATATCAGAAAATCAGCTAGGAAAACACAATGCAAATAAAGTGAACTTTAAAACAGCTGTAACCTTATTGGTACTCACAGAAAGCAATCATGTTGTCCAGCAACTGGCTGCATATCTGATATACCTCTATAGGATCCAGATGTAAGTGCTACTGTATTGTAAGCTACATCATATGTTCCTGTTTCCATTTAAAAAAACTAAAAAAACAATTAATGACATTTCACTCTCTTTTTTACATTATGCATATGTTATTCCTCCTGTGCTAATTCTCTGCACAGGTAGTTTAAAAAAAAAGGAAATCATACATTTGAATGTTTTTATCTTGTGGTAGCTTTCAGATGCCCTGGGTATTTGCAAATCCAGAAGGTAGCCATAGTCACAGCCCAATCGTTCTGGAATTCACAACGTTTTTGGCTACTGGGCCGTAAGTGAATGTAATTAATTAATAACAAGTTCAAAACAAGGATGTGACCTTTGAGTGAAAAGTGTGGTACTATGGGCCTGATTACGATGATGGTGGGACAGCCACTGACAGCTCGTCGTTGTCTGTCCCACCGCCATCACAATATTGTTTTCCGCCCACCACATTAGGATGGCGGGCAGATAGGTGGTGGATGGAGAGCCTACCGCCACGGAGCCCGTCGGACCGGTGGATGGAACATCGATCCCTACAATGGTGGCGTGCCTGCCAGGCACCGCTGTAAGGGTTATGATGTCCCTCCCTGCCGGAAAGGGACATTGGCGGCCGTATTAGGCTCTCCTTCCCCTCAGCCCTGAAGTTTTGAGGTACTACCTACATATCCCTGCACCATGTGGCAGGCACCGCCTGCCACGTAGTGCAGGGATATGTGTAATGTCCTTTTTTTGTACTGCGGCGTGTGCAGCTGACCGCAGCACCCGCCGCAATGCAAAATATAGACATTACGACCGCCTCAGTGGCGCATCCTAATTCGGCTGGGGGGGGGGGGGTCCGTTTCCGAATAGATCCTAATGAGGCCCTATGCTATAAAATTGCCAAATTCACAAACAAATTGTAAATCTACACCCGTAGGGGCTTATTCACACACATAATTTTATAGTACTACAAAACGTGCTAAACAAACAAAGCGCATAGTTTAAGTCTTAACCTCTCCAATCTTTTTCTGTGAGGAGTGCTCCACCTGAGAGAGAAGTCCTTGCACACACAAGTTTACATTTTGTAGGAGACTGTGTAGAAAATAGGCAATACTTACTACTGAAGCGGAGGAGAATAAGGAGGAGCAGGGAGGGGTTAAGAGAGTGTTACAGAGGGGTTTAGGGAGGGATGTGTACGCTCCCACAAGAGTAAGACCACTGATATTCGCAAACTGCACTTCTGAGGTTGTTACAGACAGAAAGGGATAGAAAGAGTAATACATTACTGCAGCTCAGAGCTGAAGTAAGTCCAGCACCACACGTGGCCAACAAGTGGTACTGCAATACCCTCTCATAGAAATCAGCAGTGTTAGGGTCTTAAAATAAAACCCCTTAGGAAATAATGTTAAAATAATTATTTTAAAAAGTTAAAAATATTAATAATTATGATTTAATATTTAATAATAGAAAAATAGTGCAAGCATGTAATATAATTCGAATTATTTAATAATATTTTTCCATTTTATAAATTAATGTAACATTTAATCTTATTTAATATACTTACATTACTGTTAATTGATTCTATACATTACTTTTAATAATTATTAATGCATAACAAATAAATGTGTTTTTGGTTTAAATTGGGAATTTATTTTTTCATTTAACCTTGAGATAAATAATTTGAATGTAATTTGTTATATTTACTTCAATTAAAAGTTTATTTTCAAAATTAAGCTTGTAGTGTTGTAGTATTTTATATTTAGATTCTTAGTTATATTTTTAACTTTTTTAACATTTTTTATTTAAGTTAACATTATTTACTATGGGGTTCACATTTAAGCACCTGCTCTGTTATTTTCTGTGTTGCAGTTCTAGGTATTGTCCATAAGGTGCTAGACATACTTCTGCTTTTATCATTAGTAACTTACACTCACACATAAGGTGTCACCCCTTTTTTCAGGAGGTGAAGGTGGGTAAGTCTACATTTTGAGTAACTTTACACTCAGATGTTATAAATGTGTAACAGTAAAGTTACATGTGTAAATAACTCACAAGTATAAATTACCTTTGTGATTAACCCCGATAGTTTACCTCTATGTTTGCATGCACATTTGGAGATTTTTGGAATTCTCAAAAGTACTTCTAAGAAGTGGCAGCAGTCAGAAACTTTCAGGAGTACCAGCCCAATCTTAAGCGACACATACGGGAACATGGTGCATAATTATGCTTGTGTAAATTCTTACTTAAAAACACATTTGAACAAGGTAATTAAATCTGCTTCTCCTACAACCTACACAATTTTAGAAGTGCTCTCTTCACTTTTCCATCATGGATTAACATTTACTAGTGTCTTTGACATGACTAAATATTAAACCTTATCCAGGATGGGAATGCTCTAAGGAATGGTTTGGGTATACTCACAAATTCACAAATGTGTGGATGCTCAAGAAATTTCTATTGTTTAAATAACAAAGACAACCCTGTCAGAGACGTCAGAGTTTGCGGTGGGGGCCTCCCGCTGTTTGTAGTCCTGGAATGCGCCATACCTGCCTGTCAACATGGCGGCCGTCGGGTGCTGAAGAAAAGCGAGCAAATGCAGCGCCAGCAGGTTTTGGCATGCCAATGTAGAGCTTGGCGTGGTGTACAGAGCGGAACCAGCCACACAACATACAGGGAAGGCCGGTAAGGAGTGGTGGGGCCTCCCTTCCTGTCGAGATCTGCGCCCTCTATTACGTGCCCAATGCTGCCTGACCTTAAGATGGCGGCGTGCCACCTCCAATTTGCGGCCTAATAGGGATTCACGGGGGGCTGAGCCTGAGCATCCTTGCAGCAAAGTGGGAGCTCAGAGTGGGTCCTGATACAAGCCATGTGAATTAGCCATTCTGGGTGACACACACCAGTACCCGAGAAGGGTTAATCAGAGTTAAAAAGTACCTACGCTCCTTTCTGACCTGTAGAGGTCCACAGCTGTAGTTGACCCTAAGACTGACCATATTTGGCGGGCTGGTCCCTACGGCTGAGACTGGGCTCCGAGCCCACCCGCGCATAGCACGTTGGAATTGGAGACGCTGGCCACGCATAGAGATGACTAGTTCCCTGAGCATCCCTACCGGCCTGGAAGCTTCCAGCTCACTGGATCTCCTGGGCACCATCTAGTCGAACCCCTGCCACTGACGACTAGCACTTCACCGCAGATCCAGGCCCTCAACGGTCTGCCGCATTCATGAGGCCCCTCGTAAGCAGCAAGGGAAGGCCCCTATGCCACCCAAAAAATCACAGCCGCCCGGGGCCTCCAACTTCTTCCACCCAGCACCCAAGGGGACATCAACGGACGATTCCAAAACCTCCCAAGGCACCATGGCGATCTCCAGAGAGGAACTGCTGGCCACACTCAGGGAGTTCAAGCAGGAGCTGCATGACGACATCAAATCGGACATTGGGGCCTCCCTTGTCGCATTCAAGTCGGAATCAGGGGAGCGACTGGTGGCCCTATGGGCGGATGTGCACTCAGGCGGAGCCCGCACCCTCGACCTTGAAGCCAAACACCAAGACCTGGAAGAGCACATGTGACCGCTGGAGACCCAGTCCGCAGATCTCTATCTCAGATCTAGCCGGTCTTTGGGCAAACTCTCCTGTGTCTCTCTACTGGTCTTTTCCCCCTTTTCCTCTTCACCATACCTCCTACCCCTGCCTCTCTACTCTTCTCCTCTTTCCAGCTATTGACCTTTTCCTTCACCTGTCCTTGCTCATAGTTCCCACCCTGTCTATCCACTGGAATTTCTCCTGGTAACTTTCCCTCGTCAATTGAGACCTAGCAATCTGACTGATACCCAATGGCGCTACCTGTTTAGTTATTGTGGTGATGGGCTGTGGATTCCCTCCTCGGACGTCACCTACCCAGTCGGTCTTCGGGCGGACTTCCTTTCGTCTCTCCTGTCATCTTTTCCTTCATCCTCCCCCTTCACACTTCCCTCTTCCTCCTCTCCTCTCTATTTGTCTCACCTTTCTTTTCTCTCCCAATTTGTTGCCTAATTTTTGACGTAATGCGTATTTGTTTTCATTCTCTGTAACATTGTGTAGCCTAATGAAAAGTGCTCTGATACCTACGGGTCCAGCCAGCACTATATATAACTCATAAATAACATTCCTCTGAACTTCTGTTGGACCTTTGACGACGTCCCATGGGCGTCAAAACTGTTTGTACTCACCTCGATACACGAGCAACCATGGCTGATACCCGGTGAAGCTGTCTTATGCAGCTAAAGACGAGTCTGACGCTGGTTTCACCCCCTCGGCCGTCACCTAACCAGCCGGACATCTGACATTGTTTTCCTTGTTTTTCCCGTTCTGGATTCCCTCCCTCCCCCTGTGACTCTTTGATTTAAGTGATGTAACTATGTAACCTTTAACTCGCTGTAACTCATGTAAAGCGCTATGATACCTCCGGGTCTAGTAGCAGTATATAAAACTTTTCAAATAAACTTTATCTGCCCACGTGGAGCAGGGTAGGTACATATTTGTATAACATTAGTTGCATCAGTGAACCCTCCTTCTTGGTTGTTACATGTAATTCAACTTCAAGAGATTCCACAATGACGTATGCAAACTAGGTTATGAATTTTATCAATCAATGCATGCAACCACTGGGAATTGTACAGGGTCTTTTCTCTAGGGTTTTTGTGTATATATAAGCACCTTTGGAGCACTGCCTCTTCTGAACTATGATCACTTTTTGTTGTTGATTGTTACACTTGATTGAAGTCAAAACATTACAAGATTCAAACTATATTAGTCTTGTGTTTTTTCTTCTTTGTAATTAATGTTGGTCCAATAAATATGTCTGAGTAACTCTGGGTTCCTTCGAAAACACATAAGAAGGTACAACCTTTGAATGAGGCCCACCAGACAATTGCTATATAAATACAACAAATTTCGATGGCATTCCTGTTCTGAAACACCCTCTCACTGTCCTATGAGCAGACTTATTCACATTTCATCTGGAACCATGCTGATGTGATTTAATGTATGAATACATTGACTTATGAGTGCATTTACACTTGTAAATCAATCCATTTACATACCTAGGTTGAACTTAAGTGGCCAATAATTTTTAAGTTAGAGGTTGTATTATTTTACATGCTTTCTGGTATGCTTTTTACAAAGCACACTATTAATATATTGAAAAATATAATACAATATTTTATTTCACAAATTAAACAAGCGTTAGTAGAGGCAAGTGGTTTGGGTTGAAATGCTAAAGTACTGACAGTGTGCAAGTGTGTTTATTCAAAATGTGCATTATTAAAAGTGTGCACAGTAATTGATCAACACTTGTATTACCATGTGTATACTGACATGGAGCTGGACGTGTTAAAGCAAGTGTCATGGTTTATGTTACCTAGGCCACAAATAGGCCTGAACGCCATCTTGTCCAAATGTATGCTACATCGTGTTCATGCTTTCATATGTTTTGGCTGCACATAGTCAAGAAAGATGTAGGTTTGTTTATTTCTGAATGACACTGTTCTCGAAGAAAGTCTCCAGCATATTGTAACATTTTTCCAAGGACCTTTCTTGCATGCGGTATTGCATTCATTCTCAACGACTCATTGTGGTTTATGTAACCAGTTTGTTCTGACACCTCTTATTGATATTATTTCAGCCTGTCTAAATCAATATGCATGTAGTGGGTTAGTGGGTTAGAGCTAAGGCGGGCGGGATATGTGATGCTTGTACACTCTATATTTGATTTGTTAAAAATGTATTTGTTTGCTCACACTACAGTACATTTGCAGTGCTAACCTTCGTCTATGTAGACATTGGCGATATAAACGCTATTAATGGGGATGAGATGAAGCCCTTTCTTATGCAACTAGGTATGGTTTCTTACTGATTTCTTACTGATTTTGCTGTACTTTTGAGACTTTGCTTATTTCTAATTTTGCCTGTTATTCTGTATTTTTCCATTTCTTAGATCCCTCATGGCAATGTTTTTATGCATTAAAATGAGTCTTGCTGCATCTGCACTTTACAATTTACTTTTGAATTTTGTAGTAGACCTTCATGGTTTTCTAAATATTACCCTAGAACTTACTTTTTGAGTCAGTCCTTTCTTATGACTGTATTTTGAAATGCTCTTTTGTACATTGTCTCCAGGTCCCATTGCCACATGAAATTGAGGTTGACACTGTCCCCGATCCACCATACTCCTGGTCACACCACTGGGCTGTAATATTTGGTGTATTGCATGCCCCAAAATACAAACACATGCATGAGCACTAGTGCTGTTTCTACTGTGTCTTTGTTCATACTTTACTATGTCTGTGCTACATTCTATACCAAAAGCTTGAATTGCCGTTACCCTTCAGAATGTGTTCTGTTTAGACGGGGGAGGCCTGCAATTCTTCTGTTCTGCAAGCATCTGTTCTGTGAATGTAAAATAAGCTTACAGTGCTGCCACCCAGCAGAAATTAATCGACTACGTTAGTGAAACATTACTGTAATATTAGCCTCAACAAGAAAGAAGGTCACTGGCAGCCTCTCATCTCCCACACAGTAGATGTTAGACCTGCACATGCTTGCTTTTGTAGTAACCTATTTTAGTATGCTATGACACCACTGCAGTATGCACATTTGTGCTGGCTTACATGGATATTCTAAACATCAAAGGTTGAGTAAACCTAAAGCTCCATTGAGAGATGGGATTTCTGATTAACAGAGAAAATCCAATTTTCCAGACTGAAAAATACAAGATTTACAAATAATTAAATCTAGCCCCCCTTCCCCACTTACCACGCACGCAACCTTGGAATCAACCTGGACTCCGAACTCAAAATGAACCGCCAAATCAATGCGTTCTTCTCTACCTGTTTCCACACCCTCCGTCTCCTATGAAAGACCTTCAACTGTATTCCTTTTGATCAAAGGGAAACCGTCAACCAGGCCCTCATCAGCAGCAGACTGGACTACGGCAATGCACTCTACGCCGGGATCAACAAGAACCTCACCTGCAAACTCCAGAATATCCAGAACGCCTTCAACACACTAGTCCTCAACCTACCTTACCCCTCCCACATCACCCAACACCTGCAGACACTACATTGGGTCCCTATTGAAAAAAAGCTTCTCACCCACACCCACAAAGCCCTCCACAACACTGGACCTACCTACCTGAGCCACCACCTCTCGTTCCATGCACCCCAAAGATCCCTCTGCTCAGCCCAGCTCTCCCTGGCTACGGTGCTGCGCATCAAGAAAACCATAACAGGAGGACGTTCCTTCTCCTTCCTCGCGGTCAGGGCATGGAACACCCTCCCTCTCCATCTCCATCAGACACCAACACCCTCCAAGTTCATGAAGGACCTCAAGACCTGGCTCTTCGATGAATTTAAGTGAAGAGCTGGGGCCTGCGCCCTCCCACCCCCTCAGCACCTTGAGACCCTTCGGGTGAATAGTTGCGCTTTACCAGCCCCTTTGATTGATTGATTCACCTCTAAAATAAATATTGACCTATGACAAAATTCATCTGTCCAAGGTAGCTTCAAGATGACTTTCGCCAAATTAAAATGTGACCACTTTATTAAAACATACTAATTTCTCATACATCACTATTTCAAGAAGAGATGAGCTCATCAAGTGATAATCAATCCAAGGGAGGAATTTTTCCAGGAGTTCAGGTTAAACCTCCCCCAAGTGTGTGGAGGTGCCTCACATAGTCTCGGAGAGGCACCATTACCTGCTCTTTACCCATAGATACAGGATAATTATCTGTTTCCAAATGTGGGTAATAAGGCAATTCATGGTTTGTATTGTAGTCAGAGGTAGTGATCAGCAAAGTATGTGCTGCAGTCTATTGGGACTATTAAACGTGGAAACTGAGCGGTTCATTTTGTGCTTGATGGATGCAGGATACCCACCAAAAATTGGCAAATGTCTTGTCTGCCCTATTTAAAGTATATACCTGAGTATACATTCTAAAAAGGGTGGGTAGCCAAATTTTGGAGGTTTTTCATCATCTGGCAAACTTTAAATATGTCATATCGGGAATTTATTGATGTAATATTTAGCCATGAGCCAAATAAAGATCAATTATCACAATATGATGTGACTCTTTTCAGAGAAACGTCCAAGACCAGATCATTCAGTCACCCAATGAAGACTAAGCTCTGCTGTTACATTTATCAACCTGCGATTGTACATTTGAGAAAAGATGCAGGAAAGTGCAACTACCCTGGCATCTGAATATGGACAGGCAGCTTGTCATTAGGATTCACAAATCAGTGCTGAGGAGAGAGGTGCATTAGATTGAGTGAGACCCTTCCTATTTGTAAGGTTTGATCTGAGAATTCACTAGTGTTCAAATTCAGGCGTGTCATTTACAGAATGTAGGTAGTGGAGTGTGAAGTGCGGATGATTCCAGGTTTTTTGTACCCTGACCAGCTGATCGTGTAACTGTTTGTGAGTGCTGTGAATAAGTACTACTGATCCAGAATCTAATTTTATTAGCTACAAATGGGTTTTGTTGGACCTGGCCCTATCTGCAGGGTCATGCCCAAACCTTTTGCCTTTACCCTCCATTTCTTTTGCTAAATTGGTTTTGATAGGTTTTTACCTCTGCTAACCAGTGCTAAAGTGCTTGTGATCTCTCCTTAAAACATTGCTAAATTGGTTTACACCTAATAACATTTTTAATTTACTCAAAAGTCCCTCGTAGATTGGTATACCATACATTCACACATGTAAATAAATGCTGCAGGTGAGTCTTTAGCTCTTATTGTGCTACCCACTTAATAGCACCTTTAAACATATCCCAGGTCTGCCATTGCAGCCTAATTGTAGTTCTAAACTGACAATTCAACTTGGCAATAGAACCTCTTTGCCAAGCCTGAAACTCCCCTTTTATTACAAATAAGAAACTCCCAAAGTAGGCTCAAGGTATCCTCATCGGGCAGGGAGCATTGCAGTTAAAGGGTTGAACATATACATTTAAGTTTTACATGTCCTGGTATTCAACAACTTCTAAATTCGTTTTTCACTACTGTAAGGCCTACCTGTCCCATAGGATAACATGGGATTGCCGTAAAACATTTAATAAGTGCTGCGTTTGATTGGCACCAGGTAGCCAGTGTGGTACCTATGAAATTGTATGAAAAATCCTCTTTAATGATAAAGTCTGACTTTTTATTACAATCTTGAAAATGCCACTTTAATATATTTGGCATTTTCCTGCCCATAACCATTTGGTGCATGCAGCTTTTCCTGGGTCATATGAATGGGTGTAGCTCACAGTTAGCCCTTGTGAATTCCACCAAGACAGTCACACAATAGAGAGATTAGTTGTGCCTAAATGGGCCATCAGGTGGCAGGATGTAGGGGCAGTGCTGAGCACAGCCCCACTTGCAACTGGCTGTGCTCTGCCTTCAAACAAAACAGCTCGTCATGTCCACATTATCACTGCAGACAGCTTGGAGCTAGGGCACAGGATTCAGGAAATTTCCTGCACTTCAAAGCAGAAACCTCTAGAAATGTCTCCCAACTTTAAAGGTGGAACTGAGCACACAAATGGGACCTTCAGATCGACTCTTCAGCTTACTTTCTGGACTTGCGGAAGCACTCTGAGAGGGTTGCTTTCTGCTGTGACCTGCTGTGTACTCTGCAAAACTGCTTTGCAGTGCCTAGAAGGACTGTTTTGCTTCTTGGAGCCGGCCTTAAACCCTCAGAGACCAGCCCTGCTGTAAGAGCCTGCATATTCACCTGCAGCCAGGACTCCCACAGTGACTCCAATGTATGATTTGATGGCCTACTGTTCAAAGCCACAGGGACACAAAAGGCTCCCACCATCTTGAACCCACAACTGAACCCAGCATGAGTGAATCCTGAACCCCCAAGTGGTGTCCCACCATTCCTGACTATTGGTAGTGTTGCTAAATGTGCCCAGATAGCCAAAATCCCAAACTGAGGATGTAGAAAATGTTTGACTAAAAACTGCTCAAAAGAACCAAGAGAAGACCGGGACCAACGTGCTTGTCGATACACCCAAGTTGCATCACCAGTTAGCCTGGCTTTGCTGCTGCTCCAGTTCCAGTCTTCTCTGCAACAGCAAATCATGTTTGATGGTCCTTCGCCAAAGGGGTATCCAAGGGCTGGGAACCATCTCCGGCTACAGCCGCCTGCCTTGTCCTACTGGAGATTTTGGACTTCAAAAGAAGAGATTAAGGGTCAGATGTACGACAAACTGTTGCATGCCAAATGAGTCTTAGACCTGTTTCCGCATGCAAAAATCCATTTGGCCATGTACAAACATCGCAAAATAGTGTGTTGCGACTCGCTATTAGGAAGGAGCCTTTTCTTCCTAATAGCGACCCCAAATGCCATGCATGACTGTTTTACAGCCGCAAATGTGGTCGCGAAACAGTCGCAGTTTACCACCCTTCACAGAAGGGTGGAAAACCACTTGCAAACAGGAAAGGGTCCCCAGGGGACTCCTTCCCCTTTGTGACTGAGTCTAAAAATATTTCTTAAGGGCAGGCAGTGGTCCCACGGATCACTACCTGCCCTTAAAAAACTGAAACGACAATATTTCATTTTTTTTTTTATAATTGCATCCTTTAAAGAAAACGGGCTGCATAAAAAAAATGCTTTATTGAAAAGCAGTCCCAGACATGGAGGTCCGCTGAGCCCAGCAGGCTACCAAGCCTGGGAGGGCCATCCATTCCCAATGGAGTCACAAATGGCGAGTGCCTCATGAACATGCATGAGGCCTGCAATTTGTGACCACATTGGGAATCGCAATCTGTGTCCTAGGAATATACCTTTAAATCCTGCATTCCTTTACCCCGCAGGAAATCACAACGCAGGTGTTACAACAACGCACTGTGATAACGCATACCATTACTCCGCAAGTCGGAACAACGACTTGCGTAGGGGGGCGCTGGAAGTTGGAATAGTATAAATAAATATTCCAACTCCAGTCTGTGCGGACACTAGGGAAGGTGTTGGATATTAAATCCAATATCACCCCCCTCCGCAAGTCGTTGTTCCATCTTGCGGAGTAATGGTATGCGGAATCACAACGCAGTTGTTGTAACGACTGCGTTGTGATTCCCTGCGGGGTAAAAGAATGCAGGATTTAAAAGTATATTCCTTGGAATTTGTTGTAACAACCGCTTTATGATTCCCTGCAGGGTAAAAGATTTGTTGTAAACACTGTTTACCGTGTTGTAGACACTGTTGTACATACCAATTTGGGAGTCGCAAATTGCGAGTCGCTATTGCAACGCAATTTGTGAGTTGCATATTCCTTTTCGTACATCTAGCCCTAAGAATGTAGAAATCTTCTCCATTGCTTTGACCCAAGGCTTGCTGATGATGATGCTCCCTCATCGGACACCACCTGCAACCTTGCCCCTCTGAACTTTACCTTCTCAGAAAATGTTTCTTGAACATTCCTCTAAGTTTGAATGTAAGTGTTTTCCGGGCACTATCCACTTCTTGTAACTGCACCGCTCTCCATCGTGATCACCCATATTTTTTTACTTTGACACGGTCTTGCACAACTAGATGTTTACAAGTCTACGAACCATCAAAATATAACTGGCTGGATTTCAAAGGGACACTTGTTAATAACTGCTCCTATTGTCTTTCATTGGAACAGTTCAGCTAATTTTTCTTTATTTATTGGCACTCTATAATTTCCTCATACCTACTTGTGGTTAGTTGATAATTTTCCTTTATTTTTAAGTGCTTCTTAGGACCAGAAGTACTAACATTATAGTTTTAGCGATTACCTAATAGGGATATTTTGCAAATCGCTATTTGACAATCCCTATTACTAATGTTCTTAAGTTATATCTGGCCCTTATTTCCTAATTAGCGATTTCTAATGAGTCGCAAATATACCCATTAAATGAATATTAATGTGGTAGGTCGCAATTTGTGATCCACTAGGATTTGCTGCCATCAAAGTGATGGTGCCCTGCTTGGGGGTACAGTACTTTTTTGTGAAGGAAAATAAGATGCACAAAAAAAAGTTGCAGAATAAAATAAAATGTTTATTTTTATTTTGTAAGAGTAGCCAGTGGTTAAACACTGTCAAATGGAAAAGGCATCCCTAGGGGACTCTTTCCAATTTGCGAATGGATTACCACCAAATCTGAGTTGATGGTGAAGCACAAAATGTATTACATCAGTACATTACAATTGGATTTCCTATTTGGAAGGGATGCCCTGAACACACCCCTTCCAAATAGCGAATCTGTTTTAGGTGGCAAACCAAAATGCAATTCACTAGAATTAGAGGGACCGATTAACAAATGTAGCATGAGACAAAATCCTAACTTTACGCTATTCACAAAAGGCATTTAGGAGTAGTAAAGTTAGGATTCCTAACTTTACTACTCTTAAATGTCGTTTGTGAATAATGAAAGTCGTAAAGTTAGGATTTTGCTTAGTTTAGGAGTAGTAAAGCTAGAAATCTTAACTTTACTACTCTTAAATGCCTTTTGTGAAAATCAAAAGTTGTAAAGTTAGGATTTTGTCTCAGGTACTTTTCTGAATTGGGCCCATAGTTTGGTGTTTGTACATTTAAAAAAAAACATTCTGTAAATTGGGCTGTCTGTAACCGAACACATGCTTTATACATCCAGCCCTTAGTTCCCTACATTCTTTTTACCTGCATTGCTGCATTTCTGTTGATGGATTGTATCTTTGCACAGGGAATTAGACAGAATATTACAACACACCTTACTTTGAATCATACTGTTAACAGCACGATCCACTTTAAACAATACTGCTATTGGCATCACATGTGCAACGTCCAACCCTCCCTTATAAAGTTCTTTGACCTTTCTCTCTTCCAATCCACCCTTTCCTTCAGCCACCATTCAGTCACCCACCCTCCCAACTATTGACCCAACCATCTACGTTTCCATCTATCCATCCATCCATCCATTCATACAGCCATTACTCATCCTTTCAGCAATCCACCCATCTATTCATCCATATCTCCTTTCATAATACCATGCAACCTTCCTTCTGTCCATTATTTCAACATTATTGCCACCACCCATATATCCACCCACCTTTTCCAATTTTCTGCTTTCGATCCTCCATCCAACAATTCATCCTTCCATCAATGTATCCATCAACATATATTTAAATTTCCATCCTTTCACCTAGAAATCTTTTCACCTTTTCATTCAAACAACCATCCATTCATCCATTCATCCATCCATCCATCCATCCATCCATCCATCCATCCATCCATCCGTTTTTTAAGCCATCCATCATTTAATCTACACATTACATTCAACCAAACGTCTTTTCACCCTTCCATCATCCATCCACTCATACATCAATCTGTTTACACCTATTAATACATCCATATTTCCATCCTTTTGCTCTTTCCCCATCATTCTATCCTTCACGCCACCAAAATTCTACCCAACCATCTCTTCATTCTTACATTTTCTTTCCTCTAATCCACCCTTTCACTTGTTTATCCGTCTTCTCACCATTCTCTCTCATCGATCCATCCTTTCACCCATCCATCAATCTGCACAATGGGTCTTTCATCCCTTCCTTCAACTCTCTTTACACCAAATTGTCCATACTATATTATCAACATTATATATATATTATTTTGCACACTAGGCATGGCTCACTGATAGTATCCTTCGCAACAAATATTTCACTGTACGTGGTGTATAACTTAATGTACAATACAGATTAAATATTAAACATTTTGACCAACAAATACGTTTTAAATCATTAACATGGCTTGCAAATATTGGAGGTGTAAACTTAATAGAGTTAATGCCCTCAAACTGATGGCATTATTGATCATGAAGCACAGCAGTATTGCAGAAAAAAACGAATTTCATTTTATTCAGAAATAATCAAATGTATATTTGAGCAACATTTTCATCTGAGGGCGGGAGCAGTGCTTGTATTGAAGGGCAGACTGTGCACTGGCCTCCGAAATAGGAATCTAAGATAACTTTGACATACCTGCTGGCAAGTGAAAAATATATAAAACTAGATATCCTTTGAGGGAACATTGCAAGGGCAAACTCAGCATGTACACTGTTTAATTTGCTCGCTAACTTATGGAAATGCTGATCACCAGCTGTCTGAATCATTTCCAAATAATTTAGCACAGCTATGTGTTGTAATATATAAAGCATGAAAATGGCAGTGATGTTTTTAGCCAGTTTCCTTTCGAGAGTCGACATTTTTTTATTTGAATCAGTAAAGACCTGGAAAATGTATAAAGAATAAAAGTAAAGTGAAGAAAGTTATCAAATAAAATTTGACATTTTCAAGAGCAAAACTGGCATTTGTGTGTTTTTTTAGTGGTTGGCGAGTGTGACTATAGAGTTGCATACCATAATAAAAATAAAAGCACATGGGGTAACATGCCCTTCAGAAATAAATTTGGCATATCTCTCATTGCAAGTGGGCAACAAGGCCTCCAAGAACACGGCAGTGGTTGTAGAAGAAGGCGTCACCGCACATGCAGGGGTCCCTGGCTCTCCAAGACAATATAAAGGTGCTCTACAGAAAGAGTGAACATTTAACAGAGGTCAGACAACAGCTGTTGTGAATGCTCACCATCACACAGAACTCACTTCGCATTCTTGACACTTGTGAGGGTTCAGGAGCTTTCAGAAGAACTGTTATTCAAGGACAGTATTTCATGCTATAAATCTGTATTGTAAGGCAACAAAAGCCATTTGTCGCCTGCTTTGACCCTCTGCATTTTGATATATATACAGACACCACCATAATGGTCACAAAGAAGGAACATAATGGCTGTACGCCTCTGGGGGATCAACTTTCTAGACAGGCTGTTTCTGGATTCACAATCCTAATTTAAACCTGTTGTGTGACACTGCTATTCTTAGCCACATATCTGGATCTCTAGACAATTGTGGTTGCCTTCCACTATGATGCTGTGAGGTTGTGGTGCCATCGTGAAGGTCATGCAGAGAAGCATGATGGTTGCAAGACACACAGAGAGCAACCTTTGAAGGACAACCTTATGTGTGACCAGGGTGAAGAAGAGGAATTTACTGGTATCAAGCACAGGAAGTCTAAGGGGGTTGTTTTAGTTGCTTGTGGTAGGCGGTGAAGATCAATCCTCTATAGGGATGTCTCTTTGGAATCTGGTAACAAGGATCTGGTAGTGAGTGGTGAACTAGACAGGTATTGTTTTTGGTCCACAGAACTACTGGTCTATGAACCATCATAATCAAACTGGCTGGGTTTTATAGGGACACTTGATCGACCTGATCTGTGGTTATTGGCCCTTGATTGATACGCCGGATGCTTTCAATCCGCTCAGTTTCAAAGAGGTGCTCTTCATGAGATAAGGAGTGACCGTGCTGGAGGAGTGAGCTTTGTATTGTTTTACAAAGAATATTCAAACATCCAGTGTAATGTCAAATAGAGTTGCTTGGGTATCAGTCTGTTCTAATGTGGGGTTTTGTTTTTTCTTCTTTATATCCCTATGGTGTGCACTTCATATAACTAGACATCCAACTCATCAACCCCTTAGGTACTCACATTGTGTGACAGTAAATCTATTCTGAAGGTGAATCAGTGTAAAATATCTCGTCAAATGTTATACTACAGTTTTACAGACCGACATTTGGTATGGAGTAGGAAAATCCCTTTGGTACCATTGTCAATAGCCTTAAAGGTGTGAGCACTTGAGACCGTTTTTATCTAAATGAATTCTACAGAATATGAGGATCTTGAGTTGGTGGGAGCAATGTTTAGGATTCCAAAGCCAATCTGCAGGCATCCACACCAAAACATACGTGATCATGAGTTTAGAACTTTCAGAAGCCACTCCTCTCGGTTGTCAAAAACAGGGAGTTAGTGGGATAGGTGACCAAGAGAAAGAAAAATAGGCTAATTCTCTCTGGTGGAATTATTACATCTCTGTCAGTCCCATCTTGTCAAACCAAATCTAACCACTAATTTATGTTAAGCCACTGTATGTGAAAGAGAAGAGGTGTAAGTAGCAGCCAATGTCTTCACATTCAGGATATTCCAGTCTTGTACTTGTAGGTCTCATCAAAGAAAAGCTGAAATAAAAGTGAGTATGCTCAAACAACTGCATGAAGTATAAGATGAATATGATTAACCTGAAGTGCAGATGAGTACAACCACAATGGTGAATGCAGAAGGGGGAAAAAACAAGGAAGGAGAGGGGGTAACAACAAAAATGCCGGAACAGTATTGCAGTGGATGAACTATGGATTAAGGAACCATACAACTAAGCAATTGCAAGACGACTGCTGACCGCCACTACCACTTCCTATGTCTTCCTTCTGATTTGTCCTGTTGGTAATCTGACCTGGAAATCTCATCTATTTCCACTGTGCTCCAACGCTACTCTCAAGACCTCCACAGCAACATGCTACTTCCTGTCTTTGCTACAAACTTATTTGTCATCATGGAAGGAATCCACATTACAGTATTTGGAAAAAGATGGCGAATTACTCTCTAGAATACTGGTTGGGCACCGCTAAGCTGAATGACATTTGATAAAATTTGAAAGCTTCTATAAAAGTGGCAAACGTTTTTAAAGACTTAACATCTTTAATTTATGATCAGCAAAAGATGGGGATCAACTCAGATATTTTGGTTAAGAAACATTAAGTTAATAAATATCCTCATCTTTCCATTGCCTTCTCTTCAAAAACTATATTGGACATCCATTTTGATGCTTCAATATTCTATGATCCCTTTTTCTTACTGGTTTTCTAGTTTGAGCTTCAACTCGGCTGTCATGGCCAATGGCACTGACCACAAATTGTACACTTTAGGTAGTGCTCCACCCTTCAAAATTATATTGCATTTAAAGGTTTTCAGCAAGCCTATCTTTTGTTTAAATAACTTAGGACACTTCATACAAGCCCTTTTCGCACATATAGGGATGATTTGGTGATGTCCAAGTCTCAATGTTGAGCCCAACTCAACAAATGTCCTCTATACTTGGCAAGATACAGCTTGGCAAGTGTTAGATCTGGGGGTCTCTAGTTGGCAATGGTATTCACCTTTGTCCAAATAAGGACCCTTACTTCTAAGTCAGGATAAGGGGATTACACTTCTTAATAACCCCTGCTCACCACCTTGGTAGCTTGGCACGAGCAAACATGCTTATCTCAGAGGCAGTGTGTTAAGCATTTGTGAATATATACAGTAATACAGTGAAAACACTACAGATGGACACAGCAAAGGTTTTATAAAAAATAAGTATTCTTTATATAGACTTAAACACAAGACCACAAACAATAAAAATCCATAATTCTACACTTAAGATTGCTTTAAAGATGATAAAAGTTACTTAGTTTAAGTTGATGATAGATGCGACAAAGTTCTCAACAAAGTACCTGGATGTGTAACGCAATGTAAACAAAAGGCTCGCAAAGGGTGAGATGTGTCGGTTCCGTGATCTGGGGGAGATGATGCGTCGTGCCTCAATGCTTGCTCAGAGTAGGGAATGCGTCGGAATCCTTACCGGTGTGGAGGTGACGTGTAGATTCTCGGCCTCTGGGCCCATTGCGATGCGCAAGATGGCGCCTTGATGCGATGCAACGATTCGGTTGCGATGCGAGAAAATGGTGCCCTTGATGCGACATGGGATGACGCTGTGATGATGATGCGTAGACGCCCTGGCAGCCTTGCGACGACTCTGTACTTTGGAGCTGCGACAGGCCCTGCGACACGCTTCTCCGGTGATGCAATGGCAACTCTCTCGATGCCGTCACGCTTCTCTGGTGATGCGACATCAGTCAGCTTCGATAAACACACACTTCCAGGGAGATGCAGCAAAGGCTCACTTCTCCGGCGATGCAACAATTTCAGCTGCGGCGGCGACACGCTTCCTCACGATGCGTCGTGCTTCCAGCTCCCAGCAAAACGCAAATGTCTGGAGTTGAGAATTCCCAGCAAGGAAATTCAGAGAGGAGCTGGAGGTGAAGTCTTTTGTCCCTGAGACTTCAGCAGGAAGCAAGCACAGTTCAAGCCCTTGGAGAATATTCTGTAGATGATGAAAGTCTTTAAAAA
This sequence comes from Lissotriton vulgaris, assembly GCF_964263255.1. NCBI lineage: Eukaryota > Metazoa > Chordata > Amphibia > Caudata > Salamandridae > Lissotriton > Lissotriton vulgaris. The sequence goes on from NC_141691.1 coordinate 1,919,719,751, forward strand.
GTTCCTTCTCCTTTCCTTGGCAATGAAGCAACCACTGCAGGCCAACCCAGCAAACAGCACACTGGCAGAGGGGCAGTCAAACTCCTGCAGCTTCCTTGGTTCTTCTCCTTGGCAAAAGGTTTATTGTTCCAGAAGTGATCTAATTTCTTAGGATCAGGGTCCCAATATTTATACCCCAAAATCCTTTGTTCTCTGAAGGCAGAGAGGTCTCTGCCTAATCCAAACCAGTTTCTGAGCACTTTGTTTACATGACTCTCTTTTTCCTTTCACTGTGTAGGGCAGAGACATCAGCCGCTCCACAGGAGGTGGAACCAGCACAGGAGAGGGGAGATATAGCTCTGGAGCACTTTGTTGACAAGATTCTTTCTCTCCTTTCACAGTGCAGGGCAGGGACACCAGACAAGCCACAGGAGATGGAGCCAACATTGTGGAGGGAAGGCCCAGCTCTATTCAGGTCCCAGGTGCAACTCCTCCCTCCCATCTAGATGCAGATCTCTCTATTCCCTACTGGGCTGCCCCAGCCTGTCTCCTGGAATCCCCCAGCCCTGTCACTCACAAGCCCAGACAAGGAATACACATCCTAGCAGAGGCAGGCCTGGACAGTTAGACAAGAAAGTACCTACTTTCTAAAAGTGGTATTGTCAAACACAAAATATTAAAACCAACTTTACTAAAAGATGTATTTTATTATTCTGTGTTCAGGCATACTAAATTCGAATTTCTACCATATTTCCTGAGTCAGTTAGGATTATAAGAATATAATATTACAACTGCCCATTCTGACTTATGGAGAACAGCTGGCCTTCAATAGTGAAAAACTAAAATGGCTATAATTCACTATTAGGACATGCTACACACATCAGAGCATGCCCTACCTTATACTTACAATGCACCCTGCCCTTGGGCTTACCATAGGGGTGTTTAATATGAAGCAAAGGGAAGGTTTAGGGACTGGCAAGTGGGTGCACTTTGCAAGTCGACATGGCAGTACTAGGCTGCACAAAGGCCTTGCAAAGGCAGGCCTGTGACACACTTTACAAGCTGCTTATGTGGGTGGCACAACCAGTGCTGCAAGCCCACCAGCATCATTTGATTGACAAGCCCTGTGCACACATGGTGCACTGTACTAGGGGCTGACAGGTAAATCAAATAACCCAATCATGGAATAACCAATTAGTACATTAATTTAACATAGGGAGCACTTGCACTGTGGCACTGATTAGCAGTGGCACAGTGCCCAAAGCATATAACCAGCAAAACATATCAAAACAGAGGAGGAAATCCGTAAAAAATGGAAGGGAGACTCACGCCAATGATGCCAGGTCTAACACATGTCCCCTCCAGCTGAAATGTGGGGAGAACTACCCTTCCCCTTGGGAGTTCTCTTCACTAAGGCGGAAAAATCTGGACAGACCATCAGCGTTGGCGTGTTCTGTACCAGGGCGGTGTTCCACCGTAAAGTCCATACCCTGTAGGGAAATGGACCACCTCAACAACTTTGGGTTCTCACCCCTCATCTGCATTAGTCATCTGAGGGGCCTGTGATTGGTCTGAACCCGGAAGCGAGTCCCAAACAAGTATGGTCTCAACTTCTTCAGTGCCCAGACCACAGCAAACGCCTCACGCTCAATTGCACTCCACCTCTGTTTCCGGGGAAGTAACCTCCTACTGATAAAGGCTACAGGTTGGTCTAGGCCCTCTTCAGTAATCTGTCATAGAACAGCCCCCAGACCATGCTCTGTAGCGTCTATCTGTACAATGAATTATTTTGAGAAGTTGGGCGCCTGAAGCACGGGTGCTGTGCACATGGCAGTCTTCAGGGCATCAAAAGCCTTCTGACAGGTGTCAGTCCAATTCACTTTCTTGGGCTGCTTCCTGGAAGTCATCTCAGTCAAGGGTGTAACAATGTTGCCAAAACCCCTTGACAAACCTCCTGTAGTACCCCATGAGTCCTAAAAAGGCTCTCACTTGTGTCTGAGTCTTTGGGGGTTCCCATGAAAGGATGGTTTCAATCTAGGGTTGTAGTGGCCCCACTTGGCCGCTTCCTACCTGGTGACACAAGTACACCACTTGACCCTGCCCGATCTGGGACTTACTCGCCTTGATCGCGAGGCCTGCCTTGTGCAGTGCCATCAATACTTCCCAGAGGTGCTGCAGATGTTCTTCCCAACTGGCGCTGAACACTGCAATGTCATCCAGGTAGGCGGCACTGAAATACTCCAGTCCAGCCAACACCTGGTTGACCAACCTCTGAAAGGTGGCAGAGGCATTCTTCATCCCAAAAGGCATAACCCAGAATTGGTAATGCCCATCTGGTGTGGAGAATGCTGACCTCTTCTTAGCCCCATCATTCAAGGCGATCTGCCAGTACCCAGACGTCAAATCAAACGTGCTGAGGTACCGTGCAGCCCCTAACCAATCAATGAGTTCATCAGCTCTGGGGATGGGATGTGCATCAGTCCTGGTGACTGAAATGAGCCCTCTGTAGTCCACACAGAACCGGAGTTCAGGTGTGGCACCCGGCAAAGCAGCCTTTGGGACCAAGACCACTGGGCTGGCCCAATGAATGTTTGAGGACTCAATGACCCCTAAAGCAAACATCTTGGAGATTTCCTCCTTAATGTAAGCCCTAACCTTGTCAGTCACTCTGTAAGCCTTGTGCTTCACAGGAGGACTGTCTCCAGTGTCCACATCATGGATGCACCACTCTGTGACACCAGGAACCAAGGAAAATAGATCAGAGAATTGCCCCAATAGCTGGCGACAATCTTGCTGCTGATCAGGGGTCATTGTGGCAGAGAGGCTGACACCATCCACTGACCCATCTTGCTCTGTTGCAGACAGGAGGTCAGGAAGAGGCTAGGTCACCTCCTCCATTCCATTATCTGTCGCTAGGAGCACGCCCACTTCGGACCTTTCTAAGTGGGGCTTAAGAGGTTAACATGCAGGACCCGCGAGGGGTTCCTGGGAGACCACAAGTTCACCAGATAGGTGACATCACTCTTAAGCTCCACCACCTCATATGGACCGGTCCACCTGTCCTGGAGCGCAAAAGGCTCCAGAGGGGCCATGACCCAAACTTTTTGTCCAGGCTGAAGCTTAATCAGAGTGGCATTCTGATCGTACCACTGCTTCATTTCCTTCTGGCTGGCTTCCAGATTCGCCTGAGCGAGATCTCTGAAACACCGAGTCTGGTTCCTGAAGTCCAGCATGTAGCTACATACATCCTGGGGAGGTTTCCTGGGAGATTGCTCCCAGCCTTTCTTGACCAAACTCAAAGGTACTCTTACAAGGTGACCATACAAAAGCTCAAAGGGGCTGAACCCTAGGGACTTTTGTGGCACCTCACAGTAGGCAAACAGAAGGCATGGCAAGAGGACATCCCACTTATGCCTCATTGGTTCCTCAAGACCCATGATCATGCCTTTAAGGGTCCGGTTGAATCTTTCAATCAGCCCATTTTCTTGTTTGTTTTAAGGAGTGGTGAACTTATAGGTAACGCCACACTCCTTTCACAGAGACTTCATATAAATAGAAATGAAGTTTGTACCAAGGTCAGACACCACCTCTCTGGGGAACCCCACACTGGAGAAGATCCCCATCAGTGCACGACCCACCACGGGGGCCATCACTGTCCTGAGCAGAATGGCTTCCGGGTACCAGGTAGCATGGTCCTCCAATACCAGAATAAACCTGTTGCTCATGGCTGTCTTGGGGTCCAGTGGTCCTACAATGTCAATGCCCACCCGTTCAAAGGGGGTATTGATTTCAGGAAAAGGTTGGAGAGGGGCCATTTGCCTACTTTCACTTTTCCCACTTGCCTAGCAAGTTTGACAGGTCCTACAATGAGTATCTGAACTCTTCCGCATCTGAAGCCCATAAAAGTGGGAGAAAAGCCTTTCAAAGGTCTTGTTCTGCCCCATATGACCAGCTAAAGGAACATCATGAGCAAAACCCAGTAGGAAGGCTCTGAAGCGCTGGGGTACCACCAGCACAAGGGCTGACCCAGGCTCAGCAAACCTTAGGCTTGCTATACAGGAGACCGTTCTCCCAGTAGATCCAATGTGATCCAGACTGATCACCTGCTGCCTGGTTTGTGGCCTGCTGCCTAAATCCCACAAGAGAAGGGCACTTCTGCGCAACTTCACAAAATTCCTCCCTGGAGGGACCCCCTTCTTGCTGCCAATGGGTCAGCTCAGGTAGGTTCCCCAGTTTGAAAACTTGCTCCCCTGTAGGTTCCAGGGCATTCCCCTCAAGATTTGCCTTCTCCTGGACAGTGGGAACAATGGGGGCTGGTTTCCCATACCCCCTACCTCTTCTCTTTAAGGCAGGTCCCTGGGCCATACTTTCAAGCTCCAGGGTCTCTTGAACACCCTTAGCTGTCATAGACCGAGTGGTCAGACGCGCCCACGGAGGCAGACCCAATATCTCTAAATGCGCCTTCCTCTCCACCTTAACCCAAGGGGAGCTTTCTAAATCATTGCTTAACAGACAATCAACAGGCATTGGTGGCCTCACAGCTAACTTGAAGAGTACAGAGACCCCCCCACTCAAAGGGAACTTGAGCCACCTTGCAATGGCTCTCTGTGTTGTCAGCGGCAACAACTGGGAAGAATGGATGAGGGACTACCGGTTCTTCAGATACCAAGTGACACTTGACAGCTGTCACACTGGCTCCCATGTCTATTAGAGCCTCCACTCTATGGCCATTGATTGTCACCCACTGCTTGTATTTCTCAGTGTTATCAGGCAGCTGAGTTCTAGGGACCATCTCAAAGTCTCCTAATGAGACAAGGGACATTTATGCGGGACCCCACCCACCTTGGGCACCCATCTCCTCCCCACCCAGGGCTACACTGGCCATCTCACGGGGTGGTGCACGGGGTGGCACGTACTGACCCTTTTGGGGATGCTGGGGATCATACCAACGGTGTCCCACCTGCTTACACTGAAAGCAGGTAACAGGCCCCCTATGAACAGGTTTACTTTGTCGGGGGTCCTGACTTCTTCTCAGGGGGAGACTGGGAACCCTTACCTTGGTTCCTTGGGAATTACTTTGGGGCCCTTTCTGGTACTCCCTCTGTTTACCCTTGTCCCCCCCACTCTTCTGCTGGGGACCCTGCCCACCTTTAGAATAGTCTTCTACAAGACCCTTGTGGACCTTGGTACTGACCCAGCGGTCCGCCTCTTAAGCAAGCTTTCTAGGGTTAGTCAACTTGCTATCAATAAGGTGCTGGTGTAGCTCTGGAAAGCAATTGGCAGACAAGTGTTCTCTAGCAATCAAAACATACAGCGCTTGAAAATTATCAACATTGCTACCCCTCACCCAACCATCCATAGCTCTGCAAAAGAAAGACGCATATTCTACCCAAGTGGTTCCCTCCAACTTTTTACAATTTCTGAACCTCTGTCTATAGAGTTCTGGAGTTAACCCATACCTTGTCATCAGTGCTCCTTTCATTTGGGCATAAGACATCCTATGATCACTGGGCAAGTATAACAAAGTATCCCTACCTTCATTTAAAAAGCGACCCCACAACCCGTTCCCCAATCCTTCTCAGGGACCCGGTGGGCCAACATTGCTATCTCATAGGCTGCAAACCACTGCCCAATATCTTCACTTTTGTGGAAATCTTTGATGACATCCTTGGGAATATGTTCCCTGCCTTCTGAAGGCACAGATGGTGCGTTGTCACCAGAGGGATTGATTTCTAAGCCCTTGGCCTTGATCTCTAACTCCCTCAACATCCTCTCATGTTCCATTCTCATTCTCTCTCTTTCCAACGACAACCTGTTATTTTCTGTTTCCCTCTGACTCTCCATCTTAAGCTTAACCAACTCTAGCTTGAGTGCCCTATTTCTCTCCCTGTCTTCCAAATCTCTAGGAGACAGGTCTTAAAACGAGATAATGATGCCAGGTGGAGAGGCTCCCTCTCTCCTAGCTGAAAACACTGGGCTCTCAATGGGCCCACTTGCATCCACAACTGGCTCCACCACAAGATCATGGGCATTTCTTGCTTCTACCCAGGCCCTCAGCACTTTCTGGTAGTCATACGTTTTAGAAATGCCTCGTGTAGCAACTTTCAATTTCCTACACAGATGTTTGAGCTGTTTCACTGTGTAGGCATCCAACCTCTCTTCCTCAAATTCCAGATCCATATATGCAACAGATGCTGGTTTACTCATGGTAGTAAAAATTGGGAGTTTTCAGGAAAAACAAACAGTCCAAGGAAAAAGTTTGTAAAAAAGAAGTATGTGGTTGTGTTTGGTCTGCACTCACTAGTAGTGTACACCAATCACTGTATATGAAACACAAATGCAAAGTCCAAATCCTCACTGCTGACTACCAATGTCCTGATCTTTGGACTGGGTAAGAGTGGTCTGCTTAATTCAGACACTCTGTTCATCACCACCCCCTTTTCTGAATCGTTTTTGGCCACTATAGGTGTGGCAGGGTATACTCAGACATGAGTCCCTTTCTCACTGCACCATCAGGATTCAAGCAAGCCGGGCCGAAGAAGGCTGAAATGCCAGAAACCGGTCCCCGGTAGCTTGTCTCCTTTCTGGTGAAGAATTGGCTTGGTAGTTTAGTCTGCCCTGTTCCCATGATGCACTGGGCCAGGGACAGACTGATTTGCATATAGCCAGGTTCTGAGCTGGGATGGTGCAGTGAGATAAATAATGGTGATGGATCAAGCCCTGATCTTTGGACTGGGTAAGAGTGGTCTGCTTAATTCAGACACTCTGTTCATCACCACCCCCTTTTCTGAATCGTTTTTGGCCACTATAGGTGTGGCAGGGTATACTCAGACATGAGTCCCTTTCTCACTGCACCATCAGGATTCAAGCAAGCCGGGCCGAAGAAGGCTGAAATGCCAGAAACCGGTCCCCGCTAGCTTGTCTCCTTTCTGGTGAAGAATTGGCTTGGTAGTTTAGTCTGCCCTATTCCCATTATGCACTGGGCCAGGGACAGACTGATTTGCATATAGCCAGGTTCTGAGCTGGGATGGTGCAGTGAGATAAATAATGGTGATGGATCAAGCCCTGATCTTTGGACTGGGTAAGAGTGGTCTGCTTAATTCAGACACTCTGGTCATCACCACCCCCTTTTCTGAATCGTTTTTGGCCACTATAGGTGTGGCAGGGTATACTCAGACATGAGTCCCTTTCTCACTGCACCATCAGGATTCAAGCAAGCCGGGCCGAAGAAGGCTGAAATGCCAGAAACCGGTCCCCGGTAGCTTGTCTCCTTTCTGGTGAAGAATTGGCTTGGTAGTTTAGTCTGCCCTGTTCCCATGATGCACTGGGCCAGAGACAGACTGATTTGCATATAGCCAGGTTCTGAGCTGGGATGGTGCAGTGAGATAAATAATGGTGATGGATCAAGCCCTGATCTTTCGACTGGGTAAGAGTGGTCTGCTTAATTCAGACACTCTGTTCATCACCACCCCCTTTTCTGAATCGTTTTTGGCCACTATAGGTGTGGCAGGGTATACTCAGACATGAGTCCCTTTCTCACTGCACCATCAGGATTCAAGCAAGCCGGGCCGAAGAAGGCTTAAATGCTAGAAACCGGTCCCCGGTAGCTTGTCTCCTTTCTGGTGAAGAATTGGCTTGGTAGTTTAGTCTGCCCTGTTCCCATGATGCACTGGGCCAGGGACAGACTGATTTGCATATAGCCAGGTTCTGAGCTGGGATGGTGCAGTGAGATAAATAATGGTGATGGATCAAGCCCTGATCTTTGGACTGGGTAAGAGTGGTCTGCTTAATTCAGGCACTCTGTTCATCACCACCCCCTTTTCTGAATCGACTACCAATGTTAGGTCTGGGGGTCTCTAGTTGGCAATGGTATTCACCTTTGTCCAAATAGGGACCCTTACTTCTAAGTCAGGAAAAGGGGATTACACTCCTTAATAACCCCTTCTCACCCCCTTGGTAGCTTGGCACGAGCAGACAGGCTTATCTCAGAGGCCGTGTGTTAAGCATTTGTGAATATATACAGTAATACAGTGAAAACATTACAGATGGACACAACACAGGTTTTATAAAAATAAGTATTCTTTATATATACTAAAATACAAGACCACAAACGACAAAAATCCATAATACTACACTTAAGATTGCTTTAAAGATGATAAAAGTAACTCAGTTCAAGGTGATGATAGGTGCGACAAAGTTCTCGACAAAGAACCTGGATGCGTAACGCAAAGTAAACAAAAGTCTCGTAAAAGGGGAGATGCGTCGGTTCCGTGATCCGGGGGAGATCTTGTGTCGTGCCTCAAAGTTTGCACAGAGATGGGGATGCGTTGTTATCCTTACCGGTGTGGAGGTGAAGCATATATTCTCTGTCTTTGGCCCGTTGTGGTGCGTAAGATGGCGCCTTGATGCGATGATCCGGTTGCGATGCGAGAAGATCGCGCCCTTGATGCGATGATGCGATGACGCTGTGATGATGATGCATAGACGCCCTGGCAGCCTCTGTACTTTGGAGCCGCGACAGGCCCTGCGACAAGCTTCTCCAGTGATTCGATGGTGACTCTCTCGATGGAGTTATGCTTCTCCGTTGATGCAACAGCAGGCAGCTTCGATGAACACACGCTTCGAGGGAGTTGCAGCGAAGGCTTGCTTCTTCCGTGATGCGACGATTTCGGCTGCAGTGGCGACATGCTTCCTGTCGATACGTTGCGCTTCCAGCTCCCAGCCACATGCACATGTCTGGAGTTGAGAATTTCCAGCAAGAAAATTCAGAGGGGAGCTGGAGGTGAAGTCTTTTGTCCCTGAGACTTCAGCAGGAGGCAAGCAAAGTTCAAGCCCTTGGAGAATATTCTGTAGATGATGAAAGTCCTTAAAAAGTTTCTTCTCCTTTCCTTGGCAATGAGCAACCAATGCCGGCCAAGCCAGCAAACAGCACACTGGCAGAGGGGCAGTCAAACTCCTGCAGCTTCCTTGGTTCTTCTATTTGGTAAAAGGTTTCTTGTTCCAGAAGTGATCTAATTTCTTGGGATCAGGGTACCAATATTTATACCCCAAAATCCTTTTTTCTCTGAATGTAGAGAGGCCTCTGACGAGTCCAAACCAGTTCCTGAGCACTTTGTTTACATCACTCTGTTCTCCCTTTCACTGTGCAGGGCAGAGACATCACCCACCCCACAGCAGGTGAAGCCAGCATAGGGGAAGGAAGATATAGCTCTGGAGAACTTTGTTGACAAGATTCCTTCTCTCCTTTCACAGTGCTGGACAGATACATCAGACAAGCCACAGGAGGTGAAGCCAGCATTGTAGAGGGAAGGTACAGCCCTATTCAGGTCCCAGATGAAACTCCTCCCTCCCATCTAGATGCAGATCTCTCTATTCACCACTGGGCTGCCCCAGCCTATCTCCTGGAATCCCCCAGCCCTGTCACTCACAAACCCAGACAAGGAATACACAACCTAGCAGAGGCAGGCCTGGACAGTTAGGCAAGATACCTACTTTCTAAAAGTGGTATTTTCAAACACAGAATATTAAAACAAACTTTACTAAAATATGTATTTTATTATTCTGAGTTCAGGCATTCTAAATTCGAATTTCTACAATGTTCCCGGAGTCAGTTAGGATTATAAGGAAGTAATAATCCATCTGCCCATTCTGGCCTATGGAGAACAGGTAGCCTTCAATAGTGAAACACGAAAAAGGCTGTAATTCACTATTAGGACATGGTACACACATCAGAGCATGTCCTACCTTATTCGTACAATGCAGCCTGCCCTTGGGCCTACCATTGGGGTGTCTAATATGAAGCAAGTGGAAGGTTTAGGGCCTGGCAAGTGGGTGCACTTGCCAAGTCGACATGTCAGTACTAGACTGCACACAGGCCTTGCAATGGCAGTACTGAGACACACTTTACAAGCTGCTTCTGTGGGTGGCACAACCAGTGCTGCAAGCCCACCAGCAGCATTTGTTTTACAAGCCCTGGGCACACATGGTGCACTGTAGCCATGTCTTTCCCAGGCCGGAATCAAGCATCCCAGGACCGGTTTCTGGCTATCAGCCTTCATCAGCCTGGATAGCTTGACTCCAGTGGTGTGGAGAGCCTGGGACTCACGTCTGAGTATACCCAGCACACTCGGGGTGAAAATTGCAAAAAACACAGTTGATGGACAGAATGTAAAACAATGTCATACATTCACCCCAGTACAAGGATCTGGGCCCAAATCCATCGTTTTTTTGCACTCCACACCACCCTGGGTTAGACACTGGCTATATGCAAATCAGCTCTGACCCTGTGCCTCATGGGAACAGTCCAGTCCGAACTACCAAGCCATGTCTTTCCCAGACCGGAATCAAGCATCCAAGGACCGGTTTCTGGCTATCAGCCTTCATCAGCCTGGATAGCTTGACTCCAGTGGTGTGGAGAGCCTGGGACTCACGTCTGAGTATACCCAGCACACTCGGGGTGAAAATTGCAAAAAACACAGTTGATGGACAGAATGTAGAACAATGTTATACATTCACCCCAGTACAAGGATCTGGGCCTAAATCCATTGTTTTGTTGCACTCCACACCACCCTGGGTTAGACACTGGCTATATGCAAATCAGCTCTGACCCTGTGCCTCATGGGAACAGTCCAGTCCGAACTACCAAGCCATGTCTTTCCAAGACCGGAATCAAGCATCCAAGGACCGGTTTCTGGTTATCAGCATTCATCAGCCTGGATAGCTTGACTCCAGTGGTGTGGAAAACCTGGGACTTACGTCTGAGTATACCCAGCACACTCGGGGTGAAAATTGCAAAAAACACAGTTGATGGACAGAATGCAGAACAATGTCATACATTCACCCCAGTACAATGATCTGGGCCTAAATCCATCGTTTATTTGCACTCCACACCACCCTGGGTTAGACACTGGCTATATGCAAATCAGCTCTGACCCTGTGCCTCATGGGAACAGTCCAGTCCGAACTAGCAAGCCATGTCTTTCCCAGACCGGAATCAAGCATCCAAGGACCAGTTTCCGGCTATCAGCCTTCATCCGCCTGGATAGCTTGACTCCAGTGGTGTGGAGAGCCTGGGACTCACGTCTGAGTATACCCAGCACACTCGGGGTGAAAATTGCAAAAAACACAGTTGATGGACAGAATGTAGAACAATGTCATACATTCACCCCAGTACAAGGATCTGGGCCTAAATCCATTGTTTTGTTGCACTCCACACCACCCTGGGTTAGACACTGGCTATATGCAAATCAGCTCTGACCCTGTGCCTCATGGGAACAGTCCAGTCCGAACTACCAAGCCATGTCTTTCCAAGACCGGAATCAAGCATCCAAGGACCGGTTTCTGGCTATCAGCATTCATCAGCCTGGATAGCTTGACTGCAGTGGTGTGGAGAGCCTGGGACTCACGTCTGAGTATACCCAGCACACTCAGGGTGAAAATTGCAAAAAACACAGTTGATGGACAGAATGTAGAACAATGTCATACATTCACCCCAGTACAAGGATCTGGGCCTAAATCCATCGTTTTTTTGCACTCCACACCACCCCGGGTTAGACACTGGCTATATGCAAATCAGCTCTGACCCTGTGCCTCATGGGAACAGTCCAGTCCGAACTACTGAGCCATGTCTTTCCCAGACCGGAATCAAGCATCCAAGGACCGGTTTCTGGCTATCAGCCTTCATCAGCCTGGATAGCTTGACTCCAGTGTTGTGGAGAGCCTGGGACTCACGTCTGAGTATACCCAGCACACTCGGGGTGAAAATTGCAAAAAACACAGTTGATGGACAGAATGTAGAACAATGTCATACATTCACCCCAGTACAAGGATCTCGGCCTAAATCCATCGTTTTTTTGCACTCCACACCACTCTGGGTTAGACACTGGCTATATGCAATTCAGCTCTGACCCTGTGCCTCATGGGAACAGTCCAGTCCGAACTACCAAGCCATGTCTTTCCCAGACCGGAATCAAGCATCCAAGGACCGGATTCTGGCTATCAGCCTTCATCAGACTGGATAGCTTGACTCCAGTGTTGTGGAGAGCCTGGGACTCACGTCTGAGTATACCCAGCACACTCGGGGTGAAAATTGCAAAAAACACAGTTGATGGACAGAATGTAGAACAATGTCATACATTCACCCCAGTACAAGGATCTGGGCCTAAATCCATCGTTTTTTTGCACTCCACACCACTCTGGGTTAGACACTGGCTATATGCAAATCAGCTCTGACCCTGTGCCTCATGGGAACAGTCCAGTCCGAACTACCAAGCCATGTCTTTCCCAGACCGGAATCAAGCATCCAAGGACCGGTTTCTGGCTATCAGCCTTCATCAGCCTGGATAGCTTGACTCCAGTGGTGTGGAGAGCCTGGGACTCACGTCTGAGTATACCCAGCACACTCGGGTGAAAATTGCAAAAAACACAGTGTATGGACAGAATGTAGAACAATGTCATACATGCACCCCTGTACAAGGATCTGGGCCTAAATCCATCGTTTTTTTGCACTCCACACCACCCTGGGTTAGACACTGGCTATATGCAAATCAGCTCTGACCCTGGGCCTCATGGGAACAGTCCAGTCCGAACTACCAAGCCATGTCTTTCCCAGACCAGAATCAAGCATCCAAGGACCGGTTTCTGGCTATCAGCCTTCATCAGCCTGTATAGCTTGACTCCAGTGGTGTGGAGAGCCTGGGACTCACGTATGAGGGGCTGACACGTAAATCAAATAACCCAATCATGTAATAACCAATTAGTAGGTTAATTTAACATAGGGAGCACTTGCACTGTGGCACTGATTAGCAGGGGCACAGTGCCCAAAGTATATACCCAGCAAAAACTTATCAAAACAGAGGAGGCAATCTGTCAAAAATGGAAGGGAGACTCACGCCAATGATGCCAGGTCTAACAGCAAGAAATACACATTTTTTGTTGTACTTGAGACATCCTACACAATGAATATAATTTCTACCACTAGCCATCAGCTTAGTATCAGAAGGCTTCACGATTGAATTCTGATACACCTCTAACATATTTTCAACAAATAGGATATACATAGCACTGAATATGCCATAATCATTACAGAATATTTATTTGTTTGGTTACTAAAAACCATTACCTAAAACCAAAATACAAAAGTAACAACATTACAAAAGTTAAAAATGAAGAAAAATTGCAAAAGTTCAGTTTATCTAATTGCTGCATGGGTACTGGACGTGCGGGGGAAAGGGTTCATGGGCCGGCAGGAGACTCTAGAATCCGGCCTGTGGAAGCCATCAACATTGCCCGTGCTTGAAAGATGAACTTTCCAAAGGCCGCCATGTGCTTTACCGTGGACAGGGTATAAAGGTGAGTGATCCCCTCCTCTGCCGTGCGTGACCCCGATTGTCTTAATAATGGCCTTAGATAAAGACTATGGGCCAGGCGGAGGGCCGGGCAGCAGAAGAGGAGGTGGGCCAAGGACTCACGTTTATTCCTGCAGAGCCTGCATTCCCGGACTCCTGAGCTGGCCTGACCGCAGGAGTATAGTTCTTTGAGGGGCACAGGGTGTAGTCTGTAAGCCAAAATCTTGTGGAGGGCGGCACGGCCCACAGCCTGCATGAGATGATGTTTAGGAGTGTGCAGGATGTGTGGGAAACACAGGGTCTTATGCAAGTCTTTTCTTCTCAGAGACTCCAAGTCCAGTTCCCGTGATCGCGCACGCACTTGTTTTTTAATCGCATTCTTGATAGCAGAGAAGTTGACGTATTCAGGGTTCCATGAGTCCATGGCAAGTTTAAGATGGGCCTTGGCCACTTCGAGGGTGTCCGACCAGGGGTTCTAAGGCTCTCTGTAAATACATTTCAAGACTGCCTTTAGTGTGTTCTCCTGTGCCGCTGTTGTTAAAAAGGAATAATAATCATTACTGTGAAGATCCCACAAAACTGGCCATCCCTTTCTTCACCTATACCAAATATTTGTAAAATGTAATCTTGTACTTCATAGGACCAGATGTATTATTCACATTTACAATCTACATATGTGCAATTTCCACACACACTGGTTAGCAAATTGAAATAAATTTACAGTGCAGCCTGTGCACTAACAAAAAGAATCGAAACTGTCATTCTACCCGGGGTATCAAAAAAACCTCCCTAAGAAATATTAGTTAGGCAGGTTGGTATTTACAAACCTGTGATTATCTGCTAATTGTGGGATGCAGGTCTAAACGGCCCAGCAGACCACAGTTCCTCCTTTTTCTTTCCAATTCTGGAAACATTTTCTTAAAAGCAGCCAACTCCATTCAAAGCACAGATGCAGCATTAGAGAAGGTTTCCCATTTGGGAAAGCATTGAAGGGAGCGGCAGTGAACCTTTGGACATTGCATGCAACCCTTAAGGCCACTGACATGGATCAAAAAGGGAATTATTTCCCTAAAGGACACTTTCCACATTACTCATCAGTTATCATCCATACTCCGAGATCTGTAGCTCCTCAATGGTTTGCAACTGAAATTTCTGTCACAAACAAAGAAGATGAATGATCAATTCAGTCCTTATCCGATTTGTGATTGAAAGCATTTTCCACCACTCTAAAGGGCTTTTCTACATTAGGGAAAAGTTATCTTGGAGAATTTCAGGGTTTCTAACTGCAAAAGGGGTTTCTTCTACATCTGGCTAATACTTCTGTTCTTCATTATCTCCTTTCCTTAATTTTCCCCTTTTTACATTTCTGACAGAATTATATTAATACTTGTTCTAAAAACACCAATAAATTCCATGATGTCACATAACATTGGAGGATACCAAACAGTGTAACCACGCACTATATCAAAACGTTCTATTATTTTAGGTGTATACTTAAAAAATTGGATAGTGAGTATAGTAACATAATGAAACATTGTAAATAGTGTTCAGTGTCGTGGGGCATTGTGAGCTAGCCATCAGGAAAGCCAGTACATGTTTTCTATAAGCTCCTTAGAGTATGTGACCATGTCACTCTCTGTGAGCTAGTGAGATATAAAGATCATCTTAACATGGCTTTTATTGAAGCTTTTGCACGTCACAGTAAAATTGAGTTGCTGTCAGTTCTAAAAAATGATCCAATACTACTTTCTATTTGTTCATGCTTTGCTGGCATCCACTCTGCAACAGAAATTGGACAGATTTTCAAAATCCTCAAATATCACAGAAAACGATAAGGCGCACAATAACATAGATTCGGTCAAAGTAGATAGGGCCCTCAATCGTCAGAAGCTATCGACAAAAGTAATAGAACAGAAAGCATCAATCCCTTAGTTAGATGATACGAAGCCGAAGTCCACATAACGAAAAGAGCTTTGAGTGTTCATGAAAATATTAGAAGAAAGAGAAGAAAGTGTAGCAAGCAGATCCATTATAGTTATGAGCACCTAACATGAAAAGTAAAGTAGTGATTTGGAAGCATTCATAAAGATTTTTCTTCACCTTTTCTGAACTATAAGGGTTTCCCGGCTGCTTTGTATTGGTAAGAGGACAGATTACACTGGCACCAATACCAGATGTTCTGCCTAGGTCTTGGATAATATGGTGCTTCACCTTTAGAGAGAACTAAGTCAAACTTTTTCCATCTCCAGCAGATGACATCACAGTATAATTCAAAATGTGTGAACTTAAAAGAAAGATAGGGTAGGAAAGAGATGTGCATAGGTTACTGTAAGAAAGAGAAGGAGGAAGGAAAAAGTATCATTTAATCTATTTTACATACTCAGTTGGTCACGCTAGAGCTACACCTCACAGCACATCTCCTTACCAATAGAAAAGGAGAATAAAATTGAGTGATTTTAATGCATAACAATCTTTATGCCACTCAGGTGCACTTCTAAAACTTTTATGAGAAATTTTAGTTTGATTTACACGTGCTTCAGAACAACCAGCTTGACTTCTCAACATAGAATTTTCAATTGTATCTGTTGGAAATTGGATTATTGGTTGGGGGGGTGAAGCCCTACTTAAGCAGCAACGACAATTTCTATTAGGGTGAAGTCACAAATTAACTCTCTGGTACCTTAGTGCAGAAGCATTCAGGCTTAACATAGAGGCAATGTGCAAAGTATGAGGCACTTCAAACACTAATAAAGTGAAAACACAAGACAAGAAAAATCCCACACCAATTTAGAATAATAGAGTAACATTTAATACATTATTTAGAAATGACATAAACCCAATCAGCAGACCAGAGATATGTAATTTTAAAGACTTGAGTGAAACCATGCGTTAACAAGCAAAAAGCGACAACTGAAGTTATCTAATCGCAGAAGACTGGGTCCAAGTCACAAGCTCAGTCTGGCCGCGATGGGGCACTGGTCAGATACAGGTCAGACTCCATTTGACTAAACTGTACCTTGTCCCTGGGCGTTGATGTGCAAAGTATTTGTGGTTCGTTGTGCTGCCCGGCATCAAGAAACTGTTGACAGGAGCTTGAGATGAGTAGAAATGTGTTGTATAGCCATGAATGGCCATGAACCATGGCCATGGCCATGAACACAACACTAATACATCGAGACAAATGCTTTTCCTAGATGCCACTCAGTTAGGCTTCCGGAAACACCATAATACGGAACTAGCACTGATATTTTAGTAAGAACAGATTAGGCAGGCGGTCGATACAGGGGATAATGAATTTGACACCTGTCAATTATATAAAATTACTGGAATGCCTTGAGAAGATAGGCATGAAAGGAAACACTCTCTCCTTACTTAGCTCCTTCCTGTCTGATCGAAAACAATTTGTTGAGCTCTCTGAATTTAAGTCACATAATTTCACAGTTTCTTGTGGTGTCCCTCAGGGCTCATCTGTGAGCACCACCCTTTTTAATGTCTACTTTGCCCTATTGGCGCAGCTGATCAGATCACTGGGATCCTCAGCAGTATCTTATGCTGACGACAACTAAAGAGTGGTGTCGGTGACAGGGATACCATCGGATATGGCATCTCAGTTTTATACCTGCCTCCGTCAAGTTGGAGACTGGATGGCTACCAACTGTTTGAAGTTCAATTCACACAAAATCAAGGTGTTACTCTTTGGTAATAACACCACCTTCTGGTCCCCAACTCTTTGGCCATTGGAATTGGGCCCTCTGCCAACCCCCTCGGAGAAAGTAAAAAACCAACGTGTCACCTTCGATTCAAAGTTCACATTTGAAGGTCTTGTGAACCAGATATCATCAGCATCTTTTTATATGCTAAAACTTCTGAGAAAGATTCTCCCATTTATCCCTGCTGATCTACGTAAGCTGGTGATCGCTGCTTTGGTTTACTGAAACTGCCTTTTCATCAATCTCAGGTCCAAAAGCCTAACTAAACTACAGATCGTGCAAAAAGCTGCTGCTGTCCGTCTTCTGTTGAATACTTTTGCTTGTAAGTAACTGCGCGTCAGCTACACTCAGTTCAAGCTCACAATCTGGTGATCCTTAGGCTCAAGAAAAGTGCCTGGGGCAGTAAAAGCTTTATAGTTGGGACTACCAAACTCTGGAACTCTCTTCCCCAAAGGTTAAAAGACAAGACTCACCTGTTTGCATTCAGGAAGGCGCTGAAGACATGGTTTTTTAACCTCGTATTCTGAGTTAAGATCTTACGACACACTTGATGAGCTAGTGCCTTGACACCATGGGGCAATTGGATTGCACTTAAACATTTCTTTTTCATTCAATTTAATTTCATGAAATTTTATTTCATATAGTAAAGTCGAGAGCCATCAACAGGAAGCTTGTCAAGTGAGGTCCTACATCATCGAGAAAGCCAATGGAGCTTGCGATGGCTTGCATTGCAGTCCATCAGCGCTGAGGTTGAGGTGCATTGTGCTGGGCCGTTGCTGGAGAAGCCACTGGGGCTTGAGAGGACTTGTGTCAAGATGCATTCTTCTGGATCAAGCTTAGGAGAGGCATCATACTAGCTTGTGAATCCACTAATGTGATGCATGGTCCTGAGTCGGTGCTGTGACGAGCTTCAATGTGCTAAGCTAGTTGTCAGCATAAAGATGTGTTGCACTGATCAGGGTGGAGAGCCGTTGAGACGATGCACAGTCTGGTGTCAAGGCTGTGTGATGTTATGTCCCTGTGGTTTGAATACAAGATCAATCCACTGACCCTTGGAGGTCTTGGAGTCCAGGGACTCCTGGCCAGGCAGGATTCAGTAGGGCAGCTTACAGCAGAAGAGTCCTGGAGCAGCAACAGCAGGACAGCCAGACAACAATGGCAGTCCTTGAGCAGCAAAGCAGGACATACTTCACAAATGACCAATCCACAAATCCAGAGGTGATCTGAAGAGTTGGATCTGAATGACCATTATTTATACCTGCAGCCCAATTTGAAGTAGGCTATGGTTCTGGAAGTTTAGGTGGCAGCTCCTCCCTCTCATCAAATCAGAGATGGCCAATCCTCTCGACACCTGTTTCCCTTTTTTTCCTCAATCTTTGTCTGGGAACAATACGCAAAGCCCAGCTACACCTTGTCATGTGACCTAGGACACAGGAAGTAGAGACCAAATGGTTTGAACAAGATAATGCCAACTTTCTAACAGTGGCATTTTCAGAATTGTGACTTAGAATCCAGCTTTTCCATTAATGAAGGCTTTACATTACAATTCTATAGAATGTAAACTTGACCTTTCTATCTTCTATCAATTGAGATCACATATTAAATGTAGTAAGCTAACTCAATGTTATCCTATGGAAGAGGTAGATCCTGTAGTAGTAAAAACTATTTTTAAATACACTACTCTCTGCCCCATGGGCTGTTAGGGGCCTACCCTAGGGGTTATGCATTAGAAAGGAAGGTTTAGGGCCTGGCAAAAAGTTTATTTTGCAAGGTTAAAATGGCAGTTTAAAAGTGCATAAACAAGCCTTAATGGCTGGCCTAAGACATATATAAAAGGGCTACTTAAGTGGGTGCCACAATCAGTGCTGCCGGCCCACTAGTGGATTTATTCCAGATCTCTTGACTGGGGGTGAATGTTTTGATTTGTTCTGCATTCTTGTCAACAAATATGTGTCTTTTGCTTTGCCGGCCCACTAGTAACATTTAATTTACAGGCCTGGTTACATGTAGAACAACTTTACTAGAGACTTACAAGCAAATCAAATGTTTAAATTGGGTGTGATGGCGCGAGATTAGCATTTCAGGATATTTTTTTCTAATTACCATACTCACCTGGGGCCATAAAAATTACACCCCTTGAACCAGTAATCTATTTCTCCTGCCTATCTGTGGGTTTCATTTTCCTGAACACCATAACTTACCAACTCCATGTCACTTTTCTTATTCTAATCAATTAGGCGAATTGATCTGGCAGTGAGAATAATAGGTAGCATAACAACTCACCTTATTATTAAAAAACACAGACTCTGGGAAGTTTTAAACACTTTATCTATGCAATATTTTGTGAGTCAGGTACCATAACAGTGCAACCAAAGATTTTTCAAGTACAAAAATAACGATCAAAATAAAATTATTTAAAGACTTAGCAGAATTATTTTTAGACATTGGTACCTGCGAAGGGTGGAAAAGAGAAACAGTACGAAGACATACCACACAGATTATAATTACCTAGAATGGTGCAATGACCAACCCCTGGCCAAGGGCTGGAAAGACAGGTCAGGACAGGTGAAAGACAGGACAGGTAACCTCCGCTAAGTGCAATGCCAACATCACACCCCTCTCCGCAGCTACTCTTGTTTCCCTTCTCTAGGACAGAGTCTTCTCCTTCAGCAACCCCCCGATTCTTCTTTCAGAGTGCTCAACCAGCCCTCTGAGGTCTGCGGCATCCACGATTCTTCTTCAGCATAAGTTGGGTCAGTGACCGGTCTGTGACAAGTCTGACCATCTAACTGACTAAGATTGCCTTAGTTATACCATTTTCCATGGCACGTACCACCCCTGAATGTTGCAAATTTGTGTATTCCCTTCATTTGATTGGTCAGAAAGACAGGGAGAGGTCATCACACCATACCAGTATGAAGTCATTTTCCTTATTTTAATTAGGCTAGATTCCCGTCCATCATTTTATTTTCCCATGTCTTTCATTCCACTCAGCATTATTTTATTTCATTTCCTATACAATGTAAAACAATTTATTTTATTTTTGTCCTTCCTCGGGTCAGGAGGTTAGATTCCCAGTCGCATTGCTGGTAAGATGAGACTTAGCTGCCTTTCAATGACAGGGCTTCAAAATTTTCAGTGCTCGAATGCGCACCCGCACCAATTTCAAGATGGAGGTTTCGGCACCCTTCTGGCCCAAATACGAGCTATTAATAAAGTCAAAGGACATCTTAGAATACGAAAATAAATGAATGCACTGTATACCACTTATTCCCACTCAAATCCCATTATTTTATTCTAGCTGTAGAATTAAAGGTTTAGCAGAACACACAAGTTTTGGTTTGAGCAAGAGCATATGCGATAGTATGTGAAATAAGAAGCTGCCATCTTTGGCACTACTGCGCAGCTGCAAAGAATTCCAACGAAAAGCACAGATGCGTCACACTACGTAGATGCAGTAGACGAATGCACTAAAGGGTTCCAGCGTTCTCGGCAGCCAATTTGGGAAACTCGGATTACTGGTTAGTAAAACCCATAAGCAAGCTTTCCTTACATAAAATAAATGTTGTGTGGTGCAATTATTAGTACTTACAAAATATGTTGGTTAATTTGTTGCATGTTATTTCGAGAGGATTGAATCTGAGCAAGTTTCTGTACATATGAAACCTTGCTCCATCAGGTGTAAGCCAATTTTACTATGTTTAAGGGAGGGGGCATAAGCACTTTAGCACTAGTTGGTACTGGTAAGGTGTGCAGAGGGCTAAAAGCTAGAAAATTGATTCAGAAAACAGGACGGGCCAGGTCCAAGACTATCTATACTCAACATTTACCACCAGGGCCAGCTTTAGGGTGGTGCTGCCAGTGCCACTGCACAGGGCGTCAAGCTAGGGGAGGCGCCATGTATGCTAAAAAATTCCACACCATTCGCATCACCCATAAACTTGCAGTACCGCACCGTTATCCCTCTTTCATTTCCGCAACGTGGGTCCTCGTGGAAATAAAAGAAGGAAAACTGGGTTCATGCGTGCCATCACAGATTACGTACATTTACTGCCAGACCCCGCAGTTACTGCTCAGTATTTTCAGAACAAGTGCTTGGAGCCGCCCGGGAGACAAATAAAGTTGTGTTCCTTTTCGCGGATTAGCAGAGGTAGAAGAAATGAGCTTCGTTCTTGGTATTGCATTAAAGGTCAGTTTGCGCACATTAATTGTTCCACCAAAGTGTTTTACGTGACGTTCCCCTGTTTCATGTTAAAAAATTTGCAATTGGAATTCAGCTCGTCATATAGTAAGTAACATTTTACATGGTACGGTGTTTAAAAGCTAAACAGAAACAACATTCAGCTTGGTGCAGTGTTTCAGATTTGCTGCATGATGTTAAAGGTTAGACCTGTGAATTAAAGTCACACAGAACAGGAAGATTACAGTTACATAATTTAACTAAAAACATTAACTTTTCTGTCTTGATGAATGGTATGGTGACATCAAGTTTTACCTTCCTTACTTTCACAAACATTTCAATAAATATGAACTCCCAAACACCAATGAAAGTTTGCTTCCTAAAATTTATTTTTGCTATCCTCAAGATAGGAGAATACGCCTGCTGCAAAGAATCATACATGGCAGATTCCTGAATTGTATTTAAGGTAGATAGCCCAGTGTGTTACTTCTTTTGTCACAGAGGTCATTTTGTTACTTGCAGTGCATAGGTTACAATCCTAATAAAGCACAGGGACCAATGAACTGTCGTCGAAGAGCTGCATAGTATAAGTTGGAACATTGTTTTTTCCACCAGTCTTTTATTATCCTAATGTTGCCAAAAAGGGTCGTTATGGTAGAAATATATTCTTATTAGTGAAGCCAACCCCAACCACTTTGTTATGTTTTATATCTCTAGACCAAATAATCTTAAATGATGCTACTTACAGGTATGGATCACATGTGATTCCTACATCTTGTAATCCTCATTGTGTTATGCAACGTTTCCTATAGTCTGAATTCCTCACATATGATTCATTGTCTATATATAATGTGCGTGTGTGATGTAAAGTGCTCTGACACCCTACACTGGTATGAGTAGTGCTATAAAACAAAATGTATGTAAGAGAGGGGCTATGGAGAGATGCGGGGCAATGTTGAAGGGTGGTAGGGCGAGAATCTGTAAAGCAGGCGGGCACGGGGCAGGGGGGCGCCAATAAAGGCTGTCGCACCAGGCGCCACCAGCGCTAAAGCAGGCCCTGTTTACCACATTATGTTTTATCTCAAATATATGCATGGGTTTGAACTACTTACTACCGGTGCCAGTATTTCCATTAGGTCTTTTGATTAATACCAATTCACCAACCGCTCACTGTTGTTTTTAGTATCACATTTAGAGTCATATCAGGTTTTATATTTGTCTTCCAATAGTTTTTATGTTTTCTCTAATATCTATAGATACTCTTTCAACCCCACCAATTCAGCTTGGGCTAAATTTAGTGCAAGGTTTTTTACCCTTAATACAAACAAAAGGAGAAATACCTGTGACAATATTGGGAGCTGTATGGTAGGATCGCAACAATTCTTGTAATGATTTCTCCACTGGACGGCCATTAGCACATGCTGATTGTACGCACTATTTTATCATACATTTCACTATCTCAGCTAGCACACTAGCTTTTGAATAGTGCAAAGTTGCCTTCCTATGCTTGATACATATTTTGTTTAGAAATCCCTTCCCTTCCTGTAAATTGTACTCCATCCATGACCAGTGTGAATTGTATGTCTTCAATACAGAAGCTGTCCCAGAAAAAATCAATGTAGTCCTTCAGCTTCTTGTAGAATTCAAGAAGAGAGGAGAAGGCTCTAATGTGGAGTGAGAAGTCAACCCAGGCTTTAGTAGTGATGTAAGAGAACACTCATCCTCCTGGTCGGGTTCTGTGTATACGTGGGGCGCGTGTGAGTTGCTGTCATTGGAGCAGGTGTTTATACTTGGTTGGTGGAAGGAGATTTGACTATACAGGTAGGTGGGGCCGGAGTTTGTGTATTGCCTTGAACGTGTGTGAGGAGTTTGAATTGAGTGCATTTGTGAATCGGGAGCCAGTGCACTTCTCTGCATTCTGGTGTGATCTATGGTCTGTGTGGGAGGGTGTTAGTGAGACTGGGTGCTGAGTTCTGGATGGTTCTGGTGGTCTGCTGAGTTACATGATGATCCTGGAGTAGAGGGTGTTCCCATGGTCCAACCTGCTAGTGACTAGGGCATGAGTGACAGTTTTTCTTGTGTTACTTGGGAGCCATTTGAAGATCTTCCTCAGCATCTTCAGTATGTGTTAGCAGGTTGCAGTGACGGTGATGACTTGTGCAGCCATGTCCAGTTTGCTGTTGATGATTATTCCCAGGTTCCTGATGTGGGTGTGGGTGTGGATCTAAGTTTGGACGGCCACCAGTTGCAGTCCCATGATGAGATGTTCTTGCTCACTACTTCTGTCTTGTAGGTGTTAAACTTGAGTCAATTGGCTTTCATCTAGTTAGCGACTTCGGTCATGCAGGAGGTGAACTTGTTTCCTGTTTGATAGTCTTGTCTGAGAGGGAGAGTATGAGTTGTATGTGTTCTGCCTAGGAGATGATGTTGATGTTGTCTGCAGATGACGTTGGCCAGTAGGATCATGTATGTGTTGAAGAGGGTGAGGCTGAGCAGTGAACCTTGAGGCACTACGCAGATGTGTTTTCAGGCTTCTGACTAGTAAGGTGCCAGGCTGACAGTTTGTGTTCTTGCCATTAAGAAGGAGCGGATCCAGTGGAGAACAGGAGACCAAACTTGCGCAGGCACCTGATGAGGATGGTGTGTGAGACCATGTAAAATACTTCAGAGATGCCCAGAAGAAATAGGGCTGCTGTGTGCCCACTGTCAAAGATCATGCACATGTCGTCTGCGGTCACAATGAGGACTGTTTCTTCACTGTGGTTGAGCCTAAACCCAGACTTCTTGGCATTGAAGAGCATGTTGATTTTCTTCTTTGCCTTAGTTGGAAAGTGTTGCTGAGTCAGTTTCATGCATCATTTTGGTAAAGATCTAGGCTAGGTTATCTCATGGTTTCACATCACTGAACGAGCAACTATTACAATCTTTCACTAACTGTTCAATAAAAGAATCCATTCCTAAAAAAAATAGTACTTTTGGCTTTATTTCTTTCTAAAAGTCCTTCATAATTGGCCTTTATAAGCAAGATCTGTTATTTTTATTCATTCGATCCAGAGTACCAAATCTTTGTGTGTGTTAAGTTCATGCCTGACCTCCTGACAGATTCCTTTTGCATGTATTCTTTCCATTATTTTTCTGATATTTCAGCAGTATTGATTTCAAGATACGGGCAGTCTAAGGTTTCCTCTTTTTCAAAATCTTTTAATGACAATCTAGAGAGTAACCGGTAGATGCATCAACGTTTAAATGTGCGATTCCTTATTTGCGAAAAATAAGGAATCGCATATAAGGAATCGCAAATGGCTATGCATCATTTTTTTCGCAAAATTTTTGCGTTTCGGTAAAATTCGCATTTTTCACAAAATCGCATTATTAATGCGATTCCTTAATTGCGAAATCGCATTTTGCGATATCGCAAAATGCAATTTCACACACATGATGCATCTCATTGACTGCTCAACTGCCTAAAAGCCAGTACAGCAATTAGGCGCAGCTGCCCCTCAGTTTGAAGGTGTGGTGAGGCCGTTAACAGTGTGAGCTGTTCGTGGAGGTTGCTGTTGGAGTCTGGGACTTGCCTTTGAAAATGGAAAATGAGAATCCCGTTGCAGAGGGGCCTGCTCGAAAACGCAAAATCAAGTTCTCTGATCAAGAACTGGAAATACTCATAGAGGAGGTGACTGCAAGACATGAGCAGCTGTTTGGAAAGCTGTCTCTTAAGGTTCCTGAGGCAGTGAAAAGGAACCTATGGATTGCAATACATTCGAAAGTAAATGCAGTCGGAGTGGCACATCGTGATATCAATAATCTCCAGAAAAGGTGGTATGACCTGCGCAGCCGTGCAAAAGAGAAGCTTGCCAAAAGAATGAAATCTTCAAATCTCACCGGAGGCGGAACACCCAGGGATACAGCAAACACTCCCCTAGAAGAAATGGTGGAAGCCACACTTTTGCCGGAGACTGTAGTCGGAGTTACAAACATCGACACATCGGAGATTCCAACTCCTACTGAAGGTAAGTGATTGCTATGTGGGTCAAAAAGTGTGACTTGAGTCCATGAATTACCAAGTAATGATGTGTGTGCTGCATTTGGATTAAAAACTGATGTGCCTGAGTCCCAAAGTGTCTCCCAGTCATGTTCAGAAAGACTTTGAAACAGTGCATTGTGGTAGTTGTAGGTCTTTTGTCGGAGTACTCAATGATTAGCATTTGCATCACATATAAACATAGCCACATGCAAATAGTAAATAAGACACGACATCATTTATAGTCAATGTATTCTTACACTTTAATATATCTTGTAATGTTAGTGCAAACCAAAAGTAACAAATGTCTTCCCATTTCTTTGATTCATAGAGCAATTACAAGATCTCATTGAGCATGACTTAAAGGATTTGCACCACCCAGAAGTGCTTGAAAATCAAAATGAAAATGCTCCCAGTACTTCTACTGCAAATTCACTGCCAAGTGAGAGAGAGAGAGTGCGTCAACTGCTCCAGACTGATTCCGAAACAGAGCAGAATGTAAATGTGACACCAAGCCAGCCACAAACCACTCCTGCAGTGTCAAATACAACGATGAGCAGGCGTAGGACACTGCAACACTTCAGAATGAGTCGAAGTGCAGCGCGTGAAAGTGGTCAGGATGTTGATGGTACCTTCACAGGCAATCTTGTGGAGGACAACATTTTAAAGGTGCAGCGTCTGCAAGGAAAAGACATTCGGATAATAAAAGGCAAAATGGGACACATAAGCGAACAAATGGGCACTTTAGCAAGCAGTATGAATGCTATGATCAATGTGATGAAAACTGGCCATGAATCAACAGCATTGAAGCTTGACCGGATTGCAAACTCTTTGGAAATAATGTGCAATTTGATGCAGAAACAACAAAAGATTAGTGCCAAAAAACAGGAGAAACTCCTGAACAGCATGCAGACACATAACAAGGAAATAACTTCCCTTACTAATTGTACCCGTGCCCTCTGCAAGCAAACACTATCAACACAGGTACTTTTGATGAAAACTTTCAGACACATACAAAAAGGTGTGGGGGCATCCCTAGAGACATCTGCCGAAACACAGTCCAAGGCATCCACTGTAAATGTTATGGAAAATGAGGAGCGGGGTAACACCAGTGCTGAGAGTGGCACATCTCAGTATACCTTGTGTGGCACACGGAGAAGTATAAGGAAGCAGAGTGATGCCACTCATGCCAACATGCACACTGTGAAAAGTCCTGGAAAGGCATTAGGAGTGCGTGGCCACAAAAAATGACATGTCAAAGCATCTTGCAGGGTATGCATGTGTTCCATTTTTGATCAAGTACAGTTGTTCATTTGAACCTGCCTGGTTATTAGGGCCTCAATTTAATTTTCATTTCATGTTGAGTACAAGTAATGTAGCTATTCATTTTATTTAACCATTAAAATGCATACAATTATCTAAACATATACTTTTCGGAGTTTTTCTTACCTCATTTAAAAATAATGCTGTGTGATCTCTGCCCTTCTCCTCCTGCCCTCTGCTGCCTCTGGTCCATGTGCTGTTGGTTGAGGTTGTGGAGGCTGAATTATGTTTGGAGGTAAAACATCGTCCTCATCAAGTTTGATTCCTCTTTCCGTTGCTAGATTATGCAGCATTGCACATGCAGCGACAATTTTGCAACAAATGTCTGGTTGGTACTGCAATGCTCCTCCAGTTTTATGTAGAATCCTGAAGCGTGATTTCATGACTCCAAAGGTCCGCTCTATGACATTCCTTGTTGATATGTGTGCCTGGTTGTAGTGCTGCTCTTTCCTTGTAGTTGGGTTTAGGTATGGAGTTAATATGTAAGACCTCACTGCATAGGCACTATCTCCTGAAATGAAAAGCAATGTCAATGTAATGTAAGCATACATGTGTGGAATTGAAAACTGAGTTTGTTGAGTCTAATGACATTTTTACCTAGTAGGTATCCATCTCCAAATTCGCCGGAAAGCAATCTAGCATGAATGGCACTATGTCTAAATATGAATGAGTCATGGGCACTTCCAGGGTAACTAGCAACTAGGTCTGTAACTATGGTTTTTGCATTACAGATAGCTTGAATATTAAGGGAATGGAAGCATTTCCTATTGCGATAAATATATTCATTTTCAGAGGGAGGACAGATGGGGACATGTGTACCATCTACACAACCAATTACATGAGGAAATTGTGCCATGTTGTAGAAATCCAGTTTGGTCTTCATTAAATCCTGGGGTGTGGTTGGGAATTGGATATGTAACCTTATTCGTTGTAACATGGCATTTAAAAAGGTATTGAAAAATCTGGAAAGGGAACTCTGGGACACGCCACCAGCAATGGCCACTACCCCCTGAAATGACCCAGATGCAAGGAGGTGCAACGAACACAATACCTGCACATGGGTAGGTATGGCTTGTGTCCTGCGTGTTTGCCTCTGCAGGATTGGGTCCAATTCCTGGATTAAATCTAATATTAAAGTGGCATTCAGCCTATATTTCTTAAATATCTCTGCCTCAGTCTGCCCCAATAACGTTATGCGCACTCTGAAGATTCTCTCCTCTATGAGCCTTCTCCTCCAACCTGCAGCTGCTCTCAGCCTCTGTCTGCGTGCCAAAAAGTAAAGTGCAGCCATCTTGAAAGGCTGGGTCATGGTCTGAGAGGTCCTTATATGCAGTACAGGTGATTGACAGATCCAGTTCTGCCACTTGCAGAAATTAGCACCACGTTTGAGTTCTTCTAATTTTTGCAATTCCTAATAGCGATTTTTGACCAAATCGCAAATTGCTAATTTTGATGCATTGCATTTTTTCGCTCATTGACAAGGAATCGCAATTTTAGCGAACTTTTTAGAGAATCGCACTTGAAAATGCGATTCCAAAATATGCGAAACACTGCCAAATAATGATGCATTCCGATGACATGCATTGCATTCGCAAACGGCCGTATATAGCGATTCGCACCGTTTGCGAATGCAAATATCGTTGATGCATCTGGGCAATAGTCACAGCTAGATTTTGATTACCTGGAACTTATTCTATTTTAAAAAAATGTTTGTGTAAGCCTAACCCTCATTTAGTAATCTGAGGTGTGCTGGGTGAAAATCTGTAAACAGTGAACATGAATGTAAAGGGCTTGTGGTCAGTACATATGGAAAATGGCAAACACCAAAAAAAGAATTTAAAGTGTTTTACTGCCTAGAACAAAGCCAATGCTTCCTTTTAAATTACACAGTAGTTTTGTTCAGCTTTAGGCAAACATCCGCAGGCAAAGGACATGATGTTTTCTTTACCATCTTCAAATTATGAAAGGTTGGCACCTACGCTTGTATTGCTGACGCCTGTGGTGTAGATAGTTTTCCCCTTGGTGTCAAAAATTCCTAAACTGGGTCCAGTAACATCTGCTTTTTTTAAGGATTCAAATGTTTATTTTTATCAATTCATGAAGATCTATGCTGATGTTCTTCTTTACATACTTAGACATGTACTCCTCGAACCCTAGAAAGGACTTACCTTCTTCTCTATTGCTGAGATAATGAGCTTTTAAAACGGTGTCAATTAAACACATTTTATTTTTAAAACCTCCCCTGGATATGGGGTGGTAAATGTAATTAACTGAACTGACATCTAGTTGACGTTTTTCACAGTAAGATCTTTATTAGTTAATCTTTTTAAAACTTCTCTTAAGATCATGTCGTTTTAATGAGCATTCTTCCAGTTTATCAATACATCGCTTTGGAAACACAAGGTATCACAGACTCCATGAACACACAGTTGTCGCTGCAAACTCAAAAGGCATCCTGTAAAATGTCAAGGCTCCCATCAGCGTGATAAAGGATGTGCTGAGCTGAGCTGCAGCCGGAGCCGGGGAACGAACCTGGAGCACAGCGTTCACAGTTCGATCCCCGGCTGCAGCTCAGCACCATGTGACTCTGGGCAATATCTCACTTAATTTCCACGACGGCCCTCAGCGCCTTGAGACCCGTAAGGGTGAATAGTTTGCGCTTTACAAAATACGGATTTTTACATTTTTAGAATCCAGATTAAGTTCCTCCTGGTGATAGGCCAATGAGAAGTAAATGATGCTGAAGCAACTTGCCTCGCTGATTGTACTTAGCATTTTGTTAATACAGGGTAGAGGATGTCTCTCAACCAATTCACTCTCATTATGGCTGCGTAAATCTACACACAGATGTAGGTCCTTCTCATTGGTTATGGTACCTAGAACTATTGGTGCTAACCACTTAGAACGTTCTATGAATGTACTATTCCTATCTCTGTCAGCATAGAGTGTCCTCGTTCCAACTGTTCCTTCATCAAATGAAGAATGAGACAAAGGGCTCCATTAGGATGTCGGGCGGATCGCCGCCGCCATGGTGGCGGTGGCGATCCGCCCGACAGAAATGCCCACCCGCCACATTACAATGGCGGGGGGGAACGCAACGTCGGGAAACACCGCCCGCCACTTTTCCGCCCTGGTTGCCTTGCGGCCGGGGCGGAAAAGGAATATTATTGTGGCGGTGTCTAATAGACACTGCCAGACATATTATGATGATTGGTGTGCAGTGCCTTTCCGCGGCGGCGATGCAGCCACGGAAAGGCATGCGGTCTTCGCTCTGGGGGCCCCCTGCGGGCCCCCAGAGTGAAGTACAGGTGGGGGGTGCACGTGGGGGGTACCTGTGGTACCCCCCTTCATTGTCATTTGCAAAGCGGCAGGCACCACGCGGTGCCTGCCGCTTTGCACATGACAATGTTAAAGTGCATTTTCAGCTGAAAATACAGGATGTGCCTGCCACTGTGGCGGGCACATCCTAATGGCACCCCCGGGACCCCCTTATGGCAGGCGGTCCCGATTTACAATGGAATGACGGGCGGGCAAAGTCCGCCCGTCATCCTAATGGAGTCCATTGTTTGCACTGACAATCTGATGGTATCACAGTAAAACGTAGCTTCGCTTTCAATTTTGACAACGAGAAACACAATTTTAAGAAGAGTAATGAAATCTGTAGTATATTTATATATTTTGTATCTGCTTCAATGATGCCTCATATTTGTTTCTGTAACCAGGCAGGGCGAGGGGGTACTTAAGTCCCCCTCGCCATATTTTCTGCCTCTTGTTGCACCGGACGCGCCATGGATGCCTGGGGGTGGACACACTGTCTCGCCTCTTTGGCTTACCTTGTCGTGCGTCTGGAATCGCTGAAGGTCAATCGGAGGGACAACAAGGTTAGTCCCAAGCCCCCCTCACCCCCCACTTGTTCCCACCATGTGGAATACGCATGTGAGGGGTGCTGGCGCTGTCTCGTTACTGGTCCGGTCCCCGCGAGGTATGCTCAGGCAGCACGGAGGGGATTTGGGCCCAGGGTGCGGGATGGGGGATTGTCCTTGAGGGGTGGTACGTCCGGCCGGCCCAGCAGCAGAGAGTGATCGGAGTTAAAACAGGGGCGATTGGAGTTAAAACAGGGGCATTCTGGGGGATGGGGGCCATTTTAGGCTTGAGTTTGTGCCGTAAGCCCCTCTTCTTTTGATTGTGTCTGATCCCTGTTGTCTCAGGGGGTGGGTCAAGATAGGACACACTGCGGCGGCCTTGGTCCCACTTGGCAGTGGTTACCGCAACTAGGAACTAGTGTCCCCTTGAGGGTACTGCGGCTCCCAGTTTAGGGAGGGCCTTGGCAGCTTGGCCAGGCTATCGATTGGCAATCGGAGGTGGGGGGGGCGCATGGTTGGTCAATGATGGCGTGTTTGACCCCGCCTCCCCCTTCCCTGACTCTAAATGGCGGCATATGTAATGCGGGCAAGCCACCTTCGGGGTGGGCTAGGCCTCCCCACCCCGCCGGGTCTCAGCGTACGGATGGTCCCGGCATACCCACGTGAGGGCTAGGGCACTCCCACCATCGCAATAACTTGTGCATGTGTGTGCAACATGCTGATGCACTGAATTCGAACGGGCGCCAGTGCATAGAAAAAAATGGAGACGTGTCAGACTTGGTAAGGGGGGTTCCAGGCGTCACCACTGGTCCCCCCTCCCTCTTTCTCCCCATACATCAGTACGTCAGCGTGGGCACAACCGGACACCGTAGGGGGTTGTACAATTAGATCCAACCCCCACCACTTTTGAGGAGGGGGTGCGAGCGGCAGCAAAGAGATTAAGCGAGCATATGTCTTGGACGGCAACAATGTGGATAATTTATGCATGCTGAAGCAGCCCGTTACCAGTAACAGGACTCCTCTGCAGTCCTGTGCTGCTTGAAGTGTAGTGCTTTCATTAGGAGCACGTGCCATTAGATAGTGGATGGCTTGTGGAGCTCTGTGGGGTATTTATCGGTAGCGTTAAATAAATTACCTGCGTGCAAACAGACCCTTCTGCTATTGACGAGTAGTAGCATTTTTAGCAGTGAAATTTTCATTAGTCAGTCTGTTTAAAACAGCTGAATATTATGTGCAAAATTAGTTGTCATTAGTGTTCTCTCTAATTTGCTGTTGGTAAGCGGTGGAGCTGCTCTGTGGCCATGGTAGCAGTCTTATTCTTCTCAATTAATGAGAGCCTGTATTAGGAATATTTGCTGTGATACCACCTAATGCCCGACCCTTCGCCGTCCTGAGGTCCAAGCAGCGGCCTGCCCTGGGAGGCCTGTAAGTGAAGCGTGGGTGAGCGTGTGGGATCAACCTTGGCAGCTGGCGCCGCTGGCGAGGGTTCAGCCCCGGCTCTCTCACCTTGGCCTCCCCTGGGGGGGGTATACCCCCCATAATATCTGGATCGGGCTTCACCCGGGGTTTGGGTATCGGGGTCCTCCTATAGAATCGTTATGGGGATGAGGATGAGTATAGTGCCTAAGACACAATAGGCACCGTGTTGGAAGTGCCAGAGTCTCTCCACCGCCACCTGGACATGGCAGCCGGTGATTTTGGCATGATATTACCCTCCCGAGCCACCATGAATTTATGAGTGAATACACTTTCAGGTTTAATTGCATAACCTAGCATGGGTCACTTCTGGGTTACCTACAATAGAGGCCCCGCCCCCCCAATGCATAATGACTGGGTTGGGAAAGCACTGAGGGGTGTGTATGTGTTTATTGATTTGTTTTATTTGTTTGTACAGGTCAAAAGACAGAAGGGATTTCCCCTCTTTCTAAGGCTCTGGGTTGACACGCATTGGCAGGTAATGTAGAAGAGGGTGACGCACGCTGCGGGGGTCTTTCAACAGTCAAATTGTGTGGCTGATTCTCATGCTAAGGTTTACTTCATGCAGTACTAGGCGTTGGTGGTGCTAATTTAGGTGTTGGGGAAGGAGGACACGGTCTAGCAGGAAAGCACCTGGTGTGGCCATCAAATTGATCATACCTTGGGTCCCATGGCTTAAGGTTCATGCCTAGCCTTTCCTCACGCTGTGCTATTTTTTCTTTTCCGCCTCGTGTGTACCCTCGGATACTTGTCGCTGTTTAGGGTCAGCACAGTCCCACCCACAGGAGGCGTTTTTCTGAGGTAATACACAGGGGGGGGTGAATATGCGGCAGAACAAAACAGGGTGGGATAGAAGAGACTCAACAGTGAATGGGGGGAGGTGACAAAACGGGGTGGCAAGGATTGAGCTTTGCCAGTGGCCGGAAGTTCTTGGGTGTTGTTGTTAATAATTTTATCTTCATCCTCCGCAGGCTGGTCAACGAGAATTTAGAAAGAAGATAGCCATGTGCCCAGAACTGGGGTGGGACCAGATGGAATTGCATCTTTGGATGCAGTACAAGGGCAAGGGCAGGGTGGAGGCCGTCGAGAAGTCTAGTACTAACTATAAGAAGGGGGAGACGAGCAAGTGTCAGAAGCAGGACAAGAAGGGTCAGTTTAGGCAGCCCTTTCGGGGAGGCCGTGGTTGGGGCCAGAAGCAGGGAACCAGAAGACCCTTCAATGGGATGTGCAGGCTCTATAACTTGGGGGCATGCTCCTGGGGGAAAGCTTGTAGATTTTCAAACACCTGAAGGAAGTGTGGCGGCACACACCCGGCCACCTCGTGCGATAAGTGCAAGCCCTTCACAGTGCCTGACCGACTAGACAAGTAAGGTCTCTGACCTGTCGCCTACGGCTAGGTCCCCCCCTGACCCCTTCCCTCCACCATGGCTACCTCTGCACATCCCCGTCCCACCAATATGGCTAGCGCTGCATGTCCTCCCACTGGTACGCCACTCAGGAAGCCCCTGGCCAGAAGTCTATCACCCATTGCCATTCCGAACTTGCTACCTCTACTAAGGGAACATTCTAATGATAAGGAGAGAACTTTATTAGCGCAAGGGTTCTTGGAAGGCTTCAGAATTCCTTATCAGGGTCCAATGGTTGGCAGGGATTTTGAGAACCTGAAGTCGACTAGAGATCACCCTGA
Organism: Lissotriton vulgaris; assembly: GCF_964263255.1. Lineage (NCBI taxonomy): Eukaryota > Metazoa > Chordata > Amphibia > Caudata > Salamandridae > Lissotriton > Lissotriton vulgaris. The sequence continues at coordinate 1,919,753,336 of NC_141691.1, forward strand.
AGTGGCAGGGGCCAAAGTTAAGAAGGAAGTGGACCTGGGGAGGGTGGCGGTACCCTATCAGCAACCTCCCCTTCCAAACTTTGTTGTTTCTCCCTTAGGTGTGGTCCCTAAGAAGGAACCAGGGGCCTTCAGGTTGATCCAGCACCTGTCTTACCCTGAGGGTGACTCATGAACTTCTGGCTGGAGGAGTGTTCCTGCTCGGTCTCATACTGTTCCCTTGACATGGCAGTTGACATGGTCAGGAGGGTGGGGAGGGGAGCATGGTTGGCCAAGGCTGACATCGAGTCAGCATTTCGACTACTGCCAGTCCACCCAGAGAGCCAGCACCTTCTTGGTTTCAAGTAGAAGGGGGAATTCTTTTTCGACAGGTGTGTGCCCATGGGCTGTGCAGTGTCTTGTGCCTTCTTTGAGTCCTTCAGCTCCTTCCTGCAGAAGGGCACTCTTAGGAAAGTTTAATGTGGAGGGGATGACCCACTATCTGGATGATTTCCTGTTCATCGGGGTGTGGGTATGCATGAGTGCAGCAGGGGGCTACAATGTTTTGAGGATTTGGCCTGACACCTGGGGGTGCCGTTAGCACCTGGCAAGACGGAAGGCCCTGCGCAGATTTTCACTTTTTTGGGCATTGACCTGGACACGGATGGGTGTGTCGAGACTCCCTGCAGAGAAGGTGCAGGCATTGCGACAGGACATCCGGTCACTTCTTGGGAAAGACAAGCCACCTCTAGGTGTCATACAGAACCTCTTTGGCAAGCTTAACTTCGCAGCCAGAGTCATTCCAGTGGGGAGGGTGTTCGCCAGGAGATTGGCCAGGGCCACTGCTAAGGTTTCCAAGAATAACCACTTTGTTAAGCTGTCATTAGGCTTGAAGAAGGACCTGCCCATGTGGGGTGAGTGTCTGTCTCATTTCAATGGCACGGTTATCTGGAGGGTTCCATGGGTTAACATTCCCGAGCTTAGCTTGTTCACTGATGCATCAGGGAGGGAGGGCTTTGGGGCAAATCTGGGTGAGCAATAGTGTGCACAGGAGTGGCCCAATTCCTGGTGTAAGCGCGGGATTACTGGATTACTGCCAAGATCACTGTCCTGGAGCTGTTCCCCATCGTCATTCCACTCCACTGGTGGCCAGAGATCCTGTCAGACAGAAAGGTCCTGTTCTGGTCTGACAACATGGCGGTAGTACAGGCAATCAATGGGCAGACAGCCAAGTGCCCGCTGGTGCTTTGCTTGCTAAGGGAACTATCCAGAGGGAGCCTGCACTGCAAGATCGAGTGTAGGGCTAACATATTGAGGGGGTCATGAACGTGGCAGCTGACGCTCTCTCTCGCTTTCAGTGGCTTCGCAGGCGAGAGCAGAGAAGACCCACTTCCCATCAACCCTCTGGAGGATCTTGGAGTAGAACAAGAGTTGAGAGCACTGGGGGAGCGGTCCTTGGCCCCAGGTACTAGGAAACGTTACTTGGACCAGTTGGCCTCTTTCAACAAAGTGGTGGACGCTTTGGGCTTGTCTGGGATTCCCATGGAGGGCAAAGTACAGGCTTTTATAGTTTGGGCGAAGAAACAGGGAAAAAGCCACTCCTGGGTATGTGGACATTTGGCAGCAGTCAGCCATGATGTGAAGTTGAAGGGAGGGCAGGACCCAGCTAAGTCCTTTGTCATCAGGGCGGCCTTGAAAGTGTGGACCAGAGAGGAGCCTAGGGTTCCAGACATACTATATCGACTTACTACAGGCCATGCTAGATGTCCTAGGTGTTGTTACCCATTCACCCTTTGAGGCTTCCCTATTTGCTGCTGCATTCCACTTGGCCTTTTTTGGAGCCTTCCGCATTAGTGAGCTGGTGGCGCGCTCAAAAACTGACAGTTCAGGGGACGCCTTGTGTATGACGGATATTGCTTTGTAGGATGGTTGACTACCCACCTCAGGAAACCTAAAACAGACCAGGCAGGGAAGGGTGTAGAGGTGGTGTTAATGCTGTTGGGTGACCCCAGATACTGCCCGGTCTTCAAGTTCAGGGAGTATGTAGCACTGCGCCCAGTGGCACCTGGCTATTTATTGTTCCATGCAGACCGAGGGCCTCTAACAAAGTATCAGATGGAGCGTATAATGGGGGCCTACGTGTCCAGGGCTGGCCTCCTTCACAGTGGCAAAAAAATATTCCAGCCATTCATTCAGGATTGGGGCCACCACTTCTGCAGTTAAATCAGGCATGGAACCGGCAGGTGTGAAGAAAGTGGGACGCTGGGAGTCCCAATGTTACAAACGCTATATCTGCCCTTGAAGGCGTCTGTGTTGTAGAAAGTAGTTTTGCAGTGTTGTGTGCTAATGTGGTTTGCTGTGTTTTGCAGTGTTTTAGTGCAATGGCATAATGGCTTTGAATAATAAAAATACTGAGTTGAAACGTGTCCTTTGTTTTATCAGGGTCCAGAGTGTGGGTCATTGGGCACTCAGCCATCTCTAGGTTAGCCCGTTGGGCATCAATCAGGAACTAGATGCGTGGATTTTCACAGACAAAGTTTGAGTGGTTGGGTTACCCTGGAATGAAATGGAGCAGCCTCAAGAACAGACTTGAGTATTCCCTAGCTATGCTGGGGGCCCCGCCCAATTGTTTGGTGATACATCTGGGGGCAACGACCTCACTACCTCTGGGAGGGCTTTACTCCTGCAAATGATGAAATCTGATTTGGGGGAGGTCAGCAAGCGCATGGGGCAGTGTGAGCTCTGGTGGTCAGAGATTGTGCCACGTAGGGTGTGGCATGGGGCGAAATCTTGCGAGGCGGTGGAGCACTCCAGGAGACGCGTTAACAGCTCCATGTGCAAATTTACTGAACAGAGGGGCCTGGGATTCATTAGACATGAAATGATCCAAGAGAGGGTCAGATGGGGTACACCTCTCACCAGTAGGGATGGACTTGTTCCTATTAGACTTACAGGAAGCTTTAGCGCAGAAGGGTTGCAGGTAAAGACAAGAGCGGTTTAGTGGGGGGCCCTGGCGGCGACAGTGGCCGCCTCCAACCGTGGCGTAGTTACAGGGCAATCTGGAAGCATATGGGTACAGAAGGGTAACTCAGCACGGCACATAGGGGTGTCAGAGCCTAACCCCAGGGGCATCATGGGAGGTTCCTGGAACCTGTGTCGGTGCCCCGTTAGTCCTTCGGGCGGTTGTGGGCCTGAGCAACCGGGGGCTTGCCTAGCTATGCTCTACCCTGAAAGGGGCGTGAGTATAAGGGACCAATGGTCATGTGATCACCAGAAGGTGCAGTACATAGGTGGTTCGCCACGGTGCTGCTTGACTCATCAGGCGGGCAGGTGGCGAGAATGCTGCCTGCCCTTGGACCGCCCATAAGCTAACCCACAAGTTTACATAAGGTTGTATATAATAAACTTGCAGCATTTTTTCTCCAAGTAAATTCTTGTGTGGTGTGTATTTATTTGCGTGATGCATGCTAAGAGGGGTGGGGGCCAGTTGCCACGATGGTACTAGAGAAAAATGTATATAAACCATTTAATGTTGCATGTATTTTATCATTATAGGATCCAAGTGACCGTTTTGAGAGAGGGTCCTGGTCGGTTAAATTAAAATTGTCTCTTAATTACTTAGTGTGCTTCTTGATATTTTTGCATTTAACACATAGGACCTCTTAACGAGCTTGGCTTTCCCTTGGACTGCCGTATCTGCAGTGGTGTAGATAGTAACAAACTACAGGAGGCTACTGTTACACACACCTAAATTCAGCAGCCGCACAGCAGTATATGCTGTCGGCAAAGCATACTCATAAGGACAGGATCAGCGTCTTGTGGCACAGTTCTATCTTCTCTACACCACCGAAATAAATGGACCACAATACCCAGCAACCCCTGTTTAACCTTCACTGACGCGAAAGTGACCTGGATGAAAAAAGAATAATTTCAGCGTCCGTAACTTGCTGCGTATTTTGTGCTGAGAAGGACCTGTTTGTTGAAGTCCATTCTTTTCTGAGAGATGGTGAAAGAGCAGTAAGGGTGACTCTGTCACTGTTCTGAATATTTACATGGGAGGTTAACTCTTCGCTTTGTTTTTTGTAGGAGCCTTAAAGCAGAACAACAAATGCCTCGTCTTAAAAGATTTATTTAGTTCGGAAATAGAGGGTGGGGGGAGGGGTGCCCAAACAACTCCATAACTATTACTGAACAGTTTCCTCAAACTTGCCACAGAACGAAGTTAACAAGGAGAAAGCTCCTGATACGGTAGAACATACTTATATGCCGTAATTAATAACAACCTCATTTGTTTTACTGCCAATTACATTTTTCTTGATACATGAGCTAACTCAGTGGATTCACTCTCATTATATACTTTGTCTGATGTGAAGGTTAACATCAATTACTTGGTATCTTTCCATAGAAAGGGCATAAGTGCAAGAATGCCTTGGGCATTCGAATATTGGTTGCTGTATTGATGCATGCCGAATAATGATTTCCTTTTTCTTAGCAGGGGTATTTGGTGTGTGACTTGAAGCAGCCTCCCCTGTGATGCAACGTAGTCTGATTTATGTGGTGGGTGAAGAGGCATGTACATGTTTGAATGGCTAGGAAATAAGCTTTGACATTTTGCTAATGGTTTTCCCTATATGTTTTAGAAAATGCACCTGTAAAGGGAAGAGCTCCCACTTGAAGGAAGGAGCACTTTTATCCGGGTGAAGTTCAGATCAGCCTTTTATTTTTTTCCCAGGCAATTTGAGACCTAATCAAACTAATAAGGTGTTAGTTGAGGGTAGAAAGAAGTTGTTAATTTTCTTCTTATGATGTCATTTTTTTTACTGGTCTCCCACCCCGCTGTCCCCATCCTTTCCTTCCCTCGCTTAATCCCACAGGCCTCTGTGCTATTATAGCCTTCAGAGAGTGGAGCGATTAAGAGCTGGACCCACTGGAGGATCTAACCGATCCTGGGAGTTTGGAATAAAACCTTGACAGATACCCATAAACCCAGTTGAGACCAGGGTGGATAGTATATAGCATATAACAATGTCTAAACAGGTATTATTTAGTTGACAATTCTAAAAATGCGCAACAAAAGGGGAAGTAAAGTTGAAAGGGAGACAAGAAACCAGGAAACACTGAATGGAAACATTTCATTTTCATATATTTGACTGCAGAATAAAAAACAAAAAGCACTATGTTACATTAAATGTCATGTAAACTGTACAAGACTGTGCACAAGTGCTGGTGAAGAGGGTGGACAGCGCTAGTGACAAGTGAAGGGGTATATACAGCGGGAAAAGGGCACAGAAACAGCAATGATATATATTGGTACCCATACATTTTATACATTATGGACAAAAGTAGTTTTTTAGGGGACCACAAGAATGGAGCCATAAATTGTGCTTCAAAAGTCGATGGCGCTTGTCCTGAATATGGTTAATACTACCCGCGCATGGTCTTTCGACCGTAAACTATTGTACGACCCAGGTTATGTTGAGCGTATGAACGTTTGGATTCCAGAATTTTTTCGCAACAATAAAGATACTACATCACTAGAAATAGTTTCGGATACTTTTAAATGTGGGGTTCAGGGTGAAACACTTAGTTATTCATTGAATAAACAAAAAGAGACCCGAAGCCAGGTAACTTCTGAACTTAAAAATCTTAGAGCTTTAGAGATTCAACTTATGCAGCTATGTAAGCAAGGGTTATCTACGGAAAACATTACAAAGAAACTAGTAGCTCTAAAAAATACGATTTACCAACGATATGCTATGAAACTTGCACAACAAATCTCTGCATTTAGGACAGAGCTATATGAAGTGGGTGAAAATTCGGGCAAAATTTTGGCAAAGAGGGCAAGGCAGAAGGCAGCTTTTGCTAGTATCAATAAAATAGATAACCATTTAGGGATAACAGTTAGTAAAGTTGAAGATATTCTGAGAGTTTTTAGAGATTTCTATTCCCAATTGTATACGGATGAAGTTCGTCCTGAGTGCTCAGACCAGATCAATCAATTTGTCAATCCAGTATTGAATACTATTCTATCTATTGAAGAGAAGGAGAAACTAGATTTGCCATTTACTTAGGAGGAGATTAAACTCTCTTTAATGTCCCTAGCCTCAGGAAAAGCTGCCGGACCTGACGCCATTCCGTTAGAATTTTACAAACATTTTAGGAATGTATTAAAAACAGAATTATTAGATTTATGTTTAAACGCACAGCAAGGTAACTCCCCTCAATCTTGGCACGATTCTATTATCACGGTGTTTCTTAAAAAAGGTAAACCTCCTTTATTGCCCTCATCTTTTCGCCCTATTTCACTTATAAACTCTGATAGCAAAATCTTTTCTAAAATCCTAGCGGGTAGACTTTCCAATATTATTTCCCCTTTAGTCTCTAAATACCAACATGGGTTTATCCCAGCTAGAGACACCGCCGATCACATTCGACGTGTGATTTCTTTTTTGGATTGGTCCCAAGCAACTCGGTCTAATATTGGACTAGTATTTTTAGATGCTGAAAAAGCTTTTGACCGGGTTGCTTGGGATTATCTTTGGGAAATTTTGCTCAGGAAGGGATTAGGTCAGGGGATTGTTAAAGCTTTGAAAACTTTGTATATTACCCCAAAAGCATATATTCGAATTAATGGACAATTATCTTCACCTTTATTAATTTCTAGAGGTACCCGTCAAGGATGTCCCTGTTCTCCTTTACTTTTTGCTTTTTATATTGATCCCTTAATCAATCGTTTTTTTTTGGAAATGGATATTAAACCCTTACATTTAGCCAATACTAACTACCGAGTCCTTGCTTACGCCGATGACATTGTGATTTCTACTACAGACGTCCAAACAGCTTTACCCATTATTGATCAAATTGCTAAACAGTTCGGATACTTTTCGGGCTACAAACTTAATCTAGAAAAGACCCAAGTTTTGTGTTCCGGAGAAAACCCACCTGCTAATATCCTCACTTCTTTAGAAGTTACTTATTTAGGAATTAAAATCTCGCTACCTATAGAAAAGATTCCAGAGCGTAACTTAAACCCTGTTATCACTCAAATCAACATCCTATTACAGCGTCTTGATCATCTGCGATTGTCCCTCTTTGGCCGTTCCAACATCTTAAAAATGCTGGTCCTACCGAAGGTTTCATATGTATTTCGCACAATCCCTCTGGATTTCCCACTACATTCTCTCAAAATCTTAGAAAGAACCACATTTCGCTTCCTTTGGGGCTATAAACGCCATAGAAAAGCTGCTAAAAAAATGATTCCTAGTAAGGAATGTGGCGGCTGGAATGTACCGTATTTTCTTTTTTATTACTTTTCTGCTGTTTTACAATATATTGGTCCTCTCATTTTGGGTGAAAGAACTGAACTTGCAGAATGCCAGACCCCATCAATCTATCAATTGCTTCTGGGCGAGAAAGTTAAGGGTAGCTTTCTGAGAATAGTAGAACCCAGTTACTACAAAAAACTAAATATAAGACTTTGAAATCTGCTTTTGGAGTCTGGCAGAAAATTCGAAAACATATTAAATTAGCGAAACTAAATTTCTATACTCCTCTTATATCAACGGAGCTATTTCCAGAAGTTTTCTTTGATTTAACTATGCACAGGTGGCAGCAGAAAGGAATAAAGCACTTGGGTGATTTATTTTGTAATGGGCAAATGATCTCGTTTCAGGATCTAATGACCAACTTTTCCGTGGGAAGAAATTATTTTTTTAAATACCTACAACTTCGTAGTTTCCTACAGGGCCACCCTGTTACTCCACCAATTAAAAATTCTTTATTAGAGCTTTTACAAAGAAAACCTCGAATAGGTCCTACATATGTAAGCCTAATGCAGGAATTTGGTGATGATCTAGGTCAATGCCAGACTAAATGGGCCAATAGTCTAGGCATAGTAGATGCTGATATTTTATTGTCAATAAGAATGGCTGCAGAATGTCTTATAACCGGGATGATGAAATCCCAACACTTTATGTGTATTCACAACCTTTATTATACTCCTAAAAAAGTAGTTAAATGGAGTACGATGGCAGGTACGAATTGTAGCCGATGTGGATTGTACGCAGCTGATGAATTACATATGTTTTTTTTTTGTCCTAAATTATCATCGCTGTTTCAACAAATTGAAATTTTTTTGTCTATTATTTTGAAATGTAATATAAAGATAACTAATGAATTAGTACTGCTTGGTATAGATCATACTACTACTCGGCCTAGACCAATCTCTTATTTTCTTTTTCTGTGTATGGCCGCAATTAGATCTTGTATCACCAAAGAATGGATTAGCAAGGATCCCCCTACGTTTTTTATGTGGAAGGAAAAATTATTACTTATGTTTAATATGGAATCGGCTATCTATAAGCTCAAGGGGGTTAAAAAAAGAATTATGGGGGAAAAAATATGGGCACCAATTGCTGAGTGGATTTGATTTAACTCTATGTATTTTATAGTCGCTATTCCAATTTGTTTTCTGCCAAAATTCTGTCATATAACTTGCTTTTTTCTTGAAGACAATCTGCTTTTTTATTTACATGTTTTTTTGTCTATGTTGTTTAGTATAACGCCTTGCTGTATTTCCTTGCAATAAAACAATAAAACTTTAAAAAAAAAAAATAATAAATCAAAAGTCGATGGCTTTTCGGCCTGTACAGATTTCAGGCCATCATCAGGACCAGGCTACACATTTTTACACATGTGCTTGATTGAAGGCAAGGGTAAGTATAACACGCTGGTAATAGTACTGTGATGGTGCTGGAGTTTAATGCTGACCATGGGTAGGTCAGGATTATTGTAGGGAAAGCCTTGCAATGCTTGGGCTGAAATATCCGGCGCAAGTGCGTTAGGGTTGCCGTAGTCAGGCAGGGTAGTAATGTTTTCAAAATACCAGGATCGAATCGTGCTGGGAAGGTTCAATAGCCGGTCAGGGATCAAGGCGGCACTGGCGTGAGTCCGGATAGGAAAGTATCAGCGATGGTGGTCGGAGCAGGGTGACCTCAGCAGTCTGACCACCGTAATATGAGTTGGGTGGATCAGCTTTGAAAAGACTGCCGCTGGTCCACCGAGACCGCCAGCAGACTGCCGACCATCGGATTCACGAGTATGGAAAGGCTGCATCCCTGCGTATTATGAGTTGCCTGTTCCACAAGTGGACTGCAGCAGTCCAGCTGCCTGCTTCAAGGGGGCAGTGACAAAGGATTTGGCATGCACACTCAACTCTTTCTTCTTCTCCCAGGCAGATGTGGACCCCTTTGTCCAAGTCCTCCCTTCACAGCAGGGTCTTCACACTGAGGATTACAACCCTGTGTGCAGCAATCTTCAGGTGAATCCTTTTCATACCATATACCCATTGCTAGGACTGCCCACCTATGGGGCGAACCATGGTAATGGGTATTTGGTATTGTCCCACATATATCATGCATCTATGTGCATCCAACACATTTGCAGTAGAAATGCACAAGCAGGCATCAGTATATACTTGGTAATAGTACTCACCTCTCCGGCAAGATTTCCACCTCCATACCTTTGGTCTTCGGACCGCCAGCGCTGTGGGCTGCTCACGAGGGCGAATGCGGTCCTACGGCAGTCAGACCGCGGAACTCGTAATAAGGCCCATAGAATACTTTTAGCTTCTGGCATGTTGTTTTTTATTGTAACACTGCTATGAAATCTGATATACCGTGTGACACTCACTGTATAATTTACTCTCCCTGCTTGCTTAACTCCCCATCTCTTCATAAAGATAAAAGATACAAATAGATCTTTGTAAACAGTGATGTATGGAATAATCAGGGGGCATATTATCAAGGGGGTTTATCTCCGCTTTTTTGGCTTTAAAAGCCAAGAAAGTATAGATAAAATTATCTCCCTATTACCTAGCTGTCGCTAACACCAGTTAGCGACAGCTAGTAGAAGATAGCGACCATCTTGGGCCCCGCTTTGCATGTCAGTGATATTTATCACTAATGACATGCAAAGTGGGCGTGCCAAGATGTTAGCGACTGGAAACAGTCGCTAACATCGCTATCTCCTATTACCAACTTTTGGAGATATTCGCGCTAAGCGCGAATTTCTCCAAAAGCTTACACCTGCCCCTGAGCAGTTCTTAGCCATGTTATCCAATGATAGGTGGATAACATGGCTAAGAGCCTTAGCTCGGTAATGCATGAATATTGCCAACTTTTCAGCGATATTCATGCATTTCGGCCGATTTTTATCACTTAGGAGATAAACCTTGATAATAGCAAGGTTCCTAAACGCTAAAAATCACCGCAGCTCGGCAATAAAAATATCGCCGCTAAACCAACATAGCGATAATTATCGCTAGTTGTTGGTAATATGCCCCTAGAATTTGTATATTTATTTTGAATTCTATAACTACTTTCAGTGCGTTAAAAATCAAGACTGTGATCTGTATGATTCACAATGTACATACAGCATCATATGTAACACAATGAATACTCCTTATTATGCTTTCGGTGAGGCGTTTTTAGACAAGCATGATGGTGGCGCTCGAGCAGGTAAACGTTATGGCATGATGAGCAAATGAGGAGCAAATGTTTTAACGGTGCAACCAGGTCAGGGAAGACCCGTAACCCCTGTTTACAGTGTGGTACAAGAAACTCACACAAACACAGTCCCGAGCACACATATAGGCATACAGTGTTTGCAGTAATGATGTTAAATTAGTTAAAGGAGATCAACACCGGTAGTTCCATGTGTTGAGAGATGTTTATGCAAGTACAGGAGTTCATCAAAGCAAAATGCCAGCCGACATGTGTTTTGTCAACATGTAGTAACCTTACACTCTTCAGGGCTGAAATAGCGTAAGAAAGTACGTAGTCAAAGGACCGGTGATAATCCCGACCCTGTCGACGGGTATAAATATTAGCGAAACATGGGTGAAGTCGAAATCCTCAGAAATCACACGGGCGGGAGCGTCCCTGTTTGGCAGGGCTTGTAAGAAGCAGGGTCCAGTCAATGTGCGTCTCGTCGGGACGAGACGCACATAGGCTGGGCCATGCCAAACACGGACATACCCGCCCGTGTGATTCCTTGAGGATTTTGACTTCACCCACGATTCGCTAATATTTATACCCATCGACAGGGTCAGAATTAACACCGGTCCTTCAACTACGTAGTTCCTTACGCTCTTTCAGCCCTGAAGAGTCACAGGTTACTACCTGTTGACGAAACACGTGTCGGCTGGGGTTTTGCTTTGATGAACTCCCATACTTGCATAAACATTATGGGCCGGGATGCCCGCCACCCCTCCCAACACCAATTCCCCAGGGGAGGAGACGGACACAGATTTGAACTTTTGGAAGGCGGGGGGGCCTCACGACCCCCCGGCCGTATTTATTAAAATATGAAACAAAATTTAAAACTTTAAATTAAAACGTTTCATGAATCATGTACAAATTCAACTTCAATTACATCTTGATGAAGTCAGGTTTTCAAGGCTAACCTTAACAAATCTCTAATACAAAGGTTTCCTAGCCGAGTCTAGCATCCTGATAAATGCATTACATTTGAATTTGTACAACCTAACATTAAGGGCCAACGGCAAGGTCTTAACCGGTGTCAGATCTCTATCACCAACTTCCCGCCCTCACGGTGTGAGTAGCGCATGCGCAGAGGACTTTGCCCTCGCCGCCAATTGTAACTTCCCTTGTCGTGGGGGCCCCCTTTCACTCGACACCATCTTAAGGTCGTCTGAGTTCGTGTGCGAGGTATCCGTAAGAAGGACAGCGTGGACTCCCCCCCTTCCCCACACTCTCTTCCGCAGGAGCGAATATCCGGCCCCTGGGAAATTCGTGGGAGGGGCATATAGCCGTCTCCCCCTGGGAGGGGCCTATGGCCGTCTCCCCCTGGGTGACCCATCCGTAGTGGGTACCGCCCCCCCCGTGGGAGGGGCCAATGGCCGCCTCCCCCCGGGCGCTTCCATCCATAATGGGTGGCGCCCCCCCTAGGGACCTTGAAATCACTGCTCACCGATCATGACCTTACCGCCCGACCAAAAATAAATACGACAATTGTTTTACCTACTAAGGAAGGAAAAAACTATGACTAAACTAGCAACAGCTTGCCAAATTCACCGACTTAAACATTGCTACAAAGGGAAAAAAGGTCCTAAAGCAAAGCACAAACTTTATTGAATCCATTCCTTTACGTTTCTACAAAAGGAAAAAATTGCCAACAAGCAAGTATTTAATTACATGCATACCCTCGTCATACATTTATGATGCAAGAAATGATTGCCATACATGTTTTATTACATCAAATAACACCATTCGATATTTCTTTATTTCACAAACTTCGCAACAAGGGGCTGGTGGGTGGGTCAAAAAGTGCAGCTTGTTCCCTTGAGGGCTCACGAGCGACGAGGGTGCAGCCTTCAGAGCGCAGGAACAAGAGGAAGCTTTGTTGGATTGCTGCACCTTTTATCCAGCTGCGGGAGGGCGGGGCCCCGCCTCAAGCACGCCCATCAGTGCATGGACTTCCGGGCGGGTGTTTAGGACAACCTCTTTTTGGGCGGGAGGAGCGTGTTCCGGCCACGCCGCTTCGGGCATACCAGCCGGGACACGCCCCCCACCCACAATGGTTTGCCGGGGGATCGGGGCACCCATCCATACGTTCAGGGCGACCGAGTGGTCTCCCTCTTTTCCACTCTCAATACATGGAACTACCGGTGTTGATCTCCTCGAATTTCTGTACCAATTTAACAGCACAACTGCAATAAATGTATCCCTGTGCGTGTGCCAGGGACTTGGTTTAATACTCCTTATTATTGTTTGTTTACTCCTTGCAATGTGCTTTCGTTACCCTTGGAAATATTTTAAATCCATCCAAAAGTCAAGAGATATAAACAAAGTCTGTATTAAATTGAGGATTCACTAGTGTCCCCCATAAATGGGTGCAGTAGAATTTGTAATCTTAGAAAGGACGACTCCTGTATATAGAGTTTGTAATACGTGAAAGGATGACTCACTAGTAAATTGCATTCAAAGTCTAAATCCTTGATCCTAATGTTTATCCAGAATACTTCTCTGATAACAGAATCCTTGAAAACTCTTGATAAAAGTGTGATGAATTCCAATTTCCCGTCATTAGGATTCCATCTGCAGTAACTAAATATTATGAATGCCTAGCAAGAAAAGCCATGAGACATGAGGACTCAATGGTCTGAGCTGGCCATTGCAAGTCTGGAGAGAGATCCATGGCACTCTGGAAAAAGTTTTTGGCCTTAAATTCAATCAATTGCATGGTTCAAGTAGTGTAGGAATCGCTGCTACAAAGTAGTCTGCACCTATGCGCTGGATGTATCGCAGTAAAAACCTCGAGCGCCATTAAAGTTCAGAGGACTGTGTCATATGATGATAAGCACAGACCAAGGATAGTAACTGAATGTTGGGGCACATTCATGTATTACCCGTTTTCATTTTTGGAAATTATATCTTATGGTTAATTGTACAGTCAATCAGGCCTTTAATAGATCTGGTGCCCCTACATCAATGTATGAAGTTAGTGTTTCTGGCCACATCTTTTATTTCTGCTTCCTCTATCACAATGACAATTCCTTCATTTTGCACGGACTTAAAAGTGGGTGGGACCTTATTAGTTATTGATCTTTAGTTATGAGCTGTTTCAGCAGAAACTCTGTAGCAACAATAATATTGTATCCTGGAAAGAGGAAGGGCTGCTATGTTTTATTGTTTTGTAGAAGTATCAGAAGCCCCTTTGGAATGAGTGCTCTGCAAGTTGCTTCAATAATAATATTGAAAATTATAAGAAGTGGTTGATGATAAACTAGGAGCTGCAGCGTTTGCCTATAGAAACACCAATGCGTCTTTTCTCCTTCATATTCAAGTGCAAGGGTTCAAGTTACACCGCCAGCTCTTTCTTTTAGTCTGTGTCAGGTATGTGTAAAAGTATGTCTCAAGGTAATTTTTATTTTGAACTATCAAATTTCAACATATATTGTGTAATGTTTACAACGCGTGTTCCAATTGGCTTTGCAGTTAGTTTGATTGGAAATCTTGGTCTGTGAGGCATTACAAATCTAAAACCTCTCTGTTGAACCTGGTGACAACTATAACTACTGTACGAAATGTAGATTTTCTGTAACGTCAACCCAGATATTTTGCAGTGTGCTTGTTTCTGTTTTTGCTGGCATTAGGATTGTGTGCATCATGATACTGCTCTTCAGTGTCGCAATGTGAGTGCTCTGCCCTTTTTGTTTCACCCGAATGACCTAGTTCCTTTTCCTGTAAGGCCGTAGTAAGGATCAAACAAAATGGCATGTTATATTTGACTAAATGTATATTTAGATCACCCACATATATGACAAAACTATACGGCTGGCTAGAGCAGCACTGTGCTCTCACTTGGCTGAGGTTTAAAAGTACTTCATTAACACATTGTAGAGAAAAGTGCCCTGCCAATGTAGGGAAACATTTTTTTAAATAATTGAATATGTCCCCTCTAACATGTGCCTTGTAAACCCATTGGTGCCGGGTGCTTAATATATATTAGAAAGTGCAGCACTACATATAGGGAACAATGTGCCCTCACAGTGAGTGTTACCAAAAGCTGTTTTCACTGCGTAGGATAGGCTAGATTTTCCATGAACAGGTTGAGATAAAAATTTTAGGGGCTTATTTACAGGGCCCTTGCCACGCCGGTACGCCACTTTTTCCCATATTAAAAGTTATTTGCCACTTCACCGAGAAATCTATTATAATGGTAAAAGCAGATTTGTGATACGTTTACTGGAAAAGTAACTTTATAGAAGAGTGCTTTGTGCTGTGTAAGTTAAATCTGTTTTAGAACTAGACTTGCTTATCAGCCCACTGCAGACTCTCAATATGTATTTGCTGTTGGGAAATAATACCCCAGCTGCAAAAGGGCAATAGATTGGCACATGAAGCCAGACATGTTGCCCTCAACTTGCAACTTTATAGGAAAAACCCTTCTGGAAATAGTTGGCAGAACAAAGGACAGTCGTCCCATTTCTTCATTTGACTTTGAGATGCCTACGGAGCTGGCAGCATCTGCTGCCATTTTGTACCAGGGACATTTTTAGAAGTTCTGATGCCAGTCACAGGAAGAGCAGAAAACAGTTTTTGACAAGATAGAGGGTATGGCACAACATTCCCTTCGGGCGCAAGAAGGAGATAACAGTCTTGAATTCAGGATTTCTTGGAATTTTTACAGTAAAGCAAATGGGATGTGAATTATGAAGGTATGAATAAAGTGAGTGTAAAGACAGGGTTGGGTGTAGAAAATTCTCTAATCACTAGTTAAGGTAGGGTGAGCCTACCACCTCACAGCCACATCCTCAGATTTCAGGCGAAAAAAAGGCATTGTTGGAAGAAGAAAACCTTGAGGGATCAGGACTCCTACTGACACACAAATGCAGGAAATGATCTCCGAGGTTCACATGATTGATCTTATTTATGTCTACTTGTTGAAAACATATTGATGAAGGGCTTCTGACTATATAAGTGCCAAGCGAGCTGACTACGGAGGAGTGGCTCGCTTAAAGGGCAGTGGTATCTATAAGCCTACTTTGAAGCCTAACCTGGCTGGAAGGTTACTGGTACCTAGAAGCCTGCCTTGAGAAACTGGGGGCTGCAGGAGTGACTCATAATGAACATTCCCAGCAGATGGAAAAGAGTGGAACTTAGTCATTTCGCCAACGTCTAGAGGACATCAACAAGGCTGTGACATTTCCCTAGTGAAGATGCACCTTTTGTGGACTAGAACTCAGTTTGCCTCTGCTCAGAACTGTTTTGCTGTGCTGAAACCAGCTCAGTGGAATCTTGTCAGAAAGGTGTTTGGCCTCATGGAACCTGCATGGCAGAGATTCCAGCCTGGCCATTGTAGATTTTTACACCAAAAAAGCAACTTAGTATGATGGTAAAACTTTGGACTGGGACGAGGCAGGAAATCTATTCAGTGGCAAAGTCACCTAGGTGACTACAAATTCCAACTTTGTTCCCTCATGGAGCTTTTGTAGTCAATGGCTTCAGTTGATGTATTTTAATTTGCGGGAACCTCACTGGCTTCAGCTTTGGACTTTGCCCTTCTAAATGCCTTTCACTGCCAAAAAGTAATTCCCAAGGTAAATACTTTGACCAAGATGACTCATTTGGTGTATCTCTACTCCACTTAATTGCAGTCGGCTTGAAATGGGGGCTAGAACTCAGTCAACAGTAAACTGATATTTCCTTTCCCTAGGTTCTTCTCAAGGTGCTTTTTCAATACACTTTAAAAATTCATATGTCTGGTTCGGGAATTCTATTGTGTTGATTTCATGATTTAAAATAGTTGTGACTGCTTGATCCTAAAACACTCTCTAGGTAATTTCCTTCTGCTTGTGCCATAGCTATTGGGCATAGCTACCAGGGATTGAGCACAGGATATCTATAAACATCTATGTAGCCGAACCAGATTCTGCTTATTAGGTGTGTGAAGGTTCCCCCATGCTAAATTAATAACCAACTGCCTGACAATAAGTATTAACATATAAGTCAGTGAGAAGACAGAGGTGGATGGTAAATTAGAAGTGTATGCAATCTAAACCATTTGTATTGTAACAAAGCATTCCCAACACCCAAATCTGTCTACTCACAAAATTACAGAGGGGTTTAAAATGAATTGATTGGAGCTATTATTTAATGGTGAGCTCATAGAGAGTAACACATTGGGGAAAAAACATTGCAAGCATTCCCTGCGCAGTGGAGAAGGATGGATGAATAGATTTTGTCTGACACAGGTGTGATAAACATGGATCCATTACATATAAAGGAATATTTCAAAATTACAGATTCGATTACTGCTTACTCAGACCATGTAATAAACAATGAAAAATTAGCTACAGTCAGGATGTGCTCCAAGGTATGAGCATTAGAGAAATTATTAAGCACAAGATGGGGCCTTGGACTGTACAAAATATTTATAATGGAAAGGAAACTGCTTGCCTCAAAATATATTCAAAATAGGTGTATGAAGAAATTCTAAGGCTCTGATGGGGCAGAGTGGGTCAGCTGTTGCCTTCCTGGTGATGATCTCCCATGTAAGTTCATGGCACTCCACCATCTGGGAATGCTGGTCCTTATGAAGGCATTACTCATCTTCTCCAGAAGGACACAACCTGGATGTGCAACTGGGTTAGTCACAAGTACTGCAACCTCCACCTCACGTTAAGTACACACCACACAATCTGCTTACATCAAGTGCATGCTGTGAAAATGTAATTTTGTCAACAAAGTAAAAACATCAAAGAACACACATTGATTAGCAATTACAAGCTACATGTCATGTTGCATCTGCAGACTAGCTACTTAATGCCACTGAAAAATATCAGATCCCTGTTAACGGAGTCCTAGCCACTGCTTTAAGCCAACAGCAATTGAGTGCTGTAGAGATACACCAAACAGTAATAGAACCAATTCCTTCCAATTCTTAGTTTTTCTTTTCCCTATTGTCATTGTCAAACACAGAGCTTTGGATATGTTCTACATCTTTATTACATAGTTCCTAAAGGGCTTCACAAATGTAGCAGATGTCATACCATAGCGTCAGAAAATTATCTTGAAATCGTTTCCACACGTCACTCTTAATTTTCGGCATCATCCCCACACGTGAAAAAGAACCTAATAATCCCAGGTGTGTGTGCGGTGTGGTAATTTTGGTGTGGGGGTACTAGCCAGAAGATTCTTTTTTGAATACACAAATACTCCAATAGAACATGCTGAGTGGATATATACACTTAGACTTATGGAGGCAAGATTAGTACAGATGACCATGTTTTAGTTGTCTATTTGCATGTGTTTAGGAGTGAAACAAATGCATGAAACTTGAATTGAAAAGCTTAAGTGAAGTTAGACACTTGGGGCCCCATTACGATGATGGGCAGACACCGTAACGGTAAATGGACCGACTGCAAGAGGTGCGGCAATCCCGCTATGCCAATTAGGATGTGACTGGCGGTCACATCCTGCATATTATGCATTGCGGCGGGCGGTGCTGTCAACAGCACCTGCCGCAATGCAAAATATTGGCATGCACAACGTGACAGGCACCGCACGGTGCCTGCCACCTTGTGCATGCCAATGAAGGGGGGTACCAAGGGTACCCCCCCAAGTGCAGGCATCCACCCTCTCACCCTTAGGGGGCCCACAACAGGCTCCCAAAGGCATTCTCTGCATGCCTTTTTATGGCGGAGTCTCCGCCATGGAAAGGCATGTCACCGCAGGCATGCTAATATGGATGGGGGTGCCTGCAATGCCACCATATTGGCTGCCTGTTCCGCCCTATCGGCAATGCGACTGCCAGAAAAGTGGCGGACGGTCTTTCCATCTGCTGCGGTGCCCCTCGCAATACTAATATGGCGGGAGTGAAAAAGGATATTTGGCAGGTGGATCGCCGCCACCGGCCCGGCGAGGGCGATCCACCAGATATCCTAATAGGCCCCTTGATTTTTCTGAAACCTCAAGCAATTGTACAACATACAAGAAGTAAAGTCTCTGTAAAGACAAACGTGCAGAATAATACAGACATTCCTTTCACATGGACCAACATTACTTTAGTTCAATTGTGAATTCCAAAATATGATAATGTTTGTAGTGATGACACAAAATGGACTGGATACTGCAGAGGAGTTTATTCCCATGTAGTACACAACAACATCCCACAGATCAGATGGCAGTTACTGCACCTCCGCCGCCAGCCCAAACGGTCCGTCCCTCCGTGTCAAGACTCGGGAGCCGCAACATCACACAATGTCCACGCGCGGGTCATCGGCATGAACAAGATACTCCATTTCTCCTATCCTTACAAAAGATAGCAAAAGAAAACAAACCCAAGAACATTTAAAGGCAATAAAATATATTATAAAAAGGTGATAATGATAGTGAGAGCAAAACAGGAAACAATAACTACCTAGAGTACCCAATGATGATGAAATAACCATCAGTAAGCCCCACTCCAGAGATATGTAATGAATGGGAACGATAAGAGGAAAGTACCTGATACTCACAGGCAGCCTTATATCCCTTCCCCTTTTCCTGAGAGGAGCAAGAGGCCTGCTAGCTTGGCAGGCGTTGGTTTGTTTGTCACCTAACATGTTCCTAACAACAGTACTTGAAAAATATGCATCTTTCTTCAACACTTTGTTCATAATCCATCAGTTGTATCCACTGATGCGTACAGTACTGCCACAGCTCTTGTTAATGCGCACTGGTTCCAAACACTTTGATTCCCCTTTCTTAACAAATTAAATGTATTTATCCTTTCAAAACGCCCACTGCAAGGCATGTCACTGAAACACTTTTTTTCTTGTCAAAATTGCACTTTTGTTTGGCTTGCATGCATTCCACCCTGTTTCTGACAATTCCATCTAATTCATGAACATACACATTCTGTTTGAACTCCTTTGATATCCAGGCTGGCCTAAATTCAGTGGAAGGTTTCTTGCCTTTCAAAAGTTCAAACAGGAAAACACCGGTTGTGTAATGTTGTGTGGTTCTATAGAAGCACAACATGGTTCTCAATGCAACAGGTATAACCTTATTGTGGGTAATAGCCCACCATAGGCAATCACCCAGCACCCTGTTTATGTGCTCAACCAAACCAATGGTTTGAGGGTTGTAGGGTGAACTCTTAAGGTGACTAATGAAACATTCAATGACAAATGAGGCTACCTCAGTATATAAAAATTGTACTTCGTTGTCAGAGACTACGGTTTGAGGGAATCCCTCCGGCATCAAATTGTCTTTAAACCACTTCCAACACTGCTTTTGACTCAGCCTTGGCAATAAATTTGACTACAGGCCACCTTGAGTAATAATCAACTGATATACTGGCAAACTGTGACTGATGTTGTAGAACATGGAAGGGTCCCATAAGATCAATCCCCAGTTCTTCCCATGGTTTTTCAGGCAAAGGAATGGGATTCAAAGGAGGACTTGAAAGACGCAACGCCTTCCCGCTACTAGAACAAATGACACATTGGTGTACCATGGTGTCAATATCTCAGTCAATCTGAGGCTACCAGAAATACTCACGTACTCGTTTCATGAGAGTTGCTCCCAAATGCCCTTCATGTGCCTTAGACAACAGAACCTTCCTAGCATCGCTAGGAGGAATATTCTTGGCTGACTTGAGCACTAAAACATTTTCAACTGACAATTCGTCACACAATTTGACAAATGGCTGGATACCAACATTCCTTTCCCTTGGCCAACCCTCAACAATATATTTGATTATACATTTCAAAGTTTAATCTTTGGCCATAGCTTTTCTTTATTCCTCTTCATCAATAGCACAAGTGTGTTTAATTTCCACAGCTGCAACTATGCAGTCATCAAAATCTACATCATTACAGTGTTTGCTTTCCACCTCAAGTTCTTCAGCCTTCATGGGAAAGCAAAAGAGAACATCGGTGCGGATGTTCTTTCCACCAGAGATGTGTTCCACATTGAAATAAAACTGTAAAGCTTGGAGGACAATCTAGCTATGCAAGGTGGTATGCAGTCATAATATCGAGTTTTAAATATTGATATACCAAAATATCTATTTTTAAATCTCGATGTGACAGAATATCGAACTGCAAGAATATCGTCAACAAGAATATCAACATGCAGGTAAGAAATATAATTTTTACTGAATATCAAAGTTAGTAATATCGTTAGTAAAAATATTGTTGTTTATAATATCGACTTTTTTGTGTTCTGTATGTTAGTATATGTGTTAAAAGTATAGCTTAGTTTTTAATGTATATTATAATTTTTTTGAAATAATTAATTTTGTGTTAACTAATTTTTGCATGCTTTACTTCCCTAGCGGGTTGTGGGTTTATAGAGGAATAGGGTGGGAAGTAATTCATTTATAATATATTTATTATACATTTTTTAAAAGTTTTTAATTAAAAACAAACAAATACTGCGCTTTAGTTCCGTAGCGGATTGTGGGTTTATAGGGAAATAGGGTGGGAAGTAATTTAAATTGAAATTAATTAAAGAATAATTTTATGAATTACTATTTTTGTAAATATGTTAAATGTGCAATTGTTTTAGGAGCGGGTTGTGGGTTGAAAGGGAAGTAGGGTGTGTAGTAATTTAATTATGATAACATTTTTATCAATTTTTGTATGTAAAATTTATTTAAACCTCCGAGGTTCATGGAATTAAAATGGGCACCTTCGAACATACCATAAGCCTATATGGAGATGATGTTCTGTTGTCATTGTCCTCCCCCCGAGTGTCGCTCCCAGCCTGTGTGGCCTTTCTGGACACCTTCGCGGAGGTAGCGGGATTTAAAGTTAATCTCAGTAAGTCGGTAGCACTCGACCTCTCACTGGAGGCGTCTACGAGAGCGCACCTACAGGGCCTCTTTCCCTTCCCGTGGGCGTCTGAGGCTGTCCCATATCTCGGTATCCAACTGGCAGCTACCCTACAGGGCACAGTTCGCCTTAATTACACGAGGCTTCGGCAAACGATTCGGTCGGAGCTAGGTAGATGGAGACACCTCCCATTGTCGTGGCTAGGCAGGGGGGCAGCGAAAAAAAATTACAATCCTGCCGCAGGTCCTCTATGTGTTCCGAGCCATCCCTATGAGGCCCCCAGAGGGGTGGATCCATCAGACCCAATCTGAACTGGCACAGTTCATCTGGAACGGGCGTCGTCTGCGGATGAAACTTCGCCTGGCGATGCTGCCTCCTGAGAACGGGGGATTGGGCCTACCTGATCTGTTACTGTACTACCAAGCAGCGCAGCTGCGAACGTTGGTGGAGTGGGGTAAATGGGAGTCCGAAAAGCACTTTCTCTTTCAAGACCAGGCGGTGGCGGGCCACACACTACAGGAGGTTCCCTTCCTGCGGCGGCGACATCGACCTCCAAATCTATACGCTTCGTACATTACGAGAACTCCTCTGGAGGTGTGGGATCATGTGAGTGTGGCACACGAGCTAACGTCCTTCCCCTCCCCGCTAACACCTTTGCTGAACAACCCGGACTTCGGTCCTGGTATGGACACGGCGGCATTTGCGAGATGGGCTCCGGCGGGATGTAGGGTGCTTTCACACATGTATGCAGCAGAGGGGGCCATTCCCTTTGACGCCTTCCGTCGTGAATATGATATGCCTGAGGAGGAGCGCCTCTGTTACTTCCAAGTGCAACATTGGGCCCTCCATGCAAGCACGAGGGACGAGGCAAACCGCAGACTCAGCGAATACGAATATTGGCTGCTCTCGAGGAAGTCGGACCGCAAACTAATATCAGATATTTACCGCATGTTGCTAGGTAGATACACTCATATCCACAACTCAGGAAGGGTATGTTGGGAAAGAGACCTGGGCCGCACGTTGAGTAACAAGGAATGGGAGGGCATCTGCTATAGGGCTCGCCACTCCGCGCATCACATGGGGCTAACGGACACCCTCACTAAAATGGCCACATATTGGTACTATACCCCTGAGAAGCTCAATGAGATGAATCATGCACGAGATGCACTATGTTGGCGGGGCTGTGGGGGGAGAGGTACACTGGTGCACTTACTATGGGAATGTCCCCATTTACAGGGTTACTGGAAACAAGTACTAGACGAGGTGGATCTACACTTAGACACTACACTTCCGAAATTCCCTCACCCAATCCAATCACCTACCCGCTGCGCTCCCATCGGGGCAGACTGATAGCTATAGCCCTGGGTTCTGCGTTGCAGAATGTTCTCACTTACTGGCGCACGGCCCACACCCCCACCTTTCAGGGCTGGTTGCACCGTCTTTGGAATGTCTTGGGGATGGAAAAGCTGTCTCTGGTGGCTAGGGGAGAAGGAGATAAGTACCTAGAACTTTGGCGGCCACAGAATTCAGGGAGGTGACCTGTCCCAGATATTTGCGCCTCCTTCGGCTACCGCACTGTGATGTCACGGAATCATCGAATTAGACAATTGTGCCTACGTGGAGGACATTTGGACCTGGAACTGGGGTGGTGGGTGGGTAGTTCAGGGGGGCGGTGGGGTTTGGGGTACAAGGTTTAAGGGTTCTTCATTTAAGGGGACACTGTTATGTAGCTTTATAGGGACCTGGCCTGCACAGCAAATGTCTCGTACTGATTTTATGCGTTTTTCCTTTCCCGATGGTAGCCTTCAGGAGCCTTTGTTCCTCGCACTCGAAAGACTAGTCATGGTTCCTGAAATGCTCATACCTACGCCAGTCTGTCCCTCATGGTTAATGTTTTGATTTGTAACTAAAAGCTGTATCAGTGCTGGGTAGGCCGAATGTTGACGCCGAACCAGTGAATAACGCATGATGTTGTCTTTGATCCGTATGTGCAGCACAATAAACATACTTTAAACATAAAATGTTGACATCAGTCTTCCTATCAGGGTCATGAATAAGGACATTATCTACGAAAATGGCAACATTCTTTAACCCCATAAGTAGGTTAACCATGAGGAGATGAAAGACAGATGCTGCAGAGACCAAACTGAACGGCATTCGACAAAATGGAAAATACCAAAAGGGCACACAAAAGCGGCAAGGTGACTTGACTCTGGGTACAATTCCACCCGGTGGTACGCAGCCACCAGATCAAGTTTTGTAAAGAGTTTAGCTCCTGCAACCATTGCTAACATTTCTGTAGTGTTGGGTAGGGGATCGGAATCTATAGAAATTTCTCTGTTAAGGATGCACAAGCCAATGCATTCTCTAAGTTCATTATTATTCTTGCGTGCTACTACCAATGGAGAAAGCCAAACTGATGATTTGATAAGTTCAATTATTCCTCTATCGCATAGCACTGCAAGTTTCTTCTCCAAATCCTCCCTCACACTGAAGGAGACACTCCTTAACTTTTGTTTGATGGGAACTGCTCCTTCTTTTACCTTAATTTTATGCTTGAACCCTTTTTGTTACCTAGCCCCCTCGAAAACGCATTTGGGTAATTGTTAAGCAGATCTTCAACCAGAGTAGATTCATGCACAGTCAAAACCTGTTATTTTGCACCAGGACATAACATCATATCAAACAACCCTTGGTGGAATCATCCAAGTATGTTCAATCCTTTGATACCCACACAGACCTTGCCCTGAATACGTCTATCCTTAAACTCCAAAACTTTTTCAAAATAACCAAGCAAATTGATTTTACGACCTTCATAAGATACCTATGCACGATCAGGTGGCATCAACTCTCAATCTCCTCATTTGCAGCAAATAATGCTTGGATGATCATGGTAATGTGTGCCCCTGAATCCACTAGAAGTCGTAATTCTTTTTCACCCACCAGTATATTAACATTAGGATCTACACAATCTGCAGTGTCTCCTGTTCTCACGTTGCTGTCACTAACAGCCAGAACCATGTCTTTCATCACTGAAATCATGTCCTCTATTTCACTATCACTATTGTCTTTTTCATTGCCAATCTTAACACCATCTATCTTCTGTCACTGGCACACCTTCGCAATATGTCTCAACTTGCCACACGGCATACATCAATATTCTTAGCAGCACATGGTCTACCACTCTTACTGTGAATGGTGTTGCAACATCTAAAGCAAATGTCTGTACATTTGAAAAACCTCTTCTGGTTCACATCTCTTTTCCTTCTGAGGTTACTAGGTACAAGGCGTACTGGGGTCACTATCTCTAGAGGTTTATTCTCCAACTCTTTTGTGGATGTCTGTGCTGTCTCAATACTTTTGGCCACTCTGATAAATTCTTCCAGAGAGGGATTCCCCAAAGAAAATAGTTTTTGCTGTCTGGCTCTTTCAGAGCAGTGGCTAATGAACTGATCATGCTCCAATTGTTCACAAAAATGTTCAAAGTCTCAGTCTGCCATTAACTTCTTTAATAAACTTATGTAAGTGTCTACATCTTATTCTTCTTTCTGCACACAATTAAAGAACTTATGATGTAACACCACGAGACTGGGTTGGACATCAAACCTACTTGCAAGTTCCTTTATGGTTTCCTCATAATTATGCAGTTCCTGCCCGTCACCCCCAACAAAATCTGGTAGACGTTTAAGTGTTGCTTTACCTTATAACTCTAGCGAGTGCAATAAATGGTATTTTTTTCCTTTCTGGCCTAAATCTGTGTGCCTATTGCCCCAAGGTAAGTTTTAAAAAACGTCTAGCCAATGATGCCACGAAATTGGGGTTTTTCCAGGTGAATCCAAAAATGGCGGAGGATGGTTGATGGCCAGCATTGCCAGTAAAGAGTTATCTGATAACGAATAATAAACTTTCAGGTATACCAACAGTACACACTCCTACTATGAAGAAAAGAAGAGAAAAAGAAATGTCCTTATAAGGTGTGCACATCACTATTAACATGTAAAAGAGTAGAGATGTAAAATAAAATCTTACAAAGTACATATGTGATGTGAGGAACACTTTGAATGAAACAGATTCTGAACTGTGTGATGTGTGTATCAACCTGCTTTCACTGTACACAAAGTGGTCTCACAAAAAGGTGAGTGCATCACCGTGCTGAATGTAAAAGAAAGCAAAAAGAACACTTGCAATACTTACTAAACCCCACGTCGCTTCAATTACTCCCCAGCTTGAGCAATACCGTGTCAACACCATTGAGGATCTGCAGTGGTGTGACACTAGACTGGGTAAGACAGCAACATAAGTAACATGTGCAAAACTACACATGACTCTTTAACCCGGTCACAATCTTGGTTATAGATAGGTTGCTGCTTTCATCTGGAATTACAAATCTGTATGGGCATAAGCCTCAGGATTGCTCTGTCAACCAGCTGGCTACTGCTCACAGGGCTGGGCCTCACAAATGCCTCAGAGTTACTACGGGTAGCAGCAGGTGTCCGCCCACAATCCGTTTCACGCAAGCGCCGTAGTTATTCCTCCTAACCGGACCAGACGCAAGTTACAGCACCTCTGCTGCCAGCCCAAACAGTCCGTTTCTCATGCTCATCCCACCCGTGCACAATTCGCGAGCCGTGACATCACACAATGTCTAGATACTACAATCTTTTCATGACCATGGTTGTAGTAGCATAATTTAGAGAATGTTTTATTATAAACGGTAATATGCTCCTTGTAATTATTACAGTTTTGAATTAATGTTAACAGAGCTATCCATGAAGCTCCTAACACATAAAAACCTATTGCTACATCCAATGTGAATCGTGAATTTCGGGGTAGGTTCCAGAGGTTTGCACTTACCACCATGATTTGGCTTTAATGGTATATAATGTATCAATGAAATAGAAATCAACATGGACAGAACATTCCTTGGAATATGGCAGCGATTAATGATTTACCTAACTACTCCCTGGAATAGTCAAGATAAAGGATTTCTAAACATTTTCTCTGAGAACTATGAGTAATGTTGATTATTTTGCCAAAAGCCACGTAGAAGTATAGTATTGCTCTGATATTGTCAGTTTACTTAAGGTCTAGGTTCTAGTGACATCATGAACCACAAAGTTGAATGCTTAAATGTCACCATAAGCTATATAGGACTATATTACATATGACTTTTTAGCTTTTCATACTGAATGCTTATTTTTGGAGTTCTTAGTCTGAGATATTGTGCTCTTTTTTTACTGCAGATAGCCAACAGTATAGTCCAGTAATTCTCTTACTATTTTCAATAAACATTTCCCTGTTATGTAGAATTTTTGAAAATACATACTTTGCATTGTTAATAAATGCATTCTCTGTGTTAAAGGGAGATATTTTGAAAGCAGTTATTTTTGCAACTAACAATGGACATGTTGGATTTAGAATGGCCATGTTTTGCCTACCTTTCATGAATGAACTAATGAACGCAATTGAAATTTTCATAAGTTACCTTTTCTTGCCACATATTTTAGATAACCTTTTGACATAATTTAGTTTCTTCATTGGCCCCGTAATCCTAGTGGCACTAACAATTGTAAAGCTTAGAAGAGTGAAATTTAATTTTCATGAGGATTAGGCAAATACATTCCACTGAGACCCATGAAATATTTTGTGTATTTTGAAAATGAGTAACCAAGGAAGTACAACGGAATTATCAATTCCAATGCTATAATATGCACAAAAAGGAGAACTGAGACTCTCCCATTTGGTGCAAGAAACAAATATAGCTACTTGCAGTATAGACACAGGAAACACGTTGTGGTTGGAATATTTAAAGCTTTTTATTAAAACCCTCACTCATCAACATAGTTGATGACATGCTTCATCATAGGGTTTTACCAAGGAGACGCAATGTCTCCCTGGACTGCTGCTACAACTGAGTTACAGTGGAGCAGATTCCAACTATGTGAAAAAGAAAAAGTGTTAGATATGTGACTTAAAAAATGGCAAGATGTCTTCGGTAACAATTTTAAAAAGGAGTCAGATTGTCATTATTAAAAACAGTGATTTGGACATTTCTTGACAACTATTCAAGTCAAGTATGTCCTTTAAAATGTCGACATGTTTCTGCTTTTAAGTTGCTCTATTCAGCGAAGCATTCATCAGGACCAAAAACTGAAAAGAAAATGGAAGTTAATCTTCACCTTTTTCCATAGACATAGTTGACTTGAATATGTGCATGGGTGCAGGCCACAGATGTGACCATGCAAATGAAATGTTAACATCCCTATGCAAAATTTGTTGATCATGAAACACCCAGTTTGCTGCAAAGGATGGCATGGATACCGACCAGAATAGGATACATATCTCATGGACCACATGGAGTACATCACATCAACACCTCAGTTTTCAACATTGAAAATCCTGCATCATAACAGCAAGGTCATAGTAAGCATCATCAAAATAATGTAATACTAAATAAAAATCACTGTTACAACAAATGCTTTATTTAGCACATGAGAAAGTCAAATGTAAAGACCAGAAAAAACAAAGGCCAATGGCCAGTCCATATCATTAGACCAAATAGGTCGTGAGTGACAGCTGTCACCCGTTGCCTGCCTGCACTGCTAAGGACAGGGGACATCCACTCGGAGGGGTATACATGGGAGCAGGCCAGGCACCGCAAGGACAGGATCAGGGCTCAGCAGAAGGAGGCAGTGAAGGGATGGTGGGTGCAGGAGAGTCACTGGCTACTGCAGTGGAGGTGTCTGACATAGTGAGTGCCGTCACAATTGTGGGGCACAAGTCAGATGGTGTGTGTGCCGGCACAACTGCAGTGGGCAGGTCAGACGGGGTGGCCATGTACTCCACTGCAGTGCCAAACTCCATGGGAGCGGAATGGTGTTCAGGTGAGGTCGGCGGGACAGAGGGGAGCAACGGTCCCCACACCAGTCGCACAAACAGGCTGACCGGGGGTGGGGTGGAAGAGCAAGTGGTAGGGGGGAGGGCCTGAACATTTTTGGGATGGTGTATCTGTGGGTGGGGGAACCTGTAGAGTGGTGGCCTGGAGGATGAAGGACAGAGACTGTGTTGTGGAGCTGTGGGGCGGTGGTGGGGTCTTGCTCTTCCGGGTCTGGGGGGACTTGCAGGTGGGAGCCTCAGTCTGCCTGCATCTGGGGGAGGGTGTCCGGGTGTGAGGGGCACTCCCCTCTGTGTGTGGGGACTTCCTCTTCCTCTTGTATGCTGGATCAGCTGGATTGGTGGGGAAGAGGCCAAGGTCACACAGGAAGAGCTGCTTAGGAGATGGGGTTGCAGGTGAGGCAAGGAAAGGGGTCTTGGAGGGAGAGGTTTTGGAGGACTGCGGAGTGGTTGTGGATGACTGTATGTGTGTTTGCAAACCATCCCTTGTGAGTGTGTTTCCAGTCCCCTGAGGTTGCTTGTGTGCATATTTAGACATTGGTTTGGGTGTATGTGCTGCTTGTGTCTGTGTGTTTGCGTGAATGTGCTGGTGTGTGGGTGCTTGGGACAGGTAGGGTGCTAGGAATTGTGAATGGGGCAGAGGTAGGATGGGTGAGGGACTATTAGAGGAGGGACACTGCTGCCGTCAGGGAGGAGGCCATGGACTGATTGTTCCTCTGTAGGGCAGACATGCCCGATGACATGCCCTCAATGAATGACACCAGTTGTGTCAACAGACTGGTGCTTGCATGGAGGACACACAGTATTGATGTCTGCCTTACATTTATCTGTCAAAGCAAGTCCACAGTCTCCACACTCAGGGCAGCAGGGGACTCAGGGGCATGGGCTGTGGTGCCTGGCACAAAGGAGACATGCTCACGAACACGGGAGCCTTCACGGATCTCTGGAATGGGAGTTGATGGCAGGGTGGTGGTGGTGGTGGGGACAGCCTCACTAGCTGGGGTTTGTTGGCTGCTGACACCCGCCTTCACAAGGGAGTCTTCCTCCGAGCTACAATCGTCCTCAGCTGAGGTGGATTGTGCTGAGGACTCCTCGGTGTGGCTCCATTCACCCTCCGTGCCACTGGGTCCCTCCAACTCCTCGGTTGCTGTCCCAATCTGGCTCTGTGGCTCCTCCTGGTCTGTGGCGCTGTCCCCTCCTGTGGCCGTGGATGTATCTGGATAGAATTAGGAAAACAAGACCAACATTAGTCACCTGCACTGATCGCAGACACCACAGTGAGTACAGCCCATCACAGGGCCAGCCCTGGCATCATCAGCTGAACATTGCTCAAAGTACTCACACTGATTTGAATAAGTCAGTGGTCAGTTTGACCATCAACGATGGCACTCATATTTCTCCTGGCCTTGCACCCATATGTCTGTTGCATGTTGGATGTTAATACCACAATGTGCACACATGCACCACCTACACAGTTGTTGGACATGCAAGTGAACATGTTGAAATTTGTTACTTTACACACATCACATCTCTTGCCACTGACTCAGTATTCAGTATGGGTGAATTTTGCGGATCTGCGGTCCGCGAATTTGCGCGAAATCTAAAAAAAAAACGCGAATTTGTGGAATTTCCCGGGAAATCGCAGATTTTTTTGCGATTTGCACCATACTTAACTGGAGTACTTTCTACTGGCTAATCAGTAAGTGCTACCTCGTTAGGTAAATGTATAGTGCTTTTCCTACACTGCAGATGCGTAAAGGGCCAGATGATTTGTCCCCAGTGACCATGTGTGCCTGTAAGTTTGCCACAGTGCTAAAAGGCGCCGAGGTCCCTTGAGTGAGCTGTCCAACATAGTTGGCAAAGGGCGGGAAAAACATTTGATACTGCTAGTGTGTGGTGCGGGGCTTCTATGCGTGTGCAAATGCCTCTTGTGTAAAGGGTCAGAGAGCGAGCAGGGCAGCAGGTGAGGAGAAAGCAGCCTCCTGGCCACAGGAACTACAAGGGGATCGCGCTCGAGAAACTCATGGATGCAAAGACCTCCCTCGAGTACTACGGCTAATTTTCGACAGCAGATATGGGGTTAAAGCACACTTGCCCAGCCTCTACCTTGCTCACTAATGTTTTGGGCTGAATAAAAACTTTACTGAATTTGAACTTTAACTCGGGCACCAGCTATATCTGTAAGTGCTTCCTGTTGAGGCTTAATTTTTGTGACAGGAGCCTTGTGCCAGAATGAATCCTGCCCTGCATAGTTATCCACGAAGATGCCACCGTTTTGTGCAATACCTCTACTCAATTGGAGTACTGGCTAATCAGTAAGTGCTACCTCGTTGTGTAAATGCATAGTGCTTTTCCTACACTGCAGCTGCGTAAAGGGCCAGAAGATTTGTCCCCACTGACCATGTGTGCCTGTAACTTTGCCACCGCACCAAAAGGCGCCGAGGTCCCTTGAGTGAGCTGTCCATCATAGTTGGGAATGGGCGGGAAAAATGTTTGATACTGCTAGTGTGTGATGCGGGGCTTTTATGCGTGTGCACATGCCTCTTGTGTAAAGGGTCAGAGAGCGAGCAGGGCAGCAGGTGAGGAGAAAGCAGCCTCCTGGCCACAGGAACTACAAGGGGATCGTGCTCGAGAAACTCATGGATGCAAAGACCTCCCTCGAGTAGTACAGCTAATTTCTGATGGCTGGGATGGGGTTAAAGCACACTTGCCCAGCCTCGACCGTGCTCACTAATGTTTTGGGCTGATTAAAAAGTTACTGAATTTGAGCTTCAACTCGGGCACCTGCTTCATTTACATGTCTGTGCCTGCTTTATTTACCTGTCAGTGCTTCCTGTTTAATTTTTATGACAGGAGCCTCAGTGTCATACTTGCAACTATTCTCTGACCCTGCTTCGAGGGTCAGAGCAGGGTCAGAGAATAGTTGCAAGTAGGAAACGAGGCGCCGCTCAGGTAGCACTTACAGCGTTACAGCAGGTGCCCAAGTTGAAGTTAATTTCTTTGTAACCATTTTGTCAATGGTTACAACGAAATTAGCTTCAACTTGGGCACCTGCTGTAACCCTGTAAGTGCTTCCTGGAAAAAATGTGTCCCGCTTGCGGATTCGCTGATTTTTCCGCAATTTTGCGAGATTCGCGGATTGCGAAATTGCAGAAAATCCGCAAATTCCGCGAGCGGAATTAATTTTCGGCCCATAGTTACTCAGTACAGGTCTCAGGATGAAGGGATGACCAGAGTCTCATTTGACATGTTTCTGATGCATACCAGCACCAGACACAATGATGTCCTCATGTCCTGATAGTCAATGCCACAATGGGGTGCATGGAGCACATTTAACTCCACTTCAGGATCCCTCCTAGCAAGTTCAATGCCATGGCACAGGCATGCCTGCAAAGTCTGTCATCACTGTCTCCTGTCACAGGGGCAGGGCATCCAGACCACAACAGTCTGCACTGTGTCACAATCATAGGTCATGGGGAATGCACGCTCTGCAGCTGACAAGTGAACATGTCCATCCCCTGCAAATAACATAATCCGGACTATGAGGACCCCACATCATACAAGTTAGGCATATGAGTGACTGCAAACACAACTCCCTGAACATGAGCACCTCACAGTCTGCTGTGAATGAAACACAGCTGCCTGAACTTCACAGTTGCCTATACCATTGTTAATTCAAATGATCACACACCCATATGTCACACATGTCTCGTCTCCTATAGTCACATCTCAGATGGCCTGCTGACCCTTGTCTCCTATAGTCACACCCCAGTTGTCCTAAAAAGGAAGCCACACCACAATGACACTGAGGCAGACACCTGAGGCCACATTTCACTAAGCACAATCTGTAAGTTGATACACAGGAGTGGGCGTGCAGAGTGTTTTAATGCCCTGGAGAAGGCATGACTGCCAAGGTTAAAGTGAAACAGTGTACAGCGCTGGACAGTAGACAGGTGGCTAAGCAAGTGTGACACACTTGATATACATACTCCTGATGCCCCAAAATTGGTGTCACCTGCTGCATGGGTACGTGAAATACTCTAGGCACATGTGGCGAGCCAGATCAGCAATGGAACACATATCAAAGGCACACACAGATCACATGTCAGCTCTCAGGCATTGTGTAAACAATTGAACCACCCACAAAGCACGCAACAGAGTCCCAGAAACAGATACTGTCCAGACCTTACGCATAGTTGACTGCAAGGACACAGTGCCCAAGTGAAACAAGTCACAGACTGTAATGGCCACACCTGTGGATCAGATGAGGAGGGTGCATTACACAATTGAGGGACCTGAGTCCTGGACTACAAGTCCAATGTAATGTGGAAGTGTAACCAGGCCAAAAGACTGCAAATAGCATGTCAGACATAGTTCACAGATTAGGCATTAACTTACCCCCTCCTTGCTGCTGTCTGGCCTTCAGCTGCCCATTCAGGTCCAGGAAGACCACCACCAAAATCCTGAGCATGTGGGGGGTCAGGATCCGGTGTCCGCCCCTCCTGCGAGGAGGCAACAGCTTCAGCTGGACCCTTGCGATCCTCTGGGTCCAGCCCCGAAGGTCCTGCCACCTCTTCTGTCAGTTGCGGATCCGGCGCTTGTAGACTCCCACTGATGTAATTGCCCGGGCGATGGTCAGCTCGATCTCCTGCTTCTGGTAGACATCAACCTGTGAGGATGACAAAGTGAAAAGGCCATTTCCACACATGCCACATATTTGTACTGCATACAGTTGAATATAAATGTAGTCATCACAAAGGCAAATGAGGTACACAGGTAGTGTACCCATGAAATGGACAATTGTCCTGCATTTCTGACATGGTAACATTGGCTGGGAAGATAAAGCTTGCACAAATTCACTATTGCTTCAGTACACCTGTTCATCACATGTACTACAAACGTTGGGGGTTGAAAGTACTCAGTGAGCGTGCTTGCCACTGGTGTACACACTTATTGTACTGCTAGTCAGACAACATGCACAATTCGGAAGGCAGTGCACTGAACACTCACCTGCTCCCCTGGTTTCCCATACAGCTTGCAGTACTGTGGAAGGAGGCTGTCCAGCAGGCCCTGGTTCTCCTCCTTTGTCAATGCTGGGGCTCTCTCCATAGTACTTGCCATAGCAGTAGCCAGAGGACGCAGAGACAGCAGCAGTGGTAGCAGAGATGTGGTCCTGTAGCATGTAGTGCAGGCAAGTGAGCTCTCTGGGGGCAAGCCACCCTTATATCTGTGCTGCAGAAGGCAGAATCTGTGCCATGTGTCCTAAGTGATAGGTCTCCGTAAACTAACTGTATGACGCGTACTTTGAAAATCAACACGCACCCATATCCATATGATTCAATGGACGAGGCGTACGCACGGCTCAGTCCATGCCTGCACGACTCATCTGCATACAAGTCACACATGCTGGTCCACATTACAGTCAATGGCCAAGGCGTGCGCACAGCTCGGGCCATGCCTGCATGATGCGTCTGCATACAAGTCACCTGCTTCGGTCCACATTGCAGTAAATGGCCAAGGCCTGTACACGGCTCAGTCCATGCCTGCACAACGCGTCTGCATACAAGTCACCCATGTCAGTCCACATTGCAGTCAATGGCCAAGGCGTGCGCATGGCTCGGTCCATGCCTGCATGACGCGTCTGCATACAAGTCACCCGCGCCGGTCCACATTGCAGTCAATAATCAAGGCATGCACAAGGCTCGGTCCATGCCTGCACGACGCGGCTGCATACAAGTCACTCGCATTGGTCCACATTGCAGTCAATGGCCAAGTCGTGCGCACAGCTCGGGCCACAACTGTGCGATGCGTCTCTGTAGAAGTCACTGCGTCGGTTGACATTGGTGTAACTTGTTGATAGATTCCACACACAATTACTTGCCAGGGACTCATGTGCACACCTGCAACACCACAGCCTGTGCCACACTGTATCCCAAGGCATGTAAGGCTGCATTACCTGTGTGTGTAGAGGGGGCAACATTTGGTTAGTTGTGTGGCACTTTGGTGCAGCCACTCCCAGTCTGTGCACGGGTTCATTGGGACAGAATCCTTTGTGTTTTGGCACATTACCACTGTGATGTCCAACTGTTCAGTTATGAGCATGAGTCTTGGACACAGTTGCAGGTTGGATATGTGTATGACATATCATATATACCCCGAGTCCTGGGTGGGATGTCATGTACGTCACAGCGAAACCATTGCCACAATTCTGATGTACACCTACAGTCTGTGTGCATGTTGTGTCTCAGATGTCTCTGATTCCATGTGCCCGATTGGAGACAGTCTTCACATCCATGTGGTTTGAGCATCAACATTGATGTTGTGTGTGTGTCTCAGAGACGGCCATGTATGGCATGCAGAGACAACAGGGGCCACTACCTGTGGAACTCTTGGTTGTTTTTTGGTGTGTACATGATGCACCATGTCATGCCAGTGTCCATGTGGCAATACAGGGACCCTGGGTATCTGCCTGTCAAAGAGCTGTAATGCTTGGGACACATCAGTACTCACTAGTCACTGTGGTGGGTGTTTGGAATGTGACAGGAGTGCATAGGTACTGTGACACAGCCTAATTATTTCCATTGCACTACATGGAACTCATGTACACATGTAGAGTTGAGATGTGAGATGATGGGCATGTAGGTGACATATGTGTCCATACCCAACAGCACACACCTCAGTTCATTGTGTATTGTCCTGATGTATCATGTGATAATGTGTTTGGTCATGGCCACATGGGTGGATGAATGGACAATCTTCCTTTACCTATCTCTGTACGGCAGGGCACCAGCTGTCCGTAGACCCTTCCCAGATCTGGAAACCATGGTGGAACACGACTGCATCCAACAGTACTGCTTCACCAGGCCACTGATTGAGGAGTTGGCGGAGCAGTTGGCACCACATTTGCTCCCTGGCCGGACATACCCTACAGCACTGACCCCAAAGGTGAAGGTGATGGCAGCCCTGCCCTTCTTTGATACCGGCACCTTCCAGTACACTGTGGCTACTGCTGGTGGGATGTCTCAAATTATGTTCAGTTGTGTGCTTCGCGATGACTTGGAGGGGATGCTGCATTTCCTTGACCTGTACATCATGTTTCCTAGCCCAGGTCAACTCACTGACATAAAGGCTGCTATTTATACACTGGGGAGGATGCCAAACGTCATCGGATCTATTGATGGTACACATGGGGCCCTGGCACTACCAAGGGCATATGAGCAGACATACCGGAACAGGAAACATTTCACCTCCATCAATGCTCTGGTGGTATGTCTAGCGGACATGTGTATCACACATGTGTGTGTACGTTTCCCTGGTTCTGCCAGGATGCCTACATCATGAGGAGTAGTCGCATTGCGACTATGATGTCACAGATGCCAAACCAGCGTGCCTGGCTTGTCGGTGTGTACTGACTGTTTACCATTG
Source organism: Lissotriton vulgaris (assembly GCF_964263255.1). NCBI lineage: Eukaryota > Metazoa > Chordata > Amphibia > Caudata > Salamandridae > Lissotriton > Lissotriton vulgaris. The sequence goes on from NC_141691.1 coordinate 1,919,788,977, forward strand.
TGTGTGTTTGGCAATGTTGTATTCGACCCTCTTTCAAAACTCAGCTTCCGCTGCCTGGACAAGACTGGAGGGGCCCTCCCATATGACCCTGCAAAGGTGTGCAAAATGTTCACAGTATGCTGCATGCTACAAAACATGGCAGTGTGGAAGAAGTTGCCTCTCATCCAGGATGACGATGACCAACATCCCCCACCTGTGGAGGATCCTGGCCTGGGCGTCGTTGCCAGTGATGATGATGATGATGATGAGGGTAATGTCCGCACACAGCTCATCAACAACTTCTTCACCTTAATGTGAGTTTATAGGGTTGTTATGTCAATGTATTGAGTTAGCCTGAAATGTGTTGGTGCGGCTCTGTTGTTGTTTGAGTGTGCTTGTGTGCTACTTGACTGGATGCGTGCAATGATGTGTCCTTTCAGGTAGTCTGTACTCCACAACAGTGTCGACATGCTAACTTGTTTCTGTGTAGGTTTCTTGTGACATGTTTTGTGCACATGTATTGCATTTCTATCCTGTTCTGCTGTGCTTTTGACTGTGTCTTATGTCTGTCCTTCCCAGGGTACTTTGCCTGTTGTTTGGTCAACTGTGACCCCCAACACCCAGAATCCAATTCCAGGGTGGAAGTTGTTGATTCCCATCAAGTGATGTACCACACACCCCAGGACTTCAATTCTTCAACACTTGGTGACCGTCTGCCCACTGTCACGTGGAATTACCTTGCAACTGTTGTAGAATAAACATGTTGCTGATGTGTAATAATCTGTGCTTCACTTAGTTATGTGCGTTGCCTGTCTTCACACATCTGACTGACATTTGCTTACTTCACCTGTGGGCTTGTTACCACTGACTGTGGATAGGTGGGGTCTCTGTGCATTCCACTGTATTTCTGGTCAACATCTTTGTAGACGATGAGTTACATGGCCATGGTGAGTATCTGTTGTGGTGCCCTAGTGGTGTGTCTCCCTCATATGTGTCACATCACCATGACTCACATAACGGTGATCACATTGCTGTAATAGTTAGCATGCACTGTGTTCTTTAGCAGATCATCATCTCCATGACACATTCCGAGTTGGAATCACAACATAGGCAAGTATAGTGTACTAGTGAGTTTATTTACAAACATGTGTGAGGATAGTGCACAGGATGGTGGGTGGTGTACATTGGGTTTGGAATCCAAAGTTCACAGATAGTTTGAAGTGTTGGTAGCTGAAATGTCCAGAGTAAAGTCCACAGTCACCTGCTACATTAGACCAACATAAACCCTCCATGTCATGTTGGAGAGTTGGGTTATATTCAAGGAGGTGAACGGTTTGCACACAAAAAACATGATTTCCAGAACAGGTTTTGTGTTCCTGGGGGATGTGCATGGCCATCTGCATCTCATTTGTCCTTCTTCGGACGACCCCTCTTCTTCTTCTAGGGGATTTCCTCAGGTGCAGGCGTCTTTGGTGCAGAGGACTCTCCACCCGAGTCATCCTCCCTCCCTGTGGCATTTGCAGATCTTGCGGCAACAGATGTTGTGGGCACACAAGGAGGTGTGGACATGTTGGTGCTTATCTGGTGGAGGCATGTCAGTATGTCCCTATGCCCCTCAGTAAGTACATCCCACTTGGACTCCATGCAAGCATGATGGGCAGCCTGCTCCTGTTGAATGTCCTTGAGAATCCCCACTACCTGGGTGAATCCTCCACTGCTATCCTACCAGTTGGGGGTCATCATGCAGTCTAGACCCCTATGCAAGCCGTGACCTCTGCCTACCAACCCTCCCACCACCCCTAGCCACACGGACAGGACCTGTGGTGGCACGCACAGGTGACCGTGGGCTCCATTGGGGGTTGTTACTAGTGGTGTTGTTTAGCTTCCTGGGTGGCCTGTGTCCCCATGCTGTCGGAATTCTGCGTCCTTGTTCTGTTCATGTTGGCGGGGGTGCTCTGTATGTTGCCGGTTGTTGGCGGAGTGGGTGCAGGGGGTGCAGATTTTTGTACTGCTGGTGCTGCATGATGCCACACACCGGAGGTGCCTGGTTGTTCTTTGTTATCCGAAGAGGACAGAGACTGATCCACACCAGAGAGCTCAGGGTCCACCAGGGCCAGGGACAGGGACTCCTCTTTGTTTGCTGCTGTTTCCCCAGCACCACCTGTGTTTGGAAGAGACACGCAATGTAAGATAAGTTTCTACAGGCATACATGACAGTTGCAACTGTACGTCAGGATGCTTGCCTGTACACTGCATTGTCCTAAGTTGTCACGGACAGAGATTGATATTGTTGTAGTACATTGTCCTGCCAACCTGAAGCATTTCAATGGGCATGTCAAAGTGTGTGCATGACCAGCTCATGTATAGATTTTACTGTACATGGCCATTGCTACTCAAGGGCCATCACTTGGCTGACACAGGTGTGTCATCCCTGTCCACATTTGACCTTTAACGAGGACACACATGCAATTCCACTTTGGATATATTGCAAGATTGGGGCATTTGTGGTAGCAGTTTCTGCTCGTCTTTGTGCGTCACATTGGTGTGTCGGTATAACATGGTCACAGTCCGGTATGCCTGAGATCTCTTGGTGGAATCTGTTTATTTTTTCTGTGTTCCTAGTTCTCATCTCATTTCATCCAAGTGATGATGATACTGTAACTAATGATGCTGGTGCTGAGTCTTGTATGTGCAAAAGTGATGTATCTTGTGAATGTCCTCCATGGTGATATGGATTGAGCACGGCAGCTCTCTGGCTATTCCATGCTCATGACTGTGAAAGTCAGTGTTGTGCTTGTTGTGGTTTTGCTGCTGTGAGTAGCATGTCTCCTCCAATGTAGTCCAGGTTAGTCCTTGTGTCTACAGTGTCTATGACATTGAGTGGTGTGTTGTGTGGAGGATGCATATGGTGCAGAACGATGTAGGAGTGGAATGCAGCTCACAACAGCACCTAGTGTGAATGGGGCCATGCTACAGTGTCAGCTATATTGGTGTGTCCATTCCATTCAATGTCAGGTGTCCCCTGTCAATTATGTATATGTAAGTTCCTGTGTGTTTTGTGCTATGTACTATATATGGATCTCCACACTTGTCATCTGCAAGACACACCTTCACAGCTAGGCCAGGGGGCACCCCTGGACACTGCAACCCCAGACAGTGAGTTTAAACATACAGTTGCAATGGCTGTGAGTGTGAACGTGTTTGGGTTGGACAGTGCATAGGTGTTATTTGCAGCCACATAATTTCTCGGGCCCATGTGTAAGCCATCTTGCCAGGGCATTTACATTGTGAGTGACTGGTACCATGTGTGCAATGTGTTTTAGCAGAGAAGGTGTGTGTATAGCCGGCATTGGTGGTACTTGTTTTAAATCAGGACCTCCTTCTCCCCCAGGCCAGTTATCCCACCATCAAGCGTGCCACCATTGCAGTGGGTGCAGGTTAACTTTCATGATGTCAGTCAGTGTTGTCCTGTTGTTTGTTGGTGCACAGTTCTCAGCAGGGCTTTGTGGTCCCCACAACAGAGCCCAGTGTCATACATCTTGTCAGTACATTTTCACTCCCTGTGAGGTGAGCATGGTTCAGTGTGAGCTTGCTGGGCCATGTTGGTGGGCGAGTATTGTCTGTGACTGCAACTCCCATCATGCTCTTAGCTACACCCCCCTTCCCAGCAAGCCCATACTTCCTTCCTTTTGACTCTGCTTCCCTGTGAGAGAGTGTGCCAGCAATGGCAAGATGGCTGACAGTGTTGTCCTGTTGTCTGTTGGTGCACGGTTACCAGCAGGGCTTTGTGATCCCCACAACAGAGCCCAGTGTCAGACATCTTGTCAGTCCATTTCCACTCCCTGTGAGGTGATCATGGTTCAGTGTGAGGTTGCTGGGCCATGTTGGTGGGCGAGTATTGTCTGTGACTGCAACTCCCATCATGCTGTTAGCTATACCCCAATCCCCAGCAAGCCTATACTTCCTTCCTTTTGACTCTGCTTCCCTGTGAGGGAGTGTGCCTATGCTGACAAGATGGCTGACAGTGCAGTCCTGGGGTTTGTTTAGCACCAAGTCCAAGTCCAGTGTGATAGATCTTTGTCTTATATTTCAATAGAGTGTGAGGCAATGCATTATCCCAGGTGAGTTGTGTGGAGTTTGTGTGGAGGGGTGTGTGTGACGAAACATGCTGGTAAGTATGGTCAGAGCTGTCAGTCCTCCTTTCCACCCGGCCAGACATCCCACCATGAAACGTGCTTCCGTTGCATGGCGTGCAAGTTGGCCTTCAGGATGTCAGGCAGTGGTGTCCTGCTTCTGATTTGAGCACAACCCCTACCAGGGACTTGTACTTCCCACAGCAGAGCCCAGTGTCAGCCATCTTGTCAGTTCTTATCCACTCCCTGTGATGTGAGCATGGTTCAGAGAGGTTTTGATGGGCCAATTGGGAGGGGGAACATTATCTGTGACTACAAACCCCATCATGATTTTGGCTACACTCACTTCACCAGCATACCTACTATTATTTCCTGTCAGTCAGCTTCACTGTGAGGTAGTGTGTTTGTGGTGGCAAAATGTCTGACAGTGTTTATTTAGATTTTTGCCACTGCCTTGCTCTATTTGTTGGTAGGTTTGTACATGTCATGACACAGTTACAAATCACTCTGAGAAGGCAGGTATTGTGTTTGTCTGACTAGCATACAACTCTTTGGATGATTATCTTTTGGGAACTGTGCCTTTGATAACGGTGCATGGTTTCACTGTCCCCTTAATAGTGATGTGTGTGTATTGCGACACAATATTGAGTATATTGGTTGTGTACTCACCAGGCTCTGGAATGTCTGATAGACCATGGACGCTCTCTGGTGGGAGGATGTCCCGCACCTTACCCTCCCAGGACCTGATGTATATTGGTTTGGCAGACGGGACACCGCCATGAGCTGACTCAAGTCGTGTTCCTTCTCGAGGAGCTTCTTGACCCTCCTGCACACATCATACCACCTGTTCTGGATGTTATCCTTTGTGCGCAACATTGGTGCTTGTGCGTTGACCTTGTCCACAATCCTTGCCCATATCTTTGTTTTCTGTGACATGAGGGTCCTTTGTACCAATGTACCAAACAACTGTGGCTCTAATCTGAGGATTTCATCTACCAGGACTTCTAACTCACAATCTGTGAACTTTGGATTCTTCTTAGGGGGTGGGTATGGGTGGCGGTGGGGAGTTATGTGTGTGTGAGGATGCAAGTGAGGGTGGGTGAGTGTCAGTTTTGCTGGGTATATGTGAGACTGCTTTTGGAGAGGTGCTAATGGTGTGAAGGTTGTGTGATCGGTGAGTTGTGAGTGTGTCTGTGGTAGCTGTCTGATGGTGTTCTCTGCTGGCTGATCAGTGGAATTTGCAAAGGATCATGGAAGTGAAGTGTGGCCTTTATATAGCTGAAGCTGTGGGTGTATCTTTGTTCCATGTTTTTTTTTCCAAATTTTTATTGACTTTGTCATTGCTTGTTTGGTCCTTTTTTTGTATTTTTTCCTTTGTGTTTTTTAGGCATGAAGGAGACGTTCTTCTGACCGAGACGGACGCTGATGTTGGCTCGTGCGGGCTTCTCCGAGTCTTTCACACTGACTTTCTTCTGTGTTTCATACGCGTCGGTCGCAGACATGTCTATTGCTTCAGGTCCCTGTTTTCTGTGCGTGTCGGTTATGTGGCTTGATCTCTGTGCGAGTCAGTCTGCTTTCACACGCATTGCATTGTAGTGCGCGCGTCGGACAGCGCGGGTACGTGTCGGTCGTGTTCATTCCGGGTGCATTTCGGTTGGTGCGAATCGCGGCTAGTTTCCGGGCGAATCACTGGTTTCCATATGGCTCGTTCGTTTGGCTTGTATTCCGTACGAGTCTGTTGTACGTCACGGGCGTTGCATCGTACTACACTGGTCGTACGGCTCATGTATGTGTCGGTCGGACTTCATTCCCGGTCCGTGACGGTCGGTTCCATTTCCTGCCGAAATGGAAATAGGCCCCTAAGTGTTTGGTATCTCTTTGAACTAGTGTCTGAACGTTTATCCACTCAATAATGCACTACATCTAAGTATTGTTCAATTCTTTGTCTTCTTAAATCATGTAATTCCACCACATGTACTAATAATGAAATTCAACATAAAAGAATGATAATTTTAATTTATCGCCTCCCTTAAATAATTTGGGTGAATATTTGCATCTCTAAACCAAAGGCAGTCTATTCCCTCTATTCCGTGCAGTTTGCATGTTTTCTATGTGGTGTAAATGTGGTGTAAATCAATAAACACTGATCAGAATGCATTACTTGGTGAATTATTCCTTGTTTGCAAAACTTAAGATTTTTGTTTCGCAAAATTTTAAAATACATGTACACTTGTAGTGTCATGGTTAGGGAACCACTCACTTTTTATCCCAAATAACAATAAGCGTGATTTTTCAATTATTGGTTCACTTATATAAATGTACCCTATCAACTTATTATAAACACCCTCTACAGCAACAGTACCCAGAAAAGGTCCAGAATGGTTGGTTACAGGCAAGTCTTAAAGGATATTCACATAAAATAGTTTTACATTGATTAATCTAATTTGAATTCATGTATGTAGTCAGTTTTTATCATGAAAATCTGGCAAGGATCCAGCCCTCGTGTATTTACAAATTGTTTGCTAAAGTGCCCCTTACTTCATGGCACTATCGTTAGACAGACTATTGGATTTCAATCATTTATTGCAAATGTTTCTTGCTTTCACTACATTCCTGATTATTATTGTATAACAAGGTACTGTGTAGGCTTCAGGTATTATGGTAGCATTCTTCAGTTCATAAATTCATATAACATGCAGTGTTCAACTTAAGCTTAGCTGTTTTCAATGTGAACTATTGTAGGTAGGAATTCCCAGCAGTTTCTTCTTGCACGACACCACAGATCATGATCATTTTTTTGCTTATAGTGGCTCTTAAAACAATATAAATACAGTGTGCTCTACACACAGAAGGGGATCTTTATTCCAGGGAGCTTGTTTGTTATCTGTTATGTCAAGGTCAGTGAATGATAGAAAACTGGGTTTGTACAGATATAACCTGGCTGCACAGGCCTCATTCAACCTATTGCCACCAAATAGAATGCATCCTGCTGATTGAATCCAGAATATCGAGGCATGCATATACAGAGGACACGTTTTTGGATCCAAAATATCGAAAGGTAAATATAGATATACCTAACTCCACATATATGTATCAAAGTGAAGTATGTATTTTCAAGGTATGTCGATTTGCAGATATAAATAGTAAATCAATACTTCCCTATACGCACTTACCTTTACACATTTTTCCCCTCGATATTCTATCCACAATATTTTTGTATGTCAATATTCTTGGGCCCAATAGTAGTATAAGCCCCCCCCCCAAAAAAAAACAGGTATGCTGATCTATAACACCATTCAATGTTATATAACATATTTTTTCTTTTTAATTATCCTCCTTCTTGATTTATATATGTTTCTTACTTAGGTGTAAATGGCAAATTTAAATGTGCATTTATTCATGCTAATATTCATTGCAAAATGATAACTAAGTAGTAATGTATTTTTATTTCGATAGAATTTGCATTTTTTAATTGTTCTATAAATATTGAATGAGGATTTGCAGATATTACTAACTTCACGTCTTATTGATTGTTTTAGAACATTAGGCAAGGTTTCACAGAATGTAAGTAAGTGACGGAGTGCCAGGGCCTTTCTGCTAATTGTTTATTCTGAGATTGTTAAACAATGTGTAGATACGTTATATTAGCTAAGAACAAAGTGTAATGATATACAGAGGAATTTCATAGCAGAGACTCAAGACAAAGGGTGTTCAGAGCTTCAATCATCTTTCTTTGGTGAAGGCTTTCCGGAGACATATCTAACTTTTACTTAGTAGACTTATCAGCCTGTCTACCTACACAAAGTAGAATATTAGATGCTGTTACTTCACTGAACTTTGTTTTCATTGTTCAGTGGAGGCATGCAGGTGTGAACCATCTTTAAAATGAAAAATATGTGTCTTTTGGTTCTACATCTTAGGTTAGTTAGCCAAGAGAGGAGTTGGCCTAACGGCTACAGTGGTCAACCTTGAATCTGGGGAACCAGGTTTGAGTCTCGGCAATGACGTGTAACATCCCGTGATTCTGGGCAAATCACTTAATCTCCCTGTGCCTAACAAAAATGAATGTGTCCTCAAGTAATGCAACTTGTGCTTGTGTAAAATGCTGTGATACCCAATACCTTTGAGTCAAGTTGGCGCTACATAAATCTCGTTATAAATAAATGAATTAAAAAAAGAGTAATGCAGGCGTGTTAGAGATATTAGGATAAAGAAAGCTTTATGGAATACCAACATGTTGGAATGTTTTCCATTGTTCACCCTTTTGATGTACATCATTGCTACTATTTTGCTGTCTTCCATAATAGTTGTGAATCATATTGTATACACTAGGATATGATTTTATTATTAAAATTAATCCTCAAAATATATCCTGGTTGACCATTGTTTTTGAGTGTGCCTTTCCAAGATGAAAGAGTTGGGTTCCACTTCCATGTGTGTTATACCATAGGATTGATCATTTCCTAAAATGCTTCAAACTCAAATAATGCTCAGTTGGTTGTTGAGTTTTTGCAGTTCAACTTGTTCTTCTGCCTGGTTGGCATATTGACGAATTCCTTTTTGCCAGAACGTCTAGAGAGTCTAAATCAGGCTGTGTTCTGGAAAGAAAAACCAAAAAACTTATCATATGAAATGTAAACTTTTGAATGCCACATGGTGCACCAAAGGCAAGACTGTCTGTGCCCGTCCATGCCTAAACTGTGCCACGGCCCCTGGCCCTCCAATCCCCCGACAGACACACCATTGCCGAGCATGTGGAAACAGATATTTGACTGCCTTCAGTGTGCTAGGCCATCAGAGGCAAATCTGTTGATTGCTAGGCATTGTTTTATGCTGATTACATTTATCTGATGGATAGAGCCCTTATGGAACACTTCACTAGAGTGGATTGCATAATATTGGGATTTGCTCACATGAGTTACAAATTCAAATTAAAAAAGTCAAAAACTGCCCACCTCAATGTCCTTTTTCTTGTATACGAGTTGTCAAGTGAAGGAAAACGCCTTGCAACATACTTTGTAGAGAAATTTGCACCTCTTCAAACCCCGACAACAATAAAAAGACAACAAACCATTTTGAGATGTGCAAATTTTGGAAGAACATACATTCAAGATTACGCAGAACAGGTGAAACCGCCCTACTACTTAATACGTCCTGACTTTTCAAGCTCACATTGGACATAGGAACACATAAACATTTTACGTTCCGTACAAGCTGGCATGATAGCTTCTAAACATTTACACAAATGTGTACACATAACAAACTTGGTGATCTGCGTCATTGCAGAAACATCAGGATACACATATGCCATGTTCAATGAAGGTGACATAGTACCGAATGCATAGAAATCACATTTATATACCAATCCTGAAAGGAGTTTTGCACAAACTGAATAAAATACTGACAGCGATACAGACTGCTGTAGCGAGAGAGAGAGCCCTGGCTCAGGTTAAACACATAATTTTTGCGACCCCAGTACCGACCTTAGAGGCGGTCACCAGAGCAAGCATTACAAATGCTAATACTCTACATCCATGAAGAATACAATGGGCTAACTCACTCGCTGCAATGGATGTAGATTACAGATTTGATCCTACACTACAAACACACGTTTTCCTGCATTATGAACAAGAATATCCTCTGCTCAATTAAATAATGCATCTAGAATGCCATGAATACATTATATATATGAATGGCGCTGGCCAGCCGTATGGTCAAAGCATGAATACTCAGCTGCATGCACGTTTGTAAAAGGGCGCATGCATGATGGAGAATTCCATCCTAAGAAAACCTACACACAGTCACTAGGTGACTGTACAATGCAGCTGGTAGAATTAAAGGCTCTAATACCACAACGGTGCTTCTTCCACCCCTTGCTGGTCAAAGAGACAAATGATTTGTCTCCATTGATCTGATCAAACCACTCTATGTGGCTGATTCTCAATAGTAAGCCACATGGGCTTCGGGTAGCTACCCACCTCCTCTTGTTACTGTTCAGGAAGTTCAAATGGAAGCCTTGATATTTCAAGATGCACCTTCACTTGCACAAGACCAACAACCAACAAGAACAAAGTTTACCTTCTCCCTGTTGCAACTACAACAACAGTACAGTCACCTTGCACTGAAACGCAAATTTCGATCCGAAAACCTGACCTGCATAAAGTCCACATAAACATACCACAGATCAAGTCATCCCCTGTGTAACAAATGCTGCTGAGCTGCCCAAAATAGATCAGACGGCATCTGGCTATTTCATCGACTCTGATTACTTCTCATTGGATTCAATTGGTCTGCAACCTCTGCCACCTCTCCCTTTCAAGCTGAAAGGTTGTGCTTTCCTATCTTTGGCTGAAAAGGACATATTTTGTTTATCCTTGGCTACTTCTTTGGAATACAACTGGGTTACTTTTCCTGGTCCTCTTGATTTGTTTATTGAGTGTCTTTTTCCAACTTTTGAACAGACATTATCATCCAGAAAACTCTGCAATACAACTGGCGAACATGGTACTTAAATCACATGCATCATCACACCGTAAATGCAGACACCTGGTTCTGGTTCCGAGAGGATTGTACGGTATAGGATATCATATGATGTATATGACCCCACTGAACTGCTACAAATTCCATATTTACTTACATGATGTCATTACCTCTACTGCTGTTTCTGATGATTGGGGCAGAACTACAGTGCATGAAATGCTAGAAGAGCATTCACTTGTGTTTTCCTCTGATGAACTGTATGATGGTACATCTAATTATGATGAAGTGTTCTGTTTTCAACATTATGGTAATAATGTCCTGCATAAAGCCAATGTTACACTTGTTGTTTATAGTTACACTCAATGGAAACATTGCCCTACACCACCTTGAGGTAGTTTAAAAACATTTGCACGGATGTTTGCTTATTTTTCTGGTTGTGACACATCTGACCTGGCCTCTAATTCCTATATGCTCGCACCAACACCTGCAAAGAAAAATATGCTAACTGACACTAAGCTAATATATATTGAGCATCTTTTCTTTTCTTTCCCAGCTGTCTGTACATGGTTTTGACTTCTGGGGAACACTATAGATGTGAAATCCATTTGGGGGACAAGAGACTGGCAGGTGCGGGTACCTGAGGCTTTGTTTAGAGCATGCGTCATATCACAACAAATGATTTTCTTGAACAAGACTGTGCAACAAACATCATGTCTTGGAATAGCTCAAATGAAAGACTTGAACATACCACAGAATCCCACATTTGCACGTTTTCAGAAGTGGCAACAGTTAACACACTAGAGTGAAGATACACTAGAACCATGCTGTGTAATGGCATATACAATTCGTCTAACCCCAATTGGAAGGGATGGTTTGTTTGGACACTGGACACTATCAGGTGTCAGTCACGAATTCTAGGTAACACCAAGGGTTTCAAAGCATATAGACCTGACATGCGTTATGCACAATCTGAACACTCGGGAGAAATGACAGCTTACAGTGTTGGGAAGTTGGGTCTGGATTGGCTAAAAACCTCGATACTGTCCCAGGTAAAGGCACACTTGTCCCTTTTGTCTGATGACCTGGATCTCAGGGACATTTTATTAGGCACACAGAAGCCATGTCGAAAGAGCTTCTTTAATGCAATTTCACAATGAGATAGGGAAGTTAATTTTCTACCTGCCCGTACAGTTAGGGAGGCAACACTGTGGCCTTCGATAAGCATTTCCAACATGCACTTTGATGCTCTGAGCAAACTGAAAGCCATGCTGTTTCAAAAAGATGACCTTAGCATCTGCTAAAGAGACTGTTGACCTCCAGGTTGCAGGGTTCTCTTTTGAAATACAGGTGCTTTTTTGCACACTAACTTCCCAGTTCATTTTGGGGACCTGGTCCATCATATTTTTAACATATTTGATATGAGAGTGATAGAGCAATGTTTAAGATTATCAGCTCTGGGTTGGTCAGTACCTTACCAACAGTTTTTGAGGTAATTCATCTTTCATGCACTCTGTACTCTGAAGCATTTTTGGAGGTCTTCTGCCTGTCCTGCTCCTGATTGTAGGGACTGTAGTTTTGATTTTTCTGCTTCTCAATGGATATCTCAGCTCAAACCAACATGGATTGAGCCCTGCCACATGTGCCGGTGTGCTGTGAATACATGGTACATTGCTTCGGCACACCTCTGCTTTAGGAACTCAATTAACATTGGTTCATGTCCTTTCAGTCTGTCTGACTGTACTGTGTGCAACCTGTATTCTGCTGTCTTCTGTGCACTTTCGATTGTGCCATGGATTTCTGCCTAGCAGTACAATTGGTTGAGCTGTTCTATATACATGTACTGGTGGACTCCCTAAAGGCCGATTTGTATACTTGTCCCCAGCATATTCTATTGCTGCTAAACACATTTTTTGAGCCGTCCTGGGATGCTTCAGCTCTTAGCTAATTAGACTATGGATCTGCAGGCTTTCTACAGGCTGTGATCACTCCCTCAGCAGCTGTTGTTGGTCTCAGAAGGGACCACGTTTCCACTATAAACCTGCTTTGAGGTACGCCTCTGGGACGTCGTCTGCAGTTGCTGGAATGAGAAATGTTTGGTCTACCACTTGATACACATAAACATATGGCTATTCCGTTTGGAGGGACTAATTGGATTTGACCTGATTTTTTACAAACTGACTTTTACATTTGTGTCATTGTTAAACTTTTTTAAATGACATGTTTTCTGTGTGCTTTGAGTATCAAACTTAAATGATTGCCCTTTTTTAAGCTTGATTTTAAAGTAATGTTATTTATTGGACCTTTTTATGCTGTGGCTTGTATATAATGTTTAGGTTTTAGGGGCCGTTTCACAGAACTAACTTCAGACAAAATCCTAAACTTACTACTTTTGATATTCACAAAAGGCATTTAGTAGTAGTAAAGTTAGGATTTTGTCTTAAGTTTTAATTAAGACAAACTTTAGACAAACTCAAGACAGACTTTAGACAGCCTTGAGACAGACTTAAGACTGACTTAAGTCAGACTTAAGACAGACTTAAGTTAGGATTTTGTCTTAAGTTTGTCTTAAGCCTGTCTTACGTCTGACTTAGGTCTGTCTTAAGTCTGTCTTAAGTCTGTCTTAAGTTTGCCTTAAGTCTTTATACACAGTTGTGCCTATGGAGTGGGGACAAGCTTCTGTAGGCAGGCCTTTAATGTGCACAGATGTCCTGCCTTCCTAGTCCTGGCTACAGACTAACTGCAGGGGGTATGCAGCCCTTTGTGTGGAGACATGACCTAGCCTATTCAAGTGTAAGTGGGGCTGAGCCCAGCCCCTCCCACACATTCAGTCAAACCTAGTCTCCTCATTGTATGTGGCTTTCTAGGAGGAATACACACAGCCCAACTATCAGCTACACCTATCCACATGCCCAAGAGACAGGCTGCAGGTACCAAATGGCTAAGGCAAGAAAATGCCAACTTCCTAAAAGTGGCATTTTTAGAACTGCAATTTAAAATTCGACTTCACCATAAATTAGGCTTTTAGATTGGGATTCGGAGACACCAAACAGGATCTGGTCATTTCTTCCCATTTAGAAATTACACCTATAACATCTAATAAGGCCACTCCAATGTTGTCCAATAGGAGAGACAGACCTTGTAGCAGTGAAAACAATTTTAAGCGTTTTTCACTATCAGGGCATGGCAAACTTAAAAGTATATGTCCTACTTTTGAAATAGATTGCACCCTGCCCTCAGGGCCTATCATTTGTGTGACTTATATGCATTGGGTCTGGCAAAAATTATATTTGAAATGGCAGTTTATTTTATTTGAAATGGCAGTTGAACACTACACACACACAGGCTGCAATGGCATGCCTGAGACATGTTTAAAGTGCTACTGAAGTGGGTGGCACAATCAGTGCTGCAGACCCACCAGTAGCATAGATTTACAGGCTCTGGACATGAGTAGTGCCACTTTACTAAGGACTAACAAGTAAATTAAACATGCTAATTAGGTAAAAGCCAAACTAACATGTTTTAAGGAGAGAGCTTAAGCACCAGTTAGCAGTGGTAAAGTATGCAGGGCCCTAAGGCCAACCAAAACCAATTCAGCAAAAATCAAGAAGTGTAAACAAAATGTCTGGGGATGATCCTGCAGAAAGGGCCAAGCCCAACACCCGACTTTACCAGTAAATTGGGTTTCATTACAATTCCAAATACATCAAACATGATCTAACTAACTGCTCCCAATTGAAAATGACAGCTTATCAAATGTAATAAGGAAGCCCCAATGTTGTCCTATGGGAGGCTAGGCATAAAAATTGTGACAAATGAATTTAGTGTTTCAGTACCAGCACATGTAAAACTTAAAGGTACATGTGCAATGTTTTAATTATCGGACAACCTGCCATATGGGCTACCTAGGGCCTACGTTTCCCCCTTTGCAAATGTGTTATTGTTATAGTGTGATTTCTTCTCTTCTTTCTTTGCATCAATACTCTCCCTTCTGTTCAGCCTGAATGACTGGAGAATGTTGAATGATGTCATGGAATGTTCGTGTGTGGTCTTGGTCAGAGTGTCAGTTGAACAGGAGAGGCTGAGCAGCAGGGATGCTGCTCCTTGTGGGGCTACTACTAATTACAATCTTACTATTATCTCTCTTCTTCTACTTTCCAGGAACTTGATACAATAAATTACATCTTGGAACCTACCACCTTGCCTACGATTTGGACTTCCTTACTTAGTACAGTTAATTTCTCTTTTGAGATGTTTGTAACTTTTAAATGGTTTTTGCCTGCAATTTTTCTAACAAAACATTGATAGACCACTTTGTGAATTCAGAATAAGAAGGGAACCCTCCTTCAAGGCCGCCTCATAACAGCGAATTAGAATGAGTTATAAAACACCTCCTGTGACTCGGAAAGGATTTCTGAATCTCAAAAGGAGCTCACACCACTGTAAAAAAAAAAAACGCTGTCCTGTTTTGTAAATCGCAAGGCTTGTAACTGCAAGATGTTTTTTTAGATCCGACTCTCAATCTTTCTCAAATGTTGCCCGAACTTATCCTTGTCTCAGTTAACTACGTGCAGTTGTATGGTATTGCTAAGTGGGAAGCTTACAAGATGCTTACACGTGCTCCTGATCTGCCACTAACTGAACTTGTAAAATCCTTTTAATAAAACAAACAATGAGAAAGCATCTCTGTACTTGGATGACTTCAGGAGGCGGATTCGCCTTAACATTGTTACTGACTCACCTTATAATGATACCCATTTAAGAAGTCATGCTGGGAGTAAATATATGCTGCTGTGATGTTGTCACCGAAAAGTCAGAGTGCCACATGAGTGAAAAACCCTGTGTTTTCTTTCACAGACCTACAATTAGGGCCTTGCCTTCACAGCTAGCACAGGTGCATTCGGCACCTAAGCTGTGGCATCTGGAAGTGTTGTGAATGTCAGCCTATTTTGTTTAACCCCGTGCTTACTTCCGCCTTTATCTTTGCACAGTCTTCAAGATGTGTTGCTGATTAAAACATGCTGTGACATTCTGCAGCAGTTTTGAAGTCGGCTTTATTGCAATCAACTTTAAAACTTTAAAGTGCAGTGGTGTGCTGACCCGCTTGTTTATTTTTTGATACACGTCATGAATGCCCGCGATTTCAGGATTATTTACCTGCAGCATTAGAGTATCAAAGATAAAATAAAATCAAAGCGAATTGAATGGAGGCACAATTAATTGAATATATCAGAATGTTGTCGTGTATTGGATTGTGCTTTGAGGGTTGCCTTAACTTGTCCTTCTCCAGCAGGCTTATTAATGTTATTACTTCATGCTATGAAATGACATGATGCTATTTTCAACCACTGCAAAATATAACATTATTATACGGTGCTTCCTTCCCTCAAATTGAGAGCATTCCTTCTCCATTTCCATTTGTAACCAGTAGGCTCATTCTCGAGCCACTCCTGCTGCTCAGGAGCCCTGGACGTGCCACCTCTGGGTCCTGTGCGCTGAATGAGAGGCGGATAATGATGCTTTACCTGTCAGGTGAATGACAGCCCCGAGCTGCCATGAGGCGCTGACAAAACCAACTCAGAAATTGTTTCTCAATGAGAGCAGATATACTCTGCCATGCAGGCCTGGGACCAAACCACAGCATTGCTTTAAGAAATTAGGTTATTGGTTGAGGGGGGCGTGGAAGTGGAAGCCCAACTCTCAGGCAACAACCACAATCATTGTCAGGGTGAGCCACAAAAGTCACTATATTAACCTGTGCTTCACCCTCTGACAGCTTGACACAAAGCAGTTGGGCTTAACTTAGAGGCAATGTGTAAAATTATTTTGCAGCACACAAACAGGAATAAAGCAAAAACAACGCAAGAAAAATCACACAAAAATTGAGAAAACAGAAGCAAAATTTAATTAAACGAAATACTCCAAAATGAATTAAGTTCAATCAGATATGAATTGTTAAAGTTTTTAGTACAAAATAGCATCTAAAAAGATCAAAGTGTCACCCGTGGGTATCTGGTTTCGTGATACAGGGGTAAAGTCAAAAGGTAAAACCGACCATAATAGAGTACCTTCTGTTGGTCATGGGTTCAAGGAGATGGTCCAGTTCTCCTTCAAGCAGCAATGCAGGCCTCCAGACAGCAGGACAATACTCTGGTAGCAGCAGGGCAGTCAACTGGGGGTCCTGACAGTCCTTCTGAAGTCTTCCAGAGGTCCAGGAGTGTACTGAAAAGGTGTTATGAGGGTCCAATATAGATGCCTTTGAAGTGGGGGGGGCATCCTGGGCTAACACCACTACTGGAAAGTTCTTCCGTTGCCCTGCAAGGCTCCAAGAAGTCTCAGGTGACAAAAGGCTGGTGGCAGGTTTCTTTGTGTGTGCTGGAGATAAGCTCTTTACAGTGTATGTGAGGCAGGGAAAAGCTCTGCCCCCAGCCATCCAACCAGGGGGCCCATCTTGCCTTCACCCAGTGCCCTTTGTCTCATTGTCTGCCAAGAATACAGAAATCCCAACAGCAGAGATATTCACAGTCATGTGACCCAGGACACGGGGAGAGGTGCAAAATGGTTAGGGCAGGAAAATCAGGCCCAAGACACATTCCCATAATTCCCGCAGGCCTCAAGGCTTAGACAGAAACCCTTCATTAGGGATAATTGTTTAAGGGTTTTTACCCGAAATACATAGGGTCCATGATGAACCGGTATATTATTGTTTATCGTGATCTGGAATATAATGTGCTATGGACTTATTTTGAGCAGCATCACGTCGGAATTCTGAATCTTTATGACTAATACATTCAAGTTAACATTAAATAAATGAAATTGAAGACTTTAAACATATTTGTTTTGTTTGATCAGAATGGTCACCAGAAATTGACTTCCTATTTTCACGCTTGTTTTGGACAGAGCACGCACACAGGCTGCACTCCAGTAAAAATATATTGTTGTTGTTGAAAAAATTGTGTACTTTGTTTAATACAGGAGTGAATTCTATTACTCACATTTTTCCAATAGGTCAGGAAAATGCCAATTAAAAAAAAAAAGAACAATTGATGCACAGAATGTAGAATAATGTCATACATTCACCCCAGTGCAGAGATCTGGGCCTACATCCATCATTTTTCGGCTCCACATGCCATTCCAGTGTGAACCCAGCCATATGCAAACCAGTCTTGACCCTGTGCCCAGTGGGAACAGTCCAGCCCGAACTGCCAGGCCAGGTCTTCCCTAGACTGGAAATAAGCATCCTAGGACCAGTTTCGGGGTTTCAACCCTCATCAGCCAGGATGTCCTGCTTTTTTAAATACAACTCACCCTGCTCTATGGGCCTTTAACGGAGACGTATATGTATTAGAAAGAAAGGTTTAGGCTTGGAAAAAGGTTTATTTTGCCAGGTCGAAATGGCAATTTAAAACTGCACTACAGGCTGCAGTGACAGGCCTGAGAAAAGTTTTAATGTTATGTTATGTGAATTTGTGGAGCATGGCTAGTCACCTGTGAGGGTATTGAGGTGATGAGTTAGGCCGGCCTGAGAAGGAGATCATGCCAGTTTCTTCTGGAAGTGCAATGTCTTGAGGCTCATTCAGAATCCATGAGGAAGGAGGAGGTTCTGAGGTGTTTCCGGAGGTCGTTCCAGGTTTTGGCTGTGAGTTATGAGAAGGAGCGTTCTCTGCTTCTTATCGTCTTGATGAACAAGAGGTGTTCTCTTGCCTGGAATGTAGATTGAAGGTGTCTAGTGGGTTGGTAGTAGTTGAGGAAGTGTTTGAGGTAAGCTGGACCGGCATTGTGGAGAACTTTTTAGGCGTGGGTGAGTAGCTTGAACTTACATCTTTCCTGGACTGGTAGCCAGTAGAGACTGCTGAGGTGTGGAGAGATGTGGTTATTTTTCAGGATGTTCAGACTGAGTCTGTTGTGGATGGTTTAGAGTTGACTTAGGACATAGGCTTCGATTTCAATGTAGAGGGTGTTTCCACAATCAAGTCAACTTGTGATAGGAGCCTGGTGTTCAGTGGAACCCACTTGAAAATCATGGATAGCATTCACAGGATGTGGAAGCATATGAGAAGATTGCATTGATCCAGTGGCGTCACAAGGGGGGGCAGTCCCAGGTGGCATGAGTGTTGAGGGCGTGCCCCCCGCTCTTATCTGCAGTGGCATAAGGCCTAGCTGCGCCACTGCCTGATCTGTCTGGTCATAGAAAGGTTGATTTCCAGGCAGACCTCCAGGGTCTTGGCATGTTCTGCAGGGGTGGGTGGTGGCCAAGTTCAGAGGGCCACCAAGAGGTGTCCGGGGGGGCTGGTTGTTGCTAAAGATTAGGACTTTGGTTTTGTCTGCGTTTAGTTTGAGACAGTTGTTTTTCATCAAAGCAGTGATGTTGCTCATGCATTTGGCAGAGTTTGCTTTGACGGTGCTGGTTGAGTCAGTTAGGGAGAGGATGAGCTGTGTGTCATCAAAGTACAATACTATGTTGATGCTGAGGACTCATTGTTGAAGAGTGTTGGGCTGAGCGAGATGAGTTTCTTGAGTTCTGAGGTGTAGGGAGAAGTCTGACTTGTTGGGTTCTGTCGGCGAGGAAGGAGGATATCCACTTGAGGGCCTCTCCACAGATACCCATGTGCTGAAGCTTTCTGATGAATGACTTGTGGGAGACCGTATCAAAAGTCGCGGCGATGTCAAGGAGTATGAGTGTGGCCATTTCTCCTTGGTCGAGGATACTTCTGTCTTCAGTGACTGCACTGAGGGCTGTCTCCGTTCTGTGGCTGGTGCAAAACCCCAATTGAGAGCTGTACAGGAGTTATTGGAGTTCTAGGTGGTCTGCGAGCTGGACATTAATGGCTTTCTCCATGACTTTAGCTGGAAAATACAGGAGCAAGATATGTCTGTAGCTGCTGAGGGAGTTGGGGGTCTGGTGTCGGTTTCTTTAATAGGGCATTCACTCCTACCATTTTTCCTGCAAGACAGGAAGGTGGTGGTGCTTATGAAGGTGTTGAATGTAGTGGTGAGCACGGGGAGATTATGGTTCTTCCACGGTTGTATATGATTTGGGGCAAGGGTCTGATGAGGCTTCTGAGTGGGTGGTATTCATCTGGGCGGTGCTTTCTTCGGGGCTTCTAGTTGGTTAGCTGCTGTTTGATGATGAAGGAGGTGTCTGGCTGGTCAGGGGAGTTTGTGTTGGTATGCTGTGTTTCCAATGACATGTAGATCTTAGCATTCTTCTATTTGAATAAGTTTGAGAGGTCTTTGTAGAGTGCATGGAAAGGGATAATGTTGTTGGCAGCAGCAGGATTGGAGAACTCCTTGATGGTGGTGAAGAGTTCTTTGCCGTTGTTGGAGCTGACGTCGAGTCTGAGAGTTAGGGCCTTTTTCTTTTGGTCTCAGAGTTGTTGGTGTTAGAGGTTGGGGTGGCTTTGTATTAGGATCTTAGCGCAGGTGGTGAGCCAATTATTGAAGAGCTTGGTGTCGACATTGAGGTTCCTGGTCCGCTTGAGTGGGCGTTCCTCTAGGGCCTTGGTACAGTTTTCTTTGGATATTTTTCACCAGTGTCTTGATGGTGCTTTGAGTTTGTCCAATGGTGTAGCTTGGAGGGTAGGTATCTTGGAATGTGTGGGGCGTGTATGTGGTGGTGATCCTGTTGGAGAAGAAAATAGGGATGAGTGGGTGGCCTGCAGTGTGGGTTGGTCCTTGGACGAGCTGAGTGAGTCCGAGGTTGCTCGGGATGTTGAGGAGGGGTGCAAAGTTTGGGTCTGTGGTGTCTTCCAGGTGGAAAATGAGGTCCCCGAGGAGAATTTAGTTGGTTGATCCGATGGAGAGGGTAGCAATGAAGTCTGCAAAGTGGTTGCAGAACTCGGCTCAGTAGGATGGTAGGTAAGGGTTCCCTTAGGGTGGCGCTGTAGTCCTTTTTTATTTTGAAATGGAGGTGTTCCATGAGGTTAGTGTGCGTGTCCATGCAGGTGGTGAAGTCAGTCCGGTTTTTTTAGATGATTTTGAGCCCTCCGCAGGTTTCTGCATTTGTCCTGTTATAAATGATTATGCAGGTGGGTGGGATGGCTGTGGTGATTGTCCGAGTTAGATGTTGGGTTGAGCCATGTTTGAGTCAGGAACAGAAGGTTGAGTGTGCTGCTATTGAGGTCCCAGATTTCAGTGGAGAGCTTCTCGAGGGATTGGTCGTTGAGGAGCATGGCAGACAGTTGGTGTGAGGTGGTAGTGGTGTGCGTTGGTTGTTTGGAAGTGGAGGTGTCAGAACCTGAAGAGTCACAAATGAAATCCTAATGGGTGAAGGAGAAAGGTCCTATTGTGGTGCCTGGGGTTGCACAGCAGGGTGTCTGCTGGAGTCCACGGAGGACGACGGAGGAGTACAGGCATCATTCATTGGCTCTGGCAGTGGCTGCAGCTGTGGTTGTGGTGTTGCACTGGATGGTCATGGGGCCAGGGTTCCTGGCACTGGATGGTGGCCAGGAACAGATGGGCACAGACAGTCTTGCCTTTGGGGTGTTTGTGACATGCCAGTGGTGCACCAGCTGCACGTGTCTACTGTGTGGTCATGATGTGGCTTGCATTAAGTATGACCTGAGGTGGGCAGGGCTTCTGTTGCGAGAATAACTGACCATAGGAAAACCTGAGTGGGAAAGCCTGGGCAGCGATGGTATCATTGGATCAAAAGGCAGCAACTGGATCAGGCTGGAACAAGCAGAAACTGGAGGCGACTGTCAAGTAGCAAGATGGGTGCCCAGGTATCTACAGATGCAGTCCTGCTATGGCCTGCTTTAAGCAGGTTCTGTGGTGGTCAGGGTGTATGCACCTCATCCAAGCAGGAACCACAATCCTAGTCAAGGTAAACCACCACATACCCTAAATTATCCTGTGATCACCCTCTGGTAGCTTCACATAGGGCAGTCAGACTTAACTTAAGAGGCACTATGTAGAGTATTTATTGAAGACTTTAAACAGTAATACAGTGAAAATAATTTTATAAATAAAGCAAGACCAAAGTGACAAAAATCCAACATGTAGAAACCGAGATATGAATTTTGAAAGAATAAATGTAAAATACCGCTTAGAAGCCGTAAGCACCTAAATGGGATATCTGGTCACGCTGGACTGTGGCAAAGTGAAAAGGTTCAGGCTAACCACAATAGAGCACAGACTGGATACAGGGACCCACTTGGGGCCGCTGACCCAGAGTAACTTGAACCGATGCCCCGTCGTAAACAAAGATGTGAAGTGCAGCTGAAGTGATGCGTCGGTGGCGAGGCATGCAATGAACGAGATTCATCAAATTTCTCCATGCATCTGCGGTGATGCCTCAGTTCCAAGCAAATCGCTGGCACTGAATGTAATGCTCAGTTGCTGCTCCCTCAGTAGGCAATGTATTGAGTCGAAAGACAATGCACTAGTACTGGAGAAGATGACCGGGTCTGCTTCATAGAACAACGAAAATGCGCTGGTTCTGACTCATGCAAAGAAGATGATGCACTGGTTGCGTGGATTCTGTTTGAAACAAAACTTTATACTCACTTTTAATGGCCCAGGACCGGGTTGGCGCCACTTGGCAGGTCAAGACTTGCAGCAAGCAAAGTCCAGGTGTTGTAGCAGAATGAATTGACATTTTTAATGTCCCTGAGACCTAGAACAGCCGGCAAGCCCTTGGAGTCACTCTGAGTTCAAGTAATGCAGGTCCAGTCCTTCTCACCCAGGCAGGAGAACAGCAGGCAGCAGGGCAGCTCAGCAAGGGAAGAGCCAGGCAAAGCAGCAGTCCAGCAGAGTGACTGGGCTTTATCAGCACAGCAGTTCTTCTTCCTCACAGAGTCTTCACAGGTCATGAAGTGTACTGACGTTATGGTGTCAGAGGTCCAGTACTTATAACCAGTTGTGCCGTTGAAGTAGGGGAAATGTCAAAAAAAGCTATGGGGTGCACAGATGTCCCACCTTCCTACCCTAGCTCCAGTCTCACTACAGGGTGGTATGGAGCCCTTTGTATGAGGACCAGACACAGCCTACTCAGGTGTAAGTGTGAGGCAGTACACAGCTCCTTCCTCCCATCCCCCGGGATGGCCTATCAAAACACACCTATGCTTCCGGTGTGTATGGCTTCCAAGAGGGATTACACAAAGTCCAGCTGTCACCCAGTTCAGACAGAACAGAGACAGGCACCAAATGAATAAAGTAAATGCCAACTTTCTGTTATTTAAAATCCAACTTTACCATAAATTGTGAGTCCAGTGACATCAAACATGAAAATTCTATCTCTTTACAATTGGGAATCACACATAAAAGACATTATGAGGTAATCCCAATTTTATCCTATTGGAGGGATAGTCCTTGCAGTAGTGAAAAACGAATTTGGTAGTCTTTCACCACTTAGACATGAAAAACGTAATACTGCATTCCCTGCCTTTTAAATCCATTGTACCCTACCATGTGAGTTAGGCAGGGCCTTCCTTAGTGGTGGCTTATATGTGTAAAAAAGGAAGTTTTAGGCATGGCAAGAGGTGTATCTTGCCAGGTCACAGTGACAGGTGTAAACTGCACATACAGGCTCTGCAATGGCAGGCCTGAGCCATGCTGAGAGGGCTACTTAAGTGGGGCGCACAATAAGAAGCATTTAATTTACAAGCCGTGAGCACATATAGTGCACTTTGCTGAGGACTTTTAAGTAAATTAAATATGCCAAGTAGGGTTAAGCCAATATTACCATGTTTAGGGGACAGATTAAAAGCACTTTATCACTGGTGAGCAGTGGTAACATGGGCAGGGTCCTAAAACCAGCAGAAACAAGGTCCGGAAATGGAGGGAGCCAAGCATAAAGTTGGGGGAAGACCACCCAAAGTCTGTCAGGTCTAACAAGGGGCTTTTTTGGCAGTTAGAACAGTGAGCAGTAAAGCCTGAGCTGAAAAACAGGGGCTGCGGCTGTGCCACTTGGTCTAAAGGCGGCCACTGGATCAGGCTGAAGCAAGCAGGAACGGTAGGCCTCTGTCAAGCAGCAAGCTGGGTGTGCAGGTGCCTTTTAAAGTGCTACGTTAGTTAGTGGCACGATAAGTGCTGCATGCCGACTAGTAACTTTTCATTTTCAGGCCTCGGATAGCATGTAAGACCATATACTACAGACTTTCAAGTAAATTAAATGTGCCAATCAGGTGTAGGTTTATTTTAGCATGTTTTAGCGAGAGAGCACAAGCACTTTAGCAATGTTTATCAGTAGAAGGGTATACTAAGTTCTAAAACTAACAAACACGGGTTCAGTAAACAGGGGGGTCGAAGGGAAAAAGTTTCAGAGAAGACCACAGAAAGAATGTCAGGTCTAAGAGTTAGCAAAAACGGTCCCCGCACTTTGTACCTTGGTTTATTAATGAAGTATATTCATAATGGCAATGATGAATCATTCCCTGTGTAGTTAATGTTTTTCACAGGGGTCCTTGTGGAACATTTCTAAAAAGTCATGCATGTTCTCAAGTTCAAGTTCAAGTTTAATCTTTATTTCGTTGCATTGCAACATAAAAGATACAATAAAATATAAACAAAACATGATAAAATTCACCACATATAGAACTTACAATTCATTATAGTTGAGCACCCTGTTATAAAATCTACATTTCATCATATTTGGACACGCAAGATTACAAATTTGTGTTTGACACAGAAGTTGAATAAATATATTAAAATGTTTAAAAATCAGATTAAAAAAAACATTAAATTGATTATAACAGCCAGGAATTTAAGAAGACACCAATAGCTAGGCACAATTAATGATTTGAAAAAATTCAGGATGGCAGTTTTTCCTTAATTAAAAGGAAAGGTTTAGTTTCCGTCTGATAAAGTAAACGGCCAATACAAATTTACTGATTCCGAACACAATTACTTGGCTGGTGTCAGTACTTAGGATCCTACCAGCTTCCCTATGGGAGATAGAGCCAATATTACGGCACAAGGGGACTATCCATCTTTTCCTTGCCTTAACGTAGCTAGGGCAGAAGAACAATATATGATAAATATCCTCCCTTTGATTATTAGTGCATAAACTGCAATATCGTTATCTGTCTTCCCCCATCTTTTCTCAGTTACCTTGGACCTCAACGTTCCATATCTGAATTTTATGTACAGGGATTTGGCCAATGGTGGCTGGATTTCATCAAGAAATTGTTCAAAAGATGCCTCATTTTTTACCATAAGGAATTTTTCGGTAAGAGGACCGTGTGTTCTTGTATACACGGAATCGTGGCTCACATATGACCAAAAGGACAGTTTGACTATTTTCTTAGAGACTGAGATTAAAGAGCCTGGCTCATTCCAAAAGTGTGTTAATCCGAGCTTGATTAACCAGGTTTTTACATGCTTAAACCAAAAAATGTTCCTGTCGCTATCAAGCTCAAGGACTTCTTTCAAGCCGTTTTTGTAGTCAGATAGTTCAATAGTTGTCCATAATCTAACCCACAACAATACTGGTCTCAATATTGCATGATGATCTGTGTGCTTGATATTTAGATCAAGAAATAAGGGTATCAATGGGGTATTGGTGGGAACTTTTAAAAGACCCCTAATAAATTTATTCTCCAGTGCTTCAAAAGTTTTCTTACATACTGGCCCCCAGATTTCCACCCCATACAGTGAGGCTGATTGCACCTTTATCTAAAAAGCTCTACTGCTGGGGTGACTGCCTTATACACACTTTTGTTGTACCTCTGCAATATTGGAAAACAGTTTTGTTTAAACACCAGTTTTGATTTCACTAGTTGTGGGCCCCATCCCATTGAAGAATCTATCAGGACTCCCAGGTATGTAAAACTGTGCTCGTAATCTAGTTTTTGACCGCTTAACATTAAATTTCTTTTAAAAGTTTTGTGCGGGTTTAGAGCCATGTATTTTGTTTTTTTTATATTAATTTCTAGTCCTTTTGAGGTGCAGTACTGTTGGAACCTGTCTAAAAGGGTCTGTAGGCCGCGTGGCGTTTGCGAAATTAAAATTGTGTCATCCGCGAAAAGGAGGGACGCAACACGTTCCGCTCCCAATCGGGGCAAATCATTATCACAATTTTCCATATAGGCTGCAATATCATTTACGTAAAGGGAGAAAAGTGTGGGGGCCAGTACGCATCCCTGGCGTACTCCCCGTTTTATGGGGATTGGGTCTGTAAGTTCCCCATTTGGGCCCCACCTAACCTTAGCATAATTCTCCTGGTGCAAGCCCATCACAAGTTTTAGCAATTCGCCTGGCAGCCCTTGCCTATTCAGAGTTTCCCAAAGTAGATCGCAAGGAATTAGGTCAATGCTGCTCGTAGGTCTACTAAGGTCACATACAAGTGACCTTTGCGAATAATAACGTATTTCCAGTACAAGCAGCATAGCCTAAGTACCTGGTCTATGGTACCTGTTTTATTCCTAAATCCCGCCTGATATTTGGATAAAACTGACTCGTCCTCCAACCATGAGTTAATCCGATTTAAAATATGTCTAGCATAAATCTTCTGTGTTATATCTAAAAGGCTAATGGGGCGATAATTGGCTGGGTCGCCACGATCCCCTTTTTTAAAAATAGTAATAATTTCTGCGCCATTCCATGTGTCCGGAAAATGGTCGCTAGCCGCAACTATGCTAAATAGATGGTTCAAATAGGGTGCCCGGAATTTTATCTAGTCCAGGCGCCTTCCCTTTCCTTACCGTGGCAATTGCTGTCTCTGTTTCATGTATATCAAACACTACCGGGTGGGTGTTAGCTGGTATTGTGACAGTGAATACGTCTGTTGCAACAACATCAATTGGAGTTCTGGCTGCATATAGTGATATAAAATGTTTGACCCAAGTATCCTCATCTAGGTAAACCTCCCTAGAGCCTTTCTCACGATTGTTTTCCTTAGCTGCTAGTTCCCAAAATTGTCTCTGGTCCTTGTTTTTGGCGGCTGTTAACATGCTGAGCCATATTTCCTCATCCCAGGAGGATTTCGCTCTTACTATTATTTTGTTATAAGCCTTCCTTTTATCTCTAATTTCTAATGGACCTTCCCCTTTAACAGCATTAATCAGTGCAGTTTTAGCCAGACGGCATTCCCTGTTATACCAAGGTTTACCTATAGCTTTTGCATTAGTCGTACCTGCACCTTTTTTAGGTTTTTTTGTAAGGAGTTCTAATAGTTTGCTGAAAAGGGATTTATGCAATTTAATAAATTCTTTGGGGTCGCAGCTATAGGGACAATATGAGTTTAGGGTGTCTGCAAAGGTGCAGTAAATGTTGGCCAATAGATCCTCCTTTTCCAGTACATAGGCCCATTTAACCGCCCTGCGATTATTACTAAGGACAATGTTATCTTTTGTAGATAAGGATGCTGGGCTATGGCCTCCCTCCGTGACTCCCAACCCCTTTAACATGCTTTGTTGGAAGCTCGTTTCCAAGGGGCAATGGTCACTTTCATATCTCTCTTTGACTTTTAAATCTACTGTGAAGGGCCACAGGTCTAGGGAGACTATAACATAATCTAGTTTACTTCCATACTCACGTCTCTTAAAAGTAGGGGCTTTCGGGCTGTCAGATGGCATACGCCCGTTATATGCTCTCAGGCCATGTGAAGTCAACAACCTTGTGATCTGCAGAGCCAATGCAGTACCAACCACCATTCTATTTTCATTCAGGGCTGGTATTCCATTGGCAATGTCCTCGTCTTCGAACAGTTGAGCTATGTCTGTAATTGGTTCGAAGTTACAGTTCAGATCCCCGCAAAAGATAACACTTGCGTCTATTTTTTATGAATCCATAAGTGACTCTAGCTTCCCTATACATGATGATTCCTTGTGGGAAGACTGGGGGCTGTTATACACATTAAAAAGGTGAATCACCCTATTGTCCGCTGTGGTTACTTCCAGACCAAGAATGTCTGGAGAATCAGTGTTAAGCATTTTTATTTTGATGGAAACACTGATTCATATTAGCAGACCTCCAGATGCGCGACCTCTTATGGAAGGCACAGCCTCTATTTGATAGGTTTTATAGCCAACCCTATGCATCTGTACTGTGGCCCATGTTTCCTGTAACACACAAATATCAAAAGTGTTCATGTATTCGTTCCAATCGGGATCACATAGTTTCGCACGCACCCCTGCTATATTCCATGAAACAAGAGTAAGCAAGGGAGGTCCCTCATTCGAACCATGAAGCGCTACAGGTGAGACAACAGACAAGCTACTATTAACTTCATCATTGCCTATAACAACAGCACGTGAGCCCATCGTAGGACCACTAGTCCCTTTTTCTTCATTATATCTCACAATACATGCATGTTCTCCTTTAGGGTTACTCTTCTCTGGAACACATTTTGCCCTTTTATCCAAATCCACAAGTAATTCCAGAACACCATTTGGAATCTCCAATTCTGCAGCTGCCCTTGGTTCCTGGCAGAACTGAATAGAAATTTCGGTAAATGGAAACCGAACAAATGTACATATCCTTTTGTGGAAATAATAAACTAAATTGATATTTCAGCCAAAATCTTTCAGAAAAAATCTTTATTGAGCAAATATTTTTCTCATGGTGAAAATCCTTTTTGTGGGCCCTTATTTATTTATTTTTATTTATTTTTTGGCATTTATTAAGCGCAAACAATTGCCCGCAGGCGTCTCGGCGCTGTACTGTTTTACCCTCCTATATGATCTGTATAGTTTTTCAGAGATTAAATAGCCAGGTTTTCAATTTCTTTCTGAAGGACAATAGATTTGGACTTGACCTTATGTTTTGTGGAAGCATGTTCCACAATCTTGGGGCGGCGACTAAAAAACGTCTGTCTCCCCAGTTGACCAGTCTGGTCCGAGGCACTTATCAATATGTTTGCAGGTTCCCTCCATTTGACACTCCGAAGGTACATTTACTACTTACCTCATTTTTGAACCATTGCACAAATGAAGAATTTGGGACATAGGATTGTTGTTAAACATACAACACAATTATTAATGACTTATAATTATGAAAATAAAACGGATTGTTTAAGAAGGTAATAATGATGCAGCGATTCATTTTAAATAAATGATGTTGCATCTATTGGCTTGTTTTTCAAAAAATGTAACATACTAACATACTAACTATTAACGGTGCAGGTATTACAATTGGCCTCTGTGGAGCAATTTTTTGTTCTCCATTTCCTAATACGCAAACAAAACAAAATGGTCATGACGCGAGTATGCTCTGTGATTTCCAACGAAGGAAAGAATACAAGTTGTCCACTGCCTAAAACATAGGGATCAGCAATTGCGCAAATTGAATTCTCGGATTTTTGCACCAGTGAAACGTTTCTGTAACTGTGGCATGTAACCACTGCATGACAATATGGCTCCATTCATACACTTCAAAATATACATACATGATTTTAAATTAAAGTTCTGATCCATGTACTTGTAGCAATTTATGAGACAAACTGCACTGGCTGGCATGTAGTGAGTTTGGTGTTTTTGTGCAAGTATAGTCCGGCTATAAACATAATAGGAAATGTAGGGCGATAATGTATATTTTACTGATACTCTTCCTCTTGGGTCTCTTATTTTTCATAATGTCTATGCTTCTCAATCTTGATCTGGGGTCATTGCTGCCTCTAATTCTTCTGCAGTGATTTCTGCAGGTGGCTTCGGGTTTTCAGTTCCCTTTGCATATTGTGCATCCTCTGCACTAATTCCTATTAACACAAATCAAACAGACTCTAGATGGGACCATCTGCAGATATGTTCATAGTAGTGCTACGAAAATGCCCCTCCCCTGCCTGAATGTAGCTGTTAACACATTTGCCAGCATGACACATTGGCCGGCAAAGCTATTCAAACCCCCCCCCTTTCACCCCAGCTATCGCTTAGACTAGTGTCTTTTCCACTGAACACCACCAAAAATCCGCGGCTCTGGTGCAGACAGTGTGGTGATAATTTGGGTGCAGCATGATTGGGGCACCTCTCCTATTCGTACATATGAACCCAAGTTTTTCCATAATTGACACAGGTCACCCTACATTTCCTATCTTGGAATCGTGTCCCAGCGACTCCTCTATCATAGCACCTACTGCCCATACCTTGCTTAGTCGCGACACCAAGTTTGCCATAGTCCGGTAATCCACCACACACAGTGGTCGAAGTGGGGGAAAAAAGTAGGGGAACTGTGGGCGGAAAATCAGAGGGCGGGAATAACCCAAGGATTGGATCAGTGGGCGAAGCCAGATGTGTGGCCAGAATGCGCAAACATCCTGATTTTTAGTATCTGTTTGGCATTTCACTGCCCAGTTTAATGAACCAATGGATACACATGATTATTTACGGTTATAATGAGTTATTGATATTAAAATACATTCACAAAGTGGGATATGCTTCTAATCCCAGACTGTCCCAAATACTTTAAAATGTGGAAGTACAAGCCATTTGTCTCTGAGCCATGGAGTTTCTGTCATCAGTTCTTCTCCCTTTTTGCACAACAGCAGTTCAAACATGAATGGCAGAATATCCTAGTTAGCAAATGCTTCTATATAATTGTGACCGCCCCAGCAGGCAGCACATGTTAAAAGTGCATGTGAATGAAGCAGTGAGACTGTGAAGTTTGGGAACTAGGGGGCCGATTATGTGTAACTGCGGGACCAGAAATGGGCAGGAGACGTGTTTTAGTGACTCTGGCTTTTAATTGCTCATACAGTGCATCTGTACAGGTTTTGCGAACTGTGGACCTCCGTGGTGATCTGCTTCTCTCTCTGTGCTGTTTCCTTCGGGTTCCCTCTTCTTTCCTCCGGACCGGACTCCGCCGCTCAGGGGGATCTGGAGGCTCCGTGCTGGCCGCCCACGCCGATGCCGAAGGGGGAAAAGGAAAAGAGAGGCGAGTATCAGAATAGAGCCACAGATATGCAGGTGGAAACACAAGGTTGGGGGTAGTGAGGGGAACACGTAGTACAGTGACCTTGCTCTGCTAGTTTAACTTCAAGGAGGAGGGCGAGTGCTCGTGCTTTCCCCCCTGGGGACGTCCCTCAGGTTCCTCCCTCCATTGTCTGCTAGTCGTCGGGCTTTATCGGTGAACCACCCCAGGAAGCGTTTACGTACCTCCGTGAGCCGTACCCCTCCTGGCGTACGGCTGGACGACGCGTGGTGTTGGCCTCCAGGCGTTCCCCGTTCTTCCTCTGGTTTCTCGGCGTCTCCTTCCTCCTGCACGGCTCGGTCCGAACTGCTCTCGGAAATCAGCTCCCAGGTCCACTCCTGATCCGTCAGCTCTCCTTCAGAGCGAGGGGTCTCGTCGATCCTCCTGATGTTGTCGCTCCGCTTGCCCTCGCTCTCTCCGCTTCCTCCTCTCCTCCGCTCCTCTTCTCCGCTTTCTCGTCCTTCTTCTCTCCGCTCCTCCACGCTGCTTCCCGCCACTCCGCTCCTCTCCACTCTGACCGCTCCTCCGGTGTATAGACACACCTGGGGCTGGGCGTTCTCCTCCTTTATCCACCTGGGAGACTCTGCCTCTTCTATACCGCCGGGCTGGTTAAAGGGCCATACGTCTTCCTCGTCACAACTGTAGGTGTCCGGGCTGTACCACTCCGAATACTGCGTGGGCTGTGGAAAGAAGAGGGGGGGGTCACATTGGGTCAGTTCGCGCCCTGTGGCGGTGCTCCCAAGGGGGACCCCGTTACACACCTCCCCCCCTGGACGCTTCCGCTCGGGAAGCGGATGACGAGACAGAAAATCAGCCCCAACGTTGTCCACACCCCGCTTGTGGCACACTCTGAAGTTGTACGGCTGCAAGGCCAGGAACCACCTCATGACCTTGGCATTGGAGGATTTGTTCCGTGCCATCCAAGTAAGGGGCGCATGGTCTGTGTAGAGCGAGAAGGGCCGGCCCTCGAGGTAATAGGCCAATTTTTCCACGGCCCAACGGATAGCCAGGCACTCCTTCTCTACCGTAGCATACTTTAGTTCCCGCGGGAACAGTTTCCGACTGACGAACAGGATCGGGTGGTCCAATCCGTCCCGGCCTTCTTGGGACAGCACCGCGCCGATCCCAAACTCGGACGCGTCCGTGTGCAAGGCGAATGGACGGGTATAATCCGGTGAATTGAGGACGGGGGTGGAAGTGATCCTTTTCTTCAACTCGTTGAAAGAGTCCAACATGACCACCGTGGGTTTGGCCAGTGCGGCCTGCTTGACAGCGGTCTGCAGGGCATCCGTGAGGGGGGAGGCCACCTGAGCAAAGTTCGGTATAAACCGTCGATAGTACCCTATTAGCCCCAAAAACGCACGCAGTTCTTTTTTTGTGGTGGGAAACGGTGCCTCCGAAATGGCCCGGACTTTCTCCGTTTGTGGCTCGATCATGCCGTGTCCCAGGATGTACCCCAGGTACTTCACTTTGTGAAAGGCTATCCGCGATTTTCTTGCATTAATCTTCAGTCCCGCCTGGTTCAGGGTATCCAACACTTGCGACAGGTGCCTCAAATGGGTCTTCCAGTCGGGGCTGAACACCACAATGTCGTCCAGGTACGCTGAGGTGAAGGACGACAGACCGTGTAGTACGTTATTCATAAGTCTCTGAAAGGTGGCGGGGGCTCCGTGAAGGCCAAACGGTAGCACCGTGAACTCATAATGGCCCTCCGCGGTTGAAAAGGCTGTTTTATGCCGGTCCTCCTCCCTCAGCGGTACCTGCCAGTACCCTTTTGTGAGGTCTATCGTGCTTATGTACTGCGCATCTCCCAACTTCTCTATGAGTTCGTCAATCCGAGGGATGGGATATGCATCGGACTTCGAGATGGCGTTTAGGGCCCGAAAGTCCATACAGAATCTGCGTGATCCGTCCGGTTTGGGTATGAGAACGATTGGGCTTGACCAGTTGCTGTGTGAGGGGCGTATGACGCCTAGTTGTAACATGTCAGTTACCTCGCGGCGTATGTCTTGTCTTCTGGCTTCTGGGATCCGATAAGGCCGTATTTTTACGGTCTTCCCTGGATCGGTGTCTATTCGGTGTTCGGCCATCGAGGTTTTCCCCGGGAGGTCTGAAAACACCTGTTCTTGATTCAGCAGGACGTCCAGCAACTCTTGTTTTTCCTCCTGTCTCAAATCATCGTTGATCACTAGCAGGGGAATCGTGGAGAGGCAAGGGTTTTTATCCGACTCAGCAAGGTGGACCGGGTGGGGGGGTGTCCCTAACCACTTCTTTAGCAGGTTTATGTGGTAGACTTGCTTTTTTCTGGCGTTCACTTGTAGCCGGTAACTGGTCTTACCGATCTTCTCCACGACTTGGTACGGACCACTCCACTCCGCTTTGAATTTTTGTGTGGAGGAGGGCAACAACACTAGAGCCCAATCTCCGTTTTCCAAGCTCCTCCATTTCTTTCCTTTATCATAAAGGGTCTTCTGTTTGTTCTGGTGTTTCTCGAGATTGGCGAACGCCAGGTCCCTTAGTTTCCCTAGCTTGGAACGCAGGTTTCGAGCGTATTCCAGTGTATTTGCGGTTTCCTCTGGGGTTTCTTTTTCCCACGCCTCCTTGGTCATGTCCAGTAGGGATCTGGGCTTTCTCCCATATAACATCTCAAAGGCCGAGACCCCTAAACTGCTTTGGGTTTGTCCTCGGATGACATACAAAGCAATGGGAAGCACCTGGTCCCATTCGTTACTGTTGACTTCCAGCATTTTTCTTAAGGTAGTTTTTAGTGTGCGGTTGTATCTCTCTACTAATCCGTCAGTTTGCGGGTGGTATACAGCGGTCCTTATCTGGTGTATGTGAAGCACTTTACATACGTCCCCCATGAGGCGTGACACGAAAGGGGTCCCTTGGTCGGTTAGTATTTCCTTAGGGAAACCCACCCGGGTGAATAGCTCAAGCATCTTGTCCGCCACGTTCTTGGAGGTGGTGGACGTGAGGGGAAAGGCTTCCGGGAATCGCGTGGCATAGTCGACGATGACTAGGACATAAGAATATCCCTTCTTTGTTTTTGGGAGAGGTCCAATAATGTCCATACCAATTCGTTCAAAGGGAACTCCAATAATGGGGAGGGGTTGTAATGGCACCGCAGGGGGCCTCGTCATGTTTCTGGTTTGGCAAATGTCACACTCCTTGCAGTAGGTCAAAGCGTCTTTGTATATCCCGGGCCAGTAAAAACACTTCAGGAGGTTCTGGGTGGTTTTCTCTGCTCCCGTGTGACCGGCCACTAAATGAGAATGCGAAAAGAACAGGACTTGTTCGCGGAATGACACTGGAACCAGCAATTGCTCGGGGTCCTCTTTTCCCCCTTGACGGTACAACAGGCCGTTTTTGATATACAGTCTCGGATAACGCCTTGGGTCCTCGTCTTGGGTTTGATGTGCCTTCTCCCAGGCGTTGATCAATGTGGAGTCATTGCCCTGGGCGAATTGGAAACTGCGGTCCAATGTCCAAGGATCCGAGGAAGCTAACGCCGTCACCGCTTCTGTGGGTCTCCTTGTTTCCAGTGTCTTCTTCGTCTGGGCCATACTCCGCTCGAACATGGACAAAAAGGCCGGGTTGTCTGTTCCGATTATCAGATCTTCAGGGAGCGTAGATAATACCCCGACCCGAACCCTTACTGCTGGTCCTTCCTGGGGTTCTAGGGGCAATAGAGCGACGGGATAGGGTTTCACATCCCCGTGGACACATCGGATGTATACTTGTTCGTGTGGTATGAGCTGGTGGGGCCTTACGTGGTGGGCCTGTACTACCGACTGGCGGCAGCCAGAATCCAGGAGCGCCTGCACTGGGTTACCGTTTATCCTCATACTTACACGGTATGCGTGTCCCATCTCCGCCGAGTAGAGGACGGTGCGGGGCAGATATCCTACTTCCATCGGTTCATCTGCCGGTCTTCTCCTGGGGCAATGTCTGGCTATATGCCCCCAGGTCCCGCACTCAAAGCACTGTGGTCCCGTGTGAGGGAGGGGTTCGCTTTTCCAGGGACGGGGTTTGGGTGGTTCTGGAGCCCTCAGGAGTTTCTTCTCAGGTCTGAAGGGCGTCTTCACCTTGTCAGCCTCCTGGGCCTGCAGGGGTCTCTGTTGTACTCGGGAATATGTGTTAGCCATCTCTACGGCTTGAGCTGTCGTCAGATCAGGGTGTTGTTTTAGCCACCTCTGGGTGGAAAAGGGTAGCGCCTCTACAAACTGTTCCAAATAAATCCGGTCCATTATTTCCTCTTTTGTGCTTTCGTTCGGGCTGAGCCACTTGTCGGCGGCCATCTTCAATCTGACAAAGAGGGTTTTTGGCGTTTCTCCTGTTACACCTCGTTCTCGCCGGAACCTCAGCCGGTAAGCTTCCCGGTCCAATCCCAGATGGTCCAGGATAATCCGTTTGATATCCGTATAAGGGGTATCACCTCTTGGATTGGCCACCTGGTAGGCGGCTTGGGCCTCGCCAACCAACAGCGGGGCCAAAAAAAACGGCCATTTGGCCCCAGGCCATCCACAGGCTCTGGCCGCCCGTTCAAAATTTAATAAGAAGGCATTGGGGTCCTCTCCAGGTTGGTACTTTTGCAGAGAGACCCCGCCTATGGTGTGGGGTATGTTACTGACTGACACTGGGCCGGACGTAAGAGGGGGGTCCAAAGCACGGGCCGTCACGGCTGTTTTTATCAGTTCTCTGTCGGCTTCTGCTGCCCTGAGCTGTTGCTCTGCCAACCTCTCTAACCTCTCCTGCCCTTGCACCAAGGCTTGTACCACGCTCTCCATCTTCTGGTCGCTGATGGCTACAGTGCCCGCATTCTCCACCACTGTAACTGCTGGACCAGAAATGGGCAGGAGACGTGTTTTAGTGACTCTGGCTTTTAATTGCTCATACAGTGCATCTGTACAGGTTTTGCGAACTGTGGACCTCCGTGGTGATCTGCTTCTCTCTCTGTGCTGTTTCCTTCGGGTTCCCTCTTCTTTCCTCCGGACCGGACTCCGCCGCTCAGGGGGATCTGGAGGCTCCGTGCTGGCCGCCCACGCCGATGCCGAAGGGGGAAAAGGAAAAGAGAGGCAAGTATCAGAATAGAGCCACAGATATGCAGGTGGAAACACAAGGTTGGGGGTAGTGAGGGGAACACGTAGTACAGTGACCTTGCTCTGCTAGTTTAACTTCAAGGAGGAGGGCGAGTGCTCGTGCTTTCCCCCCTGGGGACGTCCCTCAGGTTCCTCCCTCCCCTGTCTGCTAGTCGTCGGGCTTTATCGGTGAACCACCCCGGGAAGCGTTTACGTACCTCCGTGAGCCGTACCCCTCCTGGCGTACGGCTGGGCGACGCGTGGTGTTGGCCTCCAGGCGTTCCCCGTTCTTCCTCTGGTTTCTCGGCGTCTCCTTCCTCCTGCACGGCTCGGTCCGAACTGCTCTCGGAAATCAGCTCCCAGGTCCACTCCTGATCCGTCAGCTCTCCTTCAGAGCGAGGGGTCTCGTCGATCCTCCTGATGTTGTCGCTCCGCTTGTCCTCGCTCTCTCCGCTTCCTCCTCTCCTCCGCTCCTCTTCTCCGCTTTCTCGTCCTTCTTCTCTTCGCTCCTCCACGCTGCTTCCCGCCACTCCGCTCCTCTCCACTCTGACCGCTCCTCCGGTGTATAGACACACCTGGGGCTGGGCGTTCTCCTCCTTTATCCACCTGGGAGACTCCGCCTCTTCTATACCGCCGGGCTGGTTAAAGGGCCATACGTCTTCCTCGTCACAACTGTAGGTGTCGGGGCTGTACCACTCCGAATACTGCGTGGGCTGTGGAAAGAAGAGGGGGGGGTCACATTGGGTCAGTTCGCGCCCTGTGGCGGTGCTCCCAAGGGGGACCCCGTTACATTATGATTGCGGTTTTTCCGCATCCTCCGGGCCGGCGGAAGCCACCGCCGGCCCGGAGGATGTGGAAAAAACGCTGCGGAGCCTCCAAAGACCCACCGCCATATTAGGATGGCTGGTGGGTCTTGAATTTCTGTCCGCCGCTTTTCCGCGGAAAAGCCCTAATATGGTGGAGGTGTCTAACAGACACCGCCAGCCATATTAGGATGGTGGGAAAAACATGCTTTTCCACTGCAGCTTTTCTGCCGTGGAAAAGCATACAGACTTTCACTTCGGGGGCCCGTTGCGGGCCCCCTGGGTGAAGGTGGGGTGGGGGAGTGCACATTGGGGGTACCTATGGTACCCCCCTGCATTTGCGTGGACAAAGCAGCAGGCACTGCACAGTGCCTGCCGCTTTGTGCATGCAAATGCGATGCATGTATTTTTAGCCTTGCGGCGGGTGCAGCGCAAAGATAGAGGATGTGACCGCCACCCTGGGGGTCACATCCTAATCTGATTGGAGGGAACGCCGCAGACCCTCAGTGTTGCGTGTTTATCTAGGTTCCTGATCGATACTGCGACCTTATGCCCCTATTCGGCTATAAATCCATTTATTTCCTATATTGGCATAACCGTTCAAGTGCGATTTTCAGAAAAGTCATCTCTGGCCTCACACGAACAGAGCCACATTCCAGCATAGTTCTCTGCCACTTCCTTTGCAACCAATTAGTGCAATGACAGAGCAGAAGTCACTATCTGATATTCCTAGATTAACACTCCGAGTTCTTCAACAAGATAAAAACTCAGCAAACCTGGAAATCCCCGCTTGCTGTGTTTTGATTAGTAATGGAACTCTAATGAGCAACTGATAACTATCACTTCCTAGTGACATCTTTAATTGACGTCTTATGTCCAGCAAACTTGCGTCAAACCCGGCACCTGTCAGGTATAAATATTACCAACGTTGCCTTAAGCAATGTGAGCTGAAAGCTGTCGTGCTGTTGTAAGCTGCCGTGCACCCTGTTGTGCATCCCATTGCTGCTGCAGGCAGTACGCTGCTGCTGTTGTCCCTTGGTGGTGAAGCTACTGATACCATTATCGCTGCTAAAGCGCGAACGATGGTGCAGTACGCTTAGGAGCTGAACAGCCGTCCTTCTGCGAAGAAGCCCTGCAGATTCCAGCTGCCGCGGACGCTGTCCCCCGCCTCCTCCTCCCGACGCGCTGAAGAAAAGCCGCTGCCTTTCTCCTGCAGAGAAATCCAGCTCCAGCGTTTCCGGTCTGCCCTCGCGGGTGACTGGGATACCGAGTGCCCCCTGAAGGAAATACCAGACTTCCATCATTCTATTCAGAGGTATGGTGTTGACTAAACCCTTAGATGAGAATTCTTGAAGCAAACCTTGGCAAAACCAACTTAACTTAAAGCTACTTACTTACTCCCCTTCCACGTGTTAGGCTTAGGTCAGGCACACTGGGGTAGGCGTAGTTAGAAACACCAGTTGAGTATTTTAGCCTAATGTATATATGACTGTATACATGTTTTATTACTTTTAAACCATTGTATGGCTAAGAAACCATATCAATGCTTTTACAGTTCTACTTCGCAATCTTTATCTTACTGTACATACTTTTTATAATAACAAGTCTTGCAATTGTGGCAATACATTTCTCTTGTACGAAAAGAAAGACTGTTCAATAAATGTTAACCCTTTATTGACAAACGCCCGTCTCTCTGTTCTCTACATCTCGTGAAAGTAAACTGCACTAAACTGACTGAGTGAAATACATGTCTATTGTTTCACACGACCCTAGAGATTGACTCTTGATCTGAGGAGCAAAGTTGTCATGTTGCACGGTTGTTGGAAAACTGAATCCCTTCTTATCTGTGCCAGGGAAGCTGATCACTTCCCATGCAGAGAAGAAAGTTTCCAGTGACCTCTGAGCTAGTTGGTAACACACCCAATTAAGTTTAGCATAGTCAGTGGAGGCCTGGAATATACGCAGTTCCACGTCGATACTACTGTTTATGTTATTCCAATGCGCAGGGCCTAGTGGGAAACTGGGAACTACACTACATGGCGCCCAACGTTTGGTAAGGCGATAAACTAACGCAAGACGTTAGAGTAACTCAGTCGTGCATATTTCACACCCCTTTCTCCAGTAAATACTCCAATAGACGTCTGGAGTGGGTGAAAGGTTAAAATCCGCCCGAACTCAGTAGGAAGAGATTCCTATGTAAAGCTCTGGTTTATTCAACGTTGAAGGATACAGTGTTCCAAAATATTGTGCATCTAATCTTTGTCTCCTTGGAGACCAACTCTGCAAACCTTGCATTTATACAATGCCAGGAGAAAACTGAACCACTGGGGCCGCAGCAGATGCGACTCAGCAGGGTCCCGAATACACAGACCCGGATGCAATTATCATCCCGGTCCACTTAAGAAGATCTATAACGTTAAAACTTATAGAAAACGGACTGACACCACAAGGTGGTACAGTAATTTTCGTGATAGAGGCTCACGAATATCGGCAGACAGAGGTATTCTATTCATGGATAAACTTTCCAGCGGTAAACGCTATAACAAAAGAGTTTCACTATTATAAAATAGAGGAACCTCCGGAAGAGTACGCTCCTTTCGAGGAGATTGAAATTCCACTTAAATTTCAAGAGCACCTGCTCTGGTTTAATGGCGCCCTAAAACACAATGATCACATTACCAGGCTCGGTCCACTAGGTAGACCAGGAGCAACGTGGCCGGTTCTAGCCAGCTACACACCACATCCGGACATTGTAAAAATGTCAAAGGAAGAGCTGTTAGTACAGCTAAAAACATTAATAAAAATACATAGGCAATTAGTCCAATATGTAATGCGGACTGCAACAGTCCAGCCAGCTGTTAATGTACCACAGCTGACCCCTCATCAGGGGAACACTAATAAAATCACACCACAGAACATACAGTCATGTCTTGGTAAAACACCCGTAAAACGAGAACAAATTCCTTTCTGGTTAGCACAGAAAATCACTCAAATAGAGGCAGTATTTCCTGATACTACCCCTATTGAGAAACACAGAATCTTGACTATCTGCCTTCCTATGGGAATCGCACCACACGTGGAGGACTGCGACACTTGGGGTACAGTCTTTGCTTCCATTTACACAAAAACACACAGTGTTCCGTCTATGGCGGTAATACCAGAAGTGCTAAAACAGATTCAAAATGAATACGGTCCAGAGCCCGCTTTAAATCTAGGTATGAAATTACTGAAAGACTTCAAGCAGGTCTCGGCTACATTATTAGCCAATATAAAAGGAGAAGCTGCATCTGTGGCGATTCGCCAGAAGTTGAAGGAAACAGTTATAGAAGATCCTGTTGAGCTTGCCAAAATCATAGAGAAATGCTATGAAGAGTTAGGTAGAGACAGCTTGGGTGGGAAACCAGTAAAGCCCCAACTGCTCGAAAATCCTGAAAAATTATTTATTAAAAATAATTCAAACACTCCTAAA
This sequence comes from Lissotriton vulgaris, assembly GCF_964263255.1. Classification (NCBI taxonomy): domain Eukaryota; kingdom Metazoa; phylum Chordata; class Amphibia; order Caudata; family Salamandridae; genus Lissotriton; species Lissotriton vulgaris. The sequence goes on from NC_141691.1 coordinate 1,919,828,764, forward strand.
AAGAGCTGGGATGGAAATAAACAATCCACTCCCAAGGAAAAAGTTTTCCAGTCCAGAGGAAGGTCTCCTCGACGGAGGGAAAGAACTCCGACTCGAGAACGCCAGTCTCCCCAGAGGGAGCCCTCTGAGAAAAGATATAACCTTAGAAATAGGGATAATCTGAAAAAACCTGATAGATATCAAAGTATTGATACACGTCCCTCCCGATCTTTTCCACAGAATTCGGAAAGAAGAGGACGGTCAGACCCAGGAGAGCACACCAAGTCCAAAGACAAGGAACCTGCTCAAAATAAGAAATCTCAATTTCAGAAAAAGAAGGTAGCCAGTATTAGAGTAATCAACCACGCCGAGAATACTGAGGACACAGTTGAAAAACGGGGAGTGGGCATTGACAATGTTGGACAGTGCAGCAGAAATCAGTATAGCGCGCAAGATCTTGATGAGTCATCTGGAGACAGTGGACACGAATGAATACATTCAGGTTGAAACTGCCGACACCAGACTTAGCGAGCCCCATAAAATATACGAACTAACATTGCGTATAGAGGGTGATAAGACTAGGAAAATAAGAGGTCTATTTTGGGATAAGCTCTCAAAAGGCTATGATATTCTGTTAGCTGAAAAAGATTGGCCCCCGGAGTTTGTCAGGGAGTGTCCTCGTGGCGAAGAAGTGATTATGCCTGCCTTCTCGAATCACATTCCGATTCATAAAAAACATACATATGCAAGGAAATGGGCAGTAGCCCAGGCACCTGCATTATATAAAAATCATGTAGGATGGGATGAGGACTCTCCTCCTCACAAAATCCAATTAAAAAGTGAACCGACTGCCCAACGGCAGTATCCCATAAAGCAAGAAGCTAAAAAACAAGTCAGGGAGATCTTAGATCAACTTGAATACCAGGGGGTGATTGAAACATGCACCTCTCAAATGAACAATCCTTTGTTTCCTGTCTCCAAGCCAGACAATTCATATCGTCTAGTTTTGGACTACAGACATCTTAATACATGTTGCAAAACTTTTGCAGTACAAAACTCGCATAGTGCAGCCCTAATGAATAACATAGTTAGGAAAAAATATAAAACGACATTAGACATATCTAATGGTTTCTTTTGTCAAAACATTGCACCAGAAAGCAGATATTTGACCGCTTTCTCTGCATTTGGATCGCAGAAAAAATTCTGTCTACTCCCACAGGGGTTCAAGAACAGCCCAGGACTATTCTCAGCAAGGGTAACAGAGTTACTACAAATCTATGATGATGAGGCATTATCTTACGTGGATGATATCTATCTCACAGACGACGACTTGGATACTCACTTGAAAAGAGTGAACACCATTATACTTGGGTTCGCAGCAGAGGGTTACAAATTCAACTTTAAAAAGTCTCGAATTGCCCATCTGACGGTACTGTTTTTAGGGTACAAATTATCAAGTGAAGGGAAAAGCCTAGCGGACAACTTCTTAGAGAAGTGCGCTGTACTCCAAGCTCCAAAAACGCTGAAGAATTTACAATCCATTCTAGGTTTTTTGAATTTCGGAAGAACTTACATTCTAAATTACGCCAAGAGGGTTAAACCTCTCTACGAACTAATTAAACCTGATTTTAAACAAATCAATTGGACTCAAAAACACACAGAAATTTTGAGATCACTGCAAACAGACATGTTAGCAAAAACAAAATTAGATACACGTGACAACACACGTGATCTTGTAATCCGAGTCATCCCAGGAAGATGCGGATTCACGTACCTAACCTCTAATGAGGGAGAAAAGGTACCAATTTCAATTAAATCTCACTTGTACACACAAGCAGAAAAAACATTCAGTCACACAGAAAGAACTGTGAAAGCAGTGCAAATCGCATTAGCAAATGAACGAGAACTAGCACACGGCAAAATGATTAATATCCTTACAGCGGAATCCACCTTTGAGGCGCTATTCAGCCCAGTAAACCTGCCTACAGTGTCACTGGATCCGAAATGGATACAGTGTGTAGATTCTCTAGGAGCGGAAGACGTGAAATACTATTTCGCCAAGCAATTTGTAGAACTGAATGATTGAGAATATGAAGAAGAATATCCTCTGCCAATCGAAATTCTGCCTCTCCCACAATACGCCTGTATAATCTACACAGATAGCTTTGTACAGCATTTCAACGTAGAGAGAAAATCCTACGATGCAGCATGTGCGATCATTAAAGGTCGTTGGCTGTGCGGTAAATTCAGACCGAAAGTAACAAAAACTGAATCTGTAAGAAACTGTTCGGTTCAGAGAACTGAAATCAGATCTTTGAAGATGGCGCTCGAAAATGCAGAACGTGAATTCCCGACACTTATCGTGTGCGATTCTCATTTTTGCGTCAATTCTTACAATAACAAATTGCAGAGCTGGATTGAAAACGATTACAAAGATGACAAAGGTGCCACAATAAAGCATAAATTGCTCTGGGAACAGGTAGCTCTTTTATACAAAGAACTACAAAAGACTCACGTGATTCACGCACAGAGTCTTCAACGTGATGGCGTTCACGTTGCAGGGAATTCATTGGCTAATACAGCCACAGCGGAAGCAACTAAACCGGCTTCCGTAGCCACAAAAAAGCGTACAGATAAATACATAGACGGGGAAACCATGCTGGCAGTAAAAACGACCGTAAAAGGCGACTGTGCAGCACTACCCGTAAACTATCCACTCAATTATGCATACGTAATTGATGCAAACTCCGTTCCTTTTGCTCGAATCCCTGGAGTGGGGGACAGAGTAATTCCAAACAGGAGCAGGAGGGGCTTCCTCTTACTGGAAGCACACATGGGATTGGGTCTGAGACACCAAACAATTAAGGTTTCTCTGAAAGAATTACAATCAGAGTACTGGTGGCCAGGAATGAGCATAGATATTCAATGTTTTGCTCAAAATTGTGAAAACTGCAACAGAGATCGCAGTAATGAACAGGCCAGGGTATTTTTAGGATCCCTGCTAGACAGCATAAGGCGGTCTATCTGCGCAATCAAAGAAGAGAAGCGCGTCCCATTGTACACAGTTAAGGCTAAACACACTTTAATAATGAGGCCTCCAGCGCTCGGCTGACGCTAGAACGGTTATAAAAGATTTGCGAGTCTTTATCGGCATATACGCAATTACCACGTTCCATTCTGACCAGGGTCCTGCTTTCAGCTCTCGAGCTTTTAAGGAGGCCATGGCCAGCATGGGAATTGGGTTGCGGTATTCTTGTCCGTCGCACCCCGAAGGGAACAGTGTGGTAGAAAGAAAAAACCGTGACATAAAGCAATCTATAACAGCGAAGGTATTAGGGTCAGGCGCTGGGTGGGTCAAACATTTAATAAGTGTCCAAACTAGTCTTAACAACATGCCAAGAAATTCTCTAAAAGGTTTCAGCCTATACGAACTATTGTTCGGAATTAGAATGCGTATTCAGGACCTCGATAGTCAGATGTCAGTGGTACAAGAAGAAACAACGCACTTTGATGTAAAGGATCGTTTGGCTGTTTTACAGGAACTGAATGAAACAAGAAAATCCTTAAGCAACATAAAGTTAAAGCAACAGCCAAATACCACTGACGAGGCACCACCAGCAACAGCCCCAGCAAGGCCTGTCTGGATTCCAAAGATTGGGGATCTAGTGAGAGAAAAGATCGCGGTTAAGAAGGAATTTGGGCCTTCTTACAGAAAAGCAGTACCTGTCTTGGCAGTCACCGGAACAAGATCAGTTGTGCTACCGCCCCTTGCTGGTAAAAAGGAGAACAGAGTCGTGTCCATCGACCTGGTAAAACCACAAGCATGTGGCCTATAATCAACAGTAGGCCCAGTGGACTCCCAAGAAACAACAGAATACCCAAACTTGCAACAATCCAAGAGGTTCAAACTGAAAGACTAATCACATTCGATCAGCCTACAGTGCACACTGAAGGACTATGCAATAATGACATGGAACTCGTGCCTCTTGGAACACAGATTGAAACAGTTCGTCAAGAAACACCAGTCTACAATGATGTAGCATCAGAAAATGCTACCGAAAGACAGATTGAAAGAACAATCCCATCAATTGACAGAACTGCCTCTGGTTATTTCATCGACTTCGACAACTTCTCTGAAGATCAAAACGACCCCGAAGTGATGCCAGAAACAAAAAAGACTTTTAAAGAAAAAGCAACGGAACTCTTTCATCAACTAAAAGAAATCTACCTTATTTCCCCTTGGCTAGAGTTCTGGTTCGGTCTAGGTGTATTTTTCCTCCTGCTTTGGCTCATCGTGGTACTTTGTTTGGGAAAATTCATTGAAGGAAAATATATTACAATGGACACAGCAAGTCAGAACATCAACCTAGTCCTGAAACCACACAGATCATCCCACGTGAAGAAAAGAGAACTGTCAACAGTAAATGTCACAGCAATTCCAATACCTGGTGGGGTAGTATGGGAGAAAACAGACTATGAGATATATGGTCCGGTCGAAATCCTGAAGTATCCTCATCAACTGAAGGTTTCCTTAAGTGACTTTGTAAAACCTAGTACATTCTCTGATGATTGGGACTTTAACAGTATTAATGACATGATGTCTGATTTAGTAATGTCAGCTAGATTCACAGATCATGATTATTTACAAGGTTCATCTAGTTATGAGCAGTTATTCTGTTACACACACTATGGTGATCATTACTTGCATAAATCTGCACAGCCTAGAAATGTTTTTATGTATAATCAATGGGAACATTGTGCTACACCACCTAAAAGCAGTTCTAAAGCATTTTTTGAGAAATTCAAATACTTTTCAGGGTTTAACACCAGTGATGCAGAAACGTTTTATTACAAACTGTTAGATAAAACAGGAATGAAAACAATGCTGGCAAATTCTAAATTGATATATTCAGAAGTATTTTATGACAAAATGATGACATTTGGTTTTGATTATTGGAAAACTAATATTGAAACGAAAACAATTTGGGGTACAAAAGATTGGTAGGTACAAGGCATTGAAGCACTATTTAGAACCTGCATGATACCAGAACAAATGTTATTTTTAAATGACACAATACACCAAACATCTTGTCTTGGCCTAGCTAAGATCAAAGACCTTAAGACACCGTCTATACCAAAGCCAATACCTGAGAATACAACTGCAGATATTGAGTTAGACGTATCACAAATTTTACATTTGAACAGAACACATCCTGATTGGAAAAAGTGGTTAATCTGGCCTACTGACACAAACAGCTGTCAAGATAGATTCCTGAATAAAACACAGGGGTTAAAAATGACCAGATTAGACTCGAGATATTCCCAGAGACAACATCCAGGGATAATAACAACATACAGTGTAGGGAAACTCTGCCTTGAATGGCTAACAACATCCACACTGGCTGAAATTAAGCAACACTTGTCTTTACTAAAAGATGGTGCTGATTTGCGCGATTTCATTCTTGGACCACGCAAACAGCGTCAAAAGCGTTTCATAGTGACCAGTATCTATGCTGCGTACAACGAGGCTTGGAAAGTCAAACAAATTGAAACTGCTGAAAAAATACGAGAAATTGATCGTATTAATTTGGAGAAATCACTTTCTGTAGTAGACAATGGGTTAATGACTCTGTCTTCCAGAATATATTCGTTGGACAATATTGTATCCTCTGCCTTTGATGTGATAGACAGAGACTTGCTAATGTTACAACATGGCCAATCTCAATTACGCTCTATTATAGAATTAGGCTGGACGCTGCAAAATCTTCGTTCAGGCTATGTGCCTTGGCGTTTAATCAACACAACGTCATTATTTTCCATTTTTAACCTTACTGATAAACAGATCAGTTTGGCACAGAAAGGAGCAGACTATACAATCCTGAGCATCGAAAAACTTGAGAGATTACCATTGACAATGTCAGAGAGTCCTGTCATTGAATGGATAATACACGGAATTATCACAATTCCGATAACAACTTTCGATTTAAAAAGTGCCTTGAGTACATACCTGCTGGCCAGTATGAACAATTGGGTAAAGGATATGTAAAATCTGAATGGAAATTACCATACACACATTCTTGCTATAGTGACAGCGACAAAAATGTATTTCTTAGTGGTGAGAACTGTAAACATTCACTAAGCGGTATACTTTTGTGTCAAGGTATTAATTTACACGGAGCATGTGATGGAAATTCAAACAACCTTTCATGCCACCAGCTAGTCACACCTGCAACTCAGATAGAGCCCTTCTTTATGCAACTTTCAAACGGGAGTTACATTCTTAGAACGGATCACAGATGTTGTGGCCTCGTGCCAGGGAAAAGTTATCTAGTAAGAGTAACATCCATGGTCAAATGCTGTATGCAAGCATTGTTCCCGAGTGGGCCTGCAGACACAGTGACTCCCATCTGGCCTCGTCTGAATCTCTATTCTATACGAATTGATACATTAAGCAAAATGAAATCTGTACTTTTACAGACAACAGTGCCTATAACGTCATCAAAAGAGACGTATGATCTTCTAGTTGCAAGGACAGCTACTGAAGTTCATGACCTTTTATCAACAAATTGCCCCGTGCATTTCGTAGAAATGTTGAGCCAACTCCTTAACATGTCTAGTGCAACAAGCATCCCAGGCATATTTAAGACAGTCTTTACGGGACTGCTAACACCTTTTCAGGCAATTTTGGGAATCGTTCCTAATTTTGTACACTCTGTTTTTGGCGGCATACCATTATTTTTGGGACTCGTAGCAGGGATTTTATTTTTGACCCTCCTGCTTCGTTATGGCAAGCCTCGGCTCAGACATAGCTCCCATGGGAATGGAAGAGACAATCCTAGCGATGCGCTACCGGGACAGGATAACTAACGTCCTTGGATTGGCCAGGCTGAGAGATCTAAACATGACCTGGTTCCTTTCATTCAGACCTATATGGCAAAATTGCATTTTACCTGTGCTACGGTGTATGCTTTGTGGCAATGAATGCGTGTTGGACATCTGTCTTTCACTTCCATCAGCAGTACCAATGGACGTCGATACTTTGCTCAGTCCAATAACGGCTCATGCATTGTGTTGTCCCCAGCGGCTACCAATCCTGATGACGGCATTCGTGGAGACTCCTGTGCTACAACCAAGTGGTAACAGTGGAGCGAGTGACAAAAGCAACATCACCCAGGTACGACCATCTGTGAGCATTGCTGGTCCCGACTATGATGACAGCAATCATCCTCACACCTGCCAAGTTACAGCACTATCGAATTTGGTTGAACTGTCACCTGAATTTGTAGACCAGTTCTTTGAGAGCCTGTCTGATACGATGTTCTCACCCATACAGAAACAATAACTTTGGAGAAGCTTTCCGACACACAGCGTTCCCATGAACTCTGAATTTGGCCTTCAGTTTTGATCAACAAAAACTGCCAAAAGCTTTGGAACTCTATTTCCCAGTTCAAGCATTAATTCTTTTGAATTGGACATTTTTTAATATTGACCTTTTTTGGCACGAACAATTCTTTGCTTAAGGTAAAAACTATTCTTAGAGAACAGAAGCTTCAAACTTCTATTTCTAAACACATCTAGAGACATAACAACATTACATCAGCCTCTAGCACATGTTATTACAATGCATTTTTATGTGATGATTTATCTCGCCCTTCTTCTGTCAGAGATACTTCATGTGTAATTCTTTTTGCATAATCGTTCATTGATTTCATATGCAATAATTTTTGAATGATTTCTATGCTTCAAAAACGTACAGTACCTAAATTTCACGTATTACAATATACGCCTATTTCGAATGCATTTATGTATTTTGGGGTGGGCAATGTTACACATGCATCTAATTGCTCTAGTTTTAGTAATTTGATGGACATGAAAACGTGGAGTGGGTGTTGCGTGTTTATCTAGGTTCCTGATCGATACTGCGACCTTATGCCCCTATTCGGCTATAAATCCATTTATTCCCTATATTGGCATAACCGTTCAAGTGCGATTTTCAGAAAAGTCATCTCTGGCCTCACACGAACAGAGCCACATTCCAGCATAGTTCTCTGCCACTTCCTTTGCAACCAATTAGTGCAATGACAGAGCAGAAGTCACTATCTGATATTCCTAGATTAACACTCCGAGTTCTTCAACAAGATAAAAACTCAGCAAACCTGGAAATCCCCGCTTGCTGTGTTTTGATTAGTAATGGAACTCTAATGAGCAACTGATAACTATCACTTCCTAGTGACATCTTTAATTGACGTCTTATGTCCAGCAAACTTGCGTCAAACCCGGCACCTGTCAGGTATAAATATTACCAACGTTGCCTTAAGCAATGTGAGCTGAAAGCTGTCGTGCTGTTGTAAGCTGCCGTGCACCCTGTTGTGCATCCCATTGCTGCTGCAGGCAGTACGCTGCTGCTGTTGTCCCTTGGTGGTGAAGCTACTGATACCATTATCGCTGCTAAAGCGCGAACGATGGTGCAGTACGCTTAGGAGCTGAACAGCCGTCCCTCTGCGAAGAAGCCCAGCAGATTCCAGCTGCCGCGGACGCTGTCCCCCGCCTCCTCCTCCCGACGCGCTGAAGAAAAGCCGCTGCCTTTCTCCTGCAGAGAAATCCAGCTCCAGCGTTTCCGGTCTGCCCTCGCGGGTGATTGGGATACCGAGTGCCCCCTGAAGGAAATACCAGACTTCCATCATTCTATTCAGAGGTATGGTGTTGACTAAACCCTTAGATGAGAATTCTTGAAGCAAACCTTGGCAAAACCAACTTAACTTAAAGCTACTTACTTACTCCCCTTCCACGTGTTAGGCTTAGGTCAGGCACACAGGGGTAGGCGTAGTTAGAAACACCAGTTGAGTATTTTAGCCTAATGTATATATGACTGTATACATGTTTTATTACTTTTAAACCATTGTATGGCTAAGAAACCATATCAATGCTTTTACAGTTCTACTTCGCAATCCTTATCTTACTGTACGTACTTTTTATAATAACAAGTCTTGCAATTGTGGCAATACATTTCTCTTTTACGAGAAGAAAGACTGTTCAATAAATGTTAACCCTTTATTGACAAACGCCCGTCTCTCTGTTCTCTACATCTCGTGAAAGTAAACTGCACTAAACTGAGTGAAATACATGTCTATTGTTTCACACAACCCTAGAGATTGACTCTTGATCTGAGGAGCAAAGTTGTCATGTTGCACGGTTGTTGGAAAACTGAATCCCTTCTTATCTGTGCCAGGGAAGCTGATCACTTCCCATGCAGAGAAGAAAGTTTCCAGTGACCTCTGAGCTAGTTGGTAACACACCCAATTAAGTTTAGCATAGTCAGTGGAGGCCTGGAATATACGCAGTTCCACGTCGATACTACTGTTTATGTTATTCCAATGCGCAGGGCCTAGTGGGAAACTAGGAACTACACTACACAGGGGTCGCGGACGGACTCAAGTCCGTCCGCGACCATAATCGGCTCCTTAGTTTGGTGTGCATGCAAATCCTGCATTGTCAATTCCTGGTGAGTTGCAGCTACTACTGCTGAAACAAGGCCAATTGAGGTACCTGTAGGTGAGGCAGACTGGCCTCAAGGAAAGGGCCGGCCTTAGCACTGGTGGCGCCCTGTGCATTAATGTTTGTTAGTGCCCCCCAATGACCACCTCACTACCACCCTTTAACAGTGCCTCTCAAGTCTCCAATAACCACACTCTCTCTCAGATGTATTTAATTTGATTTACAGCGCCACTCATACCATTGTAGCGTGTCGGAGCACTTTACATCACACACATTAAACAAAGACAATCAATATGTGTGTAAATCACTGTAAAGAAAATGTTACATAAGACTAAGGACTACAAGGTGTAGGAGTCACATGACAACCATATTAGTTGGCCCTATAGTTTAATAGTGGTTTGTCTGGAGAAACACAAACTCAGAATTTAAAAAGTAATACCATGGTTGGGTTTTCTCTTTAACCCATTTACCGCGGCCGACGGGAGCACAGAAGGGTTTAATAATCAGAATTGATTTCTGTCCAAAAGAACACTTTTTGCAACATTTGGATTATCAAAGACTGGGGAAAAATAATAACGCTCTAATTTATACCTTGCAGTTTGTATGTGGCTCTTAAATGACAGATAATAGATCACTGTTCTATGTTTGGATTTTAACTTATAAACTGCAAGTAACAAAAGAATCTCTCTGACAAAAGAGTAGAGGAATGACCTATTTACGTTATGTGCCCTTTGTGATCTGCATGGTACATGTTCTTTGCAGCAAGCACATTAACCCTCTGAGCTACCTTTCCATGAGTCAAAACTTGCACTAGAAAAAATTCCGATCTCTCTCTGGGAAGAACATTAATCACCATTTTCATCATGACATTTTTATTGTTGTCGAAAATTGCTGGAGGCCAGTAAGGAGGCAGCAAGCACTTTTAAAACCATAATCTACTTGTGCACATAATGCCTCCACCCAAAGTCATCACCTGGTGCGGTCACACCGGTTGCACCGTCCCAGAGCTGGCCTTTCTCAAGGGTCCTCTGACCTCAGTGAAAGAGTCACTGTTGTTCTAGGGCGTGCTGCTTCATAGGCCTGCCCGCAAGACTGGAGGTGAACTTCAGCATGGATTGTGGTGGACAAGCCTTGAAGGTTAACCTAATATTGTAATGCTAGGGCCCACCTGCTGGTGCTAAGACACCAGGGCTAATAAGGTCTTACGAACCCTTCTAAGGTCTAGCATGGGATTGTGCTCTCTGAAGAGAATGGTCTCGCGGATTGGTTATTAGGGCTGAACCTGGTTCCCCAGTTCCAAATTCAGCAGCTCTGGCCGTAGTGCCACACCCTCTCACCCACTGAACACCATACTTCCCCACTGAGAAAGACTCGCAATGCCTTCAACCACAACCCAATTGTTGCCGGTTATTAACACATGGATGTGTCTCATTTTAAATTATGGACTAGACAAGAGCAATATGAGGCCTACAAAACAAAAGTAACAAGATCCTGGAAAAAACAAACACGCATAGAAAATGCAAAATTTAGCAAACCATGTGAAATGTAAGCAGGGACAACATGGTTACCTTATCGCTTTTACACTTACCATTCAGAAATCAGTGAGTGCTTTTGCCAGAAAGGTTAAGGACATGACTACAGGGCCGTGAATGGACCCATTTCAATGTCCATTGCTTATATCCTTACAAAACGTAAGCAGCATGGCAAAAAGACCACATCCCTGGATGCAGAGCGGCAGTACACATTTTGTTTTCCAATCCACACATTGCAGTATCTCCAGGATTGGTGCACTAGTTGCAAACCCAGAGAATACAAACACAAGAAAATAAAAATAGCGCTAAACTGGCAAACTCTGTAAAAGTGGCGCTAATGTTTTTGGGTGTGAATAAAATCAACCTGGCCAGTGTGCTATCACACTGTCTTACTTTATTTAGTTATTTTTCATATTTTTAACCTGTTATTACTGATGCTGCACTTTTTAACTAAAATGTCAGAAAAATACGACATTTCCTGCAAAAGTGTTTTTCTTTTTTGGATCCATTTCACAGGGGAGCAAATAAAAGAAAGGAGAGGAAAGAGAGTGAGAACCCCTTCTTGAAGTCACGTTTTTTTAAAGAGAAGAACTCCTAGACAGAAAGAGAGGGAAGAAGGGAAGAGTGGGGGGGGGCAGTTAAAGCGGCAAAGCAGAAGTGGACACTGTCTTTGTTTTCTTTGTCCAAGAAGGAAAAGACAGAGACCTGGTACTTCTCTGCCACCCTGCCCGTCAGGAACATCGAGTTTTATTTATAGGCGATGTTGGTTTCTTGCGTCCTGGGACGCATTTTCAAAATAAAAAAGTTGGGAAACGGAATGCTTGGAATTAAAGTACGGGCACCTGCAGATCCCACCCACTTCGACCACTGGTCATATACGATACACAGGATTCTCGCAACCCGCAAAACTCACTACCATCTGGACAAGTAAATTGTGCTATGTTGCTATACAAGTGCCATGCTATGCTGCTATACAAGTGCCAACTATAAACATAACAATAGGAATGAGGCACTTTTGCTTTATTGCTCCATCCTTTGCATGGGTTTGGAAGGGTTGTATGACGTTGTAACGCTTTCTGTTGCAACGCATGCCTTCACCAAGCATGCGTTACAACGCAAATGCCATTGCCATGCATAACCTTTAACATGAAAATGTCTTTACCATGCATACCTTTACAACAATTTTCATAGTATAACCATGCATGATATTGACATATTCATGGTAAAGACTTCGATCTCCTGCCCCAATTCAGCGCTTGCATTCAGCTGTGTTACAATAATTTTTCTTTTGACCACTAGATGGCACATGCTGCATTCATAATCAGTTTACTTTCAAGATTGTTCTTTTTTAATTATTTTTCATTTAACAATTAATTTACAAATAAAAAGTTCCTTCGTCCCCATTCTTTTTTATAAATACCCCTGCGCTTTTTTTGGGGGGGGGGGAGAGACCCCCCCAACCCCGCCATTTTCAATTGCATGTTTTTTTTGGTTTTGGGGGGGACTCCCCTTATTTAATTTTTCCTTTAGCACACATGCCTTTGCTACGTATCTCGTAGTAGAGGTATGCGTGGTAAAGGCTATTCATAGTAACCATGCATGCGTTGTAATGCATGCGTGGTTATGTTAATGCATGGAAATGGCCGTGTTGTAGTGGTCGTTTCCAGTTTGGAAGAAGAGATACATTCTGAAACAGCTTGCCTGGTAGCAATGTACATATGACTATATGTATTAAGCATTTTAACAGTCACCAGCCCTCTGATTTGGCATTTTGCACCCATAATAATGTTTTTTTCTATGTACTAATCCCATTTTAGGTGTTGGAATTTAGTTTCTGACTCCTAAAATGGAAATCTGAATGGGTACAGATTTGCTATCACATGTATGAGTGTTTTGCCCCTGAAATCCAGTCGCAAAATATTAAACTTTTACCAGCACATCAAAAGAGATGGTAATGCATTTGCAAAAGGGAATGGGTTCCGTGGGACAATTTCACCTTTGTGAATGTTGAAAAAACAGTTTTATAGGAGGAAGAAGTGATCCAAGGGACCATTGTCAAGCCTTAAATAAACTTTAAAAGAAAAAAATACTTTAATATAAATAGAAGACCAATTTCCTTTAGGGAAAATGGGCCACATTGAATTTTTTTTTGGTTTATTTAAAAGTTGATCCACAACAAAAAAGAGACGAGAGATTAAGCATTCCCTCGTTCTCCCAACAACTTAAACTCCCTATTCAATGAGAAGGACTTGTACAAAGGGGTAATGAATTTAGGAGTATAATACCCGCTAGAAAGTAGGCCTCAAGGTCCCACACTGGTTAAAAAGTACCGAAAAAGAGTAAAGCACAAGCTATCATCAAACCCTAAGAAGACGGCAAGAAATTATTGTGTCAGAGTTACCTCTGGGGGTAAAGAACCAATTTGAGAATCCCAAAGGGTTGTAACTACTGCCCTCACCCACTCAATGATTGGAATGCTTCATCATAGGGCTGCTACAACTCCCTGACACAGACCAACGTCCAGTAAGGAGCGCAAAAAAAAGTAGAAAACAGAAAAGAAAGAATTTGACAGATAGGGATCTCTAGTGCAGAGGAAAAATCTAAAACTGTTTAAGTGGGTATCTGGATTTTTTTGGGTGGATTCCACTTGGCACGACTAAAAAAAAATTGGTAGAATGGGAATTTGAGAAAGGAACAACACCATTAATGCTGCTGTATCAAACATGTTTCTGCTCTAGATTGCCGCCAGGTAGGGTCACTGGCATTCATCAGTATACAGATCCCTAAAGAAAGTACTAGTAATATTCCCTCCTAGTCTTGTCACTATCTAGTAGAGGACTCATAAATGGCTATACTTGCCATTTCCTTAGACACATACTGTTTGATTTAGGCACTCAGGTGGATTTGCCTCACCTTGAAGTCTGGAGCTGATGAACATCGAGGCAATGATTTAAAGCATGACAAGTCTCTGGTTGTGGGTTTTCCAGGTCATTGGGCAGTTACATTATGTCCTTTGCTCATCACAAATGAGCGGTTCAGCATAAAACAGAGCGTCCGTCTTGTGTGTCCACTTTTGCTTGACAAGAACTTGGTCTCCTTTCTCAAAAACCTTGACTCTTGCACTCCAGCGCTTATCAGCGCAAGCCTTCATTTTACATTTGTTTGAGGTGTCAGTGACACAAATCACGTCAGGGTCTATTGACCAGCAAGGTGTCCATTGTGGTATCTCTGTTTCAAGAGCTCTCCGAACAGCAAGGTAGCAGGGTTTTCTCCTGTCATGGAATGATGAGTGGATCTATAGGCACAGAGTGCTGGGCATAAGGCTCACTTAAGGTTGAGTCCCTACAGAGCACCCTTTTGAAAGTACTCATAAATCGTACAACAACGCCAATGCCTGTGACCAGAGAGGTGCACTTTTCTGAAGTTTTTATGTTCAAACAACTACCAAAGTCTTTGAACTCTCTGTTATTGAAGGGTGGACAGTTGTCAGATTTGAGAATGGAAGGAAAACCCAATGCTGCAAAAATGTCTTCCAGCCTTTTCGATGATTCTGTCAGGTGTGGTTGATGATAAGTCTTCTGCTAGAGGAAAATGTGATTATTCATGGACAACTACAGCGAGATGATGTTCATTATTGAGGGGTCTGAGGAAGTCAACCACAGTCCTCTACCAAGCTTTAGACTCCCTTTAAATTTGTTTGTCAATACACTGGAGCCACACTTGATCACTGAGGGCTCATTTAGGTGCAGCAATGCCACAGTGTCCTTCATTTGCCAGTTCAATAAACTGCTGCCTAAGGCCTTCAGGGATAAATAGTTGTGCCCCTTTCAGTATGACACCGTCAAGTGTAATGGAAAGTACTTCACAAAATCTTTTGAATTTCTGGTATACTCAACATAATGTTTAAGTGGTCAAGTTTGCTTCCACCAGGATTGCATTGTAATAATTTCCTTGAGTTTAAGCATGTCTTTGTCAGTATTAGTAGCTATCAGAATCTATTCAATAGAAAGAGCTGCAGGCACATTTGACTTTCCTATAAAATTGATGTAGACCTCAGCCACTTTGGACCTGTACTATGATGCTGTAGCAGCACTTGTGAAAAGTAGTCAGCAGGTTTTGATCTTTCCCTAGGTTGTGCAGAACAGCATAATCTTACTAATACAGACACAACCCCACCTCTCAATGTGAGGGGGCATCTTGTCTTTCGGTTTTCTGAAAATGGTGAGCAACGCCTGATGAGCCATGGCAAGGGTGAAATGCTTTTTGTACAGAAACACATGGAAATGTTCACACGCCCCTACCACACCTATGCTTTCTTTCTCAGGTTGTGAAAAAGCACATTTGGTCTGAGATAGACTCTGGCTAGCACAATTTGCCTCTGAGCATCAGGCTGTCCATTACATTGAGCAAGGATCGCTCCCAACCCACCGGGCTTGCATCCTCCACAATCTCTGTAGGCAATTTCCTGAAACTTCGGTCACATTCAGATGACCATTCGAAGGGAACATCTCCCTTTGTTAGTTCTATTAAAGGGGCTCTCACAGTGGCAAAATCAAGACTATACCTAGAGCTGTAGCTGGCAAGGCTTAAGCTTGATCGCAGCATGATCACATCTTCTGGAGGGCAAGTAGACAACAATGCTTGTACCTTTTCAGGGCCAGGAGTCATTCCATTTTCAAAGAAAATATGCCCAAATAATTTAAATCTGTTTTTGTTGATATTCACTTCTATGCATTTAGTGTGAGACCGGCATCAGCAAGCAGATGGCATACTTGTGAGTGCTTTGTCATGTTCCTTTTGTGTAGCCTCAAACAGCAGTATATCAACGCTGTAGTTAAAAGCATTCATGACAGGCTGAATTATCCAATGAATGACATCTTGAAAGAATTCTGCAGCTGGGGACACACAAAAGCAGAGTCTTTTATATCTGAACAAACTAGCATGCATTTAAAAAGTAGTACTGTACCAATAGTTTTCTTCCAGTTAAAGTTGATGGTAACCTTTGTTTGGATCAAGGCGAAAGACAACTTTGGCACCATTTAGCTGCGTGATCATGTCAGCAATATGTGGAGCTCTCTCTTTTGATTGCTATGTTGGTTTGTCACATAAATACTCAAATTTGCACTGAACCTTCACTGTCCTTTTTGGCACAACCACAATAGGTGAACCCCACAGTGTCAACCCAGTAGAGCGCTCAATGATATCATGCTTTAACAGTGTTTCTAGTTCTTTCTCAATGGCATCCTAAGTGAGAAGCAATTTGACGGTTTCGCCGAGCAATAAGGCAAATATCAATTTGAAGCTGCGCCTTCATTGTCTTAAATTTCCCAAGACCATGAAACATTGTTGGGAATTGGCTTACTGTTTCAGAATGGGCATTCAAGTTGTAGTTAATAGAGATCAGTCCCATGTCAGCAGCAGTATTAAACCATACGAAGTACCTGGAATTAAATGTAATGTAAATGTAAATGTATAGGCATTTATATAGCGCACTACTTACCCGAAGGGTCCCAAGGCGCTTCGACCGCTGCGAAACCCTTCCTGGCTTCCCTGAGAGATGGTCCCTTAATGGGTATCTCCAGGGTGAGACCAGGCATCCCCGGCGGTCTGGTGGGGCCGTTAGTGAAGATGAGGCAAGCTAATGCCCAGAGTTGCCGAGTGTGATCGCTGATCAGAGTGGGCACCGAGGCGAGAGAATTATCGAGTCTGCTGACCCTGGTCCAGAAACCTGCCGCGCCGGGAATCGAACCCTGGTCCCGGGCCGTCCTCTGCTCTCGGGTCTGCCGCCTCTAACCAGTGAGCCACACTACTTCACAAGTATTTACAAGTATTGGCGCTTGCACTGTCATTTTCTTGTGCCGCATGGTCGCCACAAAGGATTCTTTGCTCTGCAAGGGTGTAGAAGTTGCCCAGGTATAAACCTTTGTTCTCAATGGTGTGACACATGGTATTGAAGACAGTTCTTTGTACTTTTCTGCCGGCATGATGCTTATTGACACACCATTGTCGTTAATGCAAGTTGTAGGACAACCATTCATCTCAAGCTTGATATTAGAACAATCTCGAAATAAAATTAATTGCTTCATGTGGCAATTCATTTCATATTCGTTTTTTTCCTCAAAAGCGCCAAATCCTACATGCGCATGTTGGTCTGTGACTGACATCACCATCACATATCCATTTTTCCCACTGTCACTTGATGTGGTGCATGCTTCCCGATCCAGTCTGCGACTTGCAGGTTGCCAGACGAGCAAATCGGACGTACCAGACGAAGTGAGCGTGGAACCAGGAGACGCGGGTTCCAGACTGCAGCGGCTCTGGGAGAGTTGGGGGACCGGAGCATTTGTGGCATCTGCGGCCGACCGGAGCTGTCCCGGTGAGGAGCGAAGCAGAGCAATTGAAGGGTGAGAGGTGAGAGGAGAGACCGCCGTTCCGGGGCCCCTTGGGAGTCTCTCCGTCTCAGTAACGGTTTCGGTTCCCGGTTCCTGCTGACCCCTGCCGCGAAGTCCTGTGAGCCTCTGCTGTGTTGTGCTGAGTTGTGCCTGCTGAACCCCTCTGATCCCCTCCTCGCTCCGCTCCGCCCCCGCTGAAGAGTCTCTGGAGGGGGGGAGCCAAGGAGTCGTGGGCATCCCAGCAGGGCAGAGCACGGAGAACAGAAGGGGTAGAGAGACAAGAGCAGCCCGTAAGGAGTACAGAGTGCTGCTGGCTGATTCGGTGGGGGTCTAATTGATCTGTGCACTGCATTAGGGCAGACCCTACCCAGCCCTAACCACCCCCCCACCTTTCTAGGAAACACTCCGGAACAAGTCTGCACAAACCTGACGTCCCAAACCACAAACTACAACAAAAAACGTCCTGTCACAGGAGTTCCCATCCTATTTGTATTGCCAGGTGGTCTGTGACGGAGTAGTGATCAGTGGGAGTAGCTACACCTGCTGTGAGCCATAGAACCTTGAAAACCGCCCGATCTTGATACCGACAGCCACAGCAACCACAAAAATCAACAACCAACTATTAGTTAATAGTCTACTCTTTTACCTGGTTAGCCATGAGGTCAGGAAGAGTGAGAAGGTCTATTACAAAACCAATATCAAAACGCAAAAAATAGATTGTAACAAATGTCGGAGCTCCATCATCTAATTCAGACAAAGACCCCAGTAAAATAATAAACATTAAGGAAAAGGATGACATTAAAGACACCAACATTGACAAAAAAAATCAGCAAAGACACGGGCTCCCTCTGGTTCATTGGCACGGATGCCAGCACAGAAAACAATCTAGTAACCACAAAGGGTCCAAACGAAACAAAACAACAAAGAGCTCATAACTATGGAAGGAGAGCCGGCTAGAAAAATCTCAAACTCCTACCAACCAAAAATCTATATAAAATTTGCATTCCTAAAAGATCCTGGAATGGCAATTTTTACAAAAAACGGGAATCTAGAAGGCTTACCAACCCCATTGGAGCCCGGGAAGATAGAATATCCCCTACCGCAAATACAAAAAATGCTGGAAACTGAAAAAACTACAAAGGTTATAGTAGCGGATATTCATGCCGTTAATAATCGCATGGTGTCAACCAAAAGTTGGCAAAAAAGCAAAACTGACGAAGATGGTGTAGGAGGTAAAACAACAGAACGGCGAGTAGAGATCAGTAGCCCACTAGACATCCAACAAAAAAGTCCTCAAGGCAAGAAGACACCTCCTAGCAGGACTAAAACAGAAAGCTTCCAAGGCAAGGAAACATCTCTCAGTGGGCTACGGTCAGACAGATCACTAGACGCTACCATCGTTTTAGAACATCAGGACCCACAAGATTGGGGTGATCAGTCAACACTTCAGCCAAACAGTAGCCTGTCACCGATGCTGATGAGCACACAAGATGGTTCCCTAACGGCCTCAAAAGAGCAGAGAGAAGTGGGCCGACCGAACTCACCTCAAAATCAGCAACAGGAGAACCCATATACCATAGACAGCGATATGACCTTCCTCACAACACAAGAGTGGGAAGACCTAGTGGCCGCATATAACCTAAAACCTACCATAGCCCCTAAATTGGGAAAATCCCCCAGCACATGCAGAGAAGAGAGCAAAAGCACGCCCACTACCTTCTGGACAAACTTATTAAACACAATTCAACTATCAGCAACAGCTTTACAATACCAATCTGATAAACTATTTACAACAAGGGGTGGTGAGGGACAGAGTCTCTGAATTAAGCAGAAAGCTCTCACCCAGTCAAGAGATCAGGGCTAGATCCAACACCGTTTTTTAGCTCACTGCACCATCCCAGTTTCAGAACCTGGCTGTATGCAAATTAGTCTGTTCCTGTCCCAGTGCATGATGGGAACAGGGCAAACCAAACTACAAAAGCCAATTCTTACACTGGGAAGGAAACAAGCTCCCGGGGACCGGTTTCTGGCATTACAGCCGTCTTCGGCCCGGTTTGCTTGAATCCTGATGGTGCAATGAGCAAGGGTCTCACATCTGAGAATACCCTTCCACGCTTAGGGTGGACAAAAATATTTACAACAAGGGGTGGTGAGGGACAGAGTCTCTGAATTAAGCAGAAAGCTCTCACCCAGTCAAGAGATCAGGGCTAGATCCAACACCGTTTTTTAGCTCACTGCACCATCCCAGTTTCAGAACCTGGCTGTATGCAAATTAGTCTGTTCCTGTCCCAGTGCATGATGGGAACAGGGCAAACCAAACTACAAAAGCCAATTCTTACACTGGGAAGGAAACAAGCTCCCGGGGACCGGTTTCTGGCATTACAGCCGTCTTCGGCCCGGTTTGCTTGAATCCTGATGGTGCAATGAGCAAGGGTCTCACATCTGAGAATACCCTTCCACGCTTAGGGTGGACAAAAATATTTACAACAAGGGGTGGTGAGGGACAGAGTCTCTGAATTAAGCAGAAAGCTCTCACCCAGTCAAGAGATCAGGGCTAGATCCAACACCGTTTTTTAGCTCACTGCACCATCCCAGTTTCAGAACCTGGCTGTATGCAAATTAGTCTGTTCCTGTCCCAGTGCATGATGGGAACAGGGCAAACCAAACTACAAAAGCCAATTCTTACACTGGGAAGGAAACAAGCTCCCGGGGACCGGTTTCTGGCATTACAGCCGTCTTCGGCCCGGTTTGCTTGAATCCTGATGGTGCAATGAGCAAGGGTCTCACATCTGAGAATACCCTTCCACGCTTAGGGTGGACAAAAATATTTACAACAAGGGGTGGTGAGGGACAGAGTCTCTGAATTAAGCAGAAAGCTCTCACCCAGTCAAGAGATCAGGGCTAGATCCAACACCGTTTTTTAGCTCACTGCACCATCCCAGTTTCAGAACCTGGCTGTATGCAAATTAGTCTGTTCCTGTCCCAGTGCATGATGGGAACAGGGCAAACCAAACTACAAAAGCCAATTCTTACACTGGGAAGGAAACAAGCTCCCGGGGACCGGTTTCTGGCATTACAGCCGTCTTCGGCCCGGTTTGCTTGAATCCTGATGGTGCAATGAGCAAGGGTCTCACATCTGAGAATACCCTTCCACGCTTAGGGTGGACAAAAATATTTACAACAAGGGGTGGTGAGGGACAGAGTCTCTGAATTAAGCAGAAAGCTCTCACCCAGTCAAGAGATCAGGGCTAGATCCAACACCGTTTTTTAGCTCACTGCACCATCCCAGTTTCAGAACCTGGCTGTATGCAAATTAGTCTGTTCCTGTCCCAGTGCATGATGGGAACAGGGCAAACCAAACTACAAAAGCCAATTCTTACACTGGGAAGGAAACAAGCTCCCGGGGACCGGTTTCTGGCATTACAGCCGTCTTCGGCCCGGTTTGCTTGAATCCTGATGGTGCAATGAGCAAGGGTCTCACATCTGAGAATACCCTTCCACGCTTAGGGTGGACAAAAATATTTACAACAAGGGGTGGTGACTCAGACACTCTGTTCATCACCACCCCCTTTTTGTAAATCGTTTTTGGCCACTATAGGTGTGGCAGGGTATACTCAGACATGAGTCCCTTTCTCACTGCTCCATCAGGATTCAAGCAAGCCGGGCCGAAGAAGGCTGAAATGCCAGAAACCGGTCCCCGGTAGCTTGTCTCTTTTCTGGTGAAGAATTGGCTTGGTAGTTTAGTCTGCCCTGTTCCCATGATGCACTGGGCCAGGGACAGACTGATTTGCATATAGCCAGGTTCTGAGCTGGGATGGGGCAGTGAGATAAATAACGGTGATGGATCAAGCCCTGATCTTTGGACTGGGTAGAAGTGGTCTGTTTAACTCAGACACTCTGTTCATCACCACCCCCTTTTTGTAAATCGTTTTTGGCCACTATAGGTGTGGCAGGGTATACTCAGACATGAGTCCCTTTCTCACTGCTCCATCAGGATTCAAGCAAGCCGGGCCGAAGAAGGCTGAAATGCCAGAAACCGGTCCCCGGTAGCTTGTCTCCTTTCTGGTGAAGAATTGGCTTGGTAGTTTAGTCTGCCCTGTTCCCATGATGCACTGGGCCAGGGACAGACTGATTTGCATATAGCCAGGTTCTGAGCTGGGATGGGGCAGTGAGATAAATAACGGTGATGGATCAAGCCCTGATCTTTGGACTGGGTAGGAGTGGTCTGTTTAACTCAGACACTCTGTTCATCACCACCCCCTTTTTGTAAATCGTTTTTGGCCACTATAGGTGTGGCAGGGTATACTCAGACATGAGTCCCTTTCTCACTGCTCCATCAGGATTCAAGCAAGCCGGGCCGAAGAAGGCTGAAATGCCAGAAACCGGTCCCCGGTAGCTTGTCTCCTTTCTGGTGAAGAATTGGCTTGGTAGTTTAGTCTGCCCTGTTCCCATGATGCACTGGGCCAGGGACAGACTGATTTGCATATAGCCAGGTTCTGAGCTGGGATGGGGCAGTGAGATAAATAACGGTGATGGATCAAGCCCTGATCTTTGGACTGGGTAGGAGTGGTCTGTTTAACTCAGACACTCTGTTCATCACCACCCCCTTTTTGTAAATCGTTTTTGGCCACTATAGGTGTGGCAGGGTATACTCAGACATGAGTCCCTTTCTCACTGCTCCATCAGGATTCAAGCAAGCCGGGCCGAAGAAGGCTGAAATGCCAGAAACCGGTCCCCGGTAGCTTGTCTCCTTTCTGGTGAAGAATTGGCTTGGTAGTTTAGTCTGCCCTGTTCCCATGATGCACTGGGCCAGGGACAGACTGATTTGCATATAGCCAGGTTCTGAGCTGGGATGGGGCAGTGAGATAAATAACGGTGATGGATCAAGCCCTGATCTTTGGACTGGGTAGGAGTGGTCTGTTTAACTCAGACACTCTGTTCATCACCACCCCCTTTTTGTAAATCGTTAATCTGATAAACTAGTCATGCAGCTAACAGTATTGCAAACATTAGCTGAGTTTACTTCAGGGATTGAGAGGAAACTAGGAGATTTAAATGGTCTCATTAAAAGGTACAGGAAGCAGCAGAACTTTCTGCGTTAGCAAGAACAGAATGTGATTGTTCGCCTATAATAAATAAGCTATCAACGCTACCAACAATGTTAGAGAACCTACTGGCGAATTTGAAACCAAACGCAGCATCTGACCTGACAGATATAGTCAACGAGGGAAATGTAACTGGGGTCACCCAAATAAATGGAATCATAAAAGAAGCTGAAAACAAGTTGGCTCAAAATGAGGAGAACCGTCTCTCCAATTCCAGACTATCCCCAGAAAACTCCATTTTAAATGCCTCATCTCACGAAAAAAAGTTAGTACAGAGGCACCTACAAACTCACGAATTCGACGGAAACAAAAAAGGAAAGGCAGGAACAGGAAAATGGCAGCTGTCGTTTACAAAGAGGAGGGGCAGTTGGCGGAATCCCCAGACCAAGCTGAACAAGAAGAAATAGCTTCTACCCAGGATGAGCAGACTCCGTCTCCAGGCATAAAACGGAAAACTACAAGGATTTCTAATGAACAGAAAACTCTAACGTCAAAAGAATCATTAGAGACGGTAATTGAACAGCCTGGGCAAAAGGAGGATAGAAAGGCTCAACACACACAACAATGGGAAAGATCTGAGCAAGAAATTGACCTACGTAGCTCAGAAAGGAGTCATACAGACAGTCAGCCAAGGGATAGGCCACTAGATGAGGAAAAGCGGGCCCTAGAGCAGAAATTGGACCAACCCAAAAGAAGCGAAACTGCTGCCATATTTAAAAATAACAATGACCAACTCCCCAACTGGGTCACATACCTCGAGGTACCCTCAGCCCAAGAAACTAGAGCCACACCATCAAACGAGACAGATATACTACTATTTGTCCCAGTGTATAAATCTAGGGGAAGAATGGACACCTTAAATAGAGGAAACATAATAAAATTAGTCAACTCAATTAAGGGACTGGAAGACATCAATTCAACTGACCTGCTTTTTATCGAATTCCAATCCACACGTGACCCGTATAAACCACAAAATGACAAAGACAACATGGACATCTAACAAGCTGGTTGATCGGATCCTAGGAGAAATTAACACATTCTCTGGGAATAAAGCTGGAACTAGGAAGGAGGCCAGCCTACCCAACACCGATTTTAGAGGAGAGTAAAAAAGAACACTTTCACACAGCAACATCAATTCTAAAAGGAGCTCTCAGCCAGTCACCAGGCCCCCAAGGTAGGCTCTTATATACTAAAACGGTAATAACAAAACCACCAATCCCCAATCTGGACAAAATACAGCGAACAATAACAAACAGGGGCGGGCAATGACAAGGGATTCTCACCCAGATTTTATCACACACTACTCAGAATAATCTCAGAATATGTATCTGGAACATCAATGGCTTGACTTACAAACTGGACGATCGGGAAACATTAAAATATTTAAGGTCATTTGACCTGATATTATTGCAAGAAACCTGGGAAGAACGTGAGATAGCCCTGGAAGGATACATGACGCAAATTGTCCCAGCTACTAGGACCTCAACCTTTGGTCATTGCTCAGGCGGACTGATGATCTTTGCCTCAATTCTCACAATAGGAGCAATGAAGGAGATAGAAATTAAGACCATAGCCCCAAATGCTATACAGGCTATTGCAATAACAATTAAAATCAGAAACTCGGACCACCCTCTTGTCATAATTAACTCCTATATACTTCCGAAGCACAGATGGAAAGGTGCAAGAGAGCTGGTCAAGGAAACAGCAAGAATCATAGAAGAGGGGGAAGCTGAGAATTTGATCCTGGCAGGAGACTTCAATCTCTTACTCTTTGGAACCACACTGGACGATGAACTAGCACAGGAGCTTAACAGAGCCTGGGGTATTCCAACTCAAGCAAAAGCACTTCCAATTAAACAAACCAAGTGCTCAAATCAATTACTAAAGGAATTAGAGCAATTAAACCTAAGGGTGCTGAATGGCCGGTTCAAAGAGGATATCCCACCAGCATCAACCTATCACTCCTAGACTATGCACCTGCAACTCTCCCTCTGTTCGATATCATTAAAACATTTAAACTGGACGTCAACAATCAAAGCGATCATCTGCCGCAAGAAATTGACCTAAGCATAACCAGAGAGAGCTCTATGGAAGCCAGGGTAAGTACCGGGACCGAATACACTTCAGATTTCATACGAATAAGATACAAGCCAGACAAGATTGAAGAACTATCCACAAACGCAAAGGATCAAATTCATCAGGGTAAGCTGGTCACGCACCCAATAGAAGCCGGGGAGGAGTATAAGAAGGCCCTTGGGATTAAACACTCTACAAAACCAAAGATGTTTAAAGGTAAACCTCTGAAGCCCACATCAGAAAAGATAAGTAAACTGGAGACAAATAGGAAAATAAAACAAGTTCTGAAACAACTGCGCGCACTGCCACAAAAAGAGTCACTGCAAGAACCACTACGCGGTTTAAAAACAAGTTTAAAAAAGGCAATCTGGAAAAAAAAGACAGGCGAACGACAAATTCTGGGAAAAAATAAAGCACGACTCGAAACTGAAAAACAGCGCTAAATTTTGGCAGACAGTTCACAGCCTTCAAAGGCCGGGGAATCTTGGAATAGGCTCATACATATCAGAGGCAGATTGGGCAAATTATCTGTATAATCACTTTAACAACACCAAAGAGGGTAACTCCACTGAAGTAAAATCACAGAAAATGGAGAGAGATCAGGAGGATAACAATACATGAAAGATCAAAAAAGGGTCCAGAAAACACATCAAAAGCAAAGTGGAAAAATACAATCAAAAGAAGGAAGATGGAGCAATAAACACTAGTAAAATATCAAATAGCAAAGAAAAGAAAATTAACATAACAGCGGCACCGATAAATACACAAATACAGAAGGGGAAATCGGAAGGAGCATCAGGCCCAAATGGGATACCACCAATACTATTTAAACTCGACATGGAATTCTGGAGTAACACACTAGTACCAGTCTTCATGGGCATCCAAGAGCTAGAAACCAGCCCGGAATCCTAGAAAGGATCGATCATAAGCCCAATTTATAAGCAGGGCGATAGTAGTAATCCCTGCAACTACCGGTTGATTGCCCTAATAGACATAGAGGCAAAGTATTATGCTGGTCTATTATTGGAGGAATTGAAATCCTGGGCAACATCAAAACAAATAATCCCGGTAAACCAAACAGGCTTCTGTAAAGGACAGGGAACCACCACCAATGTCATGGCATTAACTCTGCTGGCAGACGCGGCTAAAGCAGGAAAGAACTCGCTGTTTCTATGCTTTATAGATTACAGCTCAGCGTTTGACCACGTGGACCGGGCCAAATTTTGGCAAAAGCTGGAAAAATGGGGGATACCACAGCCCCTTCTGAAGCAACTGATCACACTCCACACCAATACCTGGGTCAAGATTAAGCTGGGAGACGGTACGCATCTCGAAAGGTGGATCAACACCTCTAAAAGCCTGAAACAAGGGTGCGTCCTAGCTCCTATACTGTTTAATCTTTTCCTAGCAGATCTACCAGGAGAACTGTACAGCACCAAATCGCATGCCCCACGATTGGGAGAAATCACGCTGTCCAATCTCCTATACGCTGACGGCCTGGTCCTAATAAGCCGGACTCCAATTGTTCTCCAACACCTTCTAAATACTACCAGCTCATTCTCACAGCGCAATGGACTAATCATCAACTTATCAAAAACAAGAACTATGACTACAAGAAGGCTATGAAAAAAAGCTGGTACTTGGATGGGCAGAAACTAGAAAAAGCAACAAACTACAAGTACCTTGGGGTCCTACTAGACAGCAGAGGCTCGTTTCAACCTCAATTAGAGACAGGGCATCGAAAAAGCACCATGAGTTATCTTGCGATGAAGCCCCTGAAGAAAGTCCTGCCAGATTGTACATTGGATCCGCTCCTACAAGTAATAAGAGCTTGTCTACAACCTATGTTGACATATGGGAGCGAATCGACACTTGGTAAAGATGCGCTGAACCTAGACAAAGTGATCAGTAAAACCTACAGATCTATCTTTCAGCTACCCAGTTGCGTATCTCCAGCCCAAATACGCCTCGAATTCGGTCTCCAGAAGCAGACGGTGGAAAGAAGGGCCAGCTACATAAAATGCTGGCACAAGATCAGAAATGCTGAACAACGGACCTTAAGTGCCCATCTTTGGATTGAGCTGCAACGACGAGAACGATCACCTGCCAGAGAGTATCTGATGGAATTACTAGAGAGACTTGAACTGACTGATCTCTGGGAATCTCCAGTAGACCATAAGAGTTTCAAAAAGGTAGTAACCAAAGTAACGAAAATAATATCGTTAACAGAAGATAAGGAAGCTCTAGTAAAGAGGGCACACAGATGGACAGTTTTAAATGACTACAAAACACTTAAGCCTCAAGCTTATTTGGACCATGGATTCAAACAGAAGATAAAAGAAAAATTTCTAAAGCTGCGGCTCGGCATTTTACCAATCCTCCCTCATCTGGCATCATGGAAAAGGAATCAAGAAGATCAGACTTGTTGTCTTTGTGGAGTAGGACCTGAAGATTTAACCCACATAATATGTATTTGCCCAGGCTTAATGGACAAAAGGAGACCTTTACTACGTGCAATATGGAACCAGAAGTGCATCAGATCTTGCAGACAGGCAGTCAAACTATGTTTCAACCCGCAGGAGACCCAATTAAACTGCTGCCTCTCAAAATTCTTTGATACAGTGACGGACAGACCCAAGAACAAGCAAAATGAGGAAGCATACGAACAGACAGACAGCGCTCTAGAGCACAATTCTGGGACTCCAGCCCATACAAACAACATTCAAATGTAAATTGGAAACACAAACTTTATTTATTATCGCACAATATGGCGATTTATGAATTTTAATCTTTGATAATCATTTTTATCTTTTGATACATGTTTCCTTTTAAACTGTGAATTTAAAAAATTCTGAGTTTTAATTAACTGTACAATAAAGTTACTAACTGCCACTGTCACTTGATGATGACATCAATGAACCATTGGAAGATGAATTTGATAGCCATCAACTTCATTTCGTTTCCACTTGCCTTAGCTGATATTGCTGTTTGGCCTTCTGAGAGTGGCTAGAGTGCTTCTGGAATTTTCTGGTGTGCATCTTCTCGTCTCTTTGTGATGCACTTAGTTTCTCTATCGCTTTGCAAACGATTATGGACATGGTTTCCCTCCTGATGCCTTTGCATATTTGTCCAATGACAGGATATTTACTTTAATGTGGAAAGGAGAACCCACAGTGGAAACACAATTGTTTTCTTCGGAGAAATCACTAGGCTGGCCTTATCCTTGCATTTTCTTCTTACTTTTCATGCTCAATGCTGAGTTATTTTTGGTTGTTTCCATTTCCATATCAGCAGCTTGCTGATCGGTACCTTCCTCCGCTATTGCAGCCAAGTGACCTTTCTCCAAACTGAGTACTTCTTTCAGCATGCATCATCAGAAGGAATCGGAGAGGCAACCTTAAATAACTCTAATACACATGGCTTCATCATTAAATTCATTGACCATACAGTGCTTTATAAGCATATCAAGTCTCTCAACATCCTCATTTATCATCTCGCCAGGTTGCTGTCTTGCTTGAAAGTTTACCTTTCATAGTCGACATTCGACATTGGATTGAACTTGGCTTCCTACGACTTCTTGATTTGATGGTATGATACGTCACCAGCATGTGATATCTTCTTTATTACCTCTTTTACGCCGTCATCTGCAAGATTCTTTAAGTATGTAATGATCTTTTTGGCATCTGCTTCTTCTATAGCATTTATGAAGTAATCAAACTTTTCAATCCAGGCAGTCCATCTGGTTTAAATATTCTGCTTTTTTGGCAATGCTGAATGGAGGCTTTGGATTTAGGAACACGGTTGTGCTGTATTTGGTGCTTTTCCCATCCTCCACTTGTTCTAGCGTGTGCTGTTCAGACAGCATTTGTCATTCAGCATCCCTTGGCCCTGTGGCACCTCTGCAAGTATCAGCCTGCTCACTAGTACTCAGATTGTGGCGCCCACGCTGAGGTGGATGGACAACACCTTCCTTCTTCATGGTGAATAATGATTTCACTCCTTGAATATACTCTTCATCGCGCACGGCTTAATGCATTATCAATGGCTGTCACTGCATTTACTGCTTCTTCATACCTGGTTGTCACTGTCTTTAGGGTTTCTGTTTGGTATTGTTGCTGGCTCTGATAGGCTGTGGTGCAGTGTCTCTTCGTTCAGCGTTACCAGTAGATTTTTGGCAGGCTCACTGACTGTGCTTCTTTGTAGGGACTGCACCTTCTTCAAGGGCTTCTCAAGAGCTGGGGTTGCGCTTTGACTCTACATACGTCATGAGTGAGCAGTTTGCTGGACCATGGCAAACTTTCAGGGAGAGCAGTCTTATATCATTGGAGGCACTTATTCCCTATCTCGGTGCCAGTTGTAGATTCCTTCCCAGCCCAGAGCATGTTAAAGGCCACACCTGGAGCTCTAGTTTGCACTTCTTTTTTCTTCAACATGCAACTGTTAACTGAATATACTGCATCACAAACTTTATAAACCACACCCAGTCACAACCACCATAATATGTAATACTTGTAAGGAGTCTGCCGAGGACTACGAGAGGCCTCATACATATAAACACAGGACACAACACATCTGGCCCATAGTTAGATCAGTTTGGATAATCATAGCTGTGTGCCTGGATGTTACACCATCTCCAGGTGCAATCCTGGTATGACTGAATGTTTTAATGTCTGACTTTGGAAAGTGATTCCCTTAAATTCACCTTCTGAGTCAACAAGTTGTGAAGGAACAGTGTGTAGAAGCAATTACTGTAAACAAGTTATTGTGGCTGTTGACAGTACATTGAACCCATGAGCCACATTCAACTGCTATTCTTCAGTCAATTAGCGCTTTCACAGGATCAGGTTTATCTGTGAATAATTGCTAGAAAAAAAGTGCTTTGAATAGGTCAAGCTCTTGTAAGCAGCGCCTGCAGTTAATGAGACCACACCTAAGCAGGATTCCTTCATTTCTGGATGATGGCGGTGCTTATCGTCATTTTCTTTGTGCCATTTCTATCATGGTGGGAAATCATACATACGCATACATTACTGAGATATGTCATAGATATATAGACGTGTTTCAACTCTCATTATGCCAAGCCTTACTCGTACAATGTGAGTTGTGTGATTGCTGCAATGTTATAATTAAACTTAGGACCTCATTTACAGTTTGAGGGAGCAAGACAACTACTAAAACATGGAAATCCACCCTGTTTATTGTGCCATTGACATCATTATGGCTTGTTTTTGACTGCTGTCTCGCATTCTCCCAGCTCTTAAAAGGTTCATATTATTTTAATTCAGCAGTCTTTTCTCCATGCTTTAATCTTTATTTTTCTCTAAATTCAACAATTTTATATGTTTTAACTCTGCCATGGACCACCCTAGGCGTTAACTTCAAGCTCCTCTACTGGTCTGCTCAGAACCTGGATGAGGTTGGAACATTCTGGGACTTATTTACAAATCCCTTGCACCACTGGTGCGTCATTTTTTGGGACGTACAGGCAGCGCATTTTACTGCCCAATATTTACAAGGACAGGAAAAGCCACCAGGCGTGGCTTTCCTGTCCTTGTAAATATAGCCCCTTTACACGCAATACTTTATGTGAAAGGGGCGTTCCATGGGTGTTGCTGTTCCCAGGCAACACCCATGGAACCTGACACATTTCCAGATTTCGAGAAATCGTAAACCTGAAAATGAGTCTGAATGCTATGAGGAGAAACGAGGAGAAGTGGATTAACATTCTGCAGTACACATAGAATGAGGAAATCACCTCCGGTGATTGTTTATGTGCAGGAAAGTGTCCCTTCCTGCACATAAACAGTCATCCCCATGATGCAGGAATCCTTGCACCATTGTGCACCAGCACAGGGGAGAGTACAGGAATGCGACATATTATTGTAAATATGTTGCATCCCTGTGCTTGGAAGTGCTGCAGTGTGGCACAGCCAAAAGGCTTGCGGTGCTGCGCGGCGGCACTTTCTTGTAAATGAGGCCCTCTGTGCTCTTAGCAGGGTGAGAAGTTTGTGTCACTCTTTGATAGATCGGTACAAAAGGGGGTGGTGATGGACAGAGCATCTGAACCAATCAAACACTCAAACTCAGTCAACATATCTGGGTTTAATCCATCACCATTCGTTAGCCCACTCTGCCACCCCAGTTCAGACATGGCCATATGCAAATCAGTCTGACCCTGTGCTTCATGGGAACAGTCCAGCCCGAACTGCCAAGCCATACCTTCCCTGGACCGGAAACAAGCTTCCTAGGACCGGTTTCTGACATTACAGCCATCTTCAGCCAGGCTTGCTTGAATCCAGTGTCAAAGTGAGCAAGGGACTCACGTCGGAGCATACCCTGCCAACTTATGGTGAACAAAGCAGTACAAAAGGGGGTGGTGATGGACGGAGCATCTGAACCAATCAAACACTCACACCCAGTTAACAGATCTGGGATTAATCCATCACCGTTCTTTAGCCCACTCTGCCACCCCAGTTCAGACATGGCCATATGCAAATCAGTCTGACCCTGTGCCTCATGGGAACAGTCCGGGCTGGACTGTTCCCATGAAGCACAGGGTCAAGGCTGATTTGCATTAGGCCATGTTTAAACTGGGGTGGTGTGGAGTGCAAAAAAACGATGGATTTAGGCCCAGATCTCTGTACTGGGGTGAATGTATGACGTTGTTCTGCATTCTGTCCATCAACTGTTGTTTTTGCATTTGTCACCCCGAGTGGGATGGGTATGCTCAGATGTGAGTCCTGTGCTCTCCACACCACTGGAGTCAAGCTATCCTGGCTGAAGACGGCTGATAGCCAGCAACCAGTCCTAGGATGCTTGATTCCGGTCCAGGAAAGACATGGCTTGGCAGTTCAGGCTGGACTGTTCCCATGAGGCACAGGGTCAAGGCTGATTTACATATGGCCATGTCTGAACTGGGGTGGTGTGGAGTGCAAAAAAACGATGGATTTAGGCCCAGATCTCTGTACTGGGGTGAATTTATGACATTGTTCTGCATTCTGTTCATCAACTGTTGTTTTTGCATTTGTCACCCCGAGTGGGATGGGTATGCTCAGACGTGAGTCCCATGCTATCCACACCACTGGGGTCAAGCTATCCTGGCTGAAGACGGCTGATAGCCAGAAACCGGTCCTAGGATGCTTGATTCCGGCCCAGGAATGACATGGCTTGGCAGCTTGGGCTGGACTCTTCCCATGAGGCACAGGGTCAAGGCTGATTTGCATATGGCATGTCTGAACTGGAGTGGCTTGGAGTGCAATAAAAATGATGGATTTAGGCCCAGATCTCTGTACTGGGGTGAATGTATGACTTTGTTCTGCATTCAACTATCTACTGTTGTTTTTGCTTTTGTCACCCCGAGTGGGATGGGTATGCTCAGACGTGAGTCCCATGCTCTCCACACCACTGGAGTCAAGCTATTCTGGCTGAAGACGGCTGATAGCCAGAAACCGGTCCTAGGATGCTTGATTCCGGTCCAGGAAAGACATGGCTTGGCAGTTCGGGCTGGACTGTTCCCATGAGGCACAGGGTCAAGGCTGATTTGCATATAGCCATGTCTGAACTGGGGTGGTGTGGAGTGCAAGAAAACACAATGGATTTAGGCCCAGATTTCTGTACTGCATTCTGTCCATCAACTGTCCATCAACTGTTAGTGTTGTTTTTACCCTTTGAAAGATAGCAAAATGCAGGCAATTTACATTGCTAGTCTCTTAGAAATAAAAGTAAACCTTCTGTTGCCAGTGTGGAAATGGTGACCTTTAGCAGAAATTCTGGGTTGAAAAGTGAGCAGAGAGAGCCCTGAAAATGATGCAGGGAGAAGCCACACCCTCCTGGCATATGAAAGCAGCTATATATTTGGTTCATATATCTGGAGGATGGGAATTTTGGGAGATTAGGCTGGTTAGATATCCCCGCTCTGGAAACTGGGGGGTCGAAAAGCACCATAAGTCCCAGTTTCCTCCCCTCTAAATGGAATTCCATATCAGCTCCACAAAAGAACATGTTTCCTGTACTTGCCTTGGGCACAGAAAAAGTAGTTTACTCAGACCTAAGTGAGTCTAAAGGGGGTTGTGTCTTTTCTCATATGGTCCATTGCCGTTCTCCCTATATAAGCCTAATCATGCAGGTTGTAGGCTCTTTTGGCTTACTAAATAACATGTTTGCCTTGGCTCTACATTATATTTTCATGCGGAACCAGCATGTGTTTTCGTGTTTTATTCTTTTCCTGGGATTTAGTTTGAACAGTCTGGGCAAGGTCCGACAACAATGCCCTCTGTTATGCTCTCTGGTTAGACACTAGCACCTAGACATAAAAAAAAGAATGCAGCTGCTGTTTTTTGAATACACATATCTTGTGATATAACTGAGGACAGGGGTTTGAAGGTCCTGAGATGAGAGTGCGGCATCAGCTGGGTTTTAGAGTATCTGCCTGTTCATGCTAAGGTATGGGGTCCTCAAAAATATTTACAACAAGGGGTGGTGAGGGACAGAGTCTCTGAATTAAGCAGAAAGCTCTCACCCAGTCAAGAGATCAGGGCTAGATCCAACACCGTTTTTTAGCTCACTGCACCATCCCAGTTTCAGAACCTGGCTGTATGCAAATTAGTCTGTTCCTGTCCCAGTGCATGATGGGAACAGGGCAAACTAAACTACAAAAGCCAATTCTTACACTGGGAAGGAAACAAGCTCCCGGGGACCGGTTTCTGGCATTACAGCCGTCTTCGGCCCGGTTTGCTTGAATCCTGATGGTGCAATGAGCAAGGGTCTCACATCTGAGAATACCCTTCCACGCTTAGGGTGGACAAAAATATTTACAACAAGGGGTGGTGAGGGACAGAGTCTCTGAATTAAGCAGAAAGCTCTCACCCAGTCAAGAGATCAGGGCTAGATCCAACACCGTTTTTTAGCTCACTGCACCATCCCAGTTTCAGAACCTGGCTGTATGCAAATTAGTCTGTTCCTGTCCCAGTGCATGATGGGAACAGGGCAAACCAAACTACAAAAGCCAATTCTTACACTGGGAAGGAAACAAGCTCCCGCGGACCGGTTTCTGGCATTACAGCCGTCTTCGGCCCGGTTTGCTTGAATCCTGATGGTGCAATGAGCAAGGGTCTCACATCTGAGAATACCCTTCCACGCTTAGGGTGGACACAAATATTCACAACAAGGGGTGGTGAGAAACAGAGTCTCTGAATTAAGCAGAAAGCTCTCACCCTATCAAGAGATCAGGGCTAGATCCAACACCGTTTTTTAGCTCACTGCACCATCCCAGTTTCAGAACCTGGCTGTATGCAAATTAGTCTGTTCCTGTCCCAGTGCATGATGGGAACAGGGCAAACCAAACTACAAAAGCCAATTCTTACACTGGGAAGGAAACAAGCTCCCGGGGACCGGTTTCTGGCATTACAGCCGTCTTCGGCCCGGTTTGCTTGAATCCTGATGGTGCAATGAGCAAGGGTCTCACATCTGAGAATACCCTTCCACGCTTAGGGTGGACAAAAATATTTACAACAAGGGGTGGTGAGGGACAGAGTCTCTGAATTAAGCAGAAAGCTCTCACCCAGTCAAGAGATCAGGGCTAGATCCAACACCGTTTTTTAGCTCACTGCACCATCCCAGTTTCAGAACCTGGCTGTATGCAAATTAGTCTGTTCCTGTCCCAGTGCATGATGGGAACAGGGCAAACCAAACTACAAAAGCCAATTCTTACACTGGGAAGGAAACAAGCTCCCGGGGACCGGTTTCTGGCATTACAGCCGTCTTCGGCCCGGTTTGCTTGAATCCTGATGGTGCAATGAGCAAGGGTCTCACATCTGAGAATACCCTTCCACGCTTAGGGTGGACAAAAATATTTACAACAAGGGGTGGTGAGGGACAGAGTCTCTGAATTAAGCAGAAAGCTCTCACCCAGTCAAGAGATCAGGGCTAGATCCAACACCGTTTTTTAGCTCACTGCACCATCCCAGTTTCAGAACCTGGCTGTATGCAAATTAGTCTGTTCCTGTCCCAGTGCATGATGGGAACAGGGCAAACCAAACTACAAAAGCCAATTCTTACACTGGGAAGGAAACAAGCTCCCGGGGACCGGTTTCTGGCATTACAGCCGTCTTCGGCCCGGTTTGCTTGAATCCTGATGGTGCAATGAGCAAGGGTCTCACATCTGAGAATACCCTTCCACGCTTAGGGTGGAGAAAAATATTTACAACAAGGGGTGGTGAGGGACAGAGTCTCTGAATTAAGCAGAAAGCTCTCACCCAGTCAAGAGATAAGGGCTAGATCCAACACCGTTTTTTAGCTCACTGCACCATCCCAGTTTCAGAACCTGGCTGTATGCAAATTAGTCTGTTCCTGTCCCAGTGCATGATGGGAACAGGGCAAACCAAACTACAAAAGCCAATTCTTACACTGGGAAGGAAACAAGCTCCCGGGGACCGGTTTCTGGCATTACAGCCGTCTTCGGCCCGGTTTGCTTGAATCCTGATGGTGCAATGAGCAAGGGTCTCACATCTGAGAATACCCTTCCACGCTTAGGGTGGACAAAAATATTTACAACAAGGGGTGGTGAGGGACAGAGTCTCTGAATCAAGCAGAAAGCTCTCACCCAGTCAAGAGATCAGGGCTAGATCCAACACCGTTTTTTAGCTCACTGCACCATCCCAGTTTCAGAACCTGGCTGTATGCAAATTAGTCTGTTCCTGTCCCAGTGCATGATGGGAACAGGGCAAACCAAACTACAAAAGCCAATTCTTACACTGGGAAGGAAACAAGCTCCCGGGGACCGGTTTCTGGCATTACAGCCGTCTTCAGCCCGGTTTGCTTGAATCCTGAGGGTGCAATGAGCAAGGGTCTCACATCTGAGAATACCCTTCCACGCTTAGGGTGGACAAAAATATTTACAACAAGGGGTGGTGAGGGACAGAGTCTCTGAATTAAGCAGAAAGCTCTCACCCAGTCAAGAGATCAGGGCTAGATCCAACACCGTTTTTTAGCTCACTGCACCATCCCAGTTTCAGAACCTGGCTGTATGCAAATTAGTCTGTTCCTGTCCCAGTGCATGATGGGAACAGGGCAAACCAAACTACAAAAGCCAATTCTTACACTGGGAAGGAAACAAGCTCCCGGGGACCGGTTTCTGGCATTACAGCCGTCTTCGGCCCGGTTTGCTTGAATCCTGATGGTGCAATGAGCAAGGGTCTCACATCTGAGAATACCCTTCCACGCTTAGGGTGGACAAAAATATTTACAACAAGGGGTGGTGAAGGACAGAGTCTCTGAATTAAGCAGAAAGCTCTCACCCAGTCAAGAGATTAGGGCTAGATCCAACACCGTTTTTTAGCTCACTGCACCATCCCAGTTTCAGAACCTGGCTGTATGCAAATTAGTCTGTTCCTGTCCCAGTGCATGATGGGAACAGGGCAAACCAAACTACAAAAGCCAATTCTTACACTGGGAAGGAAACAAGCTCCCGGGGACCGGTTTCTGGCATTACAGCCGTCTTCGGCCCGGTTTGCTTGAATCCTGATGGTGCAATGAGCAAGGGTCTCACATCTGAGAATACCCTTCCACGCTTAGGGTGGACAAAAATATTTACAACAAGGGGTGGTGAGGGACAGAGTCTCTGAATTAAGCAGAAAGCTCTCACCCAGTCAAGAGATCAGGGCTAGATCCAACACCGTTTTTTAGCTCACTGCACCATCCCAGTTTCAGAACCTGGCTGTATGCAAATTAGTCTGTTCCTGTCCCAGTGCATGATGGGAACAGGGCAAACCAAACTACAAAAGCCAATTCTTACACTGGGAAGGAAACAAGCTCCCGGGGACCGGTTTCTGGCATTACAGCCGTCTTCGGCCCGGTTTGCTTGAATCCTGATGGTGCAATGAGCAAGGGTCTCACATCTGAGAATACCCTTCCACGCTTATGGTGGACAAAAATATTTACAACAAGGGGTGGTGAGGGACAGAGTCTCTGAATTAAGCAGAAAGCTCTCACCCAGTCAAGAGATCAGGGCTAGATCCAACACCGTTTTTTAGCTCACTGCACCATCCCAGTTTCAGAACCTGGCTGTATGCAAATTAGTCTGTTCCTGTCCCAGTGCATGATGGGAACAGGGCAAACCAAACTACAAAAGCC
Source organism: Lissotriton vulgaris (assembly GCF_964263255.1). Classification (NCBI taxonomy): domain Eukaryota; kingdom Metazoa; phylum Chordata; class Amphibia; order Caudata; family Salamandridae; genus Lissotriton; species Lissotriton vulgaris. The sequence goes on from NC_141691.1 coordinate 1,919,865,472, forward strand.
AATTCTTACACTGGGAAGGAAACAAGCTCCCGGGGACCGGTTTCAGGCATTACAGCCGTCTTCGGCCCGGTTTGCTTGAATCCTGATGGTGCAATGAGCAAGGGTCTCACATCTGAGAATACCCTTCCATGCTTAGGGTGGACAAAAATATTTACAACAAGGGGTGGTGAGGGACAGAGTCTCTGAATTAAGCAGAAAGCTCTCACCCAGTCAAGAGATCAGGGCTAGATCCAACACCGTTTTTTAGCTCACTGCACCATCCCAGTTTCAGAACCTGGCTGTATGCAAATTAGTCTGTTCCTGTCCCAGTGCATGATGGGAACAGGGCAAACCAAACTACAAAAGCCAATTCTTACACTGGGAAGGAAACAAGCTCCCGGGGACCGGTTTCTGGCATTACAGCCGTCTTCGGCACGGTTTGCTTGAATCCTGATGGTGCAATGAGCAAGGGTCTCACATCTGAGAATACCCTTCCACGCTTAGGGTGGACAAAAATATTTACAACAAGGGGTGGTGAGGGACAGAGTCTCTGAATTAAGCAGAAAGCTCTCACCCAGTCAAGAGATCAGGGCTAGATCCAACACCGTTTTTTAGCTCACTGCACCATCCCAGTTTCAGAACCTGGCTGTATGCAAATTAGTCTGTTCCTGTCCCAGTGCATGATGGGAACAGGGCAAACCAAACTACAAAAGCCAATTCTTACACTGGGAAGGAAACAAGCTCCCGGGGACCGGTTTCTGGCATTACAGCCGTCTTCGGCCCGGTTTGCTTGAATCCTGATGGTGCAATGAGCAAGGGTCTCACATCTGAGAATACCCTTCCACGCTTAGGGTGGACAAAAATATTTACAACAAGGGGTGGTGAGGGCCGAAGAAGGCTGAAATGCCAGAAACCGGTCCCCGGTAGCTTGTCTCCTTTCTGGTGAAGAATTGGCTTGGTAGTTTAGTCTGCCCTGTTCCCATGATGCATGATGCACTGGGCCAGGGACAGACTGATTTGCATATAGCCAGGTTCTGAGCTGGGATGGGGCAGTGAGATAAATAACGGTGATGGATCAAGCCCTGATCTTTGGACTGGGTAAGAGTGGTCTGTTTAACTCAGACACTCTGTTCATCACCACCCCCTTTTCTAAATCGTTTTTGGCCACTATAGGTGTGGCAGGGTATACTCAGACATCAGTCCCTTTCTCACTGCTCCATCAGGATTCAAGCAAGCCGGGCCGAAGAAGGCTGAAATGCCAGAAACCGGTCCCCGGTAGCTTGTCTCCTTTCTGGTGAAGAATTGGCTTGGTAGTTTAGTCTGCCCTGTTCCCATGATGCACTGGGCCAGGGACAGACTGATTTGCATATAGCCAGGTTCTGAGCTGGGATGGGGCAGTGAGATAAATAACGGTGATGGATCAAGCCCTGATCTTTGGACTGGGTAAGAGTGGTCTGTTTAACTCAGACACTTTGTTCATCACCACCCCCTTTTCTAAAAGGTATGGGGTCCTGGCACTAAACCCAGAGATCTATACAATATAATCAATGTTCTTCCATAGTACGGGAGGGGTTAGGTAGAGCTATCAGATAACATGACAGGGCTTTTCATGGTGTTCGGTTTATTAACCATGCTGATGGCATTACTGATATGTATTTGTTTTCTAATTGTGGCACAATTATTACACCTTAGAGCATGATCATTTAAATAAACACTGTAAACTTATTTTGTGTCTCTCTCGTATCTTATTGTGGACAAGTACGAGTGAGAGAGCGAAAGGGTGTGTACTGTTACTGCAATCCCTGAGAGGATCAAGAGTGTTGTGTTTTTGGATGGCAACTCACTTGTCTCTCTGGAAAGGGTAGAACTGCAAGTAAGGCACTATAGCTAGTCGGACATGGGCTCAAAGAAACTGCGTGGTACGGTGACTCAGGCCCTACCTACTGATGTTCTATGGTTCCGAGCATAGTTCTGTTCCCAAGCAAAATCCCTGCAACAAGGGCCTACAGGTCTCATATCAAGTATGTATTTATAATGTAATTGATAAAAATCTACCAAAAAGGTTTGCAATTTACAACCTCAATATTATAAATCACATGGTTATCATTTCATGTATAAAACAGTCATACTATCATTACAGGCAGGCACTTAGTACCAATGAAAAAACATTTTTCAAAATGAGGCCTCCAAGACTGAACAGTTGTTTTTGACGGAGCACATATAAAAAGGCTTGCGTTTTGTGCACTACTGACGGTGTTAACTGTTGGACTTGGCCCTTTTTGGCTAAAGTTCCCTAAACATTTTGCCTTCCTCCTAGACCTTTTTCTGACATGGTGTTGTCAACTTTGATGCATTGGGCACTTTGCCACTGCTGATCAGTGTCAAAGTGCAAGTGCCACTGCAGAGCCTGCGCGCAGTTTGTAAACTGCCATTTTGTACTGACAAGTGCACCCACTTGCCAGGCCTTGCCCTTCCCTTTTTATGCACATTAGACACCCCTATGGTAGGTCCAGGGTACCCCCCACCCCCGGACAGGGTGCAGTGTATGTGAAAGGTAGGACATGTACTGAGGTGTGTACCATGTCCTGAGAGTGAAATACACTCCATTTCGTTTTTCACTGTTGAATGCCATCTTGCCCATAGGAAAAAATGGGGAGGCTGTGTAATATGTTTCCATGCCTGAACTGACAATTTAATAACACATTTTTTGTGAAGGTGGTTTTTGCATTATGTGTTTAGAAACCACACTTTTAGAAGTGCCTGTTTTTTTGTGTTTCTCTGCCTGGTTGTGGATTGACTCTCTGGATTTAAATGTGCTAAGATCTGGGGAATGTCTTGAGATTGAGAGGAGGTGAGACAGGAACAGGCTGACCTGCATCTGGGGTGTAGGGGAGGAGTGGCCCCTGGAGGTGAAGAGGCCTTGGCTGCCGCCATAAACCAATGGCTCCATTTCCTGCTGAGTGATTGAGGATCCAGACCCCCCACTAGTCAAAGGAAGAAGGTGTCACTGGCAGAGAGACACCCAGAACTGGTTTGGAAAGGGGTCAGTGCCCCCCTGAACACAGAGACTTCAAAGACATTTAGGGGTATTCCTATGAGAGCTGAAGCCCCTAAATGGAATTGGAATGGAAGTGGATTGTTCAAGACTGAAAAGGATTGAAACTACTTCGTGGTCAAGAGGAACCTCTGCCAAGGAAGAAATCGCTGAAGAGACTGACCCTTTCTGTGTGTTCTGGGGTTGGTCTGCAGTGTGCTGCTTTAACCAAGGAGAGGCTAAAGGGACTTTGCTGTGTCCTGTGGCCCCCTGCTTGAAAGGACTTTGCTGTGTCCTGAAGAAACGCATTCCCAGGGGTCAAGGAGAGCTGGCCCCCTGTTGTGGAAACTCAAAAACACAAACGTTTCCAGGTGTCTCAGCAACACTGTGTGCGTGTGCTTTATGCAGCCTGAGACCCTGGTAAGAATTGCCCTGGGATCGTGGGCACCAGGAGTCCAAGTGAGTCTCAGCGACTCTGTGTGCGTGTGAAACCTGAGACCTTCGTGAGGATTGCCCTATGATTGCCCTATGATTGTGTGCACCCGGAACTCAGTGAAGTCTCAGCAACGATGGGTGCGTATGCCTCGTGCAGCCTGAGACTTTTGTGAGGATTACTCTATGTCCGTGCACCCATGGAGCTCAAGTGAGTCCAGGTGACGCTGTGTGCGTGTGACCTCTTGGACCTCTTGGAGCCTGAGATCTTCGTCATTGTCATCGGCCCAGATCGGTATCCCCAGAGGAGCTCCGCCGCCGGTACAAGTCTGCCTTTTAACAAGGAGGGATCTCAAACTATCTCCGTCGTCGGGGGAACCTGAGTTCCACTGCCCAATCAATGAAATCGCGTCGGAGGCCCAAGTCGCAAGTAGAGGAGAGCGAGGTTGCATCCCCTCAGGAAACGCTCAGCGAGCGTGCTCTCTATTAAGTCCGAGCGGGAACAATTCCGACGTCTCTGATTGGTGAGACGGTAATTTAAAGGGAGGCAATGGACATGGTTACTTTGCACGTTGTCGCAGTAGACGTCGGATGCCGCCTGCCGAGACTCCCCATTACTTTCGCGACCGGGCAGCGCTGATGTAAGCACCGTACCTGATTCAGTCCTGAGGACACGCACTTATAACTTGCAAAACAAGATTCACCTGTTATTTCCGGATGTACCAAGACTTGAGATTGTAAACGATCTGAGTGGAAAACCACGGAAGTCCTAGCTTCTATATATCACTATGGAACCGATGATGGTCCAACCTATATATGCCACTGGATGGCCCTATAATAAGCGCTCCTGTACCTCTATGTCCTGAAGAAGACCCCAGCTTGAGGCTTCAATCAACCCTTAATCCAGGGGTCGAAACGTAGACCGGATTGCATCTGACTTTCTTAACATAGGAAGCAACCCATTGAATAATACAGATCCTATGTTAAAGAATATAACGGAACTAATGAACTAAATTAGTCTGTAAAGGTTGCATTTCTAATCACTGTGATTGTAATAAGGTCACAACACCCTTTACCCAGTCCTCACCTATACCCAATCACACCCAACCCACCTAACTGTCTCCCTTTCTTTGTCACTCCGAGCGCATGTGTAAATATGTAATATGTAGCAAATTCTTAAGAACTGTCCCCACAAGAGAGTTGTTATATAAGAAAGTATCTGAGACCTATGCCCTTTAGTCCTCAGTTAATCCAATGAAGTAATCGGTTTCTCTCTTTTCAGTGCTTGTGGTTTCTATTTTAGTAGTGTGAATCACAATATCACAGAAATGCTGAAATAAATGCTTTTGTGTACTACATATTGTTAATTTTTGTTAAACAGTGGGAAAAATTTTCCCCATGATTAATTCGTGACTAGAATCTATAGACCCTGACCACTATACACGTACCTATGAGACTCCCCATTACGACATTGTATTTATATATTTAAAAGGTGAGGTGCTGACCGGAATAGTTAGTTTATAGCCTGGAATTGCTAGTGGCTGTTTTTTGTGCGGTATAGACTAAAAATGTGTTTTAATGATGATATCTAAATCTTGCATTTCATTTATTTTAACAGGACTTTCGCTTTTGAATCTCTATCGTTACTAGGTGAGGTTATTTATCGATTGAGTTTTTTTGTTGTTATGGGTTATATTGAGTGACTGGGCTTTGACAGATAGATTTTCTTTGTCCATTCTCTTCGCCAGCACAACACTGGGTGAGATGATTAGATCATTTAGGTATCTGGCCTCCCTCATTTGTACTATGTTGATGGTGTAAACATGATACCCTTTAGGTTTTGCAGATGCTATGTTCTCCTTATTTGCACTAAATGATTAACTCGTAGTCACTTTGTAATCATGCCTCCTTCTGTTTATATTGCTTATGGCTTTGCTATGCTCTAATATTAGGTACCCCCCCTTTCTTTTGTACTTTTACAGTGATATCAAGAATAAGGACTGTTTCTGCAAAAAGGGAAACAAATTTCAAGGGGAGCTCAGGCAATAATACTAATTTAGTGTGAAATGCCAGGTGAGATGCCTTGTTGAACTAGTTTTTGAATTTCTAATGAGTTGGTATTTACTGATGGTTATATATTCTTTTCTGTGGGGGTTACTGAATAATATTCAGGATGAGGATTATCGTTGCATATTATCCTGTATCCCAATAGGCTTTATTAGACATAAATTACTTTATATATATTATCTAAATGTGTGGCGTTGATGCTCTGTTTGATTCAATATCATGTGTATATGAAGTTCATTTTTGAATAATTTCTTAATTAGGTTGCACTACAGTTGAATTGTGTGAATAGAAAGACAAGATTTAATCTTTGACAAATTCGCTCTTACAGGAGGTAGGCAGAAGGCTTTTTCATTACTAACAGTTATCTTCATCGATGAGTTCTGGGGAATGTATAGATACTTGTATCATTAATTTGTCCATTCTTTTGTTGTGAGCAATAGATTGTTATATAGGCAGGTGTCCTATTGTCTTTTTTGTTGTACTATGTTTTTTGACTGTTTAAATCTGACATGTATTATTTATCAATTACAGCCCTGATGATGTCCGTCTGTGGACGAAACGCGTCGGCTGTTTATGTTGCACTTTGATTCATGAAAAAATTAAGATTTGCTATTAATCTGAATATCATCATCTCTGTTGAAAATCATCAAATAAAAGGACAATTTTCGGAAATCACATCTGTGAACCTTCTGATTTTGTGGTGAACTGTCGCTCCCTCAATTCTTTGTGTACACATCAAGGACATTGCTGGATTTTACCGGTGGATCCAGATGAGGTGTTGAGCGGACTTTGGACTATTAATCCTTCTTCTAAATATTGTAAACGTAAATTTAGTTTTTGTCTGTGCTGTCTTTAAACCCTCATCGTTCTCCGCACTCTGAGTAATTACTTTGTGTTACACCATACCCGTGTTGGGGGCATATTTTAGCAGAAGCTGACCGCCATCAGCAGGAGAGGCCTGGAGACCGTCCCGAGCTCCGTGATCAGTGCCGGAGTACATTATTTTGGTATTACATTTCCAAGCTATGCCATCAGGGACATCCAGGGTGCTCAGGGCATGGTTGCCAGAATAATGCTGAAACTGCAGAAATTCGGCCCAATGTCCGCTCCTCTAAAATTCCTTCATTGGTTTTGGAGCAGAAGGGATGAACTTTCCCTCGACCGTGGAGACCCTGCCCAGTTGATCTACTTGTTACCTGAAGAGGAGACGGGCTGTGGATCCCCCCTCAGCCGTCACCTACCCAGCCGGACATTGGGCAGACATTCCTTCGCCTCCCTGTTGTATCTCCCTCCTACCTCTTTACCCTACTGATAGAGCGCCATGTTATTCTGAAAATTGTAGGGGTGCACCATAATCTCAAGTAGTCAGCACCCACATATTTAGAGGACCATGTTATTTTGTGACTTTATATTGTACTACTAGGCCGGGGATTAGTTCAATATGTAGTTGTGTGCTTATATTGTTTAAAGAACTAATGTAGTGCCAGAAATGAGAATATGCCTTAAGTAATGTAGAAATTATTGTTTCGTGTTTAAAGTGTTGCATTTGAAAGTGCCATATTAAAAGTTGCACGTATAGGTTGCCTATTAAAGAAATGCGTGATGCTCTAACATGAAAAGGAATAATGTTTAGAAATGTAATGAAATACTGCTTTAGAATGGTTTAAATGTAATGCTTTTGTTGTATTAGAAATGCATTTAAAAGTGTAAAGGTCTGAAACATGAAATTGCCAGCAGAGGCCTAACTGTAGTTTTCTTATCATAACTAGAAAGGCAGGGTTGAATGTTTCCTTGGGAAAAGGCTCCTCTTTGCAGTTGAATTTCGAAATGTAACTTAGAGCGTGCACAGGATTGTTTCTCATGCATTTCTATTGCAGGTGCAAGGCCATGTAGCTCGTTAGGTAGAATAATCCATTGTTTTAGGAGTTAAATTGGTAGGAGCGAGAACGAACATTTGGCAGAGAAGGTGCCTGGGACCCAAGGACACAGCAACGGTTTTTGGAAGAAGATGGACCTGTACTGGAAAAGTACGAGGGGCTGCACCTTCCAAGAGGGGATGTGACCAAGGAGTGTCTACTGTTTTGGGATTTTGTATTAGGGAAAGTGCCCCAAGGGAGGTGAGTCAGTCGCAATTGGAGTTAGGGCTAGAGTCAGTTGAAGTCAGACTGCGTCCTGTCTAAGGCAGTCCAATTGGAAATTCAGTCCAATCGGAAATGCAGTTAGACAGGTGTCTCAGTGGGAACTAGGCAGGAGAAATTAGTAAGCATCTTAGAATAAGCTCGGTAGCTTGGGCTACTTACCTGGTAATAGTGAATGTGCTTCTTAGGGAGCCTTCACAGCTGACACCTGTTTCTCTTGCGGGGGAGATATGCTAAGTAGGGATGTCATCTTAGAGTTAGGGTAGGGATAGAATAATCTTTTCTTTCCCTTTGGAGCCGATGCAGTCGAGACTTCCAGTGGGAACTGTTATTGCTTGCCTAATGCTTCTTGAATTTATGTTGCTTTTTATTCTGAGTCGTCTGAGACTCCTGCGTAGGATTATGTTTGTATTAGTGCCAGTGTATTTCTGGAACCTCTTGCTGAGGTGCTTGTATGTTCAGTTGATTTTGGCTTTGTAATACATTTTTAAACTTTACTTCGTAGTCAGTGGTCCTTTGGATTGAGATGTATTTGATCTTTGGAAAACTGTCATAAGTATGAAAATAGAGAACTTCTATTTACACGTCTTTGCAGACTAAAGAGATTCAATAGGCCAGGGATTTTAAAGATTGGTAAAGAAAAATCTGTATGTGAATCCCAGCGTCATCAGTTGGTAGCCAGAGGACGGTTTGTCTCTGGAAGTAAGGGAGTTCTAGATTAGGAAAAGAGTTTACCTAAGGCCCCTAGAATTCAGGTGATAACCGTCCAGTGGATTAACGGCGTAAGATGGCTTTTCATGGAAAGTGACGGAGAGTGACGGTGCAGCGAAAGGAGGAGTTTGTGGGAGAGTGAGTATGAATAGGGTTATATGTTGTTAGATTGCGGTGTTTGTGTTGTGATGTCTTGGGGATTTGGAATGCCTTTGTATGAAAGGCTGTGAGCGTGTGCAGCCTGGAAAATCTTGGGCTCAAGGAGTAGCTTAAGCAGTTGAGTGTGGTAAACACCCTGAGTAATTGTTGACCATTGTTAAGGGAATCGTGAGGTACCATTGATTGCCTGCTGGACCGAGATAGGGAGAACAAATGTGCGAGTGCGTGAGTAACTGACGCTGGTCGTGGTTTGCTGAGTGTTTGTAACCTATCAGTTGAGGTGATTGTCCGGTCATTTTATGGACAGACAGTTGCCAGTTTTCGGTAGACAATTACACGACTGTGGAAGTACAGTCAGACTGTGGATGTACAGCCAGAGAAGTAATTGCTTGGACGTACAGGTGATTATATCAGTGTATTATGGGGCATGTGCGAGAGTGAGAAGCGAATTGAAAAGGAGGGGAACTGCTGCGAGCGGAGGAAAAGTGATGTCAGATGGTGCCACGCTGTGATACGGCGGTTGGTGTGAAGCCAAGCTGGGATTGGTGGATAGTCATCAGGAAGCAAACACGCGCTGCCAAAAGAGAAACACTGGTTTCATCATGAAACGTATCGAAGGTTTTGCGAACGTTGTTCAAAAGAGAAAATAATTTAGAGCCCCGGGGGGGGAGGAGAGGCTCCCCCCGAGGACACTCCAGCTCATTACATGGCTACGAATGTGGGTTTGCATACTATACTGTGGCTTGAGAATTGGTGCAAAATGACTGAAGGAAATGAGCAGTTGACCTTTCCAAGATATGGAACTTTTAGATTGGAAGTGTTATACCAGTTGAAATCGATTATGGCTTCTTTGCGACCTTTGCCTAGACCAACACAGTTCAAGGCATTGCATGTGTGGATTAGGGCGGCACACGAAAGAAACAGGGACAGGAGACAGGAACGAGTGAAGAGGTCAATCAGGGCATTTCAAGATGCGAGATGGGATGCATTGGAAAAGAGACGATCGAGGGGGATAAATTGTATCCATTGTTGGTCAAGTCAGGGGACACGCAGAAAAAGAAGGCCGACGATGAAGACAGTGATACTGATGATAGCCTAATAGAAAGGCTGTTATCTGAGAGACCACCTCTGTACAACCCAGAGTCAGAGGGGGAGAGATCAGCCCCAACAGAGGGAGCTAGGGAACCACAAGCTCCACCGTGTTCTGGAGTAGTGGGAAAGCTCTCAATGGGGGAAATGCAGAACGCCGAAAGTTTCAGTTCTCAGAGGTTACCAGATGCTCTTATGGTGCCGGTTACCATTGGTCCCATAGGGTCAGGGTACAATCCAGAGCAGGTGAGGAATGGAAGCCCATCACAGACAGGAATGGAAGGAAGTGCTGACTTTTAAATGAACAGTGTAGGGAATGAGTTTGTCCCGTTAACGAGGCCTGTGGAGTCGAGCACACCGTTTCTGGCTACAGCAGATTTGTCAAGAGGACCGATGGATCTGAGGGGACCAAGACCAAAATCCCTGTATTAACTGAGGTCTGATTTGAGAACATGGGAGTCGGTTGAAGGGACTCCGAGTGATAGGCAAAGGGAGGACTGGGATCATAGGAGTGCCGAGAATAGAGTGGCTTTAAGGGACACATTTGAAGTAAATAGGTGCAGAGAACAGGACGGTGACTGCAGAGAGTCGAGTAGTACATTGAGTCGAGGCACTCTTAAGACAGCAATAAGGGCAAAGAGGTTAGATGTGATGCGATTGAAAGCAGAAGTGGACAAGATTGTTGAAGGGAACTTGCCTCTAGAGAGAGTGGAACTCTATAAACCAGACGAGTTGTTGTTTGTGGCAAAGGATGTGACCCGTAAGACAAGGTTGGCACATGAGAAACTAACTGAATTAGCAAACAGGTATGAAGTGGATTTGTCTAAAACTAAAATGTTGCAGGGTGGTCACTGGTTACAGTGTACTGATCAAGATTTGGACGAAAAGAGGGTAATTGGACTAAAGACCCTCATCAGAGAGCTGATTATAGGGATACGAGAATGGAATAGGCTTGATAAGTGAGAAGAAAGATGGTCCAAGAAAAAGAGTGTTAACCCCTTCCCCACTGGGCTAATTCCCCGCTGTGCTGGGGGGAAAAGGGGCGAGCGCAGCGCCGTGGTGCTCATGACGACTTCAGCTCATCACGCAGCATGATGGCGCTGTACTCATGACGAGCTGAGCTCGTCAAGAGCACGCCCGATTCTATAGAACGCTCAGCACAGCGGGGGAATTAGCCCCGCGTGTGAGCGCCACACGTGTCATGACAAGCTCAGCTCGTCATGAGCACAGCGGCACTGTGACTTATGACGAGCTGAGCTCATCATGAGCACGGAAGAGGTTAAGAGAAATGCAGCAGAACCACCTCCACCGGGAGGGGGAGTACAAGGAATTGGGAACTACCCTTTACGGGAGGAAGCTAGTGGAGGATAAGTGCATGTGCCTTGTGGAGGAGATTTGGCTGCATTCACAAATGACTTCCCAAAACTGAGAGAGAGTCCAGTTGAATGGTACAAGCAGGTTGAGAGGTTTGTCAAGATCTCAAAGGTGTGGTGGATTGATTTGAACACACTGTTTGACATTGTGGTTCCGAGTGACTTGTGGGTAGCAACTAAGGTTGCTGTTGAATGGCCCACCTCTGAACCGGACAGAGATGTTGTCAGTTCTGTAGAGGGTTTTGACGTATACAGGAAGTGTGGCGCCTTAACTGGTAGCAGTGTGTGTTAGGTAAAAAACAACAATAATGAATACGGTGCAGCAAGGTCAGAGGAGACCCCGAAACCTCTGCAGAGAGTGGCCAAGGCCCACTCGGTAATTATGACAAGAATCCTGTGCAAGCGTTAAGCGAGGTGTACACATGTATCATGCTTAATCCAAAGAACACAAAAGGTATTAAATGAAACAAAGTGGACACGATAGAAAGTCTTTTTGTTCTTCAAAGGATTGTATTTGACCTTCCTTTGTTGAAAGGTAACTTCAAAAGCAAATAACCAGCCAATACGTGTTTCGTCAAGCGGGCAAGGAGCCCGTGACTCTTCAGGGCTGGGGGTGAGATGAAAAACATAGTACAGTAAGGAAAAATATGTACATGTTGTATTGTCTGTGAAATGGTGCATAGCACAGAGGATCACCTTACGTGAGTGAAAACCCTTATGGATGTGAAAGCGAGAAAAAAAAATACATCTCACATGTTAGGTAGTGACATCACACATGAGATAGGTAGAAACCAAGTGAGGAAATATAAAAATATAGTTCTGTGAGTACTGAGAAGAAACACAAGAAATCAAAAAACAACCAATATCAATAATCTAGAAGAACAGAGTCAGTACTCTGGCTAGGAACCCAAAAAAGAGGATAACGTGACGCTTGAGATGGTGAGAATTGGACTGGTAGGTAACAGTATCAACAGTAAGAATTATATAGGTTTAGACAACCATACAGTTTGGAAAATAAGTCTCATCGGTTATGCCAGCAACATACATGAAAAAAGAACAAGCAGATTGGCTAGTTAGACAGAGAAATTCAATCAACATTTCATTCATGGAGAAGGGTAAGAACGCGGACGGTGCACAAAAAGCAAAACATTACTACTTAGTGAAAGAACAGTGTTAAACGGTCCAGGGGCAGTCAGTGACATATATTATTAGGTCATATAACTTACATGACATGCATAAAGTGTTAACGTTTAAGATAATAGAACGAAAGGTTCACATTGAAGTCAGGCTTAAGAAAGTCTAGATACCCAAACGATAAATTACATGCAAAGTAATCAATGGCATCGATAAAAACAAAAGTTGCAATGGTGTCGTTAAGACCAGTCTAAATCCATAATTCAATGAGCGAAAAGTGATCACATAGTTTATGTAAAAAAGGTTTTAGAACTAATTGTGGCCACGAGGCGAGTAAAGACAGAACGGTGACAGATATTATCAGGTCATATAACTTACATGACATGCAGAAAGTGTTAATGTTTAATATAACAGAACGAAAGGTTCACATTCAAGTCAGGCTTAAGAAAGTCTAAATGCTCCAACGATAAATTACACGCACAAGTAATCAATGGCCTCGATAAAAAACAAAAGTTGGATTGGTTAAGACCAATCCAAATCCAGAATTCAATGAGCGAAAAGTGATCACATGGTTTATGTAAAAAAGGTTTTAGAACGAATTGCGGCCACGAGGGGAGTAAAGACAGAACGGTAAGGTCACCTTAGAAGGAGAGTAAAAGGGGGTGGGAGTATGGGAGCATACTGGCGTAGCAGCAAAGGTTTAGGCAAAAGAAATACCTATTAGCACAAATGGGGTAACAGTCCTGTTGAAAGAAAAGAAAAGGTAGGTGGGGCAGTAAGTAACAGGTTAAGGCAGGGAACCCACAAGAGAGTTAAGACGTGTGGGCATGAAACGTTGACTCACCGTATAGCCGGTGATATCTCCGACCCGGCGTCAGGGGTCTGGGTTGTAAGAATCAGCGATAGTGAGTCACCGTGGACTCAGAGACGGGCAGGTACATCCGTCTCAAACCAGCTAATGCCTAGCAAACTAAAGTCAAAACGAGAGCATGAGATTCCAGACTAGCCCGGCAGAAGAGTCAAAAAGGGGGGCGTAGTCAAGTACTGTTATCTGGGGGGACTCTTACCTGGGATATGGCAGCGGAGAGACGGGTCCTGTCTTCCTAAGGGGCTGGCAAGTGAGAGAGGTGCCGGTACTCAGTAGTTATAATGGAAAAGGGCGGGAAAACCTGGTGCCTAGTTAGAACGCTAGACCGCTAACCCATGCAGGAACAGGAAGTGAGTAACACCGCCGGTATCATCGACATAAAAAAGGGGCCTAAATATAGATCGCTTGAGACTGGGCAACTAGTCCGCTAACCTGCCTGAGTGTGGATGGACTGGAGAGAAGAGTTACTCCCGGAGATGGCAATTTATTCAAGGGTGCTGATAGCATTATAAAGGTATAAGGGAGAAAAAAAGGTAATAAAAATGGAATAAGTGAAAGTAATGAGAAAGAGTATTAATATGCATAACCTTCTGTATAAATCATCAGACTATTCTTAGTAAAGCTCCATTAATATTGTCAATCATATACAAAGTCAAGCTACAAGCAGAGAGCAACCCTGTGGAACATGAAATTTCAACAATAGGAACTCAAAGTTACGTGTGTGTAATACGAAAAACAAAGTTGACTCAAAATGTACGTGCGGCAACAGAACGAGTAAATGCCAGGAAGCATGTGATAACAGCAAATAGAACCAGCATCATGTTCAGAATCAAACAATGTTCGCAAAGTTTGGAAAATTCATACAGTATTATGACCAGGTGTCTGAAACGATGATGAGGATATGTGGCCATAGGTATATGAAACAACATTTTATAGAAAAGGGTCTCAGGGTATATTTAGAGACCATAGCATAGACATAACCCCCGATAAATCGAACATGTAACAACACACTGGAGGTCTATGGGTCTGTGGGAATGTCTTTTCAAGACCTGATAGAGGTGTGACCAACTAATGAAGAAGCAAGAAAAGGTCATACCTGTGTATACTGTAAGCACAAGATGGTATCACCAAGGTGTAAAAAGTACCCATCAGTACCCGTCCTGTACCGGCCTTTTCATCGTTTGGGTTCTCCCAATACCAGGGAGGGGGAGTATGTTGGCAACCACTAGGAGTTATAAGTGATCAATGCCAATCTTTTGAGAAAGGTGGATATGGTATGGGAGGTACAAAAGACCAAGTTGTCATAGGCCATAGGCCCATGAGATGTCAGGCATGAGCACATTAGAACAGACTGCTATGATGTGGATACTAGCCGAGAAAGAGAACATAGCACTGCAGGAAGCTGGAAAATCCTTGTTATCCATGTATAGTCCAAATATCATCATGTTCCCAAAAAGTATTGTAATTCATGATCAGAGTTCTGGCCATGGCGGACTGATTGTAGACGCATGATCCAACTGCCTTCTTGGCGTCTGAGCCTGAATTCCCGGTTTCCACCTCTTATGTTCGCCATCATGCTACTCTCAATGATGAACATCATCCTAAAGAACAATGTATTCATGTATGATAAACAATGGTACAGGCAAACTAAGGGGGTCGCCATGGGCTCCAAATTTTCCTCTTCATTCGCGAATTTGTACATGGGCTCCCTGGGATCAGAATGGGTATGGGTAAAGAAGGCGATAAAGTGGACCAACTCCATCATCTTTTGGGGGAGGTATATCGATGATCGCCTCCTCCTGTGGTCTGGCACCCAAGATAGTCTGAACAAATTCTGTGACCACTTAAACAACAACAATATGGATATGAAATTCACTAGTGAATCCAGCACCACCAGAGTTACCTTCCTAGATATAGAATTTTATACCAAAGACAACTGCTTGCACAGCCGCCTCTACCTGCAATGCTGTACTACACGCGGACAGTTCCCATCCACCACATCAGACAGACAACATCCCCTACAGTGAATTTATCCGCACTAGACGCAATTGCAGTGAAGAATCAGAATTCCAAAAATGCATAACGGATATGGAAAAGAGGTTTGCCAGTAGAGGGTACTAACCACACATAATACGTAGAGCATCTACAAGAATCAGCAATATTGACAGAAGCATAATACGTAAGAAAAAAGAACGGGCTCATAACAAGACTCAACCTGCCAGACTGATTATGGACTACAATGAAGTAAGCTATGTAATGAAAAAAAGTCTCACTAAACGCAGACCACAGATAACATATAGACGGTGCAAAAATCTAAAAATCAGACTCAGCCCGACTGTGCCACGAACACATAAGATTACTACTTGTCTCATGCCTAACTCCACAGGCTTCTTCAAATGCGGATGCTGTGGGGTCTGTAAATGGGCATGCCATGGAACCAAGAGTTTTCATGGCTTCAACAAAAAGAAATATGAAATCAACCACAACATCACATGTAACACAAAATATGTAACCTATGTCCTAGAATGCACCTGCAAAAGCCAATATGTAGGCAGCACCATTCGAGCTGTCAAGGAACGCATCAGTGAACACGTCAGAGCAATCCACCAGCAGGATGCACACTACCCTATGGCTATACATGTTGCTTCATGCCCATCACAAGGCACGCACAAAAGATTTCAATTCTTTGGCATAGACATCACTGAGGCGAACATAAGAGGTGGCAACCGGGAACTCCTTTTTAGACGCCCAGAAGCCAGTTGGATCATGCGTCTACAATCAGTCCGCCATGGCCAGAACTCTGATCATGATTTACAATACTTTTTGGGAACATGATGATATTTGGACTATACATGGATAACAATGATTTTCCAGCTTCCGGCAGTCCTATGTTCTCTTTCTCGACTAGAATCCTCTTCATAACAGTCTGTTCTAATGTGCTCATGCCTGACGTCTTATGGGCCTATGGCCTCATATCCTTATCATCGTTTCAGACACCTTGTCATAATACTGTATGAATTTTCCAAACTTTGTGAACATTGTTTGATTCTGAACATGATGCTGATTCTATTTGCTGTTATCACATGCTTCCTGGCATTTACTCGTTCTGTTGCTGCACGTACATTTTGTGTCAACTTTGTTTTTCTTATTAAACACACGTAACTTTGAGTTCCTATTGTTGAAATTTCGTGTTCCACTGTGTTGCTCTCTGCTTGTAGCTTGACTTTGTATATGATTGACAATAGTAATGGAGCTTTACTAAGAATAGTCTGATAATTTTACAGAAGGTTATGCCTATTAATATTCTTTCTCATTACTTTCATTTATTCCATTTTTATTACCTTTTTTTCTCCCTTATACCTTTATAATGCTATCAGTACCATTGATTACATTGCCATCCCCGGGAGTAACTCTTCTCTCCAGTCCATCCACACTCAGGCAGGTTAGCGAACTAGTTGCCCGGTCTCAAGCAATCTACATTTAGGCCCCTTTTTTATGTCGTTGATACCGGCGGTGTTACTCACTTCCTGTTCCTACACGGGTTAGCGGTCTAGCATTCTAACTAGGCACCAGGTTTTCCCCCCTTTTCCATTATAACTACTGAGTATGAGCACCTCTCTCACTTGCCAGTCCCTTAGGAAGACAGAACCCGTCTCTCCCGCTGCCATATCCCAGATGAGTCCCCCCAGATAACAGTACTTGACTACGCCCCCCTGTTTGACTCTTATGAAGGGCTAGCCTGGAATCTCATGCCCTCGTTTTGACTTTATTTTGCTAGGCATTAGCTGGTTTGAGAGGGATGTACCTGCCCGTCTCTGAGTCTACAGTGACTCACTATCGCTGATTCTTACAACCCAGACCCCTGACGCTGGGTCGGAGTTATCACCGTTCTATACGGTGAGTCAACGTTTCATGTCCACACATCTTAAGTTTGTTGTGGGTTCCCTGCCTTCATCTGTTACTTCCTGCCCTCCCCTGCTATTTCTTTTCTTTCAACAGGACCGTTACCCCATTTGTGCTTACAGGTATTTCTTTCGCCTTAAACTTTTGCTGCTGCGCCAGTATGCTCCCACCTGTCCACCTCCTTTTTTTCTCTTTCTACGGTAACCTTACCATTCTGTCTTTACTCACCTCGTGGCCACAATTAGTTCTAAAAACTTTTTTACATAAACCATGTGATCACTTTTCGCTCATCGAATTCTGGATTTAGACTGGTCTTAACGACACCATTGCAACTTTTGTTTTTTATCGAGGCCATTGGTTACTTGTACATGTAATTTATCATTTGGGTATCTAGACTTTCTTAAGCCTGACTTTCAATGTGAACCTTTCGTTCTACTATCTTAAACATTAACACTTTCTGCATGTCATGTAAGTTATATGACCTGATAATATCTGTCAATGACTGCCCCTGGACCGTTTTAACACTTTTCTTTCACTAAGTAGTAATGTTTTGCTTTTTGTGCATTGTCCGGGTTCTTACCCTTCTCCATGAATGAAATGTTGATTGAATTTCTCTGTCTAACTAGCCAATCTGCTTGTTCTTTTGAATGGAATGTCTTATTGATTTTTTCATTTATGTTGCCGGCATAACCAATGAGATTTATTTTCCAGACTGTGTGCTTGTCTAAACCTATATAATTCTTACTGTTGATACTGTTACTTACCAGTCCAATTCTCACCATCTCACAAGTCACGTTTTCCTCTTTTTTGGGTTCCTAGCCAGAGTACCGACTCTGTTCTTCTAGATTATTGATATTGGTTGTTTTTTGATTTCTTGTGCTTCTTCTCAGTACTCACGGAACTATATTTTTATATTATCTCACTTTGTTTCTACTTATCTCATGTATGATGTCACTACCTAACATGTGAGATGTATTTATTTTTTTCTCACTTTCACATTCATAAGGGTGATCCTCTGTGCTATGCACCATTTCACAGACAAAACGCCATGTACATATTTTTCCATACTGTACTATGTTTTTCATCTCACCCCCAGCCCTGAAGAGTCACGGGCTCCTTGCCCGATTGACGAAACATGTGTTGGCTGGTCATTTGCTTTTGAAGTTACCTTTCAACAAAGGAATGTCAAATACAATCCTTTGAAGAACAAAAAGACTTTCTATTGTGTCCACTTTGTTTCATTTACTACTTTTTGTGTTCTTTGGATTAAGCATGATACATGTATACACCTCGCTTAACGTGTGCACATGATTCTTGTCAGGGATGTTGCCACTAATGGCCCATCACCGCTTGTTATGAAAAAGTATGAGCAGGTAATCATGTGGTTGAAATACAAGGTACCACAGCAGGATATTTATTGGGTGAAAATAGATCGGAAGATTCAGGAACCAAAGGAGACGGTGCATGAGTATTACGAAAGGTTGTTGCAAGTCTTTAAGCAGTACAGTGGGTTGGATGTAATGGATCCTAAGGATATGGGACAGTTTGTGTTGAAGTTTGTCCTGGGATTGAGACCTGAGATTTGTTTTATGATCCAGCAGCATTTGATTTGTTGGCAGAACAAGCCGTTGGAGGAGATATTGAGGTACTCTATATTGCAGTGCTGAGGTTGATTGGAAGCATAAGAAACTTAAGGACAAACTAATGCTGGTACAGATGCAAGCTGCCGATAAGGGAGGCCAAGTACAGTCAGGTGGAGGTACGCTGGGAAGGAAACAGAATGGAAGAATAAGGGAAAGGGAAATACAGAGGATTCTAGGGAAAGAGTGGATTTGGCTACTCTGAAAAAGACCACTGAGTGTCATCAGTGTCATCAGATTCGACATTGGAGACGCGAGTGTCCTTTGAATCCTGCAAATCAGATGCAGCAGGAAGAAGAGATAGTGCAGGTACAAGCGCCCGAGGTTACTCTTGAAGCAGTCATGGAGTAGACCAGAGGGGACCATTTGTGGAGGCTGATGTCGATGGTCACTCTACCTCCTTTTTGGTTAATGCTGGTGCTACCCGTTCGTCTGTGAGGTCCGCAGTTGTCCCCAACCTACCCCTCTAGGGACAATGTATCCCTGTTGTGGGTGTTGCAAATAGGAAAATAACCAACCCTTTGACTGAACCGATTCCTGTGAAGATAGGAAAGTTTCGAGATATACATCAGTTTGTGGTGTGTGATTCAAGCCCTGTTTGTTTACTAGGAAGGGATTTCCTGTGTAAACTAAACTGTACCATTTATTGCACCCCTAAGGGAGTGGAACTACAAACCAATGACGATGATGCTGCTTTTAAGGTCACAAATCAACATTTGTGCATTGAAATGTACCCTGTTGTTAGCCCTGGTATCCTTGGCATGGTTTCCCCCTATCTTTTTGCCTCAACCTCCTGTATTTTTGATGCTGTGCTGGATTTCGTTTTTGCTGGTTTAGATGCTTTGGACACTCTGCCACTGCTGATCAGTGTCACAGTGTAAGTGCTCCCTGTGTAAATTGGTATTGTGATTGGATACACATGATTGGCATATTTGTATCACCAAGAAGTTCCTAGTAAAGTGCACTGGGTGTGCCAGGGCTGGTGATGACAAATGCTCCTAGTGAGCCTGCAGCACTGATTGTTCCACCCACATGAGTAGCCCTAAAATGGTTTCTCAGGCCTGCCACCGCAGTGCCTGTGTGCAGTCTGTGAACTGCCATGTGCTCCTGTTCAGTGTCCCCACTGACCAGGTCTAACCCTTCCCTTTCTGTGCACATTGGTCACCCCTATGGAAGGCCCAGGGTAACCCCCTGGGCAGGGTGCAGTGTATGTGAAAGGTAGAGCATGTACTAGTGCAGGTGACATGCTCTGGTAGTGAAAGGCAGCCATTTTCGTTTTTCACTATTGTAAGGCTACCTTGCCCATAGGATATCATGGGGAATGCTGGCTACAATGGCTACCAGCATATCTTCCCATAGGAGCAAGGCAGGACATAAAAGTCTGGTATCGCTGAACTCAGAATTTAATAACACATAACTCCTGTGTTTGAGAACAGCACTTTTAAAAAGTTGCTGTTCTCTTGCCTGACCTTTCTGTGTGCCTTGGCCTGTTTGTGAATTGACTGTCTGGTTTGAGAGTGACAGAGGCTGGGGAGTCCCCAGGAGGCTGGCTGTGTTAGCCCTGGACTGAATGACTGTATTTGCAACCTCAGTGGTGGGAGGAGATTGCACCTGGGCCTGAATAGGGCTGTGCCTGCCTTCCACAATGATGGCTCCACCTCCTGCTGGGCGGCTGAAGACCCTGCCCCTCACTCTGAAAGGAAAGAAGAAGCCAGGAAAACAAAGTGCTCACGGAAAACCCAGAACTGGTTCAGACCGGACTCAGGGCCCACTTGCACAAAGAGAACAAAGACTTTTATGGGTATAAGTACAGGACCCCTGACAACAGAAAATTAGATCATCCTGGAATCAAGAAGGAACCTCTGCCAATGAGAAAGCTGAATCTGAAGAAGGAAGACTGTCCTGCTGTTGCTCTGCTGGACTGACCTGCTGTTGCTTTGCTGCCAAGGAGAGGGAAAGGACTTTGCGTTATGCTGTGTCCCTTGTCTTGAAGGAATCTCCAAGGGCCTGAGAAGAGCTTGCTCCCTGTTCTGAAGTCCCAGGAACAAAAAGACTTCACCCCAGCTTCCCTGAACTCTACTGAGAGAGTTCTGTACTTCCTAGAGTGCTTGGGCCAATTGTGGTGCCTCTGAAAGTTGTACCTGTGTTGGTAAGCAAGAAACAAAGCATTTAAAGGCTTTCTGCAAGTTATGTCATATCGCTCGCTTGCGGAGCGCATCCCCGACAGTGCAAGGAAATTCCCGCCGCTACGAAGGCCGAGATCGTCGCAGCGTCTGTTGCCACTGCCAGAGCCGTCGCATCCTTCGTTTGCGGTACACACCAGACCAGTGCGAGAAGACTACCATCGATGTGAGTGTCGTTGCAGAGCCTGTCGTCGCTGGGTGAGATCGCCGCACTGCTTGCTTGCGGAACGCATCACGTCGCTGCGAGTGTCATCGCAGAAGCCATCACATCGAGGAGCTGCGAGAGAGAGAGATCACTGCTGGTCCGCGCATCGTCGCCCCGGAGATCGTCGCAACCCCAAAGATCTTCGCATCGTGCCTTTGCGAGAGAAAACTTCCTACGGAACCTATGCACCGGAATCCATACAAGTCCGCCTTCCTCCCCATACAGATCGGATTCGTTGCAACATGGCCGCTGCTGCAGCCGGGTTGTCTCATCGCCTCCTCAGGGTCTCAGGAGCAACGCATTGCTTGTTTTCCACTGCACCAGCTTCTGCTTTGGAACTTTGTCACTTTTAAAAGGTACTGTTGGCAAAGCGTGACGCAACTATGAACTTTTCACGCAACTGTGGATTATTTTATAGCAACCTTAAGAACTCTTTTGCAACCACATTCTTGAACTGTGTATGTTGGATTTTTTTTGTTTTGGTCTTGTGTAGTTTATATTAAACACCTTTATTTTTCTAAACTGCTGTGGGGTCAGTTTGTGGTGTTTTCACTGTGTTACTCTGAGCGTTGGTACAAATACTTTACACATTGCTTTTGGATAAGCCTGACTGCTTGTGCCAAGCTACCAAGGGGGTGAGCAGAGGTTATCTAAAAAGTGTTTCCTCCTTACGCTGACTAGAAGCAAGGGTCCCTATTTGGACAGTGGTACCAACCGCTGCCAACTAGAGACCCCCAGTTCTAACACCTGTTGTGACAGTGGAAGAGCTTCCACTTGATTTGAGAGATTCAGTCTCGCGGGAAGTGTGGGACTTCACTGGTGAAGACATAGGTTTGATCAAAGGAGTTGAGCTAGTTAAGATTCAGGTGAAGCAGAATGTTGAGTTCCCCAGAACACCTCAGTATAATTTGACGCCAGAGACAGTTGCAGGAATAAAGCCTGTGATTGAGTCAATGATTAATAAGGGATTTCTGAAGGAGATAATGGGCAGTCCATGCAACTCGCTTATTATGGGATTGCGGAAACCGAGCGGGAAATTCAGAATTGTGCAGGATTTGCGCTGGGTAAATAACATAGTTGTTCCCTGTTGTCCAGTGGTACCAAATCCATCCATAAAACTGTTTCAGATTCCATGTTAAGCAGAGTGGTTCATGGTGATTGACTTTTGTCAGGCTTTCTTCTCGATTCCATTGCATGAGGAGAGACAATTTCTTTTTGCCTTTAAGCTGGAAAATCATGTTTTAACGCGGTGTCGTATCCCACAGGGGTATACAGAGAGTTCATCAATCTTTAATCAGATCTTGAAGAAGAATCTTAAGAGTCTTGTACTGCCGCAGAACTCCGTTCTCGGCCAGTACATAGACAACCTCCTTGTGGCATCAGAGACTGAAGATGCATGCAGGATTGATACCATCGCCTTACTGAACCATTTGGCAGAGAATGTACACAAAGTGCTACAGTACTGCTTGAATGAGGTGTAGTATTTAGGTCACTGGATAGAAAAGGGCAAGAGGATGGTGTCACCGGACAGGATAGAGGCAATTATGGAAATGATGGTGCCTTCTACTCAGAGAGAAGTCAGGATGTTCTTAGGGATGGTTGGCTACTGTCGTTAGTGGATTGCCAACTACTCATTAAAAGCGAAGCCTTTGCAGAGACTGACGCGCAAGGATGTGTGTGATCCGGTACCAGGGGACACCGACTGTATGAAGGCGTTCTTAGAGTTGCGAAAGGACCTTTGTCGTGCTCTGGCACTGGGGATGCCTGATTACAACAAACCTTTTTCACTATTCTGTTGTGAGCGAGAACATTGTGCATTGTCAGTTTTAGTCCAAGATCATGGAGGTGTCCGTAGACCAGTTGCCTACTTTTCAACTACTTTAGATCCAGTAGCTTCAGCGTTGCCCGGATGCCTCAAATCCATTGCTGCAACGCGGCTCCAGAATGGTCATACATTGTGACTGATGCCAGGAGTACCGAGATCAGGGAGGGAGAGGGCAGTGACAGTGATTAGTACCAGCCCTAATGTGAAGTTGGATGTGGTGTTGTTAGCACTAGGAATTGAAATTTAAAGGAATGCTGACCATCACAGTTCAAAACCCTCCGATTCTAAGCAGAATTCGTAACTTGATCTTGAATAGACTGATTTTCCCTACCTTTGGAACTGAAATACCATCTCACAAATCTATTTTTCTTCATCTTGAACTTTTGCAGCACGTTGTAGAAGCTGTTGGAGCACATCTTATCTTGGATTGAAAAGACTTTGCTGTAAGTATGCTAAATTAAATAACCTAGGTCCGAGTGGAAGAAGAAGAAATTTAGGGGCTTTCCACAGAGGACGGAGAAGGGTTAAGGTTGTCTTTTGCTGGCTGTAAATAAGGAACTGAAACAAAAAGGGGACTTCCAACTTTCCGAGGTGCAGTTCGAGTTAGTTCACAAGCATTTGAAGAAGGAGAAAAGAGACTCTTGAGCGTTAATTGCTGAACCAAGAAGCTGGGATTACTTCTGAGACCATGGAGGCTGGAAACCCAAACCGTAGGGCTACGTGCATAGTAGGCACACTTGTAGGAGTGATACTCTTCATAATTCTAGTAGTTGTAGTTTTGTATTTAGCACCACATGAGCAGGCAGTGGAGGTAGAGGGAACCCCTACACCCACTACTCCTAGCAAAGAAGAAGTCAAGGAAGGAAACGAAAGAGCTTTGCTAGTAGAAGAGAGTTGTAGGTTACATGCAGATCTGTCCAGAGGTAACCTTAAGCTTAATGAGCATGCAAAGTTGCTGTATGAGTATATTGATGTGATGGATGTGAAAGATTGCTATGTGTGTATGCAGTTGCCAGCTTCAGTGGATGAGGGTAGCAGATACCTTATCTCCCATTGACATATGGTATTTCATGTAGTTTGCTGCTTACCATTTTCTATGGACGGAATCATTTTGAGTATTTCTTTTCAAATTATGATGCAGTCCTTCCTGAAGTGCCAGCTTATAAGCATTTGAATAAATATGACTATTAAAAATCAGAAGCTAGACTCAGAACGTATTTCATTCCGACTCAGGAGTTGTATACAGCTTATGCTCATCGCCATAATCTGACGTGAATGTTGTCAGATACAGAAAATAAATTTATAGATCAAGTAGAAGAAGGATACAGGAAACAAAAGCAGTTCCGAGACTCAGGACAAGGTAGAGTAGACTGGACAGATGAAGGAGAAGTTGCACAAGTCAAAGGGAAGTTATGGTCCGATAGCCCTAAATGAAGTGCAGAAGGGGAAGTTGTGCATAAGTCGTCCACAGACATATTATGAGAATGTGTATGTGGGAAAGACCACATGTGAGCATACTTTTACATTAGAGTATTATGCAAAGGACTTCTTGCAAAGCGTAGTGCAGATAATTCCAACTGTGTATTTTGTTTGTGGGAGGAATGTCTATGTGCGATTGCCTGAGAAATGGTATGGTACTTGATATTTAGTGATCATTTTTCCCAAGATTTATCATACAGAAGATTTTGAGCTCCTAGAAGGAGGACAACACATAAGAGTTAAGCGAGGTGAAAGTGCAGCAGCTGTGGTTGGAGATATTTTTGGAGCAATGATACCAACTTTGAGATTGATTTTGAATGATGTGAAGATTAGGGGTGCCGCTCGCCTTTGAGGTTTTTGACCCAGCGTTTCCTGTTGTAACCTGCCTTTGCTACTGGAGTAGCAGACTCTTTGCCAAGTTGACCACGCCACAAGAGGGAGGAGAAAGCCACCGCGAGGCCGCAGAGGAGGTGAGAGGCGCGGCCCCGGGACTGCGAGGAACAGCGTTAAGTCCATCAGCTGTTTCCTCTTCCCGCGTGAGCCGCGCCCCCTCCCAGTGCCCGCCCCTCCTCACACTACAGCCTCTTAAGCAAGGGCTCAAACGGGGGACGCGCCCGGGTCGCAGCCCGGGCCGAAGCCCGGGCAAAGGGCGGGCCCGTTTAAGCCAGTTCAAGCCTGAGCAAGCCTGGCCTGGGCCCATTCTATTTCATCTAGCCCTTTGACTTCTTCCCTGCATTCTGATAGCTTCTTGCCATCCCCTTTTCCCACACCTATCTACGTGTAATACAGAGTCCTCATGTCTACAAGGACCATGAGGAGTAAGACGGCACAAGGTGTGGGTCAGGTGACTGGTCCAATTGACCAATTCATTACGAAAGCCAACGATGCAATAAACCAGGGGATTGTACTATTAGAAAGACGTGTCTCCCAGGACTTAGCAGCAGCACGAAGATCCTCTATGGGCCTTCTGGCTTTAGCCAAAACACCTATCCAGCAAGGTACCAACGCCCCATTACTTCAAGAAGTCCGTGCAGATCTACACACTATTCCTATGAGTGTTGATTTATCCATCACTCGTTTATCCTTGGGGGAAACCACCCTGGAAGACTTGGAGAAAACACCGACTCTGGTGATTAGTCTGACTCAAATGGCATCGCCAACCCTGATAGAGTCGCAATCTCTAGCTGTCCCTCCTAATAATACTGAAAAGGGGATAAGGGAGGGAGCCATTCCCAAACATGACAACACAAGGCCAATAGCCATGACTAAACAGAATTGTCCACCAAAGCACACAAGGTCTAAAAAATCTCCCCACACTAATCGCAAAAATAATGCTAGCATTTCCCAACATATTAATGTGGATGACCCCTCGGTAACAGCTGCATCCTTGGAAGATGCTCAGAGGGATCATGCTGCTGTTGGAATTATAAACCACGTGGAGCTTAATACACAAGTGGTTGCCACAATTAAGGATCTCCTAAAATTCCAACTATTACCAATTGAAAGATCCTTAAATAACATTGAGAAACAAATTGCTAGACTCATCAACCTTACCAGCCATCAAAAACCTCCTAGCATTGTTACAGCTCCTCCAGCCTCCACAAATGCCAATCATACCAAGGTAACTACTGTGCAGAAACCCGCACCCCCACCATCAACACATAAAACCCCTCTACCTGCAGGCAAACCTCCCAAAACGCCAACTAACACACAAGCAATCCCAACAGATATTAAAGGCACCACCAAGCAAGCTCAGGGAAAGTCAACAACAACAACTTCTGAACCCCCCAAAACTAAATCAAAGCCCCCTCCTCCCAAACCCTTAGATGTACAACCGGCAGGTGACATTACTAATAAACCAGCTAGGCCAAAGAGACCTATCCACCTCCCTCCAGAGGCAACTCCCTACACCGTGATCCTTACGGGAGTCCCAGAACTAGAAGAAAACATGAGTGAATCCACCTGGTCCCTAAAAAATAAAGTCATGCAATGGCTTAATATCAACAGACCCCTTCCCTCCCATTGTAATAGCAGGCTCTCCATGGTACGTAGGGTCCCTTGGATCGGGGAAACAAGAAAAAGAATACAGGGGGACTGTATTATCATCAATTTTGACGATCCAGAGACTGCCAGATATATTTGCTCCTGGTCAACCTTGGAGAGAAAGGGAGGTATAGACACTCATCGTCTGTCCTTTTTTATCCTCCAAGGATTCCTTGCGATCAAGACTACCCCCTTAGTTGGAACCAATCTCCAGGCTGGAGCTGGTCCCAGGTAGATACACGTAACAGAAGAAGGGACTGGGATTTTTACCCTTGGAACCAAAGAAGAGAGCAACCCTATGCAGAGGGGTGGAGGGGGGCACCAACCAGCAATTATTTCTCAGTTTTAGAAATGGTTGACTGACCACCAAGCAACCAAACACCCCCTAAGAATAAGACAATAAATCCCCTGCCCCCTGCTAGTCGAGGGTCACCTTCAAGCCAAAATGGGGAACCTGTCATGGAACAACCTACTGCGGGTCTTACTAATATGTCCCCTTCTGGGCTCACGGCTGTACAAATCGATGGATCTCTGGCTCCTCCTCCTTTAACCTCCGATTATAGTCACTCTTATTGTCCACTAAACCACACTGATTCTAATCAACATTTTTCTATTCTAACCTGGAATGTAGCCGGTCTTTCAAATAAAGCAAAGGACCCAACTTTCCTGAACTTCATAAACAGCTTTGACATCATAGCGTTACAGGAATGTTGGGACCTGACACCTACTAATCTGGATGGCTACAGCACACATTTCACCCCAGCTATTCAGTCTACGAGAGGCAGACCTTCGGGAGGTCTTTGCTTATATGTTTCAAACAGGCTTAATGTATCCCTAGAATGCGTTGAGGTTGCTTCACTTGATCCTAGTTCAAAGACCCTTGGCCTCTCCCTACAGGCTTTCAGAATGACTGGGAAAGAGGTTGTTAGTTCTCTCATCGTAAACCTATATATTAGTGCACAGAGAGACGACCAACCAAAATTCATAGAGTTCCTATCCAAACTTATAAAGAAAGGTATGGGAGGGTCCTGCTTAGACAGACGTTTAGTCATCTTAGGAGATTTCAACTGTCATCTATGCCCACACAGTGGAACCAGGGTTTGCGACCTAAGAGCCCCAAATGGTGATTATACCACCCATTTCGAACACTCAGCTATGGGTTCCCAATTGAACAATTTACTACATGAATGGGATGTGGGCTTTTTCAATGACCTAACAGTGCCACCAACCGACTTCCAACCTACATTTCATGGAAGGGGTTCGCTCACGACTATAGACTTCATCCTCCTGTCAAACAGTCACCATGGCGATGCCCGAGAAACCAGGAGAGAGGAGTTGGTTATGAGCGATCACTATCCTATTAGCGCCAAAATATATTCCCCCTCTAGTGGTAATAAGCCTGGGAGCACTACAGGAAATCTCTATTCACATTCCATATCACTTTCGACGAGAAACGGTTATACTTTAAAGTGGGCAAAAACTGACACATCCAAGTTTCTTGAAAATCTGATTAACTTTGACCCTGATTTATTTCGGACTTGTTTAGAATACCCTCCCAACCCACAGGAAATTATCAGTGCATTCGATCAAATTGCGTCACAAATTAGGAAAAATCTGTTTAGAAAACACAATAAAAGTAATGTGACTAAAAGCCCTGGATGGTTCGATCATGAGTGCTCAAACACTCACAATATCTTAAAGACTATTCTCAATAAACGCCCAAAAAACCAGTCGGAAATAAGAACCGCCCGTGCAGCTTATAAACAGGCAATTAAAAACAGGAAAAAGGAATTGAAATCCGCAGCCTGGGAAGCTTTGTTAAAAGCAAGTACTCTAAGAGACAACACGGCCTTTTGGAGGGAGGTTAATGCCCCTTTTTTCATTCATAGGACAACTGACCTCATAGAAATTGCCATCTCAGAGGAAGTCTGGATAAATCACTTTACAGAATTGTATAAACTAGATGACCAGATCGAACCACTCCACCTTGACACCCATCAAACGGAGAGAAATGAGATACAAAGAAATCACACAGAGTCGTTTCCACTCACTATCTATTTTAATTATACAGAAGTGGAACTGGCCATTCTTGAAAGTTCTAATGCCAAAGTCCCCGGTCCGGACGGAATCTCAATAGACTTATTTAAAGATAATATCCAACTGTGGGCACCAATTGCCACAAATGTCCTTAACTCTTATGCTCACAAAGGATTCCCTGTAACCTGGCAAGAAGCCATTATAATACCCATTTTTAAAAAAGGGGAAAGAATGGACCCAAAATGTTACAGACCTATTTCTTTGTTGGACTCCATGATGAAGGTGGCTGGGAGAGTCCTGCTGAACCAATTGCAGATATGGGCTCAGACAAACTACATCTTGTCCAAATTTCAATATGGATTTGTTTCTGGCCTTGGGACAGTGGAACAATGCCTCAACTTAGCTTTGATCACCGATAAATATGTGACGGCAAAAAGGAGCAATTTATATATGACCTTCGTGGACTTAAGCTCTGCTTTTGACTGCCTTAACCATTCTATACTGTGGTCTACCCTTACTACCATGGGAGTTGATCCCAACATACTTGCCTTCATAAAAGAATTGTACCGTGGAGCTGGGGCCAAGGTTCGCTACGGCAAGGATGGAACCTGTACGAGTAAATTTCCCATCAAAAAGGGGGTCAGACAGGGCTGTATCCTCGCCCCCTTTCTTTTTAATTTATATATCAACAGTGTTGCCGACTGCCTGGCGAAACTGGATGTTGATTACCCTAAAATAAATGGCCTGGCAGTCCCAATTCTTTTATATGCGGACGATGCCGTTATCATGTCAAGGACCCAATTAGGGCTACAAAAAGCACTGTCAGCCTTCTCAACATTCATGGGCGTGAGAGGCCTAAAGATCAACGTAAGCAAAACCTTTACTATGTGTTGTAGTAAAAAGAAGAACACTTCCTGCAACACATTTATTAATGCATCCAAGATCTCCCTTACGAAAACTTTCACTTACTTGGGCATACTTTTTAACAGCAAAGGGTCATGGAACAATGCTATCCATACCCGAAACTTGGCTTTTATTAGACAAATTGGAGCCCTAAAGAAATTTGCCACAAAATTAGGTGGGAAACCGGTAGGGATTCTGTTGGACATATTCGCAGCTAAATGTATTTCCACTGCAACATATGGTGCTGGAATCTGGGGTCTGGCGGACTGTGGAGAGATACAAACCAGCGAGAATGCATTCCTAAAATATCTGCTGGCTGTCCCACGATCTATTTCCACCACAGTCTGCCACAACAAGCTTGCCCGGGTACATATCTCGGACACAATTAAAACTGCACCAATTCTGTTATGGCACAAAATATGGACCTCGGAAAAAACTGTGCTGAACAAAGATGTGATTAAGGACTGCATGGCCTTAAATGATGCAAGAAAAATATCCTGGCTTGCCTACGTGCGGAAATTCCTAACATCATTGGATCTAGCCGATTTATATGCCAACCCGACCCTGTGCCTAACCATCTCTAAAAAGGACCTTAAGGCCCGTTGTCTAGGCTTACTTGAAGACAGGCGCTCCTACATTGAAGGCAACAAAACATCGATTGCTCATCACAATGTCTTACTCCATGATGCCGGCATTCCTTCTTATCTTTCCCCGTATATCTCAACCTACACGAGAATGCTGCTAACAAGGATGAGGACGGAGTGTTTTTACCGTCTATTAACATTTCCCACCATAAATGACTGGTCCACTAACCTGGTGGTCTGTCCTTGTGACAATATCTCCAAGCAATCCAATATTCATGTCCTTTTATTCTGTAAATTTTATGATTGGGAAAGAAAGAAATATCTCCTCCCACTTTTGAAACAATGGGGTTTAAGACAGTGCAGACCAGCCTTACTCAAGCTTTACATGCTTGAAGATGAATATACAATTACTGTAGCTGCTAGCTTTCTGAAATTTGCAGTAAGGTGTAGAGCATCTATGAACTGACTGTCTCTTGAATCCTGATAT
The DNA here is from genome assembly GCF_964263255.1 of Lissotriton vulgaris. NCBI lineage: Eukaryota > Metazoa > Chordata > Amphibia > Caudata > Salamandridae > Lissotriton > Lissotriton vulgaris. Next base: position 1,919,895,745 of record NC_141691.1, read on the forward strand.
ATACTCTCTGTATAACCCCAACGTCTTCTCTTATCCTTTATTTTTATATTATGTCTGAGTTGAACTCATTTTATCATGTTGTATTAAAATGTGCTTTTATGATTTTCCTTGTTAAAATCGAATAAAGCTATTTTTGAATTGAATTGAATTGATTAGAAGGTTGGCAACTGTTGTGGACGAATTGTTAAGGAATGCAGCTAAATCATTGGTGTTGGTTGAAGGAGAGATGTTATCAATAAGGACGATGGTTTTGCAAAATCGTCTTGCTTTAGACGTCCTTCTGGCAAAAGAGGGAGGAGTCTGTAAACTTTTGAAGGTTTAAGAGTGCTATTCTTATATACCAGACAACAGCAAAGATCTGGAAAAATATATAAATAACATTACTGCCATTCACTATGAGATTGAGGATTTGACTGATGAAACTGTGTGGGAAAAGGTTGGCAAAGGTTTTGGCAAAGTGGGGAGTTGGCTTGTGAACCTTGGAAAAGGGTTCCTTGGCTATGTGTTGAACCCCCTTATCATAGTTGTGGCATGTGTGATTGGATTGTCAGGTTTGATAAGAGCTTACAAGTGGTATAAGTCTAGCAGATTGGAGAGATCGCTGAGAGTGCAAGAAAGACGAATGGAGAAACTGCAGTACAGTCAATATCGGAATCTGAAAAACATGGAAATGCTCCGGAGAGGAAGAGTGGCAACAAGTTCTGTTTAAGTCGGTTCTTTTTCCTAAGGATGGTGTAGTTTATGATGACACAGATCATCAAAGGGGGGGGACTGATAGAGCGCCATGTTATTCTGAAAATTGTAGGGGTGCACCATAATCCCAAGTAGTCAGCACCCACATATTTAGAGGACCATGTTATTGTGTGACTTTATAATGTAGTACTAGGCCGGGGATTAGTGCAATATGTAGTTGTGTGCTTATATTGTTTAAAGAACTAATGTAGTGCCAGATTTGAGAATATGCCTTAAGTAATGTAGAAATTATTGTTTCGTGTTTAAAATGTTGCATTAGATTGAATGTGCCATATTAAAAGTTACACGTGTAGGTTGCCTATTAAAGAAATGCGTGATGCTCTAACATGAAAAGGAATAATGGTCAGAAATGTAATGAAATACTGCTTTAGAATGGTTTAAATGTAATGCTTATGTTGTATTAGAAATGCTTTTAAAAGTGTAAAGGCCTGAGACATGAAATTGCCAGAAGGGACCTAACTGTAGTTTTCTTAGCATAACTAGAAAGGCAAGGTTGAATGTTTCCTTGGGAAAGGCTCCTGTTTGCAGTTGAATTTCGAAATGTAACTTAGAGCGTGCACAGGATTGTTTCTCATGCATTTCTTTTGCAGGTGCAAGGCCATGTAGCGCATTAGGTAGAATAATCCATTGTTTTAAGAGTTAGGTTGGTAGAAGCGAGAACGAAGGGAGTCCACTGGTATGCAAAACTGCAACATTTGGCAGAGAAGGTGCCTGGGACCCAAGGACACAGCAACGGTTTTTGGAAGAAGATGGACCTGTACTGGAAAAGTACGAGGGTTGAACCTGCCAAGAGGGGGTGTGACCAAGGCCTGTCTACTGTTTTGGGATTTTGTATTAGGGAAAGTGCCCCGAGGGAGGTCAGTCGCAATTGGAGGTAGGGTTAGAGTCAGATGGAGTCAGACTGGGTCCTGTCTAAGGCAGTCCAATTGGAAATGCTGTTAGACAGGGGTCTCAGTGGGAACTAGGCAGGAGAAATTAAGGAGCATCTTAGAACGAGCTCGGTAGCTTGGGCTACTTACCTGAAAGAAGCGAATGCGCTTCTTAGGGAGCCTTCACAGCTGACATCTTTTTCTCTTGCGTGTGAGACATGCTAAGTAGGGATGTCACCTTAGGGTTAGTGTAGGAATAGACTAATCTTTTCTTTCCCTTTGGAACAGATGCAGTTGAGACTTCCAGTGGGAACTGTTATTGCTTGCCTAATGCTTCTTAAACTTATGTTGCTGTTTACTCTGAGTCGTCTGAGCGTAGGATTATGTTTGTGTTAGTGCCAGTTTATTTCTTGAACCTCTTTGCTGAGGTGCTTGTATGTTCAGTTGTTTTTGGCTTTGAAATACATTTTTAAACTTTACTTTGTAGTCAGTGGTCCTTTGGATTGAGATGTATTTGGTGTTTGGAAAACTGTCATAAGTATGAAAATAGAGAACTTCCCTTTACACTTCATTGCAGACTAAAGAGATTCAATCGGCCAGGTATTCTAAAGATTGCTAAGGAAAAATCTGTATGTGAATCCCAGCGTCATCACTACCCTCTTCCCCATCCCTTCTTCTTCCCTTCTATCCCTTTAATGTTTTTCTGTTGAGATCTAGCTATTTGACCAATGTCCGGTAGAGCTACCTGATAGCTGAAGAGGAGATGGGCTGCGGATTCCCCCTCGGCCGTCACCTACCCAGCCGGACCTTGGGCAGACTTTCCCTTCATCTCTCCGTCATATCTATACCCTACCCCTTTTTACCCTACCCCCTTACCTCTCTCACTCCATTTTCCTTTTCTTCTATGCTCCTTAAATGTTTTTACTGGTATCATTGGTAACTTGTAACTGATGTAAGTTTGCAACTATGTGGAACCTTATGTAAAGCATTCTGATACCTTCGGGTCTAGCCAGCGCCATATAAAACTCTTTAAATAAATAAAATAAATAAATTATGAACTGCTTGAGTGTTGCATTGCACATTACATCCTTTTGGTATTACGAGCAGCCTGATTTGTGCATCATGCATTGCATTATTTCTGCAAAACGAACTGGCTGATTGTTGCGTTACGCATTGCATTATTTCTGTATTACGAACTACCTGATTTTTGCATTATGCATTGCATTATTTTGCATAACAAACTGCCTGATTGTTGCACTACGAATTGCATTATGTTTGCATTACGAACTGCCTGATTGTTGCATAACGAACTGCATTAGGTTTACATTCGAAGTGCCTGATTCTTGCTTTATGAACTGCATAGCATTGCATTAGGACTGCATTGGATCATCTAGAATTGCTCATTATTACTTCAAGATCTTACAAGGGCTTACTGGCCTAATAACCGGCAAGGGAAAATATTATAAATACACATATGTTGGATTTTTATCTTGTGGTCTCATCGTATATCTTTTTATATAAACATATACTTGTTTTTTTATGAAACTTGTGTGGAGTCCATTTGTGATGTCATCATTGGGTTACTGAGAGCGGGGTTGCAAATGCTTTGCACATTTGCCTTGGAGATAAGCCTGGCTGCTTGTTCCAAGCTACCGAGAGGATGAGCAGGAGCTATCTGAGAAGGTGTCCTTCCTTTCCCTGACCTAGAAGCAAGGGTCCCTATTTGGCCTAAGGTACCTTCCTCAGCCAACTAGAGACCCCCAGTTCTAACATTACCAAGAAGCGAATGTCTTACTAAATGGGATCGAACTGTCAGAACGTAAAACAAACAAAGAAAACATGAGTAAGATCCTGAATAAATTGCTTATGTTACAGACAATTCTAATGTGTAGGTAATAATAGTCTGTGTATATGTAGCCCTACACACTTGCCAAGTGTTCTTACATTGTTTTACAATCCCGCAACACCAAGGAGGCCTACGGACTTTAGTGACGATGAAAAGGTGAAGAGATAAAAGGTACTAACAGCCCTTAGGAGCTCATGGTTCTTTAGTGTAGAGCTACCTTACTAAGAGCTCCTTTTATGTCTGCAGGAAAGAAACACTAATTACTCTTCCAAACAACCCCAGAATGCACTACGAATGTGTAATTGTTAATAACAGTGAGTTTATCACTATCGGTGCGGCGCATTTTTCCGCTGTGCGCTGAAGATTTAAAAAACTCGCGGTTCATGACGAGCTTAGCTCGTCATCAGCGTCGAAGGGGCTAATGAATAAACAGGAAGAACATTGGAGTTGATTTACAAAAGCATTTGTAAGCATGGTAAGTAGTACTACAGGATTACTCCTTTAAGTACACTTCAGTGATTTTGTGACTCGTCCCTAAAATGTCCATGTCCCTAAAGAGGGCACAGCCTTTCCTATTACCTCCTCGTCAGACCTCCCCATCACAGTCATTACCTCATGAGCAATAGCTCCTCCCCCATTTCTTTGAAGCAAAACTCCCTTAGCCTATCCCTACCCTCCAGGCCACTCCCACATCCTGTGGCTCATGTAACCCCCTGACCCACGCCAGCACATCCTGTACCTCCAAGCACAAGAAGCAGAACAGGGAGGGAGGGATAGGAACAGGGAGGTCTACGACTCGGAATAATGAATGTTACCGGTAAGTATTCGGTCATTACTACTAATTAAATTTAAATATCCTCAAGTTATTTGCATTCTAGATGTTCGGGACCAATTGAAAAAAATGTATAAAAGTACGTAAACGTGTACTACGATACTATTGCTCTACGAACTTTAACTCACTTCTTTGAATAAGCCCCCCTGTATTTCAGCTAGCACAGATTTGGAGACCAGACAATCAAAGAATAGCAAAAACTCAGGGACAGGCATGATGCAGCGGACACCTTAAAAGGAGTCCTTCACTCACTTCCTTCCTTGCAGGCGCTGAAAAAACCTGCCTACCTTCATTATGGTCGAGAACAGAGCTGTCAATCCGCCATGGGTCTCCGCGTGAGCTGCTCGTATAATCAGAATAGTAGCTCATATGGCGCAGTGAACCTTGTGTCACAATCAAAATAAAACGCACACACAAGCACCCCAAACCTCCCCCCGAGTGCCGTTTCTCTCCTTCTAATATGGATCATTCCTAGCCCTGCTGTCTTTACAAAGGTGATATGAAGTGACCCCTGCGACCCACATTGTCAAAGGAAGGTCATATTTCGCAGTTTTAAAATGGCGGCTCACCTGTCATCCGGAATGCGACGTGGCTGTGTCTTGTCCATACCAGCAATGCTACCATAAATATATTTATCATAGGGAAATATGCTGATAGCCAATGCACCTCTTATGTATTGGCAGTACAGTAGCTAGCACCATTTGTTATTGCTGTCAAGGACGGTGTCACGAGCGGGGTGACTGTTTGCTCATGAAGCTGGGAATTCGACTTCGTTATTTCCCATATGAAATTAAATATTCCCATTTCCAGTCCACACACCACACAGCTGAAAATCAGTTCCTCATAAAAGTTGTACCTGTCACGAAACAAGCTGTGGCTGTGTGTCTATGCATATTCTCACTAAGGAACCGTACATTTTTTAGCTGTAAATGATGTGAGCCAACAGTCTAAAATTTTTATTATCTCATTTCTGGTTTCTTATTTTTGTACCTACAGTACAGTTAAAATAGTAATGAATTGCCTAACAGGAGAGTTCCTCGTTGCTTGGAAAGGTTCACTTTAAATTGCTTTACTTGGGTTCCAAAGATACTTTTTCAGATTTCTTTCTTAACGTGGTCACAGCCATTCTTGCATGTTATAGTCAAGGTTGAAATGTGATATAATCTTCTCCTAGACTTCCAGTCAGGTTTGAATCCCTGCTACAGCACTGAAACTTGACTCACAAGATCAGGCTCTAAAGCCCTGCATCTTATACAAATATCACCCCTGCATCCTGGCCCGCTTCATCCCTCAGAGGCTTTCAACATCAGCAATTCAACAATGGAGAAGTCAAACATTGTTTACTGAACCTCTAGACATAAATATGAGCACCTTATAAATCTCCAGTTCATAAAAGAATTATCAAACCTCCTACATGACAACTCTTTAACATCAGCATGTTCACAGAAATCTACAGGTGAATAATGTATTGTAATTGGATGCCTAGCGTGGGCAGTGCTGAATATTGCAGAGAGTGCAGGCATTGCATATCCTGCCTGTAGTATGGTGAGACGCAGTCTAGTGGTTGAGGGGTGGAGACAGAGGGAGGAGCAGGAACGGGAGGAGCCGGGGAATAGGAACCAAGGGGACAGTTAGAGTAGGGACAGGGACGAGGATGGATGTGCAGTAATAAAGCTCTCCTAAACCATAAAGAAGTGTCGGTCGTTATTGCCACCACGACGCGACAGCTGGCGACGAGGGTGGGATGTGCTTGAACCCCACCGACCCTCACGAGAGAGCCCTGTCCCCAGCGTGCCTCGAGGAGCAGGCGACGCTGACCAGAAGGACGAAATTGCGACCTGCCACGTGAAGCCAGTAGCAGGTGACCCTGTCCCCCCCCCAGCAGTTGGGAGGGACTCAAGAGGGAGCCGAGGCACCAAGCGTCGCAACGCCCGAGGCAGAAGTGACCCCTTCGCGCTAAAACGCGACTTGTGCAAGAGAGCGCGGTGTCCAGCCAGCGCTGCAGGAGCAGAAGCCAGGAGCCTACCCTGACTCTGCCAGACCCCAAGAGAAAAGAGAAAGTGCCCTCGCGTGGAGAACGGCGCCCCACGGAGACCGCCTGCCAAGCAGTGCTGACCGAGCGCTGTTCGCGCCAAAAGAAGTTGCAAGTGCCCAGAAGTGCCCACCGGGAGCCCACCCCGGCGGCAGAAGTCAAGACAAGTGACCCTACCTGAAGCATTGACTCCAGCGGTGGATCCTGGCTGCAACCGGCAAGTGGTGAGTGGAAGCGCTAAGAAAATACTGTGATTCCGGTGAAAAACGAAGAAAAACGGCCGAAATCCCGTCGAAAACGAGATTCCCGCGCGGCCATTTTGGAGTCAGGCAGCAGTGTCCAATCCCCTGCGAGGGATCATCGGCGGCCATTTTGAGGTCAGGCAGAAAACCTGAAATTGCAAATAAACACTGGTGAGTGCCACAGGGCCCGAAAACAAGCACTGGTAAGTGCAAAACAAACATTGGTAAAGACAAAAGAAAAACAAACATTGGCAAAGGGAAGTCAACAAGCATTGGTGCATACAAAGACAAATATTGGCTAAGAATAAACAAGCATTGGTAAAGGACGAACAAACATTGGCAAAGACCAAACAATCATTGGCAAGGGCAAGAGACATACAAACAAGCATTGGTGAATGCAAGTGAAGAGTAAACAAACATTGGCAACTGTAAGTGAATTAAGCATTGGTGACTGTAACAAAACAAACATTGACGCATGCAAACAAGCATTGGCGAATGCAAGTGAAGAATAAACAAACATTGGCAACTGTAAGTGAAGCAAGCATTGGTGACTGCAACAAAACAAACATTGACGCATGCAAACAGGCGTTGGCGAATGCAAGTGAAGAATAACAAAGCGCTGAAAAGACGACAAACAAGCCCATGCAAATGCAAGAAGCACTCTAAGAAGACAAACATTGATACATGCAAATCAACAAGCATTGGTACATGCAAAGACAAAGTACTGGCTAAGAGTAAACAAGCACTGGTACATGCAAATAAACAAGCAGTGATACATGCAACTAGACAAACATCGATACGTGCAAATCAACAAGCACTGGTACGTACAAAGGAACAAGCACTGATCCAGGCACAAAGACACAAGCATCGATACACGCAGATCAACAAGCATTGGATAAATCGCAGCCAAGAAAGAAAACAAGTATCGCTGAAAACCAAACAAGCCCTGGCGAACATAACAGAATCAAGCATTAACAAAGACCGAGCGAGCACTGGCGAAGGCCAAACAAGCATTGCTAACGTCCCAGCGCATGACTAGACCGCAGGCTTCGACTACATACAAATCAATTACGAAGACGAGAAGACAAGTGAACAGCCGGTGCTCTGCGAACATGATCCATCAAAATCCTCCTCTTATGGCGGGGGAAGAAATCGCACAACAGTTCAATCCCTGCTTTGAAGCACCACCCCCAGGGATGCAGACGGACACCTGGAGTCTGTGTCTCCAACGGAACCAATGGCTGGCCACATTGAGTGATTTCCTGGATGCCAATGGAGAACAAAGAGAGAGGAAATGCCTAACGCTGCTCCTCCATCTGGTGGGTCCAGAGGGCCGATGCCCAATCGAAACATTTTCCGAAGAAGACACAGACATCTATAAAAGACTCCAAGAGAAACTATGTGCCCGTCTCTCCGCACAAACGGAAGTGGATCGAGAGCGCATCACCTTCAACACAGCTCGGCAGGAACCAGGTGAACCACTGCCAACCTTCATCACTCGGTTAAAAAACCTGGTACAAGGCTGCCACTTCAACACCTTCACGAATGAGGACGCAGTCCGACTCCGGATAATTGAAGGCTGCGCAAACCCCGACACGAAACTCAAGATCTTGCGAGGAAAGTGGTCACTGGAAGAAATCATCAGGAAGGCTGAAATTGGACTGCACGTCAAGGTAAGAGACAAATCAAAGGCCCCGAATCTGAAAGGAAATTATCAAGACGCCCGGACAGATAACCCTCAGAACACAAACAGAACTGAAAGGAGAGAGAGGGAAGACAGACCAGCAAAAAGACAACGGGAAAGACACAGTGACAAAGAAAATAACACAGATTACTCAGAGTCAGATTTCTCAGCAGCCGACTACTCAAGGTCAACCAAGGACTGCTCGGAGTCAGATGACCCAGAGTCAACCATCCAAAAGACGATTCCAAAAAGTTATTCACCCCCCAGGAGTTCCTCAAAGAGTCATTCAAAGGAGGAAGAAAGAGCATCAAGTGGGACAGATCGCACTCCTGGTCAAGAAGGCATCCCGCACAGCAAGTGGGAGAGAAAGACTAACCAGAGGAGAAGGGGTCGCACTGGCCAACACGGAAAGTCGGCGCAGGGACATCAGTCGACAAGCAGTGAAGACGAGTCCAAGGAAACATCTGGCCGGAGAACACACAAACCCCAAGTCAGAGGTGCTGGAACATCAAGCAATTGGGAAGGAGAACCAGATCACACAAGACGGACTGGTCCATGCCATGATTCATGCCTTTATGGGCCCCAAAGCATCCATGGGCCCCGCGACAACGAAGGAACAGAGCGTAGATGGGTAACATCAGACGAGAAGGACGAAGAGGCAAAAGCTTGGGATCAAGCACAAGGAACAAGCACGGAATCTTCAAACAATCTCCCAAATGAGACAGCGTTGAAGATATTCCAACAAAGACACATGGAGAAGCTTTTCGAAAACAATTCCGAAGGGGAAAGCAGCTCGTCACGGACTACCCGGCTCCGAAGACCACCTAGTAGGACACTCCCAAATGAACACTCACAGAGGGAACTGACGGAGCACCCCTCTGATTCGGAAAGCACGTCGGTCCGATCTTTTGAGTCGGCAGAGTCATGGTCCCGACAACGACCACGTGCAACACTCTCAAAGAAACATCCTCAGAGGGAAGCGAGGGAGAACTCCTCTGATTCAGACAACATGTCGGTCCGATCTTTTGAATCGGCAGAGTCATGGTCCCGACAACCACCACGTGCAACATTCTTAATGAAACATTCTCAGAGGGAAGTGAGGGAGAACTCCTCTGATTCGGACAGCATTTCGGTCCGATCCTTTGAGTCGACAGAGTCGTGGTCCCGACACCGGCCATGGCGCCAAGCACCTGAACACATCAGCAAACCAAGGGACACTCTTCACGTCGAGAGCGACGTGTCCCACACCAATGTCAATGCACACTCGATCACTCCACCAGACAACCCGTCGCATCGAGCACACGTGCATCGTGACACTAATACCACACCGTCACCCCGGGTAGGGGCAGCAAGGTTGACTCGAAGGCCCTGGTCCTGGTCCTGCAAAACGGAATCCGGCATCGTGGCCAAAAGTACCCAAATAAAAATGGACCAACCAGTCAATCCGCAAAGGAAGCCAGACGTGTCAGGAGAACTAAGTCATCATCGGAGGACAACAAGACACACTAACATTCAGCCGACCCCAGAGTCTGCCTGTTCCAGGCGCGAGCAGGTGTGGGAGACACAACCCGAGACAGCAAATCAATCTCCAAGTCATACCAAGCTGACCTCCACCGTTCATACCTCACCGGCCGGCACCCCAGACTCGAAACAGAAAGACAGTGTTGTTCTTGACCTGACGAAGCAAAAGGCAGTAAAGATAAAGGCGGTGAATGAATTACTGGACCAAGCCAAGACAGTCTCATCAGACAACACCATACCGTCTGGCATACATGACCCTGAACTGGAGGACAGTGTTGCCTTCAACCGGACAAGACAAACGGAAGCAAAAGCGGATGAGGGTGCTCGGAAGAGGACCAGAACACTATCCACCCATGAAAGAGATCGAGCACCTAAACCAACAGTAGTTACACCACGGGAAAGAGACATGCCGACTGCGGAATGTGAGAGCAGACAGTCCACACGCAACGTGATCAAGAACGCCCTGATTGAGACAACAGAAAAATCGACCAAAGTCAAGCCCACCTCGGATTCGACACTACTGAGGCTCGAAGAGCAGGCTGTTCGCCAACCTGTGTGGCGGATTGAAGATCTGCGAACACTAAGGACATTAAGCTCATTTTGTTAAGAAAGGGGGAGATGTAGTATGGTGAGACGCAGTCTAGTGGTTGAGGGGTGGAGACAGAGGGAGGAGCAGGAACGGGAGGAGCCGGGGAATAGGAACCAAGGGGACAGTTAGAGTAGGGACAGGGACGAGGATGGATGTGCAGTAATAAAGCTCTCCTAAACCATAAAGAAGTGTCGGTCGTTATTGCCACCACGACGCGACACTGCCTTGCTTAGACAATCTGTTACTGCGGCTACAGGTTCTAAGCTTTCAGGCCAGCAGCGCATTTAACAGTCTATGGTCGCAGGGCCAGTCTGGAATTTCAAGGACTGCATCGGTGCAGGGACTCAATCATATTTGTCACTGTCAAGAATGGACTTGGAGGCATCAGCCCCACTCTAGAGGTGGACGCCACACTACAGGAAATAAGAGATTTGGGAATCATGCCCGCGAGTGCTACACACAGGAATAGGTGAGTGTCACTGACACCATCGGTGGGTGGCGCCAGTACTCAGAAAAACAACTTGCAAGGTGCAGCACGTTTGTGAGTTCACTCACCGTGAGACTGATCCCTGATTGTAGAATGTCAGGCAGGCTATGTGACAATTGGTGCAGTCTCTCAGGCGGTTGTAGAAGGGTCTCAACTGAGCTTGAATCAATGCAGCTGAGCCCAGCCTACGGTGCACTGAGGCAAAAGGCGTGTTGGGAGGGAGGGCGAGGGGTGAGAGAAAAGTAGACCAAAAATTGTTTGTGTGTGTAAAAGGCCGCTTTATTAGGAAACAGGTGCACATTACAAATACCAACCTTGGCAAACGCCTTACAAAACTAAACCTCGCTAAATAAATAAATAACTAACCACTCGGGCCCCCAACCCCCACCCCTAACATATTTGGGCCCTCCCCACAATACATCAATAAACATTATAACATCATTATAACATCATTATACATTACGTCATCAATAAAACATTACGTCATCAATAAACATTTCATCATAGATAAAACATACGTCATCATTAAAACTTTATTCGTCAAACCACAACTGAAATAACATTGGTCATGTCTTCCGTAATCATCGACCCTGCTTGACCCTGCACTCCTGCAGATACCCCCTTTACAAAACTGAGCGGTCAAACCATGACCAACATACCCCGGCCCCAGTCAAAGAAATACTCTATCGAAAATTCAACCAACAATCTGCCTAAAACCGTACTGATACACAAAAACCCCGCACTGCACCTGCTCCTAGCGACAAATACAAGTACAAGAAAAACCCCTGCACACCGGAAACCCAGAAAAACAGCCTTTTGAAAAAGAAAAATGAACAGGAGACCCCAAAAAGGAGCAAAAAACGAGGGAGAGAGGGGAAAGAAAAAACCATGTAAAAAATGCGAGGGAGGGTGGGACAAAAAAGCTAAAGCACCTAGCCACCAGGTCACCAAACCTAAAATGGTGGCGGTTAGCGGGAAAGAGGGAATTTATACTTGGGCTGGCTGGTCCTACTAGACAGCCCAAAAACTAGAACATTCTGGCAACTTCTGGAAATAACCCCTCGCAGCCCTCCCAAACCGCCCGGGGGAGGAGACCTCCCGTCGGTCGGCTCCCTCCCCCAAGCCCCCCTTGGGAGGGAGGGCGAGGGGTGAGAGAAAAGTAGACCAAAAATTGTTTGTGTGTGTAAAAGGCCGCTTTATTAGGAAACAGGTGCACATTACAAATACCAACCTTGGCAAACGCCTTACAAAACTAAACCTCGCTAAATAAATAAATAACTAACCACTCGGGCCCCCAACCCCCACCCCTAACATATTTGGGCCCTCCCCACAATACATCAATAAACATTATAACATCATTATAACATCATTATACATTACGTCATCAATAAAACATTACGTCATCAATAAACATTTCGTCATAGATAAAACATACGTCATCATTAAAACTTTATTCGTCAAACCACAACTGAAATAACATTGGTCATGTCTTCCGTAATCATCGACCATGCCTGACCCTGCACTCCTGCAGATACCCCCTTTACAAAACTGAGCGGTCAAACCATGACCAACATACCCCGGCCCCAGTCAAAGAAATACTCTATCGAAAATTCAACCAACAATCTGCCTAAAACCGTACTGATACACAAAAACCCCGCCACCCAGAAAGGTAGGCAGGTGGGGGGGGGAACCCACAACGCCTCCCTTTCTGCCCCCCAACACGCGAAGCAAACAGAACAGATAGGGGGATCAACGCTGCATAGCCAATGCCCGTGCTAACACCTCACGAAGCTCCAATAGATAAAGATCCATGCCCACCAGTGACAAATGGACTCCATCATCCCGAAAAAACTCAACTGACTCAAATTTAACGTCCCTGTGCGAGATCCTGCTGAAACCAAGTCCCCTGCAGCAACGAGACACCTCTGAATTCACCTTCTTCCTGGCCCGATCAACAGCCCTGGGGTGCACCGCCCCTCTCCATGTCCTACGCGGTATCAACTCCGTCCAGAACACATGGCACCCAGACCAAAGCTCCTTGATGAGGCCTAAATCCCGTTTCATAGCACGCAATAAAACAACTCCTTTCGTGGCACAAAGATCATTTTCTCCCAAATGAATAACCAAAATATCCGGGCATAAACCGCCCACCATGTTATTGTTCAAACAAGGGATTAACTCTCTCCAGAGCATCCCACCTTTACCCTTCCATACAACGTTAAACATTCGATCATTAAAACCAAGTTGTTCTCCAAAGTAGCTTCGTGCCGCCTGGACTCTGGCCCACTTTACGAAGGAATGCCCCACTATCCAGACCGTTACCACTGGGGAGCGAGGTCCAGCAACGGATCCTGAAAAAGAAAAGACAATTAGAAAACATGACTAAGAGGAGGACGCCTGCGCTTCCTCTGCCGAGCTCCTCACATAACGCTGGAAGCAATTAGAAGACCAACGCCCCAACCGCATAATATCCCTCTTAGTCCAACCTCTGTGAAAGGCCTCAGTGGCTGCACCTATTCGGAAAGAATGGGTCCCATATAGATTGCTATCGAGACCAATGTGATGTAGAGCTTTGCGTAAAACCATCCTTAACTGATAAGTTGTGACAGGGGTGCCAGTAATATGTTGGAAGACAAGAGCCTCATCACCACCCCCACATAATGAACGCCAGCGCCGCGCCAGCAATAAAGGGCAAGTGAGCTTTGGAGCACGCGCCTGTAACCACACACCTTTTCCCTTACCCGTCTGATCAGTTTTAGAGCTGGACAACCAGACATGAACACCCTCATCATAACAAAAAACGTCCTTCCAATGTAAACCACCCTTATGTTTGGACCCCAACAACTCCGAGACCCTAAAGGCTCCAAAAAATATAAACGCCATGAGCAGTGAGAAGACACATGCCTCAAAATCATCCGAACATACCATAGGCAGGACTGTGATTAATCTGGCAAGCACTTGCCAAGAGAGGGGAGCCCTGGATCTACCAACATGCCCCTGCTCCCTGGCCCAGCCCTCAAGCATCCTCCTGCCTATCTCACCCGCTGACGGGGGGTAACCCCACAACAACTTTCCCATAAAAGCAATACCCGCTAGCTTCCCAGCGATAGTTACTTTGGTGAGGCCCTTATCCATGAGGTCCAGTATAAAATTGACCACATCGTCCGACCGCCGGGACAGATCCTCCCTTCTGACAGCACCAGATTCCAGGAATTCCCTCCAAGCCAAGGAATAAGCAGAACGCGTAGACACAGACAAAGAACCTACCACCAATTGTACAACCCGACCTCGCCTACGCGCCACAGATGAGTCGGCATCGTAGTTGGGGATCTGTCTGCGTCCCTCGCCAGTCCACGGAATCTCCCCCACTGTGAACGAGACAGAGCATCCGCAATGTCATTGTCCACGCCAGGAATGTGTAAGGCACGAAAATGAATGTCGTGTTTCAAACAACCCAGAACGAAAACTCTCATAAGTTTTAACACCTGTTCGTCTCTGGCAGACTGTCGGTTCACTACTTCTACAACAGCCATGTTATCCACACGAAACAGCACCTTCTTGTGTGCCAATTCCTCCCCCCACAGTGTCAAGGCCACCAATAGAGGGAACAATTCCAAGAAAGTGATGCTGCGACCACCATTCAACCATTCATCCGGCCAACGTTCCGCACACCATTTACCATTCCAGAAGAGCCCAAAACCATCACTGCCAGCCGCATCAGAAAACATCTGTACATCCCACTGAAAATCAACGTTTCTGACCAAGGGAACACCATTGAAAGAATTCAGGAAAAACTTCCACATTCTCAAGTCCTCTTTAACACCAGCAGACAAACGCACACGATGGTGGGGCAAGGGATGTCCTGCTAAAGCCCTGCCCAGTCTTCTACAAAAGGTCCTGCCCGCTCTCACAACTCTGCAAGCAAAATTCAAATGACCCAAAAGCACTTGAATCTCTTTCACCAACACTTTCCTCTTAGACAACATTGACTCCAGCAGTTGCACCATGTTGACCCTTTTGTCCTCGGGCAGGCGAGCCGACATAAGTACAGAATCAATTTCAATACCCAAGAAGGAAAGGACCGTAGTAGAGCCCACTGTCTTTTCCGGAGCTAAAGGAACTCCCAGATCCTCCATGAGCCCATGGAATGTGTCCAGAGCGGTCTGGCACTCCGCGGAGCCCGGGGATCCGACAAAGAAAAAGTCGTCAAGGTAATGTGTCACCAGGGAATGACCGGACTGATGGGAAAAGTACCATTGCAGGAAAGTGCTAAAACACTCAAACAGAGCACATGATATTGAACAGCCCATCGGTAGAGCCTTGTCCACGTACCAATTACCTGCGAATTGTATACCCAGAAGGCACCAATCGTCCGGGTGGAGAGGCAACAGCCTGAAAGCAGATTTGATGTCACACTTGGCCATCTCAGCGGCTGCGCCCGCGGTCATAACAAGTGACATGGCCACGTCAACCGAAGAGTAGGAGACCGACACCGCCTCCGGGTCAATAAAATCATTAACAGATGACCCCTCAGGCCACGATAAGTGTTGAATGAGTCTAAACTGTCCCGACTCCTTCTTCGGGACAACACCAACCGGTGAAACAATCAAATTAAGTAACGGCCAATCTTGGAACGGGCCAGCCATCCTTCCCTCCTGAACCTCTTTAGTAAGTTTGTCTTGGACAACTGAGGCCTGTTCCGACGCCGATTTTAAATTGGCAGACCACCTCCGTTCCCGAGATCCTAAGTAACCCAGTCGGAAACCAAAATGAAAACCTTCTAATAATTTTAGTTTTGCAGACTCATCCTCGTAACCTTGTAAGGCAATACGCAACCTGCCCAATTTAACTGGTGTACGAGCCTTTGGCCCCAGAACCCTTAGCACCTCTGGATCCCCGACCCCCTGAAAACTGCGAGGACGTATTGGAATTTCCTGAACCCGACTGTTTACCCTGCTGGCTTCCTGATGGCTGGTTGTCCCAGCATTTGGATAACGGGTGTTTCCTTCCGCAACCTGAGCATTCATGCCTGAATTTCCAGTACTCTCTTGTGCAGGAGCCCCTATTAAATTCCCAACAGAAACCAGATCCCGATGACATGGTTGTAGTGGCCCCCACCCCTCCCCGGGTGGGCTTCCCCTGAAAGGGCCGGTAAACTAGTGGTAAACCACTGGCCGTAAAGACGGTCTTCCCCCCAGCTGCTGACCCCATTGTGTGCTGCCATAAATCCATATAGAGCTCACCCCATTTCGCCTCAGGGTCCCAAGCCATCCTGGCCCTAAATTCCTCGTCATATTGAGGCCAGGCAAAACCACCCCCGGTGATCTGAGCTTTACGAATCACGTCCATGTATTTAAAAAGGGAAACGCTGCGCTCAGGGAACTTTTCGCAATATACACTAGCATAAATCAAAAACGCAGCTGTCCAGTTCTCAATATTCAAAGGCACTTTAGGGCGTTTAGCCAGCTCAAATTCCTCCTCTTTAGAGCCCTCCTTAGACCGGACTTCCCGGTGTAGAAGCTTAAGGAGCTCCACATACTCACCGTTCCAAATTCTTTCTTTGGTGCTTAGCATTAGATGAGCACCCAAAGGTTTCTTAACCCCCATGTATGGCAATTTTTTGATTTTCAACTCCTTACTGGCCACTGGCTCTTTAACATTGCTGGAAGCACCAGCCATAACACCACTGTCCACTTTGTCTGTAACTTTGCTGGAAGCACCAGCCATAACACCACTGTCCACTTTGTCTGTAACTTTGCCGGAAGCACCAGCCATAACACCACTGTCCCCTTTATCTGTAACTTTGCTGGAAGCACCAGCCATACCACTGTCCCCTTTATCCGTTACAAACATCACTTCGTCAGTGCCCACTGCAGTGTCTTTTACATAACGACCTTTGACCAGACGGCCATCACCAATGACCACATCAGTTTCACCACCGGTACCCACAGACACCATAACAGGTTTGGCCTGTGGGGCCGTTTGCTCACCTGGCAACAGAGAGACAGCTCTCGATGGCTCCGCCCGTGGCGCCGAGGACAATGCATCCGGTCTGCGAGGCGCCCTACCCGATGGGCCGTGCTCTCTTCTCCCTTGCAGTTGCCTCTGGACCACTGGAGCCTGTAAAACACTATGAGAAGCATGAGAGGGCACCCCCCCCTCAAGATCCCGCAATTCACCTTCCTCAGGACTCTCTTCATCGTAGTCCAATACCACCGAATCCACACTGGTATGCATCAAGTCACCACGGGTCTTACCCAATCCGGTATCAACAACTGTACATTTAAAAGATTTTGAAACTCCAGGGGGGGGAGCAGACTGTACGCGCCTGTACCTCCCTGCGCGTTGACTCTGTTGCTCCATAGCCGCCGGCAAGGCCTGGCACCTATACCTGCTACTCGTTGGGGCCAGCGGGGTCACGCCAGACCCTCATGTGCTGGCCGCGTCGGGCTCCCTCGGTGGAACAGAGAGGGCCGCGCTAGGCACTCTCCTCACTTCCCCTTGGCGAAAAGGGACTGGACCGCGCCCTGCCAAGTCTGGAACTCCGCGCCTAACCTCTTCCTGAAAAGAAAAAGTTTGGACTGGTGTGCTAGGGTTCCTACCATCCACAAACCAACCAGACACATTCCCCCTCCAGTTAGAATCATCAGCCATTCTCCGACCCCTCTCTAAAGAACGGCCACGTGCTTCAGACCTCAAAGGTACCTCCCGAACCGGAGAACCACCTACAACCTCCTCGTCTCCACTGTGATCCAAATTATCAGGTGCCAATGCCGAAGAAGAAGAATGCCTATAGGCTCTTGAGACTGACTCTTGGCCTGCTAACTCCTTCTGAAAACTACGCTGCGCAAGGCCCGCTGCGCCAAAATGTTCCCATCCAGGAGAACCACACATAAAATAAGGACCCCCAGAGGCCCCAGATAAGTGAGGAGCTGTACTCCTGGGCCCTTGTATAGGCCCGCCACTCACCTGGCCAAAACCCCTATCCGGACCCAACAAAGTGCCCTGAAAGTTTACCCCCGCCGCACTCAAGACCCCAGGAGCCTGAAACCTTCCCAGACCCATTCCTGAAGTACCAAAAGCCGCAGAACCGAAACCAAAAACTGGCTGACGATTCTGTAAACCCGATTGAAAAGACCCACCACTCATAAAAGGAACACCCCCACCTTCCGCCCTAAAACCCTCCACATGCTCCAAACCAGAAATCGCACCACCAAACGAACCACTCTCGCCCATTTGGGCCCATTCGCCCTCACCTCTAGAGCCACCACCCACAGAAACTACTTCACCAGCCGACGAGCCCGGCGTCGAAAACAATAACGGGCTCCCCACATTACCCCCAAATTCACCCACCCCCGCATCAGCCTCTTGCGCAACGACCTGCAAACCAGAAGACAAACCAGCCCGAGGCCCACCTGCATTCCCATCATGCCCCTCCCCCGCAAGAACATCGTGAGGAATCCGTCCTAAAGGGGTTAACAACATCCTTTGACCAGCCTCAGGGACAAACTGAGTCTCATTAACGACTAACATGGCGTCCTGGGGCCCGTGCTCAACCTGTTCCCGCTCCGAGTTCTGTAAAACAAATTGAACCGAACCCCTACGCCCCCGCGCACAGAGGCACCATCCGAAGACTGCCCCCGCCGCTCAAACAACGGGTCCGAAGCAGAGCGTTTCTTGCTTCCTCCCCGGCCACTCCTGCCCCCTTTCTTCGACCCCTGCCCCCGCCCTGCCATAACCGGAAACTCCCCCGCTCCAGAAACAACTCCCAACTGAAGCGCCGGGGCTTGGGAAGGCACACCCCCCCCACACTCAACACCCCTTGAGCCTCCGGAGCCTCAGAAGTACCGGGCTCCCCCCGAACCATCCTTTGTGGGGCCGGCTTCCTAGACCGGGAGCGGCCCCTCTCGCTTACCTGACTTGGACGTCTCCTCTTCGGCGACGAACATGCCATCACCGCAGCCACCACACCGGCAGAGGCCTGGCGTTGCGGCCTAGCCTGCCCACCTCCTGCGAGCAAATCCAAACGACCGGCATCCGCCAACAGGCGCATCGCCTCAAGAACTTGTGCGTCTTCCATTACTAAGCTCTAAGTACAATCGCAATTGGCAAAGAATGAAAAAGAGTCGCACAAACACACAAGACACTCTCTCACAAAAAAGCTAAAGCACCTAGCCACCAGGTCACCAAACCTAAAATGGTGGCGGTTAGCGGGAAAGAGGGAATTTATACTTGGGCTGGCTGGTCCTACTAGACCAGCCCAAAAACTAGAACATTCTGGCAACTTCTGGAAATAACCCCTCGCAGCCCTCCCAAACCGCCCGGGGGAGGAGACCTCCCGTCGGTCGGCTCCCTCCCCCAAGCCCCCCTTGCACTGCAGGATGCTGAATGTCAATATTCATAAACAAACAGTGAGTCCACTCACACAGAGACGGTGTTCAGTTAATTTTTGGGTCTTGACCAGACTCGTTTGCAGCAGCACAGTCAAAAGTGTGTGCACAGCACTCGCACCGCACTGGTACGTCGCGGTCAGTCCCAGCTTACCTCACAGCATGGTCAGGTAGTGTCAAGTTGCTAATAATGTGTGAGTATGAAGTTTAGTGCGGTGGTGTGGACCACCACACTGTAATGTGTTAGTTGAACCCCCGGTGTGTTGTACTTAGCAGGACTGGGTAGGGTTGCTGTTGGTTCACTTAGCAATGATAGGCTAAAATATATGTAATTAGGCCATTTTAAAGCATGTCTGGTCGAAAGCATAAGTGCAATGTAATTGTATTTTAATGTGAATACAATATAACAACTCATTTTAAAAACACATAGGTGTCAGCTCACCACTGAGGGACCAAGACATATGCTTGTCATATCATATTACCCAATTTGTGCCCAACAATAATGTGACCTGTGCCTGAACAATTATTTCTAGTCCTCAATCAGGTCTACAAATCACTGTCAATATGGTCAAATTACCAAAATTATAAGCCTGAAACAGATGTCCCTTATCAATAAATACCAAGTCTGAGCTTACAAACACAAACAGACAAAAAGCCTGTACCTAAATGGACACTGTTTGCAGACTGATTATTGCTGTGCATTCAGAGCATTGTATTCTTAATATTAGCTCACCTCTACCTTTGCGGATTTGAAGGACCACAAAAAAGATGTACTGCCTCCCAAACACACCCCCTATGAGCCAGGATATAACAAAAACCTATGCAGGATGGCATAAAGATTGCTTTTAGAAAGCAGGGCACAACAACAATTGTTTAAACCCAGAATGTCGAGCCGTGGTGGCTGGTGATGTTTAAAATGCCGGGGCATTTATACCTGCCCTGAACTGCAGTGAGCAAGCAAGCAAAGTTTGAAAAAAAAACTTCTAATAAAGCAAAAAAAGACTAATAACAGTTCTTGCTGCTGAAGAAAGGGAAACGGTTTCTTGTAAAAAGCAAGATTAGAATTGCTTTTAAAGCAGTTGCCCACTGTTGCATCTTGATTGTGGTAACTCCCTGTTACATCGCCTCCCAGACTCCACACTGGCCGTCCTAAACGCCATCCTACATGCAGCAGTTCGTCTCATCCATGGCCTGAAGAAATATAATCACATCACCCCCAACTTGAGGCAATTTTCTTGCAAGCCCGCATCATCTTTAAAACTAGCTGCATTATTCGCAAAGTCATCACAACCAACATTTCACTTATCTTAAAGACCAGCTCACCATCTTTGGTGGGTGTGTTGAGACCCAGACAGGACACCATCAGAGAGCAGACTAAGAAGTGTACAGAAGTAAAAACAAGGCAGCATGCCTTTACCCTCCATGAACCCGGGATTCAGAATATTATCCCTGTATCCCTCAGGACAGCACCAACTCAGATCCAATATAGGAAAGTTGAAGACCCATGTCTTAAAAGAACACTGCCTCACAATGCATTAACCATCCACAACCCAGCTACCTCTCTCTCCTATCTTTTCTTGACTCTGTGATTAGCTTTGACCCTGGACTGCGCTCTGCTACTTTCTGTCAAGTTTGTGCTATAGAATTACATACATACATACATACATACAAGTTTACAGTCATTCAGCCTACGTTCTCACATTACAGAAGTGTTTGCCATTTAAATATAACATTGAACATGCAAATATTTTATGAAAATATACTAAATCCCACAAAATAAAAGCTTATCAGTTTTATAAAATGCTTCATTTCTAGCAAATGTAAGTTTAGGGTCTCAATTTTGATTTGTCATTTGTGTCAAGTACTCACATGTACGAGTTCCACACATGAATTTAATATACCTTCACTACAATTAAATCCTGCAAGTCACCCCTATAGCAGACCTTAACAATCCTGAAGGCAGGGTGGTTGGTTCTAAGTGAGAAGGTGCCACTGCATGAGCAGGATACCCCTGCAGCATACAAAGTCCTTTTTCCCGGTTGTTAGTGCTGTGGCCATTTATGGCATAAAGTGACTGTGTGATACAATAACACACCAAAGGTAGTGGTGGTTTAGATAATCGCACCTACCAATTCTCCAAAACGTTTTTAAAGTGTTGTGATTATTTTAAATAGATTCATATTTTTATAGTTGTGGTGCCCCTCTAGGTAACAATGACAACCCACTACCACTGATGTTTGCTCAACGAGAATTCCAAGGAGACTCGTTGTCAAACACTTTTGAGACTGGTTGTCTATATCTGGATATTTGTACTTGGGACAATCAGAAATCGTAATTCAGGACACCTTAATTGGGTCAGGACTGGAAATCCCCCCCAAATAACATGTTTTGATATAAAATATTTGAGTGCCGAGGTACAACCAGTCTTAAAAGTAAGTGACCGCGTGATGACCAACTCTAAAACGGCAGAAAATAACCCTATCGTGTTTGGTATCAAACATCATGGAATCATACCCCACACCTGTAACCGGTGTGGAAGGTATGATTCCACCCCTCATAACCGAGCTTCGTGAGGGCCCTGGTGAGGGCCCCGGTGCCAGCCTTCTAGTCCCTGGCAACCAAAAAGGGTTGCTGGCGGCCAGAGACACGTTTCCGCCCTCCGACTGCTGAGCCAAGCTCTAGCAGGAGAAGGCAGATTAATAGGCATCCTGTCACAGGGAGGTGTGACCACCTCCCAGACAGGAATAGTGTATTAGGCCTAGGTGAGTGCGCTTGCCAGTGACCAAAAGTCTGCATGAGTGGCACATTTGGTGTCCCTGTGCATACTCTAGTTCAAACTAGTCCTGGGAGCCGTTGGCTCCGACTCTGGAGCAAAACTGGGCAAAGGACATGGGAGTAACCTCTCTACTGTCCAAACCCTCCCCTGGGAGGGTCCCCTGAATCTGTCTAACCCTCTCCCGTGGGTACCTAAGGGCTAACCTGGCTGTAGAACCCTAGATTTTATGTGGACAAGATTATGATTAAGAAACCACTGAACGTCGACTGTCTGGACACTCAGGAATTCGCTGGACTTTGTTTGGGCCCAACTTCGTCTCCCTCTCCTTCCAAAGCATTGTTTGTGCCCATGCACCATACAGGCTCTGTGCAGGCCCTGCGGAGCATCAAGGACAACTGAAGACATCTCCCTTAGAGTGAAGGAGTCACTCCCCTGCAACCGCAGGCACCACATCTCAACTGACCTGTCTGCTGCTCCTGAGCTCCTACCAACTCTAAAGGCTCCAGCAACACAGGAAGTGGGTTTCTAAGTCCATTTAGGCCCGAGCTGTCCTCCCACCAAGTTTGAGGTTAGAATCCCTCTGGGTGCTGCAATACTTGTACCCCTGTGTATCGTGTGCTTTTGCAAGTGCATATGCTTGTTGGCGATTAAAAAACAATTGCACTGGGCTTCAAGTAGCTCCAACCTCTGGCACCATTTCCATCAAAGAACTTTGGCCTCTTTGCACCGAGTGCTCCGTGGGCTCTTGCTTTGTGAAACTGCTCGAGGTCCCCTCATGGCTCCTGTGCCTCTGGCCGGTGGGTCCTCTTGAAGGTCAACACTGTATTTCCTGATTGTTACAGACCTGCCCTGAATCCCCTGTGTTTGGTGAGTCTCCTGGACCTTGCTGGTCCGAACCACAACCTTCCTTGATTTTCCGCATGGGTTGCCGCTGCCAAGGCTTGTTGGTGATCCCGCCAGACACCAACCCCTCAGCAGTCGACATCCTTTGCGGGACAGCTCGTATCCAGCTCCCGGTCATCCTCGACATCTCCTGGTACCTGTGGTTGCAGAGTCAAGAAGTCCCTCAACGCACCGGAAGCACCCGACATCGGTCGGCATCCGTATACCAAGCCCCTGGTCACTCCTGAGTGACCCAGACTCTGTCTCCTCTGCTTTCAGGTACTCTTCATCAAGAATCCACCTTTTGGTTCCGACTGGCACTTTCTCCTTCCCAGCAGTGGCTCTTCTTCGAAGTCCTCCATAGAGATCAACAGTGGTTTTCGACACCACTTCAGACCTGTGCACCGGGCTTCCCTGGGATAGGTAACTCTAATGCTACGAGTGGGCTGGCTAAGTTCCACAGGGTTTCTTCGAAGTCCACTTAGAAGGGTCCTTAAACTTCAACCGCGACATCCCCATGGAATTGTATTGAGCAGACAGTTGTGTTCCCACACTGCACCCATCCTCCGTGGGGTCCCTACTTACTCCCCTTAGGTGGTTCCTTGGCCTTGGGGTCACATCGATTCTACGTACTCTAGACACTTTCTAGACTCAAGTTTTTGTTCTTATACCACTATTTTAGTATATGGTCTGGTCTCCCCCTGGAGCCCACTGTGTATTAGTGCTGTTTACTATTGTTTCTTTGTGTGTTTGTGATTATCTGGTTGTAGCAGATACTTTATCGTACCAGGGAGTGTTATATTAATAATTACATATTTTTATAACTATTGTGTGGTTCTCCTTTCGTTTAACCATTACCGTAAGGTTGCATTCTGGTGAAAGAAGCTGCTTCACATTCCTTCAAGACTAAGCCTGAAGGCTGTTCTCCACAGCTAAGCTAACACTTTGATAGCTTTCTAAGGTTATCCTTGACATCTTAAATCACCATAAAGGTTGTTTGGACTGGTGCTAGGTGCCAACTTCAATTAGAGGACATCATATACCAGGCCAACTTCTCACATTGTTGTGCAGCGGTTGTGATTCAAGCCTGCATTGTTTAACCCGGATAAATATTTGCATTGATTAACTGAAAACAGCAAAGTACTAGGTACATTTAATACTAGCTTAGAATAAGTACGTTCTACTGAAATTGAGGTTGGCTAAGTCAAGGGTTTAACACACCCTTTCTCCAACCTCAGAGAGTTTAGTTCCCACTAGGTTAGGTAGGTGTAACACCTTTTCACACTTAGTATGTCTAGCTAAAGTAGATGCCAGTGGCTCTCTGCCCTCTAGAAACATTGAGCTTTCATTCCAAGAATTGAAAGCCCTGTGTACCTCTAGAAAGCTGAGGACAGGGAGAAGTGCCAACACTCAACTTCTAATAGAGATGCTACTGTTAGATGACCTAAGAAGACTCCTGGGTCAGATGAACTGGACAGAGTGGGTGGAACAGAATATGAGGACAGGTCAGGAGGTGACACCTTTTATGACCTGGAATCTAACCCTGACCAGGGTGACCAAAATGGGTCCCTCCTGGATAACTCAGATTTTCCAGAAGGCAGTGGAAAAGGCCACGAAGGCCCCTCTTCATCCATCCATGAAGAGTGCAGAGTTTACCATGGAGATCTCCCTCTGCAGAGTCAGATCACTCAGGACAGTCTAGAGGGGCCTCTGTATCTAGCAAAAGGGACCACTCTTTTGATAGGGAGTACCAACTGCTTGTACATGTGAAAGCTAGGCTTAGTCTCCAGCAAGAGCAGTTGGTCCTTGAAACCCTAGAAGTCCAGATAGCTGTAAAAAAGTTGGGACTAGAGTCCAATGGTGGCATCAAAAGTGTCCCTTGAATTAAGGACATTCCTTTGATGATAGAAACCTGAGCAAGATTGTCCCTTCCTACCATGTTGGGGATGAAATGAATAACTGCTTTGGAGAGGGCCTGTAAAGTTTAGAGGGTCCCCCAAGAGCAGTGGGCAACTATCTTATTGCTATCCTTTGCTGACAAAGGTAGAGATAAGCACCTAACTGAACAGTATAAGATAAAGTTCAGAGATACCAAGAAGACACAGAATCAGGATTGGGTAGACTTTGTGGATAGTGCCATTAAGGCTCTGGATGGCTGGTTGCTTGGCAGCAAAGTGAATGATTTAAGGGATTGCACAATTTGATTGTGAGCGAGCAGAGCCTTAATAATTGCCAAAATCAGTTATTGCATCAATACCTGTGTTAGGAAACCACTGATCTGAAAACAAGGTTGTTCCTTTAGGGAGATGAGACACTGGCTCCCAATACCCCCAAGACCCTAGCTCTACCAAAAGCGATTAAAAATACTTTGCACGAGAAAGAATCCCAGGGGAAAGGAGAATTGGATAAAAAAAGAGAGATAACAAACACAGCAATATCTGATTTGGTGCACTTTTGATGACCTGACAAGCTATGACCCCTATAGACTGTATCTGCTTTTGCAAATATTGTTGGGATTATTCTTTAAATGAGATTTCTTAATGTACTCAACCACTAAAGAAAGAAAGAAGACAAATTTGCTCTTACACTAACAACCAGTTTGTTCACATGTATTAGCTATCACAAGGTTAAATATTATTGCTTACTGTCTTTAACCAATGTTCTGATTCAATTAGAACTCCTGTTTTCTAAAGGCCACAAGCCTTACATGCCAAAAAAATAGTTGTGGTCTGTGGATTAATGTTCGTTCACAGAACTCTCCTATGCATAAGATTTGAAGTTTAAAACGTACCTGATTTTTCTTGGGATTGCATCAGCAAGAAATGAATGGAGAAAGAAATACCTTTGTTTAACTTTGTCTTTTTTCTTTTTCCTTACAGCTCTCCACGTAAAAAGGAAATGATGCAGGACTCCAGAAGGCTGTCAAGGCAACTGAAGTCAGCGAAGGCAAGAACTCGAGACATCCGGGAGCGGAAGATGAAGGCAGGAACTCGAGACATCCGGGAGGGAAAGATGAAGCCAGGAACTGAAGCCGGAGTAGACAGGAGCTGAAGACCTTCACACGCTGGAATGTGGGTAAGCGGAAGAAACAACAAGGCCAAGTGTTTCTGCTAGAGAGATGTTCCTTTTTATAGCTCTGGAACGGATGGGGTTTACTTCTGCAGGATGTCTGACTCATCATTAACCGACAGAGTGACGCACATGGAAAACGGGTGTGGCAGCTCATGTGGAGAGAGTAGGACTCAACATCAACTGACAGAGTGCTGCACATGGAAAAAGGGTGCCATGGCACATGTGTAGAGTACTTGAAGGCCTTAGTTATGCTTACAAATACGTCTGTTTATTAAACACAAGACTTTAGTTATTCTTACAATTTACTTCCAATACACCAATGGTATCTGAGCATATACAAAAATAAAACAAACAAAACTACATGTTCACTTTCTAATGTTTTGCACAACTTCAAGGCATATGTGTCGGATCATAAATAAAACAAACAAAACTATATGTCCACTTTCTAATGTTTTGCACAGCTTCAAGGTGTATGTGTCGTACCTTAACCTCAACTCAAAGGTCTTGCTTCCTGTCATTCTGTGATTCCAGAATTGGTTAAGCTTTGTGCGTAATTCCTAACAACATGGTTGACTATGATCTGACTTCTCCCCAAGAATTGGGAAAGAAGGCAGATAAGTGGGTCAGAACTAGGGTGAAGCAGAAAAGTCAGAACAATGGTAGTGACCAAAAGATGCTAAAACTCCAGATAAGGGTGGAGACAAGGGTAAAGATTAGAATTCTTCATCAGGGCCCCAAAAATCTGCATCTGGGGGTGAGTCACAATCCAACAAAGATAAAGGCAAAAGGAAACCTTGGTGTTATCTCTGTAAACAGCGGACACATTGGACAAGAGATGGACAAGAGATGCTGGCTGTCCAAAAGCCAAGGACAATCCTCCTACCACCACTGCCCCTAAAGCAACTGTGCCCCTAGCACAAGTCAGGTGGTGGTACAGGGAACAAGGGATTAGTAGGGTTAACCTTGGGCTCTGAGATGGTTTCTGGCCTAGTTAGAACTCCAGCTCAGGCTGTGCTTGTCTGTGATGGTGGCATGGATCTTGCCACGTTATTTGTCAGTCCCAGGAACCTGGACAAATACAGAAAACAGCCTTTGATCAATGGTGAGGAGGCCATGGCACACAGGGACACAGGTGCACGTGTCACTATGGTGACATAGAATCTTGTGGGCCCTGACCAAATCATACTTGTAGAAATGTACCAAGTGACCAATGCTAACAATGTCAGGACTGATCATTCCTTGGCAGTTGTTAATTTCCGCTGGGGAGGGGTAACTGGCCCTAAAATATTGTGGTTAGCTCAGACCTTCCAGTGGAGTGTTTGTTGGGCAATGATATGATAACTGCAGCCTGGGCTGAAGTAGAGTTAAGGACTCATGCAGCAATGCTGGAAATCAGTGTAGATGTGTTTGCTGTGACCAGGTCACAGACCAAATTGGCTAACACTGGCTAACACTGAACATGCCCTGGATACTGGAACAATGGACCACAGGCCTTCCAAGAGAAAGTGCAGGAGGGTTTAAGCCTGTGTCTTCCCCCAGACTCAGAGTGAAGCTCAGTCCCTAGAAGGAGATGATCTTAGTCCCCGTGAAGAAACTGTCACAGACAAACTTAAACTTGATCAGGTTGAGTTGTTGGGGACAGAGGGCCCTTCCATGGCAGGCCTGAGTTTGGAGCAGCAAACCTGCCCCTCTCTTGAACCCCTCAGACAGCAAACTGCTGCTGAGGTTGCTGGAAGTGTCAGTGGATCCCACAGGATCTGATGAGATGAGGGACTCTTATACTCAGAGGGTAGAGACCCCAAGCCTGGTGTTACCAGGAGGTTAGTCATACCTCTGAGGTTTAGGGGCTTTCTACTTACCTTAGCACATGACATTCACTTAGCAGGATACTAAGGCCTAAGTAAGACTTAGGACAGGCTTGTCCCTCACTTTTACTGGCCACATATGTCAGAAGACACAAAGGAGTTCTGTTGCTCCTGTACCACCTGCCAAGCCAGTGGTAAGTCAGGTGGTTCCACAAAGGCCCCCTTATGCCACTACCAGTGGAGGGGGGCTGCTTTGAGAGGGTTGTGATTGACATAATTGTTCCCATGAACCTTCCTATAGCCTCTGGACACAGTTATATACTAGTGGTGGCGAACCATGCCACTAGGTATCCAGAAGCAATACCCCTTAGAACCACCACAGCCCGGGTCCACCTGGGGTGGCCAGAGCCCTCCTGTGAAGTATTTCCAGGGTGGGTTTCCCTAAGTAGGTTTTATCGGACAGAGGTACCAACTTCATGTCAAGTTATGTCACTGCAACGTGGAAGGAGTGTGGATAGAACTATAAGTTCACCACACCCTATCACCACAATGCAATGGGTTAGTTGAAAGGTTCAACCAAACCCTTAAAGGCATGATCATGGGCCTCCCAGGAAAGCTTAGGCAAACATGTGATGTCCTGTTGCCCTGCCTTCTCTTTGCCTACAGAGAGGTCCCACAAAAGTGGGCTGGCTGCAGCCCTTTTGACATTTTGTTTGGGCATCCAGTTAGGGGTCCCTTCTGTTTGGTGAAGGAGGGATAGGAGTTACCTCTCAAACCTCCCAAACAAGACATAGTGGACTATGTACTTGGTCTCCTCTCCAGGATGGCTGAGTACATGAAGAAGGCCAGTAAAAACCTTGAGGCAAGTCAAGAAAAGCAAAAAGCTTGGCATGACCAAAGGGCTGTGCTGACTGTTTATCAGCCAGGGCAGAAGGTGTGGGTGTTGGAACCTGTGGCCCCAGCAGCTCTCCAAGACAAGTGGAGTGGACCCAATACCATTCTTGAGCAGAAGGGAGAGGTCACCTACCTACTCTCAGGACCCCCACAGGGTGCTCCATGTGAAGAGGTTCAAACCATACATTGACATGGCTGACATGGGCTTGCTCATGGCAACTGATGAGGGACAGGAGAAAGAGAGTGATCCACTCCCTGACCTCCTCTCACAGAACACTGACAATGGA